>NC_133456.1:3527003-4867003 GCF_048565385.1 Saimiri boliviensis
CTCCCGAGCTGGAGTCAGCAGCCTGGGATCCTAGAGTGAATCACTCCCATCTTTACTGCCCTCTCTGATGTGGAACAGGATCGACAGAGTGCATAAAGATAAACCACCAAGGTCCATCAAGCATGGAAAGGAGAGCTAACAGCCCTGCAGAGCAGCCCTGAGTCAGATGGATTTCAGCCTGCCACGTGCTGCCACTTCCCCAAAGGGCCCGCTCCTTTCTGCCCCTCCTGACACAACACCCTCTATGTTGGCACGCCAGGGAGGCTGCTGTGTCCAGCCCCAGCATGTAGGCATTCTGGCAAGTCACTGAGGTCTGGTGCTGAAGATTTTCAAACTGGAAATGCACTTGCACTAAGTACCACATGATTTCTGACTTAAGTGAGGGAGGAAAAGAGAGTTAACTTAAAATGAGCACTGACCATGTGCTGGGAATTTTGCTAAGCCCCTAGCCCAATACTTCTCATTAATCCTCACAGCCACCCTAGGTGGTAAATCTCAGGTCAACGAGATCGAGTGAGCTATCTAAGGTCACACAGCTAGGATGCAGCTGCTGGGAACTGGAAACCAAGTCCTGCTGACTCCCAAGACCCTGCAACCCGCCAGACATAGCTGGCAACCCGGGGAAGTCCTGAGGTCAGGCTCTTTCTGTAACTTGGAAAGATGAGAGTCCTCACTAGTCCACGGACTGCGCTGGTTCACCCCAATGATGTATACCCATTGACTCTTACCTGAGGGTACAGAGGTGGGGGCTGTCATTTCCACAACTTTAGAATTGATAATGCTCCCAACACAGGCCGGGCGCGGTGGCTCAAGCCTGTAATCCCAGCACTTTGGGAGGCCGAGGCGGGTGGATCACGAGGTCAACAGATCAAGACCATCTGGTCAACATGGTGAAACCCCGTCTCTACTAAAAAACACACAAAAAATTAGCTGGGCATGGTGGCGTGTGCCTGTAATCCCAGCT
Source organism: Saimiri boliviensis (assembly GCF_048565385.1). NCBI lineage: Eukaryota > Metazoa > Chordata > Mammalia > Primates > Cebidae > Saimiri > Saimiri boliviensis. Next base: position 3,527,968 of record NC_133456.1, read on the forward strand.
ACTCAGGAGGCTGAGGCAGGAGAATTGCCTGAGCCCAGGAGGCGGAGGTTGCGGTGAGCCGAGATCGCGCCATTGCACTCCAGCCTGGGTAACAAGAGCGAAACTCCATCTCAAAAAAAAAATAAAAAAAATAATAAAAAAGACAATGCTCCCAACACTAACCATTTTCCAAGTAAGTATCCCCACTGGCAATTTGTTTTCCTGAATTTCTGAAAGGGTACATGGGATTTCACTGCACAGTAGCAGGTACTCAAAGGTAGCTTGGTTTGGTGAACTTTTAGGAAAACTAAGTAGGAAAACTTACACTGAACATGTCTGGCCTCAAATTACTTTAGTAAGGCTACAAATACAGATTACTTTGAAATAAACGTATTAAGGAGCTCAAGCCAAAACTTACGCAAACCTCAAACCAGCCTAGCCTATGTTAATTCTCTCTTCCCTTTTGGCATAGCTATCGGATGTGCCATGAAACTTAAAAGTACAGAAAAAGACACCAACAGCTGTTCAGAAATGTTTTGAGATACCTGTCAGTGTTCCCATCTCTCTACTGCTAAGGCAGAGGGTCTCAGCCCTGCTGCATTCTAGAATCACCTAGATAACTTGAAAAGATACCTACAGGCCAGGCGCAGTGGCTCACGCTTGTAATCCCAGCACTTTGGGAGGCCGAGGTGGGTGAATCACCTGAGGTCAGGAGTTCAAGACCAGCCTGACTAACACGGAGAAACCCCATCTCTACTAAAAATACAGTTAGCTAGGCGTGGTGGTGCATGCCTGTAATCACAGCTACTCAGGAGGCTGAGGTAAGAGAATTGCTTGAACCTGTGAGATGGAGGTTGCGGCGAGCCAAGATCGCACCATTGCACTCCAGCCTGAGCCACAGGAGTGAAACTGTCTCAAAAACAAAAACAAAAACAAAAATGAAAAGATACCTACGCTTGTGCCCTCACAGATTCTGAATTAATTTGTCTGGCCTGGGCACAGGCATTAGTAAGTCTTTTGGTTTTTTTTTCCTCTCTTCTTTTTCTTTGAGACAGAGTCTCACTTTGTCACCCAGGCTGGAGTACAGTGGCACAATCTCAGCTCACGGTAACCTCCGCCTCTGTCTCTCAGGTTCAAGCAGTTCTTGTGCCTCAGCCTCCCGAGTAGCTGAGACTACAGGCGCGCACCATGCTTGGCTAAGTTTTGTAATCATAGTAGAGACAGGGTTTTATCACATTGGCCAGGATGGTCTTGAATTCCTGACCTCAGGTGATCCCACCCACCTCAGTGTCCCAAAGTGTTGGCATTACAGGCATGAGCCACTGTGCCTGGTCGGCAAGTCTTAAATGTTCCTCAGTTGATACTAACTTGCAGTCAGGGGTGAGAACCATTGTTCTAAAACTTCGTAAAGTGATTGGAGGCCAGGTGTGGTGGCTCACACCTGTAATTCCAGTACTTTGGGAGGCCAAGGAAGATCATCTGAGATCAGGAGTTCAAGACCAGCCTGACCAACATGGTAAAACCCTGTCTCTACCAAAATTACAAAAACTGTCTGGTCGTGGTGGTACACTTATAATCCCAGATACTGGGGCGTGTGAGGCAGAAGAATTGCTTGAACCTGGGAGGGCAGAGGTTGCAGTAAGCTGAGATGCATCACTGCACTCCAGCCTATGATAGTGAGAGACTCCATTTCAAAAAAAAAAAAAAAAAATCGGAAGCAGCTCCACACCACAAAAATAAAACCCCTTGCATAGGTGGAAGGAAACAGATGAAGCAACCACTAACCAAACCTCATAATCTCCTCCACCCCTCACCCATACCTCCCCACCTCCTCTTAAGGACTCAGCTCTTCTATCTTTTGAGGGTGTGGTTTCTATCTAAACTGAGCCTCTAGAAATCCCTCATACTGGGCTCTGCAGTGGTGGCTCCCATGGGCACCACTCACACCATCTGCCAGTGCTCTTTAAGGGGAGCAAGAAAGAACCATTTCCCTCAGCTGGAGGAAATGAGTCTCTGAAGGATAGATGCCTTGACTAAGTGGTGGATCTGGGGAAGGATAGATGCCTTGACTAGAAAGTGGCGGATCTGGGAGAGGAGGCAGGCCTGTTTGTCACCAGCGCCCACCAGCCACATCACTCCTCTGGGTTCACTCTGAAATCCACTTCTCCCCTGGCACTTTCTCTTCACAGGAAGGCCTGAAAAGAATGCTGAAAACAAGTGACCTGACTGGAATCTACCACCATGCTACTTCTCTGCTCTGGGACCTTCCATGGCTCCCACTGGCCCATAGGATAAATCCAAATGGCTTAGCCTAGCTTCTACATTCTTCTACAACTGACTGAACTATCCTAACCCTTTCTTCCCATGCAAACCCTAGTCAGACTAATTATATCCTAAATATCCCTTACTTACTCCCCTCTCTTAGCTATTCTACTTATTCAAAATCAGTGTCACACAGCACAACAGCTGCAGCCACGGGCAGCAGTCCACCTCATCCTAGAGGACAGCAAGGTTTCTGAGGAAATTCTCAGAGAATTCAGCTTGCAGCTCACTGGCCACCGGCCTGGCTGCTTACAGTCCTTGATATTTCACTTAAAATTAGTGATTACTCCTTGCTCTCCTAAGTAGTCATTATTTATTGTAGTTTCATCTGCAGATTTTCAGTGCTAGAACATACCTTTGTTTTATTTCAATTGTTGTGCAACCCAATAACATGCAAAAACTGCCCCAAAACTAATGAAAACATTAAGGGTTTTTAAAGGCATCTGAAGAATCATCACCATCTTAACCTAAATTTTGGCAGGTGAATGAAGCCAAACACATCTTTTCAGCTGTGTGAAATAAATTTCATTTAAAAATCTAATTCATAGAATTGTGTGCTTTAACTTTAGCAAAACAAATACCCCGGTTTCTACTTTATGTTCACAGAAGAGACGAAGCACACATTACAAACACGCTTTGATCCCTGCAGTGAGATGGGCGCCATGATCATACATGCTTCTCTTCTTCCTTCTCCGGGCCTTTTGAAGTCTACACTCTCCGCTGTGGGATGGTCTCCTGCCCTCCTACCAGGAGAGCTGGTCTCCACACTGACTTCAAAGACAGCTGATGTTCCAGAGAGGAAAAACACCACAAAGAAGCACTCCAAAATCCTTTTGACCTCAAACATGACTACAGAATGGGTAAGGCTTTTTAAATAGCCACTTCCTGCAGCATTCTATAGTACAATGATCCTTAAATGACGCCCACGCAAATTACATAATTTGCTAAAATGGAAACCCAGTAATTCCATCTTACATCAAAGCAAAAATAAAAAAACTTTAAAAATCTGAAGCTCAATTAAATAGCCATTAAAAACAAAATATAACCTTTACTTGTTCAATAATCCTCACAATGCCCTCACACTGTACAAATGGATGAAGTGAACATAATCTCAGAGAACTACCCACTACAAGTTCAGCAGGCTAGAAAAGACAGTAACACAGAAACTTTGATCCGCTGGAAATGATGGTTTTCTGTGGGCCCTGGTATCTGAGGTGGCCAGCTCCTCATCCCTCACGCCGTTCCCCGGCACTGACCTGAGTACCCACTGGAGACTGAAGCACTCTCTCCTGGGCCAAGTCTCCTCTATCTTCCCCACTGTCCATTGCCTCAAAGACAGGCCACCTGGGAGCCCTTCTGGAACCCAAAAGAGGGGCTGGTCACTGTGTAATGATCAGCCACAATGTGCCATCCCTCCTCCATAGCACAGCCACAGTCCCCAGCAGGAGAGGACACACTCTTTCCAGTCACAGAGATCCAGAAGAAAGCCCAACGAGCACTTACTAGCTTTGCAGCCTAACGTGTCTGTGCTTCAGTTTCCTCATCTGCAAAATCATAACCTTCCCAACACAGTCCTGGTGAATATGAAATAAGACAGCATATTTAGAGCAGCCAGCACAATGGCCAGCTTTGTAACTGTTCGTTTTCTTCCCTGCTAAGAAAATAGCCAACAAAAAAGTATCTGCAGGTAAATGTATCACAGCTCTAATCACCAAGCACTGGACAGTGGCAGCACTGCGAAGAACGCTCAGGAAAAAACAAAAAGCAGCCATTCTCTCTGAATACCAGAAACAATTGTATCAGTCTCTAATTTCTAAGGAATCCGTGACTCTAGCCTCTGTTGCCTTGATTCTATGCCCATTTTTGGCTATTTTTTCCCCTATGTTTTTCAGGTTATCCTCAATGAGCATAAATTATTTTTACAATCAGGAAAAAACAATTTTTTGAAAAGTTTCTCAGCTTGCTACACATGTAATTTAAAACATGCTACTTTAAAATAAGAAATCCTGGCCAGGCGCGGTGGTTCACACCAGTTAATTCCAGCACTTTAGGAGGCACGCACCTTCAGTCTCAGTTACTTGGGGGGCTGAGGCGGGTGGATCCCTTAAGCCCAGAGAGATGGAAGCTGCAGTGAGCTGTGATTGCACCACTGCACTCCAGCCTGGGCGACAGAGTGAGAACCTTTTTTGGAAAAATAAAATAAATCAAATTAAATAAGGAATTCTGAGAGATAAGGATTGAGATTATCTGATCTTAGATAAGAGCTTGGTATGTTATCAATGATAAATGCAGTCAATCACCTTTCTTCCTTTGACGAGGGACCTTTTGGTCATTTCACTACTCATCAGTACTCTCTGTGCTGGGGATACTGGGAAAACAGAAGATGAAAGGAAAGTAAATGAACTCTTCTATTTGTAACTGGCCTGGTAATGCATTTAGTGGAAGAGAAGTGTCAAACAACGGGGTGAAGTCAATCTAGAAGTCCCGACTGGTTTTAATCATGGTCACCATCACTAAGAATAATGAAGAGTTGACTACACATAAATCTATCCTAACTAGTCTGAGAATGTTGCTGTGTCATCCTGAGACACTAGCTCCAATTTCATAACCAACTGTGGAATTGACCACGGTATGTATGCCCTGCAGACCCACATCCTCAGAGCGGGAGGCATAACTGCTCTGCTTATGGGGCACTTATTTTCTGCCATCCAGCCCTCAGTTTATTCCATCTCCCAGCAATGTTTGGAGGGAGGCCTCAATCCATCTCTTATACAACAAGAATCCTGAGGCTCAGAGAGGGTAGAAGCCTTCAACAAGGGTACAGCTAGTAAGTGATGAGAACGGACCCTGCCCCAGGCTGGTCTGACCCAGGGGCACAGCAGTTCCTACCTCTCTGCCCTTGGACACAATGCTTTCACATGCTCCAAAGTCTCATTTTGATGAACAGAGTACAGCTGGACAGCCAGAACAAGTCTATCAAGTCAGGGGGAAGCTGAGAGGGTGAAAGGCAGAGTAAGGACAAGACCCTGGGCCTGGAGAACAAGTTACTATAGCAATAGAGCTCTTAGAACACCACAACCACCTGGTTTTAATACCCCTACACTTTGCAGCCTACTTCCTACTACATGGACAGAAACTGCTGGAGCTGACTGTAATCTGAGCACCACCTAGAAGCTGTGTACAAGAAAGAAACTATTTTTTTCTCCTGAATGTTCAGCAAGCCCCATCATGTACATTAGGCAGTTAAGAAACAGCAGAAAGGAACATTTTTATAAGAACATGCCTAAAGTGGACATCAGGTTTACATGGTCCTCAGCAATTTGAATGGCAGTTAATTTCAGTTGTACAAAAACGGAACAAGGCCTGCTAGCCCTGCAGCCACTGGGACCTGTTTTGCTTCCACACTGTGCTGTTAAACTCCCCAAGGTACTAATAACGGTTGCACCTCAATGAGCTTCCTTCCAGTGTGTTTACTCTTAAAAACCACAGAGGCTCTGGGCCTCAATGGTTATAAAATCCCAATGGCTGCAGGGCTAGCAGGTCCTATCCATTAAGCGCAGTCTTTCTTAACTAGTTCAGCAGTTTGAAGAGAGCAGTGACCTAAGGCTTGATATCTAATATGGTAGCCTCTATGCACAAGGGACTACTGAGCTCTTGGAATGTGGATAGGGTGACAAGGGGACTGAATTTTTAGCCTAATTTTATTAGTCTAGTGGCTAGAATACTGGATAGTGTGCAGTTACAGACTGTTTATTTGCAGGTATAAACATAGATATTTATGAAAATGTGGCCGGGTGCTGTGGCTCATGCCTGTAATCCCAGCACTTTGGGAGTCTGAGGCTGGTGAATCACCTGAGGTCAGGAGTTCAAGACCAGCCTGGTCAACATGGTAAAACCCTGTCTCTACTAAAAATACAAAAACCAGCCAGGCGTGGTGGCAGGCGCCTGTAATCCCAGCTACTTGGGAGGCTGAGGCAGAAGAATTGTTTGAACCTGGGAGGCAGAGGTCACGCAGTGAGCCGAAATCTCACTGTACTACAGTGTGGGTGACAGAGTAAGACTCCATCTCAAAAAAAAAAAAAAAAAAAAAAAAGGATATTTATGAAAATGAAAGCATACTAAACAGTGTGTTATAACTTGACTTTTCTCCCACTTAATACAGCATGGATCTCTTTCCATAACAATACATTTGGGATTTTATTTTTAATTTCTTTTGGAGATGGGGTCTGGCTCTGTTGCCCAGGCTGGAGTGCAGTGGTGCAATCATAGCTCACTGTAACCTTGAACTCCTAGGCTTAAGTGATCCTCCCACCTCAGCTTCCCTAGTAACTGGTACTACAGGCATGAGCTACTATACTTGGCAGATATTATTTTTAATGTCTGTATCTGTGCTGTCCATTATAGTAGCCACAAGCATTATGTGGCCACTGAGCACCTGATATGCAGCTAGTCCCAATTCAGACATGCTGTAATTGTAAAATACACATCAGATTTCAAATACTTTTATGACAAGAGGAATGTAAAAATATATTAATTAAAAAAAATACAGATAGAGTCTCACCCTGTTACCTAGGCTGGAGTGTAGTGGTGCAATCATAGCTCACTGCAGCCTCCACCTCCTGAGCTAAAGGAATTTTTCTATCTCAACCTCCTGAGTAGCTGAGACTACAGGTGTGTGCCACCATACCTTTTTTTTTTTTAAGTTTTGTAGAGACTAGGTCTTGCTAAGTTGCTTATGCTGGTCTCAATCTCCTGGCCTCAAGAGATCCTCCCTCCTCAGCCTGCCAAAGTGCTGACATTACAGGCATTAGTCACTGCACTGAGCACAGTAATAATTTTTATAATGATTGCATGTTGAAATTATAATGTTTTTAATATATCGGGTTAAATATATTATTTAAATTATTTTTACCTGTTTCTTTGTACTTTTATAATGTGGCTACTAGAAAATGTAAAGTTATATATGTGGCCAGCACCGTATTTCCATTGGACAGCACTGCCCTATCTCCATTTTATGTAATGAATTAACTCCATCCCTATGCAGCCAGAATGGAAGAACTGAGAAAATGGTCACCGAAATCTTTGGTTCTGTGGTTCAGAAGGGGACCACTAGCTTGCCCTCTTCTAACCAATGCTTAGTGGAGCCATCAATCAGGTCTACCACTCTGCAGTCCCTGACAACAGACCAGCTTAGGGATGGCTGCCAACTCTTATTTCTTTCATTCAAAGTTCACTAGTCTTGTAACCCCAGCACTTTGGAAAGCAGAGGCAGGCGGATGACTTGAGGCCAGGAGTTCAAGACCAACCTGGCCAACAGAACAAAACCCAATCCCTAATAATAAAACATAAAAATTAGCTGGGTGTGGTCACACGAACCTGTAGTCTCAGCATTCAGGAGGCTGAGGCAAGAGAATCACTTGAATCCAGGAGGTGGAGGTTGCAGTGAGCTGAGATGGCACCACTGCACTCCAGCCTGAGTGACAAAGCAAGACTCCATCTCAGAAAAACAAAACAAAATTCACTAGCCTCATACAAACCTTCATTCTTACCCTCTTTGCACCTCATTCTCTTCAACTAAAAAAATTGAGATAATAACAAATACAATTCAGAACTATCATGAAGGTAAAACAAAAATCTAGAAAAGTTTGGCAATTTTTTATAAAGTTAAAACATACATTTAGCCTATCACTCAGCAATTCCATTCCTAGGTATTCACTCAGGAGAAATGAAAATATATATCTACATAAAGATTTTACCCAAATATTCATGGCAGCTCTACTCATAATAGCCCCAAACTGGAAATAACCCAAATATCTACCAACTGGTGAATAGATAAATTAATGTTAAATCCATACAATGGAATACTACTCAGTAATAAAAAGAAACATATAACATCATAGAAGAATTTCAAAGCTTTATGCTAAGTGAAAGAAGCCAGACCAAAAAAAAAAAAAAAAAAAAAAACAGACTATGTTGTCTAAGATTCCACTTATTGATGACATTCTATTAATAGAAAGGATGAAACAATAGTAAGAGAAAGCAGAAGAGTAGTTGCCAGGGACCAGAGGGAGAGCAGGGACTGCAAAGGGGCACCAAGGAAATAATTGGAGTGATGAAAGAGAGAGAGAGAGTATTTGTCAAGATTTATCAAATTGTATACTTAAAATTGGTGAATTTCATTGTATGTAAATGTATTTCAACAAAATTGACCAGAAAGAGAGAAACAGAGGGAAAAAGAAATTTTAATCCCTTGAGCACAGAAGTTCCAGACCAGCCTGTGCAACATAGTGAGACCTCATCTTTTTTTTTTTTTTTTTTTTTTTTTTTTTTTTTTTTTTTTTTTTTTTTTTTTTTGAGACAGAGTTTCGCTCTTGTTACCCAGGCTGGAGTGCAATGGCGCGATCTCGGCTCACCGCAACCTCCGCCTCCTGGGTTCAGGCAATTCTCCTGCCTCAGCCTCCCGAGTAGCTGGGATTACAGGCACGCGCCACCATGCCCAGCTAATTTTTTTTTTGTATTTTTAGTAGAGACGGGGTTTCACCATGCTGACCAGGATGGTCTCGATCTCTTGACCTCGTGATCCACCCGCCTTGGCCTCCCAAAGTGCTGGGATTACAGGCTTGAGCCACCGCGCCCGGCCGAGACCTCATCTTTATAAAAAATGAACATGGCAGGGCACGGTGGCTCATGCCTGTAATCCCAGCACTTTGGGAGGCCAAGACAGGCAAATCACTTGAGATCAGGAGTTCAAGACCAGCCTGGCCAACATGGCAAAACCCCGTCTCTACTAAAAATACAAAAATTAGCCAGGCGTGATGGCACATGCCTATAGTCCCATCTACTTGGGAAGCTAAGGCAGGAGGAGAATGGCTTGAACCTGGGAGATGGAGGTTGCGGTGAGCCGAGATCACATCACTGCATTCCAGCCTAGATGACTCTGCCCACCTCCCCTTCCAAAAAAAAACAGACTTAGTCAGGTGTGGTGGTGTGAGCCTGTGGACCTAGCTACTCAGGAGGCTGAGGTGGGAGAATCGCTTGAGCCCAGAAGGTGAGGCTACAGTGAGCCAAAATCACACCACTGCACTCCAGCCTGGATGACAGAGAGAGACTGTCTCAAAAAAAAAAAAAAAATTATAGAATTACTATAAAGCACTTGGCTTGGCAGATAGTGAATGCTTAAACAATGTCAGCTATCATGACAAGTAACACTCTCTTTTCAGTATTACTCAAGATACCTAAAACCAAACTTAGACTCTTCATCTTCCTGGGAAAGCCAGCTATCCTGCATCTACCTTGTACTACTTCTCTAATCATTTCTTGGTGCCTCTGTTTCCCTTGTGGCCTCTACTTGGCAGACTCTTCCTGTCCTCTCCCTGCCATAGACCTGAGCTGTGGCCTCTCTAACTTCACTGTTCCATTATCACCCTTGACTCTCTTCTCGTCTTCCTTCACCCTTTTTACTGCACCTTGTACACAGACAGCAAATTAAGCTTCCTAAAATGCCACTTTTATGAGCCACGCATCCACTCAAATCTCCTCACTGTTGTTCAGATTCCTTAATCTGGAATCCAAGAGGCCCCACAATTGGCTCTTGTCTTCCCTTTCCATCTTTTACCCCATATCAGAATCTTCCCAAATAAACCCAGATAGAATGAATAAACAGACGAAGGCAGGAACCAAGTCTGTCTTGCTTAGACCTGTACCTCAAGTGCCTAGGACATGCCAGGAACACAGGGCACACTCACAGCAGTATCTGCTGAATGAACTAATGAACTCCTGAAGTCTACAAATGTAACCTTGGCCTCAGAGAAGAATCATTCTTCAGATTTTTAAACCAAGATCCTTATGGTGGGTTACTAACAGTTTGAAAGAGAATGAACAACAAGAGACCCAGAAGGCGTTTCAGGATTTATGTGTTAAAGGCTATTAGGCATCTATTTCTACTTCTTAAAAATAATAACTTAAATATCAATAAAACAATAACATAAATATTTTTTCCCTTTAACCTAGAATAGAGTAGGAGCTTCCAAATAGGCACACAGGAAGCATAGGATGAGTTGTAGAAGTCATAAGTGTGTTCATAACTCAGTTGGTTTATCACAGTTTTTACCATTACACAGTATTCTAATTGACTTTGCTCTTAGTCATATATGATTTCATTTACATTCATAATAAACCAGTGGCTAAATGTAGGCTCAAGCAATGCCAATGACAAAACACATGCTAGTGAGAAGTTAGTGAGAAATACAAGTGAGAATCATCAAAAAATGGTAATTCTACAAGTTGTCTGAGGATGCTGTTTCTCAGGGCCTTAAGTTGTATTCCTCTTATCACAATTTAAAAATATATATAATTTAGATCCCAAGCAATGTAATTTTTAGTAATATACTAATCTAAATAATTTTTTTTCTATTTAAAATCACTTCTAGAGTTTGTATCATTCACTATAACTATGAAAGGCGTTTGCAAGTTAAAAAAGGCTGAGGCGTGCTGATTTAGAACATTTCCTCTGAAATGCTGGCTCCTCTGTTAACCATTTCGAGCTCCCTAAGCCTTAGGGAGGACCTGACCATCCTCTTCCCTGCGCACGGCTCTCCCAGGCAGAAGAGCCCTTTGGTACTTTGCTTCATTTTTGCTTTTGTGGCTGCTATATCCATCACTAGGATGTCAGCTTCCTGCTTCATTCACCTTTTTATCTTAACAGGCAGCACAGTACCTGGCACCCAGAAGACTCTGTAAGTATCTGTTAATGTTCCCGAGATCAAATGTCTGTGTACCGATGTTGGAACCCCTCTAGTGATTAACAAAAGCTGGGAGAGGAAGAGCTGGCACGCTAGGGGCTGCCTCCCTTCAGATCTGGCCTCCAGGAGCTCAAGACTAAGCCCCATGGCCTGCCCACTTGTCTTTCTTCTTCTTCTTCTTCTTTTTTTTTTTTTTTTTGAGACAGAGAGTTGTTTTGCTCTTGTTGCCCAGGCTGGAGTGCAATGCTGCAATCTTGACTCACTGCAGCCTCTGCCTCCCACGTTCAAGCAATTTTTCTGCCTCCACCTCCTGAGTAGCTGGGATTACAGGTGCCCACCACCACACCTAGCTAAAATTTTTTTTGTATTTAGAGACGGGGTTTTGCCATGTTGGCCAGGCTAGTCTCAAACTCCTTGCCTCGGGTGATCTGCCCACCTTGGCCTCCCAAAGTGCTGAGATTACAGGCATGAGCCACTGCGCCCAGCCAACCTCTTGTCTTTTTTGTCACCATTGACCACCAATAGCCAACTCTGCAGCCTGGTAAGGAGGCCCTGTGCTGCATCTCCGAAGCATGGCTGTCAAAAAGTGTTACTCCAGGGTAAAAAGGAAAAAACAGGGAAAGCTGCTCTGTGAGGTATCACTGATGTTTTTTGCCACTTATTAGCAGAGTAATCACAGTTGACAGTGAGACAAACTTTTAAATAAATAATTTTTTTCCCATTCAAAACATACATTTGAATACCAAAAAAGCACTAGGCAGTACTTGAGTGCTCTGGCAAATACAACAGTAAAAAACAGCAAAACAGCTGACACTTAAGTGCTGGGCTCTGTTCTGAATGATCCATGTGGATGAGCTCAGTTAATCCTCACAGCAGTCCTAACATACTCTTTCTATCCTCACTTAACAGATGAAGAAACTGAGGCTGGAGAAATCAAGCAGCAATTTGTCCAAGGTCATTAAACCATTGTCGCTCTCCACAATTATACACAGTTTTACCTGTGTGGGATTGGAGGAGGGGGGTTATAAACAGAAAACAGGGTAGTAAGAAGTAATAGATGTATAAAATGAATGTACCTTTGGGGCAGATATACTCTATGGGAATTTCAGAGGAAGGAAAATTACATCCAGCGTGGCTGGCAAGAGGTAAAAGTACCCAGTATCCTGCTTGACAGGTATGATGGTCAGTAGCAGTACACAAGAAGGGTTTCCTGAGCTTTACCTCCAATTCACTCTCAAATTCACTTATTCAGCAAATGCTTGCTGCATGCTTACTATCTATGTGCCAGGGACTGGCTAGTTTAAAACTGAATCAACACAGCAATATATCAATACATAAAGTCTGGATTTAGAGTTAAAAAAACAAAACAAGCCTCAAAGAGGCAGAACAAGCTGCCCGTGCCCTTTACCATCCACAGAGTGGGAAAAAGCAGAGGTGAGTCCTCTATGCACAGACCCTCCTGTCCAACCTCAACATCATGAGATCCTCTAGACCAGGGACTGCTCACCACTGCATTCTTAGAGACTACAATGCCCATCAAAGAGCGAGAGCTTGAGAAGTACCTGTGGAATAAACCAGTGCCAGGCTGCTGATAAATAGGGTGGGCTACATGGTCACATGCATAGATGCCTACAGCATGGCAATGTGACACTCTGCCATTCCCTGTGCTCTTGTGGACCAGGCAGGGTGCTGCGGTGCTGGCCTGATGCTAGAGGTCTGGTGTGAACAGGCCCACTTCTTTCTGGCTTCATGTCCCTCTACTTCTGCAAAGAGGGACGTGAGCAGGACTAAAGTGCAATGAGTCACTGCCCAGGAATCACTTGTTACCTAGGGGAAGGGCAGGCTCAAAAGGAAGGCAATGAATGAACAACGCTGCTTTCCCTTTTCACCATTACAGGTGGCTCATACACATTTTGAGATCTGGGATTCTCCCATACCAACACTCCATTCACTTCCCCCAGTCCAGCAAAAAAGCCTCAACTGAATTAATGAGGAGAAATGACCTATTTCTGATGAACACATCAAAGAAATGTGAGCAGCCTTGTTTAAATATTATAAAGAGGTGCTGCGACAGCAGGTGGAGCCATGACTAGTGCTCCAGAACCCTGCTCTCCGGCACAGAGCCCTCGGCCCTTCCCCATGCCACTGTCTAATAAGTCATCAGTGCACACGCTCAAGCGCACTAGGCAGGCTGCAACCCAAAGCGATTTGTTTTCAAACTCACAGGACACAGTTCATCTATTGTTCTAAATACAGGATTTGCTTAAAGTAGGAGCTAGATGGTATTATAGCACATCTTTCAGATGCACATGTTTCACCAACTACCACCAACTAAAATAAGTAATACTCTAAGTTTACAATTTCAAAAAGTTTTCTTTTTTTTTTTCTTTTTTTCTTTTCTTTTCTTTTTTTTTTCTTTTTGAGACAGTTTCACTCGGTCTCCCAGGCTGGAGTACATTGGCATGATCTCGGCTCACTGCAACCTCTGCCTCTCAGGTTCAAGGGATTCTCAGGCTTCAGCTTCCCAAGTAGCCTGGGACTATAGGCGCAAACCACCTTGCCTGGCTAATCTTTGTATTTTTAGTAGAGATGGGGTTTTACTATGCTGCCCAGGCTGGTCTTGAACTCCTGGCCTCAAGCTAGTCATCCTTCTCAGTCTCTCAAAGTGCTAGGATTACAGGCATGAGCCACTGTGCCTGGCCTAAAAAAGTTTTTCCAACAGTGATTCTTACCCTAAGATCCACAGCCTAAGAATGGGCTCCAGGTCAGTGAGGTTCTAAGAGGTCACAAAGACAGGTGCATGGGTGTTTATCGATAGAGAAGCAGTCCTTCTGATGAGATCCTTAAAGAAGTTTAGCCAGAAGAGCTTGTGCTTAGAATATATTCTGAAACAATTCCAATAACAATAGAACAACTTGGTTGTATCCTGGAGTTTGGTAAAGAGGTGTTTATATTAAATTAGTTTAGTAGCCTTGTAGGTTTAAAAAGAAAACATAACATATTCTGAGTTATAAAACAGGGTGATGACTAAGGCTTCTTTTGGGGGTATTGAAAATGTTCTGGCAGGGTATAGTGGCTCACGCCTGTATCTAAGCACTTTAGGAAGCCAAGGCAGGCAGATCACCTGAGGTCAGGAGTTCAAGACCAGCCTGGCCAACATGGTGAAACCCTATCTCTACTAAAAATACAAAAATTAGCCAGGCATGGTGGCAGGTGCCTGTAGTCCCAGCTACTTGGGAGGCTGAGGCAGGAGAATCACTTGAACCCAGGAGGCCAAGGTTGCAGTGAGCCAAGATCGCACCATTGCACTCCAGCCTGGGCAACAGAGTGAGATTCCATCTCACAAAAAAGAAAGAAAGAAAGAAAATGTTCTAAGATTGACTGTGGTGATGAATACACAATTCTGTAAATATACCAACAGCCATTGAATTGTATGCTTTAAATAAGTGACTCATATGGTATGTGAATTATATAAAGATTTTTTTTTTTTTTTGAGACGGAGTCTAACTCTGTTGTCCAGGCTGCAATGCAGTGGTGTGATCTTGGCTCACCGCAACCTCTGTCCCCTGGGTTTAAGCAATTATGCTGCCTCAGCCTCCCTAATAACTGGTATTACAGGCGTACACTATCACTCCCAGCTAATTTTTGTACTCTTAGTAGAAATGGGGTTTTAACATGTTGGCCAGGCTGGTCTCAAACTCCTGACCTCAAGTGACCTACCCGTCTTGGTCTCCCAAAGTGCAGGGATTTCAGGCATGAGCCACTACACCTGGCTCAAAACACTTGGTATTTTAATTTCAGCTAAAAATGGTTACTTACTTCAAATGTGGTCATCAGCAAGATGAGCTGGAGACTAAGTGGTCAATCTGAAGAAACTCTCCTCCTCCTGAGGTCCAAGTTTACCCAAGACAAAGCACTTGTTCCTTATTCCTAAGTCAAAAGTTTCAAACCACAAAGAAGGGCCATTGTCATCTATTCTGAAGAGGAGTCAACTTTAACTTCCTCCTCTACATCCTCGGTGTTTGCAAAGGAAGGCACTGATAAGAATGACTTTTAGTTTAAGGAAAAAAACAAAGGAAAAACTCTATTACTCCCCCTCTGACATCCCAAACACTTAAGCTCTTATGACCTCTAAAACGGGGTCCATTACTCCCTTTCTCAGGATACCAAAAGTTGGAACATAAAGGAGCTTCATTTCCTATGAAGCTACCCCAAAACCTCTAGCAGCCTAAGAGGAAACCACTACCTGACCTGCAGTAAGGAACAGAGGGTTTATTTTACTTGCTCCAAATAACCCATTTAAACTTTCAATCAATAATTTAGGCTGGTTACAGTGGCTCACACTTGTAATCCCAGCACTTTGGTTGGCCAAGGTTTGAGGATCACTCAAGGCCAAGAGTTTGAGACCAGCCTGGGCAATACAGAGAGGCCCTGTCTCTATAGAAAATTTAAAAGTTAGCCAGGTGTTGCGATGTGTGTTTGAAGTTCCAGCTACTCAGGAGGCTAAGGCAGAAGGATCCTTTGAGCTGGAGAGGTCAAGGCTACAGTGAGCCACGACTGCTCCACTGCCCTCCAGCCTGGGTGACAGAGTGAGACCCGGTCTTAAAAAAAAAAATCTATATATTGAACAATCTCGAAATCACAATCCATATGGAAACTAAGTACACATGGGTGGCTCTTTCCACTGTTCCCTAGGGAAGCAAAACATGTAACTACCTTTTCACATAAAATAAACCTCAGCCCCAGAATCTTAGATTTCTTCCTAGTAATTATAGTCAGATGCTTGGATTTATATTCCTATTATGAGAAACATTTCTCATGGGATAATTCTCAAAACGTGGATTGAGTATCACCAGCCCATAAATGAGGCTGGAAAAAAAAAAAAAAACAACTCTTGGCCAGGCACGCCTGTAATCCCAGCTCTTTGAGAGGCCAAGGTGGGCAGATCACTTGATGTCAGGAGTTCAAGACCAGCCTGGCCAACATGGTAAAACCCTGTCTCTACTAAAAATACAGAAATTGTATTTGGTGTGGTGGCTGGCACCTGTAATCCCAGCTACTCGAGAGGTGAGGCAGAAGAATTACTTGAACCCAGGAGGCAGAGTTGCAGTAAGCTGAGATCGCACCATTGCACTCCAGCGTGGACAACAGAGTAAGACTTCATCTCAAAAATAAATAAATAATAGCAAAAAACAACTTCTTCAATAGAAAGAGACAACTTACAATCTCCAAATGAACTAATTGCCAGTACCCAAAAGCTTTCAATTCAAGGTTTTCTGACTGTATCCATCTCAGATTTCCAGGACAAGTAGGGAAAAAAATACATAACCACATGGAATAGATGCCCAGCAAATAACTGCTCTTGTATCTTATTATAATGTGTGGAAGTGCTGCAAGTTAACTATCACACAGTCTGTCTAATACAAACATTTTTAAAGAATTTTTTTTTTCTTTTTTGAGATAGAGTGTTGCTCTGTTGCCCAGGTTGGAGTGCAATGGCGCAATCTTGGCTCACTGCAACCACTGCCTCCCAGGTTCAAGCAATTCTCCTGCCTCAGCATCCCAACTAGCTGGGACTAAAGGCATGTACCACCACACCTGGCTAATTTTTGTATTTTTAGTAGACACAGGGTTTCACCATGTTGGCCAGGCTGGTCTCGAACTTCTGACCTCAGAGGATCCACCCGCCGCAGCCTCCCAAAATGCTGAGATTACAGGCATGAGCCACCACACCTGGCCTAAAGAAATTTTTTTAAAGTATTCAGTATAACTTGGAATTCTAAAGAAACTTCCAAAGAGCATTCTAAAAGAAAGTTCAAATTCTGATACTGAGTACTGATTTGAAGGCAATAATATCTACTAATTTGGCATTACATTTGAATAGTTATTCTGGTGATGAATAAATAAGAGTTTAAAAGTCTATAAAAAGGGGCATTGATTAAGAAGCTAAAGCTCAGAAAACCAAACCTCAAAGGGCATTGATTAAGAAGCTAAAGCTCAGAAAACCAAACCTCAAAAACCACCTGTTTTATGAAGGTAAAGATCCTAGTTGAGGCTGGGGGCAGTGGCTCATGCCTGTAATTCCAGCATTCTGGTAGGCTGAGGCAGGAGGATCACTTGAGCTTAGGAGTTTGAGACCAATCTGGACAACATAGTGAGACCCCATCTCTACTAAAAATCAAAGAATTAGAAAGATATGGTGGTACATGCCTGTAGTCCCAGCTACTCAGAGGCAGGAGGATTACTTGAGTCAGGAAATTGAGACTGCCGTGAGCTGTGATCCTGAACTCTAGCCTGGGTGACAGAGAAAGACTCTGTCTCAAAAAAAGAATTTAAAAAGACCTCCAAATCCAATAGAACAAAAGCTCCATGAATGCAGGAGCTGTCTGGTTCATCATTCCATCTCTAGCATGTGCCTGGCACATAGTAGGCACTTAATATATTTTTGTTGAATGAATGAGTATAGCTGAATAAATAAGCCATGCAGGAATGCAGTTTCCAAACATCAAAAGTTCAAGGAGAGATCCATTTTCGGTAAAGATTTTAACATGTAATATTATCTTTTCCACAGGTTTTTAAGAATGTTCTCTGTTATGCTTTAACTGTCACCATAATTATCTGTTTCTCAAAAACAAAATGTCCAAATGGCAGGTAAATAGTCCCTGATCCAGATGAATCCCAAAGAAAAATATTTAAAAAGGAGAAAACTGAAATGAAACGCTGCCACACACAGCCTACCCACCAGCAAAAATTGGATCTGCATATTTGATAACAACGCTTTCCAAAACTGTTTCCTTTGGTTCTATTTCAGCTAGGTAAGCATTTTTTTAGTCTACTGACTTTAAAAAGTTTTCCCTTTTATGTAGCCAAGAACTTGTATTTCCCTTGTCCTTTCTTGATCATCTCAAATTTTCTCACAACTCACCTGAGTGGCTTTTCACCAGAATTCCTTTTGTTTGGAAAATCCTCTTTCTTCTTCCAAACTCAACCTGAAAGCATCTTCCCCCTAAATATTAGCCTTTCTGATTTTATAGAAGCTTCATTTCCTTGCAGCAGAGGGCTGGTCTAGCTCTTAAAACTGAATTCATTTTCCTCCATAAAAATAAAAATAAAATCAAACCACAGCAAAGCACAGAATCACCTACCAACACACGTCCTTTCTGCCAGCTGCTCATCCAAATATGCCTTTCTGGTGGTGACCTTGTATTCCCTTCATCCTTCTGGTGACTCAATTTTCCAAACCACAGAATTTTTCCCTACCAAGTTCATAAAGCCTAAATCATTTTCTGTTACAGATTGTCTCTCAGCTGGGTGCAGTGGCTCATGCCTATAATCACAGCTCTTTGGGAGGCTGAGGTTGGAGGATCACTTGAGGCCAGGAGTTCAAGATCAATCTGGGCAACACAGCAAAAACCTCAATGCTATTAAAAAATATGTATATATATACATATATATTTTCATTTATCAAGGTGGTTTAGCCTTGGGAAACATATATATATATATATATATGTTATAAATATGTTATCTACATATTATATGGTTATATATATATAAACATATATATATATATGTTTCTCAAGGCTAAACCAGCTTGATAAATGAAAGGAACTATGGACAGAATGAGCTTACTTGCAATAATGCCCTCTAATGTGTTTAACCCTTTGCACAAATGTTGTCAGGGAGTGAAGAGATGGAAGGAGGAACGAATGCACTTTACAAATACTTCACCAAGATGATTTCATTTAATCTTCCTAACAACCTTGGGACGCAGTCAGGGCAGGCATTTATTACTCTCATTTACAGATGACAAAACTAAACTTCAAAAAGGTTTAGGTGACTCGCCCAGCCTATATCACATGACTAGCAAGTACCAGCCCAAACCTGTATTAAGGTCGTGCCTCTTCCAACCCCAAAGCTGTCTCTATCTCCGTAAGTTTCTGACTACAGCCAATGAGCAACTTCCTAGAGAGTCAGCATTTCAAAGGGAGAGTAGAGCTCTGACTTTTGGAACACCATCTACCTTCAGCTACCAAGCTGGAAAGCCATCTTCAATCTTCCCAAGAAAAAACAGTGCCTTTCTCTTCTACATACCACTCTTAGCAACTACTTCTTTCCAGAATAATTTCCAACAGTTCCTGTTTTAAAAAAGACTTACTCATAAGACACTAATAGTCCAAAAAGTTTGCATCAGCATATGATTTTCTCAATAAAGTTCAGGGCTGATGCAACATTTTTCAGTCAAACTCTACAGCTAAAATGACAAGAACACAGAACAGTCAAAAAATTATGCAAGACAATGCTACAGTTTTTTACTCCACCACATCTGCCTCTGTGGGTCTCCTGTGAGTCACTGTCTTTCGTATTCAATCATCACTGTAAGAACTGCCATTTTCTACCCTTAATTGTTTTATTTTTTAAAGAAAAGATTTGCAGGGGCCAAGTGTGGTGGCTCATGTCTGTATACCAGCACCTTGTGGGGCTGAGGTGGGAGGATGGCCTGACCCCAGGCGTTCCAGACCCGGCTGGACACTGGACAACATGGTGAGACACTGTCTCTACACACACACACACACACACACACACACACACACACACACACAGAAAAGATCCACAATAAAAACAGAATCCTATTACATCTTTCACCCCCTAAAGCAATGATCTCTAAGTTATTTTTTCAATTTTCATAATTACCAGTTTACACAAACCGAAAAAGCAGCATAGTAAGGTTGAAGTTCAATTACTCAGTCATTCAATAAGCTCATTTGAAATCCTTTCAAAAACCAGGGAATGAGACCCAAGAGTGAGAAAGAAGTGTCCCTGCTCCTGTAGCCTGGTGGAGAGAAAAAGTAAAGAAGCAATTATAGGACAAACTAATCAAGATTAAGGTGTGGGAAGGCACATGGGTTGGGGCTGTAGAACGAATGGAATGCTTTCTAGAGAAAGTAATTTGTGAGTATTTATAAACATCTAAGGCCCGGCATGGTGGCTCAAGCCTGTAATCCCAGCACTTTGGGAGGCCAAGGCGGGTGGATCACGAGGTCAAGAGATCGAGACCATCCTGGTCAACATGGTGAAACCTCGTCTCTACTAAAAATACAAAAAATTAGCTGGGCATGGTGGCGCGTGCCTATAATCCCAGCTACTCAGGAGGCTGAGGCAGGAGAATTGCCTGAACCCAGGAGGCGGAGGTTGCGGTGAGCCGAGATCGCGCCATTGCACTCCAGCCTGGGTAACAAGAGCGAAACTCCGTCTCAAAAAAAAAAAAAAAAAAAAAAAAAATCGGTCTCTTTGCTTTCAATGCAAAATAAACCTGAAAGACTTGACTCTATTTCCTAAAAGGTTATAAGACTTACTTGCCAATAGTCAAGTCAAAAATCACATTTCATAGCTGAATTACCCTTGACTCCCTATCCTAAATTTCAACCCTTAAGCCATACTCCCTTTAGGCGCAATTGATAGAAAGGGAGTCCTATATGTGCCTATATGTGCCTTCTCACGTGTCTATAGAATATGACTAAAGATACACAGAGTGAAATAAATCACATTTTTAAAAAAGATAATCATTTTATTAACTGGAAGTGAACGCTTCCAACAATTCAAGCCCTACAAAGCATGGCTGTCAGAAGAGGAAACCGAGGTTCAAAAAAGTCTCACTTTAATACAACAGAATGAAAGGTCTCTTTGAAGTCACCAGAAGAGCTTGAACGAAAAGAGAAACAGAAGGCTATTGTGGGCTTTAGCCTCCAGATGATGAGCCCCCAAACACACTGCTACGATAAACAAACAAGTCTCTGAGCCTGAAACTGATTCGGTGGCCTGACAAAACATCACAATTGAAGGAATCTCTCTCCCCATTCATCACTTCTCCAAAAAAGTCCCACTGGCTGGTAGCCCCAGGTTTCTTGCTGGTTCCTGGATTTACTGCTTGTAAATTATAATGCATAGTGTACCTTTCAAAAAAAGGTACAAGCAAATGAAAACAACCACGGTTTTAAAGCCCCATAAAAGACAGTATATAGAGCAGAAATGAACTCTGTCCGTGTTTACTATGAGGACCTATTACTCCTTTATGCTACTCGAGTGGATTCTAAACTCCAATGAATGCTACCATTGCCCACTAACGAGCAAGTCGGAGAAGCACATTCATACACCTGCTTCAGCAGTCCCCCCTGGCTGCCGCCCCCACTACTTCCCGGGGCCAGGGCCAAGCAGCTGCCCAGGAAACTGGGCTGCAGACCCCAGCCCCTTGCACTCTGCTGTCCCAACAAGTAGGCTCTGAAGTCATACTTCCATTTGGCCCGGCACACCCTCATTCCCATCGCCCAGACCCTCTGCTGCCAGAAGGAAACTCCACGGCCTCAAAAAGGAAAAGGCTGGCGGCGGGCAGAAGCGGATAGTCCTGAGCGGTCTCGTTCCCGTTCCCCCCGCCCAAGATGAGCCCGGGGCTCCCACATCTCCCGCCCCCCAACTCAGAGGCGCTCTCCAGGCCGCCGCCGAGCGCCTTCCACCCCGCGGCGCCGGGGGCTGCGGTCCCCATCCTCTGCCCCACCGGGCCTCTGGGTTCGCCTGGGCCCCGGGGGCCCTGACCCAGACCCAGCGGCGAGCCACAGCCTTCCCGGCCAGGGCCGCCCACCCCGTGGCCCGGTCCCCGCCCGACGACCCTGTCCGGCCAGCGCCCTGCAGCGCGCAGCCCCTTCGTGGCCCGGGGCCGCCCCACGCCGCCCGCCCGCAGGGCCGCGCACCGTGTGGGACTGCAGGCTCTGGCTCGCCTCGATGGCTGCTGTCAACGGCACCGTGTCGTCCAGCAGCACCTTGCCGGCTGGCGGCTTCTCCATGAAGGCCATCCCGGGACGCCCGGCCGCCGCCGCCCGGGGACGCCAGGCAGGAACCCGAAGCGCCGACTCCCGCCGCCCGCCCGGCTCCAACGCCGCCGCTGTCAACACGCGCCGCCCCACGCGCCGCCGGGCCCGTGGGGTCCTAGCGCCGCCCTCCCCGCCGCCGCCGCCGCCCCGGAGTCCTAGCGCCGACCCAGCGGAGACGCTGCGGGGTCTCCAGCACTACCGCCCGCAGGCCCGCGCATCCGCCTCGCGGCTGCCAAGCGCCCACACCTCCTAGCTCCTCGCTGCCTTAAACAAAGACTCGGTGCCCTTGGCTCCGGGCATCGGACCTAGGAACACCACCCTAAGCCATCACCACCAGGATCCGCAGATCCAGGAATCTTCAGGGCGAGATTTCCAAACCAGGCCTCTCAGAACTGGGCTTTTCTGGGGCTGTACGTCTTGAAACCCTCAGAACTGGACCTCTCTCATCCCTCCAGGCCCAAGAACCCTAAAACTCAGAAAAAGGGCCTTCAGGATGGGGCCCCCAGTCTCAGCCCTGCAGACCCAGAGGCTTTCTTAAACAAGCCTTCAGATTGAGACTTCCCAGGGACTCTTGAACCGGCTCTTCAGACCTGAACACCTAAGAGCTGGACCCCATAATTGGAGGCCTCGGAACCCAGAACACTCAGACCCAAGCTCTAAGAACTGGAGACCCTACAAAATGGTCCAGAGACCCCTAGCCTCTACTCTTGGCTCCCACTGCTTGCTCAGCCATATCCCTTAGACTTGGGAGTTTCTGATCCCACCATATGGACTCGAAGAACTTCAAACCAAGAGCCAAGCCCGAGAACCTTGGGATCAACTTCTCAGCGCTAAGTCAGCCCACAGTCTGCCTGAGCCCAAAGCCATAATCCTGGCGCCACCTCATCCCCTACCCCCCATACACACATAGAAGTTTCACCTACACTGCCCTCTCCTAGGGCAGCATTCCAGCATAGTGAAGAGTTAAGTTTAGAACAGGATGACCGTCATCGCCGTGGCTCTGGCATTTACCAGCTGTGTGATCTTGAATAAGTTACCCAACCTCTCTGAGTCCCAGCTCTCCAATCTGCAAAGTGGAGATAATGTCATTTGTATGAAAAGGTTAATACAAGGAATGCAGTAGACTGGGAAGAGGCTTGGCACATAATAAAAACTCAAACAGTAGTCAGGCACCACCGCTCACGCTTGTAATCCCAGTACTTTGGGAGTGCCAAGGCAGGTGGATCACCTGAGGTCAGGAGTTTGAGACTAGCCTAGCCAACATGGCAAAAACACCCTCTACTAAAAATACAAAAATTAGCTGGGCATGTTGTCACGCCCCGGTAGGCCTAGATACTCAGAAGGCTGAGGCAGGAGAATTGCTTGAACCCAGGAGGCAGAGGTTTCAGTGAGCCAAGATCGTACCACTCCAGTCCAGCCTAGGCGACAGAGTGAGATTCTATCTTAAACAAACAAACACAAAACCAACCAACCAACCAACAACAACCTCAAACAGTGGTCACGTGTGATGGCTCACCTTTGTAATTCCAGCACTTTGGGATGCTAAGGGGAGTGGATGGCTTGAGCCAAGGAGTTCAGCCTGGGCAGTGTGGTGAGAGCCCATCTCTACAAATAAAATTTTAAAATAACTGGGCATGATGGCTCACATGTGTGGTCCCAACTACTCAGGAGGCTTAGGTGGGAGAATTTTCTGAACACAGGAGGTTGAAGCTGCAGTGAGCCATGATCATGCCACTTCACTCCAGCTTAGGCAACAGAGCAAGACTCTGTCTCTATAAAAACAAAGTCAGTATTAGTTTCCTCCTTTCCCTACAGTTCACAGAATGGAAGGTTCCTAATTCTTAAATTTGCCTCCACTAAATTTCTACATTTCAGATAAGGAAACGAAGTTTCTTGGCAATCCCACCACCACCAAAATTTGACATCACAGGAAAGGCCCACATCATATATAAAGGGTCCCTTCTCCAGATCTCAAGCTTAATGGGATTGCTGGGCAGCCCCATGGAGTCAAGTGGCCATGACAGATTGGCCTCGGGGGCCAAGATCCAATAAAGCGAGCTAGATGTGAAGAAGGAATGATGGAACTTCATGATTCAGCCCTAAAATAATCAGAACTCTCCCTCCATTCCATTTTTGTCTCACTGTATTTAAAAGCAGCAGTCCATTAAAGCATAACCATATGTCATTTAGAGAGGATTCAACTTTTTACTTTCATTTCTTTGTTCAAGGCAAATTGATTATTTCACTGCCAGAGTCACAGAAACCAAAATCCGGCTATAATCTTATCGTGATATGGACTGACCAAGACAAGGCTCTTTTCTCTTACTGCTGATGGGATTATAAATTGGCCCGACCTTTCTGGAAGGCATTCATACATTCATTCAACAAGTATTTGCCAAGTACCTACTATGTAATAGGCCTGGTACTAGGAGCTAAAACAAATGTATCAAAGGCTTTAAAAATGTTCTTATCCTATGACTAAGTAATTCTGCATCTAGGAAGGTATCCTAAGAATATCCTAAGAATAATTAGAGATCAGAGCAAAAAAATAGCACGCAAGGATAAATGTCTAACAATTGAGTTTTGGACAAATCTTGGTACAATCGTGAATTTTTTGCAACATTAAAAATCAGGCCAGGCTAAGTGGTACATGCCTGTAGTCCCAGGTACTCAGGAGGCTGAGGTGGGAGGATCACTTGAAACCAGAAGGTTGAGGCGGCAGTGAGCCAAGACTGCATCACTGCATTCCAGCCTGGGCAACAAAGCCAAACCTGTCTCAAAAAATATATAAATAAAAAGAGTCACATAATTAAAGAATATTTGATGATCTTCAGAAATGCTCTTAATAGTAAGCAATTTAGCATCTGTATAATCCCAATATATCTATAGGACAAACACCAGAAGGAAATATATCAAAATATGGGCTGAGTGCAGAGGCTCACACCTGTAATCCCAGCACTTTGAGAGGCTGAGGTGGACAGATCACTTGAGGTCAGGAGTCTGAGGCCAGCCTGGGCAACATGGTAAAACCCTGTCTCTCCTTTTAGAGAAAAATTAGCCAGAGCATGGTGACTCACACCGGTAATCCCAGCTACTTGGGAGGTTGAGGCAGGAGAATCACTTAAATCCAAGAGGTGGAGGTTGCAGTGAGCCAAGATTGTGCCACTGCACTCGCCTGGGTGACAGAGTGAGACTCCATCTCAAAAATAAATAGACTGGGCGCAGTGGCTCACGCCTGTAATCCCAACATTTTGGGAGGCCAAGGCGGGCAGATCATGAGGTCAAGACATCCGAGACTATCCTGGCCAACATGGTGAAACCCCGTCTCTACTAAAAATACAAAAATTAGCTGGGCATGGTGGCACACGCCTGTAGTCCCCGCTACTCCAGAGGCTGAGGTAGAATTGCTTCAAACTGAGAGGCGGAGGTTGCAGTGAGCTGAGATCAAGCCACTGCACTCCAGCGTGGCGACAGAGGGAGACTCCATCATAAATTAACAAACAAACAAACAAACAAATAACGGTGGGCCTCTAAGAAGCAGAATCACGATGCTTTATTCTGTATGCTTTTCTGCATGTAGCTTTTATAATTAAGGGGAAAAAATGTTAGACAACTGAAGTCCAATGGTCTGACAACTGGTTCCATAAGTTAGAAGAGTAACAGGAAGAAGGCTTCTCTGAATCTGGCCAGCTGGGAGTTAGCTCCATTTTCTCTGTAATCTGTGCAAACACACAATCCAAATGCTTTTGTAAGAGAAATTGACTTGTCTGTGGTTCATACCTTACAAGCAATTTCACATGCTCTGAGGAATGCATTTTGCATACTTTTACAAATTAGATTATAACAATCTTCATGCATGTGTTTTTGACAAATGATCACAGTAGTGATTTTTTTCAAAGTCAGTAAGTGGTACTTAAAAACTTTTGATATTGCAGGTCCTGTAGAAGCAAACTCCCTTTTTGTCCAATAATTTTTAAGGAGGGCAGAAAAGATTGTCACAGTAATCCTAGCACCTTGGGAGACTGAGATGGCAGGATGGCTTGAGGCCAGTAATTCAAGACCATCCAGGGTAACATAGTAAGACCCTGTCTCTACGTTTTAAAAAATTAGCCCGGTGTGGTGGTGCGTAGTGCATGCCTGTAGACCTAGCTACTCAGAAGGCTGAGGTGGGAGGATATCTTGAGCCTGGCAATTCGAGGTGGCAGTGACCCGTGATAGTACAACTGCCCTCCAGCTTGGGCAACCCAGCAAGACTGTCTATTAAAAAAAAAAAAAAAATTAAAAAATTAAGGAAATCAGCAGATGAACCATACAGGGAGAGAAAAGTTGTTCTATGGAAAGGAATTCAAATACTTTTCTCCCTGGAAGGGAAGAGAACAGAAAAGGAATTAGAATTGAAGGTCAGAGTTGCAAAGGTCATGAAATAACAACCTTGTCTAGTTTTCCTTACTAAGGAAAGGAAACTGAAAGTGAGAAATCAGGTATTTGATGGAGTGAAACCAGAGACAAACTCTCACTCTACCCTTTCCCTTTCTCTGAGAATTCTTCTGGGAAGTAAGCCCCTTAAAATAAATATTGTGGTGAGCCTCATGATTTATTTTTATCTATCCAAAGCAGTGTCTTGTCAGTGATTCTCTGAGGATACTGGACTTAAACTGGATTCATGATCCCTGGGGAACCAGGTTTCAAACCCCAGGACGGCCTCAATATCCATTTGGCGTTTGAAATGGCTAATACTTGGCTGTGCATGGTGGCTCATGACTATAATCCAAGCACATTGGGAGGCCAAGACAGCCAGATCGCTTGAGCCCAGGGGTTTGAGACCAGCCTAGGCAACATAGTGAGATTCCTGTCTCTACAAAAAGTCAAAAAATTAGCTGGGCATGGTGGCACGTGCCTGTGATCCCAGCTACTCCGGACGCTGAGATAGGAGGATCACATGAGCACAGGGAGGTCGAGGCTGCAATAAGCTGTGATCCCACTACTGCACTCCAGCCTGGATGAGAAAAAGAAAGAGAGAGAGAGAGAGAGAGAGAGAGAGAGAGAGAGAGAGAGAGAGAGAGAAAGGGAGGGAGGGAAGGAAGAAGGGAGGGAGGGAAAGAAATGGCTGAGGCTGAACCTGGGGACAAGGCTGGAGCTGATCTGAATTAAGTCGACTTTGTTCCACTGTTGCCAAATGTTTAGATGGCCCACAGGTTGTTTGTCTAACAACTTGATGTTTGCCCAGATTGACTGAAGATAATGAATTTTAGTGAGGACGCTCCTAGCCTTGGCAACTACTCTACGAAATCAAATCATAGAAGCCTGTGAAAAACTCAAGTGTTTCCTAAGCAGCATGGCCTCCCAACTCAAAATGCTTTTATTTCTTTAAATATTCATGAACTGGATCTAAAACAACAAAACTCAAGCCACAGTCATTCTTATTTCCTTTATGTGTTATTTTCCACCTCATCACAGGGACTTTTGCCCAGGGTTTGTAAGAAGGTCATTTGAATTGCTTTATAACTAAGAACCACCTTAGGAATGAACTGTGGGGCCTCCGATTAATCTTGCTGTATTTATGTAGCATTAACATTGGTTCTGGATTCCTTACGATTTTGAACTTAAATGGTTTCTTTTAGCTGGTGATTCTACTCTAACCCACAATTTCTCTGAAGATGCTGAGAATTCATTTCTCTGCTGTGTTTGTAAGCCTAAATAAAAGCAAAGATAAGAACAAAGGAGGTGAAACATCTGAGACCCTGGAGATACCTGGGGACCAAGACTAATTTGGCAGCACTCCCATCGTGCTCAGACAGAGCTAAGGAATAAGCTATGCTGACACATGAGGCATTCACATTGGCACAGTTGCTCAGTGACAGTCATCCCTTGGTAGAAAATGTTTTAATATAAAAACTTAATGGATATATGTAATAGCAATTTTTGGGGGAATAAATTGGTCTCTGAATCATACTCTAAAATCATAAAGAAAAAATTAATTCAGCACAAAATGAAAACCTGTGGTTACCTAAGAGGTATCAGTATGCATTTAGCAATTCCTTCTTTTTCTAGGTGAATACGTACGTCAGGTCCAAAAGACAAACGGTGTCTGTTGCCAGGCTTTCTTCCCATTGCTACTCAAGATTTGCTGTTCAGAAAAAGAAATGAGTGGCATTTCACCAGTATGGAAATGTTTCTAATAGAATATAAAAATCCATTAAGCAATTTTCCAGTACATTAGGCTAAAAGTGCTTAAAATGGGTATCTCTTTCTGTGACAATTAAACATCACATAATTTGCAGTCGCATAATGCCCCCATATAGAAAGTGCTAGGACAACTTGGCCTATTTTATTTTTTTTTTAAGAGAGTCTCGCTGTTGTTGTGGTCCTGTTGCCCAGGCTGGAGTGCAGTGGCATGACCTTGGCTCACTGCAACCTCCGCCTCCCAGGTTCAAGCGATTCTCCTGCCTCGGCCTCCTGAGTAGCTGGTACTACAGGCTTTCACCACCATGCCCAACTAATTTTTGTATTTTCAGTAGAGACAGGGTTTCGCTATGTTGGTCAGGCTGGTCTCAAACTCCTGACCTTGTGATCCGCCTACCTTGGCCTCCTAAAGTGCTGGGATTATAGGTGTGAGCCACTGTGCCCAGCCTTAACTTGGCCTATTTTAGTCATGACTTTTGTACTCACTTCTAAATGTGACCTGGTACAGTCAAGGCCACTTCTTAATTATCTGGGAGAGCATTTTCTAATTTGAGGGTTACTCAAGCTTTCATTGAAAGAGTCATTCTTTTGAGCAGTTTGTATAGACTCGGAATGAGAAAGCCTAGCAACCAGTTGTCCTTATAGCCAACTTTAACAAAGCATGAGTGGTTTGAGAATCTAGGCTCTGGATAAAAATGACAAGTTATTATTTAAAGAGAAGTACCGATAACTTGTCGACTTCTCTGTTCCAACTTTTATTGATTCATAGATTTCAAAGACCATGACTCTTAGGGAATATAAAAATGCAGAAATCTGTATGCAGAGGCTCATTCCAGCACTTTGGGAGGCCAAGGCAGGAGTATCGCTTGAGACCAGGAGTTCGAGACCAGCCTGGGCAACACAGTCAGACCCCCATCTCTGCAAAAATTGAATACATTTTTTTAAAAGTGAACATGAAGGCCAAGCACAGTGGCTGATGCCTATAATCCCAGCACTTTGGGAAGTCAAGGTGGGAGGACTGCTTGAGCCCAGGAGTTTGAGTGTAGCTTGGGCAACAAAGTGAGACCTCATCTCTGCAAAAAAAATTTAAAAATAAGCCAGATATGGTGTTGTGCACCTGCAGTCCCTGCTATACAGGAGGCTGAGGCAGGAGGATTGTGTAAGCCCAGGAGGGGCTGCAATGATTGTACCACTGCAACTCCAGCCTGCCAGAGACTCCATCTCAGAAAACAAACAGTGGAAATGCTTACACTGAAAAGCTACTTTTAAAAGTTACACAGTATAAAGAAGAAAAAAAAAATGTTACACAGTATAAATCAACTATCATTCAGATCTGACGTCCCTTCCCCAATCTATACTTCTCATCTTTAGGCTAACCGTTAAGCAATTCTACAGTGAAGACAAATAATCTTAGAAAAAGGGTAGGTGATATGCATGAGTGGAAGATTTTCAACTAATGGTATCAGGAAAACGCTACAACTCTAGCAGGGAATGAGATCTAGAACGTTCAGAAAGCAAAAAGATTGCTATAGAATTATTCCAATTACTTTAATGCCATATAAGATGCTGTTATAGAAACTGACAGTGCTCCAGTTCCAGCGATGTGAAGAAAAAAATTTTTTTTCACCCCAAAATAATCTGTCATATTTTGAGATGGCTGTTCATAGGGCCAACAGAAGTAGCCTTGCAAAGCCGTCTTTTGTGGGGGAAATCTGCATTTGCAGAGAATCTGCTTGATGCAGCCAGGCCTTTCCTTGTCTGGATCTGGGTGAAACCTGCCAGGCGCAGTGGCTCATGCCTGTAATCCCAGTACTTTGGGAGGCCGAGTTCGGCGGATCACCTGATTGACCAGCCTGGGCAACATGGTGAAACCCTGTCCCTACTAAAAATAAAAAATCAGCCAGGCATGGTGGCTGGCGCCTGTGATCCCACCTACTTGGGAGGCTGAGGCAGGAGAACTGCTTGAGCCAAGACCATGGAATTGTAATCCAGACTGGGCAAAAAGAGTGGAACTGTCTGGGGGGGGGGGGGGGGAGCTCTGAAACATTTACCATCTATTCTTTTGAGGGCTGCCACCTGTGGGGCTTCATTTACATAACAAGACCACTTTTGCTAGTCAGGCTTCCTCTTCTCTTGCTCCCAGAACCTGTTTTGCCTTGATCCGAGCCCATACTTTCTGTAACCTTAAGGTGGTATTTAAGCTTCTAAAGCCTATTGGGTTGGGAGCTTGGGGGGTAATCACTCTGTGGGTCTCCCCTACACGCAAGTTAATAATTGTATGCCTTTTCTCCATTGATTTTTCAACGAACCTTCAGAGGGCAAAAGATAATTTTCCCCTTGGCCTCTATAGGAACCTAAGACCCACAGAATGATGGAAAAAGGAAAGGCTTTGGAGCCAAGCAGACCCAAGTTTGAATCCCAGCTGTACTGCTTATTTGCTGTACAACCTTGGGCAAGTCACACAGTTATCCGACTTACAGACAGGGTAACATTAACTTCACAAAGTTGTTTCAAGGATTAATGTAGAAAATCAACTTATCAGGCATTGAAAAAATGGTGGCTATCAGTATCAATGATCACTTCCCAACCCAGTTATGGACCCAATTTTAAGACTGTTGCTAAATCCCAAGGAATGAGTTCTGCAGGAGCAAGCAGTCTTGGCCTCAAGTCCATATACTTGTACCTCATGATCTCTATTTTGTTTTGCCATTTGAACACATTTTCAAATGTGTTCTAGTGATTCACCTACAAATAAGTCTTCTTTAGGTGGATCTCAGCCTGCATATACTGTGTATTCTGTAACTCATGAAAACTGTATCCTTTTTCTTCACACTGATTTTGGTCTTATCTTCCCAGTTTTAAAGTACTAACTTTATACACAGCACTGCCCTCTAGCGACTAGAATTAATTCTTTCTAGTTGTCTGTTAGGCAGCTCTCTTGGTAAAAATTAAAATTAAAAATTGTCATAGATTGTCTTGAATGTGTTGGCTGACACTAGAGAAATGGAAATCATAACTACAATGAGATACCACCTCACACCCAATAGTAATTTGAAGAACAATTTGACAATTCTTTAAAGTTACATGACGCAGCAATTCCACTCCTACAGAGAATTGAAAACGTGCACACATAGGAATCTTGCTCTTTCGCCAGGCTGGAGTGCAGTGGCACAATCTTGGCCCACCGCAACCTCCCGTCTCCCAGATTCAAGGGATTCCCCTGCCTCAGCCTCCTGAGTAACTGGGACTACAGGCGTGTGCCACCACACCCAGCTAATTTTTTGCAATTTAGTAGAGACGGGGTTTCACCATGGCCAGGATGGTCTAGATCTCCTGACCTCATGATACGCCCGCTGTAGCCTCCCAAAGTGCTGGGATTACAGGCGTGAGTCACCACGCCTGGCCCAAAAACCTCTTCTATAATGTTCATAGCATTATTCTTAACCAAAAAGCAGAAATAATACGAACATCAATTGATGGAAGGGCAAATACAATGGAATATTATTCAGCCATAAAACAGAATGATGTACTCATACATGTTTACAGGAAACCTGAAAACATACTATATCAAAGAAGCCAGTTCCAAAGGACCACATATTATATGAACTTATATGAAATGTCCAGAACAGGGAAATCCATACACAGAAAGGAGCCTGGTGATTCCCTAGGACTGGAGGAGAGAAATGCATTGACTGCTAATGGGGGTTTCTTTCAGGGGTGAAAAGAATTGCTTTGGTGATGGCTGTACAACTTTGTGGATATACTGAAAACTGATCTGTACACTTTAAAAATGTGAATTTTATGGTATATGAATTACGTCTCCATGTTATTTTAAAATGGAAAACAAAAGCATTGGCTGTGTTGGGATGGCCATTTAGTACTAACATATTAGGCATGTTTTGCCTTCAAAAACCCACCCCCAAAGTCTTAAGAATTTGGCATCCATGGTCTTAATAGCTGTTTTTTTTTTTGTTTGTTTGGCTTTTTTTAAAATAAAGACAGGGTTTCACCATGTTGGTCAGGCTGATCTTGAACCCCTGACCTTAGGTGATCTGCCCACCTTGGCCTCCAAAGTGCTTGGATTACAGTTGTGAGCCACCACACCCAGCCAGTTGTTTTTTTTTTTTTTTTTTTTTTTTTTAAAGAAGCATGTATTATTTATATAATGAGAGGTAGATCGATATTTTCTTTTCTTTTTTTTTTTTTTTGAGACAGAGTTTCGCTCTTGTTAACCAGGCTGGAGTGCAATGGCGCGATCTTGGTTCACCGCAACCTCCGCCTCCTGGGTAGCTGGGATTACAGGCACGTGCCACCATGCCCAACTAATTTTTTTATGTTTTTAGTACAGATGGGGTTTCACCATGTTGACCAGGATGGTCTCGATCTCCTGACCTCGTGATCCACCCGCCTCGGCCTCCCAAAGTGCTGGGATTACAGGCTTGAGCCACCACGCCCGGCCCAGATCAATTATTTTCAAGGAATAATCTTAACTTTTAAAATAGAAACTGCACTTAAGAACACTAGTAGAGGTTGGCTGACACCCTGAAAGACGGTTTTAACTGTGGGCCAGTCAGCTTCAAATGCAGGAAAACCTCTCACCTCCATTGCAGGGGAAATGGGCAACAGTAATAGTAGCTGCTGCTGACAGGCTGGGCCCTGTGCTTAACTTCATCTGTTATCTCCCCCAACTATCCCACGTGGCAGGTGTTACCAGTGTTTCATAGATCAGGCAGTTTATATAACTGAGACCAAGAGCATACATACACCCCTCCCCTGAAATGCAAGTCTCACAGAAGGCAGAGCAAGATGCCGCCTTGGTATAAATAACAAATACAATAAACTCTGACTCAGTAACTACTGAAGAGCAGGGTCTAGTCTAAGAATACTCACTGATAAAAGGTAGGTGTTCAAAGTATGACCCAACTTCTATTTTTGTCTTTAGTAACCGATACACAGTTGAAATTCAGTGAGAAGCTGCTTCTACACAAATATAAGAAGGGTTTTGTTAACCAAATGCAAATCTATCTAGGTCTGAATTCCTAAAAGTAGAATTTTTTTTTTTTTTGAGATGGAGTTTTGCTCTGTCACCCAGGCTGAAGTGCAGTGGTATGATTTCAGCTCACTGCAACCTCTCAAATTCAAACGATTTTCCTGCCTCAGCCTCCCAAGTAGCTGGGATTACAGGTGTCCGCCACTACGTCCAGCTAATTTTTGTATTTTTAGTGGAAATGGGGTTTCACATGTTGACCAGGCTGGTCTTGAGTTTCTGACCTCAAGTGATTCACCTGCCACGGCCTCCCAAAGTGCTGGGATTATAAGCATGTGCCACCACGCCTGACTTAAAAGTAGAGTCTTTAGATAAATAACCTTCCCAATACTTTTTTTTTTTGAGACGGGGTCTTGCTGTCACCCAGGCTGCAGTGCAGAGGTGCGATCTCAGCTTCTCATTGTAACCTCCAGCTCTTGGGCCCAAGCAATTCTCCCACCTCAGCCTCCCGAGGAGCTGGGACTACAGGCCCAAGCCACCAAGCACTGTTAATTTTTACATTTTCTTTTTGTAGAGATGAGGTCTCACCATGTTGGCCAGGCTGGTCTTGGACTGCTGACCTCAAGTGATCCGTCTGCCTCAGCCTCCCAAAGTGCTAGGATTACAGTTAGGAGTCACCGTGCCTAGCCTATTTCTTGAATTTCAAAAAAAAAAAAAAAAAAAAAAAAAAAAAACCAAAAACCAAAACAAAACACAGAAAAAACAGGCAGAGAATTCCTGCATACATGCTTGCATAAGGCCAAACTAGAAAGTGGGGTGGGCATTTGAACAGCCCCCTATCTGCTCCCTTCCCCTAACTAGGATGGGCTTCTGGGCCTATTAACCATTCTTTGGTGAAGAGCAGCAATCCATTTCCCCAAAGGCTCTTTAATAACAGCATTGGTGTTTGAGGTTGAATCTTTAAACACGTATTTCAGGATTTAGGAGCTTCTGGAACCATAACTTTAACCCAGCCTTCCATAACAGTCTTTTTACTTTCTACTACTGAACATGACACTGCAATAATAGCAATGAACCGTTTTAGCTTTTTCACTTCTGCAGAAGCTAAAACAACTTCTCCAATATATAAAGGGGCTGGAAAGCTAATTTCCTGGGAAAGAAATACACAGCCTGGCCCTGGCATTTTAGTTCCCAGGAGAGCTGAGATAAGTCCATTGATCAAAACTCCATGTACAATTGTATTTCCAAACTTGGTGTGTTTTGCAAAGTCTTCATTTAGATGCAAAGGATTGACATCCCCTGTTAACTCTGAGAAGGTAGCCACATCCGTCTGTGTGAAGGCCCTCCTAAGTTCAGCACGGTCTCCAACTCTGATGTGCATATGCTGTAAGTGCTGCACGGTCAGCACTGGGAGGTTCAGGCAGACTCTCCTCCGAAGCCCACTCCACCAAAGGTGATGGCTGGAAATTAGTGGGAACATCTTCAGCACCCTCAAATTTCATCAAGAGCTTTTAGCCTGCTTCAGTCTTCAAACATGCAGGCACCAAAAAAATAAATCTGAGAGTGGAGGAATGTTTCCAAAATAGAAGACTATTCCTTCAATCCAATACTAGTTCCCTACTATTACCAGATAATGCCAGGAGAAATGGAGAAACCTACAAGAGAAAGAAAAAGGTTAAGGCATCGGGAGAAACTGCACTGAAGCACAGGGCAATGTGGAAACATGTCCAGTTTTACTGGATAAACAAAAGTGAGTACAGGAGCATTTTAAAGAGCATTCCAAGAGGAAGCCTTCGATAACAAGTAGTCATAGCTCAAAAGGAGCATACCAATATATAACACTCAAAGCATTAAGTGTTAAATGAAAAATAAGACTTAACCACAGAGTAGCAACTTCTATCCCAGAACAATCTCCCACAGACTTTAAAATCTTAAGTGTTGTGTCTCACATTTTTGAAAACAAGTCCTTTATTTTCCCCTACTTAGATCATGTTAACCATATTACATTTATGCAAGCACGAAAATGAGCTATGTATATTAAGAAGCGATTGAGCCATTATCAGTCTTGTTTGGAACATGTGAGAGACAGTCTTTACCTGAATCACCCGGAAAGCACATTTTTTGCCTTTATAGGATCCTAACAAGGTCAAAGAGCTCCACAATTTGACAAGACCACTGCAGAAAGATCAAAAAAATACATAGTATATCATAGGCAGAAAACAGTATGAATCTCAACTAAGGTTTCTGAAATATTCACTTCTGACTTTGCAACTATAACCATCAATGGGAAAGTATAGCTGTAACCAAAGCATAAGTTCTGCTCTTTCTAGAGTACAAGTTTCTGGTGGATGAATGTTCATATTCACCCCAGTTTAAATTCCCAAAAGCTGCTCAGAGTTCACAATGACAATATTCTTCTCATT
Source organism: Saimiri boliviensis (assembly GCF_048565385.1). Classification (NCBI taxonomy): domain Eukaryota; kingdom Metazoa; phylum Chordata; class Mammalia; order Primates; family Cebidae; genus Saimiri; species Saimiri boliviensis. The sequence goes on from NC_133456.1 coordinate 3,563,465, forward strand.
GTCAGAAGAAAGAATTTTTGCTCTAATTCTCCATCGGTCTCTCTGCCTTGTTATACTAGAAATGCCCCACTCTCTGTCATACCTGCTACATATTCTCAAGATGGCTGACAAGGTCTTCTCTTCATAGCGTAGGATGTCCAAAGGCAAGGCGGCATCAACCTGCATATGGAATAGTACTATGAGCAGGCTGTTATCACCATTATTCTTGAATGCTTGTCAAGTTTTGACAAACACTGAGTTTTGAGCTTTTATTCTCCACAAGAGCTGTATTTTATTTAACGGTGCTGGTGCTTTGAGTTGCCTATTTGATTACAGCTCCCCCTGTCTAGAATGTTCTGCCTACACCTCTTCCTATGGCTGATAATCAGTCCCTCATCCTTTGAGCCTTCATTTAAATTGTTCCTTGACTGATCTTTAAGATGAGACAAAGTCAGCTTGCTATGTTCTTTCTTGTACAGGACACCATACTTCCTCTTTCATAATTCTCTTCATTCTTGTCACTAACTGCCTAACATGTTTTCCTACTACAAGAACCAAGACCATCAGTCCACGCGGCAGAGGCCATGTCTGTTTGTTCGCAGCTATATAAATCCCAGAAACAAAGTTTTCTACCTGACATACAGGTACACACAGGGATATTTTTTAAATTTTGTATTTTTAAAAATGAGATTCACAAGAGATCACAAAGAAATGTACAGGGAAGTTCCATGCACTCTCATCTAGTCTCCCACAATGTCAACGCCCTGCATAATTACAATACAGTAGCAAAACTAGAAAACTGGTATTGGTAAAATCCAGAGGTTGAGATTTCACCAATTATGCATGCACTCATATTTATACCTGTGTGTGGCTATATGTAATTTTCCCACATGGGTAGCTTCATGTAACTACCACCAAAATCACGATAAAGAATGGTACCAAAGGGGCCGGGTGCGGTGGCTCAAGCCTGTAATCCCAGCACTTTGGGAGGCTAAGGTGGGTGGATCACAAGGTCAAGAGATCGAGACCATCCTGGTCAACATGGTGAAACCCCGTCTCTACTAAAAATACAAAAAGTTAGCTGGGCATGGTGGTGCGTGCCTGTAATCCCAGCTACTCAGGAGGCTGAGGCAGGAGAATTGCCTGAACCCAGGAGGCGGAGGTTGTGGTGAGCTGAGATCGCGCCATTGCACTCCAGCCTGGGTAACGAGTAAAACTCTGTCTCAAAAAAAAAAAAAAAGAATGGTACCACCATAAGACTCCCTATTCTACCCGTTACAGCCACACCCACCCTTCTTCCCCTACTCCTCACCCCAGCAACCACTAACCTTTCTCCAGATTATATAATTATTTTATTTCAAGAGTCTTCTATAAATGGAAACACCCAGTACGTAATGTTTTGTTACATTATGTAGGCTTTTTTTTCACTCAGCATAATTCTCTGGAGATTCATCCATGTTGTGTCTGACAATAGGTCATTCCTTTTCATTGCTGAGTATATTCCATAGCAGGAATGCATCATAGTTTATTCACCCATTAAAGGATATATGGGGTATTTTCAGTTTCATTGTTATTGAAGCTGCTATGAATATTCATGTACAATGTACAGGCTTTTGTTGTGAACCTAAGTTTTCACTCCTCTGGAATAGATGCCCAGGAGTGCTAATGCTGAGTTCTATTGCAGTTGCATGTTCAGTTTGCCGAAGATACTGTCAAACTATGTTCCAGAATGGCTGCGCCATTTTACATACCCATTGTAGCATATGAGTGATCCAGTTTCTTTGCATTCTTGCTAGCATTTAGTGTTATTTTTTATTTCAGTCATTCTGCTAGGTACATAGAGGTATCACATTGTGTCATTAATGTGCAGTTCCCTAATGGCTAAACATCTTTCCATGTGCTTGCCAACCACACATCCTCTTTAGTGAAATGTCTGTTAATGTTTCTGCCTATTTTCTAATTGGATTATTTGGTTTCTTACTATTGAGTTTTGATACTACTTCATTATTATTTTTTGAAGGAGTGTCACTCTGTCACCCTGGCTGGAATGCAGTGGTGCAATCTTGGCTCACTGCATCCTCTGTCTCCCAGATTCATACAGTTCTCCTGCCTCAGCCTCCCGAGCAGCTGGGATTACAGGCGTGTGCCACCACACTCAGCTACTTTTTTTTTTTTTTTAGACGGAGTTTCACTCTTGTTACTCAGGCTGGAGTACAATGGCGCAATCTCGGCTCACCGCAACCTCCACCTCCTGGGTTCAGGCAATTCTCCTGCCTCAGCCTCCCAAGTAGCTGGGATTATAGGCACACGCCACCATGCCCAGCTAATTTTTTATATTTTTAGTTGAGACGGGGTTTCATCATGTTGACCAGGATGGTCTCGATCTCTTGACCTTATGATCCACCCGCCTCGGCCTCCCAAAGTGCTGGGATTACAGGCTTGAGCCACCGCGCCCGGCCCAATTTTTATAGTTTTAGTAGAGACAGGGTTTTGCTCTGTGCTACTGAAATGAACTTGGCACCCCCCCCTCCAAAAAAAAGGTGGGGTTTTGCCATGTTGGCCAGGCCGGTCTCAAACTCCCGACCTTAGGTGATCCATCCACTTTATCCTCCCAAAGTGTTGGGATTACAGGTGTGAGCCATCACACCCTGCCTATTATTATTATTTTATTTTTGAGACAGGGTCTTGCTCTGTTATCTAGGCTGCAGTAGAGTGCTGCAATCATAGTTCACCACCACCTCGAACTCCTGGCCTCAAGCAATCTTCCTGCCTTAGCCCCCCAAAGTGTTGGGATTACAGGCCTGAGCCACTGCACCAGGCCAAAAGTCATTTATATATTCTAGACACTAGTCCTTTGTTGGATATGTGGTTTACAATTATTTTCCCCCAGTCTGTAATTCGTCTTTTCATCCTTTTTTTCCCCCACAGTGCTGTGATCACGGCTCACTGCAACCTTGAGCTCATGGGCTCAAGCAATCATCCCACCCCAGCCTCCTGACTAGCTGGGACTATCGGTACAACACCACCATGCCCAACTCAATTTTTTAAATTTTTTGTACAGATGAGGTTTCACCAGATATCCAGGCTGGTCTGGAACTCCTGGGCTCAAGTGATCCACCCGCTTGGCCTCTCAAAGTGGTAGGATTATAGCTGTGAGCAACCGTGCCTGCCATTTTCATCCTAAGAGTCTTTTGCAAAATACAAGTTTTAAATTTTGATGAGGTACTTAGCATATTTTGATGACAGACAAACATTTGATTTGATGGACAGATGTATCAGAAAATAATTTCCTGAGCATCCTCCGTCTTCTCTCAACTTCCAAAACTCTACTTCTGTTCTTAAGGGAATAATAAGACAAATCTGCTTAAAGTGTGGGCCTATGACAAAAAAGGGAGTTGAATCAGAATGTAAACCAATAGTATAATTAATCACAGTGTTTAGTTCAGTTCATCTTTTTTTCATAAGGAGCCTTTTTTTTTTTTTTTTTTTTAAACTTTTTGTTTTTTTTTGAGATGGAGTCTTGCTCTGATGCCCAGGCTGAAATGCAATGGTGCCATCTCAGCTCACTGCAACCTCCACCTTCGGAGTTCAAGCAATTCTCATGCCTCAGCCTTCCAAGTAGCTGGGACTACAGGTATGCACCACCACACCCAGCTAATTTTTATGTTGTTAGTAGAGAAGGGGGTTTCACCATGTTGGCCAGGCTGGTCTAAAAGTCCTGACCTTAAGTGATTTGCCCGCCTCAGCCTCCCAAAGAACTGAGATTACAGGCATGTGCCACAATGCCCAGCACGTAAGGAGACTTTCTCATTAAAAGTGATAGTGCACTGGTTCTGCTGCAAATTCCTCATCTCTTCAAGATGGTCAGAGAATTTGCAGTTTGCCAGTCTAGGCCACACTTTGAGTAGCACTGTGCTAGAACAAACCTCTGTCTAACACATTGTCAAATAGAAGGCATAATAGAATAAACATATCAAAATTCATCACTTCTCAAAGTCTACTTCTGCAACTTCAAACACAGTTTTAAAATAATCTCTAGGGGAACCCTCATATACTACTGGTTAGAATGTAAATGTACAACCACTATAGAGAAGAGTATGGAGGTTTCCCAAAAAACTAAAAATAGGTCAGGAGTGATGGCTCACTTTGTAATCCCAACACTTTGGGAGGACAAGGTAGGAGGTCTGCTTGAGGCCAGGAGCCTGGGCAACGTACCGAGATCTCATCTCTACAAGCAAAAAAATTGGCTGGGCGTGGTGGTACATGCCTGTGTTCCCAGCTATTCGGGATGCCGAGATGGGAGAATCACTTGGGCTTGGGTGGCTGAGGCTGCAGTGAGCCATGACTATGCCACTATACTCCAGCCCGGGCATCACAGCAAGCCTTCATCTCGAACACAAAAAAACAAAAAGAAAACAGAACTAAAAATAGAATACCATTTAATCCAGCAAGTCTACTATTGAGCATACATCCAAGTGCAAGGAAATTAATATCAAAAAGACATGTGCACACTCATATTCATTGCAGTACTATTCACAATAGCCAAAATACAGAATCAACTTAAGTGCCGATAAATGGATAAAGAAAATGTGGTATATATTACAACGGAATATTATTCAGCCATAAAAAAGAATGAAATCCTGTCATTTGCAGCAACATGAATAGAACTGGAGGTCATTTTGTTAGGTAAGCCATGCACAGAAAGACATTTTCTCACTCATGTGAGAGCTGAAAAAGTAGATCTCATGAAAACAGAAAGACTGGTGATTACCAGAGGCTGGGAAGGATGGGGGTAGAGAGGATGAAGAGATAAAAGAAATATAAATGTGTTTATTACAATAAATGAATAAAAAAGTTAAAAATGCAGAGTCGTACAATTAAAACTTTTTTTTTTTTTTTTTTGAGACAGAGTTTCACTTTTGTTACCCAGGCTGGAGGGCAATGGCGCGATCTCGGCTCACCGCAACCTCCGCCTCCTGGGTTCAGGCAATTCTCCTGCCTCAGCCTCCCGAGCAGCTGGGATTACAGGCACGCGCCGCCATGCCCAGCTAATGTTTTGTATTTTTAGTAGAGACGGGGTTTCACCATGTTGACCAGGATGGTCTTGATCTCTTGACCTCGTGATCCACCCGCCTCGGCCTCCCAAAGTGCTGGGATTACAGGCTTGAGCCACCGTGCCCGGCCTAAAACAATTTTTTTTAATGTTTGAAAAGCATTCTTTCTGAATTTCTTACAAAGATCCTTGGCGTGTTCAATGGACCAAGTGATTCCGTACCTCCCCAAACAGGTCCTTCAAGGCTGAAATAAGCAGCTGTTTGAACTGCGCAGCATTCAGCCCAACTCCACAATCTTGAAATTCTCTAAAAAAAAACATGAAAAAAAAAAGACATCATATTAAATTTCATTCTATTGGGATTCACGCTAGAAAGTAATCTAAAATAGAACTTAGGAAACTAAACTTACAGGCAGACTTTCACGTAGTGGTGCTCGGAAGGGTTTCTGTAGACTACTCTTTCATATGTGGCGGCAGGGGCCGGCATCTTTTCCAGTGCTGATCACACCTACAGTAAGTCAAAAGGGCTAGAAATGACCAGTGCACATGCTATTTTTCCGTTTTGTTGAGAATTTGGCCTAGTTGGGTTTTTTTCTTTTCTTTTTTTTTTGAGACGGAGTTTCGCTCTTGTTACCCAGGCTGGAGTGCAATGGCGCGATCTCGGCTCACCGCAACCTCCGCCTCCTGGGTTCAGGCAATTCTCCTGCCTCAGCCTCCTGAGTAGCTGGGATTACAGGCACGTGCCACCATGCCCAGCTAATTTTTTGTATTTTTAGTAAAGATGAGGTTTCACCATGTTGACCAGGATAGTCTCGATCTCTTGACCTCGTGATCCACCTGCCTCGGCCTCCCAAAGTGCTGGGATTACAGGCTTGAGCCACCGCGCCCAGCTGGCTTTTTTTCTTTTTGAAGCAGGGTCTCACCCTGTCACCTAGGCTGGAGTGCAGTGGTGCAATCACAGTTCACTGCAGCCTCTACCTCAGGATCTCCAGGCTCAGGCAATCCTACAGCCTCAGACACCTGAGTAGCGGGGACTATAGATGCATGCCACCACATCCAGAGAATTTTTCTATTTTTTGTAGAGACAGGGTTTCACTATGTCGCCCAGGCTGGTCTTGAACCCCTGGGCTCAAGAAATCTGCCCACCTCGGCCTCCCAAAGTGCTGGGATTACAAGTGTGAGCTACCATGCCCCACCTTCCTGTTTTTTTTTTTTTTTTTTTTTTAAGATGGAGTCTCGTTCTGTCACCCAGGCTGGAGTGCAGTGGTGCAATCTTGGCTCACTGCAACCTCTGCCTCCCAGGTTCCAGTAAGTCTCCTGGCTCAGCCTCCCGAGTAGCTGGGATTACAGGGATGTGCCACAATACCCAACTAATTTTTTTGTATTTTTAGTCGACAGGATTTCACCATATTGGCCAGGCTGGTCTCAAACTCCTGACCTTGTGATCTGGCCACCTCAGCCTCCCAAAGTGCTGGGATTACAGGCATGAGCCATTGCACCTGGCAGACTGTTTGGTTTTTAAGACTTCTGATCGCAGTAACTTACCTAATTCTGGTCAAACTAAGGTTACCCATATGAATACAAATTTTTATATTCTGTATATGCCAAATCACTGTACTCTTACTTAAAACCTAGTACCATAATTTTGGCTAACAATTTTTCTTACTGAGTACCAAGCTCTGTGCTAATAAACATTTCACATGCCTTAGCTTCTGTCTTCAAAATGCTTCTGAGGTAAGAGATATTATTATTTCCACTTTTGAGAAGAGAACACAGAGGTTTAGTAAGCATAGGTAACATCTGCCCAAGGGTACCCAGAGATTCCAACCACTCCTGAGCCTGCTCAAGACCTCTGTTATGATGCCTCTTAATCCAAAGGAAAAGAAAAGGCTTAAAGGAGTAAAATCTAAGACTTGAAGGTCCTCTTCTCGTTTACTCTCCGTCAACACAGAACACAAACAGAAGAATGAGGGGTGGCCGGTCTGCCATCTCCTCCCATCTTGGGTCTGCCTGCTTTCAGTCCAAAAGCCAGGTCTGTGCACAACCATCCATGAAAGAGAGAGCATAAACAGCACATGGCTTGAGAAGAGGAATTTCTGGAATGGGCACTCAATACAGCTTCTAAAAGGTCTGAACTTTCAAGAAGGTACAACATGCTGATCTCTCTGTAGACTGTTCCTCTCCTTGGCTCCACAGCAACCTTGCTCTCCCCATGGATGGGTCCTACTCATCTTTCAACTTTCAGTTTAAATGTCACCTCTTCATGGAGGTTTTTCCTGACACTCTGCTCTAAATTAAGTCCCCATGCTATGCAATCTCTTAACATTGTCTATTTGTTTAATATATGGATCACCCACTACAGGGACCAGGAAACTGAGGCCCAGTCAAGGAAAGGGACCGATCCAAGGTCAGAGAGCTACGGACCAGCATTTCCAAAACCATTCTGGGTTAGACCGAGTTCTAAGCACTCCCAGATGATGACCTCTGGAGAAAAGAAGTCAGGATCAAGGAGCTACATCGACCAATCCATTCAACAAACATGAATACTTTGGGGCCTGGAGTGGTGCTCATGCCTACAATCCCAACAGTTTAGGGAGCCAGGTTTTAATTAGCCAGGCATGGTAGTGTGTGCCTGTAGTCCTAGCTACTCCAGGGGCTGAGGTGGGAAGACAGCTTGAGTCTGAAAGGCTAAGGCCATAGTGCACTGTGATTGTACCATTGCACTCCAGCCTGGGTGACAGAGCATGACCCCGTCCCCAAAACCAACCAACCAACCAACCCAAACCACTATCATACTACGACAAAAAGTAGGTATTCAAATGAGGGAAAAGCGATAGTGGTAGGCCTATTATATTCAAAAGAATCCTTGGTTTCAGGACAGCAGTAATAGTTATCTGATGCTTCTTTCCCAATCAATAGTGTGTCCCCTGAGTAGGGCAGGGAGAACAGAACCTCATCTGTTTCTTTCATTGCTTGGCACCTAAGTGTTTTTTAGTGTTACTAACTGCCTTGATGGAGCTGGCTGCCTAAAGTAGGGGAGTGAAATCAGGTCAGGGGCTTAGATGCCAGTAAAATGAAGACTTATGGAGCATTCATGAGATGGATAGTGGTGATGGCTGCACAGCGTTGTGAATTTACTTAATGCCACTTACAATAAATTTTGTTACATATTTTTTGCAATTAAAATGACAGCGTTGTCCTCTAGAGGCTGTTCTGAGATTAAAGGAGAGGATGCCTGTGAAACTCTTTTGTACAGACTGGTATCAAATATATTCACCAGGCTCTCCATAGATGTGGGCTCACGAAGGCAGTGTCATCGTCATCTTTTTTTTTTTTTTTTTTTTTTTTGAGACGGAGTTTTGCTCTTGTTACCCAGGCTGGAGTGCAATGGCGCGATCTCGGCTCAACGCAACCTCCGCCTCCTGGGTTCAGGCGATTCTCCTGCCTCAGCCTCCCGAGTAGCTGGGATTACAGGCACGCGCCACCATGGGCCCAGCTAATTTTTTGTATTTTTAGTAGAGACGGGGTTTCACCATGTTGACCAGGATGGTCTCGATCTCTTGACCTCGTGATCCACCTGCCTCGGCCTCCCAAAGTGCTGGGATTACAGGCTTGAGCCACCGTGCCTGGTTGTCATCGTCATCTTCAAAGTAGTTTTCTTTGTTTGTTTTAAGACGGAGTCTCACTCTTGTCTCCCAGGCTGGAGTGCAATGGTGCAATCACGGCTCACTGCAACCTCTGCCTCCCAGGTTCAAACGATTCTCCTACCTCAGCCTCCCGAGTAGCTGGGATTACAGGTGTGTGCCACTATACCCCGCTAATTTTTGTATTTTCAGTAGAGACGAGGTTTCGCCATGTTGGCCATGTTGGTTTTAACTCCTGACCTCGTGATCCACCTGCCTTGGCCTCCCAAAGTGCTGGGATAAAGTCAGGCTTTTTATTCATTTGTTTTGAGGTGGAGTCTCACTCTGTAGCCCAGGCTGGAGTACAGTGACGCCATCTCGGGTCACTGCAACCTCTGCTCTTGAGGTGAAGCAATTCTCATGCCTCAGCCTCCCGAGTAACTGGAACTACAGGCGTTAAGTCACTATGTCCAGGTAACTTTTGTAATGGGGTTTCACCATGTTGGCTCAGGCTGGTCTTGAACTCCTGGCTTCAAGTGATCTGCCGGCCCCGACCTTCTGAAGTGCTGGGATTACAGGCGTGAGCCACTGTACCCGGCCTAAAGTCAGTCTTTTATAGAAGCTGCAGGGATGCTCCTAAACTGATACCCCCTACTCTCCATCTTTAGGCAGCCAATGAATCTATTAACATCTACTCAAGCTACTTCATTCCACTGCTCAAAACCTCGCTAAGGTTCCCGTTTTATCCAGAGTTAAGGCCAAAGTCCTTAGAGCAGCCTGCAAGGCGCTGCCTGACCCACAGGGCTGCTCCCTCCACAGCTCTGGCCTCACACCCTGCCTAGTCTCCCTCCACTCAGTGCCCAGCACCACACAGGCCTGGCCTAGCCCTTTCTCACGCGCCAGTCTCGCTCCCGCCCCTGGGCCTCGGCTCTAGCTTTTCCCCACGCTGGGAATGCTCCTCCTCCGGGGAGCCACCCGGCTCACACCGTTGCCTCCTTCCTGGCCTAGCTCCAATCTCACTCGCTTTGGCCCAGTGCCCTTCTCGGCTAACAGCGCACCCCAGCCCCATGCCCCGTCCGCTTCTTCTTCATAGCCTTTTTCTACGTCAATTACCTAACGCCTTTATCCGTACTTCCCTCCCCCACCCCAACAGAAAGTCGACTTCCAGGATCTTGCTGTCTAGTTCACTGCTGTTGGCCCTGAAACACGGGCCGGGCACAGTGGGCGTGCAACGCACGGGTTTTGGACTCAATCCATCACTTTAAAACGCTCAATCTCCCTACCGTTGAGCACTTGGGCGGCTTTCCATTTTTTTCAACCTCCGCTACTCAGCGCTCACCACGCGCCGGGCGCACGAAGAGGGCACAGGACACGCTTTCGAGGTCCCGCCCGGGCCTAGCAGCCACGCTCTGCGGCCGAGACCCTACGCGGCGCCGCCCGGAGGCCTTCGACACCCGGGGCCGAGGCCGACCGGCAGCCAAGTCCGCGGCGCCCGCCCCGCGCATGCGCCGCCGGCGGGGCCGACAGAGACGGCTCCCGCGCCTCAGCCGCCCTCCGGAGGGCTCCTACCTACCCAGTCTCCGTCGGACTAGCCTGACGCCTGCCCAGTCCCCTGTTCCCCGTAAGCACCCGCCAACGCTTGGCGCTCACCGGCAGCGGAAAGAGTTAGGCCCGGGAAACTCACGGTGTCTTTACGTTTGGCTCTCCTCGCCCCGCCCCGCCGTGCGTGACGCCCCGGCGGATATGACGACACCGCGCGGCGTCTTCCTAAGGACTCAGGCGCGCATCCTGATCCGGAGCTGGGAGGGGCCGAGCTCGGCGCCCTCTGGTGTCCACTCCGGGAAGGCGGCGCATGCCGTTTGCTTAGAGTGCTGTTTAGGGCGTGTTTATTCTGCCCTGGACGGTGCTTCACAGTCATCCGTTTCTTCATGCATGCATTCATTCACTGAACAATTGCTTTGTTGGCTTTTTGGGACAGTTTCACTCTGTCGCCCAAGCTGCAGTGCGCTGGAGCGGAGTAGCTGGGACTGCAGATATGGGCCACCATGCCTGGTTAAGTTTTGTGTTTTTAGTAGAGACGGGATTTCACCATGTTGGCTAGGCTGGTCTTGAACTCCTGGCCTCAAGTGATCTGCCCGCCTCGCCCGCCCAAAGTGTTGGGATTACAGACGCGAGCAACTGCGCCCGACTCATTCTACAAATTTATTTTTAAAATTATATTATAATGTATTTATTGATCTTGTATTGGCTCTGTCGCCCAGGCTGTAGAATAGTGGTGTGATCTTGGCTCGCTGCAACCTCTGCTTCCCAGGTTCAAGTGATTCTCCTGCCTCAGCCTCCCGAGTAGTTGGGATTACGGCGTCAGCCTCCACCCCAGCTAATTTTTGTGGTTTTGTTTTGTTTTGTTTTGTTTTGTTTTGTTTTGTTTTTTGAGACGGAGTTTCACTCGTTACCCAGGCTGGAGTGCAATGGCGCGATCTCGGCTCACCACAACCTCCGCCTCCTGGGTTCAGGCAATTCTCCTGCCTCAGCCTCCTGAGTAGCTGGGATTACAGGCACGCGCCACCATGCCCAGCTAATTTTTTTGTATTTTTAGTAGAGACGGGGTTTCACCATGTTGACCAGGATGGTCTCGATCTCTTGACCTCGTGATCCACCTGCCTCGGCCTCCGAAAGTGCTGGGATTACAGGCTTGAGCCATCGCGACCGGCCTAATTTTTGTATTTTTAGGAGAGATGGGGTTTTGCCATGTTGTCCAAGCTGATCTTGAATTCCTGACCTCAGGCAATCCACCCACCTCAGCCTCCCAAAGTGCTGGGATTACAGGCTTGAGCCACTGTGCCCAACCTCCAAATTTATATCTAGCATCTCCTCTTCTCAATATCTCCTATGTCAAGCACTCCCCAAAGACAGGACCCGCTCTCATTGTCCCTTGTGACTCCCAGCACATAGTAGGTGTCCTATCTAGGTCGACCTGAAAAGACCCACAAAGTAAAGACTTACTTTGTGACAGGCACTGAGCAAAGCATTTTACACATATTATCTCATGTAACCCTCACACAATCCTGAGATGGCTATTACTATGATCATTGCCATTTTAGAGGTGTAAACTGAGGCACAGGCTAGGCGCTGTGACTCATGCCTATAATTCCAGCCCTTTGGGAGGCCAAGGTGGGCAAATAACTTGAGGCCAGGAGTTTGAGACCAGCCTGGCCAACATGGTGAAACCTGGTCTCTATTAAAAATACAAAAATTAGCTGGGTGTGGTGGCGCACACCTGTAGTTCCAGCTACTTGGGAGGCTGAAGCAGGAGAATCGCTTGAACCCGGGAGGCAGAGGTTGCAGTGAGCCGAGATCACACCACTGCACTCCAGCCTGGGCGACAGAATGAGACTGCCTAAAACAAAAAAGAAACCAAAGCGGCCCAGCGCAGTGGCTCATGCCTGTAATCCCAGCACTTTGGGAGGGTGAGGCGGGTGGATCACAAAGTCATGAGATCGAGACCATCCTGGTCAACATGGTGAAACCCCATCTCTACTAAAAATACAAAAAATTAGCTGGGCATGGTGGTGTGTGCCTATAATCCCAGCTACCCAGGAGGCTGAGGCAGAAGAATTGTCTGAACCCAGGAGGTGGAGGTTGCTGTGAGCTGAGATCGCACCATTGCATTCCAGCCTGGGTAACAAGAGCGAAACTCCGTCTCAAAAAAAAAAAAAGAAGAAGAAACCAAAGCACAGAGAGGCAAAGTTATTTGCTTAAGATCACAGTTATAAGCGGTGGCATAGGCTGTCCGATTCTAGCCAGTGCTCTCCACACTGCACTGTATTATCACCAATTTAGGAGGTGCAGTGGGAAGGGAATCTTTAGTGTAAGCCCCACGAGGATGTGGCCTTGTCTGTGTTGCTCACCACTGCATCCCAGTTCCTGGCACCCAGTGGTGACCCAACATCTGTTTACTGAACACATTCCTTCTGGTTGTGTGCTGGTTCTGCCTGGGTTGGGGGGGGGGGGAGGGCAAAGGGTTGCTTTGCACAGGACAGTTGAGTCAGCAGAAATCTCCTTCCTCAATTCTTTTCTCAAAATCCCACTGTGTTGTGTCCAGAAGCTTCAGTCCTTGGCCATGGCTATGCTCTCCAGTTCTGCGGTTCCTATTTCCCTTTTTTCTTCCCTCAGAGGAGACAGGGCTTGTTCCAAATGTGGGAAGAGGTGGAGAAAGCAAACACAGAACCCACAGACCCTGGCGTTTTCTTTCCCAAAGCAGCTTGATTTCAGAAGCTGCCAAAACTTGCTCCAAAGGCATCCTCTGCCTCTTACCCAGCTCCCTCATCTGTCACATGGAGTGACTATTAGCATCCGCCTCATAGAGTTGAGGAGAAAAGAGTCGATGGTATAAAGTGTCTGGCATCCCAGGAAACCCTCAGTAATGGGAGAGGGTTCCTGTAAGCCAGCCGTCTGGGAAACGTATCCTGCCAGGCGGCCCAGGAAATCCAGAGCTGCTCCTGCATTTTGAACTTCAAGGAACAACAGATAATTTTCACCCTGCTGCAACAAACCCTGAAAATGAAGTGCCTTCCCAGTTGCCTGAATGCTCTCATGCTGTCTTATTAATTTGGAGTGGAGTATAAAAGAGATGCCTTTGGACGATAAAGACAAAAAACTTTTGCTTTTCGGTCAGGTGTGGTGGCTCAGACCTGTAATCCCAGCACTTTAGGAGGCCGAGGCAGGCAGAACACCTGAGATCAGGAGTTCAAGACCAGCCTGGCCAACATGGTGAAATCCCATCTCTACTAAAAATACAAAAATTAGCTGGGTGTGGTGGTGCACACCTGTAATCCCAGGTACTTGGGAGGCTGAGGCAGGAGAATTGCTTGAGCCCAGGAGGCAGAGGTTGCAGTGAGCCGAGATCAAGCCACTGCACTCCAACCTAGATGACAGAGTAAGACTCTGTCTCAAAAAAAAAAAAAAAATTTGTTTTTCAACTAAATTTTATTAAAAACATTGTTTTTGAACAGTGTCTCACTGTCACCCAGACAGTAGTACAATGATGTGATCTCAGCTCACTGTAGCCTCAACCTCCCAGGTTCAACCGATCCTTCTGCCTCAGCCTCCCAAGTAGCTGGGACTATAGGCACATGCAATCATGCCTAGCTAATTTTTAATTTTTTTATTGAAACAGGGTCTTGCCATGTTACTCAGGCTGGTCTTGAATTCCTAGGCTCAAGACAGTCTTCCAGGTTGGCCTCCCAAAATGCTGGGATTACAGGTGTAAGCCACCTCACCGTACCTAAATTTTATTTTTTGAATAGGTACTGTAGGCTTACAGCATATATTTCAAATGACATAAAGGGATAAATATTAAAAAGTGAGTCTCTCTTTCACCTCTTCCCTTGTCAGCCCCTCCCCTCTCCAGGAGCAACCACTGGTATGAGTTTCTTTTTTTTTTTTTTTTTTTCTGAGACGGAGTTTCGCTCTTGTTACCCAGGCTGGAGTGCAATGGCGCGATCACGGCTCACCGCAACCTCCGCCTCCCAGGCTCAGGCAATTCTCCTGCCTCAGCCTCCTGAGTAGCTGGGATTACAGGCACGCGTCACCACGCCCAGCTAGTTTTTTGTATTTTTAGTAGAGACGGGGTTTCACCATGTGGACCAGGATGGTCTTGATCTCTCAACCTTGTGATCCACCCGCCTCGGCCTCCCAAAGTGCTGGGATTACAGGCTTGAGCCACCGCGCCCGGCCCTGGTATGAGTTTCTTAAGTGTCCCCTGAGAAATATGATATGAGGGCTTTTCCCTCTTGATGCTATATCTACACATTGCTCTAAATCAAAACACACAAGGCTGCCTCAGTCTTTTTTACTTTTTTTAGAGACAGGGTCTCAGTCTGTGGTCCAGGTTGAAGTATAGTGGTGCAAACATAGGTCATTGCTGCCCTGAACTCCTGGGCTCAAGTGATCCTTCTGCCTCAGCCTCCAGAGGAGCTGAGACTATAGGCATGTGTCACCATAACCAGCTAATTTTTTTTTTCCTTTTCTTTTTTGAGACAGAGTCTTGCTCTATCACCAGGCTGCATTGCAGTGACGTGATCCTGGCTCACTGCAACGTCCATTTTCCGGTTTCAAGCAATTCTCCTGCCTCAGCCTCCCAAGTAGCTGGGACTACAGGCATGCACCACCACGCCTGGCTCATTTTTTGTACATTTAGTAGAGACGGGGTTTCACCATGTTGGCCATATGGTCTTGATCTCTTGACCTCGTGATCCACCCGCCTTGGCCTCCCAAAGTGCTGGGATTACTGGCATAAGCCACCACACCCAGCCCCCAGCTATTTTTTTTTAATTTTTATTTTTAGAGAGGAGATCTTGCTACGTTGCCCAGGCTAGCTGCTCAGCCTTTATGAAAGTTACCCTGTACTGCATTGGGTGGAGCCAGTTGGCTCTTAAGAGGACCATTTCAGGCACCCTCTGTGTTTCAGAGCAAAGTTGTTGTGGCAGGTCTGTATTTTATGTTCCTGAAAGGTATGCAACAAGAAGGAGTTAGGTCCACACTTCTCCTCTGCTGTATGGCTCCCCTCCCTGCCTTGCTTACTGGTGCCAAATGGATTTTGCCAAAGCCCTCCCAACTTGGGGAAGAAAAGGCAAGAGAGAGGGGTCCAAGTGATATTCCAGTCCCCCTGTTCTCCATTGATTTCATGGAAAACATATCCCCTTATGTCAGCAGATTGTGGAGACAGGACAAAGGAAGTGAAAATGATCAGAAGTTAAAACCTAGGGAACTGTAGCCATTGTTTCCATTTAGAGAACACGATCACATAGTTCAGGGAGGTTTGCCAAGTACCAGATAACCTGCTCACATTATTCCATCAATCAGGCAATGTCACTATTATTACCACTTTTCACAGATGAAGAAAATGAAGCCAAGTCATTTATCTAAGGTGGTAAGAGGCTCCAGAACCTAAAAAGCTGCATTCAATCCCTCCCATGTGGAAGACCACGCTAACAGCGGCTCCTTTGAGGCAACTCAGGTGTCATTTCCAAACAAGAAACTCTGAAAATCAGACAGTGCTTGAGAATCCCTAGAAGCCAAGCCTGAGAGAGGGACCCTCGTGGAAGTGATTTATTGAGAGATAGCCCCCAAGTGAAATCTGTAAAGGAGGAGGGAAGCAGGATAGGGCAGGAGAAGAAGCCAAGCAAAGATGTGGATTTGAACCGGTCCAATCATCACATAGAACTGATGCGTATGGCTTCTTTTGAGTAAATGTAGAAATTGACCCTCTCGGTCTTAAAATTTCAGAAAGCTACATTTTCGTTTCTCAGGAAACCAACCATGAGGCCTCCCAGATAGCATCAAGGAGCTGAAACTTACAAGATCACTGCATTTGGACAATGAGAGGCTAGATCTTTCACCCTTCATGATTGCCTATCCTAGAACCTGCTTCCTGTTGACCAACTCCCCTTTCTTATCCTTCCCTGATTCCCGTTTTCCTGCATGTAGTTATATATCTGCTGTATAAACTCCTAATTTTAGTCAGGGAGATGGATTTAAGACTGATCTCCGATGTCCACAGCAGCAGCACCCACAGAAAGCCTTCTTCCCTGGCAGTATTCATTGTTTCAGTGATTAGCTTTCTCTTCGTGAGTGGAAGGACCTAGATGCAAGCCCTAGTGTTTCGGTAACAGATTCGGCTCAGTCTCGCCTCAGCTGGATCCCATGGGGAGTCCTGGAGCATAAATAATACCAAAGAAGTTTCCAAGTTTTGAGGTGAGGGGGCCAAGCCTTCATATTCCTCCTGTCATTGGCTGCCAACTATAGGGTTGCCATATTTAGCAAATAAAAATACAGGATAAGCCAGGCACAGTGGCTTGTGTCTGTAATCACAGTGCTTTTGAAGGCTGAGGCAAGAGGACTGCTTGAGCCCAGGAGTTCTTACCCATACGAATGTGTGCAAATGCACAGAAATCCCAGTGGACTGACGGGGGGAAGGGTGGAGCTGTGCAGAGGGTGTTGGAGACTCTCATCGTTTAAGGAGTCTTTTTGTTTGATTTGTGTGTGTGTGTGTGTGTGTGTGAGACAGAGATGGAGTTTCACTCTTGTTGCCCAGGCTGGAGTGCAATGGCGCGATCTCGGCTCACTGCAACCTCTGCCTCTTGGGTTCAAGTGATTCTCCTGCCTCAGCCTCCCGGGTAGCTGGGATTACAGGGATGCGCCACCATGCGTGGTTAATTTTATATTTTTAGTAGAGATGGGGTTTCTCCAAGTTGGTCAGGCTGGTCTCGAACTCCTGATCTTAGGTGATCCACCCGCCTCGGCCTCCCAAAGTGCTGGGATTACAGATGTGAACCACCTTACCTGACTGTTTGATTTCGTTTAGTGACAGCATCATTTTGGTAATACTAATAATTATTAAATAACAATCAGAGGCCGGGCACGGTGGCTCAAGCCTGTAATCCCAGCACTTCGGGAGGCTGAGGCGGGTGGATCACGAGGTCGAGAGATCGAGACCATCCTGGTCAACATGGTGAAACCCCGTCTCTACTAAAAATACAAAAAATTAGCTGGGCATGGTGGCGCGTGCCTGTAATCCCAGCTATTCAGGAGGCTGAGGCAGGAGAATTGCTTGAACCCAGGAGGCGGAGGTTGCGGTGAGCCGAGATCGCGCCATTGCACTCCAGCCTAGGTAACAAGAGTGAAACTCCGTCTCAAAAAAAAAAAAAAAAAAAAAAAAAAAAACCATCAGGACCTGCTATTTACATAGCTAGGCACAAGAGGGACCTGTGGCCCTCACCTACCTGTTTTTCTCTCTGCAAAAACTAGCAACAATACAGAATGCCCAGTTAAATTTGAGCTTCAGATAAATGAGTGGGACATCTTTATACTAAAAATGTATTTGTTGTTTATCTGAAATTAACATTTAATGGAGCATCCCGTATTTTATATGGCAACACTTGGACGTGAGAGGAGAATAGGCATAGCCTCGCAAGCATCTCCAGTCATCTGAGGGCTGTTCAACATGGCAGCCAACACAGCAGGTGGAGGGTGGATGCAGCAGTTAGTAAAGGGGACCCGGGAAGGACATAAGCACACCCTTTTCAGGCAGGAACTCTGGGGGCAGTGCACCAGACAATGGTAAAAAAGACTGGAAGCTCTTACCAAGTCCAAACGACCCCCATCACCTAGGGAACAGCAAGACAGCCTGGTCCTCTGCCCCAGCACCCAACCCCTCTGCCAGCAGCTGCTGAAGGATGTCTTTTCTCCCTCGGTCATTCCCCTGCTTGTCTGGGGGTCATAGCTGGTGTCAAGCTGTTTAATTTTGTCTCACCTAGTTCATTTCTGAACTGTATTTAAATGATGGAGGAAACTTTCTTTGGAAGTGATCTTAGAAGCCTCTCTCCTAAAAGACTGTTGCTCCAGGGCCCCAGGAAGGAGAATCTGGGGAGGGGATAACCAACCTGTAATTAATCAGCTTGTTTCTGGAGGGGTCTTACATCCTTTCTTCAAATTCAGAGATCTTCTCCTGGGGGTTCGAAGAGGTCCCTACAAAATGATTCGCACCCCACTTTCTCTGGAGGACTCTGCATCCCTGTTCTAGGAACCTGAGAGCTCTGTGAGTTTGGACCTAGAAGAGCTCCAGGGAAAAGAGCAGGAGGAGGAGTGGGCAACAGTAATGTCCAGCATAGCCCCGTTTGTGTTACATTTTTTAAAAATCCACAAAACCAACCAGTTTCACACTGCTTACCTGTATGTATGGGTGCAAATGCACAGAAATCCCAAGGGACTGACTGATGACCTTCCCGGTGGGGCCATGCAGAGGGTCTAGGAGACTCTCCTTTTTTAGGAAATCTTTTTGTTTGGTTTCTTTTAAGGCGGCAAAGCATGATTTTTGTTAACACTAATAATTAGAGCATCATTTTGTAAACACTGAAATCAGGACCTGCTACTTACATAGTTAGGCCACAAGAGGGAGCTGCGGACCACACCTATCTGTATGCTGCTCCTTCCACGTGTGAAGAAAAAAAATGCTTCCTAAGCCCACCCCTAAGGCAAGAGACAAGACCCGGAAAGCAGGCTCCCAATCCCTTATCTGCAATCCTGAAACAACAACAACAACAACAACAAAAACAACAACAAAGAAAACCCGGAAAACCAAATATCTTCATCGAGCATCAATGCTTAATCTGAACTAAGGCAAGGCTTACAGCTTTTGTCCCACGTACTGTGGCTAGACGTACATTGCGTGGCGGAAATATGAATGCATTTATTTGTCATGTGTGGTGGCCCCAGACCCTGCAGAGGGCATCACATGATACATGGTACATACACTGTGATACCTTTCCAGGTCGGAACACTTCTGAATTCGAATCACATCTGGCCTGAGAGCTTTGGGGAAGGCTTGTCTCAGCAGCCACCTTTCCAGTTGTCCTTCAGGAAGTCACCTGCCCCTCCAACCCAGCTAGCTTTGGCCTTTGGTCATCGGAACTGTCACTTGCTTACTGCCCCTACAAACCCTTCCTTCTTCCATCCCCTGCTGCAGCTCCTGGCCTCCTAGGTGTGGCCTCAGATCCTGTTCATTGTCTTAAAGATTTAAAGACCAAAGATCCAGAAACCAATGAAGGGAAGGTTCCTCCAGGAGCCAAGAGGGAGAGACTGTCCTGCTGCTGAAAGGTGACCCTAGCAGTCACTTGTCCTCATCCTCTCCCTCTGCCTGACTAGGTATGATGATGGTCACAAGACTCCTCCCACTGCCGGCACAGGCAACCCCAAGTCCACACCCTGGTTGTTACCAGCCCCAGGGAGCAGACACTGGACCCCAGAGCCCTGGGGTAGCCAGGGACACGAGAAGAGCCAGACCCAGGACTATCACCCGCTGGTCCTGGCCTTGGCAGGTAATTTGAGGGTATCTCCCCTGCCCTATCTGTGATGAGCCCCGCCCCTCCAAAAAAAATGCTCTACTTCTTTCCTTCAGGAAAGGGAGAAATTGTAAGAACAGCACCCAGTTTGGGGTTAGGGAGGGAGAAAAGGCTGATGAGAAGGTCCAGTCTGTGGTTAAAGGAGTGATGCTGGAAGAGCTGAAAGGTGATGGCTCCTCCCAAGCAGAAGGCTGGGGCCTGCACGTGTTAAAGTCTGCAGCCACCATTTTGGAACGATGTTAGTTACCTAAGCAACCCACCAATATCTAGGGCTTGGAAAGTAAATGAGGGGGCCTAAGTTCAGCATTTATGTCTAAATATTAGGCCTAAAATGTGTCTGAAGGCAGGTATAGCCCCTGGCCAGTAAGCAATCCCTTTAAAGGATGCCTAGACAGACCCCAGCAGAGCCTCAGGGCTGGCTTCTGAAGCCGCAGCTAGGAGGAGGCCACATTATTTTTTTTTCTTTTGAGACAGAGTCTTGCTGTGCCGCCCAGGCTGGAGTGCAGTGGCACAATCCTGGCTCACTACAGCCTCCACCTCCCAGGTTCAAATGATTCTCGTGCCTCAGCCTCTCAAGTAGCTGGGACTACAGGTGTACACCACCACGCCCGGCAAATTTTTTGTATTTTTAGGAAAGAAAGGGTTTTTTTCATGTCGAGCAGGCTGGTCTCAAACTCCTGACGTCAGGTGATCCACCCACCTCAGCCTCCCAAAGTGCTGGGATTACAGGCATGAGTCACCTCGACCGGCCAGGCCACATCTCTCCACTGCTTTCCGTGCCAGACCCGAGAGAGACAGCGAGACTGAGCTGAGACTTCTCCCAAAGCAGAATATTGCTGAGGACAAACAACACTCGTTTCCAGAGTATGGGGGCAGAAGAGGGGATCAGTAAGGTGAGTGAGCCCTTCACCAGTCGTGGTTATTAAAGAGGCTGGAGTGGGGAGGGCAAGCTGTCGCTGGCTGTGTCCTTAGTAGAATGATGTGGGAATCCAGGTGAATTCTGTTTCCCGTCCGGCAGGAGGCTGGGCAGTTGGAAGTCCTTAACTATGATGAATCAACAACCGGGTAACCTTCTTCAATGGGGGCTCAAGCCAGGAGGTATGGCCCCAGCAATCTACCGCTGAAGCTGCCACCCACTGGCCTGATCTGGGTGAGCCAATGGAGCCCAAGGCAGACTGGTAAGGTAGGCGGAAGAGCTCCTGCCTGAATAGGTGAAAGCATTGTTTTTGCAAGTTACCTTCAGTTATACACCGAGAGGCTTCCCTCTCCCGGTAAGCTCTGTGACCTTGGGCAAGATACTTCCCTGCTCCATGCCTGGGTCCCTCTGCTGCAAAACTGGCATGGTGTCACACATACAGGGCTGCGTGAAAAGACTCAGAATAGCCCCTGGCACATAGTTACAAGGTTTAGTCCTCCAGCCTGGCCCAAGAATTTCCTGTGGGCAAAGCAACAAGTAAGGTTCTCTAGGATGGGGAGTACTCACTGGGGCTCCAATGGACAATGCAAACTTACACAGGCAGCCCATCGGTCCGATGCATTTGTTACATCAATCACTCCTAGTGTTACTTCTGTCCGGGACAAGGAGCTCAGACTGACTGCAAACTGAGTTCTAACTGCTGCCTGTCCCTCTTCAACACCTCACCAGGAGGGTCGGCCCACAGCAGCCCAGAAGGCCCCAGCTCTAGCCAGTAGGATGAGAGCCCAGCTGCAGCTGTGATTTCCGGGCCTTTCCACTGTCATTTCAGAAGTTTCTCGCAGTCTTTCAGGGAGAGGGGTGATGAATGAGTCTTCCTTCTTCCCAACCTAGCATCATCAAAGGCACACACCATAGGGGCCAGAGGGGTGTGGCACAGGGGACTCAGAGCTGGCAGTAACCAGCAGGCTTCCTATAGTCACAGAGGCAGGAAGTGAGGCACAGGGTCTTCCAGGTGTGGCCAGAATTGCAGCACCAAGCGAGAACCTGAAAACCCACCTTACAGTAAAAAATGACTCTTTCATCCTCTCTGCTCACAGCTTGTAGTCAATGCTTTCTGGTGCCAGCAGAGGAGATGGAAGCTGTGTCCAGCTGCGGAACCTGCCTACTGTCCCTCCGGGCTGGGATAAACGGCACACACCCTGCCTGAATGACCCCATGGTGGGCACAGTTCAGAGACTGCTTTTGATGTCATCTTTAGCTGGTATTCAACCCAGCGCAGAGAAACTCCTATATCCACTACGGTTTCTGATTTGAGGTACTATCCCAGGTCTGGGGCTTCTTCATGATCCTGAGGAAACCATCTCTCATCAGCTAGGCCCACCAACACTGAATCCCTCTCCCACCGTGCTCAGAATTCTCAGTGAATATAGGAAACTGGAACAAATAAAATGTCTAATAGCTACTTTCTTTTCTACTTCACTGAGTTTTGTTTTCATCTGTATTACTTCCTTCCATTTTTCTCTGGCTTTGATATTATTTCTTTTTTTGTTTCTTGAGATAGACACTTAATTTACTGATTTTTCTTTCTTTCTTTTTTTTTTTTTTTTTTTTAAGAGATGGAGTCTTGCCATGTTACCTAGGCTGGTCTCAAACTCCTGGGCTCAAGCGATCTTCCTGCCTTGGCTTCCTAAGGTGCTGGAACCACAGGTGTGAGCCACTCCACCTAGCGTCTTCTCTTCTAATATGCATATTGAAGTCTATAAAAATTTCCCTCTAAGCACTGCTTTAGCTGCATCCCAGCTTGATGTCACAGCTTCATATCTTCTTGTTTTTAAGCTCTAAGTTCCATTCTTTTCTGGTAAACTAAAATATTCAAACACTGTCCTGAATTCCAATTTAAACTATAAAGTTTATCTCACTTTATTCCCAGAATGACTTGGCTGCAGATTTTCTGTTTAAAAAAAAAAAAAAAAAAAAAAAGGTTGGAAAAAATGAAACTTCTCTCCTGGGGAGTTTAGGGCTCCTAAATGCCACAGAAGAGTCAAAAAGAATAGTTTGATGACTCTTGCTTTTTGCTTTTGATATACAATTTCAGTGAATTTTTTTTTTTTTTTTTTTTGGTCAGAGTTTCACGCTTGTTGCCTAGGCTGGAGTGCAATAGTGCCATCTTGGCTCACTGTAACCTCCACCTCCTAGGTTCAAGTGATTCTCATGCCTCAGGCTCCCAGGTAGCTGGGATTACAGGTGTGTGCCACCACACCCAGGTAATTTTTGTATTTTTAGTAGAGATAAGGTTTTGCCATGTTGGCAAGGCTGGTCTCGAACTCCTGGTCTCAAGCAATCCACCCACCTTGGCCTCCCAAAGTGCTGGGATTACAGGCGTGAGCCACTGTACCTGGCCTTAGATATACAATTTCAACTGAATAAAAATTGCAAACATGATTCCTTAAAACTAATAAATCATCCATGCAAAGACTTCCAAAGCCTGTTGAACAAGGCTTACTTTAAAAAACACATTTTAAACATCTTTTTTTTTTTTTTTTTTTTTAAGACGGAGTTCCACTCTTGTTACCGAGGCTGGAGTGCAATGGCGCAATCTTGGCTCACCGCAACCCCCGCCTCCTGGGTTCAGGCAATTCTCCTGCCTCAGCCTCCTAAGTAGCTGGGATTACAGGCACACGCCACCATGCCCAGCTAATTTTTTGTATTTTTAGTAGAGACAGGGTTTCACCATGTTGACCAGGATGGTCTCGATCTCTTGACCTCGTGATCCACCCGCCTTGGCCACCCAAAGTGCTGGGATTACAGGCTTGAGCCACCGCGCCCAGCCTACAAAACACATTTTAAAGTTAACGGAAACTCTGCCAACATTGCACCTAATTAGAGTTCACAAATAGAAACCACCTGCATGTTGCTGATCTAAACTTATTACATTTATTTCATGTCATTGTGGTCACTTTTACAGCTGCTTAGACTTATTTTCAATCACGTTACTGTTCACAGAATTCACAGAATTCATTAACAAACTAGTATTTTACATCCAGGGGTTCTCAGTAGCACACCGAAATAGAAAAGAGGCCCACGAGCTGTTGCTTGTGTGTGGAACCTGAGTCTGATTACTTAGACAGATGTCTAGAACATTATTGCTTTATTAGTCCTATTTTTTTTAAATAATAAATTATTCCTAGGAAACCTACCCTGCTAGGTGTTCATTCTGTGACTGTTGTGGGTTCACTCCAAACATATCTGACTCCATGGGTGCTGAATGAACCACGCACCCATGTACTCTGCTGCTCCGGCCGCTCCAAGGACTGGAACAATGCCCCTCTGTGCGTGTAAACATTTTCTTCTGCTTGCCACTTTCCTCCCTGGTCTTGCAGCCAATGGGCTGCAGTCATACATGGGTCTCTATGTAAAACTTAAATTCGACCTAAATGACAGGGTTTGGCGAATGAGGACTAACGCTCCTATAAAAGCCACTGCCCGTGCAAGGGTATACACCTGAAGCAACAAAAATATCTTGGGTCTCCGTCTATAAGGAATGTCCCAAAGAAAACGTCCTCGATTTCATTATGGTCCAAGTGGCTACTTTGCACAAGCTTGTCAGTAACATGAACTTGAAGACTTCATGGTAGATTTCATGGCTGGGGTTTCTTCTTTCGTTCCCTATGAGTTTCTTCTACTTTGTGAAAAAGATCTTGGAGGTTTTCTCATGGTCCCCAAAGCTCTGGGGAACCATGGATACCAGGGATAAGGGACTGGCTTCCTCAGGGTCACTGGCGCTCTGACCGCATTTGGGGCAGGATCCCTGAGAGTGGTGGCTGCGTCAGATTTGGGGGATGGGAGCGGGTGCTGTGTGCCAAATACAGGCTGCAGTCAGGGCCTCAGTCCAGCTTCTTGTTGTTGTTTGTGTTGTGCACAGAAGCTAAAAAGTCGACAATGAGTTTGGCTGTCTTCCTGGGTCTCTCCATCACTACCGAGTGCCCACAGTTTTCCAGAAGCTCCACCTGGCAATTGGCAATTGACTTGGCCAACATGTCCGCCCCAGAGACATCCAGCACCTGCCGGGCAAGAGAGGGAGCTGGATGATACGCAAAGATTCAGACACCCACGTGTGCACTCCATGGACAGAACTTCCACCACAGCCTGGAGGGGTCAGCGGGGCAGGAGGATGTGAATTTTAGGACCAAGTCCCTTTGGTGTTGGGGCTTGTGGCTCTCTGAATGAAAGTGACCATGATGCTTCCTATTTCATTCTGCAACTCTGTGCCAGGAGCTGGGCTGCTGTCAGTAACACTGAGGTAGAAAACATACATTCCCTTCCCTGGAGGAGGTTATGGTATGGTGAGGAAGCCAGAGGCACAGGGGGGGAGCAAGGTCGACGGAAGACCTTGTTCCTGAGTCCCAGGAGAGTAGGGAGGGGACAAGAGGGGAGCATTCATGGACATGGGAATGGCATGGGGTGGGGGAGGTCATGGCGAGTGCAGCAGCCATCAAGGAGCATGACAGCTGAGACACCGAGCACGTGGGCAGTGGGGAGAGAAGAGGGCGCAGTTCCTACAGCCACACAGGGACCATGGGGAGTGTTAAGGCGAGTGACTTGATCAGGCTGGCTCTGCGGCTGGTTAGGGGAGCCCAAGCTGTGGGAGGTGAACAGGAGGAAGATGCAAGAGGGGAAAGCTAATTATCACAAGCTGGGGGTATCTCCTTTTTTTTTTTTTTTTTTTTTTTTGAGGAGTTTCACTCTTTTGTCTAGTTTGGAATGTAGTGGTGTGGTCTCAGCTCACTGCAACCTCCACCCTCCAGGTTCAGCCAATTCTCCTGCCTCAGCCTCCCCAGTAGCTGGGATTATAGGTGCCTGCCACCTTGGCTGGCTAATTTTTGTAGAGATGGGGTTTTGTCGTGTTGGCCAGGCTGGTCTCAAACTCCTGACCTCAGGTGATCCACCTGCCTCGGCCTCCCAAAGTGCTGAGATTATAGGCGTGAGCCGCCACACCTGGCTGGGGGTATATCTTTGAAGGTCCTCTAGGGATCCCTGGAGCTGTGTATTTCCCAGCCCTGACATCTGTGGATAATGGGGAATGCTTTTCCAACATGAAAGTCAGAACTTTTCCAGGGCTGATCATTTTCAAGCAACTCATTTCCTTTCATTTTCCTCCGGGTCCCAGCTACTATGCCAATCCACCTCTGTCTTTTTCTCCAACATCTGCCCTCGGAAGTGGATCTGCAGTCACTCCCCTTCTCTTAGTCACTTTTACCTTCAATTCATCCCGGACAAGTGGGCGCCTCCTCCCCATCCTTAACTGCAAAAGTAAATGCCCAAACAAACTCAAGTGCCTTCTGTGTTTGCTCTATTCTCACCAACTCAAATCATTAAAACCAAGATTTTCTGCCCACTGGGGAGTTAAGGCAAGAGGATGCCTCCTTCAAGGAATGGAGCACTGCAGGGCATCACTGGACCAGGAAATGGAACAGCTGATGGGGAGCTTAACAGCTAATTCCAGCCAAGGAATTGGAAACCTCTGCCTTGTCACTCACTCACAGCTAAGGTTGCCATGGCAACCCACCGAGCAGGACTAACACCCAGCTACTGTGGAAACACCCAGAGGAAATGCCGATGCAGTCAACAGGTGAAAAAAGCATGAACAAGCAGAAACTCCCAACTGAGTGTCTTTTTTTGTTTTTTTTGAGACGGCTCTTGCTCTGTTGCCCAGGTTGGAGTGCAGTGATGCCATCACGGCTCACTTCAGCCTCCCCTCACCGGGCTCAAGTGATCCTCCCACCTCAGTGCCCCCCAGGTAGCTGGGATGACAGGTACGCATCACCATGCCCAGCCAAAATGAATGTCTCTCCTGCAGAGAGATCAGAAACCACAACTCCCAGGCAAAAATACCCATATGAGCTGCTGGCTTTGGCACTATTTGCTGGTTAGCATTACAAATCCATCATTACCTATGGCCACTCAGAGGTAAGCGCAATTAACAGAACAGCCCCTGATGAGATAGGCACATCCGTGGGAACCACATCAGCTATTTCCTGGATAGAATATTCATATAGGTGGTCAAAAACTTGTCCTGGGCTGGGTGTGGTGGCTCCCACCTATAATCCCCAGCACTCTGGGAGGCCCAGGTGGGAAGATCTCTTAAATCCAGGAGTTCGAGACCAGCCTGAGCAACACAGTAAGGCCTCATCTCTATAACAAATAAAAAATTAGCAGGGCATGGTTGCACATGCCTGTAGTCCCAGCTGCTTGGGAGGCACATCTCTCTCATCTCAGCCTCGTCTAGGCCCTGCTATACACTATAGGGGTAGGTAAATGAGAAACTGCCAGAGGGCAGGGATCCTGGCTGTCTTTGTCCCTACTGTATCCTCAGGGCCTAATACAGTGTTAGGCACATACTATGCGCTCAATAAATTCCTGTTAACTGGCTAAATGTGTAGGTAGTCAGTTGTGAGTTTATCCCTTCACTAGTCGGTTTGCTCAATTTCTCACTTGTTTGCTCACTCACCGTGTACCCTGGGTCTCCTGCATACCAGGCACAGTGCTGGCAGGGAGAAGGGACATAAAGAGTAATATCCTGTTTGTCTCTAGATGGCCCTCCTACTTCGGTGAACTGAACATAGAGGTGCGATGCATGAACTGAAGCATGCAGAAACCCTCTGAGGAAGGGCTACCATGTTTGGTTGTACAGGTTGTATACTGTCCCAATCCATCATTCACATAGATGATGATGCACATGGCTCCCCCTGCAGTTGTGCGGTATAGCAGCCAGCCTAAAGGGGTCCAAAGAAGAAGGAGGCTGAATTCGGCTTGGTAGGGGGCGGGTGCTGTGACACTAAATGTTGGTGACGGAGCAGGAAAAGAGCCAGCGAGCTTGGGAGGCAAAAGGCTGTGAAATGAAAGATTCCCTAAAGCCTCTGCTATTTGGCCTCTATCCCAGGGACGGTCCACAAAACACATGAAGGATCTGATCGTATTTATAGCAGGCTGTTTTACTAGAACAACATGGACTTCTGAGTCTGGAAAAAAATTCTGAACCACGCATTGAGGCCACCATCAGAGGCAAAGGACATGAACAATCTCATCTACTATCAGCTAACCTAATCATTTATTTTTTTTTTTTTCCAATGGGAAGATTACTTTCATACATATTATTTCATGTGAGCCTCAAAATAACCCCAGTACTAGAAGAGAAACTCTCAATTTAGAGGAGCTGAAATTACTGGCTCAAGGTCATGGGCTGGTCAAGGACAAAAGCAGGGCTGGAACACAGCCTTTCAGACTCCAAGGCCAGTGCTCTCGCTTCTGCACTGTCTCCACAGGAAGATGGGTTACAGCCTCTCCCTGTTGGCTCCTGAGAGCCCCAAATCACCATTGAGGTTTTTAGAACAACAAAAGGCCTTCACTGCTCTGGCTCTGATTCCCGATCAAATGACTCTCTGCTGGCATAGCCCAGGGGACAAATAAAGCTGCTTTCAGTTCCTGGCTGCTGCAGAAGAGAGCATATGAGATCCCCTCCTTTCCACGTCCACAAACCCACGCTGTGAATCCTCGCCACGCCTGGCTGATCTAAAACACCATTACCCCTGACTCTGCATACACACCATGGGCACAGCCCGGCTGCTCCTCCCCATTCTCTCCTGGCTGGGTCACTAAGGCACTTGTGTGTCTTTGTGGCCACAGTGTAACCTCCTGCCAGTTAAAAATTGATGGACTTAGGTAAAGGGTATGCAGGTATACTCCGCTGTTTTTTTTTTTTTTTTGAGATAGGATCCTGCCCTGTGACCCAGGCTGGAGTGCAGTGGAGCAATCATGGCTCACTGCCACCTCATATCCTGGACTCAAGTGACCCGCCTGCCTCACCCTCCAGAGTAGCTGGGACTACAGGTGTGTGTCACCATGCTTGGCTACTTTTTTAAAAATTTATTTTTTATAGAGATGGGATTTCACTGTGTTGCCCAGATTGGTCTCAAACTGGGCTCAATCGATCCTCCTGCCTTAGCCTCCCAAAGTGCTGGCATTATAGGCATGAGCCACCATGCCCAGCCTTCTTTCAAATTTTCTCTAAGTTTGAAATTATTTCAAGATAAAATATTTTTAAAAATAGAATGAATAGATCTGTATGGGCTGATATGAAATGATTTCCAAGATATATACTTCTTTTATATATATATGTGAATATCATATATATGTACCCACACATATATAATCACATATATATATATATATATATATCTTACATATGCATACCTATACATATCTAAGCTTTCAAACATGCATCTTAGATGCCAGTGTATCTAGAATGTTTGAAAGCTTGGATATATATAGGCTTGCATATGTATCTACTACATGTGTGCTTAGAATAGGAGTAGGCAAAGAATGGCTCGCTGCCTGTTTTTGTAAATAAAGCTTCACTGGAACACAGCCATGTGATTTGTTTCCATATTGCCTATTGCTGCTTTTAAACTATAACATCAGAGTTACTCAACTCTGTCCAGTTATGACAGAGACTGGACCACAAAGCTGAAAGAAAATATTACCATCTGGCCTTTACAGAAAACAGCTGCCAACTTCTAGCTTAAAAAATTTAGGCTAAGCGTGGTGGCTCATACCTATGATCCTAGCATTTTGGGATGCTGAGGCAGGTGGATCACCTGAGATCAGGTGCTCAAGACCAGCCTGGCCAACATGGTGAAACCCTGTCTCTACTAAAAAAAAAAAAAAAAAAAAAATACAAAAATTAGCCAGCTGTGGTGGTGTGCACCTGTCATCCCAGCTACTCGGGAGGCTGAGACAGGAGGTTCCCTTGAACCTGGGAGGCAGAGGTTGCAGTGAGCTGAAATTGTACCACTGCACTCCAGCCTGGGTGACAGAGCGAGACTCTGTCTCAAAAAAAAAAAAAAAAAATCTAAGAAATATATATAAGACAGTAAAAGTTGCCTCATATTAATGGAAACTGGGATTTGGGATGTGAAAAAGACCAAGTTTTCATTATTATAAACCTTTTGGTGCTTTTTGAAGATTTTTTAATACCACGTGACTGCATGGCTTTGATAAAAATGATTTTTGAAAATGATTTAACATTGCCTTTTCTTTTACCAGACCAAATGTTGTTGCTCTTAACTCCCAGAACTCTGCCCCGTCAACACTGGCACCCGACACACGTGCCTTCTCCGTCTCCCTGACAGCAGCTATCAGCTCACTCCGTAAATAACCACTTGCTCTTCCTCAAGGACGTTTTTCCTGAGGCCCTGGTGACAAGCACAGACCGCCACGGGCACATGTTACATACCTGGTCTTGTTTTCCCCAGATGATCTGCGTCGGGACCTTGATCTTGTCCATGTTCTGATGGAGAGAGTATCTGGACTTCTCACTGACGATTTCCAAAAACACTTGCAGAAAAGGAAAACAAAGTGAGCATGTGCTAGACTGTGCCTCTGGCACCCCTGCAGGGTCATGGGATAGTCACTGGGTCCAGGTCACCACTTCCTCTCTTCAGGGGCCCATGGAAACATTCACAGTGTCAGAGATTTAAGAAATAAAAGCCATGCATCCAGAGCTCCAAGCTGAAAGCTGGGCTACTTACGCTTTCGGTAGAAGTTGTTATGAGGGATGCGGACGTCAACAAGGCCTTGCAGGATCTAAGGATAAAGAACCCAGCGTTAGAAAGCAAGAGAAGACTCATTTGCTCAGGCCTCTCATAGCTCTGGGACAATGAATGAGAATGAGGTCTAGCAATTTATTGCACTGTCAAGGTCTTTAGAGCCTGGCCCTCTGAATTCCTATGATGCAGCACATAGTCTAATGGGGAGTTAGGCTTCCAAGAAGCTTTTTTTTTTTTTTTTTTTTTTAATTATAAAGGAACTTGGGTAATATCGTGAAACTGGAGGTACCCCACAGCACCTGAGATAGCCTGACAGCAACTTTAGCTTGAGAGCTTCTCTGCTTCACTTAAGACATAATCAGGATGGGCCGGACGCGGTGACTCATGCCTGTAATCCCAGCCCTCTGGGGGGCTGAGGTGGGCGGATAACTTGAGGCCAGGAGTTCAAGACCAGCCTGGTCAACATGGTGAAACCCACATCTCTACTAAAAAGACAAAAACTAGCCGGATGTGGTGGTGCAGGCCTGTAATCCCATCTACTGGGGAGGCTGAGGGCAGGACAATCACTTGAACCCAGGAGGCGGAGGTTGCAGTGAGCTGAGATGGCGCCACTACACTTCAGCCTGGGTGACAGAGCCAAAAAAAAGAAAGAAAGAAAAAATAAAAGACATAATGAGGATGATCATAATACTAAGTAATTAGCCAGTAATATCCAAATGTAGAACAAGTTATATTAAAAAAATTCAGCCACTGGGGATGATAGGTCTGTTAAACAATGAAGAAATAAATTATTGAGAAGATTCTAGGGAGAGTTCCACAGTCCTTTGTTAATCATTTGACAGCACCTTTGCCTTTCCTGCTGAGGGCTGCAGCCCACGTGGACAGGCCTGATCTCCTGGACCTGGGCTACTGACCCAAAGAGGTAGCGGTGGCTGGAAGAAACAGTCCTTCTCTTCCTCCTGCCTCAGGACTCCTGAGGTAGAGTACAGGGTTCACATTAGTGGCTGTACTCTACTCCTCTTCTCTACCTGGAAACGTCTGAACCCTTCAGTGCACTCTCTTAGGAGTCCTGTGCACTGCCCGAAAGTGGGGAAGACCCAGCCATGGCTGCTAAGGACTAAGTCAACCCTCTGGAGCATCACCAGACTAACTCATTCAGCCTGGAGATAAGAACAATCACAATTTGTTGAGTAACAACACTGTGCTCAGCATCAGACATTTTCTTTGTTCAGCTATCCATCCTGTACCCACACATACCTATTTGTCTTGCATCCATCCATCCTCCACCTCTGCTCAATCCATCCATCCATCCTGAAACACATATGCAATTTGTCTGTCTATCTCTCCTGCATACACCAATCCATCCAACCTCCATCTCTGCATTATCCAGAGATCCTCCCATCCATGCATCCAACCATTCAGCCATCTCTCCATCCTGCAGACCTAAATCATCTGTGCACTGGCACATGAATCATTCATGCAAAAATCTATCCTGCAAATACCCACCCATCCATTTTCCGTCACGGCATTATCCAGGCATCCGCTCATCCATCAATCCATCCAATCTATACGTAGGACCTACTTCATGCGAGCACTGTGCTACAGTCTGGGGACAGAACGGCTAATTAAGACAAAGTCCCTAGCGAAGGCCACAGATGTGTAGACAGTCACAACACAATATGACATGGTGGGCTGAGTGTGCAGGTGCTCCTTCTCTCCTAGGAAGGAAAGGCTTTTGGAGCTGCCATTTCTTTTTCTCTTGGTGTTTTCATATCCCTGACAACTCAAAACATGGAGTTTTCTAAAACACCATTTGGCCACTGTGTTCTGGGAAGAGCAGTACTGGGAGAAAGGAGTGCAACTTCAGAGCTAAAAAAGGATTTCAGGGCTGGAACAGGTCACAGAATGATTCTGGGTGTTTCCATAGGGACAGGCCACATCTATAGAGTCATGTTCACAACTTCTGAATAGGACCCATTTTCTCAAGTCCTAGGAGGACCCGTCCACCCCCAGGCAGGGTTCAGCTCCTACAACAGAGGGAGATAATTTGGGGTCATGAAGCCTCAGCCTTGAACTCTCGTCTCTTGGTTCTTCACACCACCTCCCTAGATGACCTCATTCAGACCCATGACCCTCAATATTAGTGTCTGCTGATGGTGCCAACATACATACAGCTTCAGGCCAGACTTCTCTCAGCTACACCTTGACCTCTGCACTTGGAGACCTCACAGGCAACCTGAACTTACATGAAAAATGGAGCCCTTGGCATACTCCCCAAACCTGCCTGCCCTCCTCAGAATATACTATCTCTCTTGTTTGTTTTTGTTTTTTTTTTGAGACAGGGTCTCACTCTGTCGCCCAGGATGGAGTACAGTGGCATGATCTTGGCGCACTGCAGCCTCCACCTCCTGGGCTCAGGTGATCCTCTCACCTCAGCCTCCTGAGTAGCTGAAACTACAGGTGTGTGCCACCACACTTGGCTAATTTTTTAAAATTTTTTTGTAGAGATGAGGTGTTGCTACATTGCCCGGGCTGGTCTTGAACTCCTGCACTCACACAATTCACCTGCCTTGGCCTCCCAAAGTGCTGAGAATACAGGTGTGAGCCATCATGCCCAGCCAGGAAAATACTACTTTTATCCATCCAGGACCTCAAGTGCTGGAAGTCACCTGTGACTCCTCCCCTTTCCCCAGCCCCCATTCCCAATTCGCCTGTACATCCTGTCCTTCCTCAAATCTCATCTCCATTGCTGCAACCCTAGTCTACACCACCATCGTCTCCAAGGCACAACACTTCCCAGATGGGTTCCTTTGTTCTATTTGTACTCTCCCACAATCCCTCAGTGGGGGATTATACTTAGAAAAACCCCTGGCTCCTTTCCATAACCTATAACGTCCTACAGGATCTAGTCCAGCATTTTTCAAAGTGGCTCCTGGGAGCCCAGGAGGTCAAACTACTTTCCTAATACTCAATGTTACTCGCCTCTTCATTTACATTCTCTCAAAAGTACACTGTTTTTCAGAGCCTATATAATGTGGGACGATGTCCTTGCTCCTGGCTACTGGAATGAGTGCTTGTACATTCGTTGCATTTTAAAATCTTCTGAGTTTTCATTTATTTTAATTGTATTTAAATAGAGATGGGGTCTTGGTATATTGACCAGGCTGGTCTTGAACTCCTAGCCTCAAGCGATCCTGCCATCTTGGCCTCCCAAAGTGCTGGGATTACAGGCATGAACCACCACACCTGGCATGAGTTTTCATTTCTAATATGGTAAATATTAATAGTAAATATAACCCCCATAAATAAAAACCCTTTGGGTTCCTCAATAATTTTTAAGAGTGTAAAGAGGTCCTAAGATTTTTTTTTCAATTGAGTATCTCTGAATTAGCCCCTGCCTCCCTTTCTAACTCCATCTCAACCATTCTCTTATTCTTGGGGCTCCAGCCATCCCAGCCTCCTTCATCTTGAATATACATGTTTTTCCACCTCTGTCGATGCTGTTCCTCAAAGAGGCTTATCAAAGCCACCCCTGCCTTCCTATTCAATCACTACACCATCTTCATTTCCTCTATAAAACTCACGACCACTGGTAATTGTTTACTTGTCATCGTCTACTTCCCCCACTGGACAGTGTCTGCCCAGGGAGCTTCTTGTCTTTATTGACCACTGTGCCAGCACAGTGCCTGGCATGTTGCAGGGACTGCAGAGACACTTCCGAATATACACAGAAGAGGACAAGGAGGAGTCAATGAGTAGGTGAAGGAGGGAATGTGGAGGAAGCTGGCACTCGCCCCCAAGCCTCTGGGGAGGGTAGTTGTGTCACTGCTGCAACCACGTTACCTGCTGGGGCACCTTGAAGCGGACATAGGAGCAGAGCTGAAGCATTTCACTCATCTCTTCTGGGGTAGACGGGATCAAGGGAATCTTCTCCACGGCGGCAGAGTCCTGCAGTTCTTTGAGCCGTTGTATGAACTGATTATCAGTTGAGTACTGCAGGCCTGTGAGATTCAAACCCAAATGGTTTGACAATACATCCACCTTCTTACCAACCCCATTTTATATAGGGAACTTCCAGTAGAGCCCTGAGTTAATACATTTCAGGTTTCTTTCATGAGTAAATTTCTTTTTTGTTGGTACTGCCATCCTTGCTCAAATCAAAACCACAGCAAGAAACACACAAAAAAACCCTTCCACATATTTCAGGGACTGGTTACTCACACTGTGGTCCGTGGACCAGGAGCATTGAAAGCCTGTAAGAAATGCAGACACTGCCCCTCCCTGAGCCTCTTGAACCAGAATTTGCATTCTCACAAGTTGCCAGGGGATTCATATGTCTGATAGAATTTAAGAAGGATTAGCCTTGAAGACAACTTGCCTGAGCACATCTGATTGTTGATGGGAAATGTGAGGAAACACATGACTGGAAGAAAAAACAGGGCTGGTACGAATGACTACTCCTTCCTTTGGTCTGGACTTAGGTGGTACTTTCTTATTTGGGGTCAATGACAAAACACAGGGGAACTGGGAGTCTTCCTAGCTGTTCCTTGCTTCAGGGCAGCAACCCTGCTGCCTTCTCCAGAGTCGCTCTTCCTCTAGGAGAGCACTAGGCCACTGTTGAGAAGGATTCTCTTGAGATTGCTCATTATCTCCCATCACCTCAGGGCATGACACCAGAGTCCACAGAAGTGCGCAAGAGGGCAAAACTCATGTTCACTTCCAGCATGAAGCAAGGTTCTAGGCATTTAGCTTAGCCAAATGATTAGATTTTTTTTTTTTCACTTTAAGTTCTGGGATACACATGCAGAAGGTGCAGGTTTGTTACATAGGTATACATGTGCTATGGTGGTTTGCTGTACCTATCGAACTGTCATCTAGGTTTTAGGTCCCACCTGCATTAGGTATTTGTCCTAATGCTTTCCCTCCCCTTGATCCCCACCCCCTGACAGGTACCGGTGTGTGATGTTCCCCTCCCTGCGTCCATGTGTTCTCATTGTTCAGCTCCCACTTATGAGTGGGAACATGCAGTATTTGGTTTTCTGTTTCTGTGTTAGTTTGCTAAGGATGATGGCTTCCAGCCTCATCCATGTCCCTGCAAACGACATGAACTCGTTTTTTTAGACATGAACTCGTTTGTTTTTTTTGTTTGTTTGTTTTTTTTTTTGAGACGGAGTTTCGCTCTTGTTACCCAGGCTGGAGTGCAATGGCGCGATCTCGGCTCACCGCAACCTCCGCCTCCTGGGTTCAAGCAATTCTCCTGCCTCAGCCTCCTGAGTAGCTGCGATTACAGGCATGTGCCATCATGCCCAGCTAATTTTTTGTATTTTTAGTAGAGACGGGGTTTCACCATGTATGGTCTCGATCTCTCGACCTCGTGATCCACCCGCCTCGGCCTCCCAAAGTGCTGGGATGACAGGCTTGAGCCACCGCGCCCGGCCATGAACTCGTTTTTTTAAACGGCTGCATAGTATTCCACGGTGTATATGCGCCACATTTTCTTTATCCAGTCTATCATTGATGGGCACCTGGGTTGGTTCCAAGTCTTTGCTATTATAAGCAGTGTTGTAATAAACATATGTGTACAGGTTAGATTTTTTTTTTTAATTTTATATTTTTGTAGAGATGGGGTCTCCCCCAGGCTGGCCTTGAATACCTAGCCTCAAGCGGCCCTCACCTCTTAGCCTCCCAAAGTGTGAGCGATTACAGATGTTAGCTATCTCGCCCAGCAAAATCTCTCAAAGAGCTAGATTTCACAAAGAAAGGCAATAGCAGCAATAATACTGGTTGTGATGCAGAAATCCACTTTATAAAACTATGTACAGCAAACCCTTGAAAGCTAACACAGGTATGATGTATGGCTTTCATGGTGCCATGAAGCAGATGACATTATCTATTTCCTCTCTCTTTAAAATTAACCCTAGGTTAAATGTCACATGGTATCCTGGACTGATCCCAGAACAGAAGAAGGACATTAGTTGAAAAACTAAATGAAATCCAAATAAAGCCTGGAGTTCAGTTAACAGTAATATATCAATGCTGGTTTCTTAGTTGTGACAAATTTACTGTAGTAATGTGAGCTATTAACAACGGGGAAACTGAGTAAAGGTTACATGGGGCTCTCTATACCATCGCTGTAATTTTTCTTTAAATTTAAAATTATTTCAAAATTTTTGGAAAGTTTATTTTAAAACCCTTGGTAGAATATAATCCTGAGTTTATTTCTACTTTTTCATTTTCACATATAAACTTAATTTTAAATTTCCAACTGCAATTCAGATGTAAACGTTTTCTCTGAGCAAACAAACCTGTACTTGAAAAAGCCAGTTAGATTTTACTTCCCATAAATGATTTAAAATCTAAAAACCTTCCATAGATGCTGTTCCTTCAGTTCTCAAACTTCTTATTATAAAATCAAATAATTTCAGATACGGTACTTGAAAAAAAAGAGAGGAGAAGACCCTTTGGTGGCTTATCTTCAATTTCAATGTCCTTTACATTTCAAAACTGACGAGCTTTCAGAGTAGTAGAAAGATTTTAAAAGTCAATTTAGTTAAGTTTCAGTAAAAGTCACTAAACGTTCAACTCATTGCTGGATTCTAGTTGAATCATACAGAGGAAGCAGAGGATATGAGTCATATAAAGGAGGCAGTAAATACGCAAGGACTTCCAAACATCACAGTTTGGGTTCTGGAGTCAGGCAGTCTGGACTCTTGATCCTATTGTGGTTTTGGCATTAACGAATTTCTTGGTGCCTCAATGTTCCCATTTATAAAATGGGCATAATATCTTGACCTGGATGGTAACTGCATACATAAAAAGTCACTGAGATGCGCATTTAAATTTGGACAATTTACTATGTAAATAATACCCCAATAAAGCACCAAAGGGAGAGGGAGAGAGAGGTTGGGTATGGTGACTCACACCTGTAATCCCAGCACTTTGGGAGGCAGAGGTGGGCAGATCACTTGAGGCCAAAAGTTCAAGTGATTCCTACCAACAGGATCCTGGCCAACAGAATTCAAGTTTACCTGGCCAACACTGTAAAACCCCACCTCTACTAAACATGCAAAAAATTAGCTGGGCATAGTGGCACACGCCTGTAATCTCAGCTACTTTGGTGGGTGGCTGAGGCACAAGAATTGCTTAAACTCAGGAGAGGTTGAGGCTGCAGTGAGCCATGATTGCACCACTGCAGTCCAGTCTGGGCAACAGAGTGAGATTGTCTCAAAAAAAAAAGGAGGGAGATAGAGGGGAAAGAGGAAAAAATACAATTTTTATCTATTATATATTATAAACACAAGTTTGAAGACTTAATGAAAGATAAATTTAAAAATCCAACTTCAAATGGTAATATCTGAGAATATGTTTCAGTTCACATTGACGTACTTACATATAACAATAGAGAAACCAAAGTTTGACTTTTTGGGTTTTTTTTTTTGTGACGGAGTCTTGCTCTGTCACCCAGGTTGAAGTAACTGTGTATGTAAAAAGTCATTGAGATGCACATTTAAATTTGGACAATTTACTATGTACGTGTAAATAATACCCCAATAAAGCACCAAAGGAGAGGGAGAGAGAGGCTGAGTGCAGTGGCTCATGTCTGTAATCCGATCTCACCACAACCCCCACCTCCTGGGTTCAAGCGATTCTTTCACCACAGCCTCCTGAGTAGCTGGGATTACAGGCATGCGCCACTGTGACTGGCCCCACCTCAAAATCTTGGTGGAACAAGGCTGGTTCTATATTTTCAAAATCAGTCTGGTTATGATTATGATTATCTAACTATTGGTTGGTTAGAGTTATCAATAAAACACTGCATATCTCTCAAGCATACATCAAAAAGATGATTCTAAAAAATAGTCACAGCAGAGTTGCTATGACTAGCTACCTGCTTCTTCAGGAGTTCATCCCTGGGGAGGGACGTTTCAGCCTCGTAACTTACCAGCAGGACACACAAGACACAGGCTGGAGACATCTGATGGGTAGTAAGCAGCATACACCCCAGCCACGTGGCCACCCATAGAGGTGCCTATCAGGTGGAAAGGTTTTTTGTTCAGCTTGAGGCATTCTACAAACTAGGAAAGGAAATGAGAAGCGGCTTGGTTACACAGCTGTAGACAATGGCAATGGTGATTATAGCATAGAAGGCCCCTGGACTTCCTATGGAAAACTGAAAATGACTACTGTTTAAAGAGAGTCTGAAACTCTATTGGATCTATTATAAGATGAGCACTGTGGCATGTACAGACTTCTCTTAATCTGGCACAATAGATTGAGAGGTCATTTATAAATATGAAATCAACAGGGATTCTGCTAATTAATGAGTCAGTAAACTTTTGTTTTCTTTTTCTGAGACAGGGTCTCACTCTGTTGCCCAGGCTGTAGTGCGGTGGCGTGATCACCGAGGTTCACTGCAGCCTTCACCTCTGGGGCTCAGGAGATCCTCCCAGCTCAGCCTCCTGAGTAGCTAGAACTTCAGGCATGTACCACCACATCTGGCTAATTTTTTTTTTTAGATGAGGTTTCACCATATTGCCCATGCTGATTAAATTTTCTATAAAGGTCCAGAGAGTAAATATTTTCTTCTTCCTTGAGAGCCATATAATCTGTTGCAACTATTCAACTCTGGTGTTGCAGACAAAAGCAGTCAAAGGCAATATGTATTAAATAAATGAATCAGTGTAGCTGTGTTCCGATAAAATTTAGTTTACAAAAATAGGTACAAGCTAAACATAGTTCATGGGCTGTACTTAGAGGGCTCCTGCCCTAATTTAAAGCTCTTCTCGTCCATCTGACCATCCATTTGTCTATTCAACCATCCATCCATCCGGCCATCCATCCCTCTATCCATCCAATCATCCAATCAGCCATCTACCCAACTATTCACCCATCTAAAAAATATTTATCGGCTATCTATTATGTGTAGGAAACTATGATCAGATGTTGAAAACACAGCATAAGAGCCAAAAAGACAAGGTTCCTGGCCTAATTTAAAGAACAGTTTATTGGAGGAAGCAGATATTAAATATCCTCATTTGGAGAAAGTACTTAAGGTCAGCCTGAAACTTATGGGCTACCACATTCTGAAACGGCTCATAAATTCCTACGACCTTGAAGACCCAGCCAGCAGAGGCTAGAGCTCGATTCTAAAAGAGGTACTAGCAATAGATACTAAAGCAGGTTATAATGTGAAGAACACCCTCCCCAGCTAGGCAGAGGGGCTATTACTGTTATCATATAGCTGGTAAACAGAAAAACAGATCCCTAGGGAGGAAACTGGTTTTAAGAAATTCTAAACCCCTTTCCAAAGAGTTGAGAAAATGCTCAGATTGTATTTCGTTACAAACAACTGCCAATAGGCTTAGAGTTGAACAGTCTGTAATGGACCCTGGCCTTCCATTGCCAACTGGAGGTATCAGGTTGCCATTTGGCTTCCATCACTAGGAGACAGACTATACCAGAGACCGGTTAGGAGGTAGCATGGGACTCTCTTCCCTGCTCTCCAGCCTTGGACATGCAATGGTGGCTGAGACAGTCTGGGTAATCTTTGGTGGAACCTTCTGCTTACCTGGTGTATCCTCTTGACTTGCCCATCTATGGACAGGTCATCCAGGGAGGAGCGGGTAGTGCCCTCATGTCCTGGCATGTCCACGCAGATCAAGTGCAGGTTCTTTGGAAGGAACTGAGGACACACAGACCCAAAGAGTCAGTATGTGATATGCCAAACACGTCTGCCCATGTTCTTGGGAGGTTGCCCCATGTACTCAGTGACCTGGACAGCATCCCTGGGGATGTGTGAGTCTTGGCCACTCAGTGCTTTTTTTTTGTTTTTTGTTTTTTGTTTTTTTGAGATGGAATATTGCATTGTCACCTGGGCTAGAGTGCAATGGCATGATCTTGGCTCACTGAAACCTCTGCCTCCCAGGTTCATGCGATTCTCTTGCCTGCCTCAGCCTCCCAAGAAGCTGGTATTACAGGTGTACATCACCACGCCTGGCTAATTTTTTTATTTTTTTTTTTGCATTTTTAGTAGAGATGGTGTTTGACTATGTTGGCCAGGCTGGTCTCAAACTCCTGACCTCATGATCTGCCCGCCTGCCTGGGTGTCCCACTGCAAGTGACTGGCCACTAAGTGTTTTCCCCCAGTAATGTGAATAAGCATTGCCAGTATCCTCATTGGGAGCAGAGGCCCCCAAAGACTAATACATAGATGGAAGCAGGCTTAGGAGATACCTGTAAAACAGAGACAAAGTCAGGGCAGCAGGCTTAAGTCTCTTGCTGTTTCTCCCTACCAGCTGACATGTACTACTGACATGTACTACCTCCACCTTTCCCCCACCCCTTCCACACTTACTCCAGCCATGCAGCTGCTGACTTGAAACTGGAAAGGATGGTTCTGTTTTCCCATATCCTGGCCAGCTCCAGAGCCAACAGAAGCAACGTTTTCCCCAAGAATCACGTCTGATTACCCCAATTCTGGTTTGTTTGGTTTCTTTTTACATTAAGGTCTAATTCGCAAAATATTCTTATCCTAAAACACCTTCTTCCATTTAGATATGCACCACTTTTTTACCAGGAAACTGAGAAACATAAGTTACCAACAAATGAACATCCAGTTAGAAGAAAGATGCTTATCTGAGGAGGGGGCAGAAAGTAAGGGGTTCATCAAGGCATGAAGATGACTGTCCTTACAGTGAAATTTGGAAATAAGAACCCAAGTAACTAGAGGCTGGGTGAGTCCTTTCCTCCTGGAGATGATACTTGGGATCCCTCAGGTATGGTCTTGCCTGAGGTGGGAACCAGGGGTGCTTTCTGCTCAAGACTTCCGCCAGCCTCAACCTTCACAGCTGATCACGCTTAACAAGGGCAGCAAGTTGCTACAGCCAAGTAAACCAAGACAAAAAGCGACTTGGAGAACTCTTCCAGGAAGCTGCCAGATCAAATGGCAAAGGAAAAGAAAAAAACGGGTGTAGAAGAGGGAGTGGGAAGGAGAGGCAAAGGAGTGAAGGAAGAAGATGGAGGGGAAGGGAGTGAAGAAACTTGGAGTACAAAAAAGCAAAGGACTCTTGAAAAGGCCAACTCTGCCAACTCTGATCATCACAGCAGTTCTGAGATACAGCTGTGTCCGAAACCGCCCCAAAGAAGTATCCATGAGGTGAAAAGATTTCTAAGCCATAGGTTTTACATATAATATTCAACACAATACATTTTTTCTGACCAAAGAAAGAGTAACATATTGCATTAGCGTTTTGTTGTTGTTGTTTGTTTATGAGACAGGGTCTCACTCTTGTCTCCCAGGCCGGAGTACAGTAGCATGATCTTGGCTCACTGCAGCCTTGACTTCCCAGGCTCAGGTGATTCTTCCGTCTCAGCCTCCCAAGTGGCTGAGATTACAGGTGCATGCCACCATGCCTGGCTAAGTTTTTTGTTTGTTTGTTTGTTTTTTTTTTTTTTTGTAGAGACAGAGTCTCCCTATGTTGCCCAGCCTGGTCCCAAACTCCCGGGCTCAAGTGATCTGCCCGCCTTGGCCTCCCAAAGCGCTGGGATTACAGGTGTGAGGCACTGTGCCAGGCCACACTGCATTAGTTCTCGTATGACTTGAACCATCACAGTTCTGAGTTCCCTTTGCTTTCCACCACTGTTGATGACATCATGTCCTAGTGGAAACCCTTTTTTTCCTTTTTTTTTTGAGACAGAGTCTTATTCTGTTGCCCAAGCTAAGTGTAGGGGCACAATCATGGCTCACTGAAGCCCTGACCCCCCAGGTTCAAGCAATCTTTCCACCTCAGCCTCCTGAGTAGCTGGCACTATAGGCCTGCACCACCACACTTGGCTAATTTTTTATTTTTTGTAGATACAGGGTTTCTCTATGTTGTCCAGGCTGGTTTCAAACTCCTGAACTCAAGTAATCCTCCTGCCTTAGCTCCCCAAAGTGCTGGGATTACAGGCATGAGCTACCACACCCAACTCCCTTTTCTTCTGAGAGAGAAGAATCTAGAATTGCACCTTGACCACACTGAGCCACATATCCTTGTGTGCAGAGAATCCATGGAGCATGAGGATGGAGGGTTTGTGGCCAGGCCTGCCCCGGAAGGAATAACAGAACTGATAGTCTTCATGGTGAACATAGCGGACTTGCATGCCCAATGTCCTCCGCCAGTACCTGGAAGGGGTGGGAAATAAAGACAAAGCAAAATCAGTCAGCTCTGGATGAGTGGCTTCAAGAAAGGCACAGGTCCTCTCTGTAAGTCTTACTTAGTGGAAACAAACACTTCTCCAGCCCTTGTCCTCCATCAGTCGCCAGAGCTTCAACCTCAGGAAACATCAAGCCAGACCATTCCAGAGAATGCCTTAAATGAACTATTTTGGTATATGCTTTACTAATCACTCTACGATGGGAAAGGTGGTGTTTTCTTAAGAAGCATGCCACACATAATAACCTTTTGACACTATGTCTTTCTAGAGATTTTGAGAGTGATAACTTATTTCTTGAGAACCATCTGCACTGGTCCTCTGGCTTTGTTCCTTGTAACATATGGCAGCTGCTTGAAAGCTCAGCTTCTGCTGGTTACATAAGACTTGGCAGTGCTGGACTTTGGCCTCAAATCGATTTCAATATGAAATTACCATCTAAACAAATTGAACCCTCTGCATGGTGAATCTCTCCAAGATGAGAGATAATTAATTCAATCAGAGATGACTCTGTAAGCTACTTTACACTAAGAAGTAGCCAAGTCTTGCAATAGCAAATAACCTAAACTGACTGGTCTTAACTCTTTGTGTAAAATAAGCAGAGAGGGAGAGAGAATACATATTCATATTTACTTTTATCTGCATACAAAAACCGTGGGAGCATACATAAGATATTTTTGTTTGGTTGGTTGGGTTTTTGTTGTTGTTGTTGTTTGTTTGTTTCCTTGTCTGAGTGAGATTTAATTGTGGGCTGAGGTGGCCAAATTTTTTTTTTAAATTGCATTTTAGGTTTTGGGGTACATGTGAAGAACATGCAAGATTGTTGCATAGGTACACACATGGCAATGTGATTTGCTGCCTTCCTCCCCTTCACCTATATCTGGCATTGCTCCCCGTGCTCGCTCTCCCCTACTCCCCACCCCCTCCCCGCTGCCACTTCCCTAGTTCTCCCTCACAGACCACAGTGTGTGATGCTCCCCTCCCTGTGTCCATGTGTTCTCATTGTTCAACATCTGCCTATGAGTGAGAACATGCGGTGTGTGATTTTCTGTTCTGGTGTCAGTTTGCTGAGAATGATGGGTTCCAGGTTCATCCGTGTCCCTACAAAGGACACGAACTCATTGTTTTTGGTGGCTGCATAATATTCCATAGTGTATATGTGCCACATTTTCCCTGTCCAGTCTATCATCGATGCGCATTTGGGTTGGTTCCAGTTCTTTGCTATTGCAAACTGTGATGCAATGAACATTCGTGTGCACGTGTCCTTATAGTAGAACGATTTATAATCCTTTGGATATATACCCAGTAATGGGACTGCTGGGTCAAATGGAATTTCTATTTCTAGGTCCTTGAGGAATTGCCACACTGTCTTCCACAATGGTTGAACTAATTTACACTCCCACCAACAGTGTAAAAGTGTTCCTATTTCTCCACATCCTCTCCAGCATCTATTGTCTCCAGACTTTTTAATGATCGCCGTTCTAACTGGCGTGGTTTTTTGTTTTTTTGAGATAAAGTCTCATTCTGTGACCCAGGCTGGGGCAATCTTGGCTCACTGCAACCTCCACCTTCAGGGTTCAAGCAATTCTTGTGCCTCAGCCTGCTGAGTTTCCAGGATTATAGGCACACACCACCACCATGCCTGGCTAATTCCTGTATTTTTAGTAAAGATGGGGTTTTGCCATGTTGGCTAGGCCAGTCTCAAACTCCTGGTCTCAAGTGATCTGCCTGCCTTGGCCTCCCAAAGTGCTGGGATTACAGGCGTGAGCCACTACGTCCAGCCACAAGATACTATTAAGATGAATATCTGGAGTGGAGGTAGGGAATAAGATGAGAATAGGTGGACAGAGAATAGAGATGGAAGGCAGACTTTTACTGGGTTTCTTTTTTTTCTGAGATGGAGTCTCACCCTGTCACTCAGGCTGGAGCACGGTGGCATGAGCTCGGCTCACTGCCTCCCAGGTTTAAGCAATTCTCCTGCCTCAGCCTCCTGAGAAGCTGGAATTACAGGCACGCACCACCACAACCCACTACTTTACGTATTTTTTAGTAGAGATGGGGTTTCACCATGTTGGCCAGGCTAGTCTCGAACTCCTGGCCTCAAGTGATATGCCTGCTTCGGCCTCCCAAAGTGCTGGGGTTACAGGTATCCAGCCAGTCAAACCGCACCTGGCCAGTTTCTTTTGAAACTTTTGTAATTACTGCACTGCCTACTCAAAATGTAAAGAACATAATAGCACTGGCTAATTTAAAAGCTCTTCTTACAACAAGGCAAGTATATTTCAAAATTCTAATCAAAACATCATAACATGACTTTGTCCATCCATTCATATCCCAGCTCATTACTTACTGGCTTTGAGTGTTCCCTCCAAAACTCATGTTGAAATTTGACTGCCATTGTGAGGTAGGACTGTTAAGAGGTAGGTCCTGACAGCTCTGCCTTCATAAATAGATTAATGCCATTATTGAGGGAGTGGGTTCCTGATAAAAGTGAGTATGGCACCCTCTTACCTCTGGCTCACTCTTACAGTCTCTTGTTCTTCTACCTTCTACCATGGAATGACACAGCAGAAAGGCCCTTGCCAGATACTGGCACCAGTCTCTTGGACTTCCCAACCTCCAAAACCATAAAC
Organism: Saimiri boliviensis; assembly: GCF_048565385.1. Lineage (NCBI taxonomy): Eukaryota > Metazoa > Chordata > Mammalia > Primates > Cebidae > Saimiri > Saimiri boliviensis. The sequence goes on from NC_133456.1 coordinate 3,608,367, forward strand.
CAAACAAATTTCTTTTCTTTATAAATTACCTAGTCTGGGGTATTCTGCTGCAGCAACACAAAATGGAATAAGACACTATGTAATCTTATAATATGAGGAAATGCTGCATTCCACTAAGAACATAGCAAAGATTAAGTGAGGTAATCCATGTACAAAGTTTTATTCAATGCCCAGGACATGGTAAGTATTCAATACATTATAGTTATTAGCATTATGTAAAGATGATGTTGTCCTTCCAAATATATCATTTGCCAAAAATTAAAAGGAAAAATTAGGGGAAATTTTTGCAATGAATATGACAGCTACAGATTGATATCCTTAATAAATAAAAAACTTACAAATTGATCTCAACCATGCTAAAACCCCAATTCAACACTAGGCCAAATAAATGAAAAGGTACCTCAGAGTAGAAAAGATATTAATGACTAACCAACATAGAAAACATGTTCAAGTTCACTAGTAATTAAAAATATGAATACTGTACCAACATGGACAGAACTGGAGATCATTATGTTAAGCGAAATAAGCCAGGGGCAGAAAGACAAAACATCACATGTTCTCACTTATTTATGGGATCTAAAAATCAAAACAGTGGAGATCATGGGCATAGAGAGTAGAAGGATGGTTAACAGAGGCTGAGATGAGTGGCTGGGGGTAGAAGAGAAGTGGGGATGGTTAATGGGTACAAAAAAAAATAGAAAGAATGAGTAAGACCTACTATTGATAGCACAATAGGGTGACTATAGTCAATAATAACTTAGTTGTATATTTTAAAATAACTTAAAGCATGTGACTGGATTGGCTGTAACTCAAAGGATAAATGCTTACCGAGACAGATACCCCATTCTCTATGATGTGCTCATTTCACATGGCATACCTGTATCAAAACATCTCAGGTACCCCATTTATATATACTATGTAGCCCCCCAAATTTTTTAATAAAAAATTTATTAAAAATATTAATACCATCTATGGGCTTCTAAATTAGAAAAGTGATGGGGTTTTTTGTTGAGATGGGCTCTTACTCTGTCACCCAGGCTGGAGTGTAGTGACACAATCATGGTTCACTATAGCCCTGCCTTACTGGGTTCAACTGATCCTCCTACCTCAGCCTCCTGAATAGCTGAAATTACAGGTGCATATACCATGACTGGCTAATTTTAAAATTTTTTTGGTAGAGACTGTGTCTCCTTGTGTTGCCCAGGCTGGGTCTCAAGCTCAAGTGATCCTGCCACTGAGCCACTGCACATGGCCTGCGTGTGTGTGTGTTTATATATAACCAGTTATAAAGTTCAGCCTTTCTGAAAGCAATCTGGCATAAAATATCAAGAATCTCTGAAACCTCATGCCCCTTGTTGACCCAGTAATTATAGTTCCAAGAATAATCTGTCTCAAGGAAATAAGCAGAAACCTTGAAAAAAAAATTTTTAAACCTGTTCCAGCCAGTGTTATGTGTTATTTAAATTAGAAAAAAAAATCAGTACTAACCGTAGTGTCCATAAACAGGAAATACATTAAATAAACCACCATATAGCTAGGCAATGTCATATTTTGTTATTATTTAAAACTGAGTTTTCAAAGAATATTAAATAACATGAGAAAATATTTATGACATGTCAAATGAAAAAACAGGACCCAATTTTTAAAAATAGTATGGATTCCAATTCCATTAAAAAAAAAAACAAAACTGTTAAGTATCCACAGATGAAGTGGTCGTTGGGGAGAGGCAGGAAGAACAAAAGAATCAATTAAGAAAATTATTCCAGGGATTACGGGTAATTTACATTTTCTTTGTGTTACCTTTTTATTTTAAAATAATTTTTCATTTATTATTTTTGGTACCCGGAGTGGGGTTCAAATGGGTTACATTTTTGTTTGGTTTTGTTTTTTTTTTGTTTTTGTTTTTGTTTTTGTTTTTTTTTTTGAGACGGAGTTTTCGCTCTTGTTACCCAGGCTGGAGTGCAATGGCACGATCTCGGCTCACCGCAACCTCTGCCTCCTGGGTTCAGGCAATTCTCCTGCCTCAGCCTCCTGAGTAGCTGGGATTACAGGCACGTACCACCATGCCCAGCTAATTTTTTGTATTTTTAGTAGAGACGGGGTTTCACCATGTTGACCAGGATGGTCTCGATCTCTTGACCTCGTGATCCACCCGCCTCGGCCTCCCAAAGTGCTGGGATTACAGGCTTGAGCCACCGCACCCGGCCTTGTTTTGTTTTTGAGATGGAGTCTGATTCTCTTGCCAGGCTGAGTGCAGTGGCAGGATCTCAGCTCACTACAACCTCCACCTCCTGGGTTCAAGTGATTCCCCTGCCTCAGCCTCTCGAATAGGTGGGACTACAGGCACGTGCTACCATACCTAGCTAATTTTTTGTATTTTAGTAGATACAGTGTTTCACCATGTTGGTCAGGATGGTCGCAATCTCCTGACCTCGTGATCCGCCCACCTGGCCTCCCAAAATGCTGGGGTTACAGACATGAGCCACCACACCCAGCCAAGGTTACGTTTTTATAATCATCAAATTCTCTATAACTAAAAGTACAGTGCAAGATCACAGAAGAGCTGGAAGGACCTAGTGGAAAAGATGAAACTTCAGCGGACTACAGGATACTCAACATATATCAGCTGGAGGCTGGAAAAGAGGTGCCAGGACGTAGAGACAGCAGAGGCAAGGGCCTGGGGGAGAGCCAAGTAAGACTTGAACCAGAGTGAAGAGACACAGGGTTGGAAGGTGGCCAGACTGCCAGACTCAGGAATTGAGGGTTTCTTCATTACCACATGGAGCTCTTTGGTACCACTCGATATTTTTCATTAAATTGGTACATCCACTGGACAACTTTAGGCTCCAGAAACAAGGAGCTGGAGAACTAATACAGAGTTTCACTCTTGTTGCCCAGGCTGGAGTGCAGTGGCACCATCTCGGCTCACTGTAACCTCCGCCTCCCAGGTTCAAGCAATTCTTCTGCCTCAGCCTCCTAAGTAGCTGGGATTATAGGTACACGCCACCATTCCCAGCTAATTTTTGTATTTTTTTTTAGTAGAGACAGGGTTTCACCATGTTGGCCAGGCTGGTCTTGAGCTCCTGACCTCAGATGATCCGCCCACCTCAGACTTTTAAAGTGCTGGGATTACAGGCGGACCCAGAGAACTAATATTTTCAAATGATCCCCTCAAGGAAAGAGTAGGAAGACACCAGGTCAGCTGAAAAATTCTAAAGGACTAATGGCCCAGATGGAAAAAACAATTTCTTTGGTTTAATGCTAATAGAAAATAGAGAACAGATTACCTCTAATTCACAAAAGCAGAACCTTACAGAACAGAAACAAAGAGAAGAATTAAGGTGGGATGAATAGATGTCTCAAGAGTAAGATCTTTTACAATCTCAGTACAAGAGCCAAATTGCTTCTCTTTCAGGGACAGAAGTCATTGAAGGCTCTATTGACCTAAATAGAAAAGCCCCAGGGCTCCTCTTTGATAAAGCCTCCCGGACTCCACAGCCCTCATTCCTCAGCCCTCATTCTGTAAGTCACTTTTTCTAGTTAACAGGAACCTCGGAAGAAAAATACTTATAGATTTTTTTATATTGTGGTAAAACAGACATAACATAACATTTACCATGTTAACCATTTTAAGTGTACAATCAATGACATTCGTGCATTCACAACATTGTAAAACCATTCCCACTATCCATTTCTAGAACGTTTCATCATCCCAAATAGAAACTTTGTACCCATTAAACATTAACTCCTCATCTTCCCTTCCCTCAGTCCCCTAGCAACCTCTGTTCTATTTCTCCATGAGTTTGTCTATTCTGGGTAAAAGTGGAATCATACAAAATGTGTCCTTTTGTGTCTGGTTAGTTTCACTTAGCACAGCTGTTCTCAAGGGTCATCCATGTTGTATTAATAGCATGCATCAGAGTGTCATTCCTTTTTAAGGCTGAATCATATTTTATTGTGTGTATATACCACATTTTGTTTATCGACCTGTCTGTGGGACGTTTAGGTTATTTCCATCTTTTAGCTATTATAAAGAATGCTGCTATGGACATTGGTGTGCACACTGAGACCCTGCTTGCAATTCTTTGGGATTGATACTCAAAGTGGAATTGCTGGATCATATGTTAAATGTTTAACTTTCTGAGAAGCCAACAAACTTGTGCTTAGCAGTTACACTATTTTATATTCCCAACAGCAATGCACAGGGGCTTCCGATCTCTCCACATCCTCACCAACACTTATTTTCCATTTTTTAAAAGTTATGTATATTTTACCACAATAAAAAGAAACAAACCAGGCTGGACGTGGTGGCTCACAGCTGTAATCCCAACACTTTGGGAGGCTGAGGTGGGTGGAATGCTTGAGCCCAGGACTTCAGCCTGTCTCTACAAAAAACTGTAAAAATTAGCTGGTAAGGTGGCATACACTTGTAGCCCCAGCTACTCTGGAAGCTGAGGTGGAAGGATCACTTGAGCTAGGAAGGCAGAGGTTGCAGTGAGCAGCCTAGGCTGGTCTCGAACTCCTGGGCTCAAGCAATTGCCCACCTCTGCCTCCCAAAGTGTTGGGAGTACAGGCATGAACCACAGCGCCCAGCTCCAAATTCACTTATTAATTCCAACAAATTATTTATAGATTTTTTTGTACTTTCGATGTACACAATTGTGTCGTCTGCAAACAATGCCAGTTTTATTTCTTCTTTTCTGATTCTTATTCCCTTTTCTTTATTATATTTATAGAAGTGAACTGGTTGCTATGATTTCTTACCTTGATTTTACAACTGAGTTTTTTTGGGAAAACAAAAATCTTAGAAAATCTCAGTCTTTTTCATCTTGTGAAAAGTCCTGATATTTTCATTACACAATGAAAATCAGACCTAATATCATCCGCAAGTGGCCACAGCATCCCCAGTTGTGGCTCTCTGTTGACTCACATTGAAGCATTTGGTACCTCCTGCAGGAGCGGCCATAGTCCACAGTGCTGTGGAAATGTGCTGGTCATGCTCCAGGGACATTTAGACCCAGAGAGAGCTGCTCTGAAGACCTGCTGTGGCCTACTGGGGACACTTGTTCTTGTTCCCTGAGGAGCTGAGACGATCCCAGAGGGAACTCCAGGAGCTTGCACAATGTGATGTCTTCACCAAACCCTTACGCTCATATGGCAGGGCAGCGGGGAACAGGGACTAGGTGCCAAGCTACCTCTACTGCCTGCTGTTCCTGTTTGTGTAGCAATCCTGAAAATTAACCTGACCTACCTAGGTCTGCGAGGTGAACTCACTGGTGGTCATCATTGGCAGCCAAGCAAATGAAGGCCTTTGGAGGAGTCGCTGTGGTTTAGGGATATGAGTGACTCATGGTGATGCTGCTCGTCCTATAACAACCATCGTGTAAATGTCACTTGCAGTGAGGCTATTTGGAAGAAACAGTCTGCATTTCGGTGATGCAGAGGAAGTGCCTCACAGGACTGCCGACAGCTCTCTGCAATGGCATCATGGGTTTTATTACTAAAATCATAATCCCCCGTGTCACAATGCCACCTGGCATGATCTGAAAGGTTTTCTAGGATTTTCATCTTCCCCAACCAGCTGGGTTTTCTTCTTGGCCTGTGTGCCTGAGTTCACAAAATAGAGCACTGTGTTTGTCTTTCAGACACGGCTCTGAGCCGGGTGACAGGCTTTAAGACCCCATGCATCCAAACTGCCAATTAAAGAAGGTCTGAATGCTCTGTGCTGTGGGGCTTCTCTGGGTTTTTTTTTGTGGTATTATTTGTTAATAAAAGTGAATTATTTGCTATGCAGCATTATTCATAATAGCCAAAAGGTGGACACAACCCAAGTGTCCCTCACAGATGAATAGATCAACAAAATATCTATATACACACAATGGAATATTTTTCAACCACAACAAAAAGTAAAAAAGTGATGCATGCTACAACATGGATGAATCTTGAAAACATTATGCTAAACGAGAGAAACCAGACACAGAGGTCACACATTGTATAGCACCATTTATGTGAAATGTCCGGAAAGGCACATCTAAAGAGACAGTAAGTAGACAAGTGACTGTCTGAAGATAGGGAGAGACTGGGAGTAATGGCTACTAGGTACAGGGACTCATTTGGGAAGGTGGAAGTATTTGAAATTAGATCATGGTAATGGTTGCACAACACTCTGAATATATTAAAACCACTGAATTATATACTTTATTTATTTATATTTCATTTATTTATTTATTTAGACAGAGTCTTACTCTGTTGCCGAGGCTGGAGTGCAGTGGCATGATCTCAGCTCCCTGCAACCTCCGCTTCCCAGGTTCAAGGGATTCTCCTGCCTCAGCCTCCCAAGTAGCTGAAATTACAGGCACATGCCACCATACCCAGCTAATTTTTTTGTATTTTTAGTAGAGACAAGGTTTTGCCATGTTGGGCAGGCTGGCCTGGAACTCCTGGCCTCAAGTGATCTGCTGGCGTCAGCCTCCCAAAGTGCTGGGATTACAGGTGTGAGCCACCGTGCCCAGCCTTGAATTGTACACTTTAAAATGGTGACTTTTATGTTACACCGATTTTAACTTAATTAAAAAGGCAAATTATTTGCCATCAACTTATTTTTCACATTAAAAATCAAACATCAACATTACCCTGACACGTGACTCTGAAAGCCCTCTCCTCAACTGCCCAGGGAACTGCTGGGGGACCATGCAGCATTGGGGCTGGTTTCCAAACGAGGTGGGAAAAATTAGCCTTTATATAATCACACCTCTGTATACGGCCATATCCATGGTTACGAGCCACATCAGTGAATTGCATTCTCTGCTTCAATTTCATATAGTTAATAAAAACGGCGTTAGTGTGTGGCAGTCCATGATGCCTTGGCAAGACCATGTGAAGGGGCACGCAACTCTGGCCTCTCCATGTCGGGGCCATCCAGGAGCCTTAACCCACAAAGCACAGACTCCTGCTACCAGCACTGCAGGGGCAACGGCGTTTCAGCTTCAGAGTGAGTCTCGCTTTCTCAATGCAGAAGGTGGGTCCCGGGTGATTCTGGGAAGGGGTCACAACTCTCTACCCTGCCCCCAGAGAGCAAGAGTGAAAGATGAAAAACTCCCTTCCATTCAATTAGTTTCCTTTCAAGGATCAGAGCCTGGCTGGCAGGCGGAAAATTCCACACTCAAGTGAAACAAAAGGGAGCCAGAAAGGAGGGCAGATAAAGGGCATAACACCCTCCCTGCCCTCTTCTATGTACAGAAGTGAGTTCTGACTTTCCAAAGTCCCAGTCAGATCTTAATGGGCTTACCTATGGCATAGAGAGGAGCCAGGTCTATTTCGGTGCTCCCTTCATCAGGGGATGTACACCATGGGGGTGGGAAGGGCGATTTCATTTGATAACTAGACAGTGGCATGAAAAGGCAATGAAGCACATAATGAGAGAGTCACTTTCTTTTTGACTGTTAACCTTCTGGTTCCAACGAGGAGAAAGGCTTAACTCAGAGCTGCTACATCTTTCACACTGCTCATGCTTTGTAACAAAGTAAAAGGAGACTGAGAGCCCTTTGTAGGCAACAGTATCTAGGCTACAATTTAACAAGACTGTTTAATGTCATTTTGTTTATTTTTACTTTTTGATATTAATTTTATCTATGGCAAGCTTTCCACTTAAGGGAGTGATAATTATATCACTTTTTAAGCAATTGATTTAAGGATTTTTTAAAAAACATGGCTCACTCTAAAGGAAATACAAAAGAAAAGGACAGGTGGTATCCAGATAGGGCAAGAATAATAACAGTGGTCCAAGAATGACATATTCTGGAAACTTCTTTTCCTTTCTGTTACTTCTTTACTAATGAATACTTCTAGAACAACTCTAAAAGCATTCTGTCCTACACATGCCATCTCAATGGTTCTGCTCTTTCCTGTTCATTTTGCAGTGACATTGCTGTACCTGTCAGGACATCACAGGGTCAGAATCCAATGATCAAGTCCAGGCATGGTGGCTCACGCTTATAATCCTAGCACTTTGGGAGGATCACTTGAGGTCAGGAGTTCGAGACCAGCTCAGCCAACATGGCAAAAGCCTGTCTCTACTAAAAATACAAAAATTAGCCAGGCATGGTGGCACATGCCTATAGTCCCACCTACTCGGGAGGCTGAGGCAGGAGACTCACTTGAACCCAGGAGGTGGAGGTTTCAGTGAGTCAAGATCATGCCACTGCACTCCAGCCTGGGTGACAGAGGGAGTCTATGTCTCAAAAAAAAAAAAAAAAAAAAAAAATCCAATGATCAAGAAGATACCAAAGCAGTTCCCATAAAAATGTACAATCCTTGCTTGAAGACAGAATCACTGACTTTGGGAATGTGGGTGGGGAAACATGCTATCAGAAACCTGAAAGGGTTAGGCATGATGGCTCATGCCTATAATTCCAGTACTTTAAGAGGCCGAGGTGGGAGGATCACTTGAGGCCAGGAGTTCGAGACCAGCCTAGCCAACATGGCGAAACCCCATCTCTACTAAAAATACAAAAAACTAGCTGGGCATGGTGGCGCATACCTGTAAAATCCCAGCTGCTCGGGAGCCTGAGGCAGGAGAACTGATTGAACCCAGGAGGTGGAGGTTGCAGTGAGCCAAGATCATCCCACTGCACTATAGCCTGGGTGACAGAGCACAACTCTGTCTCAAAAAAAAAAAAATCGGAAATAACTGATCTGATCAAGAACAGTCCCAAAATTCAGAAGAGGATGAGTACCTTTTAACTTTTCTGTATGTCTGAACTATTTCCTAATAAAATATTGGACAACCACAAAAAGAACAAGCAGATATTATGATACTCTTGAAAACATCAATTATAAAACTGGCTTACCAATAATAGATTCTTATCAGTGCTGAAGGCCACAGGAGAAATGAGGCTACGAATGCCAGGATTGGGATGGCCAGTGTCCCGCCCGCAATCACAAACATGTTAACCACATCAAGATCCATCCTGCTCTTTCAGGCTGGCTCACACCTGCAGGGGCCAAAGAGAATGATAATTTTAAAACTCTGTCTTAAGGGCAAAGAAGCAAAGGGGACAAGAAAAGTGAAGTTCCCAGAATGAAGGTAAAGATCAGGAGGAAAGCAAAGCAGGTAAATGCTTTAAAACAAACAAACAAACAAATAGACGTGACAACTAAAAGCAATAAGGAATTTTTCAGAGGAGCCTGGATTTATAAAAAACACTATTAAGGACATTGTTGGCACAAATGTGGAAATCTGAGTAAGGACTGGGTATTAGACAACATTGTTGTATCAGTGTTGCAATTCTTGAGTATGATGACGAGAATGTGGTTACGTATGTATGTAGGAGAGTATCTTCCCTCTTAGGAGATGTATGCTGAGGTTGTAAGGGGTAAAGTATAATGTTATCTGCTACTCACTTTAAAACACTTGTGAAAGAAAAAGTAATATGTGTGTATTTGTGTTAGTGGGAAGAAAGGAAAGAGAAATAAAGCAAATATGGTAAAATGCTAACCACTGGGGAATCCAGGTGAAGGTTATATGATATTAACCTTTCAATCTTTCCGTAGGCTTGCAATTTTTAAAAATAAAAAAGGACAGGTTGGGCATGGTAGCTCATGCCTGTGATCCAGCACTTCAGGAGAGTGAGGCAGGAGGATCACTTGAGCCCAGGAGTTTGAAGCTGTAGTAAGCCATGATGCACCACTGTACTTCAGCCTAGGCAACAGAGTGAGAACCCTCTTTAAAACAAAAACAAAAACAAAAGACAGAGACTTTTAAAGAAATCAATGAACATGTACATGTACACATGGATATGAGAAACCAGTAACAGTGATTCCATTTAAGATGGGAAATTAGATAGCTAAGTGTGAGGAATAGATAGGAAACTTGTTTTTCACTTTTTAAAACTTTTAAGTTATTATGTAAATATATAACCTGTGTGAATTCATTCAAGGTAGTATCAAAAAATATAAAGGGAAAAATAGTAGAGAAAGTTACAGAATATAGTCTCAAACCCTTTTAGAAAGCCTAAAAGTTTTTTTCATAGTTTCAGTAGAAGTTTTGGCTAAATGGAGCCTAAATCCCCTTCACATTTAGTTAATAAGTAAAACAAATAGCTAAAGTATGTGAAAAAGTTTACCTAACTAACATGTTTACTCATGTAGTCTCAAAATTAACCTTTAAGCCAGATGGTCCTCTCAAGAGGAAGCTGACCAAGGATATACCCTCTAACAGTGTTTGATTTATGCATCAGAACCTGTGCTTTAATCTTCACTCTAGAAGTGCTGACTCAAGGCTTTATCAATTAAACTTTACTAAATAAATGCAAGTTTCACTCGCTGGGGAGGGCTGGTAGTCACAACTGTTTATAGCACTCTCTAAGGAGTCTATAAGAAGCCGCACAGACCCTCAGACAAACTAGCAAAGCATAATATCTGTGTGTCAGTGTACTTTATTCATCTGTCACTGAGTCAAGGTCTGCAAGACAGACCCCCGCAATGTAGTGACCCTGACAGTGGCACCCAAATGTAGGGCAACACTGACAATCACCAATTCAAAAAATAAATACACAATAAAAAGTTAGGGGGATATAAGCCAAAAAGGTAGTTTTCAGTGTACTTTCTGATGTTCTCCTAAAGACTTACACATCTGAAGACTAGAATGTGGGATGCATAAAAATGAGGACTGGGTGTCTCCAGCACCGACTACAACTTGACACATAATAGATGCACTAGAATCCCAGATGAATCAGAAGCCCTGCCCTGTCCTGTCTTATGAGCTTGCAATACAGTTCATTCTAGCACGGAATGAAAAATACTTCAGGCTGGGTGCCGTGGCTCATGCCTGTCATTTCAACACTTTTGGGAGGCAGAGGTGGAAGAATCACTTGAGGCTAGGCATTCAAGACCAGCCCGGGCAACATCACAAGACCTCATCTCTATTTTATGTATGTATGCATGTGTATACACATATATATGTATATACGCATACATATATATCATAAAATATACAAATATAAATATATAATAAAATACATCATAAATATATATTTCAAGTCCCATCATTCTCCCCATACAGAAAACACCTGAGAGGACCTGTAAGCCTGGTGTGGCCCTCTGCCTTGATTCCCAGCCATCTGTGCTAAGTGTGTAGGATTCACCAAACGTTAACACAGAAAAAAGCATTAACATCTAACAAATCATGGCTTTCCTTACATTTCCTGGGAAATGGAGTGATCTCTCCCATATGCTTCTATCAACTGATACTTAATTCAATTTTATAACAAGTTCATGGCAGCACAGTATAACCTCACATCCACTGAGCACAAGGGTCAGCACCCTTTTTCTGTAAAGGGCCAGACAGTGACTGTTTCAGCACTGTGGGCCACAGAATCGCTATCACAGCTGTTCAATCTGCCACTGGATGAGAGAGCAGCCATTGAAGATACGTTAACGAATGGGTATGACTATGTTCCAGTGAAACTTCACAGAAATAGGGTGTAGGCCAAATTTGGCCTGAAGGCTGTAATTTGCCAACCCTTGATACAGCACATCAGCCCTTTCACATAGGAAAGGCAGGTGTTTCATCCTATTTTATAGCCTGAGGAAACCGAGGCTCCGAGAGGCTAAATAACTTGCCCAAGGTCACTCAGCTGGTAGTCATGACTACCAAACAGGTTTCTAACTCCAAGCCTTTGCACCAAGCTTGACTTTGTCTATTTTTTATATTTTTCAAATGGCCTTTCCTCAGTCTCTGAAACCTCTTTGCTGTTAGGCATCTACATTCATCATCCCTAATTTCTCCATGAAGATACATGTTCTCCATCTTCAAGTGGCTTTGCCTAGCAAGTACTTCCCAGCCTAAAGGAGACAGATGCATCCACAGGTGGGTTAGATGGTTCTTTTCATTACATAGACATACTCTGAGTGCAGTCCTGCATCTACAGTGATGAAATCTGCCATCTTCCCAGGGCATAAGCACTGTCTGTCTCTGATGCAACTGCCCTCTCAGTTTCTTAGTCACTGTAAACAATTTTCCCAGCACACCTAAATCCCTGAATGATTCACCTATTTAACACTGGCTACAATTTACCCTGCTAAAAGGCATCACCATCAAGGGGTATGCAAGTTAATTGTAGACTGAAGGGAATTTGTACAGATCTGTTTGAACACCGTGGGCTGTGAATGAGTTGACAAAGATGGGAACTGTCAGCTTTGAGAAGACTTTTCCACAAAGTCTTTAAAAACTGCTGAGGGCCACTGTGAATTATTACTGAGCAGCAGGGAGTCCTTTGGACTAAGAATTAGAACAGTTTATGCCCAAAGCCACATAATATCATAGACTCTGACACTGGAGATGACAGCCCCAAAATGAAGGCATGATCATTAAAAAACAAAAAACAACAACGAAAAACCCTCTCTGCTCTGTCAGTGCCTGCCATGATGCCACAGTCAGTTTCAGCAAAGGTTTCATCTGGCTCCATCTTCTGTTTAGCAGCAAAATAAAGTCTTCCATAAGGAGCTTTTATAGAACATGATTAATTTAGCAATGTTTGGACTTATTACAGAAAACCCTGCACACTCTCCCTGACAAGGTCAAATAAATCCAGACCTTAATTGAAGAAACCACGATTCTGAATTTTCTGTACAGATAAGTAGGCAGTTTATTCCTATCTCTACAACATCCTTCATTTTACAAAGGACTTGCTTCAGCTTTCCTTTAAAAAGACAGCTCCCCTGCCATACTGGTGTTTATTTCTAAATACTCTGTGTACCTAGGGGAGAGGTTGGAAGCAGAAAAACTGAAGCATTAAGAACCAGGAACTGCCAATGGCCAAGTATCAGAGCTCAACTAAGAAGTGTAACTTGAGTTTCCCAAAGCAGGGGACCCATACAACTGAGAGTTTGCAAGATGACTTTTGCAAGCAGGAGGACTAAAGAACGTTTCAGGGTCACATAGCATTAGATAACACTGACATATATACTAGGAAAGTCATCCCTTTTCAGTCCTTTTCAGTCCTACTTGGGTCAAAGAGAAACTCTCAGGGTGGTGGTGGTAAACAGCCTCTATGCTGGGCATGGTGGCTCATGCCTGTAATCCCAGCACTTTGGGAGGCTGAGGTGGGTGGCTTGCTTTAGCAAACGAGCTTGAGACCAGCCTGGGCAACATGGAGAGACACCATCTTTACAGAAAATACAAAAATTAGCTGGGCATGGTGGCATGTGCCTGTAGTCCCAGCTACTCAGGAGGCTGAGGTGGGAAGATCACTTGAGTCCGGGAGGCTGAGGTTTCAGTGAGCTGAGAATGTACCACTGTATTCCAGCCTACGAAACAGAGGGAGATTATCTCAAAAAAGACAAGGGGGGAAAAAAGTCAATTTAAAGAAAAAATGCTCAGTAGGTGATACATGAATCTAGCAAAAATCGTGATGGTTACACATGAATGGCTGCCACTGAGGGGCAAACTCGTGCGATAGATGGCACCAGGCTGGGGCACCAGTGTGGCAGCTGGCCCTCTCCAACCTGCCTCTTCCACACATCAGCTGGGAGACCTTGGTTTCCTCATCTATTTAACGAGAACATTCAAATAGTCATGTCTGTTCTTTCTTCCTTTGGTTATTTAAACATTTCTGGAATTATGACAGGCAATTGAAAGAGTAGGATTTGGCTCGCCCCCACAAGCATCTTCTTCCCTATTAGAGCTTCCAGAACCTAAAACATCACCTGGCAAAGACTTGGTGCTTGATCATATTTATTGTCTGACTTAATAAACTGAAAAACAATACATTTTATCTATTTATCATGTCAAGTGAGGCACCCAAGGGTTAAAGACAGTGATCGGTGGCCCTGTGGCACAATGTGAAGCAGACAATGCCAGGAAGGAGAGCTGGCCAGGATGGCACCAGGGAGAACACACTCTCACATCCCAGGCTCAGGGTCCTCTGCCACTGGTTAACACCCAAGCTGTGCATTTGGGGGCTCTTATGTCTGAACGCAGTGGCAAAGATTAACTGGATAGGGGACATGTCAGTGGATCCAGATAAACACTGCACCAAGGAAATCAAGTTTAATCTGGGGTTAGGAGTAAGGCACATCTGACTATTTTCTTTTAATGTTCTCACTGATTTTGAAAGGTGGGATCTTGAGTTCCGATATCTTAATCTTAAGGGTATAAAGTAAAATCCAATAATAAACAATGTAAAACACTTTCATAGAATCTCATAGACACATCTCTCCTTGCTTCTCCAGACTTACTGATTTCTTTTTTTTATTTTTTTTTATTTTTGAGGTGGAGTCTTGCTCTGCCACCCAGGCTGGGGTGCAATGGCACAGTCTCAGCTCACTGCAACCTCCGCCTCCTGGGTTCAAGCAATCTCCTGACTTAGCCTCCCAAGTAGCTGGGATTACAGGTGTCTGCCACTATGCCTAGCTAATTTTTGTACTTTTAGTAGACATGGGGTTTCAGAGGCTGGTCTCAAACTCCTCACCTCAGGTGATCTGCACACCTTGGCCTCCCAAAGTGCTGGGATTACACTGCACTCAGCCAACCTACTGATGTCTGCCGACAGTAACTGCATCAGTCTAACCTCCTAGATGCCAATGCATCTTTCATTGTCCTACTTGCTCACCCCTTCTGTTAGGCAAAGGTAAAGAGGTACCAGCACTGGAATCAACTTGTCCAAATCTAAACAAACTACGCTGCCCGATATATGGCAATTTAAATGTAATTTAATAAAAGCCAAAGAAAATTCAAACCTCAATTCTTCAGTCACACCAGCCACATTTCAAGTGCTCAACAGTTACATGTGGATAAGCAATACCATATTAGACAGCACAGCTTTAGGGGACTTACATCCCTAAACACCAATCCCTTAGGCCAGTTGGGTTCAACATTTACTATGAATGTAAGGTAAGAAGAAAAATTATCACCAGGTGTGGAACTTTGTAGGAGTCAGACCACAGCTCCCCTCAGCCACCACACTGGCTCCAGAGCCTCCTTTCCTCTCCCTTTTATTTCTGTCAAGGCTGTTCTTTCATGCTCCATAGTCCTCCCACCACCAGCTGCCAGAGGAATCTCCTGAATTCACACCAGGAATCAGGCTGTGCTGGTCTCATGACCGCCAAATAAAATGTGAACTCTGACCACCCGATGTGATCCCAGCTCAGCTTCCCAGTCCTGACTCGCAGTCTTTGCCTGCACTCCAAATAAGCAGTTCCCAGCCCCCAGGCAAGCCCCATACAGCTTCATTGTGTCTTCCTTCCTGCCGATCCCTTGGTGTGGAACACATCTTGGCTGCCTGGTGAGCTCTTCCCTGGCTTCAAGGCCGGGAGAAGTGTCCCCTTCCCAAGAAAACATCGGGGCCCATGAGTGCAGGCCTTCCAGACCCCCTTCAAATTCAGAGCCAGGTTCCCTGCATATTCTTTCAGAACTATTTGTAGGGGGCTTTTAGGGTGTGCATCAGAGCTTTGAAAACCTTCATGTGCCGAATCCTTTCCCACTAGACCTGATCAGAGAAATCAGGCAGCACAGTTTGGCCTGCTGGGCTTACAACAGCAGTCCCAGTCTAATTAAAGGCAGACTTTTGGGGGAAATCTATGGTGGTAAAAATCCATACTCACTCTTCAAAGAGCACAGCCTTCTTTCCCAACTGCTACTGGCTCTGGCAGGAGCTGCAAATGAGATTCTGGAATCACACAAAATAAAATGACAAAGCATTAACTTATACTAGGGAATATGAATGAGGTGCTAACAGCCGGCCAGACTGCCAGCTTCAGTGAAGGTGGAGCACTCTCTTCCTCAGCACAAAGTACAAACAGCTTGTGGCTTTATAGGACGCCTCTTGTTCAGGTCACCTCCCCCCATAAGGCAATTAGGCAAATGTGCACAAAGGGCAGGCATCTCAGATAACAAGTGAGGATTATAAAGGATTGAAGGAGCTCAAAGAAGAAATCTGGTGAGTAGCCAAGCCTGGAATGTGCTGCATGATAGTTAAAGCTCTCCTCCATCGCGATTAGGGCTTACCTAAACTGTTCAGAAAGGAATGGAAGCAAAGCAGCAACCAACGGGCAAGTGAGGATAATACTGTTACCAGAGTGATAGCACTGGGACAGCCAGGGGGCTGCACAGCTCCAAAACTGGAGCTGGGCAGAAGCAGGGAGGCACTACAACTGCTCAGCAGCAAGAGAATGAGAGGAGCAAAGGAAATGAAATGAGCAAAACCCCTCAATTGTTTCAGATGAATCAAAGTGTTAAGTATAAAAAATAAAACCATCAGCTGGGTGCAGTGGCTTATGCCTATAATCCCAGCACTTTGGGATATCGAGGTGGGCAGATCACAAGGTCAGGGGTTCAAGACCAGCCTGGCCAACATAGTGAAACCCATCTCTACTAAAAATATAAAAATTCGCTGGGCTTAGTGGTGGGTGCCTATAGTCTCAGCTGCTCAGGAAGCTGAGGTAGGAGAATGGCTTGAACCCGGGAGGCGGAGGTTGCAGTGAGCCGATATTGTGCCACGGCACTCCAGCCTGGGCAACAGACTGAGAGTCTGTCTCAAAAACCAAAACCAAAACCATTAAGTTCTAAGAAAAAAACACGAGAATTCTATTTTTAAAGTATCTCCATAGAAAAGGGCTTTCTAAGTAATGTCTAACATCCAGAGGCCATAACAAAAGGATTATTAATTGCATTAAAAGTGTTTAAATGTCCACATGGAAAGAGATACCATAAGTAAGAATAAAATTTGTCAATACGTATCAGAGGAAACATAGTAATTTCCTTAATCTATAAAGCGTTTCTACAAATCAAGACCACCACCAACAAAACCTAATAGAAAAATGAGCAAATGATCTGAACAGATAATTTACCAGGAAGGAAATACAAATGACTCTTAACTATATAAAAAGATGCTCAATCTCATTTATTATAAGAGACATGCAAATTAAATCTACAGGGTGATGGTGATCCTTCTTTATCATACTGGCAAAGAATAAGTTGTTTAATGCAGACAGTGCTGCTGAGGCTATGGAAAAATAGATGCTCTCATATAATGTACCAATTTGCATTCTCATCAGCAAACTCTACAGACGGCAATTTGGCAAAATCTGTGGCTGTGTAAAATGCACATATCCTTGACCTAATGATCTTCTCTTCTTCTAGGACTTCATTTATTTTATGCCTGATTAGGTGTGAAAATGTTTGTGTAAGAGTATTACAATAGTATTCATAATGACAAACGATTGGAAATAATTCACATGCTCACATATAGCAAATTTATAGTTAAGTAAATGATGGCGTAGCTTTACAAAGAAACACATATGGCCATTAAATACAAATAGAAATTAGATATAAACCTTTTATATAATGAAACAGTCCTATTTGTTGCTATGGGTAACAACTTTCAAGGTACATTAACTCAAGAAAGCATGGAACAGAAGAATAAGAGTAATACCTCTAACACTGAAAAACAGAGAATAAGAGAGAAAATATGTTTGTTATGCTTACATATGTGTGAAATCCTTCTGAATGGACACAGAAGAAATCGACCACGGTTATAGTTAGCACTGGAAGGGAAACTGCAGGGCTGGGGACAAAGATGAGAGGGAGACTTTTCCCTGATACCTTTTCTCCCTTTTGAAGTGCTACCATGCGCATATTTAATTAAAAACTACAATATAGGCTGTGGCTCATGCCTGTAATCCCAGCACTTTGGGAGGCCAAGGCGGGAGGATCACTTGAGGCCACGAGTTCAAGACTAGCCTGGCCAATAGGGTGCAACCCCAACTCTACTAAAAATACAAAAATTAGCCAGGCATGGTGGTGTACGCCTGTAGTCCCAGCAACTCAGGAGGCTGAGGCATGAGAATCGCTTGAACCTGGGAGGTGGAGGTTACAGTGAACCAAGACTGCTATTGTACTCCAGCCTGTGTGACAGAGCCAGACTCTATTCCTTATTCCTGCCCTAATTGATAAGGCCATTGGACTTTGTAACCAATGTTGACTCCATATCCTATGACCCTCCACTCCCAGCTTGCAAAAAACTACCCACCCCAAACCTATAAAACCACTCCTATCCCACCATCCTTTGCCGATGCCATTTTCAGCCTCAGCCCACTTGCACCCAGGTGAATAAACAGCCATGTTGCTCACACAAAGCCTGTTTGTTTGGTGGTGGTGGTGGTGGGCGGGGGGGGTCCTCTTCATTCAGCACATGTTTAACACTAGTCACATAGGGCTGCTTAAAATTAAATTGAAATTAAATAAAATTAAAAATTTGGGTCCTCAGCTGCACTAGCCACATTTCAAATGCTCAATAGCCACCTGTAGTTTGTGATTATCATACAGGACAGCAGAAATATAAACATTTCCCTTACCACAAAAGTTCTAGTGGCCCATCCCGGACTCTACACTAGTTCAAGAGGCCAGACACCATGACTCACACCTATAATCCCAGCACCTTGGAAGGCCGAGGCAGGAGGATCACTTTGGGCCCAGGAGTTCGAGACAAGCCTGGGCAACATAGCAAGACCCCATCTCTACGAAAAATACAAAAATGAGTTATGGTGGTGCATGCCTGTAGTCCCAGCTAGAATCGCTTGAACCCGGGAGGTAGAGGTTGCAGTGAGCCAAGATCATGCCACTGCACTCCAGCCTGGGTGACAGAGTAAGACTATGTCTCAAAAACAACAAAAAAAGGCCAAGCATGGTGGCTCATGCCTGTAATCTCAACACCTTGGGAGTCCGAGAGGGCGGATTATGAGGTCAGGAGTTCAAGACCAGCCTGACCAACATGGTGAAACCCCGTCTCTACTAAAAAAAAAAAAAAATACAAAAATTAGCTGGGCATGGTGGCACATGCCTTGTAATCCCAGCTACTCAGGAGACTGAGGCAGGAGAATCACTTGAACCTGGGAGGCAGGCATTGCAGTGAGCCGAGATGGTGCCACTGTACTCTTGCTCTGGGAGTCAGAGCAAGACTCCACCTAAACGAAAAATAAATGCCCACTAGAGACAGCCACCAAACATTAACTGCTTCCCATTATAAGGGGAAAGAATACAAACATGAATGCTGGAAGGATGAAACTCCCTCCATCTCCACCCACTCTACGCAGCCTAGCAGCCCACTCTATTAACATTCAATGACTGGGGACTACTGCCCACGTGACTGTCCAAAGGTTACGCCTCCATGGCAGGAACTTTCGTCCTTAAGACTCCAAGTCCACTACTCTAAGATAGAGAATAGGAATTTATCAAATGATAAACGTTCTTATCATTCTAACCTGGAACCACATGACGGTCCATAAACCTTACATTCTTATCTCCTTTGTGGTTCTGGAAGAGGTACTGATTAGATGGTTCGCTCTCTCCTGCTTTGCACCAAAGCTCAGACAACTGGTTCCACATGGGGGCTCTTGATGAAGAACCAGCCCAGCCCACAGTCCCCTCCCTGCTTTGGCCACCTGGGCAGCACTGTGGGAAAGAGAATCCAGCCAAGCCAGGCTGGTCTTGTGGGTGGAGGATCAGAGAGAACCAGAAAGCCTCACTACCTGATCCTCTAGAGAAGTGACAGCCAGAGGAGGGACAGGCAGGCAGATCAGTCCGAGGCTCGGCTGGAAGGCAGGGGGTTGTGCATCCTGTGGTACAGCTTTTAACAAATCACACTGGCCAAGAAGCAAGGCGATGAAACATGTCACACATGCCCTGACCTCACCCAGCAACATCAGCCTCTGGTCAAGATGTGGGCTATGGTGATAGCCTGGAATAACCGCCTGTTTGAATGTGTTTAAAATGAGACAACCCTACAGGACTATAAGCCAGTCTCCCGCTGGATGAAACAGGAGCCAAAAGCCACTTGACTCTTTACCTTCAAGAAGCCCAGTCTTCAAGCACTAGTGGAGCCCAGAATAGCTTTGAACATTTCTCACTGGGTTAGCACGAATACACATACTGTCATCAGCCAGGTCACCCCTCAAAGGTAAAGTGCTAGAAGGAGCATCATGTAAGTGACTATTTGCCACAGGACAGATAGGAATTAAAATAGCCCTTTATTGGTATGCTATATAGCAGGGGGCAAAAACAGAACCTCAGCACCCAAAACATTCTCTGTTGCCCAAACTTGCACTTTTAGATAAGAGGAAATAGGCTCGGTGTAGTGGTTCAAACCTGTAATCCCAGCACTTTGGGAGGCTGAGGGAGGCGGATCACCTGAGGTTGGGAGTTCAAGATAGGTCTGACCAACGTGAAGAAACCCCATCTCTACAAAAAATACAAAATTAGCTGAGTGTGGTGGCACATGCCTGCAATATCAGATACTTGGGAGTCTGAGGCAGGAAAATCGCTTGAGCCTGGGAGGTGGAGGTTGAGGTGAGCCGAGATCACACCACTGCATTCCAGCCTGGGCAACAAGAGCAAAACTCTGTCTCAAAAGAAAAAAAAAAAAAAAAAAAGAGGAAAAGCAGGTAGATCAAAGATGTTTTGTTTTTTTTGTTTTTTTTTTTTTTTTTGAGACGGAGTTTCGCTCTTGTTACCCAGGCTGGAGTGCAATGACGCAATCTCGGCTCACCGCAACCTCCGCCTCCTGGGTTCAGGCAATTCTCCTGCCTCAGCCTCCTGAGTAGCTGGGATTACAGGCACGCGCCACCATGCCCAGCTAATGTTTTGTATTTTTAGCAGAGACAGGGTTTCACCATGTTGACCAGGATGGTCTCGATCTCTTGACCTCGTGATCCACCCGCCTCGGCCTCCCAAAGTGCTGGGATTACAGGCTTGAGCCACCGTGCCCAGCTGTTTTTTTTTTTTTTTTTTTTTTTTTGAAACAGAGTCTCTCTCTGTCGCGCAGGCTAGAGTGCAGTGGCACGATCTCAGCTCACTGCAACCTCTGCCTCCAGAGTTCAAGCGATTCTCCTGCCTCAGCCTCCCCAGGTAGCTGGGATTACAGATGTGAATCACCACGCTGGCTAAGTGTTTTTAGTAGAGACAGGGTTTTGCCATGTTGGCTAGGCTGGTCTCGAACTCCTAGCCTCAAGTGATCCTCAAGTGATCCAACCGCCTTGGCCTCCCAAAGTGCTGGGATTACAGGCGTGAGCCACCATGCCCTGCCCAGTGTTTTGCCTTTCGAAAGGAGGCGCAGTGGCTCATGCCTGTAATATCAGCACTTTGGGAGGCTGAGGTGGGCGGATTACCTCAGGTCAGCAGTTCAAGACCAGCCTGGCCAGTGCGGTGAAATCCCATCTCTACTAAAAATACAAAATTAGCCAGATATGGTGGCAGGTGCCTGTAATCTCAGCTACTCGGGAGATTAAGACAGAAGAATCATTTAAACCTGGGAGGCGGAGGTTGCAATGAGCCGAGATCATGCCATTGCTCTCCAGCCTGGGTGACAGAGCAAGACTCCATCTCCAAAAGGTGAAGTTGGTCTGCAGTACTTCCCAACTGCAGGAACAAAGTTAATGTTAAACAAACAAACAAAAAAGCCCTGCTAATAAACACTGGCAAGCTTTAGCAGGACCAGATTTCCTACTCCCAACACAAAGTCTAGGACCCCAGCATTCAGGACCCTCGTGAACTCATGCCCATGTTCTTTCTTGCCAGAATCTCCTCCCCAGGACCTAAAAAAGATAAGCACCAGAAAAAAGGATATGTGGTAAAGCCACACTCAGAATATCATTGTTAAGAGTAAAATACAGTTTTGTTTAGTGCTTTATCCAAATAAACAAAACAAAAATCAAATCCATTTTAAAAGCAATAGTAAATTTTAAGCAAATTTTAGGCTAAACAAAATTTAGGCTATAATTACACTTCTGTGCCTTTTTTTTTGCAACAGGGTCTTGCTCTGTTGCCCAGCCTAGATTGTAGTGGCACAGTGCAGCCTCAACTTCCTGGGCCCAAGCAATCCTTCCACCTCAGCCTCCTGAGTAGATGGGACCACAGATATGCACCATCACACCCAGCTAAGTTTTCATTTTTTGTAGAGATGGGGTCTCTCCGTTACCTAGGCTGTTCTCAAACCCCTGGCCTCAAGCAACCCTCTTGCCTTGACCTCCCAAAGTGCTGCCATTACAGGCGCAAGCCACCATGCTCAGCCCTGTGTCAGTTCTTAGAACAAAGACTTCATCTCATGGAGATTGTTTTACAGTATGGCAAATCCTTCTAATCAACATTTGGTCATCGCTGTGCTATCATAGAGAAGCCATGTTTGCAAAAATATCTTTTGGCTTCACTGATTTCTGGAGGGCTTCTCAACTCTTTGATTTTCAAGTCTCTCCCCTGAAGGAGCGTTCATCCTTTCTCTTCATCAATTGTTGACAGATCTCACATTGCCAGATCCTGCTATTGCTTTGACATGTCATTTAAGCAGTTCTTCAACATCACTGGCTTTGATTTCATGAGATATTGCCTCTCTTAAGAGTTGCAATTATACTTTCCATTGTTTGTCTCATATTTGCAAAACATCTGACCACCAGGGAGAGACCCAGAGCTAAAATACGGATGCTCCTGGAGCCCGGCTAACTGCCAGGGTTGAAGACAAAGGGAGGGATGATGAAGTAGGACCTAATTTTACACATGGCAAAGCCATTAATGAATATTTTCTTGTTATGAAAACTTCTGCTTCCCAGCCAGGTGCAGTGGCTCACATCTGTCATCCCAGCACTTTGGGAGGCCAAGGCAGGCGGGTCACTTGAGGTTCGAGACCAGCCTGGTTAACATGGTGAAACCCCGTCTCTAACTAAAAATACAAAAAAAATAGCCAGGCTTGGTGGTGCACTCCTGTAGTCCTAGCTGCTAAGGAGGCTGAGGCACAAGAATCCCTTGAACTCGGGAGGCAGAAGTTGCAGTGAGCTGAGTTTGCACCACTGTGCTCCAACCTGGGCCACAGAGCGAGACTCTGTCCAAAAAAAAAGAAAGAAAACAAAATTTCTGCTTCCCATCCACCATCTGGAAACTGGAGAATCAGATTCTAGGTACACTTAATAATCTGACTTTCTCATGACTATATCTGCACTGGCTTTCTGGTTTTTTTTTTTTTCTCGATTTTCTCCACTTTAAGACATCTTCTACCTCCTTGAAGACATCCTCTGCCTTCCCCCAGTACTCCTGTAAAGAAATCTTTCTGGCAGAGCTAGAAGTTATCTCCTTCACTTAGCCTTTCCTCAGTACCCCAGTAACCTCTGTTTCATCCTCCATGCCCCAGAGTATTTGGTATGAATATTTCCCTTTCAAGACACTTGTGATTTGTATCTTGCTATGAGAACACTGGCTGGACCTTCCACTAGGCTGCAAGCTCCTCAAAAACAAGTCTGACCACATCTTTGCCTCTGTCACGATACTTAGCACCCACTGTCGCTTGTCCTTGCTGGGCACTTGGTCAATGACAAATGATAAGCTGGGGAGTCAAAACAGAACCAACTGTTCAGACTGAGAAGACACAAGTCCCCGCACCCATCACACAGCCTTGCGGGAAGAAGTCATCAATCAACTGGTGGGGTGTCCCACCAGTGTCAACACAGGTCATCTCTTCACCCTGCTCACAAGGCCACCAATGAAAGAAACCTTCATCAGGGCAGTATAGTTTTAGAGGTGGTAGTTCAGATGGGGAGCGGGTCCTAGAGAAGTTAAGCAAGCTGCTCAATGTCACACAGCTTCTTCCTCTCTGCTAAGTCACCAGTGGCTGGCAGTGGCCCTCAGCATGATGTTGAAGGCCACTTAGGATTTGGTGCCTGCCCATCTCTCAAGAATCCTCTTCCTCCATCACTCCTTAGCACCTGCCCGCCACCCCTTCCCTTAATGATCTGCAACCCCCAGCATGCCGTGCTCTCCCACACCACCAGGACTTTAGCATACCCGCTCCCCTCTCCCCGGCACACCTATTCTCCCTCTTGCCTGGTGAGCTCCAGCCCATCCTAAAAGTCTTGGCTATGAAAGCACTGCCCCTCTCTGTAAATGCTCCTCTGACAGTTCAGTTTTGCAGTTCAACAACCTGGGTTCAAATCTCTGCTCTGCCACTGACCATTGGGACTCTGTTCTGGTCACATGCTTGCCATGTGACTGCAGCAAGTGGCCTAACCTCTTGGCATTCTACCTCGGTGTAGGGATGAGATGAGATGAGATGATTCAAGTGACAGGCAGATACTAAGCAATGACTCTGCACTGCCGGGATCTTGCCTGACTTCACAGGCAGTTAGGCAGCCCTGCCACACCTCCACCACCCTGCACGGCCACTGCTCAGGTCTGTGGAGATGCTTGAGGAGTCTCTGGGCAGGGTCTGCATTGCCATCTTTATACTCTCAGAATTCAGACCATAGCTCAGTCCCATCCCCAGACTTCATCATGTGTAAAGTTTGAATCCTTTTCTGGGTATACCACAAGGCAAACATCCAATGCCAATAGCCAAACAGCCACAGCTTCTGGAAAAATGCCTAAGAGCAAAGGCTGCTGTTCATTCAGGTTACTGCTTAAAAAGAGGAGGATCCCAACCTGTAGCAGGGTGAGAATCTCTGCCCACACCTCCTGAGTGCTGTCCTGCTCCCCTGAATCAGCAGTTTCCTTGGTACAGCAGCAGAGAGCTGCAGAGAAGCTCATGACAGACCCCACACCCACCCAACCACAGGCAGCAACAGCCTCAGTGGTCTATAGGGTGGGGAAGCGTCAAATAGGATCCAGAGGGATTCTGAGGGTCCGGTTTAGAAGAATATCTCGATCTTCTTGGAAGAGGCAACTACACGCAAGGTCAGAAGGGACTTTAATGTAAAAATCATGTCTGGATCAGTTTCTTAACTGTGGCACAAGTGACACTGGAGGCCATATAATTCTTTGTCATGGCACTGTCCTGTCCATTGTAGGACATTTAGCAGCATCCTTGGCCTCTACTCACTTGATGTTACCTACAAGTTGTGACAACCACCACCACCAACAAAATTTAAAAATTAGCCAGGTTTGGTGGTGCACACCTGTCGTCCCAGTTACTTAGGAGGCTGAGGTAGCAGGATTGCTTGCAGGAGTTAAGAGTTACAGCGAGCTATGACTGCTCAACTGCAGTCCAGCCTAGGCAACAGAGTGAGATCCTGTCTCTTAAAAAAAAATTAAGACTCTTAGAAGAAATTTTTAAATGAATTTTTTTTCAACTTGCAGAACTAGCTTCCTGGCATTTTCCAAACACTTAGCTTCGAGGGGGACATCCTTACCCCTTTTCTTTTGAAGACTCATCACGGTAATAATTAATCACCAAAATAACCAGGAATTTCATAAAGAGTATCCCAGGTGTGGTGGTGCACACCTGTAGTTCCAGCTACTTGGGAGGCTGAGGTGGGAGAATCACTTAAGCCCAAGAGTTCCAGGCCAGCCTAGGTAGGAAACAGTGATACTTTATCTCTAAAAAAATTTTTTTAAAGAATATGACATAGTGAAGCTGATTTCCACTCTTAGCTGCCTGCTAGCCTACTAGGATAAACACTCATCCTTTACTTATTTTTATTTTTTATTTTTTGAGACTGAGTCTTACTTTGTCACCTAGGCCGGAGTGCAGTGGCACAATCTCAGCTCACTGCAGCCTCAACCCCCCAGGCTCAAGCAGTTCTCCCACCTCAGGCTCCCAAGTAGCTGGGATTACAGGTGCACACCACCACTCCCAGCTAATTTTTTTTTTTTTTTTTTTTTGGTAGAGATGGGGTTTTGCCATGTTGCCCAGGCTGGTCTTGAACTCCTGGGCTCAGGTGATCCTCCTGCCTTGGCCTCTCAAAGTGCTGGCTACTTTGAGGTGTCAGCACACTACACCCAGCGAGAACATTCATGCTTGGTTTTCTTCCCTCCAAACCCAAAGATAATCTTTGAGTCTAACCTTTCGCCCACAGGACAGACCTCACCCAACACATACTGCAAATGAGGATCACCTCTAAGGACAGGTTTTTTCTCATATCAAGTTTCAGAATTACTTCCAGTGGCACAAACTGCATTCTCATCTTTTACTCTAGGTTTGCAGATGCTCACGGAACTCAAAGGTCATACATTTTAAAAGCTAAAAAAAATAGAAGGGCAATTCTGTCTCTAACTACAAAGACAACTGATAATTTAGAGTCAAAGAAAGCCACCGAATGTGTTGAAATCAAGCAAAATAATAAAAATAATAAAGATTGAAATGGAGTTGAAGAAAGTCTCATAGGCCTTTCTGAGCACAAAAAATGCTTAATTAACGTCTGCAGAGTCAGCGTGAGCCATTTATTAATGATTTTTTTCCAGAAATTCAAGGTAGTGGTCAACTACCACTCTTCATAATAATAGCTGCTACTTTCTGAGTGCTTACCACATGCTGGGCCCTGTGAATTATTTTATCTAAATATTGCCACTACCCTCTAAAGTGGGTACTATTACCAGAAGCTGAGAGGCCCCTGCTGCTCTGAGAACCTAATATTAGAAAAATAAGTTGGTGCTAAAAACACAGTGATTAATTTCTCTTATTTCTAATTTCCTATATTATAACAATGTTCTTCATAAGAATTTGTTGAATTTGGGTAAAAAGTCTAGTGGTTCGCAGGGGCGGGGGTGCTCTAAGGTCAGACTCACTTCCTGTCCCGGGAAGGGACCACCTCTGGAAGCCTCATATTCCTGCTCTCAGAAGCGGGCACAGCGGTGGTAGCTACTTCAAGGGGCTGTTGGGGGAAGTATGGCAGGTAATTCTTTTAAGGGGCTTAGGATAGGGTCTGGCACACAAGACTGGCTTATTCAATGTCAGCAATTATTCATTATAAACTATTTTAAACTCCTAGCCAGGTGCAGCCACCAGGGATTTCTGAGGCGGGAAGAGGGAACAGCGGGGAGGGGAGCGCGCTGAGCCAAATGCTGGCCTCCAAGTCTCAGAGGAAGTAAGACCTTTCCTCTTCTTAACCACCCAGATCCCGGGGCATAAAAAGGGCTCAAAATACACATTCCCTGCATGCACAGTATCTAGACCCTCTGGCACCCTCTTCCTCCCACACACTTCCCGTGCCCCTCACTCGGTCACGGGGCCTCACTGTGGGCTCAGGGGCGCAAACCCTACACGTGCACTGCCCTGCAGCCGGCGTTACACAATCCGCATTTCCAGGCTACCAGGAATCCTGTGTCGCCGCAGGCGGGGACCGCGCCGGACAGCATCCAGACTCAAGGGTGCCGACTAGGAGGGGGCGCAAGGGCGCGGGAGCCGGGGCAGGCTGAGGAAAGAGGAGCTGAAAGGCTGCTGGGGGAGGGGAGTCTCAGCGAAGAGAGATCTTGGGGGCGACGCGGGGGCAGCGCGTGACACGGAGCAAGAGACTGTCTGCGAGGGCGAGTTGCAGTCCTCCGGGACACGGAGGAAACGGTGGTGCAGGAGCCCCCAGATCCTCTCGGCACTGCGAGGGGCGCCTAAGGGCTGGAGCGGGAGCAGGGGGCGGGGAGGCGGAGCAGACCGGCGGTGCAGGTCCCGACCCGTCCTCACTCACTCTGTCCACCCCCCGCCCCCCCTCCGGCTTCAAGAGACTGGCAGCCTGGACCTGGGAAGGGGGGCGCCGGGGTTCGAGCATCTCAAACCCTTCCAGGCAGCAGGAGGTGGGGGCAGCGCCCGCGCGGGGAGCGGCGTGGAAAGCCAGGGGCAGGTCCCTGAATCCTTCTGCCCGGTGCGCCGCTGCCTGGAGGCAACCGGGGACGGTCACGGGGCCATCGGGGCGCCCCATCCCCGTAGGGGTAACCCCCGCCCGTCCGCCCCTGCTCACCTGACCGCCCTCAGCCGCCTGCGTTCCGCCGCCGGACCCGGACCCGGACCCGGACCCCGGCCCTCGATCCCTAGCCCCGGGCTCGGCCCCGCCGCCGCGCTCCACCCGCGCGGCTCCCAGCTCCGGCGCCCGGTCTGGAGGACTCCTTAAAGGCGCGGCGTGCCGGCCCGCGTCCTCCGACAGAAAAGCCGGCCCCGCCCGCACCCGGCGCCGCGCGCAGTCCCCCGGCGGACGCGCTGGGTTTGGGGGTTCTGGGGCGCTTATCCCCAGCTCCTCCGCGTGCGTGCTCACCGCGGTAAACGCAGAGGGTAAAGTTAGCGTCCCGCACAAGCAGATGCAAGCAGCCGGCAACCCTCTCCAAGTCCCCGAGAGCCAGGGCGGAAACGTCAGCGCCTACTGGGTTCCCGGGGGCGGAGCCCGAGCGCCCGGCCCCACCCTCGCCCCGTGGGGAGCGCACAGTGGGGCGGGGCGCGGGGAGGGCCTCTGAGCCCACGGAGCCACCCTCAGCTCCACAACCCCGGCCCGAAGTCCGCCCGGCACCGTTTCACTTACTGAACACCTACTGTGTGCCTGGCGCGGCTGGGCATCACACCCGCCAAAGTGACTCAGGCAGGATCTCTGGGTCTCTGCCCCGAAAGGCATCGGAGAGAAACGGACAGGCAGGGGCTCTCAGGCAGGCAAGGCAACGCCGCTTTACATCTGTTGTCTCACGTAATCCTATGAGGTAGGCACTGGGATCGGCTTCTTTTCTCAGAAGATACCGAGGCTCAGGGAGGTGCAGGGCTTGCCCTGGACAGTCCAGGAAATGAGATAAATGGGGGGATACAGTAGGCGCTAGTGTTCTCGCCCTGGCTCTCAGGTGCTTGGAGACAGTTGCCAGCGTCGGGTTTTGTAGGACGTCACCCGGTAAGGACAGAACTGAGAATTCTAACTCAGGATCGTCTGATTCCAAAGCTATACAGCTATACAGGGGACATGGATATCCGGAAAGGCCTTCGGCCACCTCTGGTTAAACCCCAGCTATGGTCGTTTCTTTTAGGGACAGTTAAACCCAGGCTAGTCCTCCCTGTGTTCCGTGTCTTAGTTTAGCTGCCTCTTCCTCCAGGAAGCCTTCAATAAGCCCCCTTTGGGTTCACACTGCACTGTGGGCTTCTTCCATCAAAGCATGTATTCGTTCATTTAACAGATACTTACTGACACCTGTTAGGGGCCGTAGCACCCAGGTCTTCCTGCCGCAGTGAGTCCTTGGCCCGCTTGTCTGCCTGCCACTCCAGACACTGAGGGGCCAGGGCCCAGCAGGACTCTCTTGGCCATTTAAATCCCCCACAAAGGCAGCCTTTGGGCCTCAGCCTGCCAAGGCCTCCACGCTGGTAGAGTCTGGCTGCGTGGGGCAGGTCCTGGGTTTTAAGAATAGGACACGATCAAGAAGTCCCAGAGATGTGGCAAAGGGACATCTCTGAAGCCACGAGTAAGCCCCATGCCTGTAAACCCTGCCAGGTGGAATTCATCCGAAGTTTCAGACAGTCCCCCTTGGCTTGAGCTGGCTTTGGGACAGTCCCCCTGGCTTGGGGCTGGAGCATTTTCCTTTAAAGTGCTGGCTGCCTTATCACTCAGACTTCAAGGGAATGTGACTCACTTCAGGGAATGGCCCCAGAGTTTCAGTGGCAATTTAATCCCAAAGAGTGGGCTGCCCAGTCTCTGGCTTTCTCTCTCATGGCGGAACCAGAACCTTTCCAAGCCAGCAGTCCACCAACATCCCCAGAGCAGGTCCACAGAGGCAGCATGAAATGTGGGGATTAAATGCCCTTCAGTCACTACTGGCCAGCCTTTGGATTGGCATCTTGGGCTCAGGAACATTCACCAAAACAGGAGTCCAGCGGGTGAATGAAACTGATGAATGACTTCCTGGACAGTCCCAGCCTGGAAGCCGTCAATACAGTACCTGGTCTGAAGTTGAAAATAATTGCTCTTTAGTCTTTTAATTTTCCTTCTCTAAAACCTCAAAAATGGGGAGTTCATCAGTTTGGTGGGTTTTTTATTTAACTCATAGCCCATGACCCTGGGAGTCTCCAAGGATCTGGAATTTCTATATCTGGAGGGTTTTTTTCCTCAGAGTTTTATATTTAGAAAACACCTTTTTGAGCCCCATGTGGGAGTCACATTCTGAGTGACTTTTCTCCACTGGATGACTGACTGGAAGGAAGCCTTATTAGCTCCAGTTTTACAGTGAAGGAGTCAAGAGAAGATAAGGGAACTCACCTCTGGCCACTCCCTGAGTCAGCGATGCCCCTGAGTGTAGCCACTGAGGAAGCAGGCGTACGTGGGCGGCCAGTGAGCCATCGTCCCAGGGGCCTGGTGCTTTCCAGAGGGCGTCCCAAATAGAAACTCCTTATCGGTGGGCAGCTCTCACCCTAGTATGAAGAAAGAGTTTTGAAATGTCTCCTCTGCCAGCAGTTGCAGCAGAACGCTCCAGGCTTCAGCCTGCCATGAAGACTCTGCAGACTCCTGGATGTGGCAGCACAGCTGTCAGAGCTGAAGGGTGCCACTGTTTAATGCGCACTTACTACCTTCAGCCATGGGGCATCAAATCACTTAGTCCTCACGACACACAGTGAAATATACCCACCTGTGAGTATAATACTAACCCACTTTACAGACACACCGAGGTGCAGAGGGGTTAACGGACTCGCTCAAGATCCCACAGCCAGCACATGGCAGGGCCAGCAGTCAAAAGAGTTCACTCATTCATTTATATATCCAACATTACTGGGAACCTATTACATACTAGGTGCTGTCTGGATGAACAGAGATACACTTCTTGCCCTCAAAGACTTCGAATCTATTTGTAATAAAAAGATATTAGAAGCTATTTAATCAGGGAATCACACACAAGCTATGATGGAATCACACAGAAGCCATGTCAGCACATGGAAATGTATACAGGAGAAAAGCAAAAAACACAGGATACCATGTGTACACAGACACCAGCTGGGCAGCACCACTGAGCTTATCAGTCATTCGTACCATCCATTCCCCAAGCGTTTGCTGTGTGGCAACTCTGAGCCAATGAGTGAGCCCTCTGTCCCATATGGAACTCCAGTATCAGTGCCTCGCAGCAGCCTTACCTGACTATCCAGGCAAAATTAATTTTTCCATCGTCTACACTCCTGTAGCACATTACACATGAGGATATATTTATTTATTTAGGCAACTCTCAACTCCATGGAGCTGTGAAGTCCTTTTCCACTTCCACCTCCCCAGGGAAAAGCATGATGAGTAGCACAGAGCAGGCAAATGTTAATTAGCTCCCACGTGTAGAGCTTTTCCTGTGTTCCTCACCTTGCGCTCAGTGCTTTGCAAGCATTATCTCATGGACTCCCTCGAGCAACTCTGTTACTAGCTCTATTTTACAAATGAGGGAAATTTTGAGGCTCAGAGAGTTTGTGAGCCTCAAATCTACCCAAATGTGTTCAATAACCTACTTAAATATCTTAGTCTGTTTTTGTGTGTGTGTATGTGTGTGTGCGCGCGCTGAGACGGAGTCTCACTCACTCTGTTGCCCAGCTGGAGTGCAGTGGCAAGATCACAGCTTACTGCAACCTCTGCTTCCCCGGGTTCAAGCAATTCTCCTGCCTCAGCCTCCCAAGTAGCTGGGATTACAGGCATTCACCACCATGCCCAGCTAATTTTTGTATTTTTAGTAGAGGTGGGGTTTCCCCACATTGGCCTCTTAGTCCGTTTTTGCATTGCTGCAAAGAAATAACTGACTGGGTAATTTATAAAGAAAAGAGGTTTCATTGGCTCACAGTTCTGCAGGCTGTACATAGTGCCAGCATCTGCTTCTGGTGAGGGCGTCAGGAAGCTTACAATCACAGTAGAAGGTGAAGTGGAGCCAGCATGTCACCAGGCGAGACAGTGGGATCAAGAGGGAGCAGGAGCAAGAGAGAGTGAGAGCGAAAGGGAGCAAGGAAGGAGGCGACACACTCTTTTAAACAACCAGATCACATGTGAACTGCCAGACTGAGAACTCACTCATCACCAAGGGCATGGTTCTAAGCTATTCATGAGGAATCTGCCCCTGTGATCCAATCACCTGCCATGCTGATTTTAACAACCAGCTCTCCTGTAAAATATAATAGATGGAGAACTCACTCACCCACCACCCCTCTCCACCAAAGGGCATTAATCTATTCACGAGGGGCCTGCCTTCATGACCCAAATACCTCATTAGGTCCACCCCCAACACTGTGAATCACTAGTCAGTGATACTGCAGGAATTCAAACGAAGTTTTACATGTCTAAGCACAAAATCTATATTCTAACCATTCAGCCACCTGCTGTCATGACATGTAATGGAATTAAATAAGAAAGATAAAACAAAATCTCACCTGAAAAACTTGTACCCAGCATTTTATAAAATAATAACATTTTAGGCTAAAAAAACTTCTTTCCAAATACCTCAAAATATTGCATATTCATTTATTTGTGAATGAAATGTTTATCAAGCATTTACTTATGCCTAGGACTCAAGCTGTGGAAGATACAATTTTACTCCTTCCTTTAAGGAGAACAGTCTAAATTATGTACACTGGAAAAAAGAACATCCATGCAAGAGTTACGTAATAAGAACATGTCATAAGACAAGTCAACATATGTCAACATGTGTCATACGTAGTATATGATCATAGAAAGGACAGTTCTAGAATTGCCATTCTTACTGTATTGATTCATTCTTTGAAAATAACAGTTGAGGACAGGCATAGTGACTCACGCCTGTAATCCAAGCACTTTGGAGGCCAAGGTAGGCGGATCACCTGCGGTCGGGAGTTCAAGACTTGCCTGACCAACACGGTGAAACTCCGTCTTTATAAAAAAAAAAAAAAAAAAAAAAAAACTGGCCGGGCGCGGTGGCTCAAGCCTGTAATCCCAGCACTCTGGGAGGCCGAGGCGGGTGGATCACGAGGTCAAGAGATCGAGACCATCCTGGTCAACATGGTGAAACCCCGTCTCTACTAAAAATACTAAAAATTAGCTGGGCATGGTGGCGCGTGCCTGTAATCCCAGCTACTCAGGAGGCTGAGGCAGGAGAATTGCCTGAACCCAGGAGGCGGAGGTTGCGGTGAGCCGAGATCGCGCCATTGCACTCCAGCCTGGGCAACAAGAGTGAAACTCCGTCTCAAAAAAAAAAAAAAGAAAGAAAGAAAGAAAGAAAAGAAAATAGCAGTTAAGCATAGCGCTAGGCCAGAGAGTGTCCTGGAGGAGGAGGAAAGGGAAGGCTTTGAGAGAGCAGTGTCACTGTACAGGCGGCACTCTGATAAGCTCAGGCTTGCCAAGCACCAGAAGAGAAGTGGGAAGATGCTGTAGTTTGAATATGGTTTGTTGATTCTCACCAACTCTTATGGAGAAATTTGATCCCCAGTCTTGGAGGTGGAGCCTAATGGAAGGTTCTTGAGTCAGGGGACAGATCCCTTATGAATAGAGTAATGCCCTCTGGCAGGGAGGGGTGGTGAGTAAGTGCGTTCTCACTCTATTATTTTCCATGAGAGCTGGTTGTTATGTAAAAAGAGCCTGGCACCTCCCCTCTCTCTGTCTCTCTGTCTCTGTCTCTCTCTGTCTCTCTCTCTGTCTCTCTGTCTCTCTGTCTCTCTCTCTCTCTCTCTCTCTCTCTCTCTCTCGCTTCCTCTTCTACCATGTGATCTCTGCACATGCAGGCTCTGCTTCCATTTCCACTATGAGAGGAAGCATCCTGAGGCCCTCACTAGATGGCCAGTCTTGATCCTTCCAGCCAGCAGAATTGTGAGCCAAATAAACCTTCTTTCTTTCTTTCTTTTTTTTTAGACGGAGTCTTGCTCTGTTGCCCAGGCTGGAGTGCAGTGGTGTGATATCTGCTCACTGCAACCTCTGCCTCCTGGGTTCAAGCAATGCTCCTGTCTCAGCCTCCTGAGTAGCTGCGATTACAGGCACACGCCACCACACCCAGCTAATTTTTGCATTTTTAGTAGAGACAGGGTTTCACCATGTTGGCCAGGCTGGTCTTGAACTCCTGACCTCAGGTGATCCTCCTGCCTCGGCCTCCAGAAGTGTTGAGATTACAGGCTTGAGCCACCATAACCGGCCTAACATTATTTCTTTACAAATTACCCTATCTCAGATATTCCTTTATAGTAACATAAAATGGACTAAGACAGAAGGTGATGGAAAATTTCCAAAAGATTAACCTGGACCTTTGATAAGAGGCGAGCGATAATAACACCCAGAATGGTTGGGACACAACTGCTAAAGACAGAAAAAGGTTAATGTAAATCCAAATTTGGATCAAAAAGATGAGTGCAAAAGGAACGGAGCATATGGAATGTTAACAGATGGCAGAGGGAATGCCAAACTACCAGTTTCCTATTTTACTTCATCTTAATCATGGAGAAAAATTTGATCAGGTTAAAATATCACAATGAGGGGGCTGGGTGCAGTGGCTCACGCCTGTAATCCCAACACTTTGGGAGACCGAGGTGGGCAGATCACCTGAGGTCAGGAGTTTGAGACCAGCCTGACCAACATGGAGAAACCCCATTTCTACTAAAAATACAAAATTAGTCAGGCGTGGTGGCACATCCCTGTAATCCCAGCTACTCGGGAGGCTGAGGCAGGAGAATCATTTGAACTCGGGAGGCGGAGGTTGTGGTGAGCCAAGATGGTGCCATTGCACTCCAGTCTGGACAACAAGGGTAAGACTCCCTCTCAAAAAAAAAAAAAAAAAAAAAAAGAAAAGGAAAAAGAAAAAAAAATCAGAAAGAGGGAAATTGAGCTCAGAATAGGAAGAAAAGATGGAGAAAGAGTACACAAAATTTTAAATTAGTTCAAATTACCAGATCTAGTTAAATTACTTCCCAAGATATTAAAAGGATATTTAGATGTGATCTCAAGAAACATATTCATTGATCTTGGAGAAATTATGCTAGATGATTTTAATGGGTGAGAGTCCCATTTCAAATAAAGGAGAAAGACTGATATGCAAATCTCAAGACCAAGAGGTATGATGTTGATTTTAAGCAAAGTTCTGCATCTGATTATTAAACCAAAACAAAAGAGGTGAGTACAAGGGCTCATTTGGGTTCACTGTGCATAATCACACCAAAGAAATAATTTCTCACAGTTACTAGCATAAACAGACTTGGAGACTGTTGCAGCAAATTGCATACAGAACCTTGATTTTAGCAGGCTTTGAACAAAGCATTTTGTAATCTGTTTATGGAGAAGATGAAGTGATCTAGACCTTGAAATATCACAGTTTGAAAAATCATAAAAGGTTAAACAATAGTGGCCCAATTTTGTTTAATCTGACAAAATGAGACTGGAAGCAATCCTCCCTCCCTCCCTCCCTCCCTCCCTTCTTCCCTCCCTCCCTCCTCCTCCTCCTTCTCATCCTCTTGCTTTCTTTCTCTTTCCTTTCTTTTTTCTTTTTCTCTTTCTTTATTCTTTCTTTCCTTCTATCTCTCTCTCCTCCCTTCCTTCCTCTTTCTTCTCCCTCCCTCTTCCCTCCTTTTCCCCTTCCTTTCTCCCTCCCTTCCTTCTACCTTCCCTCCCCCTCCCTCCCTTCTTCCTTCAGCCCTCCTTCTCTCTTTTCTTTCTTTCTTTCTCTCTCTCTCTCTCTTTCATCTTTCATGTTACCCCAAGCTGTTCTTGAGCTGCTGGCCTCAAGCCACCCTCCTCCCTCAGCTTCCCAAAGTGCTGGGATTACAGGCCTGAGCCACCATATCCTACCTGGAAGCAATTTTCTAAGCAAATGCTCTAGTTCTCTACTTGAAAACCTTTTGAAAATTGAGGTGAACACAAATGAGGATTTCTCATTACATTTTAAATTAAGCAAAGCTAGAAAGAAAATTGAGATTCAAAACTGTTTCAATAATTTGGAAATGGCGAAAACATTATGGTGAAATTTAACTATCCCACTTTAAGCTTTTAAAATCCAAATTGTATCTCAGCATATGGTAGACCAGATGTACCCTTCTCAAAACATCTCTATTCTGAATAAAATGGACTTTTTCATATGTTGTTGGGCTGACATGTATCAAAATAAGAGTGGGGGGCAGTGAGCAACAAATAAATGTGAAATGCAGTGTTGTCCTGAGAACAAATGTGTATGTCATACCCATAAACAATATTGGGAGACTAAACTTGGCCAGCTGTAACTTTGAAGAGCTGAACCTGAGAGTTCCCTGTTTAGCACGGACCCTCATATGAGCGACGGCAGTGCCAGATGGCGGCGTGCCTTCACTACAAGCATGTACAAAGAAGGATGCCCTCTGCAAAGCAGCCAGGATTCTCATAGATCACAGTTCACCACATACGAGCTTACAGAAAGAGGCCAGATACAAAAGAGCAGACACTGTATGAACTCACTCAATAAAGTTCAAAAACAGGAACAACTACTCTAAGATGTTAAAAATTAGAATAGTGGTTGTCTTTGAGGGGGCAATGACTGGAAGGGGGAATGAGGCAGGTGTCTGAGGTGCCAGTAATGATTCTATATCTTTAGCTGCATGGTAGTTATACAAGTGTATTCACTTGTGCAAATTTATCAATTTATATACTTATGTGCAGTTTTCTATATGTGTGTTATGCTTATATACAAATACATTCTTTTTTTTTTTTTTTTTGAGACAGAGTTTCTCTCTTGTTACCCAGGCTGGAGTGCAATGGCACGATCTCGGCTCACCTCAAGCTCCGCCTCCTGGATTCAGACAATTCTCCTGCCTCAGCCTCCTGAATAGCTGGGATTACAGGCACGTGCCACCATGCCCAGCTAATTTTTTGTATTTTTTTAGTAGAGACAGGGTTTCACCATGTTGACCAGGATGGTCTCGATCTCTTGACCTGATGATCCACCCGCCTCAGCCTCCCAAAGTGCTGGTATTACAGGCTTGAGCCACTGCGCCCAGCTACAAATATATTCTTAACAATAAAGTAAAAACTAATATCACCAAACACACAAATAAACGAGTCACAATAAGACAGGAAGAGAGAAAGGGAAAGAGGAAGGTCGGCAGTAAGAGCAAACAACCAATTTAGAGTCCCCACGTTTTCTTGTATGTAAAGAAATGTCTGCATGTCTTTCTTTAATTTGCATTAATTTCTTTAATTTATTAAAAGAGAAATTACCAAGAGAAAACAATTGTTTTCTCTTGCTAATTTGTGATATATGTATGGAATATATATATATATATATATAAAGGAATATATATATATGGCTATATATATGTATATATATATATCACATATATATATGTGTGTGTGTATATATATATATATATATATATATATATATATATCACAATTTTTTTTGAGCCGGAGTCTCACTCTCACCAGGCTGGAATACAGTGGCATGATCCTAGCTCACTGCAACCTCTGCCTTCTGGGTTCAAGCGATTCTCCTGCCTCAGCCTCCCAAGTAGCTGGGACTACAGGTGCATGCCACCACACCCAGCTAATTTTTGTATTTTTTAGTAGAGATGGGGTTTTACCATGTTGGCCAGGCTGGTCTTGATCTCCTGACCTTGTGATCAGCCCACCTTGGACTCCCAAAGTGCTGGGATTACAGGTGTGAGCCACTGTGCCTGGCCACAATTTCTTTGTCCACTTGTTGATTGATGGGCATTTGGGCTGGTTCCATATTTTTACAATTGCGAATTGTGCTGCTACAAACATGCTCATGCAAGTATGTTTTTTGTATAATGACTTCTTTTCCTCTGGATAGACACCCAGTAGTGGGATTGGTGGATTAAATGGCAGATCTACTTTTAGTTCCTTAAGGAATCTCCACACTGTTTTCCATAGTGGTTGTACTGGTTTACATTCCCACCAGCAGCATACAGGTGTGCCCTTTTCACCGCAACCATACCAACATTTATTATTTTTTTATTATGGTCATTCTTGCAGGAGTAAGGTGGTATCACATTGTGGTTTTGATTTGTATTTCCCTCATCATTAGTGATACTGAGCATTTTTTCATATATTTGTTGACCACTTGTGTATCTTCTTTTGAGAATTGTCTATTCTTGTCCTCAGCCCACTTTTTGATGGGATTGTTTGTTTTCTCTTGCCAATTTGAGTTCCTTGTAGATTCTGGATATTAGAACTTTGTCAGACAACTCTCTCTCTCTCTCTCTCTCTCTCTCTCTCTCTCTCTCTCTCACCAAGGCTGGAGTGCAGTGGTGCAATCATGACTAATTGCAGCCTTGACCTCCTAAACTCAAGCGATCCTCCCATCTCGGTCTCCTGAGTAGCTGGGAATACAGGCGTACACCACCACACCCAGCTATTTTTTTTTGTTAAGACTGGGTCTCACCATGTTGCCCAGGCTGGTCTCCAACTCTTTGGCCCAAGCAACTGCCTCGGCCTCCCAAAGTGCTAGAATTACAGGTGTGAGCCACTACGTCCGGGCAGGAAGCACGATATCTCTGAAGCAGGGTAAATAATAAGAAACGTTGTAGTGAAACTGCAGAACATTAAAAACAAAGAAATGATCTTATAACCAGCTAGAGGGTTTTGTTTTTTTTAAAGGCAGATTACTCACAAAAGAAGAAATTAGATTGTCACCAGATTTCCCAATGGCAACAACAGAAACCAAAAGATAGTGAAACAATATCTTCAAAGACCTGAGAACTGGATACCCAGCATTATGTTAATAATGAAGGTGAAATACAAATAAAACCTAGGAGAATTTGACTAACTGACCTTTTTTTTTTTCACTCAAGAGATGGACCCCTTACTATAATATGTTCCCGGGCTGGAGTGCAGTGGCACAATCATAGCTCACTGCAGCCTCGAACCCCTGGGCTCAAGGAGGCATCCTGCCGCCTCAGCCTGTCCAGGAACTGGGACTACAGGCCTGGGCCTCCACACCCGGCTTGCACTTCTAAGATGTATTTCAGAAAAAAGAAAAATTATCCCATTAAGAAGAGATGGCAGGAGTGAAAAAATGAGTAAGTATAATAGAGCTAAATAAAATTGTCAATACACAAAAAAATGATGGAACCGTGATATATAATTTGTGAGTTTAGGACAGAATTAAAGAACAGAATTAAAACATTGGGCAAAAGTAAATTAGGAAAGAGGTGACT
Organism: Saimiri boliviensis; assembly: GCF_048565385.1. Classification (NCBI taxonomy): domain Eukaryota; kingdom Metazoa; phylum Chordata; class Mammalia; order Primates; family Cebidae; genus Saimiri; species Saimiri boliviensis. The sequence goes on from NC_133456.1 coordinate 3,647,183, forward strand.
GTAGTTAAAGTGTTCTGAGCCACTTTGCATTTGTATGGGAAGGGGATGAAGATCTAACGTTGGTCTTTGTCAAATACGTGTGGCAAAATGTCAATGGTAGTTATGGGGTCCAGGCGCAGTGGCTCATGCTTGTAATCCCAGCATTTTGGGAGGCTGAGGTGGGTGGATCACTCCAGGTCAGCCTGGCCAACATGGTGAAACCCCATCTCTACCAAAAGTTCCAAATTAGCCAGGTGTGGTGATGCATGTCTATAGTCCCAGTACTCCAGAGGCTGAGGCAGGCGAATCGATTGAACCCAGTATGTGGACTTTGCAGTGAGCTGAGATCTCACCACTGCACTCCAGCCCAGACGACAGAGCGAGAATTCATCTCAGAAAAAAAAGTCAATGGTAGTTGCTAAAATAATGTAAATAAGATATATAACTTTCAAATCAGTAGAAGGAAATGGTAAAACCCAATAAGAAAACAAACAAATACCAATCAACTCGAGAGACATGTATAAAAAAGTAAAAGATAGTAAAAATAAGTTCAGATATATCAATAAACAAAGTGAAAGAAAACCAACTAAACTCATCAGTTTAAAGTCAGTAATTGTCAAATTGCACTTAAAAAATTCAAGAGATCCTGTTTCAAGAAACACTCCAAAGACATAGGAATTTGGAAAGGTTGAAAGTGTGGGAAATGATATTCCTAACACATATTATCCGAAAGAAAGTTAGTGTAGCTATATTAATATTGGATAACATAGACTACAACAAGCATTATGAAGAATGGAGAGGATGGCTACATAATGATTAAAAATTCAATTCCTGGCCGGGTGCCGTGGCTCACATCTATAATCTCAACACTTGGGGGGCTGAGGCAGGTGGATTATCTGAGGCCAGGAGTTTGAGACCAGCCTGACCAACATGGAAAAACCCTGTCTCTATTAAAAATATAAAAATTAACTGGGTGTGGTGGCAGGCACCTGTAATCCCAGCGGCTCAGGAGGCTGAGGCAGGAGAATCGCTGGAACCCAGGAAATGGAGGTAGCAGTGAGCCGAGGTTGTGCCACTGCACTCCAGCCTGAGCAACAAGAGAGAAACTCTGTCTCAAAAAAAAAAAAAAAAAAAAATTCAGTTCCTTTGCAAAATATGTCAGTTTTAAACTACAGAAAATAGAAGGCTGGAATTATGAAAGAAATCAATAAATTTTTAATTTTCGAGATAGGGTCTCACTCTGTCGCCCAAGCTGGAATGTAGTGGCGTGACCTCAGCCACTGACTCACTGAAGCCTCAAACTCCTGGCCTCAAATGATCCTCTTGCCTCAGCCTCCCACCACATCCAGCTAATTTTTAAAGTTTTTTGTGGAGACGGGGTCTCATTATGTTGCCAAATTGGTCTTGAATTCCTGACCTCAAATGATCCTTCTGCCCTGACTTCCCAAAGTACTAGGATTACAGGCGTGAGTCATGGCACCTGGCCTTATGAAATTTTTAAGCAAAGAAGAATATCAAGCCCAGATGGTCCTAGAAATAAGTTCTGCTAAACTTTTGGGGACTAGATCATTGCACGCCCTTATAGCTCTTTGGGAAACCGGAAAGAGAGAGCACATCCCAGCTCACCTGTGATCTCAGTACTAACAAGATACCAAAACAAGATGAGCAGTGTCACTCATAAACCACTCAAAGACACAGAAGTTAAAATCCTAAATAAAATATTAGTAAATTGAATCCAACAATACATAAAAGGATTATACATCATAACCAAGTTGGATTTACCCCAGGAATGCTGAGATCGTTTAACATCAGAAAATTTATTCCTGGCTTGGGCGAAGTCGCACGTGCCTGTAATCTCAGCTCTTTGGAGGCTGAGGCGGGCAGATCACTTGAGCCCATTAATTCGAGACCAGTCTGCACAACATAAAGAAATCCTGTCTCTACAAAAAACTAAAAAAATAGTTGGGTGTGATGGTGTGCACCTGTAGTCCCAGCTACTCGGGAGGCTGAGGCGGTAGAATTGCTTGAACCTGGATGTTCAAGGCTGCAGTGAGCTATGATTAACACCACACTCCAGCCTACGTGACAGAGTGAGTCCCTGCCAAAAAAAAAAAAAAAAAAAAAAAAAAAGGAGAGAGAGAAAGAAAGAAAGAAAAGGAAATGTATTCCTGTAGTAACCACATTAGCATATTAAAAGAGAACTATAAGATCATCTGAATAGTTGCAAAAAAATTTTTAATGCTTCTATAAAATCCAACAATCCCTCCTGGTAGCAACGCACAGCAAACTAAGAACAGAGAGAACTTCCTTAACCAGTTAAAAGACATCTACCAAATCCCACAGCAAATATCATTCCTAACTGTAAAAAATTAGAGCAGTTTCTTTTGAAGTCAGAAACAGGAGTGTTGCCATCAAAATCTCTACAGGGCTTTTCAAGGAAGATGAGGAGTTGATCCTGACTCCTATGGAAGAGCAAAGATCCAAGAAAAGCCAAAACATTCACCATAAAGAATAAAAAGAAGCTAACCAGACTTCTAAAAACACTGGAACAGAATAGAAATCACAGAAATAGACCCATGCATACTTCATTTGTGACAGAGGTGGCATTTTGTTTTTATTTTAATTAAAATACTGAGTTTTATTTCACATGTATATTTTTGTCTCCCCACCATTTCCATGTCTGATCACCGCTACTACTATGTCCTATCGTAACATTCCACACATACCTAAAACCAAGCAAAAGGTGGAGTTCCATCTTTAAAAACTATAGGCATTTTGGACAACACATTCTTGGCAATGGAATCTGGACAACATTTATCACACACGACAGGGAAAGTTCTCACTCTGCATTATAAAAAGGACAGCCAGATATCAACTTACAGAAATGAAATAAGACAGAAAATTTTTAACAAATTGTTTAGGCCGGGCGCGGTGGCTCAAGCCTGTAATCCCAGCACTTTGGGAGGCTGAGGCGGGTGGATCACGAGGTCAAGAGATCGAGACCATCCTGGTCAACATGGCGAAACCCCGTCTCTACGAAAAATACAAAAAATTAGCTGGGCGTGGTGGCGCGTGCCTGTAATCCCAGCTACTCAGGAGGCTGAGGCAGGAGAATTGCCTGAGCCCAGGAGGCGGAGGTTGTGGTGAGCCGAGATCGTGCCATTGCACTCCAGCCTGGGTCACAAGAGCGAAACTCCGTCTCAAAAAAAAAAAAAAAAAAAAAAAAAAGACTTTAATTTAAAAAGCAAAATTTTGAACTCCTGGAAGACAATCCAGGAGAGTTTCTTTAGAATCTTGGTGTTGTCCTCACAAACACTAAGCGCAATCTGGACTTCTAATCTAGTAGGTGTGAAATGGAATTCATTGTGATCTTAATCTTCATGTCCATGATTGCTAATGGGGTTGAGCAACTTTTTAAGCATATATTTGTTTCCATGTCTGTGAAAAACCTGTTCATGTCAATTTCCCATATTTCTAATCATCCATGTCTCAATGGTCTCTAGTTAATACATGTGGCAAATATCTTCTCCCAGTTTGTGGCTTAACTTTTCACTTTAGTAGTTTTGGATAAACAGACATTAGTTTTAATTTAGTCAAATTATCCTTTATGTTTAGTGCTTTTTATGTCTTAAGAAATTCTTTCCTATTTCACATGAGCCACATGGGTTGAGATTAGGGGAGACACAGCACCCCAAGGAAATGGGGATTGAGTGCCACATTGGGAGTAATGGCCAGTGGGCCAGCAGGAAAACAATGAGTGCCGAGACAGAGGCAGAGATGCTAGCTCCACACATTCCACTCACTTGAGCATATCTCAGGTGAAGATGGTGGGCTCTGAATCATAAAGTCCAGCTCTACCGCTTCTTAGATATTTGACTATCTAAACCTCAGTTTCAGCCGGGAGCGGTGGCTCTTTCCTGTAATCCCAGTTCTTTGGAAGGCCAAGATGGGTGGATCACCTGAGGTCAGGAGTTTGAGACTAGCCTGGCCAACATGGTGAAACCTCGTTTCTACTAAAATACAAGATTAGCTGGGTGTGGTGGCAGAAACCTGTAGTCCCAGCTACTCAGGAGGCTGAGGCAGGAGAAGCACTTGAACCCGGGAGGCGGAGGTTGTAGTGAGCCGAGATTGCACCACTGCACTCAGCCTGGGCAACAAGAGCACAACTCCTTCTCAGAAATTAAATAAAATAAACCTCAGTTTCTTCATCTATAAATAGGGGATGATGAGGAGGAATTGATAATAATATCAGCCTCACAGGGCTTCGGAGAAGAAGGAGCTTAACAATGTCTTTAAAAGTTAGCACCGCACCTGGCACAGAGGCACTGGGCACACTGCTGCTGTCAGCATCATTGCTGTTTATACACCAAACATTTTTTGAGCTCACCCTGTCCTCACAGGGCCTGAAAACTACCTTTGAATAATTGAAGGTCAGTTGTGGAAGAGATTGTGAAGACCCTAAATCCAGGTGGGGAATCAATGGGTGGCAATTGCCAGTGAGTGTTTGCACGTGTGTGGGAACATAGGGCCTAGTTTTTCTTGCTAAGAAAATACAAATTTCGGCTGGGTGTGGTAGCACATGCCTGTAATTCCAGCACTTTGGGAGGCCAAGGTGGGCGGATCACGAAGTCAAGAGATTGAGACCATCCTGGCCAACATGCCGAAACCCCGGCTCTACTAAAAATACAAAAATTAGCTGGGTGTAGTGGCGTGTGCCTGTAGTCCCAGCTCCTTGGGAGGCTGAGGCAGGTGAATCCCTTGAACCTGGGAGGCGAAGGTTGCAGTGAGCTGAGATTGTGCCACTGCACTCCAGCCTGGGCAACGAGAGCAAGACTCCGACTCAAAAAAAAAAAAAAAAAAAAAAAAAAAGGAAACACACATTTCTCCAAGACGTCTTGCTGAATTTCAGGCTTAATTTCAGCCTCTGTATCAATCAAGCCCCTGATTTCTCCTGGAGCCTTTAAGTACCCCACCATATAGCCACTCGAACATCTGAATGAAACTTTCGAAGATGCATGCACATCATGATGCTTTCTCACCCACCTTGTCTATCAGAAGGACAACACATCCTCGTCTGTTCCCATCTCTTCTCTGAGCTGCTGAAGTCATGTGGGGAGCTGTGTTACCCATTTGTATGGATGAATCAAAGTCTGGTTACCCGTCAGGCAGTGTCCTAGTGTCTAGGCTGGGGTTGCGTGGACTGGGAGTACGAGGTACACAGTGGGGGAAGAAACAGGAGGTTCCTGTTTGCTCATCTCTTCCCAGTGGCACAAAATGGCTGGGAACAGGCCCACAGGTCAGAAGTGGGGCGGAGACTGGAATAGAATAGAGAGAGACGGGGCAGGCAAAGCTAGAGGGAGAACAGACCTTGCCTTCGTGTTAGTTCTCAAAGGGATTGTTCTCATTTAAAGACATAGGCTGGGCTGATTGCAGTGAGCAGCTGGCGTGCGTTTCTTCATTGCCTGCTCTGGACCTGGCTTTATATTTGTGTTAATCCCATTTGTCCTCATCTTCACCACTGCCATTGAGTGTGTGTGCTATTACTTCCACCATTTAACCACGAGGAAACAGCTAAAAGGTTCGGTAACTTTGCCCAAAGTCACATAGCTAGCAACTGGTAAGTAGGGAATCATCTAAATTCACGATATCACCTGGGACTTAATGAGCGTCTTTCAGGACTCTGCGGCGAGACTTACATTTTGCAGATCGTGCCACTGCACTGCGACCTGGGTGAGAGCACAAAACTCCAGCTGGGAAAAAAAAAAAAAAGGAAATGCTTCAGTGATGGCTGCTCCCCACTGTTGTGACTACATTTGAACACAGCGTGGTTGGGTATGATTGGGTCTCCATGGAAACAAAGCTTCCACAGACTTCTGCTTCCAGAGGAGTCTGCTTCTAATCTCCGAGAATTCACTTCAAGCACAGTCTTAAGACTTGATCCGCACTGCATTTTGACACATGAGCCCTCTAAGGCAGTGCAGAGTAATGGCTGGGAACGCAGGATCGGATGTCGGGCCTGTCTCTGCCATTTACAGAATGGTCACTTGTAACGAGTTGTTCCCTCTCTCTGTGTCCCGGTTTATACCTGTATAAAACAGGGCGATGCTAGTACTTACCTCACACATTTGTTCTAGGTATTACTACATTATTAAACAAAGTAAGTTTTAGTTATTATAATTCCTCCCCACCTACCTGTTCCCCTCCTGCTGCCCCATTCCCAGCACTGGGATGACCAATTCATCCTGGTTTGCTCAGGACTTGTTCTGATTTAGCACTGGAAGCCCAGCACCCCGGGAACCTGACTAAGGTTTGGGGGAACCAGCATGGTCAGTTGCCCTCCCAAACACTTCAGCCAGAGACATCATCATAGTCCAGAATAACTGGTGGCCAGTGGAGCTTGAGATGGTTTGAGTCCAAGATTTACACTGATAATTCAAAATCATGACAGTTCTGTGGCCACTGGGCATAGAATGACAGCTGAGAGGCACAGAAAACTCAGCGAAGCCAAAGGCAAGTCCAACTAATTATTCAATTCTGAGCCCTCAAGAGCAGGAGCTGTCTTATTCATCTTTGTATCCCTCTCCACGTTCATTTAACAAGGGTAAATCGTTAAATGAGTGAATAACAAATCCCAAAACCCACAGTGCAGGTTAGGTGCCATGCCTCATGCCTGTAATATGAGCATTTTGGGAGGCTGAGGCAGAAGGATCACTTGAGCCCAGAAGTTTCAGACCAGCCTGGGCAGCACAGGGAGATCCCGTCTGTACAAAAACAACACCCACAGCGCAGAATGATCTTAAGTCCCAGGCCAGGAGCTGCCTGTTTCAACAAATCTCCAGGGCTGATGTGTGTTTGTGTTTGTTTGTTTGTTTTGAGACAGTCTTACTCTTGTCGCCTAGGCTGGAGTGCAGCGGTGCAATCTCAGCTCACTGCACCCTCCATCTCCTGGGTTCAAGTGATTCTCCTGCCTCAGCCTCCCAAGTAGCTGAGACTACAGGTGCACACCACCATACCTGGCTGATTTTTGTATTTTTAGTAGAGATTGGGTTTCACCATGTTGGCCAAGCTGGTCTCAAACTCCTGACCTCCAGTGATCCACCCACCTCAGCCTCCCAAAGTGCTGGGATTATAGGTGTGAGCCACCACACCTGGCCCAGGGCTGATTTTTTAAGGTCGTGTGCTATGAATGACCTTGGCCTGCATCTAAATCTGGTTCTGGAATGAAGTTGGAGTAGGCTTTGCTCTGGAGGGGGAAATCCCTTCCTGGGAATGAGATTCCTGCCTGGAAACTCATTCATGAGTCACTGTGTGGTTAAGGATTGATATTGGTTCATACCTGCATTGCAAACCCTGTCTTTAGAACTGGTGTGGTTTTAGATAGATTTATATATACATTTATAGGTCATGCCTAATGCATATGATTCAGGAGGGAAGCCTGCTCCCAAAGAACACCAGATGGTCTCCTGGGGGCCTCTGCTCACAGCAAGGTGTCCCCCAAGCCCTCAGGCTCCTTATGTATGGGACATGCAGGGGCTTTCAGAACATGGGGAGAAAACATTTCCATTTGCTGGAAATCTGGAGGGCAGGGATGTGGATGGTTCTCAGTGTTCCAAGCTGGAATAGTGGCAGGACCTTGTCACTGTTATGTGCCAGAGAAGAAATGCTGTAGGAGACTGATCAGATGCTCACATGCTGGGTCAAATAGTCCTGGCTGTGCCTCTTACCAGATGTGATGTGAGACCTGGAGAGGTGACCTGCCCTCTCTGAAGCTCAGTTTCCTCATCTGTAAAACAAGGAGAATAATAGTAGTCGAGTAGTTGTGAGGTTTAAAGGACCAAGCCCATGTAAAGATGTGTAATATGGGTCTACTACAGCTCAGAATCCACAGCCACTATTAGACACACCTTGGAGGTATTGCAGCCTCAGCTCCATGCCACTGCAATAAAGTGAGTATTGCAAGTTTTTTGGTTTCTCAGTGCATATAAAAGTTATGTCGCCGGGCGCGGTGGCTCAAGCCTGTAATCCCAGCACTTTGGGAGGCCGAGGCGGGTGGATCACGAGGTCAAGAGATCGAGACCATCCTGGTCAACATGGTGAAACCCCGTCTCTACTAAAAATACAAAAAATTAGCTGGGCATGGTGGCGCGTACCTGTAATCCCAGTTACTCAGGAGGCTGAGGCAGGAGAGTTGCCTGAACCCAGGAGGCGGAGGTTGCGGTGAGCTGAGATCGTGCCATTGCACTCCAGCCTGCTGGGTAACAAGAGTGAAACTCCATCTCAAAAAAAAAAAAAAAAAAAAAAAAGTTATGTCAGCTGGACACAGTGGCTCACGCCTTTGGGAGGCCAAGGTGGGAGGATCACTTGAGCCCAGGAGTTCGAGACCAGCCCAGGCAACATGGCAAAACACTGACTCTACAAAAAAATACAAAAATTAACCAGGTATAGTGATGCAAGCCTGTACTCCCTGCTGCTAGAGAGGCTGAGGTGGAAGGCTCGCTTGAGCCCAGGGAGTGAAGGCTGCCACGAGCTGTGAGCATGCCACTGCACTCCAGCCTGGGCAGCAGAGCAAGACTATATTGAAAAAAAGTTATGTCTACTGTACTGTAGTCTATGAAGTGTGCAAAATCATTATGTCTAAAATACAATGTACTTATCTTAATTAAGCATACCTTATGGCTAAAAAAGGCTAATGATCGTCTGAGGCTTAAGCGAGTCATAATCTTTTTGCTGATGGTGGGGCTTGCCTCGATGTTGATGGCTGCTGATGGATCAGAGTGGTAGTTGGAGTGGCAGCAGCAGTTTCTTCAAAGAAGACAATGAAGTTTGCCACATTGATTGACTCTTTCACAAAAGATTTCTCTACAGCACGTAATGCTGTTTGATGGCATCTTGTCCACAATAGAACTTCTTTTGAACTTGGAGTCAATCCTCTCGAACACTGCAGTATCAGCTAAGTTTATGTGATATTCTGTCATTTCAACAATGTTCACAGCGTCTTTACCAGAAGTAGATTTCATCTGAAGAAACCACTTCCTTTGCTCCTCTATAAGAAGCAACTCCTTGTCTGTTCAAGTTTTATCAGGAGGTTGCAGCAATTCAGTCACATCTTCAGACTCCATTTCTAGTTCTTTTACTATTTATATCACATCTGTAGTGACTTTTTCCACTGAAGTCTTGAATCCCTCAAAGTAATGCCTGAAGGTTGGAATTAACTTCTTCCAAATCCTATCAATGTAAATATTTTTACTACCTCCCCTGAATCACAAATGTTCTTAACAGCATCTAGAAATGCTGAATCCTTTCTAGGAGAGTTTCAATTGACTGCTCAGATTCATCAGAGGAATCACTGTCTATGGCAGCTATGGTGTGATCTCGGCTCACTGCAACCTTCGCCTCCCGGGTTGAAGCGATTCTTCTGCCTCAACCTCCCAAGTAGCTGGGACTACAGGCATGTGCCAGCTAATTTTTTGTATTTTTAGTAGAGACGAGGTTTCACTGTGTTAGCCAGGATGGTCTCAATCTCCTGACCTCATGATCCACCCACTCGGCCTTCCAAAGTGCTGGGATTACAGGTGTGAGCCACTGCGCCAGGTCAGGAAAAGTTCTTGAAGCAAATTGAAAGTGCTACTCCAGTGAACACACAAAACACACAGAAAAATAAGAAAGCAAAACAGCCTTGTTGCTGATGTGGAGATAGTTTGAATGGTCTGGATGGAAGATCAAACCAGCTGTAGAAAGTAAAAACTTCCTCTTCAAAGTTTCCCTTCTTGTTAAAGAATAATAATAAATGTTAGAAATAATAGTTTGTATTAAAGACTTTCTTTAAAGCCTTCTTGCTTTTTGCTAATAACTCTTTGTTAAGCTCTATCCTATGTAGCTATTAGACATGCTCACAGGCATGTAGTACATTCTATGTCCTTGAACTTTAACCAAGATATCTGCGCTGGACGCCCTCACAGGCAGGTCCCAGCTCACAGCCTACGCCCCTTCCTTATTTAGACTTCCTGTTTCTCCTTTGTTTTAGATTAGGTGATAATATTGTATGATCACTAAAACTTCTGATTTGATAACTGTCTAGGGTTATGTAAGAACATGTACATGTCTTTGATAGATACACCCTAAAGTATTTAAGGGTACAGGGTCACAATGTCTCCAACTTAACTCTTGAACAGTTCAGAAAAAAAATTAATATGTAGGCTGGGTACAGTGGCTCACGCCTGTAATCCCAGTAGTTTGGGAGGCCAAGGCAGGCAGATCACTTGAGGTCAAGATTTGGAAACCAGCCTGGCCGACATGGTGAAACACCATTTCTACTAAAAATACAAAACTTAGCTGGCCATGGTGGCATGCACCTGTAATCCTAGCTACTCGGGAGGCTGAGGCAGGAGAATTGCTTGAACCCGGGAGGCGGAGGTTGCAGTGAGCCGAGATGGTGCCACTGCACTCCAGCCTGGGCAACAGAGTGAGCCTTCATCTTAAAATAATAATAATAATAATAATAAGTAAATATTGAAAAGTAGTGACAAAGCAAATATGGCAAAACGTGCCTTGGTAAATGTGGGTTGAGGGTATTTAAGAGTTCTTTGTGCTATTTCTGCGACTTTTATGCACATTTGAAATTATTTCAAAATAAAAAGTAAAGCATATATAAAGAGGAAGCCAGGAAGTGACAAAACCATTAATGGAAGAATAAGAAACTGCAGTTTGGCCAGCAGCCAGCTCCCTGCTGGTTCCCACGTCAGCGGCTATGAGAAGCCCTCTGCCTCCTGGTCCCGTGTCCTCACTATGCCCCCTTGTGGTCAGCCTGGACAGGCCAACTTGATAGTTACAGGCTGCTTCAGATCTGCCGCCCACGTGGTGACAAGTCCTGGGGCGTTTGCATAGGTGGTACTGAGAAAGGCGAAGGATCCAGGGCAGTGCCGCAGCCAGTGGCAAGCGATGAGGCAGGGGCTCCTATGGCACTGTTTGACCTGCCTGCAACCTTTTTACCTACATGTCTCATGAAGGATCAAGGAGAAAAGCACTGTGGTCTCTGAAACGACTCCCAGCACTGAGATGCTGCCTTCAGGGGGGATCAACCCGCCCCCCAGAAGAGGAGCAGTGCTCATTGTGAGACAGAAGAGGGCGTTGTTTTCTCCCATGTCATCCTTTGAATTGGCACCGACAGGCTTTGGCTGCCAGCTGTGCCCACTGAATGTGGTTTCACAGATCTACAAATCCCAAGGGTAGGATTGGGGTGATGTTAATGACACAGGGGTGGATCATGTCTTTGATACTTTGTTCATCATGGATTTTTCTGCATTAATTTTTGATTTTTCAAAATACTGCATTGAATGTTATTTAGCTTGATTACTGAGTTATTTGGCAGCTCCTTAAATTTTGTGCCTAAGGCTAGTGTCTCATTCGCCTTGCCCTAGTCCTGCCTTGACAGATCTATCCATTAGTCGTATCACCACCAGCTCAGAGTTTGCAATTAGGCCCTTTTGTACCTATAAAGAAAGAAACTAGCAAAAGGAATTAATCTTGAGAATGTAAATGCCTGATTTTTATTTTTTGGAGGCAGGGTTTTACCCAGTCACCCAGCCTGAAAGACTGGAATAGAGTGGCGCAATCATAACTCATAACTCACTGCAGCCTCTAAATCCTGGGCTCAAGCAATCCTTCCACATCATCCTCCAGGGTAGCTGAAGCCAGAGATATATACCACCATGCCCAGCTAATTTTTCTATTTTTAGTAGAGAAAAGGTGTCACTATGTTTTTCAGGCTGGTCTTGAACTCCTGGGCTCAAGTGATATGCCCACCTTGGCCTCCCAGGGTGCTGGGATTACAGATGTGAGCCACTGAGCCAGTCAAATGCTTGCTTTTGATGTCGCTTCTGAGCCAGCAACTGAAGACCAACTTCTTTGTCTCCAAGTCTCAATTTCTTCATCTGTAGAATGAGGATAGCAATTGCTTCTTTGCACGGTTTATTCTGAAGACAGAGTATCACCCCAACTGAGTACCCCTAAGGGCCAGGCACCATGCTGAGTCTGCCCTTTAGTTATAACCTCTGTAAATTTTCACAGCCCTACCATGTAAGAGATACTATTATCCCCATGTTAAAGGTGAGGAAAAGGGCACAGAGAAGTTTGGTTATTTTTCCAAGGCTGAACAGCCAGTAAGTGAAAGTGTATACGCTTTAAGGTCATCAGCATTCCCAACGTGAGATGATCCCCATGCCCCCGGTGATATTTGGCAACATCTGTCAAAATTTTTGGTTGTCGCAACTGGGGGATGCTATTGGCATCTAGTGGGTAGAGGCAGGGGATGCTGCTAAATGTCCAATAACACACAGGATGGTCCCCACAACAAAGTATTATCTGGCCCCAAATGTCGATAGTGTCAAGGCTGAGGAGCCTGCTCTATGCTATGCTGCCGAGTCAGAAAGTTATATGAGGACTTAGCACTTGGTGCTTCATGAAAGGCAGATATTGTTGTGATTGTGGTTGTTATCACCTTTTGTCTCTATGGCCGATGGTTCCCATGGTTTCCAGGGAAGCTGAGTTCCCTTGGTACAGCACCCACACTGTGATCAAGAACCCCATCTCTAGGCCAGACATGGTGGCTCATGCCTGTAATCCCAACACTTTGGGAGCCCAAGGTGGGAGGATCACTTGAGCCCAGGAATTCAAGACCAGTGGGAGCCACATGGTGGAATCCTGTCTCTATTAAAAAAAAAATACAAAAATTAGCCTGGCATGATGGCACGCACCTGTGGTCCCAGCTACTTGGGAAGTAGGAAGATTAGATTACTTGAGCCCGGGAGATCAAGGCTGCAGTGAGCTGAGATAGCGCCACTGCACCCCAGGCTGGGTGACAGAATGAGATGCTGTCTCAAAAAAAAAAAAAAAGGACTTGGTCTCTGGAGTCCATTAGAGTATCATACATCGCATTCAGCAATGACTTATTGAGCATCTGCAACTTGACAGTCCTGTTTCAGGCGGCACAGACACACAGAGGTACCCCTGCTTCTATGCAGCTGCCTGGTGGGAAGACAACAGTAGACAAGGAAACACACAAGCTCAGAGAATAAGACATTATTTTTTTTTTTTTTTTTTTGAGACGGAGTTTTCGCTCTTGTTACCCAGGCTGGAGTGCAATGGCGCGATCTCGGCTCACTGCAACTTCCGCCTCCTGGGTTCAGGCAATTCTCCTGCCTCAGCCTCCTGAGTAGCTGGGATTACAGGCACGCACCACCATGCCCAGCTATTTTTTTTGTATTTTTAGTAGAGACGGGGTTTCACCATGTTGACCAAGATGGTCTCGATCTCTTGACCTTGTGATCCACCCGCCTCGGCCTCCCAAAGTGCTGGGATTACAGGCTTGAGCCACCGCGCCCGGCGAGAATAAGACATTATAATGCATGCTATGAAGTGACAGACCTGGGCACCCCGAGAGAGAAGAAGAGGGAAGACTCTGATGGGGTCAGGAGGTCAGGAGGGCTTCTCTGACGGTGTGACAGTTAAGCTGAACCCTGAGGCCGGAGGAAGAGCATTGTAAGCAGAGTGAACAGCTGTGCCAAGGCGCTGAGCGGGGAACCGAAAGCCAGGCAGGAGGAGGGGAGATCAGTGGGGGAGTAAGAGGGCATAGAGCATTATGACCTGGAAAATGTGGGCAAGAAGAGGCCACATTAAGGAGATTGGTCTTTGACAAATAAAAGACACTAGAAGGATTTTAATCAGAGCAGGACTGCCCTTCAGAAAGTGACTCTCGAGGTCCGGCACAGTGCTGTGTGGAGGATGGTATGTAAGGCTGAAACCCAGAGCATGTGTCATAATCTGGAAATAAGCCTGCAAAGGTGAGGTTTGTCAGTTACACAACCTTAACTCATGCACCTTCCTCCCCGCAAACTCTAAGCTGGTTGTGAAACGTGATGATGGAGCATTTTCCATATGTTGCAAAATTAATGCTTATTCATTTTTGGATGAAGACCAGCATCAGTCACTGGAAACACCTGTTTGGATCATGAGGCTTGTCTTCTGCCAGGAGTGGGAACTGTCCTGCAGGCTTCATGTTTCTTCTTGCTGCTTTTGGGTGACTCAGCCTGTGACACTTTTGCTTCTCCTGAAATCTCCATATCTCACCTTTCTCAAATTCCAAGGTAGCCTTTGTGCAAATGTATCTGTCTCCTCCACTGACTCATGTCCCATCAAGGACCATTGTTGGTGGCAGTTGGGGGCCATGTGTCTGAACTCCTGATCCTCATTTCAGCCCATCTATGTGACACGCATGGAGCTCTTCAGCGGGGACTTACTGACCAGGGCAAGAGCTTGAGGCTGTGAGGGGATCTGATTGTCACTGCACAATCAAGGACAATATTCCCAAGAGTGGATATTGCTCAAGATAGTCTATGAAGAAATTCTATGAGGAAAAGGGCTCCGCAGACAGTAAATCTGTGACACCGTGTTTCAACATAGTTAAGCGGCTTTTTATAATTACAGGACTTTTCAAAACATTTAATATGCTAATGTGCATTACAAATCTCCAAGAAAGAGTGACACATATTTATCCTTCCTTCCAGGTGCATCTTGCAGACTGGTATTTGCAAGTATATGCAGCAGGAAACTTCCTGCAGAGGATGGAGACCCCTGGGCTGTCAGCAGGCATTAGGCAAGTGTCTGCTTTTTCTTCTGGGCTCTCGGCTCCCAGGAGGGCTGCCTCGAAATTCCCAATTCCCAGCAAGAGAACAATGGAAGGATGAGACAGAGGGTTTCTGCCTTTCCTGGGTCCTCCAGTACTACACGGAGAGGTTGGAGTGAACCTTCTGGAGGGAGGGTCAATGACGCTTGGAGGTAGGTGAACACTTCCCTTGACTCAGTGGCACACAAAGACAGAAACCCTGTTTGCATGGGCATTTCTTAACCTGCTTAAAAGAACGAAAAACTCTTAGCACTTTTTCTTCCTCCCTAATTACTTACTTACTTACTTATTTATTTATTTTTGAGACGGAGTTTCGCTCTTGTTACCCAGGCTGGAGCGCAATGGCACGATCTCGGCTCACCGCAACCTCCGCCTCCTGGGTTCAGGCAATTCTCCTGCCTCAGCCTCCTGAGTAGCTGGGATGACAGGCACGCACCACCATGCCCAGCTGATTTTTTGTATTTTTAGTAGAGACGGGGTTTCACCATGTTGACCAGGATGGTCTCGATCTCTTGACCTCGTGATCCACCCGCCTCGGCCTCCCAAAGTGCTGGGATTACAGGCTTGAACCACCGCGCCTGGCCCTTCCTCTCTAATTACTAAAGAAGTACATGTTATGTAAAAAAAAAAAAAAAAAAAAAAAAAAAAAATCAAACTATACACAAATGTCTAGAGCAGGCGACCCCAAACTACGGCCCACGGGCCGCATGTGGCCCCCTGAGGCCATTTATCCGGCCCCCCGCTGCACTTTAGGAAGGGGCACCTCCTTCATTGGTGGTCAGTGAGAGGAGCACAGTATGTGGCGGCCCTCCAACGGTCTGAGGGACGGTGAACTGGCCCCTGTGTAAAAAGTTTGGGGACGCCTGGCCTAGAGTAAAAAGTGGAAGTCCTGCTTTCACCTCCTGCCCTGTAACCCTGCCTGCACCCCGCAGTGTTCCATGCTAAGGTTTTAGAATGCCTGGTTCGGTGGGCGAGAAGGTTAATCTGGAGTCAGAGTGACTGGGCTCGAGTCGCAGCTTTGCCACATACTAAACTTTGTATCCTTGGGCACAAGCCTGTTTGCTCATCTCTAACATAACGTAGCCATAGAAAGGGCTTGGGGGATGTGGAGTGAGATCAAACACAGAAAGCCCTAACACGGCACCTGCATCTATTTGGACTCAGTTAAATTTGGCTTAGAATTTGCCTTCCAGAGTCCAGGCATTTTTTTTAAAAGTCCGATTTCAGCCAGGTGTGGTGGCTCATGCCTGTAATCCCAGCACTTTGGGAGGCTGAGGCAGGCAGATCACGTGAGGTCAGGAGTTTAAGACCAGCCTGACCAACATGAAGAAACCCAGTCTCTACTAAAATAATACCAAAAAGTTAGCCAGGCATGGCGGCTCATGCCTGTAATCCCAGCTGTTCGGAAGGCTGAGGCAGAAGAATTGCTTGAACCCAGGAGGCGGAGGTTGTGGTGAGCTGAGATTTCGCCATTGCACTCCAGCCTGGGTAACAAGGGCAAAACTCCATCTCAAAAAAAAAAAAAAAAAAAAAAAAAAAGTCAAATTTCATGCAGTGAATGTGCTAATCTCCTCAATTTGTTCACGTGAATCTTTTAATTCCTCAGGGCCAGTTTCTGTATGTAGAAACCACTATATATTGGTTTACTTTGTTTTTTTCAAGTTAATATTCAAATTGTCAGAACTGGAAATGAAAAAACAGATAAGTTGACTTTATTCTACACATCAGCCTTTTCTGGATTTCTTGGACTTTGATGGAATGATTACTATCTTAGAAAATGCCATGTCTCCATAAATATATACACCTGCTATGTACCTGCAAAAATTAAAAGTTAAAAAAGAAAATGCCATGCTTTTAAGTTCAGCTCACAAAAGTTCTCATTATTTTTATAAATCCAGCTAAGATTTCCAGATAAAATGCAGGTTGCCCAATTAAATAGGAACTACTCCAAATTCAAACTACCTACAGTTCTATATTTTTATTTGTTAAATCTGCCAACCCTAAACCCAACAAACCTAAATATTACTCATAAGAGGTTTGCGACTGATTTATAAACATTTTAAACTTTATTTAATATACCCGATTTCCTTTTAAAAGTTATTCAATTGTCTGAACTAACAAAAAAGCTACCTTTAAAAAATACTAAATCATTTGAATCCTAATAAATTAAATAAGCAAAACACTGCTAACCCAAAGTGCTTATAAATGTTCCAGAACTGTATTCAGACTAAGGTTTCAATGTAAAGTCATGAATCTGAATCAAGACCTACCAACTGCACATTTTATGAGAGTTACAAGATTTTCTCTTTAGTAGGCCAAGAAGCTCTAAGTCCGTAAAATACCACATATTTCATCTTAAAACACACAAGAACATTATACCATGGCTCTGAGTCTCTTAAACAGTTCTACACTTAATTCTAAATCTTTTTCTAGTTGGAAGATGCCCATTCACCAAGAAAGACAATTAACCATTCCCTAGAGCTACATTTTCTTGAGACAGAATCTCCCTCTGTCACTCAGGCTGGATTGCAGTGGTACGATATCGGCCCACTGCAACCTCCACCTCACAAGTTCAAACCATTCTCCTGCCTCAGCCTCACAAGTAGCTGGGATTACAGGCATGCGCCACCACGCCTGGCTAATTTTTGTATTTTTAGCAGAGACAGAGTTTCATCATGTTGGCTAGGCTGGTCTTGAACTCCTGACCTCAAGGGATCCACCCACCTCAGCCTTCCAAAGTGAGGCACGGTGCCTGGCCCAGAGCTAGTTTTTACGGCGCCTGGCCCAGAGCTACTTTTTACCAGAGATTCGACCAGGCCTGAGGTCTTAGACAACAGGGAGATTCATTGCAGCATGAACTCAGGAAACCATTTCCTTCCATGTACTATTTGGGGTTATCTTCTAGAATTCTTGGCATGCTTGGTCAGAATGCTGCCTGGATGTATGTCGGGGATATGTGTGTTTGTGTGTGTGTATGTGTGTGTGTGTACACACACACACACATATATATACATATATACACACACACATATATATATATACATATATATATATGTATATATATATAATTTTTTCTGAGGCTATGGCCACAGACCCATCACCTTGAGAGGGGGTGGCCCGGAGATCACGATGCTGACTTTGAGTTATTTCATTCCTTATCCTTTTCACAGAAGAACTATCTTTGCCAAAGTCCATTAATATTCCTTGATTATTTTGCTTTTTTTTCTTTTTGCTTTACAGATCTTCATAGGTTCCTGCCTAAATCTCTAAAAATCATTTTGCTTGAGCTGAAATCCTACAGTTCTTACAAGACCTTTTTCTCCCATGGTCACACAACTCTCGCCAACATTAAATTAATGTCAGCTTGGACCATGGGTCTCTCCATGGGTTTCACAGGCTATTTGCTCTCAAAGTCAAGGGAAATTTTCCTTATCCATTCTATCAGATCCCCATTGCTTTCTCTGGCAACACACTGCTAGAATTTGTACAGTAAAACCGCCTACAAAATTAAGTAATTCAAACTACACTTGACCTTACTTTACACGACCAGGGCAATTAGAGTCACAGTCTGGGTGTGTCTGAGGACAGTGGGCCGCCAAATCCCAGTGATTTAGAGAAAACCCAGCAGAATTTCCCATGTCTCCTGCCTCATTGTCCCCCAGCAGAAGGTTCCGTCACCCCAGGTGCCCTCTAGGGTGGACCACTTCCGAGTTCATCCACCATCAGGAAGAGGCACATGGCGTGCAACCGCAGGCCCGATGACTAGATGTCAGAGCTGGCTCCCGGTTGGGATATGAGTGACTTTGTGGAGGATGGCGCTTAAATGAGGCATGCCAATTTCCGCACCAGGGTGACGAACATAAGGGCTCCTAAAAGGCCAGCCCAACGTATCTGCATTTCCCTGGGGATTAAAACCCATGATCTTCAGTTCCTCAGAGAACTGAAAGTTGCATGAGAAATCCAGTAATTCCTGTTATCTGTAGGCTTTATAAGTCGGTGGAGCCTGTGGAGGTGGCCAGAATCCTGCATTCCAAGCACTGCTGTCTTCTCACAGAGTCTTGAAGCCAGAGCCGTGCCAGGATGTCACGGGAGCTGGTTCCACTGCTGCTGCTCCTCCTCTCCATCCACAGCGCCCTGGCTCTGAAGATCTGCTCCTTCAATGTGAGGTCCTTTGGAGAAAGCAAGCAGGAAGACCAGAATGCCATGGATGTCATTGTGAAGGTGAGCCCCTTACGTGGGACGAGGATCCCAGACACCCCTCACGCCCTCTCTCCTGTCTTCAGACTTTAAGAGATGCAAGGAACTTAAAGTTAGCCCTTAGAGGGAAGGTAGCGGCTGATTTGGAACAATAACCACTTCAACTCTCTGTGCCTCTTGCCGTCATCTGAAAACAGAGGTGATAACAATCCTCCAGGATGGCTAGGGGGACTGCAGGAGTTGGCAAGTGGAGAGCGCTTAATGTAGTATCTGGCTCATTATACGTTCCAGCTAAGGGTTGGCTGTTACGATTTTTATTGCCATTTATTGAATGCCTGTGTCAGGCACTATAAGCACATGATTTTATTTCATAATCTTCATGAAGAGGGACTATCACTCCCCGGGCAGAGGTGGTGGGCAAAGAAAGATGAAGTGACCTTGTACAGCTGGTCCTTTCACCAGCAAAGTCTAGCTCCTTTCTCTTTTTCTTTTTTTTCTTTCCTTCCTTCTCTTTCTCTCTTTTTATTCTTCCTTTCTCTTTTTCTTTCTCTCTTTCCCTTCCTTCCTTCTCTCTCCCATCCTCACTATCCCTCCCTCTCGTTCTCTTTCTTCCTTCTTCTCCTCCTTCCTCTCTCCCTCTCCTCTACTCCCCCGCTCCTTCCACCTTCACTTACGCTTTCCTTGGGTGATATACCCAATGTCTGCAGACACCGCTTGCTTTCTCTGGAGTCAGTTGACTCCCTTTATCCTACAGGTTAATTTATTGTTGATGCTGGCGACTTAACCCTTCCCCAGGCCTCTGGAAGGGTACTTATTACCTTAGGAAACCTGGGGCACTATGGTGTGGTGAGGGGGCCAAGAGCCCTCGGTTCAGATCCCACCTGCCAGACCTGTGGGCTCGGGAGTCCCTGCACCTCCCTGAACCACCAGCTCCTTGCAGCAAAACGGCGCCCACACCCCACTGCCACCTGTAGCACCAGCTGGTGAAGAGAACTCAGGGTGCCTGAGGCACCCAGCAGGGCCTGCAACAAGGCGGGTGTTCATGAGCCAGAGCCGCTGCTGCTGCTCTCCTTGGGAAGGAGGATTGGAGTGAGGACTGGCAGGCTCTGTTCTTACTTGGATGAGCCTCTTAGATCCGGGTGGCCCTACCCTTTGGGAGGTAAACAAGGCCTTCTAGATGGTGTCCTTTAACCAGGATAGCAATGCCAAGCCTGTGGGAACCATGACAAGGGTGTTCAATGGGAAACCCTGACATGCAAGGAGATGACACTCCCCACTTCACACATGGCCCGTGGAGCCTGGGCAGCCACTGAGTTTCCATCTCCGTCCTCACTGATGAAGCCCATCATGGGGGCTCGAACTCAGCATCTCCCCTGAGCAGCCGAGTCCTGCAGGGCGCATTCAAAGTCCTTGTCAAGGCTACCCCACCCTCCCCACCCTACCAGGAGGCCATCCCCAAAATACTGCAAGAGCCACCCAACATGGCACTCACAGTCACCCAAGAACACCAGGCATTCAGAAGAGGATTGTCTCCAGTGCCCATTGACTAAGCACCTCCTATAGGCCAGGAATCCTATATGCTTATTTAATACTGTGACTTAGGTGGTGTTGCCCCCACTTCATAACTGAGAAAACCGAGGCTGAGAGTAACCCCTTATCCAGGTTTCCATAGCCAGGGTCAAGATAGTGCTCTGTAGTGTAGATAACTCGTTGTCCCATATTCACTCTGTGTTCAAATTACTAAACCTTATGGAGCCTCAGAGTACCCAACTACACTGGTATTGAGGACTAGCATTAAAGAGTTACCACGAAAACTGATGAGTCAGTGATAAGCGGTAACTCTCATAAAGCCCTTCCTGTGGGCCAGGCACTGTACTAAGCATGTTATATAAGACAACTCATTGCACTTATGTTAAATAAAGTTAGTTGGAAATGCACATGTCATGTCCCGATAAATGTTGGTCATTACCCCCGATGATTCTTTCCTTATCAAGCAGTTTTCTTTTTTAAAACAGACTGCAACTTTAATTATTAAGGTCTAATTTTTAAATTTTATTTTGTATAAATTAAACAATGATATTTAAAATGAAAATGGTCATTGGAGACTTTTTTTTTTTTTTTTTTTTTTTGAGATGGAGTTTTGCTCTCTTGTTACCCAGGCTGGAGTGCAATGGCGCGATCTCGGCTCACCGCAACCTCCGCCTCCTGGGTTCAGGCAATTCTCCTGCCTCAGCCTCCTGAGTAGCTGGGATTACAGGCACACACCACCATGCCCAGCTAATTTTTTTTTTTTTTTTTTTTTTTTTTTTTTTTTTTGTATTTTAGTGGAGACAGGGTTTCACCATGTTGACCAGGATGGTCTCGATCTCTTGACCTTGTGATCCACCCGCCTCGGCCTCCCAAAGTGCTGGGATTACAGGCTTGAGCCACCACACCCGGCCTCAATTGGAGACTATTTTTAAAACATAGAAACCTGTACAGAAGAAAAGAAATTATTCATTATCCTGTGACTCAAAGGTAATAAGCGTTGGCATTGGGTAACTTTCTTGCAGGCATGTGTGAGTGCATCAGTCTCGAAGCATGGACACCATCCTCTGGCATCAGTTTTGTATCTGCTTTATATTATAAATATGTCCCATGATGTTCATATTCTTTTAAAACATGGCTTTAGTGCTATGTAACGCCTTATCCTGTGTTTGCAACATAACTCATTGAATGATTTTCTGTTTGGCAATACCTAGGTTGTTCCTAATTTTTTGTTGCAATATGTCTTTCTCTTTGATCTGTACAGGTAATAATAATTTGTTACATGTCTCCTATATGGCTGGCACTGGTACCCACTTAATTCTCTAGCAACCCTGTGAGAGACTGATATTATTATCCCAATTTATAGATGAGGAACCTGAGGTGCAGAGAAATAGTGGAGATTTCTTATTTCCTTACAGTGAAAGACATTCTTTTTTTTTTTTTTTTTTTTTTTTGAAATGGACTCTCTGTTGCCCAGGCTGGAGTGCAGCGCTGCAATCTCGGCTCACTGAAACCTCTGTCCTCCGCATTCAAGTGATTCTCCTGCCTCAGCCTCCTGAGTAGCTGGAATCACAAGTGTGCGCCACCATGCCTAGCTGATTTTTGTAGTATTAGTAGAGATGGGGTTTCACCGTGTTGGCCAGGCTGGCCTCAAACTCCTGATCCCAGGTGATCTGCCTGCCTTGGCCTCCCAAAGGGTTGGGATTACAGGTTTCAGCCAGCTTGCCGTGCAGGATGACATTCTTCAAAGTGGGAAAACTGGGTCAAAGGGTATACATATTTGAAAATGCCTTCCAGAAAGGTGTGGCAGTCACAGTGACTAAATTGGCAGGCTGACTTGGCCAGCAGCTTCCAGCTCGAAGGAGAGCCCTGTGTGGCTGATGCCATGGAGTTCAAGCTGTCCATGGAAGGCTCCAGCCTTAGGACGTTGTTCTACTCCTCAGTCACTACTCAGGTGGGCCTCCCGCCTAGGGCACCGTCCTAAAGGCTGAACCCCCAGTCACAGAGGCACCCGGACAGGTGAGTGCTGGTGTCTCTCCCCACTCGGTCTTTCTGAAGATGAAACTGGAACGTGTGCTCTGGAGGACCACTGGTGTAACCCTCCTACTCCAGGTCTTTGGAGGCTGCGTATGAGGACATAATTAACCCTGGGGGCCAGGCACAGTGGCTTATGCCTGTACTTCCAGCACTTTGGGAGGCCAAGATGGAAGGATCACTTGAGGCCAGGAGGTTGAGGCTGCAGTAAGGTTATGATCACACAGCTGCACACCAGCCTGGGTGACAGAACAAGACCTTGTCTCAACAAAAGAAATTAACCTTGGGGATGCCTTGTCCTTGACCAACAAATCCTGTGACATTGAGCCCATCAGGATCCCATACACAGAAAGGCCCCTGAGTTCACAAACGGCCGTGGGCTTGGTCTGCAGCCTGGCCTCCAACCTGTTGCTCACCTTGAAGGGGCCTCTCCTGTATTCTTTTCTCTCTGAGTGCCTTCTCATCTTTCAGGGCCCATTCAAATGTCACCTCCACCTTGGAGCCCTTCCCAATCCTCCCAATAGAAGCTCTTAATTATTCCTCAACACTTCTACAACTTGTGACCTTTATTTAGTGCAGGATTTCCCCCCTCACATTACAGCTAGCTGTTTGCATTTGTCTCTCTTGCTGGACTATGCGTCTTCAAGAGCAGGAACTGTATTTTAACAGTTCACTATAGTGGGCTTTGTAGTCACGCAGGCCTGAATTCAAATCCTGGCTCTACCACCTGATCTGGCTGTGTAACTTTAAGCTAGTCACTCAACCACTCTGAGCTTGCTTTCTGCTGGTGTTTAATGGGCTAAAAAGCATAGCGATTGCATAGGGTTGTTGTGGGGCTTGGAGTAGGTTTGCAGTAAATGTCAGCTTTGATGATTATTATCATTATAATGATACCTCTTTATTTCTAATCCAGTCTGTTACCTTGGCTTACTAAGGGCTCAATCAATATTTCTTATTATTATCGTAATTATTCAAGCAAAGCCAAGAGGCAGGATGTTGTGGGGAGGTCACGAGCATAGGCTCTGGGCTTGAATCGCATAGGTTCAAATTCCGCCTTGACCACTTTCTAGCAGGGTAACTGGGAGTGTCAGTCACTCAACTTCCTCTGAGCCTCAGACTCCTCTTTAAAACGTACATAAAAAAGGACCTGCCTCAGGAGTCCTTCATTTCGTTCAGAGAAGAAATTATTTTAATAAGCACGCAATGCAATACTTAAAACCAGTAAGTCTCAATAAAAGGTTTTATCTATCTAGAGTAAATGACCTCAAACCCCTGCAAATTCTCTTTCTTGCAGGTCATCAAACGCTGTGACATCATACTCGTGATGGAAATCAAGGACAACAACAACAGGATCGGCCCCACGCTGATGCAGAAGCTGAACGGGTAACATGGGGAAGGATGGGCCCTCTAGGGCTCAAGGTCAAGTGCAAGGGCATCTGAAAGGCCCCAGGAACTGAAAGTCATGTGAGATCTCGCACTTGACCACCAGTTCACACAGCCAGTGCTGCCCAGGATTCCAACTCCCTTAACCGCGGTCCTGAGAACGTTCAATCAGCGGATTTCACGACGATAAAACAGAATAGGGGAAATAGATGGGGGTCTGGAAGAAATAAATGAAAAAAGCAGACAAGCCTGAGCTAAAAAGTACAATTATGAAGAAGATGTTGGGAAAAAGAAAAAAGATTAACCAACAATGGAAGAAAGATTAGTAAAATTATGACATGCTCACACACTGGAATATTATACAGCTGTTAAAAATCATGCTGGTGGCCAGGTGTAGTGGCGCATGCCTAGCATGCCTGTAGTCTCACCTACCTGGAAGGAGGACTACTTGAGCCCATGAGGTTTAGGCTACAGTGAGCCATGGTCACCCCACTGCACTCCAGTCTGGGCCACAGAGCAAGATTGTCTCTTAAAAAAAAAATCATGCTTGCTACAAGATAACTTAGAGCTAAATATTCAAGCATGGAATAATGGCTGCAATATGTTGAAAAAAAGCAAGTTGAGAATTGTAGGTAAAATAGCCCATTTGAGTCATCATGTTACATGAACAAGGGTCTATTTGTGTTTCCATGTGCATAGAAGATGAAGACTGGAAGGGTCCTCTCCAAACTGTTAATAGTGGTTACTTCTGCGGGTGTGATCAGAGAGCTGTGGTAAAGGGGGCTGGTGAAGGAATGGGGGCCACTTGCTTTCTATTTTAGTACTTTTTTTTTTTTTTTGACAGAATCTCACTCTGTCGCCCAGGCTGGAGTGCAGTGGCAAGATCTCAGCTCACTGCAGCCTCTGCCTCCCAGGTTCAAGCAATTCTCCTGCCTCAGCCTCCCAAGTAGCTGGATTTACAGTCACGCACCACTATGCCTGGCTAATTTTTATATTTTTCATAGAGTCGAGGTTTTGCCATGTTGCCCAGGCTGGTCTTGAACTCCTACCTCAAGTGATCTGCCCGCCTCAGCCTCCCACAGTGCTGGGATTACAGGTGTGAGCCACTGCACCTGGCCATCTCAGCAAGACACACTTAATAGGGAATTTTGAACGAATGCCATGTCTGAGTGTTGGACAGGGGCGAGGTGGTAGATCCTGGTGCTGTCAACCCCCAGCCTCAGGACTTACCCTTCCCCATCATAGGGAAGGAATATGAGGACAACTGTAGAAACAGGCAAGAATCCATGTCAACCTGCCTAAGGGCTTCCCTTACAGTGGGGGAACTGAGGAGGGGGACCTGCCTGAGTCACCCAGCCAGTAAGCGGCCAAGCCCACCTTTAACCTTGCGTCATGTCTGATCTTATAGCCAGTGCTCTATCCTTTGTCACCAGCCTTTCTTGGAGTGGCCTCAGTCAGGTTTGTGGGAGACGTAGGGAACAGGTGCACTCTAGGCATCTCCACCACAGTCAGTGTGGGGCGAGTCTTTTCACCACCAGTGGTCTTGGCACTCCCCAGCCCGTCTAGACTGTCGTGGACTCCAGGCAGAGCCAAGCCCGTTTGTCCCCTTATCCCTCACAAGCCAGGATGGGCCTTAGTCACTTTGCAGCTGAGTCAGCACAAGCAGTTTGCTAACTCAGGACTTGGCAGGCTAGGTCCAAACCAAAGTGGAAGCCTGGTAGAACCTACCATCTACACTCCAGGGGCCCCAGGGGCTGGATACGCCTTAGAATAATGCATCTGAAGTCCCGGGAATTTCCGGAAGGTCTTAGTTGGCCCCTAAACACCCCCTCTACTTTTGTTCCAACTGAACCTGAGAATCCACTGCGGCTTTAGACATGCCCTAGATCTTCCTCTGAGCAGATAAGAGTGAAACTTCGTTAGGCGCTGCCCAGAGTGGAGTTATCAGCAGGTTTGGCAAGCACACAGAGCCTGGTTCCCCTGGCGCAGGTGAGGGGCAAGGATATAAACGAGTGAGTTGAAATCATGGTCCCAAGGCTCGTGAGAAAATGCCTGGTGGTTTTCAGAGGAGAGAATATTCCTGCTCATAATAAATGCTCAGGGATGGTTCGTGGACACGGATGGGTGACCTGATGAAGTTTATTCCACCAGAAAGCATGAGCTGCAGCTGCAGCCATGGGCATGAGCGGGGTCAGGGGCTGATTCTGGCTCAAATCGTCTTCTAGGGTCTCAAGGGCCTCCCACTGGTTCAGGCCAAAGCATGTGGGTTTGGGGGTGAGCCGGATCTGGGTTCAAATCCCAGCTTTGTGCTTGCAAACCATAAAAAGGGGCTAATGTTAATCCTGTCCTCAGAAGGCAAGAAATAATGGCTATAAGGATCCTGGCAGATGCCACATTCTAGTCAATCAACAGTGGCCCTCCTTACTGGACTCAAAGGTTATGATGAACAGTGGCTCTTCCACGTAATGCCATTGGCTGTATGGAGGCAGATTGGAAAGAGGAGAACATGTACACTAGGGAATGTTTATTCCTCAAGAGGCAGTATGAAATCTTTGTTTTCTAGAAACTCAAGGAGAGGCATGAAGTACAACTATGTGATTAGCCCTCGGCTTGGAAGAAACACATATAAAGAGCAATACGCCTTTCTCTACAAGTAAGTATCATCTATGCTTCCTGGAACACGGCCACTAATAAATCGCGAATTGAATCAAAATGCACGTCTTTTCTTCCAAACCAAATTTTGATCTCTAACTAATTCTCAATGTTGATTAAAATAATTGCTGACAAAACTGGGGGTTTAGGCAAAGTATTAACTCTTCAAGCTGAAAACACAAGGGGTCTCCTAACAGCTCATTCGTTGGTTGGCTCAATGGTTGCCGGGCTAGGAGTTCTTTATTCTTCACAGTCAAGTCCTGGCCCAGGGCAGGAAACCTGAGGTGCCCAGCACAGCTAATTCCTGAACTTCATGTTCTTTTCTTCTTCTTACTCGTAATTTCTTTTTTTTTTTCTTTTTGAGACAAAGTCTCAGCTCACCGCAACCTCCTCCTCTAGGTTCAAATGATTCTCCTACCTCAGCCTCCTGAGTATCTAGGATTAAAGGTGCCTGCCATCATGCCCAGCTAATTATTGTATTTTTAGTAGAGACAGGGTTTCATCATGTTGGCCAGGCTGGTCTCAAACTCCTGACCTGCCTTGGCCTCCCAAAGTGCTGGGATTATAGGTATGAGCCACCGCGCCTGGCCTTACTAGTAATTTCTTAAGTCTGAACATTAACTTGTGGGTGCCACAGATAATTAGTACAGCTTCAGCTCCCAGCTTCTCAACAGCTACCTGGCTGTTGAGAAGAGTTGACTCAGCCTTGTTCTCAAGCAAACGATCCCATGCTTGCGCCTGCTCTGGATTCTACGAAAACCGTGGGAACCTACATCTCTGCTTTGTGAAAGGACTAAGAAGGCCGGGCGCGGTGGCTCACGCCTGTAATCCGAGCACTTTGGAGGCCAAGGTGGGCGGATCACCTGAGGTCGGGAGTTCAAGACCAGCCTGACCAACATGGTGAAACCCCGTCTTTATTAAAAAAAAAATAAAAAAAAGAAAGGAGTAAGAAAAGGGCTGACTCAACTAGGAGGACTTCGTTTTCTTTCTTTTAGGGAAAAGCTGGTGTCTGTGAAGAGGACCTATCAGTACCATGACTATCAGGATGGAGACGCAGATGTGTTTTCCAGAGAACCCTTTGTGGTCTGGTTCCAGTCACCCTACACTGGTAAGACCTGCAGGCCCCTCTGTCTGGGACCTCCCCAACGCCCCATGAATGCACAGCAGCCTTGTTCGTGAGTTCAGTTTTATGCAGCCCATTAGGGAGGCATTAGGCTGGATGCAACTGTGCATCGCTTCTGATACTCAATGTAGACGATACATTTCAGTGTGATGGCACCAGGCTTGCTTCTCAGAATGCCATGACTCAAGACCTCCCCAGCCTGGAACCCACTTTCTGGAATCAATGGTAGCTCCACTCTCTTTGGAGTATTTAGGCTCATGGAAATTATTTTCTGCAATTCCTTGGCTCTGTCAAGTACAACTGTTCCTTCCTTTTTATTTTATTTTATTTTTTTTTAAACGGAGATCGTGCTGGTTCCCATCTTATGGCAACAGCTCGAGCCCCTCCTTCCTTTTTAAAAATCCTTGCTGGGCACGGTGGCTCGTGCCTGTAATCCCAGAACTTTGGGAGACCAAGAAGGGTAGATCACCTGAGGTCAGGAATTTGAGACCAGCCTGACCAACATTGTAAAACCTCAACTTTACTAAAAATACAAAAATTAGCTGGGCATGTTGGCACACACCTGTAATCCCAGCTACTTGGGAGGCTAAGGCAGGAGAATTACTTGAACCAGGGAGGCAGAGGTTGTGGTGAGCCAAGATCACACCACTGCACTCCAGCCTGGCACCTGGCGACAGAGCAACACTCTGTCTCAAAAAAAAAAAAAAAAAAAAAAAAAAAAAAAAAAAAAAAAAGCCGGACTCAGTGGCTCACACCTACAATCCCAGCACTTTGGGAGGCTGAGGCGGGTGGATCACAAGGTCAAGAGATCAAGACCATCCGGGTCAACATGGTGAAACCCCATCTTACTAAAAATACAAAAATTAGCTGGGCATGGTTGCACACGCCTGTAGTCTCAGCTACTCGGGAGGCTGAGGCAGGAGAATTGCCTGAACCCAGGAGGCGGAGGTTGCGGTGAGCCGAGATCGTGCCATTGCACTCCAGCCTGGGTAACAAGAGCAAAACTCCATCTCAAAAAAAAAAAAAAAAAAAAATTCAAGTTATGGGTTAGGGGAACCCCTATCCTAGAGGCTTGCTCTCCCTCCAGTCGCTGCATCGCAGTCTCCTCCATAGGCTGCAGGAGGAAAGGTAATCCAGATGGACTGCTCCCTCAACCCTAACGACAGTACTTGTACTGGCCCCTGATTCAGTGCCGGCCTCCCATAATCCTTGCAATGACTACAAGGTAGGGAGTGGATTATCTCCACTTTACATTTCAGGAAACTGAGGTTTAAAAAGGCGTGGAGTCACCCAGCTACTGAAACAGACAGGCCAGGGTTGTAACTCAGGCCACCACCTCAGGAGCTCAAGTTTTTTTATTTGTCGTTTTCTGTTTTCAAGACCGAGCCTTGCTCTGTCATCCAGTCTGGAATGCAGTGGCATGATCTTGGCTTACTGCAACCTCCACCTTCTGGGCTCAAGTAATCTTCCCATCTCAGACTACAGACACGCACCACCACACTCAGCTAATTTTTACATCTTTTTGTAGCATGAAGTCTTGCCATTTCCTAGGCTGTTCTTGAGCCTCTGAGCTCAAGCCATCTGCCTGCCCTGAGCCCATGTTAACCACTATGCAATGCTTGAAGGAGTCAAGGATCAAATATTTTTTCAGTACCTAGTATGTGCCAGGCTCTGTTGAGGGCACCAGATAAGACAGAGGAGGTGACACCAGGCTGTGAGCTGAAGAAGCCAGCCATACAGAGGCTGGAGAAAGGGCATTCCAGGTAGAGGGCACAGTGAACAAAGGGGAAGTGGGAAGGAGGCTGGAGTGTTTAGGGGGACCAAAAGAGGATGGGGGAGTGCAGGGGGGGCCTGAAGAGAGCCAGTGATGAGGGCACATGGGGCCCTGGAGGCAGCCTGCTGGGCACAGTCCTGGCTCCTCTCTGTGTGACTTGAACAGTGACCATCCCACAGCCCTTGCCTCTTGAGGTAAGAGGGGGATCCAGGCTGAGAATGAGGGGAAGTCCCAGGAGGAGGCGCTCAGAAGGCGACAGTTGCTGTTAGCAGGTGGCCCAGGCACGGCTTCTGAGGCTCACCCACATTGCCACACTCAGGCTTTCTTGGTCCTCCAATGGTGGGGGAAGGTTTTCAGACACTGCACAGAAGTCCTTCGTGAATACCATGCTAATTTTTAAATAGCTTTTTGGAACTTTTTTTTTTCTTTTTGAGATGGAGTCTCAGCCGGGCGCGGTGGCATGGCTCATGCCTGTAATCCTAGCACTTTGGGAGGCCAAGGTGGGTGGATCACCTGAGGTCAGGAGTTCAAGACCAGCCTGGCCACCATGGTGAAACCCCATCTTTAAAAAAAAAAAAAAAAAAAGAGATAGAGTCTCACTGTGTCACCCAGGCTGGTGTGCGATGGCTTGCTGCAACCTCCACCTCCTGGGTTCAAGTGATTCTCCTGCCTCAGCCTCCTGAGTAGCTGGCATTACAGGTGCCCACCACTATGCCCAGCTAATTTTTTTGTATGTTTAGTAGAGATGGGGTTTCACTATATTGGCCAGGCCGGTCTCAAACTCCTGACCTCGTGATTTGCCCACCTTGACCCCACAAAGTGCTGGGATTACAGGCAGATTTTTTGTTCTTAATTACAAAAGGAGTACAAACTGCCAAGCCTCAATTTTTTTTTTTTTTTTTTTTTGAGATGGAATTTCTCTCTTGTTGCCCAGAGTGCAATGGTGCAATCTCGGCTCACTGCCACTTCCGCATCCCAGGTTCAAGCAATTCTCCTGCCTCAACCTGCCAAATAGCTGGAATTACAGGGATGTGCCACCATGCCTGGCTAATTTTTTTTTTTTTTTGTATTTTTAGTAGAGATGGGGGTTTCTTCATGTTGGTCAGACTGGTCTCGAACTCCCAGCCTCAGGTGATCCACCCGCCTTGGCCTCCCAAAGTGCTGGGATCACAGGCGAGAGCCACTGTGCCCGGCCAATGTTTTTAAATTAGAAAATTTGCAGCTGGTCGAGGTGGCTCACACCTATAATCCCAGCACTTTGGGAGGCTGAGACAGGTAGATCATGAGGTCAGGAGTTCAAGACCAGCCTGGCCAACATAGTGAAACCTCGTGTCTACTAAAAGTACAAAAAATTAGTGGGGTATGGTGGTGTGTGCCTGTAATCCCAGCTACTCGGAAGGCTGACGCCGGAGAATTACTTGAACTCAGGAGGCAGAGGTTTCAGTGAACTGAGATCACACCATTGCACTCCAGCATGGGAGACAGAGCAAGACTCCATCTTGGGGGGAAAAAAAAAAAAAGAAAATCTTTTTTCCTTAGTACAAACACCAAACAGCTTTATTATTTTTATCTTTTTTTTTTTTTTTTTTTTTTTGAGACGGAGTTTCGCTCTTGTTACCCAGGCTGGAGTGCAATGGCGCGATCTCGGCTCACCGCAACCTCCGCCTCCTGGGTTCAGGCAATTCTCCTACCTCAGCCTCCTGAGTAGCTGGGATTACAGGCACACGCCACCATGCCCAGCTGATTTTTTGTATTTTTAGTAGAGACGGGGTTTCACCATGTCGACCAGGATGGTCTCGATCTCTCGACCTCGTGATCCACCCGCCTCGGCCTCCCAAAGTGCTGGGATTACAGGCTTGAGCCACCGCGCCCGGCCTGCTTTATTATTTTTAAAAAGCCAAAAATAGACTGGGCAATGTGGCTCACACCTGTAATCCCAGTACTTTGGGAGGCCGAGGCGGGCAGATCACCTGAGGTCGGGAGTTCAAGACCAGCCCGATCAACATGAGGAAACCCCAGCTCTATTTAAAAAGAAAACATAAAACAAAATTAGCTGGGCATGATGGCGCATGCCTGTAATCCCAGCTACTCCGGAGGCTGAGGCAGGAGAATCTCTTGAACCTGGGAGGCAGAGGTTGCGGGTAGCTGAGACTGCATCATTGCACTCTAGCCTAGACAAAAAGAGTGAAATTTTGTCTTAAAAAAAAAAAAAAAAAAAAAGAAAACCTTAAAAAAAATAAAAGACAGCAAATACAACCATAAATATATACAATTTTTACCTGTCAATGAAAAAAGAAAGAAGAGGGATAAAATACATCAGAAACAAAAGAAAAAAACAGATTTGCCACATATACAAAAATTGGAAAATAAAAGCAACCACAATGCAGCATGGAACACAGTCTAGCAGCTTTCTCTTAGCCATGAAGGGTAAGTGGGAGAAATGAGTCTTTCATGTACTAAAAATAGGCAGCCTAATGACCCCAAGATCATTAAAATCTCCACCACTGGCTGGACCCTCTGGGAACTGAGGACCCAGACAGCACAGCCTGTGCCTTCTGGAGGGGAGAGCCTGTTTCCATCCAGCAGTGTTTGTGAGACCTTGACAGGGGAAGTGTGTGACCTCTGCCTCTTGCCTCTTCCTCAGTTGTCAAAGACTTCGTGATTATCCCCCTGCACACCACTCCAGAGACGTCCGTTAAAGAGATCGATGAGTTGGTTGATGTCTACAATGACATGAAACAACGCTGGAAGACAGAGGTGACAACCGCTGTGTCAGCTGTTTTCCCATCTAGCAGGGCCAGGCTCTGGTCCCTGAGTAGGATGAGTACCTCTCCAGGGAGTGGGAGGGGCAGGGCATGTGCAGGCCACCACCGCTTACAGCCTCCTTTAAGGCCTCTCTTCAGCCCTAGGTATGTCTCTTGCTAAATCTGCCTGGGTACCCTGCATGTGGGCCTTGCGAATTTCCACACTTTCCCATTAATAACAGATGCCAACATTTACTGAGTGAATAGCTAGTCCCAAGTACTGTGCTGAGGCTTGACATGGACAGGTTTATGTAATCCTCCCCATAATCCCTTGAGGTAGCTACAGTACCTTTCTCATTCCCACTTTGCAATTGAGAAGTGTGAGGCATAGACAGGTCAGGATTGTTTCAGCTGCAAGCGACAGAATCTTAACATGGTTCATGAAAAGAAGGAGCAATTGATTGATTTGTGTAACTGAAACGACCAGGAGTAGTTCAGGCATAGCTGGATCCAGGGCTCAGACAAGGTAATCAGGGCTTGATTTGTCTCTTCCTTTCCATCTCCTGGTCCCCCTTTCCTCTGTGTGGCTCCATTCTCAGGTTGCCTTTACCCATGGGATGGCAAGATGGCCACCAGCAGCCTCCAGACCAACTGATACATTTTCTTTCCCACAATGCAACAAATACTCTGGGATTGAGTCTCATTGGCTCTGACTGGGTCATATGTTCATCCCTGAACCAATCATTGTGAACAGGGGTTGAGATACTCTGATTGGCTAAATCTGTGTCCACCTCAGCTGCACCCCAAACTCATCATTTGAGGTGGAGGAGGTGTGGGTGGTCTTCCAAAGAAACTTGGGGTGCTGTTTTCATAGAAAGGGGCACACATTTGCCATCCCTATAGGCTCAGCTCTTTCCGCTTCTGGAAGAGAGAGATGTACCACTTGTGGCTGTGAGGGTCTGTGAAAGTTCTTGGCAAATATGGAAGTGCCCCCAGGGTTCTTCTTCCGTATTTCTCTTTTTTCCTTTCGGAATGTGACTCCTGGGATCCCCCTTCCTCCTCCTGAGTTCTGCTGCTCAAAGTGCAAAATGAATCAAATAACAGTGTGAGCATAGTCTATCAGAGCTGGGCATGGAAAAGACTAGGGTGTATTTCGTTGCTTAATAATAAATAGGTCAAAAGCAAGATTCATTCTTTCCAAAAATCATGAAATCATTCACTTATTCAACAAAAATGTATTGAGCATCCATTGAGTGTTGGGCTGTGGGAAGGCATCAGTCCTTTAAAAGTGAAGAAGAGGGGAAACTGCCTCAGTGAAGCAGACTGGGGTGTGATTCTTGACTTCACTACTTGAACCTCCCCGTCCTGTGGCCTAGAGCAGGTCACTGAATCGCTCAATCCCGTTTCTACAGGGGTTGGTGGGCCCTTCTACCTCCTATTGTTTATTGCTGTGAGGTGTAAATTTAAAAACACCTAACGCTAGGCCCAGCATATAGTGAACGCTCAGCAAATCATGTCTGTATTAGCAGAAGCTGGTGATCACTGAGGTTAAGGAAGACAACCGTCCTCAGCTGAACCCATCAATCTCAGGGAAAATTGTGATCACCAAGGTCAAAATAAAATGTTCTTGAAGAAAACTCTAAAGTCAGCAATGCTCCACCAAACAATAACACAAACAAGGAAATCTGGCACTTCCTCCGGATTATGGAATGTTGACGATTCTGCTTCAAGAGCCAGGAAGGGAAAAATATTTCCAAGATAGAAAGTTTCTGTTGGTGGCCTTGGGTGGGGGTGGACAGCTCACTCAATGGTCCCCTCCCCTGAAGATACCTCCCTCCCACTAAAGGGACTGAATTTTCACAGAAATAAGTTTCCAAATTCAAAACAATAGGAGAGAAAGAGTGATGCCCAGGCTGTCAATATACCACCCAAATTCACTTTTCCTGCTTGGAAACAAACAGCATCGATTCACTCATATGTTTATATCCTACAGTAGTTTGAGCCAGAGATGAAAGATGTAAGGGAATAGATTCACTGAATTCTTTAAATCCCCACCTAACTGCATGCTGAATTATGGAAATGTGGTAACTAAGAACAGCAAACCTCCTCCTTCCCATTACCAACACCCTGACTGGTACGCACTCGCCTGTCATTAACTCATCAAAACTGTGACTCAATTTTAAACGGCGAAAAGAAATTTTTAAAGACCTCGTATTCATTTGCTAGAGCTGCCAAAACCAAGTGCCGTACCAAAGATTGGGTAGCTCAAACGATAAAGTGAGTTCCTCACCGTTCTGGAGGCTGGAAGGCGCAGATCAAGGTGAGCCGGCAGTGGGGTTTCCTTCTGGGGCCTCTCTCCTTGCTTGTAGATGGGCGTCTTCTTCCAGTGTCTTTACATGGTCGTCACTCCGTTTTTCTGTGTCCTAATCTCCCCTTTTTATAAGAACGCCAGCCATATTGAATTAGAGCCCACCCATATGGCCCCATTTTACCTTAATTCTCTCTTTAAAGGTTCTAGCTCCAAATACAGTTGCATTCTAAGGTGCCGGGGGTTAGTACTTCAACAGAGGAATTTGGCCGGGGCGGGGGCAGCGGGTCGACAGGATTCAGCCCACGACAGACCCTGTTGTATACTGGGCCTGGAGGCGGAGTCTCTGCTGGAGTCCCAGGTGAAAGCATTCTGCAGCAGCACCCACCAAGTGACCGTTCCAAATCTTGTCTTTTAGAATTTCATTTTCATGGGTGACTTCAATGCCGGCTGCAGCTATGTCCCCAAGAAGGCCTGGAAGAACATCCGCCTGAGGATCGACCCCAGTTTTATGTGGCTGATCGGGGACCAAGAGGACACCACGGTGAAGAAGAGCACCAGCTGTGCATATGACAGGTGGGAGGCCCCTGCAGGGTGCTGCCGGCTTGCCGCAGTGAGTGGCGTGCGCTAGAAAAGGCGTGGCTGGGCGCCGTGGCTTACACCTGTAGTCCTAGCACTTTGGGAAGTCTTGATGGGTGGATTGCTTAAGTACAGGAGTTTGAGACAAGCCTGGGCGAGATGGCAAAACACCTTCTCTACAAAAAAATACAAAAATCAGTCAGGCATGGTGGCACACACCTATAGTCCCAGCAACTCAGGAGGCTGAGGTGGGAAGATTGCTTGAGCCCAGGAGGTGGAGGTTGCAGTGAGCCAAGATTGTACCACTGCACTCCAGCCTGGATAACATGAGACCTTGTCTCAAAAATTAAAAAATAAAAATAAAAAAGCACACTGCTTAGAGAGCTTATTATTATTAAATTAAATTTTAATTTAATTAAGTCAATTAAATTTCAGCCACCTTTACTGGGTACCACATGCAGTGTATGCACCGCAGGACCCTAGGTGGTGGCCCTGGGCATGGTAGCTTAGCAGAGGTAAGCACTGGCTTCGGTGTCACATGGGCCTGACACCACCACTTCATATGTCTGTGGCCAAGAGACAAGTGATCTATGTCTTCATTTCCTTACTTGTAAAATAGAAATTATCATAGCGCCTCACTCATGAAGCTCCGGCGTGGAGTAAACGAAATAACACATCAGGCTGCCAGCACAACACCTGGCATACAGCAAGTGCTCATCACATGCACGGGCTGTTAATTGTTCCATCGCAAAGACTTGCCACAATTTATTCATCCAATCCCCATCATTAGGCATTAGGCTATTGCCAAGGGTTTGCTGTTATAAATACCACTAAAATGAATATCCTGTATGTGCATTTTGTGCAAGTATTTGTGATTTCCTCAGGAAACAACTCTAAAAATGAGACCAATTAGTGCGACAGTATTTATGTGTTTAAAGTTTCAGCTATGTACTCCTAAATGCAAATGCATACATTGAAGTCCTAGCATTCCCTGTGCTTTTTAAAGCTGATTTTCAAACAGCTTTCATCTTTGCCCCTTCAATGGGGACAGCGGCGGGAGGTGTGTGAATGTCAGTGATCTTCCACCACAGGGGCCACAGGCGGGAAACCCCTCGGAGCCTGGTCCCAGGTGGTGGCCACAGTTCCCAGACCTCAGCCCTCCACGAGGAAGTGTGAGATGGCCATTTGCAAGAGAGCTGCTGGGCCCCTCATTTTCACTTCTCAAGTCCGGAGGTCTAGCTTTCATTTTCATCGCATGACCTCCTTTGTTCCTCTTGAAGCTTTTGGGGCTGGTGTTTCCTTTGCAAAGTCATCACTTTGCAAAGTGGAAACCCAAGGTGGGGAGTGACACGGGACTCGGTGCCCAGACCATCCCCGCCCCCTATTTTGAAGGACTTCCAGTAAAACTGGGTCAATGGCCACTCAGTCACACAAACATGTCAGTTGTGTGCCCTTGGGTAGGTCAAGTCGCCTCTCCAGTGCCATTTCTCTCCCCTGGCCAATGAGTGGGAAGTGACTGAAAATGATACAGAAGAATCATAAGGCAACATGGCCACAGGAGATCAGGTGGGGGCAGAATAGGTTAGAAAAAGATGTGTACTAAAAGGGTCCTGATTTTATACACATGAATGCCAATGGATGGCGGGATCACAGGCAACATTTTGAAGACTAATTTCTTATTTTGATGCTCTGAATTTGTTTTTCATAACAACACATGTAACTCTTGGGGCTTACTTTTTTCTTCATACAAGAGCTCTGCTCTGTCACCCAGGCTGGAGTGCAGTGGCACGGCTTACTGCAGCTTCCTGGGTTCAAGCGACTCTCCTGCCTCAGCCTCCTGAGTAGCTGGGATTACAGGCACACACCACCATGCCTGGATAATTTTTTTGTACTTTTAGTAGAGATGGGGTTTTGCCATGTTGGCCAGGTTGATCTTGAACTCCTGACCTCAGATGATCTGCCTGCCTTGGCCTCCCAAAGTGCTTGGATTACAGGCATGAGCCACCATGCCTGACCTCTTGTGGCTTTTAAAAAGTCATAGGCCAGGTATGGTGGCATATGCTGTAATCCCAGCTACTTGGGAGGCTGAGGCAGGAGGATCACTTGAGCCCAGGGGTTCAAGGCTTTAGAGCAACATGACCACACGCCTAGGAATAGCCACTACACCCAGCCTGGGCAACCTAGTGAGACCTGTCCCAATACAATAAAATCTAAAGTAAAACTAAATAAAATAAATTGAGAAAATAAAAAGCCATAAAAATGATGTTATAAAAATGGAGCTAGGCAAGATGGTCTCAATTGCAGTCCTCGTTCCATGTTCACATACTTATTGAATATCTCTCATGTGCTGAGTGCTGGGGGAACGTGCAGACATGCCAGGACCTGGCCGTGCCCTGGACCACCCTGGGAAAACTTCACATGAACACTGACCAGGTCCAGCACATCCCAAAAAGAAGTCAGAAACGGAAGAGCCTTAAACACGTCATTCTTGGCTCTCTGAGTCTTAGAGAAAGCTTTCACAAATCTCTAACCTGATGTGAAGAATTTACATTTGGGTTGAATTAGAAGTTAGCCATAGGCCGGGCATGATGGTTCACACCTGTGAGGCTGGCAGCTCACCTAAGGTCAGGAGTTCAAGACCAGACTGGCAAACATGGTGAAACCCTATCTCTATTGAAAATACAAAAATTAACCAGGCATGGTGGCACACCCCTGTAATCCCAGCTACTTGGGAGGCTGAGATAGGAGAATCACTTGAACCCTGGAGGCGGAGGTTGCAGTGAGCTGAGAGCACGCCACTGCACTCTATCCTGGGTGACAGAACGAGATTCCATCTCAAAAAAAGAAAAAAGCCGTGGTGGTGGTATTAGCAAATACAGACACCAAAACTGTCGATTGGAATGGGAAAGGCCCAGTGGGCACTCATGAAATGGCAGTTTGATGCACCTTGCCATTCCTCGGTAAGTCACTCAGGACCACGTGGACCCCAACCACCTCACCCAACTTGGGATATGTTAGTTTGTTTCCAAAACTCCTTTGACTACCTCATTCTCACTTTTTGTCATTACTGCAAAGCACATGTACTGTGATTTTTCTCAGTATTTTTCATTAAATCCCTTAATTTCATACTGAAATAAATTTTTAAAGAAATTTTATAATGCTAACATGAGTAAGAAAAAAGCATCATTTGCCACAAATTGAAGGTCACATTAAAAATTAAGTCAGGTGAAAATCACATTGTTAAATTCTGCCTTCATTCTCTTGCCTACAGAATGCTTGGAGACGGCAGCCTACTCTGTCAACACAGAAGCTTAGGGGGGTATTAAAAACAAACCAGCACCTCCCTGAATTTCTCCATGATCAAATCAGGAAAAGTGAAAAATAATTGGAAAGGGAACAGCGTTCTCAGTACGCAAGTCACTGTTGTATAGGATAGTGTGCATGTGTCCTGTAAAATCTTCTCCTACTCCGTCAGGGACATTGCCCACACTGGGAGACAGTGTCCTGGTGTCCACAGAACCACGTCAGGGACTGATCCTATTTCAGAGTCGTAGGCGCTGTCCTTCAGGGTCACAGGCTAAAATCCAGTCTGGACTTTGGGCACCACATAAAAGGGCCAGGCTGCTCAGTCAGTTCCACAGCAGACACAGACCTTGGCTTGGTCTCGGTGATCCACAGGGCGAGTTAACACGACTGTTTTCCCTCCCCTTGCTCCAGGATTGTGCTTAGAGGACAAGAAATCGTCAGTGCTGTTGTTTCCAAGTCAGCCAGCGTTTTTGACTTCCAGAAAGCTTATAAGCTGTCTGAAGAGAAGGTAAGGCTGCCCGTCTTGTCTTTCTATGCCACTATCTGGGAAAAATGGATTAGCCTGGGCAACATGACCAGACCCCATCTCTAAAAAATTGGCCAGGCGTGGTGGTGCATGCCAATGGTCCCAGCTACTTGGGAGGCTGAGATGGGAAGATCACTTTAGTCTGGGAAGCAGAGGTTGCAGTGAGCCAAGATGACACCATTGCACTCCAGGCTGGGCAACAGAATGAGATTCTGCCACACACACACACACACACCACACACACACACACACGCACACACACAACACGATGGGTTGATGTCATCCTTTGCGGTCACCACTGGAGGCACAACATGGGGCACTATTCCTTGAGTCTCAATGCCTATGATTCTGTGATTTGTTTGATTTTGGACGGAGCTGCTGATCCTGGACTGACGCGCACCAGTGTGTGTTCTGTGGGGTGACTTCCAGCATTTCATCTCCCCTCCTTGGTTCTGAATTTGCTCATCACTGATGAAAGCATCTCCCAGGCATCTCCTAATTTCCAAATCTACCTCCCTTTTCTCCTTACAGGCCCTGGATGTCAGCGACCACTTTCCAGTTGAATTTAAACTACAGTCTTCAAGGGCCTTCACCAACAGCAAAAAATCCATCACTCCAAGGAAGAGGACAAAGAGCAAACACTCCTAGATCCAAGGGTGTCATCTTTTAACCATTTCTTGCCTCTAAATAAAATGTTTCTCTAACGGATGTGAACTGCTCCCTGCATTTAGGTAACAAGACTGGTCCAACTGCTTCTGTGTTTTGACCTGAATTTATTCTAACTTGAGCCAAATTGAAAGGAGAATCTGTTATGTATCGCTTGGTCTCATACGTCCCCTGAATTGTCCAAAAGGGAACCAGAGGAATTTGTAGTCCAAAATGATGGTCTTCATGCCCTGAGCCAGAGCCCCATCCACTGTCACTGCCCCTGTCACGCCTGTCACACCAGAGGCTGCAGGAGGAGGAAGAGCGTCCGCTTTCAGTCCTCATGAGAGGTCCTGTTCCATGCACAATGATCAG
Organism: Saimiri boliviensis; assembly: GCF_048565385.1. Lineage (NCBI taxonomy): Eukaryota > Metazoa > Chordata > Mammalia > Primates > Cebidae > Saimiri > Saimiri boliviensis. The sequence continues at coordinate 3,687,015 of NC_133456.1, forward strand.
AAACACCAAGGCCCCAGCTGCCCCATGTGATTTGGGCAATTAACTGTTTTAAGAATCTGCCCCCTCCTGTCTGAAGTCAGGCCACCACCATGTCTCACAAAGTTGAAGGGTAAAAGCCACTCCTATCTGGTTTCTCTGCCTTTGGATTGTCCTCCAACTCAGCCAGCCCAGGAACCACCAGCGTCATCCTCTGAAATGCGAATCTGACCACAGCCCACTCTCAGTCCCACCCTCTGCCCATACATCCTTCAGGGGCTCCCATCACCATCAGAGAGAGCTCAGTCTTGGCCACCATGACGGTTATCTGGCGTATTGTGCCATCCCCACCTTCTGTGAGGGTCCTACCCCGAACCCCTGCTCCAGGAGGATGTCCTCCACCCTGCGCACCCCATGCACTCCCTTGGCTCAGCTCCCCCATGCCCTGCCCTGTCCCAGAGCCCTGGCTAAGTGCCTCCAGCCCTCATGTGCACCCTACCTCTATTGCAACACCCACCACATTGTATTTGTCACTGGGGCCAGTGCTGGGGCTCTTTGGGGCCCCACTGTGACAAACACCTAGTGGGCTGGCTGGCTGGGACTTGAGGGTTTTCTCTTTCTGCAACCAAGGATGCTCATCGGAGTCCAGCAACACAGTACCATTTAGCCTGTATCCTAGGTGCCCGTTTTTGTTTGTTTTGCTTTGTTTCCCTGATGTTTCTTTGTTCAAGTCATACGTGAACAGGACTAAATGTGCGAACAGCACCGAAGAAGAAGCAGGGAAAAGGAATACCGTGCCCTGACCCCATCCCCGAATTTCCTGTCTCAGAAACAGCCCCTCTTCCCAGCTCATGTGTCCTTCCAGAGAGTCTGCACACAAATGAGCACCACATGCAACCTTAAAAATACAAAATACAGCACACCATATGCATGGTTCCACTCCTTTTTTTGTTTGTTTGTTTTTTGTTTTTTGTTTTTGTTTTTGTTTTTGTTTTTGTTTTGAGACGGAGTGTCGCTCTTGTTACCCAGGCTGGAGTGCAATGGCACGATCTCGGCTCACCGCAACCTCCGCCTCCTGGGTTCAGGCAATTCTCCTGCCTCAGCCTCCTGAGTAGCTGGGACTACAGGCACGCGCCACCATACCCAGCTAATTTTTTGTATTTTTAGTAGAGATGGGATTTCACCACGTTGACCAGGATGGTCTCGATCTCTCGACCTCGTGATCCACCCGCCTCGGCCTCCCAAAGTGCTGGGATTACAGCCTTGAGCCACCGCGCCCGGCTGTTTTTTTCTTTTAATGTATTAGGTATGATGTGACTTTTTATGTAGGAGGAAAAGACCACAAGCCTGACGCTTAAAATTATGTAACATCTGACTTGGAGAACGAAATCTACAGGGCCCTGATTAAGCAGGGGAAACTGTCTTCCCCAAATGTCCAATTAACCTCAGAGGTCCTGTTGGAATCGGCGGGGCTGGGGAGCAATGGCAAGGCTGTCAACACATCTGGGACCCTTTTTCTGAGCCAGGGCTCACTGTTTCCAAGGTCCAAAATGGTCAAGAAGGTCAGGCACAGTGTCTCATGCCTGTAATCCTAGCACTTTGGGAGGCCAAGGTGGGCAGATTGCCTGAGCTCAGGAGTTCAAGACCAGCCTGGGCAACACAGCAAAACCCCGTCTCTACTAAAAATACAAAAAGTTAAACGGGCATGGTGGCATGCTCCTGTAGTCCCAGCTACCGGGAGGCTGAGGCACGAGAATTGCTTGAAACCTGGAGGTGGAGTTTGCAGTGAGCTGAGATCATGCCATGGCACTCCAGTCTGGGAAACAGAGTGAGACACTGTCCGAAAAAAAAAAAGGTGACTCAAGCGAGTCATAAATGGGCTTATTTCAGAGGGAGAGGCTCATCCTTTCATCCTCTGCCCCAAGGTACTGCAAGCTCCGACAGCCGGCATGGCTGGGACAAGGGCCCTGGCTGCTGGGGTCTGGGGCTCCGTGCTGCCTGGAGGAGGAATGGGAAGGAGGGCCAGACACTAAACGAGTCTGTCCACGGCTTTCACTTGGTCCTGACACCCTGCAGCTTCCTCCCTAACAAGACATCCTTCCACTCCTGTCCAGCAGCAGGTTACTGGAGCCACAGGCATCTGCCAGCTCTTATTCCAGCCAAATTCTGCCAGACAAGAAAGCACAGAGCAGAGTGTGTCTCACTGCCCACAACCTAATGGAGCTGTAAACATCCTCTTGTTTCTGTGGGTCACCTGGCCTGGCCTGGGCAAGGAATTCTGGTGGCCTTTTGGGGAAGAGGGGTGTCTCCTGGTTATAGGCCCTCTTTTAGTTTAGCCTAAAGCTTGGCTGGGTGCGGTGGCTCACACCTGTAATCCCAGCATTTTGGGAGGCTGAGGTGGGAGGATCACTTGAACCCAGGAGTTTGAGACCAGCCTGGGTAGCATGGCAAGACCCTGTCTGAACAAAAAGTGACAAATCAGCCATGCATGGTGTTGTGTGCCTGTAGTCCCAGCTACTCGGAAGGCTGAGGCAGGAGAATCACTTGAGTTGCTCTAGTTTGGTTATGGTGAATTCATTTTTGCCACACATGGATCATGCCAGGATTCCATTTCTTTGTCATTTACCACGACAAATATTTTGGCAAGTAAGCCTGAGGACAGAGATGCCCCAATTCCAGTCCTTGTGACATCCTCTTCCTTGTCAACACCCTTTTCCTGCCACCAATCCAAACCCCTCCCCCAGTGACCTTCACCCTGACCCTACTGGGGGTGGGGTGGGTGAAGGGAGCTCCTGCAATTCAGCAACCCTGCTCCTATCTCCCCCTTGGGCTGGAGAGGGCAAGTATAAAGAGTAGTTGCCAAACCAGGAAATGGCGACAATGGGAGCCACATCTGTTGTCCCTCTTGGAAAGACGAAAGGCACCAGCCCAGGCAGGTGTGAGGGTGGGACGCAGGGCGGCTGAGAGAGGCCCACACTCGCATCAGCTGCTGAGTCTCCTGATCAGGGCAGTCTTCCACCTGAATAGCCCTGACGGACCCAGTATTCCCACGACACTCGCACCTGGGTCATATTTCAAAGGAGGAGTAGGTCTCCATGGTCCCCAAGCCCCTGGCAACAGTGGCGTCAATCTTTAGGATTCAAGGAAGCAACTGAAATTAAGTCAAAATAAGGGAATTTAAGGAAACAAGAATCTATGGATGCAGGTGTGTGCGTGTGTGTAGTGCGTGTGTGCGCTCGCGAGCACACACGCACCCCCCCACACACACATACACACACACACACACACACACACACTCAGCCCTTTCCCAAGGGTTGCCCTGCCTGGCACATACTCTCCAGCCTGCTAAGCCTCTGGCTGGGTGGTACCAGCCCATGGCCCTACCTCACATCCGTTCTCCGATGGCAGGTGGGAGGAGGTCCATCATTTGCAGAAACTCCTCCTGCTGCTCCTCTATGCTCTGGGAAACTCTATACACCAAACACCCTGGGAGTTTTATTTTTCTGAGTTATATTTACTTTGAGATTTTCACTGCTGAGATCTTTTCACAGTTTCAGAGAGGCTAGAGCTGCAAATATGCGTAAAGGTTAATAATAAGTAACGGCTGCCATTTGCTAAGGGCTTCTCTGGCAGGCTGTGTGCAAAGAGGCTGCGGCTCCGGCCATCTCACTGAATTCCAGCCGCAGCCCTGAGGTGGAGTCTGATGCCATCTCCATTTTAGAGTCGAGGAAAATGAGGCCCAGAGAAGTTAAATATTTGCCTCAGGTCACACAGCTGGGGAGTAGTGAACCCAGGTGACTCACCCATTAGGCACAGAAGGCACCGTGCCGAGGACCCACGGAAATGTGTTAATTTCTTTCAGAATCAGAAAGAAAAACATGAACTTTGGGGATGAAGAAAAATTAACATAATAATAGCATGTTTGTCTTTATACCAATACAGTCGTAAAACATAATTTTTAATATATTTTATGGGGGAAAGGATCTGTAAAGACAAAGGTGCCTAAGGCCCATTAAAGTCACAATACGGCCCCCGGTGGAGCCCGAATTCAAGTCCCGGTCTGCCTGCCTTCAAAGTTCATGTTCTCTCCGGTCTAGTCTAATCCTGTTTACAAATGAGGAAACTGAGGTCCAAAGCCACACAGTCTAGGGCAGTGCCAGGAGGAGAGCTTGGGTTTCTAGAGGGCCAGCCATCACGGCATGTGGTCCGACAGCACCACCAGGTGGCCCTTTAGGGAACTTACCTTTAATCCAGCGGTGAACTCTAGAAAAGAGAAAGGGCTCAGACAGGTCCAGATACCCGCAGGAAGCATCCGAAAGCCAACCTGCCCTCGGGCTCCACACTCAGCAGTGGAGGAGCCAGTCCAGCAAGCCAATTCCACACCCGCTCTAGGCTGTCATTGGAATCCACACATCTCACCCTACACACATACACACACACACACACACACACACACACACACCACCCCCACACCTCCCAGAGTAAAAGCATCGTCCCCTAGAGTTAATATTTGTAAGAGAGATCCAAGATGGCTGATCACTAGCAGCTCGGGAGTGTAGCTCCCAGTGAAAGCGCAAAGAACGAGAGGACGCCACACCTTCACATGAATTCTTGTTGCTCACGCACCAGGAGATTCCCAGCGGAGGAGCCCCACGGGTCGCCAGCGCGACTCCTGTGACCGGCGAGGCGGTTTTGCCGGCGCCTCGGAGCGTCGGTTCTCGGTGCAGAGTCGGAAAAGCACCATCAATCTTAACGCCGCTGATTGAGTCGGCGCAGTGGGTTGCTCAGATTTCGGCGCTGAGAATCAGTAAGTTGGACGTCCACTCAGAAACCCAATTACAAAGACGGTAATTATAAAGACCACAGATGGATAAATTTATAACAAAGGGAAGAAAACAGCCAAAAAAGGCTGAGAATACCCAAGATCAGAACGCCTCTCCCTCAGCAGGGGATCCCAGTTCCTCATCAGCAACGAAACAAGGCTTGATGGAGAACGAGTGGGTTCCAATTACAGAAGCAGGCTTCAAAATGTGGATAATGAGAAACTTCTGTGAATTAAAAGAACTTGTTATAACACAATCTAAAGAAACTAAGAACTTTGAAAAAAGGTTTGACGAAATGTCAACAAGAATACAAAATTTAGAGAGGAAAATAAGTGAATTGATGGAGCTGAAAAACACAATACGAGAACTTCGTGAAGTATGCACAAGTTTTAACAGCCGAATTGATCAAGCAGAAGAAAGGATATCAGAGGTCGAAGACCAACTCAATGAAATAAAACACGAAGACAAGACGAGAGAAAAAAGGATAAAAAGGAACGAGCAAAGTCTCCAAGAAATATGGGACTATGTGAAAAGACCTAATCTACGCTTGATAGGTGTACCTGAATGTGACGAAGAGAATGAATCCAAGCTGGAAAATACGCTTCAGGACATTATTCAGGAAAATTTTCCCAGCCTAGTAAGGCAGGATAATATTCAACTCCAGGTAATACAGAGAACACCACAGAGATATTCCTCAAGAAGAGCAACTCCAAGGCACATAATCGTCAGATTCACCAGGGTTGAAATGAAGGAGAAAATACTAAGGGCAGCCAGAGAGAAAGGTCAGGTTACCCACAAAGGGGAAGCCTCTTAGACTTACAGCAGATCTCTCAGCAGAAACCCTACAAGCCAGAAGAGAGTGGGGGCCAATATTCAACATCCTTAAAGAAAAGAATTTTCAACCCAGAATTTCACATCCAGCCAAGCTAAGCTTCACATGTGAAGGAAAAATAAAGTTTTTTGTGAATAAGCAAGCACTCAGAGATTTCATCACCACCAGGCCTGCTTTGCAAGAGCTTCTGAAAGAACCACTACACATATGAAAGGAACAAACAGTATCAGCCTTTCTAAAAAATTATCAAAAAGAGCATCAATATAATGAAGAATTTACATCAACTAATGGACAAAATAGCCAGCTAAAGACAGTATTAAACTCACATATATTATTATTAATTCTAAATTTAAATTGACTAAATCCCCCAATCCAAAGACAGGCAATTTGAATAAAAAACCAAAACCCATCAGTATGCTGCATCCAGATCCATCTCACATTCAAGGATACACAAAGACTCTAAACAAGGGATGGAGAAAGATTTACCAACCAGAGAGCTAAAATAAATAAATAAAAAGCAGAAGTTACAATTAAGCAACAAAGATCAAAAGAAGCAAAGAAGGACATTATATAATGATAAAAGGATCAATGCAACAACAAGAAGAGCTAAAGATCCTAAATATATACGCACCCAATACAGGAATACCTAGACATATAGGACTTATAAAGAGACTTAGACTCCCACATAATAATAGTGGGAGACTTCAACATTAATATTAGACAGATCAATGAGACAGAAAATTAACAACGATATTCAGGTCTTGAACTTAGATCTGGAACAAGTAAATGTAATTAACATTTATAGAACTCTCCACTTTAAATACACAAAATATACACTCTTATCAGTACCACATCATATCAATTTAGAAGTTTAAATGAAATCTTGGTTGGCTCCTTGTTTGTTATTCTCTTCCCACATTTTCTTTCATGTCTCCATTATTAAAGACAATTATAGGCATACCCATATTTAGACTGCATTCTAGCCTGGGCAATAAAGCAATACCCCCATCCTCTCTCCCTCTTTCTCTTTCTCTTTCTTCCTCTTTAAAAAAAAAAAAAAAATATTTGTAAAGTGCTTACACCAGTCTGGTCCAATAGGAATATAATATAAGCCAAAATGTAATCTGAAATTGTCTGGTAGCCATATTTTAAGAAGTAAAAGAAACAAGTGAAATTAACTTTAATATATTTAATATTTTATTTAACCCAGAAATCAGCAAACTATACAGCCTGTGGGTGAAATCTGGCCCACTATCTGTTTTTTTTTAAATAAAGTTTTATTAGAACACAGCCACACCCTTTTGTTTTGGTATTGTCTGTGGCTGCTTTTGCACTGCAATGGCAGAGTTGAGGAGTTGCATAATTGAGACCAGGTGGGCCACAAAGCTGAAAATACTTACTACTATCCAGTCCTTGATAGGCAAAGTTTGTCAACCTCTGATTTAGCCCAATCTATCCAAGTATGGGCATTTCAACAGATAATTCAATATAAAAATTATTAATGAGAAATTTTGCATTCATTATACTAAATCGTTGAAATTCAGTGTGTGTTTCATACTTACAGTGCATCGTAGTTTGGATGAGACTCTTTTCAAATGCTCAGTGGGCATGTGTTGGACTATGACTACCGAATTAGACAGTGTAGGGCTTAGAACAATGCCTGCAGGTATCATACAGGTATTCATTAAATACCTAAATAAATTCCCCACCAGCCTTTCTCAACTGGCTTCCCAGAAAGAATTAAGTCCTAACATCCGGGGACAGCCTCTGTTTGTAATGAATCAGCTTCTTTCCCATGCCTATAGAATGGTGTCATTTCTGGGGGGACTGAGAAAAGAGTCACTAGCACCATTTTCTGGAGGGTTCAATGTATTCGCAGAATTCCAGTTGAAAAAGGCTGTCCCAGTGGCAGATGGTCCTTTTCTAAGCAGCTTGAAGACTTGCTGCCAATAGAATTATTATTAATAATGAACTCAGATGTATAGAGCCAGGCACTGTGCTAAGGTCTTTCTGAACATTGTTTCAATGACAGAAATGACAGAGACCTCCCTCAGGAAGGCTCCTCTGTGCACCAAAGGTGTCCACTGTCCCCCATACCACCCTTCTCACTATGTCTGTGAGCGCCAAGATCTGATCCCCCCATTCCCCAGGAGCTCAGCCTAGGCCCAGCTTGCAGGACCTGCTGGGTCAATACGTGCTGCATTCAATCAAATAACTCTAGAGAAGGTGGGGACTATTTGGTGTTTGATTGAACCTGGCAGGTGTTTATCCAGCAGCTCTGTTGTGCAAGGCTGCTGTGTGAGTCTCCGGGGAATCCATTCCCACATTAATTCTTGCTGATGTTTCCAAGATTGCTAAGGGAAAGCCACGCACGATAGTTGCATTTGCGGTTCTAAGTGCTCTAGCTCCTCTGTGATGGTTCAGCTCAGAGGCCAACCACTAGAGACCCGGTCAAAGTGCTTCGTTTGCCCAGTGCTTTCTCTGTCCAGCCTGAGGAACTGCCCTTTTGTCTGGGTAAGGAGGGAAGGGTACCACGATGTCCTGGTTGAACAAGACCTGCCCATGAGCATCTTGGTTTTGGAAGAGCGGTGTGCAGGGATGACTATTTGAATTCCCTACCTGCCCGAGGCCTTCTAAGCAATCAGATGCTGTTGGCACCAACATCAGATGTATTGATGGACAATCATTCGACGTGTGTGAGATTCTGCAAGATAACTGTTTCTGAGAGAAGGAGGGAGGCACATCAAGATAATATGAGTAACCAAGGTTTCGCTGTCAGAAGGGAAGTGGTACAGAATGAACTCTTCCTCTCAAAAGACTACCTATTTATTTATTGAATTTATTTATTTTTTGACACAGACCCTCACTCCGTCACCCAGGCTGGAGTGCAGTGGTGCAATCTCAGCTCACTGCAACCTCCACCTCCCGGTTCAAGCAATTCTCCCACCTCAGCTTCCCAAGTAGCTGGGACTACAGGAGCACACAACCACATCTGGTTAATTTTTAATATATATATATTTTTTCTAGAGATGGGGTCTCACTATGTTGCTTGGGCTGGTCTCAAAGTCCTGGACTTAAGCGATCCTCCTGCCTTGGCCTTCCAAAGCACTGGGATTACAGGCATGAGCCACCATTCCCGGCCATCTGCTTCTTTTAATTTATCTCCTCCTATACCCTTGACCTCAAGTGGTCCACGAACCAGCAGCATCAGCACCATCTGGGAGCTTGTTAGAAATGCAGAATTTCCCCCGTCACCGCCCACTCCCTGCCCCCAGTCAGAACCCGCATTTTGCCAAGACCCCAGCTGATTCTCATGCATAAGATGGAAAAGTGCTGCTCTGTAGTAGTGTGGACCACTGCCTGACATACATCATTTATCTGCTTGTTATCTACCTTTGGTGAGGACAGGGATCATGTCTGTCTTGTTCTCTATTGTATGCCTGGGGGCTCAATAAACATTTGTTAAATGATTGACTGACTGAATGAATGAGCCAGAAATCAAACCCAAGCCTCCTAGTTAAACTGAGTCACAATTCCATCTGTGTTTTTTCAGTGACTCATTTCCGGGTAGAGCTGGGACTCTGTAACTCTAGATCTCCATCTCTGTTCTGAATGATGAGATCACAGTTGGTTCCTACCTCACAGGGGGTTTGTGAGGACAGTTCCTGTTCCAAGTGCTTTCCCTCTTGACTTCCCCGAAACCCCATGGCACAGGAAGACACACACTAGCTTATCCCCATTTTTCAGATGTGAAAATTGAGGCCCAGAGAAGTTGCGGTTCTTGCCTGAGATCACACAACTCAGAAGTGGTAGAACCAGATTTGAACTCATACCCACTGATTCCAAATCAAATTCTCATCCCTAGTCCACGTTCGTTCATTTACTCATTCATTCCACAGTCAAGTATCAGCCCCGGGCTGGGAGCTGGGAGGGCATGAACAATGTTAACTAAGAAGTCTTGGAACCCAAAGGACTTCCCAGGCCAGATGGATATACAAGGAATGGTGATTCCATGCGACCGGTGCTTCTGCGGACTCGAAAACCCGCAGAAGAATGAAGGTAGGCTCAACCAGTCTTCTTGGAGGTTTCTCAGAAGATTTCCCAGAGGAGGTGATGTGTGAAATTTTATCAGGGTGGGGCAGGAGGACGAGCATCCCAAGTGGAGAGAGCAAAGCATGCAAAGGAAGGTGCCTAAGCACATCCCCAGGTCCGTGTGCCTAAGGGAAGTGATCCAGTTCCATGAGCCAGGCGTGACGGGCGGTGAAGGATGAGGCTGGGAGAGAGGCCAGGCCTGCCTGCCAAAGGCCTGGAATGGCAAGATGGTGGTGGCCCTTACCCACATGCCAGTTGTACTCCCAGGATGACATGATTGGGCACTGGAACTTCTCCTTGGGCCTCAGCCGATGCTGTGCCTGGAGATACAGGGCCTGGCCTTGGCCATCGTGGGAGCTGCCTTAGAAGAGCAGCTGCAGGATTCCTGGGGAGACCTGCCCATTTCTAAGCTCTCTGGCCTGGTCTGGCCTCCTGACCCCTGAGTTGCTTTTCGGGCCTCCCAGACTCTTGTCTCCCTTGGGTGGGGACTCCTGGACACCCACTCCCCTGGGCAGCTGGTTCTGGGCCCCCTGGTCTCTGGCCATCCAACCTGTACCTCCTTGCTATCACGGGAACTCCTCCCACATGCAGCTCTGTCCCTTGCTAGCAGAGGGTCCTCGTCCGTGCAGCAGGGTGGGAGCGGGAACCACCCTTAGTATTGGGAGAATGACATTAGACCAGCATATCAGACACTTGGGACAGTGTCTGGCTTGGAGGAAGTGTGCCCGCCAGGTGCTAAGCTGTGCTGTGTGTGCCTTAAACCACCCTCCCCATTAGTAGGCTCTCACACCTTCTTTCCACGTGGGGCAAGGAGGCTTGGAGAAACCACGTGACTGCCCCAGGGCACCGTGGCTGGTGTGCCTCTGCTGCTGTGTACCTACTCCATGCCAGGCCCCAGGCTGGGGACTTTACTGTTACATCACTTAATCCTCACAGTGATTTGCAAACAGGCTGTCTTGCGTCACTTTCCCAAATGAGTAAACTGAGGAATCTCTGGGATTAACTCCAAACCCACGTCCTTGTGTTACAGACACAACATTCTCCCAGGAAGTGGGATGGGCACTTGAGAGAGGCACAGGCAGGATGGGACAGGTGAAGATCCACCCGATGCCTCAGTGGCACCACAAAGTCAGCCTCCGGGATCCTCACACCTTCTGCCTCCCTGGCCAGGGAGAAGGAGGCTACCCACAGTGCCCTGGGGCCACCTGCCTTCCATTCTGCTGGGTGTACTCTCATAAACATCATTAGCTTCCGACCCTGTGCCAGGCACTGAGCCAGGCTCAAAATGTAGATAAGAAACGGCAGAGCCCAGGTACTTACTGCTCTCAGGGTTTCACCCTTTAGAAGGGGAGGCAGACGCTTAGCCAGGTTGCAGTGAGTGGGTCAGGGAAGGCCTCCTGGAAGAGGTGCCCTTTGACTGAGACCTGAACTCTGAGTTAGCCAGGCAAAGCGCAGGGGAAGAGTGTTGCAGCCTGGGAACTCCCAGTAAGGCAGAAAGGCCACGGCTGTATATAGACTGCCCTCTGAGCTTCAGTCTTTCCACGTGTGAAATGGGCTGTGAGGGAGTTTGGGAAATTTGGGGAAGAAACTCCGGTTAAGTGGAACAGCAGGGCCTGAGCTGCCTCCCCAGGGAACGCACAGCAGTGACTGATGCACTTTGGCACGCAGGCTCCCTGCGCAGGAGCTCAGCAGCAGTCAGTATCTCCTTGCGGACCTACTGTGTGTCCCGGGCTGCAAGTGGACAAACGACCAAACGCCTGGCCTCGCAAAGCTGCTCCCTGTCTTCCCTGTGGCTCGATGCCGCGTCTGCTCCTCCAGAGTATCCCTGTGACCGAGCCTGGCACACAGTAGGTGCCGGGGAAGTGTGCTCAGGGAAATGACGTCGGCGCGCACCCCATATTGGCTCTGCGGCGGGGGATGAGGGGGGGCGAGGGGTGAAGGGAGGACAGTCAGGAGTTGTGGGTTTGGGGGTGGCGAGACCCTGGGGTCAACCGGTGGCGGGTCGGGGTCTGCTGCTAGAATTCCAGACCGCCTCCCTGCCCCGCCCCCGCAACTGCGAAGTCCGGGTGCTCGGGGGAGAGGTGCGTGGGTCCGCGCCTTCCCCCACGCAGGGACTCCCCTCGGGGACGCCGTTCGCGTGTCCAAGGCCACCCCTGGCGGTCGCTGCGGCGACGACAACGCGGTTGGCTGTCTTTCCCTCCCCCGAGACCCACGACGTACCCGGGAGGGACCCGGGCTGGGACGGTGCAGAGGCTCCCAAAGGGCCAGCGAGGCCGACGGCCCGCCAGGAGCGCCGCCTTTGGCGTCTGTTCCGTATGTCTGGAGCCATGCACAGCTCCACTGTTCCTAGGCAGGTTTACCGGGTTTTAACACAGCCTTGACCGTTAATGACTACCTGTGTGCCCTTGGGCCAGTCACCGAACCTATTTTTTTTTTTTTTTTTTTTTTTTAAGTCTTGCTCTGTCGCCCTGGCTGGAGTGCCGTGGCGCCATCTCAGCTCACTGCAACCTCTGCTTCCTGGGTTCAAGCAACCCTCGTGTCTCAGCTTCCAGGGTAGCTGGAATTATAGGCGCCTGCCACCACACCTGGCTAATTTTTCCTCCCTCCCTCCGTCCGTCCCTCCCTCCCTTTCTTCCTTCCCTCTTTCTTTCCTTTCTCTCTCTCTCTCTCTTTTTTTTTTTTTTTTTTTTTTTTTTTTTTTTTTTTTTGAGATGGGGTCTTGCTCTGTCGCCCAGGCTGGAGGGCAGTGGTGCTATCTCGGCTCACTGCAACCTCTGCCTCCCGGGTTAAAGCCATTTTCCTGTCTCAGCCTCTTAAGTAGCTGGGACTACAGGCGCCCATCACCACACCCAGCTAATTTTTGTATTTTCAGTAGAGGTGGGGTTTCATTATGTTGGCTAAGCTGATCTTGAACTCCTGACCTCAAGTGATCCACCTGCCTCGGCCTCCCAAAGTTCTGGGATTACAGGTGTGAGCCACTACACCCGGCCAGTCACCAAACCTTTCTGAGCCTTGACAAACTTTCCTGTAAAAACTGTGATAATAAGACTCAGTGCCTAGCATTAGCGTTACTTGCGATGATAATTTTCTTACTCTTAGTTTATTAATTCATTTAAACCCCATCCATCTAAGAACCCCTGGGATGGAGTGGGGGCAGCCCTCAGGCCTGGCACTGGCCTAGGCCTGTGCTAAGGAAAAAGAGTGAAGCTCTGAAACCAGAGGACAAGAACAGGCTGGCATGTGGGCTGCAGCCCTCCTGGGTGCACGTGACTCACCCTTTCCCCTCCCACCTTTCTGGCCGCTCCCTGAGGCCACCAACATCCCCCCTCAGACAGAGTTCTGTGGTGCCCACCCCACCCCACCCACTCCTATCCATCCTGCCCAACCCTAATGCCCGGGCCCGACTCCGTCCACAACACTCCACTGCTCCTGCCTCAGCCTCCCATCTGGGATTACAGGTGCACACTATCACACCCAGCTACTTTTTATATTTTTAGTAGAAACGGAGTTTCACCATGTTGGCCAGGCTGCTCTTGAACTCTTGACCTCGTGATCCACCCGCCTCAGCCTCCCAAAGTTCTGGGTTTGCAAGAGTGAGCCACCGTGCCTGGCCTGAAATGCTCTTTATGTGTATTTTGTCAGTGAGTTCTCAGAACACTCTATGGGGGTGGGTCCTGTTACCCCATTTCATTGGAAAGAAAACTGAGGAACAGTTTTCTGTGAAGGATAAGTGACCTGCCTGCCAGAAGCCCTGGCAGGGCTAGGATTTGAATCCCCAGCCCAAACTTAGAACCACCACACTTAATGGTTTCTGCATAAGCCTCCCTTTCCCTAGCTGGGGTGCCCCTTCCAGTCTCCCTTGGGGAGCCAAATCTCTGCAACACTCAGGCAGTCCCTCTCTTAAGAGCTTTGGGCTGGGGAAGATTTGCCCAGGCCAGTTGGGGTTGGATGTGCTGAGGGGGAGGGGGCAGGGGGAGGTGTCTTTCTGGAGTTCATCTGATTTTAGAATGGAAGTTTCCCATTACTTCCCCATTATACAGATGAGAGCAGTGAGGCACAGAGAAGATGATCGCTTGAAGTGTCTCGGTTGGTGAGCAGCAGCGCTGGGCTTGAAATCAGGTTTGAACCTGCAGCACATGACCAGCTGCTCCCTGAATGCTGCTTCTACACAAGGCTATTCTGCAGCTATGGAGCCAGCTGCTTGTAGCTGGGCCTGAAGCTGGCATTTCCAGGACTTGGAGCCTCTGCTGAGGTTTTCTTCTGTGAATACACCCCGCCAGGTTTCAGCACCAGCTTTGCCCTAAGCACATGGACTTCCTGGAAAGGGAGGGCAGCCCCCGACAGGCAGAGGTGTACTGGTACGTTGGCAAGGCAGTCAGGGCAGAGGGGGAAACGTGGGCAATGAAAGGCTTGCAGATTCTCTCATCTTTGTACTTTGTCCTGGGGAGATAAGCAAGTCCAAAATACAAAACACCCTTGGATACGTGGATCCGTGCCATGAGTCAGGCTCATAAATTCTTCATTTCCGGCCTGCTCTTGAGAACTCTTAAGGAAGAGAAAAAGGGTGTGAGGGGTGTGGAGTGGGTCTTCCTAAATTCCATGCCCATGAGCCGGTCCCCGTAGGCTTAGGGGCTCAGACAAAAGCCTTATCACAAAGCAGAGAAGGATTTCTTTGTTTAGAAAGATTCCTCCCACCATCCATTTAGGCAGCATCCTTGGGACAAAGCCAGAAAAAAAAAAGAAGAAAAAAAAAAAAAAAACTGCATCCAGGCTTGCTTGAGCCGTTACTGCCCCCAGTGTGACATTTTTACTCCCTCAAATTATGATTTGCTGTTGTGAAAAGGAAAAAATATATATGTACATAAGATACTCATTTCTGGGGGTTTTCATTCGTGAAATAAATACAGCCCCTTTCCTCTCCAATTTCATGGCAATTTGGAAACACTCCATCCCTTTCCTCGATCCTACTTCCACAGGGCCAAGAACTGAGGCTAATCAACATTTTTAATATAATCTTGGTGAGTTGACAAGGATCAAGCACTCATTTTGCTATTAACCTTTATTCTGCTATTTTTTTTTAAGGGACTCTCACTTTGTCGCCCAGGCTAAATGGAGTGCAGTCGCGTGATCTTAGCTCACTGCAGCCTCTGCTTCCCAGGTTCAAGTGATTCTCCTCCCTCAGCCTCCCAAGTAGCTGGGATTACAGGCGCCTGCCACCACGCCCAGCTAATTTTTGTATTTTTTAGTAGAGATGGTATTTCACCATGTTGGCCAGGCTGGCCTCAAACCCCTGACCTCAGGTGATCTGCCCGCCTCGGCCTCCCAAAGTGCTGGGATTACAGGCATGAGCCACCATGCCTGGCCTATTCTGCTAATTTTTAAGTTTGTGCAACTTTCAAGGGAAACTAAATTCCTACACGCCCTACTCATTTTACATCAAACTCATCAAAATGTGGCTTCCAAGGCCCCTTTGAAGTCCTAAAACTAGACATGAGGTCAAGGGTCCCAAGGGCTAAGAAGTGCCTTGGAAACACACGTTAATAAAATGTCTCCTTGTTGGCAGCACCCTGGTGAGTGCCTCCCTGGGTTGCAAAGGGAAGAGCGATGAGGAAGAAGCGGGCTTCTGTGCTTCAAAGCGGGCAGGGACTGGGATCTCTACAAGGCAGCTGCTGTCTGCTTCACCCCCATCAGCCCCATCCGCTCCTCGTAGGAAAGAGGCAAAGTCAACAGTAAAAGTCGGAAAGAAAACACTAAAGTCGAAAAGAACCTGGCACCTGGCCTGTCCCGGGTCAAGTTTCAAAGTTTTCAAGGTGTTTGCACAAACAGCTGGTTTCCATAAGCAGCCAAGCCCAGGTCCAGGTAACGATTACCATGCGGTCCTAGACGTTGACCGATAAAGAGGTGCATCCCACCCCAGGTGTCTTGATGTAACAGGAGGCAGTGGCTTCTAGTGGGGAAATTTACCCCCGGGTAATGTCAGCATCGCCCCATGCAGACCACCAGGTGTAGCCGCAGATGCCAACAAACCGCCAGGGGTCAGCCTTGTGCAAGGATCGTCACTTCAGCAGGTGTTGGTCACAGACAGCAGTGGCTGAGACCAAGGCAGGGAATTGTTCCTTACAGGGCCCTGTGGGCTCTCTTCTGATCCTCACGACCGCCCAGAGAGGTGAGGCAAGGTGACCTCCTCAGGGCCAAACAGCCAAAGAATGTCGGAGCCAGCACTGAAGCTCTGGAGTGCCTGACACCAAAGCCCATGCTGTTAACTTATCAATGCTGCCTCCCCCAACAGAAAGCCGCCAGGCTTCACAGTGGAGAAATCAATGGCTGTGCCCTGTGCTCCTCCGTGTGCATCACACTGTGGCCTGGCCAGACCCCACAGGGCAGAGATTGAATGAACCCTTTGGCAAGTAGGGAACTGCTCACCACTGCAGAATCCCGAAGTCCACGAACCTTCTGAGACAGGAGTCGAGGAAGCAGCGCTTCCTGGCACAGGCCACAGATAAGGCTGCTGCCTCCAGGAGGAGAGGATCTTTCCTCCACTCTCCTCCCTCCTCTCAGAGGCAAACAATTGATCCCAATTGACAGCCAGGTGTCAGAAGAATCTAGTCTCCCTTCCCTGCTTTTCTTTCCACCTGCAACTCCCATCTGGAGGGCTGGGGGCAGAGCAGCAATTTCCTATCACCATGGTACCTGCCAGGACCTATCTGGGGGCTCCTGCTTCCACAGTGGCATGACCAGAGGGCAGAGCTCCCACTCTGGGCTCAAAAAGGCAGGGGCCCAGGGTATGCTCCCAAGTGAACTTCATGTCTGCAAACAAGCACCGGAGGTGGTAGTGCCATCCTCAAAGCAGTGTCACTGCTGTGAGAAGGAGGAGAGGTGCTAAGTATCTCCTAAGCATTCAGCTGTCAGAGGCTCTTCTAGAAAAAGGAGAAAGACCAGGGGCAGTGGCCGACGCCTGTAATCCCAGCACTTTGGGAGACCAAGGCAGGGCGGATCACTTGAGGTCAGAAGTCCAAGACCAGCCTGGCCAACATGGCAAAACCACATCTCTACTGAAAAGACAAAAATTAGCCAGGTGTGGTGGTACACACCTGTAGTCCCAGCTACTTGGCAGGCTGAGGCAGAATGGCTTGAACCCAGGAGGCAGGCATTGCAGTGAGCAGACATCCCCCCACTGCACTCCTGCCTGGGCAACAGAGCGAGACTCCATCTCAAAAAAGGGAAAAAAAAAAAAAAGGAGAAACAGAGGCAAAGGGAGGGGAAGACAGCAGCAATGATAAGCAGAGCAAGGTAACAGGTGACAGCTTCGTGTTTACTTCCTCCCTGCCCAAAAAAGAGGCCAAATTCACTGTCAAAACAAATTGCTAGTCTGTGCCCCTTAAGCCAGGGATTGGGAGAGCTGGTGTGGAGCTCCAGCGATGTGTGTGTGTGTGGAGCAGGGGGACAGGGGGGCGGGGGGGGAGTCATTGTCGTGCTCTGTTGCCCAGGCTAGAGTGCAGGGGTACAACCACAGCTCACTGCAGCCTTGACCTCTCAGGCTCAAGTGATCCTCCTGCCTCCCAATCCTGAGCAGCTGTGACCACAGGCATGCACTACCACGCCATCTAATTTTTTGTAGAGGCTGGGTCTCGCTGTGTACCCAGGCTGGTGGTGTTGAACTCTTAGCATTAAACAATTTATTCTGAAATGACACCATCTAAGAACACCGAGGAACTTTATGGAGCAAATGTTTTATTTAATAAGTTATAAGATACAATTTACAGTCGGCATTTGATTCCAGTTCGGTTTCCACGTTCCAGCTTAAAACACCTGTGGTCCTTTCACATCAGGCTTCAGGCTGCTCCACTTTCTGTAGGTGGGCTTTTACCCCCGGCACTCGCCACAACCGTGACCACCTCCTCAGGACTAAGCAGCAAACCCTAGTGGTCCGCCTGCCCAGAACACAATACACTGGGCTCAGGCAATGTCCATGACACTTTAACCTCATTCCAAAGCCAGCTCAGGTCTGCAGGAGGGCAGGCAAAATTCCCTACATCTCATTTCTAGATTTCTGCACCCGCTACTGCTTCCCAAACAGCCCCAGATGGCACGTGGCCATGGCCAAGTAGACAGCCGCTGTTGGCTACGCGGCTCTCGCTGTTTCTGCCAAATGGTGAAAAGACCACTGATGAGCTGCTGCTCTTCTCGCCCCTCACCGTTCCCGGCTTTCAGGCCAAAGATCGGCAGGAGTTGCATGCTTTCCCGTCTGTACAGATCATTATTTTCCAGAAAAAGTGACCCACAAAGCTGGCTGGGGCGGGTGTGGAGTGTTATGTCATGGGACGGGCCTTGGGGTAAGGGCGCTAATACACGGCCCCCCCACAAGGTCACTTTCAACATTTTGGTAAGACTCCCTAGGCCGATGAAGGGCTGAAGCGTGTGTTACAAGGGCTAGTGTCGGTTAAAAGGGATCTTTGGCAACAGGGGGAACTGCTCGCCACTGCAGAATTTCTTCAGAACAAGGAAGGGACTGAAACAGACTTGGAAAACTAAAGCAAAACCGTGGCTGCCGGGATGGTCACGTGTGGTGACTCTGCAAGAAATAATCATCAGGATGAGGGGACAGGTACTTGGGAGCCACGTGGGCCCGGCTGCCACCATATCCACTCTGCCCTCTGAGAAGTGTAAGAAGGCCACAGAGCAGGGCTGTTGGCAGTGAGCGGCGGCAAAGCAGTGCTAGTGATCTAATAGCCAAATACATGAACACGGGCCCTGGAAGAGAGTAAGCTGGTTTTAAGTCATTTCCTTTGCTAAATGAACTCAAACTTGGTCTCCCCCTTTTCTCTGCCCACGTTCCCCCAGCCTTGTTTCATAAATGCTGAAGAGTGAACCAGTAGCTCAGGCTAGCCAGTTTGGTTTTTCTGAAACATCAGTCTCATCGTCTTCCTGGTTTGTCTGCTGCAGTGAGTAGTCTGTTCCACCAAGAGTTCTGGTTTGCACCTAGTGTGCTCGGGATCTTCTCAGCCCACTAAACAAGTTTGCATTTCTTAAGATTCCCCAACACGTCCCTCAAGAGTCCAGTCTAGGACTTATTTCTGAAGGCACTTTAGAACAGCAATGTTTTAGGGATGGGGTTTTAGCCCCACAAACAGGCTGGAGGACTTGGTATAAAATGAATTACAAACAAGCGACAAAAGCAAACACAAACTCTCCCTGGGATTTGAGAAAACTGTTTTAAGGCACTGTGACATGGAAAGGGCTGCCAGGGATGTGTTCCTCCCCCCACTTCACAGCCAGCACATAATCGCCCCTCTCCTTGACGACGTATGTGACATTGTATTGCTGGTTGCCTACATGCTTCATGGAGACCTCCTCACAGGGGGTGGTGGGCCCATGGACCCCGATCAGCAGCATGTTGGAGCCTAGGAGGCAAAAGAAAGTGGTTATTCCATCCGGGTGCGTCAGGACAGGCCCGGGAAGAGGAAGGGTGATAAGGCTCTTCCGCGATAATGCTGGGGCCCCCGAGAGGTGGGAGAGTATGGCAATTACAAGCAGAGGTTCACAGAGCCTGATGGTGTGGGTTCAAATCCCTGCCCTGCCACTTGCTACCTGAGTGACCTTGGACTAGAATTTCACCTCTCCCTAGCTTAGCTTTCCCATCTGTAAATGGAATGACAATAGTGTGTACCTCACAAGCTAGCTGTGATGTTGAAGGAGTTATGGCTGCCAAGTCCTAGCACACAGTAAGGACTATTCTAAGTATTCGCTATGAGAATCTTCTTGTTTACTCTCACAAGCACCTTAAGGAAGGTACTTTCAAGAAGAGGAAACTGACTTTTGGAAAGAGATTTAGTAACTTTCCACGGTCACGTGGCTACGTAAGTTTTATGAACAAACAGTGAATGAATGAAGTGGCAGTACCAGGTCCCAAGCCCAGGTGTACTGGATGCCAGAACCCAGGCAACTGGCCCTTGAAACCCAAATAAATACCTAAGTTCAAAAGGCAAAAGAAAAAAAATCATTAAAAATATTAAGTGCATTTTTTCATAAGTTTGTTGGCCTCATATACATCTTCTTTTGAAAAGTGTCTGTTCATATCCTTTGCCCAATTTGAATGGGGTTGTTTGTTTTCTTCTTGTAAATCCGTTTCAGTTCTTTGTAGATTCTGGATATTAGCCCTTTGTCAGATGGGTAGATTGCAAAATTTTTTTCCCATTCTGTTGGTTGCCAGTTCACTCTAATGATAGTTTCTTTTGCTGTGCAGAAGCTCTAGAGTTTAATTAGATCCCATTTGTCTATTTCGGCTTTTGCTGCCATTGCTTTTGGTGTTTTAGTCATGAAGTCCTTGCCTACGCCTATGTCCTGAAGGGTTTTGCCTAGATTTTCTTCTAGGATTTTAATGGTGTTAGGTCTTCTGTTTAAGTCTTCGATCCATCTGGAGTTCAATCCCATTACTGGGTATATACCCAAGGGATTATAAATCGTTCTATTACAAGGACACATGCACATGTATGTTCACTGCGGCACTGTTTACAATAGCAAAGACCTGGAACCAACCCAAATGCCCATCGATGATAGACTGGACAAGGTAAATGTGGCACATATACACCATGCAATACTATGCAGCCATAATAAACAATGAGTTCGTGTCCTTTGTAGGGACATGGATGAATCTGGAAACCATCATTGTCAGCAAACTGACACAAGAACAGAAAATCAAACACCACCTGTTCTCACTCATAGGCGGGTGTTGAACAATGAGAACACATGGACACAGGGAGGGGAGCATCACACACTGGGGTCTGTTGGGGGGGCTAGGGGAGGGACAGTGGGAGGCTGGGGAGGGATAGCATGGGGAGAAATGCCAGATATAGGTGACGGAGGATGGAGGCAGCAAACCATCTTGCCTAATGTAAGTACCTATGCAACAACCCTGCATGATCTGCACATGTACCCCAGAACCTAAAGTACAATTAAAAAAAAATTAAGTGCAGGAGAACAGGGTCATGAACACGGTTACTTGCAAACGGCTGGGTTACGTGGGGGTGCGCACTACAGGAGGCCTCAGCAGGGAAGGCCAGTGTCTCCAGGGTGCTCAGCCTGCCCCTGCCCCACTCCACCCTTGAGCAGGCCCAGGCACCTACCAGCTTTGCTGCAGTCCACTAGGAAGGAACTCTTCTGGCCCACAAAGGCTTTCGAGAGCCCTGCGCCCTTGGAGGTCACCTTGCTGGCGTCCGAGGATGCCTTGGGAATGGCGCTATAGCAGGTCTCCGTAGAAGACCTGGTCACTGACTCCACCAGGATGGATGAGGTCTCATTGGCTGAGCCAGGGCTGACCAGACGCTGGCCTAAGACATAGGAGGGAGGGAGACAGGCATGAATAGCCAGATCAAGAGGGGTCTCTCAGCCTGAGGACAGGCAAGTACCCTACACAGGAGCCCCAGGAGATCCCCCGCATCCTAACACCTGGATACAAAAGCCACCACACCTGTATCTCACAGACATCATGTCTTCTAAACCCCCAGGGTCCCACCCCCATACAACTAGGATCTGGCTTTCTGGGCAAATGGATGAGTATGGCCTTGCCTGACAAGACCTAGAACCCTCCCAATCATCCCCCCACAGAGATGTACCTGTGAAATTCTCATCTTTCTATTTACATAAAATAGTCTATGTATAAGCAGTGTAAAAGTTTGGGATGACATATAATGAAATATCAAAAAATGGGCCAGACACAGTGGCTCATGCCTGTAATCCCAGCACTTTGAGAAGCTGAGGCGGATGGATCATCTGAGGTCAGAAGTTCAAGACCAGCCTGACCAACATGGAGAAACCCTATCTCTACTAAAAATACAAAATTAGCTAGGTGTGGTGGCACACGCCTGTAATCCCAGCTACTCATGAGGCTGAGGCAGGAGAATCGCTTGAACCTGGGAGGCAGAGGCTTGGTGAGCCGAGATCATGTAATTGTACTCCAGCTTGGACAAGAGCAAAACTCCATCTCAAAAAACAAAAAACAAAAAACAAAAAACAAACAAACAAAAAAACACAACAAACAAACAAACAAAAACCCAAAAAATGATTCTGTGTATGAGTAAGGATTTTCCTATCTGAATTTTCTAATTTTTTTGCAATGAACCTACATACTTTATATAACAGTGAATCATGACACGTGGAAGGGATTTACTGCAGTGTTTATGGTGGTTAGTTACCTTGGGTGGTAGCTGTGGGGTGGGTTTCACAGTTTGATATTTTTTTCCAGTGTTTTGGAGGAGACACATTTTTGTAAGTATAATAAAACCTTTTGATTATTTTAAAAGTGAAAATTAGAAATGAGGGGACTTTTCAGGCCCTGATCTAAACAAATACGTACGATTTCAGTATGTCTTCTTCCGTCAGAGACAGAAAACCACCTAACAAGCTCTCTCAACCCCTGCATGGCTCCACTCCGCAGACTTTCGCAAGCTTCAAACACTGCCCTCTGACATCTCATACTTTTACTGACATTCAAAGTTCAAAGGAGCTTTAACACATCTAAAACCATGCAGTTTCCACTATGATTGATCTGACAAAACCAGCTCCCCAGGAAGAGAGAGGAACTCCAAAGGTGGTCGATCGTTACCTGTCACCTTGGCCTTGAAGGGACTGCCCACGATGTGGTTGGGCCCACCGTATTTGACACTGATCAGGTAGTTACCAGGAGCCATGGGGGTGTACATGACTTTGTAGCCTTCAGGCGTTTCCTGGCAATCCATTTTAACCTTGGACGGGCCTTCGATGGTGACGGATAATGTTCCTGGACCTGCCCGGGTGGTGTTGATGAAGAATTCCGACTGGATACCTGGGAGAAAGGAAGAGAGAATGCCGTGTTGATGGCTTGGAGGGCTTTCCCGGGAGCACTGAGGTCGTGGTGAGGGACACACACAGGTCCCCTTGCAGAGGGCTCACCCTGGTGACATGGGAACCCACCGGAGCTAGCTCTGAACTTCTGGCAGAGAGAAACTCAGGCCCTATGGGGTGGAAGCTCCCTTTCCCAGGCCAAGGGAGGAAGAGCATGGGTGTTTGCCCACAAACACCAACAGCCTGGACACCCTGTTCTGTCCTCTGGGCATGAGCCACTGCGGCTGAGGGCGAGCAGCCTGTGTCACACTGTGAGCCTGAAGTGCTGCTTCAGCCACCAGAGTCCAGCTCTCCCTCCAGGGTGTGGGGGAGGCGTGGGCCCCTCTGACCTTCCTTTCTTCTCTGGGTAGACTCGGAGAAGCCAGAGGAGCCAAGCATCTCCGCCCTTCCTCCTCAGCCCCTCACCCCAGGCACCGTGCTGCAGACTGGGTGCAGCCACTGTGACCTGCCAGCCCACCCACTTTGCCACAAATTCCAGCAAAAAGCACAATAACAAAACAGCAGCTCCCGTTGACAGGGCATGTGTGCCCCACGAGGACTCCAGGTCCTGTGCACAGCACCATTATGCATGTGGCATGGAATCCTTTCCATGATTTCTGCTTCACAAGTGACTGTGGCTCAGGGAGGGGGCCAGTCATGCTACACAACTAGACAGTGGGAGAGCTGGATTTGAACCATGTCTGCATGGCTCTGGTGCCAGGCCCATCTCTTGACCCCTGGGTGGACAGTGGGGCTGCCTCAGATGCCCTAACTGCAGCCCTGAGACACCTTAGCTGGCCCAGGGAGAGCCTCCTGCAGTCATCAGGCCCCATGCATGCCTGCTACAGTGCCCTCTGTGGGGCATGACTGGCATAGCATCCCCATGTAGGGCTGTGCCGCTGCCAGAGCCCTAGACACTGTCCCAGCTGGGAAATATTTTGGTTTAATTATAGCTCTTAGTCCAGAGAAAGAATTATTGTTCTGGATATCAATAAAACAAAAGAGCTGCTATCGTGCAACCCTCAAACACAACCCAGCTGTTCCTGGAAGCTCCTAAGGCTCCTGTCCCATGTCCCGAAGTCCCTCTGCCCTCCCCCCATTATCTCAACCTCGTCACAGTATCTAATCTGTGCAGCCAAGAAGCCCCTCAAGCAGCAGCTGTGAGGTGGGGGCTGCATAGGGAAGAGGCAAGAGGTGAGCAGCAAGGAGACAGTGTGTCCATCCAGAAAGCGGCTATAAGGTGACGTTAAGAAAAGATGTTTTATTTACTGATTGATTATTGAGATAGAGTCTCACTCTGTTGCCCAGGCTGGAGTGCAATGGTGTGATCTCGGCTCACTGCAACCTCTGCCTCCCAGGTTCAAGCGAATCTCCTGCCTCAGCCTCCCGAGTAGCTGGGATTACAGGTACCTGCCACCATACCCAGTGAATTTTTGTATTTTTTAGTAGACACAGGGTTTCTCCATGTTGGCCAGGCTGGTCTCGAACTCCTGCCCTCAAGAGATCCACCCACCTTGGGCTCCCAAAGTGCTGGGATTACAAGCATGAGCCAACATACCTGGCCTCATTATTATTATTTTTTGAGATAAGGTCCTCTGTTGCCCAGGCTGGAGTGCATGATCACAGCTCACTGTAGCCTCAATCTTCCAGGCTCAAGTCATCCGTCCTACTGCTTTAGCCTCTGAGTGGCTGGGACTTAAGGCATGCACCATCACGCCTGGCTAATTAAATTTTTGTTTTGTTTTGCTGTGTTGCCTGGGTTGGTCTCAAACTCCTAGGCTCAAGTGATCCTCCCACCTCTATCTCCCAAAGTGTTGGGATTACAGGCATGAGCCACCATGCCAGGCCAAAAAGATTTTTTTTTTTTTTTTTTTTTTGAGACGGAGTTTCACTCTTGTTACCCAGGCTGGAGTGCAATGGCGCGATCTCGGCTCACCGCAACCTCCGCCTCCTGGGTTCAGGCAATTCTCCTGCCTCAGCCTCCTGAGTAGCTGGGATTACAGGCATGCGCCTCCATGCCCAGCTAATTTTTTGTATTTTCAGTAGAGACGGGGTTTCACCATGTTGACCAGGATGGTCTCGATCTCTCGACTTCGTGATCCACCCGCCTCAGCCTCCCAAAGTGTTGGGATTACAGGCATGAGCCACCACGCCAGGCCAAAAAGATATTTTTAAAGTGAAGTTGAAATGATCTGGCTGCAGGGGAATGTTTCACCATGTTTTAACAAGCTGCTTTATTCCTAAGTGCATCTTTAAAAAATAATTTTTTTTTGTAGAGATGGAGTCTTACTATGTCACCCAGGCTGGTCTCAAACTCCTGGCCTCAAGCAATCCTCTTGCCTTGGCCTCCTGAAGTGCTTGGATTACAGGCATGAGCCACTGTACCCATTTGGCCTTAATGCAATATTTTGATCAGACAAAAATCAGTTCGTCTTGACTGTGAGGCCCCAAAAAGGCATGGAAGATGAGCTGGGAAAAGAGAAATCGGGAGTTACGGGACAGGAGCTGCTGCTCGGCTGTTACCTCCTCTACGGCACTGAACAAGCTGTTAGGTGAGTCCCCTTATCACTCCCGTTTTACAGGAAAGGAAGCAGAGGCACAGTGAAGTCTGATAACTCCTCTGGAGTCACACAGCTGGGGACCGGCAGAACTGGGATTTAAACATAAAGTCTGTCCAACTTGGAGCTAAAGCACTTGCCTGAGAGAAGATCGAAGAAAAAAATCCACATGCAGAAGAAGTCTCTTACCACCACCTCCAGCTATAATCTCTATTGGACACCACAAAACATCTCGGCATGACGGCCTTCCCCCATCCCCTCAAATACGTCCGGCTCAGTTCCTGGGAGTTTAATGCATGTTAAACACAGCACTGCTTGTTGTTTAAGACAGATAAGGGGATAGAAGGAGGGAAGGCGGCCCTTCTGGTCTATCCCGAGCACACTGGGGTTCCTGGATCACTTCATTAGGAAAATTGTTCAGCAGCTCCAAAGAGCCCGGAGCCCCCTGGTCTGTCTCCCAGCCTCTCAAGCCTCCTGCAGCAGGCTCCCGCCTCAAATTCTCCACATTCCCCTACTCCAAAATCGACAGAATGGACCATTTAAAGCTTGAGCCAAGAGATACAGCAAACTCACCCCATAAAAACAGAGGGAGGTTTGCTTTGTTGGGAAGGTCAAGATACTGGGAGCTCTGGCGGCTGAGCAGATATACTTTTTCATTTCATGCACACTGCAGCTGTGTAATCTCAGGATGGATATTTAGGGAAAGGCTTGCGAGCGGGAGGGCTGGAAAAACAAGACGCCTTCCCTGTGACAAGAGCAATATTTACACAGGGTTTGAAGCAGGCCGGTTCTGTCCCTCTTCCCTCCTGGCTGGGGGCTTCCCTGTGAGAGCAGCTCCTTCTCTCAGCAGTGTCCAGCACTTGCAGAAAACCCAAGCTGAAACCCAAGCTCCCAAAAAGGTATGCGAACAGCCGAAAGGAAGTAGGAGAGGGCCCAGGCATGGCGGCATGAGCCAGCAGGAGGGCGAGATGCGTCCTGGCCAGCGTGGGAGACCCAGCAGCTGCTGTGGGGCCTGGACTGAAGGCTGCTGCACACTCCAAGTGCCAGGAAGACCCCACCTGAGCCCTCAAAAGGGAGTAGCTGCTCAGAGCCCAGATGTGAGCACTGCTGCCTGGGAACCACTCCCTAGCAGCTGGGAGGGCAGGAGTCCTGGTTTAGAACACCCCCCCAGGTGGGCTGGGATGCAGTCACTGCCTCTGGGTGAGCCAGCCACTTAGAGAGGTGGCCAGGCTTCGGGGTTCAGGGCATAGGCTCTGAGGTCAGGGACGTGGATTGATTGCTGGTTCTGCCTCCTCCCAGCTGACTGTTTTTTGGGGAGTGTTTGTTTGGGGAGTGTCTCAACCTCTGCATCTCACTTTTCTCATCTGTAAAATGGACATCACTTAGGGTTAAATGATACCGCGCTTTTCACAAAAGCCAAGCTGCCAGCCCAGAGTTCAGGGTGGAGCCAGACTGGATTCACCTGGGGAGTCTGGCAGCACTCACGCCACCCCTGTGGGTGGCTTTGCTGAGGCCACTGCTTTGGCCAGAGTCCCGGGCAGACTGCCAGCCCACCAGTCACTCCTGCACCTGGAGAGGGCCCCTTGGCCACACAGGACACTTGCTCCTGGGGCTGGGAGCCAGGCAACCATGCAGCCACTCTTCCCCCACCCCTGGGAGGCAAGTCTGCTCCACCCACTCTCCTTATGCGGGGTGGGGGTGCACACACAAGAGACTCAAGAAACCAGGACAGGCTGCTTCCCCAGGAGGGTCCAAAGTTACAACAAATGCAAACTTGCCCCAGTGAGTCCACACTGTGGACTTTCCCTGCAGGGACTAAGGATCGGCTCCTGATCCTGGCAGCCTCTGTAACAGTGACGCACTCACTGCACACCACCCGATGCCACCTGTTCAAATAACTGTGATTCACAGCGGGAATCCTCACTACAGCCAGGAAAAAGAGGGGAAGATCTGAAAGAACTTTAAGGTATCAAAGCACAACACAAGCTGTACCACAGCAGGTGCAGTACGATTCCTTCTGTAAGACAAAAGCAAATCTCTGTGTCTGCTTGTCTAATGAACCAATTAGCTAACCAACCCAGCAACCAAGAATGAAAGCAGACAAAGAGATGACAGACAGGGTGAAGGTCCTCTCTTCCCGGAGCTGTTTGCTTCTGGACTCAGGCGGGAGAGGAGGCAGAGAAGATGCAGCGAGTTCCACTTTATTTCTTTCTTCACTGCCTGTATTTTTCATAATCAAACATGTCTCATCTGTGGCAAAGAATAAAATAAACTGTGATGGGTCCAAAAAGCTTCAGAATCCCTTGACTATTTCAGTCTCGTCTCCTCCTCCATTAAGATCCGAGAGTAAAAAAGAGGAGGAGATAGGCTGGGAGGGGCGCATTTCTGGGAACCCGGGGAACGGGAAAGAACAGATGGGTAGGAGCCTCCTTGGACACATCATGAATTCTGTGCAGGCAAAGAAACCCTCAAAATTATGACTCTGTGCTGTGTTCCCTGACTATCAGCATTCTGTCCTGAAAGTCAAGAAACTTGGCAGAGGAGGAAATCTGAACCACAACTAACAGTAATGAGGTGTGATAACACGGCCATCAAGCTCTCACTCTGGATTTATCGCGGGTCAAACCGCAACTCCCGAAACAGCTTTGGATAGCAAGTGCCTCCAAAGTGTGCACGATCGCAGTTTCCATGGGGAATGCGTGTCAAAAGCTTCCACAGGGCTTGAGGATTTCCATCTGGCTTGGTCCCTGGAGCTGGCTCAGTTAAGGCTTCAAGAAGTAGAGGAGTGGGTTACCTGTGGTGCCCCCTTCGAGTCCTGCACCGTAAGCGGACACCAGGGCAGGGTTCCCCGCTTGTCCAGGCTCCCCAACACGCACTTTGAAGGGGCTTCCAACCACATGGCTCCCATTGAACTTGACATCGATGGTGTGGACACCATTCTCATGAGGGATGAAGCGAACAGCATACTTATCTAGGAGAATGAGGAAAGGCACAGTGTGAAATCAGGCAAATGGACGCCACCAAGTTCGGTGATGACAAAGGAGGGAGGCCAACCCGAGATGGCCCATTAAAAACCAATAGTTCAACTGGGAGCCTGGCACTCACCTCCCCTGTGTATCCCTCATCAGCCCCAAGGGAAAGGCACCCATATCGCAAATCCTATAAACACAGGGCAAGACTCCGGCCTCTGCCTCAGAAGAACACTTCCTTTCTTCAGAAAACCTCACTTTCGGAATGTGAAATTCAGTGAATGCTGTTACTAGTCCTGTCGTGAGATGAATCTCATTTCACCAAAATTAAATTCTGTTTTTCCACTAAAATGATGATACAAGTTGAAGACACATCACTCTGAAACTGGCAGACCTCACCACTTAAGGCTTCACAGTGGCTCACTCAGCTGAACTCCGGGCCACTAATCTTTACTTTGCTCACCCATGGCGGGGTGCACTTTTTCAAAAATGCCGGGAATTGGCCATTCTCGCTACTGTTGAATGTCTCGGTTTTGGGAATGTATAACAAGAAATAAAAAAGAATATATATGAAAGGAAAAAAGAAAGCCTCACTTCTTCTATGTTTCTCTATTTGGCCATTTGAAGGAAAAATGGTTCCAATTGGTATGAATGCTCCTTAATTAAGCTCAGAGCTAGGAACTGCTCCCCAGGGCAGATTTTTGGCTGTGCATTTGGGTCACAGCATGTAGCAAGATCATCTGTTAACCGAAGTGGGCACCTAGAACATCCACCCACTGTGTACCACCTGACCACCACCTCCTCTCCTGGAAGCCCTCCATGCGGGGTGCAGAGAGCCTGTTCTCCTCCCACCATTCCAGGTGGTCTCTCGGTCTCGCCCTGGCTCCTAGGACTCTTCATTCCCTTCAGACTTTGTGCTCTCCAAGGCTTTTCTCCCTCCCTCTGGGGCTCTCCACAGAGGTGCGTCTCCACGGAGCTGTCCACGCCACGTCCTTTGGCAATGAACATCCCCTAGCTGGGCCCCACCCACCTCCCTCAAAGCCAACGTGCTTTTTTTTTTTTTTTTTTTTTTAGACGGACAATGGCATGATCTCAGCTCACCACAACCTCTGCCTCCCGGGTTCAAACTTTTCTCCTGCCTCAGCCTCCCAAGGGCTGGGATTATAGGTGCCCGCCACCATGCCCAGCTAATTTTTGTATTTTTAGAAAAGATGAGGTTTCACTGTGTTGGCCAGGCTGGTCTCGAACCCCTGACCTAATGATCTGCCCACCCTGGCTTACCAAAGTGCTGGGATTACAGGCACGAGCCACCACACCCAGCCAGGATCTTGGAAGTTTCTAGTTATACAACTTACTTGGCCCCTTTATGGTGTGAGTTGGCTTGAGTTGGGTATTCTGTAATTTCCAATCAATAGTAACTGTGTCATACTGATGATTGCATATATTTGTAGGGCTTCAAATCCTGCCTGGGGTGGAACCAGCTTCCCCTGAAGCACACTGGCTTTAAGAGAAGAGGGAGGGTACCCAGTGAGGGACTGTTGAGGCTGAGGCCAGCAAACCTCACAGTGATCTAGTAAGCATCTCCATTTGGGTATCGAGGATCCTTCGAAACCCCTCAGAGTAAAGTATTAAACCATTTAAAGCCCTGACCAATCCTTATCTACCCTCTGCCTCAGTGGCCCTAGTTTTTATAACCGCACTATCATCTTCTGACCCAATCACTAAGCTACATGGAACGTTTTGGAAGGGACTTTCTCTCTCGCTCTCTATGGCCACCACATCTGTCTGGCCTCAAGTCCCTCCTCTCCATTTCCAGTGCTGCTGCTTTCTCTAAAGGACCACTCTGGGAGCACCAGCTCGCCACTTGGCCTTTTAGACTAAAACCGGGATCTGACCCATCTCTCACACTTGTTCCTCCTGAAGCTCCCCACTGCCCTTTCTGCCTACTGGGAAAAATAGATCTAAATGTTCACACAGATCCTACATTTCTTTTTCTTTCTTTTAGAGACAGGGTCTTGCTGTGTTAACCAGGCTGGAGTGCAGTGGTATGAACATAGCTCACGGCAGTCTCAACCTCCTGGACATAAGCGATCCTCCCACCTCATCCCCCTCAAGTAGCTGGGACTACACGTGCATGCTACCATGCCTGGCTCAATTTTTTACTTTATTTTGTGGAGAAGGGGTCTCACTACGTTGCCCAGGCTGGTCCTGAACTCCTGGGCTCAAGTGATCCTTCTAGCTCAGCCTCCCGAAGTGCTGGGATTACAGGTGTGAACCACCATGCCTGGTCAGATCCTAGATTTCTAACTACACTATACAAATATAGCCAGGCACACAACAAATGCCCTATAAAGCACTGATCGTAGGTCTCTCCCCCTCATACGTCAAGGCCTACATTAAATATCGCCTCCTCTGAGAAGCCCTCCTGAACTCACTGAGGCAGAAACTATTTCTCTGCCCTGCTCTGACCATCTTCACCATTTGCTTTTCAGTTCTCCTGTGGTATTGGTGATCATTTGGGGTCATTATCTGTTTTTTTTGGCCAGGCCTTCATTAAACTTTGAGCAACTTTTTTTTTTTTTTAGACAGAGTTTTGCTCTTGTTACCCAGGCTGGAGTGCAATGGCGCAATCTCTGCTCACCGCAACCTCTGCCTCCTGGGTTCAGGCAATTCTCCTGCCTCAGCCTCCTGAGTAGCTGGGATTACAGGCACGCGCCACCATGCCCAGCTAATTTTTTGTATTTTTAGTAGAGACGGAGTTTCACCATGTTGACCAGGATGGTCTCGATCTCTTGACCTCGTGATCCACCCGCCTCGGCCTCCCAAAGTGCTGGGATTACAGGTGTGAGCCACCGCGCCCGGCCTGAGCAACTCTTTGAGAGCAGAAATAATATATTCCTCAGCCTTATACCTTCCTTCCAGTTTCTGACACTTAAATGTTCACCGGTAACACTCTCTTTAAAGTTGATTAAATCAGAGAATTCCATATACCAAGGCACAAAGCAAGAAAAATCTTAGGACATTAGGGCCTAGAGACCCAGATTTTCTTTTTTAAATTTACAGAACATTAACCTACTTTTCCCTTAAAGTGAGATCAAAGTGTGCTTACTCATGTCATAAGGTCGACAATATAATAAAAATCTGTAAGATGCTGTAACAATATGAGAGAAAAATCATGATAAAGGTCCTGCAAAAGGAATTTGAAAAACTAACAGAAAATAAAGCAGCATTTGTTTTTGTGGTGTGTGTGTGTGTGTGTGTGTGTGTGTGTGTGTGTGTGTTTGAGACAGGGTCTTGCTCTGTCACCCAGGTTGGAGTGCAGTGGCACAATCATAGCTGACTGCAGCCTTGACCTCCCAGGTTAAGGCACTGCACCCAGCCCAGCATTTGTTTAAAAAAGAAAGAAAGAATGAGCATTCTCTCCCAGGGTAAAGGGTCTGCCTATCGCCAGCAAATGTCTAAAACAATGTCTGGCAACAGCAAAGGGAATTCAGAGGCTCACTGGCAGTAAGGAAACTGATCAGTCATCCTTTGGGATGCACATTTACAGGAATATTCTGCTGCAAAGTGCTGGTGTTGGGACCCCCCACCAGGCCTCCTGCTCACCTGGCTCCAGCTCAGACACGTGGCACTCCTCCACGGCTCCAGAGGGGCTGTGCACCTTTGCATCAATCTTCCCTTTTGCGCCATTCAACCTTATAGCAAAGGATGCTGGCTGGTTAACTTTTAATCCCGATTCCTGAGAAGTTAACACATTAGACAGGTTATGGCCCTCGGCATTCCTGCTCAGTGGCACACACTGACCCTACCCAAAACTCCAGGTGACAGTTCTCATGCAAATAGGCCCAGAACGGTTTTCTATATAACATATGACAACAAACGAGCTGGTGAGCCATTCCACATTTTTAACATAAAATATAAGATAGCAGAGACATGCATCTTCATGGTCTCCTATGCAAACCATCTAGATTCAGCCTGGAAGAGATGATTTCTGGGTTTGGATACTTGAGACATCCCAGTCAAAACGACTATCATCTCAGCACCCAAATAACACCTGTGCAGGCCAGAAAACCCAGTATGTTCTAGACTAAAAAAAAATATCCTCTTTTAGGAGGATACTGGCAGCTAACAAAGCCACGCACTTATGAACATGAACACAGTTTTATGTTACGATGTTTGTTATCTCAAAGGCAGACCTGGAGGAACCTGTTATAAAGGGCTATGTGTGCAAGGAGGCAGTACTGCATAGCAGTTAAGAATCGGCTGGATCTGGATTTCCCACTGTTTCCTAGCTATATAACCAGGTTGCCAAACCTCTTCAAGTCTCGGTTTCTTCATCTGTAAAACGGTCATAATAATGATCTATCTGGAGGGCTACTACAAAGATCAAATGAAGCTGTCCATGCAAAACATTCAGCACAGGGCCCGTCCCCACATAGGGAGGCTCGAAAACGTCAGCCTATTATTAAATATTAATATGCATTTAGAGGTCGTATCCCCACAAGATGCCATAGAAAGACATAGCTTTTGCTTTTTCGAAGATCAGTTTCCAAGATACTTTGTCTTGGAAACTATCTCCTATTCTGGGAGGAGGGGATCAGAAGTTCAGATGGTTAAGAACAAAGCTGAGCAACAACATTTGAGATATTTTAAGACTGGCCAATCCCGAACAGCAACATTTTACAAGTCAGCAATTTTGATTTAAACTTGGTTGGACAGCCACTCCTCAGGCAATAACTCTAAAGCAGCACAGCTCACACTTAATGTGCAAGCAAACCATCTGGGGATCTTATTTATTTTTATTTTTGAGACGGTGTTTTGCTCGTGTTGCCCAGGCTAGAGTGCAATGGCACGATCTCGGTTCACCACAATCTCTGCCTCCTGGTTTCAAGTGATTCTCCTGCCTCAGCCTCTCAAATAGCTGGGATTACATGTGCATACCATCACGCCCAGCTAATTTTTTGGATATTTAGTAGAGACAAGGTTTCACAGTGTTAGCCAGGATGGTCTCGATCTCCTGACCTCATGATCTGCCCACCTCGGCTTCCCAAAGTGCTGGGATTATAGGCATGAGCCACCACACCTGGCCTCAGAATCTGCATTTTAATAAGATCCCCACATGGATGGCCAAGTGTGGTGGCTCATGCCTGTAATCCCAGCACTTTGGGAGGCCGAGGCAGGTGGATAGCGAGGTCAGGAGATCGAAATCATCCTGACCAATGTGGTGAAATCTCATCTCAACTAAAAGTACAAAAAAATTAGCTGGGCATGATAGCACACACCTGTAGTCCCAGCTATTCAGGAGGCTGAGGCAGGAGAATTGCTTGAACCCAGGAGGCAGAGATCGCAGTGAGCTGAGATCACGCCCCTGCACTACAGCCTGGGTGACAGTGCGAGACTCCATCTCAAAAAAGAACAACAAAAAAAGCAGATTCTGATCGAGTGGGTCTGGGACTGAAGTTCCCAAGTGATGCTGAGGTCCAAGAACTGGCCCCCAAGAACCACATCTTCATGGCAAGGCCCTAAAGCTACACTGTCTAATTTAGTAGTCACCAGCCACATGTGGCCATATATACACATATTTAAATTTAATGCACTTAAATAAAATTTAAAAATTCAGCTCCTTGGTTCCTCTGGCCACATTTCAGATATTCGATAGTCACGTGTAGTTAGTGGCTACCATGCTGCACAGCGTACATATGGAACATCTCAATCACTGCAGAACCTACTATTGGACGGTGCTGCCCTGGGGGTAGATAGCCTGAGGAGCAAGGATGGAACACAGAATTAGAGTCTTTGATCACCAGATCACTCCCATCCCACCTCCACCCCAAGTGCCAGCCTACCCCAATTTTCTAAAAAGTCTCAAAAGCAAGACAAAATGATACATGCCTCTCTTTGCTAACCAGCACCAGATGTTGCTGCGTGGGCCTCCGCAAAAATCTCTGATCACTAATTTACATATCACTCGGCATCAAATGACCCAGGAAGAACAGGGGGCAACGCTGATGAACACGCCCCTCCCGGCACAGCAGCTGGTTACAAAAGCTTGAGAAACAGCCTGCTGTGCACTTACTGAAACACTTATGACCCAGCTATGACGAGAGGACTCTTCAGAAAAGTTTCCTGGAGAGGATTTTTCCAAGCCAGCTCCTTTTAAACAGAATCATTTACATTACCTGAATCCGGATGCCACTAAATCCTCAAGAGGGAGATAAACGCCTCGGAAGATCAGAAAGAAATCTTCGAGATGCATGAGGCCAGCTCCTGCCCTCATCAAGTGCTGGGTTTATCTCCCTCCGTAGGTTTTAGTTAAGTCGGCCACAAAAGACACTTCTGCTAAGAAGCCTTTAAATGAAACACAAGAAAAACATCTACACCACAGTCGCCAGTTAGGACCCTTGGTATTCTCTGGATGAGGCCGCTTCAATGTGTGGACTGAGTCTGGTTTGGGTTCTGTTTGCATCCCTAAATGAAAGACTAATGTTTGGAACGACTGGAGGGATCCCAGTTCCCCTCAGAGTACGATTAGAATCTCAAATGTAAACCATGCCTATGGCACTAGAGCCAATGATATCATAAATCTTAGGCATCAGATTGGATTTTAATCAATCCAATATTTTCAAGAACTAGGGGCAGGCTTAAGGCTATTTAGAAACTCTTACCCAGAAATCATATTTTGGGGTTTTGTTATTATTTCACAACGTAATTGCTACTCCCAGTTCAGACACCTAATTATTTTTCAGTGTCCTGGGCAAAAACCCAGAGGCATCCATGCTGGTTCTTAGTTTGGCTGAAGGTGCTAGTGCAAGCTTGAATTAAGTGACCTGTTTAGGATGAGGAGAAGTGTTGCCTCTCCTGGTTTCCTAATGGGATGGACTATGAAACCATGTGCCACAGTGTCGGGTGGCAGTTAAAGAGGCTGCAGTTAAGGTACAGGTTCTGGTCAGGCACAGTGGCTCATGCCTGTAATCCCAGCACTTGGAGGTGGGGGAGGGCTGATCACCTGAGGTCAGGAGTTCTAGACCAGCCTGGCCAACGTGGTGAAGCCCCATCTCTACAAAAAATACAAAAATTAGCTGGGTGAGATGGCACGTGTCTGGAGTCTCAGCTACTCAGGAAGCTAAGGCAGAAGGATCACTTGAACCCAGGAGGCAGAGGTTTCACTGACCCAAGATCATGCCACTGCAGTCCAGCCTGGATGACAGAGCGAGACACCATCTCAACAACAACAACAAAAACCAAAACCAAACAAACAAAAAGCACAGGTTCTGGAGCCACGCAGCCCCTACGCTGCCTCATGCTAGCTGGTGCCCAGTGGACAAAACCTCCTTGTACCTCTGTTTTTCCATCATCAAAATGGGGTCCAAGGACCTACTTGTCAGGCTCTTGCAACAATTTACTGAAGTAACACTGATAGAGCTCTTCACACAGTTCCCTGCATACTTATTATAAATAAGTCATAATAAAATAAATTGCAATTGGCTTTCTTGAGGAAAGGCAGCCAACAACGGCAGGCTGAAACGTCACTGCACTGTTATTTCTGTTTCCGTTTGGTTTTGAAAGCCCTTGTTATCCCTTAACCAATTACTAACAGGCTTCCTTTGTTTCTCTTAAATAAACCTTTAAAAACAAACTTGTCCCCAAACGTTAAGGTGTGTTGTTGACTGTGGCTCTGTTTTTGCTTGCTCCAGGTGTCATCTGCCCTAAGTATATGGGAAGTTGACTCTGTCATGGGAAAGCTCCCCAATGACTAGGTGACATCTGTGGTCAAAATGTGAATAGGGGTCTCAGCACCTAAGTGGGCATTGAAGCGGCCTCAGGAGCCCAGGGGTCTCACTGGTCGGCCTGCGGCCAAGGAGATGGATGCTTCCTTGCGTCTCACCTGAAGGCTCATAACAGTGAGGCGGCGGGCGTCGTCAGAGGGCGCGATCACTGGCACCAGGTAGGGGCTTTCTGGGATGTGCTCATCATTGAACTTGATGGACACCTCGTAGTTACCTATGAGGACAGAAAAGTCCCATCGTGTCAGAAACTCCGGACCAGAGTGGCCTCTTGCTTCTCACCAAGGGTTAAAATGTCTTCAGAGAGACCCAGCCCTCCTCAATGTCCACAGCTGATTGGTTGAGGGGGAGCTGCCTGGCTGAGGCTGGGCCGATATGATTTCCTTAGTGGGCAAGGCCAAAGACTCTTAACCGGGGGCCCACAGGGTCCTCAAATGGCCTGTGTATCGAATTCAGGAGATCCATGGACTTGAATGGGAAAAAAACTAGATTTTAATTTTCACTAACCTATGACTGAAATTTACCATTTCATTTCTTCAGAAATGTTGACAAGGAATAACAGCATGTTATAAATACATGTGACTTATATCACCATTAAAAATCATAGATGTTGGCTGAGTGCAGTGGCTCACGCCTATAATCCTAGCACTTTGGGAGGCCGGGACAGGCTTATTACTTGAGGTTTGGAGTTTAAGATCAGCCTGGCCATCATGGTAAAACCCTGTCTCTACTAAAAATATAAAAATTAGCTGGGAGTGGTAGCACACGACTGTAATCCCAGCTCCTTGGGAGGCTGAGGGAGGAGAATCACTTGAGCCTGGGAGGCAGAGGTTGCAGTGAGTTGAGATCACGGCACTGCACTCCAACCCAGCCGACAGAAGGAGACTCCATCTCAAAAAAAAAAAAAAAAAAAAGATGTTTTTATGTCATCTCACAGTTTTACAGATATTTTGATGTATCATTTTCACTTATTATCTTGATGACAGCTAATATACTGGCACCAAATCTTATGATTTAATGTATTAACGAAGATATGCATGTTTCTATGTTGCATATCTGTTCTTGTAAGATTTTGGTAACTGTATTTTAACATCATTAATTTCCTTTATAGTATGTGACATATTTCATTTTATGTGTTTTAAAACATTATCCCAAGAACAGTTCCTATAGGCTTCGCCAGATGGCAAGAGTCAATGGCACACAAAAGGTTAAGGACTCCTGCTTGAGGGAGCTCAGATGCCAAGGCCACTCTTCTGGGGCAGCAAGCCAGGGGAGTCATGGGTAGGCAGAGGCTGGCCAGTGGAAAGAATGAAGCAATTGAATGAAGGCTTGAAGCAGAGAGGCTAATGGAGAAAGGCAAGAGACAACCAGAGCAAGCATTCCCACCCTTTGGAGGTCAGGCCGTGTATCTTGCAACTGGCTTTCTAGAAGGCTCTCCCATGTGCCCATACATATAAATTCCTCATTGACTTCAGCAAATTTGATGAATTTCTGTTCCTTGCAACTTAACCATATTTAAACAAGGAAAATGTTCTCTTGTGATCCCTGAATACATACCAGGCTCTTGGGCAATATAAGACACACCGCACGACCCATTTTTATGGTCATCGAATGTAATCTCAGCCTTACTGGGGCCCTCAACAGCGATGGAGAGGCCTCCAGCACCTGCTTCCCGGGTCCAAATGCTGAACTCAGCTGAGAGCAAAGAGACACCTGGTTAGAGAGTAAGCCCTGCAGAACACCTGCCCCTCTTCCATTCTTGCTCAAACTTGCAGTGCTAGGTTTAGTTTGTTGCAAGCCGCTTCCTCTTTCTCTAACCCCAAGCAGAACCCAAGCAAGGTCGATCGATGAAGTTTCCTAAGGATCACTATCGATAACTAAATTCGTAAGACATCTGGAGTCCTCTGAATACATCTTAACCAGCTGGGTGCAGTGGCTCACGCCTGTAATCCCAGCACTTTGGGAGGCCAAGGCGGGAGGATCACATGAGCCCAGGAGTTCGAGACCAGCCTGAGCAAGATAGTGGGACCCCCATTTCTAACAAACAAAAAAAGAAAGAAAAAAAGAGTATCAAATGAAAAATTTTAAAAATGAATACGCCTTAACCAAGCCAGAAAAAGATGAGATTGTTCCATTTTTTTACCCACAGAGCTTCCCAACAGCAGCAACCATAGAAAAAAATGCTGAGTCAGTTCTGTAGCTTTCTAGTGTGTTTCACAGAACATCAGCCCTGTGAGATGCTCTGGAAACAGTATTACTCTGCTCCCCAGTGAGAAACTCAGGTGCACACTAAGAAGTTACAGGCTCCAAGGAGGCTCCCAGTGATAAGCCTGTTTGGCTTTACGTAGGTGAGCAAAGTTTAGTCACAAAGTGTGCCAGACTTAGTCACAGATGCCTTGTTTTAAAGAATGCCCCTTACCACCACCTATCAGAAGTCTTCTCTTTAGAACAGGGCAAAAAAGTATGTGGGTACTCACACTGTCTGGGCTCAACTCATATTCTTCCCAAGTGAAAGAGCTGCCGGGAATGCTCACCTGGGACTCCTGCTTCTCCTCTCTCCAGGCCGGGGCCTCCTGCCCGCACCTTGTGGGCGCCTCCTTCACCAAGTGGCCCCACGGTGAACTGGAAGGGGCTGCCAGTGACATGCTGCCCACGGTACTTGACGCTGACCGTGTGAACGCCCATCTCCTGGGGCACGAAGCGGACGCAGTGCGAGTTCTTCCCCATGGGCACAATCTCTGCTTCCGTCACACGGCCAGAGGGGCTGGTGACGTGGGCCGACATATCACTGCTTTTGATTTCTGAAAGAGGAAGGGAGGTTGGGAGAGAGAAGACGGTTAGGGTAAGGGCCTGAGGCAAGGCAGGACATGCAGGGCAAGCAGCTGAGAGCAAGATGTGTGCAGCCCGGTGGACGAGGGGTGCCCAGGCTTCCTTCCCTTCAGGCTGGGTGCCTGCCCTCCTGTGGCCAGCATGGAGCAGGCAGGGCCCTTCAGGCCACCCATGCTAGGGGCACCTGAGACTTCTTGCCAAAGGTGACATGGTCATCCATCATGCATATACGGGCTCCATTCCACAGTAGGTAAATAAGAGCCGTCATCCCTTACTGTCAAGAAGCTTTGCCATTTCTTTTAGGCAACAAGACAAAGTTAGAGAAAAAGGTGAACATATGTCAGTCCCAATGGCAAAGGGGAAACCATGCGTGAGCAAAGCTTTGAGCACACCGAAGACCAGGGGCCACACTCTCAGAAAAGCGGTGCCTTGGGTCACCAGCACTACGACACAAGACCACATCACTCTACGTGAGCTGCTCACGTCATGCCAATGACTGTGCCTGCACTGCCATGGTGAGGCCAGGTGGCCGCATGCGGGGCACGGAGTACTGCCATCACCTAGAGCCAGTACGAAACTGCACCCTCCAGCCCCACAGGATCTGGGCAGAGCAGCTCATGACTCTGACCCCTGAGGACAGAAAAGGGAAGGGAGGTTGAAAAGAGGGTCACCCATGTTATGAACTGAATGTCCTTGCCCCTCCAAAATTCAAATATTGAAACCGTACCCCGCCAATGTGATGGGATTAAGAGGCAGGGCCTTGGGGAGGCAATTAGAATTAGATGAGGTCATGAAAGTAGACCCCCTGTGATGGGATCAGTGGCCTTATAAGAGTCCAGACAGCTTGCTCCCTCTGCTCTCCACCATGCAGGAATACAGGGAACGCTGTCGGTCTGCAGCCTGGAAGAGGGTCGTCACCACAATCTGGCCACGCTGGCCCCTGATCCTGGACTTCCAGCCTCCACAACTGTGAGGGATACAGTTCTGTTGGTTGCCACCTAGTTCAAGTTATTTTGCCCAAACTGACGAAGATGCCCCACAAAACCTGGGTCTGGAAGATTT
Organism: Saimiri boliviensis; assembly: GCF_048565385.1. NCBI lineage: Eukaryota > Metazoa > Chordata > Mammalia > Primates > Cebidae > Saimiri > Saimiri boliviensis. Next base: position 3,726,798 of record NC_133456.1, read on the forward strand.
CTGAAGTTAGTGAGCCATCCTCCATTCTAAGGAGGGGATCTCCGCAAGGATCATTTGGGTAATGAGGGGAAAATCGAGCCTCACCCAGAGTCATCTGGTACTAAGTAACTAAAAGAATAACAAAATGGCCAAGAGCTGGAAGAGACTTAAAAGAAAGGGAAAACGTCCACACTGCGCAGATACTTGCTAATTCCTCAAGAAACGAGCAAAGAGAACAGAACAGATATTTTGCAAAATGAGAAATGTAAAAGCAAATGAAAACACAGTACACATCACTAGCCATCAAAGCTGTGAAACTGAAACACTGGATGCCATATTTTTCCATCAAGTTGGCCAAAGTGAGAAGGAAAGACAGCACCAGGGCTGGTGGGGGAATATGGAGAAATGTGGAGGGCGGTATGCCAAGGCGTGGCAGCGTCTGAAATGCACCAGCCCAGCCCACTCCTGGGCATCCGGCCTACAGCTTGAGCACAGGGTGGTGGATGTCAGAGCAGCCCTGATGATGGGGGCTGAGGCAGAGATGAGTGTATGTGAAATGACGGTTGATGCCATCTAGACATGAAAAGGAATCTCTTTTTTAATATCGCCAACAGTTCCATTGAACGAAATGGCATTTTTTCAGGGTCATGAAAGAGATAAGGTGGATGTATAATTTTTTTTTTTTGAAATGGAGTCTTGCTCTGTCACCCGGGCTGGAGTGCAATGGCACAATCTTGGCTCCCGAGTTCAAGTGATTCTTCCACCTCAGTCTACTGAGTAGATGGGATTACAGGCACCCGCCATCATGCCCAGCTAATTTTTGTAGAAAGGGGGTTTCACCATGTTGGCCAGGCTGGTCTTGAACTCCTGACCTCTGGTGATCTGTCCACCTCAGCCTCCTAAAGTGCTGAGATTACAGGCGTGAGCCACTGCGCCCGGCCCAGTATAGCTCTTGTTAAGTGATCGTGTCTCAACTCTATAGTAATGAGGCTTTTACCACATTCTGATGTGACCTGACATTGATGTGACTACACAAGAAGAACCCGTTATCTAAAGCCAAGAAGGCAGAGTCAACAGCTAAGTGACATGTTAGGAAGGATGGGGACGCAGTGTAGAAAGACGGCCCCCTCTCCAGTGCTCACAACACAAGCTCTATCTGAAGATGACTTAGATTTCCCTTCTCTGTAGAATTTGGGCAAGTCCACAGGACATGTCAACTTCTGGGCAGAGGAGCCTTAAAACTTTCACTCCCAGTGGCTTCACTCTAGAAGGATTTTTTTTTTTTTTTTTTTTAAATAGAAAGACCTTGGGCCACATTTCAGCCAGACCGTATGGCTTGTTGACTGGCTAATTGGGGCCCATGAGGAACAATTCGCTGCCAAAGGACTAGATGGGGCCCAGCTAGATCTGCAGCCCAGCCCTCCTTCTAATTTCAGGAATGAAAGAAATACTGGAAGGATGCCACTGGGCTGCCACCTCTTAAATACTTCCAGACACTGGCACCGGCTGGGCCCGTTCTTTCACTGACATGATTCTATTTGACAGATAGTAAATCTGAAAATCTAAAAGCATATCTATGTTTCTCCCATGTGACACAATAAAGCTATTTTTATTTGGAAGAGGAAAAAGGTAGCGAGGTAAACAGATTTATTTTTCTTGGACGAGCGTCTGTGAAAATAAACACAGAAGAAAATAATGAAATGAAGTGAAATGAAGATGTCAGCACAGCCGACTTGGATACTATGTTCAGGGCCATGCCTGAACTTGGTTCCCAAAGGCACCCGCTGCCCTGAGGGCTGGAGCCAAGGCTTCCCTGCCCCACTAGTCCCCAACACCCACCTGGGATTTTCAGGTTCAGGTCACAAATGCTCCCGACAGTGGCCACAGACGGGGCCCGACTGGTGCGGGTGATGCTCTCTTTGACTCTTCCCTCCCCGCTGATCTTCACAGTAAATGGGCTCCCAGGCACGTGCTCGTCAGCGAATTTGGTGGAGACGATATAAACTCCAGGCACGGTGGGGAAGTAGGAGACTTTGCAGGTGCCGTCTTCCAGATCCTCTGTCTGGATGTCCACCTTGCTGGGGCCTTCCACCGCCAAGGATATGCCACCATAACCTGCAACACAGCAGCCCCAGGCTGTTCTGACAGCCTCCTCAGGAAGGGGGAGCCAGATGAATGGAAAAAGGACATCTGATCCTTAAGGTTCCATCTATTTCTATATAGCGGAAAGAAAGTAAGCGGTGGCCTTGTTGGCAGAGCCCAGAGGGGGATGGGTAGGTTATGGGCCCTGAGAAGTCCTGCAGTGAAACAACCTGCTGAACCTGGTTTTGACCAGCGAACCCTTTCCTCAAGGGTATTTACTAATATCTCACAGAGAATGTGTCCTGTGCAAACAGCAGCGGAGGACATTCTGCCCTCATGTCTCCAAGAAGGGCACACACCACCTCAGGGGTTTATCCCCAGCCAGACCTGAGACTCTGAATTTTTAAACAGCCCCTGGTTGCCTCATCCAGGTCAGCAGACTGAAAGGTTTAACAGGGAGTATCTTCCAACCAAGACCAGAAATTCTCCAGCTCTCTCCCCTGGGCTAGAATTTGTCTAGAATTCACCACTGTGGCCATCCCTCAAGAAAGCAGATGACTGGAGGCACTGGGGTGTGACGAGCTTGGAAGAGACACAATCTAACTCAAACCATCTCCAAGAGAGAATGGAAAGAGATGCCTCATTTCCACAAAAGTTCTGCTCAGATGACCGTGGTCTTGGCCAGCCGACCCAACATCCTTTGCCTGGACCCTGGGAAGCTGAGAACAAGGGTGGCAGATCAGATGAGGGAACAGGGGTCTTCGAGGTGCCGTGGCTCTGGGTTCAGATCCTAGTGCAGAGAGGACTCTAAACCTTGCAAGCCTTAGTTTCATCATCTAAAAAACAAAGATAATCTCATTTCACCCGTAGTCATGAGGCATAAATGACAATGCAGGGAGAAGGACCTACAGCTTGAAGGATGCTCAGAAAGGAAAAGGAGTTGGTAGGATGAAAAGATGAAGCTGACTGAGCAAAAGAAGTCAGTTCCCACAAGTTCTGGGCCTCTCCCCTGGGACCACAGACCTGCATCCCTTGTGTCCACGATGAAGTCAGACATCTCGAAAGTCCGGCCTTCTGACAGGCCACGGCCATAGACTTTGGCTCGGCGGGCGTCACCAATCTCAGACTGGACCACCATTATGGACACGGGGCTGTTGGCCACATGGTTGCCATTTTTCTTGATGCTGACCAGGTGTTCACCCACTTCCCGGGGGATGAAGGAGATGCCTGGACCAGAGCACAGATTGGAGTTTGTAATGGATGGCAGAGAGGAAGCAGGAGAGAGACACACTCTCAAAAATAGAAATATGACCCTCTTCCTGATATCCAACAACCCAGAGTATCTCAAAGTGTTGACATCACCGTACGGAAACACGCTTGGACGTTTATCACGCGTGTGACCCAGCAGGTTTACCATATCACACTCCATTGTGCTACCAATTTCCCAAGAAAGGACTGCAGGAGTCCCTGTCTCCCACCCAAGATGTCCTGATTCCAGCCAGGAAGGGTAGCCTAGCTCACCAATGTGGTTGTTGGGCAGCCTCTTCAGCAGACAGGGTTCGTCTCGGCCAGACGGGGCCTTAATGCTGGCCGTCAGGCTGCTGAGGTCAGTCTCGCTGATGTCGAGCAGGAAGTCAGCGGCCGAGCCCAACTTCACCTGGGAGCACCGCCTGCTGTCATCTGGGAAACAAACACCCGCCCCCCACACCAAAAGGACTCGAGTTACATGTGGTCACTGCGGCTTCTCAGAGCTGCCAAGCCATATGCCGTTCACAGATGAACAGGCAAGAACTAATTACACAAAGTTGAGTGAAAAAAATGGGCCTTGGACATGGAGTAGACCCAACCAATGAAGAGTGACGGGATTCATGCCTGCTTGCAGCAAAGACAAAGTGCTGGCAGGACCCGGAGACCTGCGTCCTCACGGACACCTTTTAAAGAAATCTTTGGGCCAGGCGCATAATCCCAACACTGTGAGAGGCTGCAGCAGACGGATCACTTGAGGTCAGAAGTTTAAGACCAGCCTGGCCAACATGGTGAAACTTCATCTCTATTAAAAATACAAAAATGAGCTGGGTGTGGTGGAGGGCGACTGTAATCCCAGCTATTTGGGAGGCTAAAGCAGGAGAATCACTTGAACCCAGGAGGTGGAGGTTGCAGTGAGCTGAGGTCACACCACTAAACTCCAGACTGAGTGACAGAACAAGACTTTATCTCAAAAATAAAACAAAATATAGGAATCTTTGGTAGTTGAAGGCACCTCGTACCTGCCTGGCATGGCTGTGGGCATTTCTCAGGTAAACAATAACCACATTCCACACAGTACTACTGGCTGCTTCACAGACAGGTCTAAACACTGTGGGGACAGGGACCCTGCCTTGTGCATCATCCTTATAACCCACTGAAAGCATCATGTGAACACAGCAAGGTGAGGAGCATGGGCTTTAGAATTTAGATAACCTGGATCTCTTCACCCATATGCAAACTTGGCTACACCACTGCTCTACAAAGCCTCAGTTTTACCATCTGTAAAAGGGATAGCAGAAAATTTATCTAGTAGTGACGCAGAAAGGCATCTCTGAACTCATGCACTATTGCAGTAAGTATGCAATCTTACTTTGCATACTTACTATGCAGTAAGTATGCATCTGAGAGCTTTCTCTTTGCACACTATAGTCACACTTACTATGCATACTTACTATGCATACTTACTATGCAGTAAGTATGCATCTGAGAGCTTTCTCTTTGCACACTATAGTCACACTGGCATGATAACAGTGTGCTCCAAATATTAGCGTTTGCTTTTTCCTGGATTATCAGCAAGGAAAGAATTTAGCCAGCCCAAAATCGGACTTACATCCCCTGCTCCTCCTTAATGAGTCTCTGTGAAACCTAAACTCAAAGAGATGTCTAGCCTGCTGCCTGTGGTCTGATAAGGAGGGTAGCAGTCAGGGGCAGCCATATTTCTCATTAGGAAGCCCCCACAATCCAGACAACCCTACCTGTGATCTTGGCTGTGAAGGGGCTGCCAGGGATGTGCTTGTCATTGTATTTGACCAGAATGCTGTAGTCGCCTGGCAAAGTGGGCAGGTAGGTTACTGTGCATGTTCCATCTTTATTGTCAATGCAGCTGATTTCTGCTTTTGAGGGGCCCTCAATAGCCAAGTCCAGACCACCTACAAGTAGGAACAGGGATGAAGGGGTGTCAGGGAGAGTTTTCTTAAGAGTATCCTTGTAACAACTCATACAGGGCAGCCCTGATTCTGGGGACAATGGACTAATGCACTCCATGTGAGCTGTGGGCAAAGGGGCGTATGTCAGAACAAAGTAGTCCACGTAGTAAAAACATCCATGGAGAAGAAACCCCAAATGTCTGAGTTCTTCACTGCAAGAAACCCTGGCGCTCTCTCTACTCTCAGGATGCATGGGATGGGAAAGGGAAGGAGCCCGGCATGTCAATTACACATAGGAGATGGTGGGCGCTGGGGGGCAGAGATGATGGATTGTCCTTGCCCATTGGGCACTGGCTGCCATCATGGAAATTCCACTAGAATCACAGATTTGGGAGTCTCCATGAATACCACAGGGATGGGCACAGAGCTTTATCAAAAAGAGCCACTCAGTAAGTCATGTGGTCTTGTGGATACATGTGCAAAAAGAACAAAAACATTACCAACCAAAACATACTTAAATTCCAGACAAGTCACATAAAGTATTTCATAGCATGAATCTGATTTCAATTAGAACACAAAGGACTTCAAAAATGTCTGGTCTGGTTAGAAAACAAAGCAGCTCTACAGAAGAAACAGATTTATACGAGAAAAAAGACAAGACAAATACTACCATTCAATTGTCTCCTTTTTAAAAGCCGCCCTGGAACCCTGTACACCTCACCCTCCGAATGGAAGGCTGGAGGCTTATAAACACGTAAACCACACAGTACCTTCTCCTGCATCCTCCGTGACGATGGTGAAGGTGGCAGTTTTGTTGGCCACTCCGTACACGAGGCCTGGACCATATGCAGAAACACTTCCACTGTTGGGGTAGTTCACATAGAACTGGAGTGGGCTCTCTGGGTTACAAAGGACACAAACAAAACTGGTGTTCATTAAGAGGTGACTGAAGACCTCGGACAACCAGCATCTTAACACTCACCTGTCCACAGGTTTGGCGCCTCCTAAGCAGAGGCAGAGACAGAAAGAGATGCAGGTGTACCCACACCTCCATCCTAGGATACCAGAGAGGGTCTACGCAGTATTATTCCTTCAATTGCAACATAAGAAAAACAATCCTGGAGGCTGCTCCAAACGAGGGAGGGGGCTAAGGTAAGGTAATCCAGCTCAACCTGACAAATAAGGAAGAAACTTCTGCACTGAGTGGTGAAAGGACCCATGGCCAGAGGGAAGGTAAGTGGAAAGAGCTTTTGGAAGGCCATTTGCCCATGCTACCGAAAATGCAAGGAGTCAACCCCACAGTGGTTTTCCCTATCCACCCCGACTCCTAGCCCCACGTCAGCACTTTCATTTCTGCAGTGTTCAGGTACACATCAGGACCAGTGAAATAAATGCAGATCCACTCATGGGCCAGTGAGGAAGACCCGTGTTTACTAACTTGAGAAATTATCCATAATATGATGCATTAAAAAGAAAAAAAGTAGCTGGCACGGTGGCTCACCTGAGGTCAGGAGTTTGAGACCAGCCTGGCCAACAAGGCAAAACCCTGTCTCTACTAAAAATACAAAAATTAGCTGGGCATGGTGGCACATGCCTGTAATCCCAGCTACTAGGCGCTGAGGCAGGAGGATTGCTTGAACCTGGGAGGCGGAGGCTGCAGTGAGCTGAGATCGCACCACTGCACTTCAGCCTGGCCAACAGAGTGAGACTCCATCTCAAAAAAAAAAAAAAAAAAAAAAAAAAAGAGCAAGTTGCTATCAACTATGAATACTATTATGCTATTCCTTTAAAAACAAAATAGAACAAAATTGTATGCATGTTTGTAGATACAGAGAGAAACATCTGAAAAGATGCATAACTCACACCAGCAGCGGAAGTGTATGGCAGATGTGAGAAAGACATTTTTTCCTCTCTCTCCATCTGCTGGTTTAGAAAATTTAAATAGAAGCAGGCAATACATTTTTTGCCTTAAATAAATATTATGCACACACAACTAAAGAAAATGCCAATCTCAGAGAAATATTTGCGACTCCTATCACAAAGGGCTTATCTCTGTAATGTTTAAATTGCTCTTAGAAACTATAAGACAAAGACCAGTAACCCAATAGAAAAACAGGCTGTGGATACAGACGTTCAGTTCACAGAGAAAGAAAGACAAATAGACATATGGAAAGTTGTGCCGTCTCATTCACAAGAGAAATGTAAATAAAGCAACGCTGAGACTCTCTTTTTTTCCAACCATCAGACTGGCAAAGATCCAACAATTCGATAGCATATTCTACTGGCAAATTTGTGGAAAAGAAGGTGCTCTCCTCCATGGCTGGTGGATATATGAATTCCAACAGCCCCTCTGAAGGGCAGTTTGGCAAGAACTGTCACAATCATAGATGCCTGCACTGGGGTCCCAGCAGTGCCTCCTCTGGTAACTAAATCTCACAGATACACCTTCGTGAGTATGAGGTGACTAGGAGAAAAATCGATTTGTTGCAGCAAGACTGGGGACAGCAAGGGCAGGAAGAATCAAAACGCTCTCCCATAGGGAAATGGACAAACACGTAATGGTTCGTCCACATGAGGGAAGCCTGGGAAGATACTCTCTTACATATCTGCATTTCCATTGGCATGGAGAGTCTTAAAAATACTCTGAAATTGCCAGGCATAGCGGCTGATGCCTGTAATCCCAGCACTTTGGGAGCCGAGGTAGGGGATCACAAGGTTAAGAGCTTGAGACCAGCCTGATCAATGTGGTGAAACCCCATCTCTACCAAAATTACAAAAATTAGCCAGGTGTGGTGGCACGTGCCTGTAATCCCAGCTACTCGGGAGGCTAAGGCAGAAGAATTGCTTGAACTCAGTAGGTGAAGGTTGCAGTGAGCTGAGATTGTGCCACTGCACTCTACCCTGGGCGACAGAGTGAGACTCTGCCTCAAAAAAACAAACAAAAAAAAAAAACAAAAAAACCAGCTGAAATTGGCCAGGCATGGCAGCTCCTGCCTGTTATCCCAACACTTTAGGAGATCAAAGCAGGAAGTCTGCTTGAGGACAGGAATTCAAGATCAACCTGGGCAATATAGTGAGACCCTATTTCTACAAAAATAAAATAAAATCTTAAAACTCTGAAGTTGAACATTAAAAAAATGTATGACAGTCTGGTTCAAGGAGAGGGCAGATGGGGGATATGGGTGGGAAGGAAACCTTTCTCCCTATCATTTTTATTTTTGAACCATGAGAATGTGTTACATACTCAAAATACTAAATTAAAAAACAAATCTTTAAACAACTACAAAAAGAAAAGAGTGAAACAGTAACATTGTGCCGGTCGGTGGCCCACGAAACCCGAGCTGGCTTGCCTTGTCCTCTTCCTCCGCCTCTGACCCCGCCCCAAGCTTCCAGGCCACACAGGGCTCTGCAAGCCAGGCTGGAAAGTCCCTCACCATGCCTGACATTTTTCTCCCAGCTTGACCTCTGGCCACACTCCGCATAGTGACAAAGATAAACAACCACAGATCCAAAGGCTGGCACTGTGACCCAAGACGCTGAGCCACATCATCCCTCTTAGAAATCAGTTGGAACTGCTGGGGTCCCAGGCTGTTTGGTTTCACAGGGGTGCCGACGCTGCATTCCCCAGCCTGCTGCGGAGAGCCGCTAACCTGCACAGTGGCTGAGGAGCGTCTATTTGCAGGCTGCTCGGATGCCTCGAATGGTGGAGCCCTGCTGGGCCTGCTGAGCTCAACTTACCAGGGATGTGGCTGCCCATGTATTTGATGTGCATCTCGTGGAGCCCGACCTCAGTGGGGGCGTATCTGACAGTGACCGTGCCGTCCTTGTTGTCCACAATCTCAGGTGTGGCCGTCTTCCCAGAAGGCATGTGGACCTCCCCTATGGGACACAGGGAGACAGGGCAATGACCCCACCAGCGGCCTTCCCCAGAGAAGCTGAGCCCAGGGCACAGGTGTATTCAAAATCAAGGTTTCTAGACCCAAGAATATTCATTGCTGCCTCATTCCAGTCCCACAATGAGAGAGACCATTTGCTCTTTTTTTTTTTTTTTTTTTTTTTTCAGTTCCATTTGGCATCACAAAATATAGCAGGCAACTCCTGAGTAAAGACTTTTCTACAACTGGCAAAATCACGTTCAGAAAGGACTCGGCAGACCATGATACCAGCAGACTCGGTAGAACATCAAACCAAAGAGAAGCAGGCACTGAAAAGAGGCTGAGAGGAAAAAGGAACTCCTGCATGACAGACTCAGTGTCAAAGTCACATCTGGAAATGTCAAATAAGAGAAGGCAGGAAGAAAGAGCAAACAGGAACCCGACAGTCATGAGGTGTCTAAACACAGCAGTGTTTCACCTAGAGAGAATCATGCGCCTGCTCCAGAAAGTAATTCGAGCTGTCAATGAGCCACTTCTTCAGAGAAACACACACATGGCATATTCTGTAGTTTCAGGACCTTATGGCCCAACACCCGGAACCAAGAACTCGTGACCCTGGGTTAAGGAGTCCGAGGTCTGGGGGACAGTGGACACACCTCCCTGGCACCATTCTGGGGAGCTCATGAGAGCAAGTGAGAATGAGATGGTCTTCACGGCAAGTGCTTACCAGTGATTTCTCCTTTCCTGACGGCAAACGGAATGACCAGGTCAAAAGGCTTAAATCCCAGGCCGTTCATATCACTCACTGGTACATAGGCCTCTTCGGTTACCTAAAAACAGAAGGCGGTGGTTACTGCATCAAGCAGACAACAGCAGGAGCTGCTGAAGCTATGTGGGGCAGAGCTGCTGGGAATTCTGCAAACCAGTGAGGCCAGGATGTGGGAATGTGGCTGCCCGTTGTGGTATGGGCTTTGTCTAAGTGACTCCAGCCTAGGGTAGAAACTGAGGGACTGGAGAAGTTACGCTGACCAATTGTTAGTAATCACTTGGGAGTCTGTAAAATTCCCAGCAGCGCCAAGGGAAAATGGAAAAGTGAGAGACAGCCATGTCTATGAGTCCCAATAGGCTCCATCTGGAAAGGTTTAGTTGCTTGTGGCCTGGAAAAGAAGGTGCATTGTAAGTGGCAGAGAGTAGCAATGGGTGGCTTTCCCCTTAAACAGAAACTGAATGTGCAAGTGGCGGCTTTGAGAGGCAGCAGGCGGGCCGCAGACAGCTGTCCGTCTTTCTCTTTAAACACGGAGAGACAAACTGCACCCAGCGTGATCACAGACACGACGGCTGACGATTCATGGAGCATGGATGGTGACGCGAAGGTGATCTTACGACAGAAAAAGCAGGGATCATCGTGATGGGCAGATCAGTGAGGGACACACCAATGACCAGGACACCCACAGGGCTTAAGCAATCCCAGAAGCAGATGGCAGCTTTTCTGAAAAGAAGGCTGAGTAAACACAGAAATGCAAAAAGGAAAAAACCAAAATTGTACCCAGGGCCTGAATCCAGGGGGACATGCATTTACCGGTGCCTCCTCCACGGCTGTGACTTCCCCATCTGTGGCCTGGTCAGTGGCAAATGGAGATTAGTTGGGAACCATACTGGAAGGATACACTCAGTAGACTCTACTGCCACAGAGCTGCTTCCCCCATGGCCCCATCTTGAACCACGGTGAGCTGCTCACTTTAGTGAAGGACATTTTCTTACTGCCCTTTTGGAAGGCAAGTTGGTGTCCTCTCTTTAACTGTCAGATGCACATGCCCTGGGAGCCAACAACCCTACTTCTAGCACGCAGACCTACGCTGGCAGGAGGCTCCATAGGTAAGCGATGCGCGTAAGGACCCTGACTGGTGCCGTCTGCGGTTGTGCAAAACCAAAGCAACCGAATATCCATCTGGAAGGGGTTTGGTCAAATAACTTCTGGTGAGTCTGTCCCATGGCACACAGCAGTTGGGTCCAGTGAATCAACATGTACGGGTATCTGTGGCATATCGAGGGAAGTAAGTAAGGTGCAAAAGCAGTACGCATGGTGTGACCCCAGGCATGAAATTGAGATGTGTGAAATGTAAGCAGGTTAAAAACTAACATGAGGCATCTCTGCAGCACAGAATCAGAAAAAAGGTCTCTTTTTACTTGATAAATGTCTACTGTGGTTATTTAATTTTTTTTTTTTTTTTTTTTTTTTTTTTTTTTTTTTTTTTTTGAGGCAGAGTTTTGCTCTGTCATCCAGGCTGGAGTGCAGTGGCACAATCTCAGCTTACTACAACCTCAACCTGGGCTCAGGGGATTCTCCCACCTCAGCCTCCTGAGTAGCTGGGACTACAGGCACACACAACCACACCAGGCTAATTTAGTTTTTTTGTTTGTTTGTTTGTTTGTTTGGTAGAGATGGGGTCTTACTGTGTTGCCCAGGGTGGTCTTAATAGTCCTCTCACCTCAGCCACCCAAAGTGCTGGGATTTCAGGTGTGAGCCACCATGCTCAGCAGTTAATGTTTTTAAAATTGTTTATAAATTCATTTTTAACAGATCTTAGATTTAATACTCCAGGTTGGACGCGGTGGCTCACGTCGGTAATCCCAGCACTTTGGGAGGCCGAGACAGGTGGATCACTGGAGGTCAGGAGTTACCAGCCTGGCCAACATGGTGAAACACCGTCTCTACTAAGTATACAAAAATTAGCCGGGCGTGGTGGCAGGTTCCTATAATCCCAGCTGCTTGGGAAGCTGAGGCAGGAGAATCACTTGAACTCAGGAGGTAGAGGTTGCAGTGAACCGAGATCACACCACTACACTCCAGCCTGGACAACAGAGTAGGTTTACAGCTCAAAAAAGAAAAAAAGAAGATTTAATGCCCCTGATTCAACAGAACCAATGGCATGGCAAGGGAACCCCTCTCAACACCCTCTTCTGTCACAAGAAAAACAAGAATTGGAAGGCCTTCCCCACAGCGGAAGACCTATGTGCCCATGCTAACTGCTTTGTGTGTATCTTGGGATCTGCAGAAAGGCAAAGGCAGCTTTTTGAGCTACATTTGGAACAGCCCTGTCCTCTGCCTGCAGGGGCTATGACACATCAGTCAGAAGAAAGATCTTTCAATGGCTAAGCCACGGCCTTTGGTCCAGGACTTCTTGTCATTTGTCCATAACTCCATGTGCTGTGTGTGCAGTCTTTTGATTAAACCACTCTGTGGGGCTTCTTGAGACATTTGCTATGACTACAGTGCTGGGTGTTGGTGTCCTTTTGGCCTCAAACTTATAGGGGAAGCAGGGAATTCACCCAACCAAAGTCAATGAACAGTCAGCCCATATAGGTAAGGTTCTCTCCCTGGAATGAGAGAATAAAGACCCAGCCAGGTACTGCGAGTGATCGTTCCTTTCTGCCTTCAGCAGTGGTCGGGGGGCAGTGAGTGAACACAAAGTATTCTTGCTTTGTGCATATTCGGGGGCTAGGAGACACTTACTCTTATTGAGTTTGGAAGCCTCCACTTCTGCAAAAAGGGATCTTAAGTTCCTAGCTACAAGAGAAGGTACTCTGACTTTCTCACTTAGACTTTCCCAATGTGCTCTTCTCTTACCCACAACTTACTGCACCCACAGACCCATGAGCACTGCCCGGTGGTTGGCTGCTCTTCCCTCCTACCCAATTCTAACCAACCAGATAAAACCCACTACGGGTGAAAAACAGATTCTGAAAACTATAACTGGTACCCTTCTCTGTGAATAAAGACATCAACTTCCCAGCTGTATTTCTTTCTTCCTACAGGAGAAAAACACTCTTAAATGAACAATGTCAAAAGTTGACAAGTGGGTTTACATACTTGAGACATAAAAGAGCTTCCAGATCTCTGGTGCGCTGTTTACAGATAAACGAACGTCTACGGAAGGGAACAAAGCTACAACAGAGTATAGACTGTTTGGATTTAGACTGTTTGGAAGAAAGTCCCTGAGCTTCTGTTGGGAATGGAGTCTGCTGCACCTCTCCACGGCTGCACAAAATGAAATAATTAGAAGGTGCTTTGTAGGCTGTGCACAAGACCAGGTCATTAAGGGCCTAAGAACCCTGTGGTCAAGTGTGGCTGCTGACCGCAGCATCAAAGGACACCAGCAAGGATGACAGCAGGGCACTTGGTGTCTGTCTAGACCAAGCACACCTCATCTGTAAAAAAGCCAACAGTGCTTGGTTTTGAGGGTTAAGTGAGGTAATGCTCCTAAGGTTTCTAACCCCTTTCCTGGTTGAAAAATATTCAGAGGAAGACTATTATGCAATAATAAAACTAAATAATCAGACGAAGATCTACCAGTCACTCAGAATTGAAAATGAAAGACCTTGGTCTTTCACTAACCCAGGTGTTTGCACGATTTCCTCCTTTTATTCCAGATGTTCCTAGTGCGAATGACAAGGTATTTCCCCCTCAAACAGAAACTGTGAATCTTTCCAAAACACAAGTGGAGATACTTTGAGTCCTGGGATATCAGCGTCAAGTCTCCAAATAAAAGAGCATCAGGAAGCTGTCTCCTCCAGCCATGGAAAAAGGCCATGAAGACGGAAGAAGGAAGAGCTGGCAGGTTAAAAACTTGTAATGTTTGATGTAGAAACATTTTTGTAAAGGTGTGTTTTTCTGAGAAGTTATCTTTCTAAATGCCTGGGCTTGGTCCCTTATTATGAGAGACACTTTGGTGGCCAGTAAGACTCTCTAAAAGTCTTAGAGTCAAAGGGTCTCTGAGTTTCTAGAGATTACTCTGGGACTCTACAAGGTCACGACTGCTTAACGAAATTTTTTCCAAAGGGAAAAAAAAAAAAAGTGGAAGAGGATATACTAATCGGGGTTCAACAGCAGCTGTTACAGTTTCCACCAATAACAGCATGCTCTGGAGAAGGAATTTTCCTTACCATGACAGTGAAGGGGCTGTTGGGAATGTCAACACCACCGAAGCGCACATAGATCACATAGGTGCCCGGCTTGGCAGCTGTGTAGAAGATGTCATAGGTTCCATCTTCATTCTCGATGACATCGGCCTCGGCCTCAGTGCCATCTGGGGTCAGAACCGTGCAGGTCACTTTCCCCTTCCCGGCAGTCTTGGCATCAACCACAAAGCCTACTTCTTCACCAGTTTTCACAGTGGAGGCGATTCCAGGACCTGGACAAGAGTTCAGGGGAAGAGAATGGAAGCATCGGCCATGGACACGTGTCCTGGAGCCCCAAGAACAAACCACACTCATCCATGCTGTCTGTGCCTGTGAATGTAAGGCCTTTGACTGCTGCCATTCAGAGGGATATCCCAAAGATTCCCCGCATCCGGTGTTGCTCAAAGGATTACCTCATCCACCACTTACTAAATAAGGAGCATCTGGAAGCTCTGAGTGTTGACTAAAAGTCAGCCCTGGTTTGCCAGCATTTAAAGGTATGGATGAAAGTCAACTTTCAACAGCAAACATATTGGGCATTTTCTTAAGTGCCAGGCACACATACAGGTGGCCAAGACACAGTCCCTGCTCTCAAGATGCTCACAGTCTAACAGGGCCGGACACCAAGAATGACAGTTCCAGTTGTAGTGGAAATGCTGAAGAGGAATTAAGTTACAGAAAAAATAACAAACTCCTCAGGGAAGTGTCCAGCAGTATATCGAAGCAAAGACGCTAAGAATTTATATCCCAGGGTTGCCGCACTGACAAAGGGCTTCCTAAAGAAAGGAAACATGACTGAACCCGGAAGGATGGGTGCTGTTAGCTAAGGGAGACTTGCAACCTCTCCCCAATGACCGGTCTCTCTCTGACTTTTGGTGCCCCTTGGCACAGGATCCATACATCAGTAAATGCAGAAAAGCCATGAACTAAAAGCACATTGGCAAATATGAGCCAAGTGTGTAGGAGTAACAGGGAGAGTGGCAAGAACAGTTTGTTCAAGGAGTACTGGAAGAAGAGAATGGAGTCAATCTGTGGAAGGCCCTGAATGACAGATCAAGAGGTGTGGCCAAAAGGCAAGTATTCAGCTCAGGACTCTGCCTGAACGGGGGAGGAAATAAGGCCTGGAAGGCAATAGGGAAGTCCCCATCCAACGTTAACATGCTATCGATTAGTAAAGACGATCTGGTTGTCACTGACAGCTGCATAGACCTAGGAGGCGGTGCATTGGCCAGCATTCCAAAATTTCTCAATTTTTGCCATGGGTGAGCCAAAAAGGGCCACGCTGAGCAATTTACTACCTTGCCCTGAAAGTCCAGATTTTCTCCATTCAAAGAAAGATGGGCTGCGAGAGAAACAGAACGCATCCAGGGTGGTCTTGTGTTTAGTGCTCTTATTTAAAGAGAAGTAAATCGGTCTCATTTTAGAGATGGGGATTCTTGTGTTAAAATCTGCTTGAGCAGCAGTACTGAACTGCCCAAGGGCTGTTCTTTTTTTTCTTTTTTGAGACGGAGTTTTCGCTCTTGTTACCCAGGCTGGAGTGCAATGGCGCGATCTTGGCTCACCGCAACCTCTGCCTCCTGGGTTCAGGCAATTCTCCTGCCTCAGCCTCCTGAAGTAGCTGGGATTACAGGCATGCGCCACCATGCCCAGCTAATTTTTGTATTTTTAATAGAGACAAGGTTTCACCATGTTGACCAGGATGGTCTCGATCTCTTGACCTCGTGATCCACCCGCCTCAACCTCCCAAAGTGCTGGGATTACAGGCTTGAGCCACCGCACCTGGCCTCCAAGGGCTGTTCTTAAAAACTGAAAAGACTTGGCCAGGCACAGTGGCTCACACCTGTAATCTCAGCACTTCGGGAGGCCAAGGAGGGTAGATCACTTGAGGCCAAGAGTTCGAGACCAGCTTGGCCAATATGGTGAAACCCCGTCTCCACTAAAAATACAAAAATTAGCCGGGCATGGTGGCAGGCACCTGTGGTCTCAGCTACTCAGGAGACTGAGGCTGTAGTGAGCCGAGACTGTGCCACTGCACTCCAGCCTGGGCAACAGAGCAAGACTCCGTCTCAAAAAAAAAAAAAAAAAGTAAGATGTGACACTCAATAGTTGTGTCTTAGAAACTGAAGGAAGGAGGGAAAAAAAAAGAAAGAAACCAAAGAACTGTGATGCTCAAATATTCACGGAGAATTCCTGAGAGGTTTACACATGCATGTTGAAAAAAACCTAGATCCTCAAATGTGTTTCTCTAATGCTGACCTGAAATGCTCCCGAATGCATCCTGAGTAACTAAACTATCTACTCATGAAAGGCAGAAATTTGCTGCTTTTCATGGGAGCGGCCATCAGAGTTGGGTTCTCAACAAATGTACCTACTTCAAAAGCATATAATAATAGTTACCATGCACCTGGCACCGTGCTAAGTATTTTTCATGCCTGACCTCATCTAATCTTTGCAATAACCCTGTAAAACAGTCTCTGTTCCTTAGAAGAGCTTCTTGGATCTAAATGTTCTCAAAAAAAAAAAAAAAAAAGCTTCAATCTATGTCAAACTGAAATTCAGTGAGGTTGAGCAACATGCCTGGATTATGTAGCTTGTAAGTCACAGAGAGGGGTGACAGCCCAGCTTTCTGACTGCAAAGCCTGTGGTCCTGACCTTGAGATGCCCTGTACTCACCTGTGGCCAGGCACTTGCTGGCATCGCCCGTCTGTGTGGCTCGGATGCGATAAGGAGAAAGTGGGATGTCGTCACCTCCGTAGGTGACCCCAATCATATAGCGTCCGGTCTTGTCTGGGATGTAAGTGACAGCATATGTGCCATCTTTATTGTCATGGACAATGGCTCTTTTGGGTTTTCCCTCTTGGTCCTGTGGATCATAGAGAAATGCTATTTAGGATGTTGTCAAGATGTAGAAAATATTCATGGAAAACCTTGACACATTTTCCTTCTTAATTAGTACCTCTAGAGAGAAGAGACAAAATTGATAGCTTAATACAATCTAGTTTTGTTTTGGTTTTTTGGTAGGGACAGTAGAGGGTCACAGATCCCTTTAACGCCGTGATGGATGTGGCCAATTTTCCGTAATTTTGTTGTCCAGTGAACCAATAGCGTTTTAGCTCAGAACCTTCTGAAATGTAGGGAGGGGAGGAGGCAAAGGTTCCTGCTCACACACCACCACATCCAGTCTCCTTTTTCTCTTTATTAACAGGACCCTAACTCTTAGCTAGGTGCACTGTTCCCAAAAGATGGGACTCCACTGCCTAGCATCCTTGCCACTAGGTGATGTGACTTGTGACGAACCCCTGATAAATCAGAAGGGAGTGGAAGTCTATGATGGACTTTTGGTAGGGCTGCTTAAGAGAGCCAACTGAGTAGAGAGGACTCCCTTTTCCCTTCTTTCTTCCTTCTTCTGGCCACCCACATGGACGTGATAGGCAGAGCACTGGCAGCCTTGTGGTCTGGGAGGAGATCTTAAGGGACAGAAGCCACATGCTAGGTAGAGGAGCAGACAGATGGAGCCGGCTTCCCGTGGCTTCTGGTGAGCTGCAGGGCACCCAGGTGGCTTAACCTGGGCTTTCTTAACAAGAAAGAATCATCTAATTTATTTCAGCTACTCTTACGGTTTACTGTGATATGTAGCATAACTTAGTCTTAACTGATCCAAAGAATAATTGAAAACATTTAAAAATAAAACATAGGGGCTGGGTACAGTGTCTCATGCCTATAATCCCAGCACTTTGGAAGGCTGAGGCAGGCAGATTGCTTGAGTCCAGGAGCGTTAAGACAAGACTGGGAAACATGGCAAAACCCCATCTTTGAAAGAAATAAAAGGCCGGGCGCGGTGGCTCACGCCTGTCATCCCAGCACTTTGGGAGGCCGAGGCGGGTGGATCACGAGGTCAAGAGACCGAGACCATCCTGGTCAACATGGTGAAACCCCGTCTCTACTAAAAATACAAAAATTTAGCTGGGCATGGTGGCTCATGCCTGTAATCCCAGCTACTCAGGAGGCTGAGGCAGGAGAATTCACTGAACCCAGGAGGCGGAGGTTGTGGTGAGCCGAGATCGCGCCATTGCACTCCAGCCTGGGTAACAAGAGCGAAACTCCATCTCAAAATAATTAATTAATTAATTAATTAAAAAAATTAAAACAAAGGAATAGATGCAGTAACAAAACATAGGAGATTCACCAAACAGTGGTTCTTGGAGCTACACCCTCCCATCTCTGAGGTGAACACACTTATTCCTCTGCACATTTACTGACTCTTTGGTGGGAAAATCTAACAAACACTTGCATTGAGTCAGAAACTGGTTATTGAAACCCTTGTTCTTAAATCTGGCCAGGAAATTAAGTCTTAAGATTAAGGTTTGGCTCAGAAAATAACTCCAAATTACCGTTATCTGGACAGCAAGCAGGCCTTCCCCGGCATCTCTGGCATCGATCGCAAAGTCCACAGGTAGACTGGCAGGCACACCATAGGAACTGAGGCCAGGGCCACTGGCGGTCACTTTGCTGGCATCATATGTGGGAAGGACCTTGACCTTGAAGGGACTTGATAGACACACACACACACACACACACACACACACACACACACACACCCCGGTCAGTAAGGATACATGTCAACCCAGCTACATCTGACTTTTCTCACACAGAAGAATGGGATTGAAAAGGGGGTTTCTACAGCAGATAAGACAGTGAGTTAATCAAGGTGCCCAAGTCCAGCGGAAATTTACAATCATGAGGTAGTAACCTTTATATGACAGATGGGGTTTGCCCTGAGCGACTGCCAAGGCAGCGGTCCCCAACCTTTTTGGCACTAGGGACTGGTTTCGTGAAAGACCCGTGGGCGTGGTGGGGGAATGCTCTCAGGATAAAACTGTTCCACCTCAGGCATTAGTTAGATTCTCATAAGGAGCACCCAACCTAGATCCCTTGCATGCACAGTTCATAATAGGGCTCGCACTCCTATGAGAAGGTAATGGCGCTGCTGATCTGACAGGAGCGGAGCTCAGGCAGTAATGCTCATTCAGCCATCACTGTGCGGCCCGATTCCTAACATGCCATGGATGTGTACCAGTCCACGTTCCAAGGGTTGGGGACCTCTGTTCCAAGGGATATAAATAGTTTAAGGAGGAAGAGGCTCCCAAATTAGTTTGGGAAACACAGGGTTAAACACACTTAGCCGACTTTTGTTATGCTAAGATGATGGTCACCAAATAGAAAGAAAATACTGGAACTTCTTCAGTTTTAATATTTTTATCTCATCTTATTCTATATTCTGTATCTGTAATTATTCTATATTTAGTATGCTTTATATGGCACATAATATATTAGTAAAGCAATATATAAATGTAATTTATAAATTATATATTTCTAAATAGAGCTAATATGCTTCTTTCTTTCTTTTTTTTTTTCTATTGAGAAGGAGTTTTGCTCTTGTTACCCAGGCTAGAGTGCAATGGGGCGATCTTGGCTCATTGCAACCTCCACCTCCTGGGTTCAAGCGATTCTCCTGCCTCAGCCTCCTGAGTAGCTGGGACCACAGGCACGCGCCACCATGCCCAGCTAATTTTTGTATTTTTAGTAGAGACGGGGTTTCACCATGTTGACCAGGATGGTCTCGATCAATTGACCTCGTGATCCACCCACCTCGGCCCCCCAAAGTGCTGGGATTACAGGTGTGAGCCACCGCGCCCGGCCTCTTTTTTTTTTTTTTGAGACGAAGTCTTGCTCTAGTTGCCAGGCTGGAGTGCAGTGGCGCAATCTTGGCTCACTGCAACCTCTGCCTCCTGGGTTCAAGCAATTCTTCCACCTCAGCTTCCCAAGTAGCTGGGACTACAGGTGCATGCCACCACACCCAGCTAATTTTTTTGTATTTTTAGTAGAGACGAGGTTTCACCATGTTGGCCAGGATGGTCTCAATCTGTTGACCTCATGATCCGCCCGCCTCGGCCTCCCAAAGTGCTGGGATTACAGGCGTGAGCCACTGCGCCCGGCCATGCTTATTCCTATATAAAATATTTGTTAGGGGGCATGGGTGAAAGTTTTCATCTTAAGGGGCATGATTTTTAAAAAGAAGAAAAGAAAACACTTAGAGATTGTTCTAAGAGGTGAGAAGCTTATGTAACATTTTTTGGTAATAATATGAACATGGAACAAGGTTTCTATTTAAAACTTTCTGGAAGTGCTATTATCAACCAAACCCTGAAGTAAAGACTTTTGTTGTAATCAGAAAACTACTTGCAGGTTCACCAAAAGGAA
Source organism: Saimiri boliviensis (assembly GCF_048565385.1). Classification (NCBI taxonomy): domain Eukaryota; kingdom Metazoa; phylum Chordata; class Mammalia; order Primates; family Cebidae; genus Saimiri; species Saimiri boliviensis. The sequence goes on from NC_133456.1 coordinate 3,747,127, forward strand.
GCCTCTGATAAACTAATACATTCTTTATTTCTTCCATGATTCTTGACTACTATTACTACAATTTTTTTCTAAGAGCTGTCAGGGGAGGGTCTCTGTTGCTCCAGGCTGGCCTCAAACTCTTGGGCTCAAGTAATCCTCCCATCTCATTCTCCCAAGTAGCTGAGATTACAGCAAATGCCACCACACCTGGTTAGGATTTCTGGCTTCTTCATTTCAGCTCACCTTTAAACTAAAGATGTCTAAAGGGAATTGGGGGAATGAGACAGCCGGAGCCACAGATATCAAGGCTAGTGTGTGGCGACAAGTGGTGCAGGCTCTATGTAATACTTGCTGCCTCTACAGATGGGTGAATGGACTGATAGAGAAATGGATGGGTGGATGGAATGGGCTGATGGGAGAATGGATGAGTAGATGGATGGACTGATGCAGGGAGAGAGGGATGGATGCAAGGATGGATGGATGGATGGAGAAATGGATGGGCAGACGGATGGACTGATGGAGGAATGGATGGGTGGATGGATGGAGCTTACCTGCGAGGAATCTCTTCATCAGCATATTTAACTGATACCATGTAAGGTCCCTCCTGAGATGGGGTGTAGGTTACTGTATGTGTGCCATCTCCATTGTCCACCACGTTCACAGGCTCCACCAGACCTGAGGACAGAGATGAGAGGTTTAAGGAGCTGCCTGGCCTCACCTTTACTCCACCCTTGGCTGAATTTGAAATAGGATCACATCTATCCCCAAGAGCTATTGGTTTCCACTGATGAGTAACACAAAGGCAAGCAGCCATAATCATAGGCCTGAAAAAAAAAATCACAGGATCCCCAATTCATGGTTGCAGAGATGACCCCAAGAGATACCTTTAGTTTTTTGTTGGCTTACATATACTCAGTCTGCCCTAGAGTATAATTAAGGAGACTGCCTGTGCTTGCTGCTGGAGGGTGTACGTGGACGATGCGTGCTGCAGACACGCTATAAGCTTTCAAGCTGGTTAGGCATGCTTTAGTATGTAGCAATTTTACTCTACAGCTGAGACACTGCCAAAGGGTTCAGAACTCTGAAGAGCAAAACTTAACCAATAGGCAGTCAAGACTTGTGGCCGCTTTCGGGCAAAGACCACTGTGGGACCAGTATGCTGGGGCATAGGTACAGGGCAAGTAAGGGTGCCAATCTCACAGGGGAAGGGGACCCTCAAGGAGAAGCCTGTTAGAGGAGGACGTTAGAGATTATGCTAAAACATAATCAAGGAGGATATTAGAGATTACACTAAAACATAATCAAGGCATACATTGAGTTGCAGAGTCAGATCCCAGCTCCCAACGTGAGAGTCAAGGATGGGTCAACTCCAGGGTAGGTTGATCAAAGCATGGCATGCTCATTAAGCAAAGCAGATGAGGCAGGTGGAAGCCAATTTTAAAGTGAGGCCAGCAAGAAGCATTTGGCTTATATAATTCAGCAGCTATGGGAAAATGCAAACCTGTCTCATTAAAGTCACCCTTCGGGTCACCTTTAAAGAACTCTGAAAGGGCTTTCAAGGGGCTGCGCCATGACTGGGAATCCATTTCATCAGCTAAAATCAAAAGGCTGTTATTTGAGAGTCCTTCATAATAAGAGGCAGATATCCCAGTAAAGCTTCTCTCTCTCTTTTCTCCCTCTCTCATTCACACATACACAGGGACATACATGCACTCAAATACACGCACGTCCTGAAGCTCAGTAACTTCACAGCATCCGATCCCAGCCCCATGACCTCATTTCCCCTAAACCACTTCTGCCCTGAGCTTCAAAGGGTATAACCTCCTGCTGAACCCCATGCAGGAGAAGGCTCCTCTTCAAAGAGGGAACCCCCCATTTGCCACTTCCGTGAATAGCCAAGAACTAACATTGGGGAGGAAAATCCAGATTACGTAAGAAATGAGGCACACTGTCCTCTAAGGGGGAGAAAGGCACGTTTTAAGTGCTGGAGGAGGAAACACGGTCACTTACCCAAAAAGGCAAGTTTCACGTACTTCAGGGCTTTGTTCCCACATGGTCCACTAGCCTTACCAAACCCAAGTTCTAGGCTGCCAACAGAGCAGGCCAAATTGCCAACAAAGCCCATTCCCCAGGATACTCTCTCTCTCTGGAGAATTAAGACGATGACAAAGCCACGTATCACATGCACCATGTAACTGGCATTCCCAGAGGTTCTCGCGTGTACCACATGGACACCAAGATATCTCAACAAGTTATCACCTCCAACCCCCACCATCTGCTACATCCAGACCAACCCGCCCCCTCACAAATGCTGAAACGCCTAATGAGACAGTCACCACCATATTACATATGAGACCCCAAATACTGCTGCTTCATCTAAGACATTTATAGTTGTATTATGAAATGGGGCGAAAAACAGATCACTGGAGAAATAACAAACCTGCCTACTTGTGAGCACGAATTTCTACTGTTTAACTGCAACATGAAAGAAAGGAATTTTTTTTTTAATTTAATTTTAAGCTCATGAGCAAACTCAAAAGCAAAGCGTCTGCTCTGGGTCATGGCTGCCCCAGCCTGGTGCAGATGAATGTCTGCAGGAAGGCAGGGTGCATACTTACCTCGTGGGCCCAGGACCCTCACTTCCAGCGGAGCCAGGCCAGCCTTGCTGCTGTCCACTGTGAAGGACTGCAGGACACGGGCTCGGACGCCTGAGCCCAACCCAGGGCCGGCAATCTTGACCTTGCTGGGGTCCACAACATCCTTCACAGGAACCCTGAAGGGGCTGCCTGAAAGAGAGGTCATGAGATTCTGAGCATAAGGTGGGAATTGGAGACCACCGTGTGCACACCCAGCATGGCACCATGCAGGCCCCAGTCAGTTCCCCCTGCCTCGCTGTGTGCACTGCTCATGTGCCCACTCGTTGTCAACCGTTAACACAGAGCACCTACTACGTGTAGATGTTGTGTCTGGTGCTGGATCCTGGGTGGTTAACACCCCTGAGGAACCCACACAATGCAGGAGAAGGATGAGGCAAGCAAATCACTCGAACATCCTATATAACACATTGGGGTTGTGCAAGGTGGAACACTCAGGAGGCAATGAACCTGATCTGCAGGAGACCAGAGAAAGCTTTCCAGCAACATCTCAGCTGCGGCACAAAAGGGAGCAGACAGAGAGGTGCTTCAAGCAGAGGCCTCAGCACATGCAGGGGCCTAGAGGTAAGGGGCAGACAGGCTGCTGGAGGAACGGAAGGAGGAAGCCAAGAGGTGGGAGAACAGAACGGAGAGCCGGAGAGAGATGGGCAGGCCCTGCAGCTCCCATTCAGCCCTGTCTCCCACAAATGGCTCCTGTGTGGCCCCCAGACCCCTCTCCCTCCAATGCAGCTGGCACCTTCTGACCATACTCAGCCTTTTCGGTCCCCGACCACCTGGTGAAGCCTTGCTGACTTCCTGAGTGTAAGCTGAGCTCCTGCTGCATGGCTGACCCCCTGGGGGACCCTGAAGGCCCCTGACTCCTTGAGCGTGTCAGTTTTAAAGATGAAGCATGGAAGAGTTGAGGAGAGGAGATAGGGATTTGCTAGAGAAGTGCTAAACAGAGAAACAAGGGCCAGGCCAAGGACACTCATGGACTCCTCTGTGGAAGGGGACCTCCCCAGAAACAGTACCCAGCATACCCACAGCACGGCTCAGGCTACCACGCCCATTGCCAATGGGCTGCATTTACCTTTCACCTGCATGGGAGTCCTGGTGCTCCCCATGATATCTGGCAAAGCTAATGACTGCCATGGAAGCTGAGGGCTCTCTGCTTTGCATCCCAGAGAGTTTATACTTCGTAGAATTAGAGATGGTAGATAGCCAACACATACAAAGAACAGAATCCCTGGCTTTCTAACAACAGCTGGGTTTCTTTTTTTTTTTTTTTTTTTTTTTTTTCGAGACAGAGTCTCACTCTGTCACCCAGGCTGGAGTGCAATGGCGCGATCTCGGCTCACTGCAACCTTCGCCTCCCAGGTTCAAACGATTCTCCTGCCTCAGCCTCCTGAGTAGCTGGGATTACAGGCACGTGCCACCACACCCAGCTAATTTTTTATATTTTTAGTAGAGACGGGGTTTCAAACATTTTGGCCAGGCTGGTCTCGAACTCCTGACCTTGTGATCCACCCGCCTTGGCCTCCCAAAGTGAGCCACTGCGTCCAGCAAAAGCTGGGTTTCAATGGCATCCAGGTCTCTAGCTACATGAAATAAATGGCTAGCCCTGGTAAATAAGCACAGGCCTCCATATTGGGGTGAGAAGAACAAAAGCATACCTTACTTTAGACACTGACAGTTGAGGATTTCAATGTCAACAGCTGACGGCAAGGGACTACCTCTGAGGCCAATCTGAAAGTCAGAGCCTTTACCAGAAGTTGTCTGAACTCAGCATGAAAACAGCCAAGAACTAACAAACCCAGGTAAGATAAACTGTCCAAGATGGCAGACCTCAAGCATTCTCCACCACTGCCCTGTTCCATGCCCAGACAGATGTCACCATTCCCTCATGGCAGCCCTTCTTCCTCAAGCACTGCGAACCCCAGTCAATCCAGTGGGCTAGGGAGCAGCCACCACCAACAGACCACAGCTGGCCTACCACAGGAAGTCAACACGCCATTATGGGTAAGACAGGACACTTTGTTCAAAATAACTTCACTCCAGGTTTTTAACCAGGCCAGGAAAAACTGGGCTAATATTTAAGCACCCAGAATTACCATGAAAGCAAATTAGAAGCTAGCAGGTCGTTGAATGTTTCCGGCAGTACCCTCATGGGTTGCCTTAGCTAAGAATCCTGACACTAAGGCAACCAACCAACATTTCACGAAAGGTCTCCACCTGGGAAAGTTCTGGGGTTCTAGAGAAGCTGGCATTTGACTCTGGGAGACAACAGAGAGCCTGAAACATAAAAAAGCACCATCCATACCTGATGGAAAAACCGCAAAGGATTGTCTTTCTGTTGCTAGGCACACAGATGGCTATTTGCTTTGAGCTCGCAGGTCGGCCACAGGGGCCAAACTCTGACCCCTTTCTGCAAGGGGGATTTGGAAGCTGATGGCATTCACCAGCCTTCCCCAATTTTCAAAAAGTTTTGTTGCTGCAAAAACCAGGAGATGTTCATTTCCACTGTTGCCGGCCAGGTCGGAGCCATCACCTCACCCCTCCTGTGCCTTCTACCCATTCCCTTTGCCCAACTCTCTCCCAATCCAAGTGTTACAAAACTCCAAAAGGAGACTGTATCTCTCAATTCTGTCACCGAGCCCCATTCTCATTCTTCATAGCAGTCATCACAAGTTTTAGTTGTATAAGCCCTAGCCAGTAAGCTCCCGGAGGGCAGGAACATTGTCCTACCCACAGCTGAAATTTCCCAGACTAATGATCACAGGAATTTTAAAAATCTATATTGAATGCGTCGCAAGCACGAGTTTGAGGAGAAACACCCCATTTTAAATGACTCAAGGCTTAAATGAGTATCTGAGTAGAATGTCAATACTTTCTGATCAATGTGAGAGAAAGAGAGTGAGCGTGAGTGTGTGTGCACATTTCCATATGGTAAGCGGGGAGCAGGAATGGAATCAGGAAAGTGTGTGGTCAGTGGACACTCCAGCTGCCTGGGAATCAACCCAGAACCCAGCAGCGGACCCCTCGGCCTGCCATTCCCCTTTCAGCATCACCCAGAGAGAGAAGAACAAGACCCCACGAGGCTCTTCCTGCTCCTGGGGTCCTGGGGTGGGGCTCTGTCCTCTTCTCACCACACCTGAGACAAGGCAGAAGTGGCTCAGGAATAGCCCCAGTCCTTAGTCTTGTGTCCACACCACACACTCATCTGCCCTTTTAAAAATGAGGGGGTGGTCTCAGAATTCACCACTCTAGAATTTATCCATGTGACCACAAACAACTTGCATCCCAAAAGCTAGTGAAATAATAAATAAATAGAAATGTGTCGGGGTGACAATCATTTCATTTGAGTAAAGAGATCTAGAACCTATGGAGAGTCCGCCCCACAAAATAAATGGGGGCGGTTCCTTCACTACTTAAGTCATATATTTATTTATTCTTTGAATCTTTACAGCAGTGGTTTGACCCGGAGTGACTTTGTCCCTTAAGACAGCTGGCAAGCTATAGAGACATTTTTGGTTGCCACAAGTAAGAATGGGGAAGAAGTCAGCTATGGGCATCTAGCAGGTACAAGCCAAGGATGCTGACAAAATTCTGCAATGTGCTGGACAGCCCCACACCACAGAGGATCATCCGGCCCAAAGTGTCATAGTGCAGAAGTTGAGAGACCCTGTTTCACAGTGAGTGTACACTAACTACATCACCAGCTTTCCCCTGAATCAAGAGGGTCCTCCAACACATGCACAACCATTTCTAGTCAAAATTCTAAGCCAATGCTTTTTGCTATGTTGCCGGTTCTACTGGGAGTTGAGATAGTCTTGGAGATGCAGCCCTAAGAAAAATTCTCCTTTTGCAGCTATTACAAATATCAGATTGTTTTCCCTACTCAGAGAGATAAGCAAAAGATGTAGTGCAGAAGCTGAGAGACCCTGTTTCACAGTGAGTGTACACTACATCACTGTGAAAATCAAACCCATTTTCCTGCAAAATAGTTTACTCTTCGGGGTCCTCTCTCAGGACTAGCTTACCAGGGATGTGGGCTCCTCCATATGTGATATTAACATCATAATCTCCTGGAGCAAAAGGAATGTACTCAGCACTGCAGCTGCCATCCTTGTTGTCTCTGCAATTTATCTTCGACTCTGATGGTCCCTCAACAGTTATGCCAAGCCCACCAATTCCTGCCCCTCTGGAAAGGGTGGAAAAAAAAGTGAAATGTGCATTTATGCCAGTCTGCTTATTGCCAAAATTCATGCAAATTCCCTTTATACACTGTCCCATGTAACCACCCCAACTCAATTACTACGATACAACTCTCATATAGGGAATTTCTCATTAGTGTAATATAAACAAAGACACTCCGATTCCTCCTTTTTCATGCTTATGTTTCATTTCTTTTTTTTTTTTTGAGACAGAGTCTCAGTCCATCGCCCAGGCTGGATTGCAGTGGCATGATCTTGGCTCACTGCAACCTATGCCTCTTGGGTTCAAGCAATTTGCACGCCTCAGCCTCCCAAGTAGTGGCTGGGATTACAGGCATTCATTACCAAGCCTGGCTAATTTTTATATTTCTTGTAGGGATGGAGTTTTGCCATGTTGGCCAAGCTGGTCACAAACTGCTGGTCTCAAGCAATCATCCCAGAAGTGCTGGGATTACAGGTGTGAGCCACCAGGCCCAGCCTATTTTTCTTATCTAATTGCACTGGCTAGGACTGCAAGGACAATATAGGCATATGCCTTACAACTAATTTTAATAAAAACGTGAGGTCGGCTACAAATTTTTACACTATCAAGTTATAGAGTTTGATTTAGTCCCAGTTTGCTAAATAGTTTTATGACCATTATTAAGTGTGTTGGTATTTTTTTTAGGTATACTTGGTCTTTCTATGTAAAGGAAATACACAATATAAAAATAAAAATGCATCTGATCAAAAGATAGGAGACTATGAATCTAGCCATAAAAGTGAGATTGAAGACACCAAATGTAGGGCCTTACCTACCTGGTAACCACGGTGAAGACATTGGGCTTGTTGGTAAAGGCCTCTTTCAATCCCGGTCCCTGGGCTTGCACCCTAGATGGCTGGCAGCCTTCAGTGACAGCCACCTTGAAGGGACTGTTTGGGATAGGCACGTCATCATATGTCACCTCCACTACATGGAGACCTGTTGAAAACAACAAACAGAAACACATATTTGCATACAAATCCCCTATGTGTGAAAAATGATTCTCTACTTCAGAGTTTTATCTGACATTCAAGTCTGCATGCTATACTAGGTTATTTGGAAAAGGGGGTTAAAAACACAGTAATGGGGCCAAGCATGGTGGCTCACACCTATAATCCCAGCATTTTGGGAGGATGAGGTGGGCAGATCGCTTGAGTCCAGGAGTTCGAGACCAGCCTGGGCAACATGGTAAGACCCCGTCTCTACAAAAAATAACAAAAATTAGCTGGGTATGGTGGTGCACGCCTGCAGTTCCAGCTACTCAGGGGGATGAGACAAGAGGATCATTTGAGCCTAGGAGGTCAAGGCTGCAATGAGCCATGATCAGGCCACTGCACTCCAGCCTAGGTGACAGAGTGGGACCCTGTTTCAAAAAACAACAACAACAACAAAACAAACCCACAATAAATGATATGACTTTTAAATACTATACACTGTCTATTTGCAATCACATAAGCCACTCCACTCCAACCAAGCAAATACTCGTCAGTCATCATCCTAAACAGGCTACCCTCATTTGGGAATATACCATCCAGCCATTAATGAAAAGAAAAAGAGAAACCCATGAAACAGAAGAAACACGCATCCATGAGAAGACTGAAAATAGCTATACCAGAACATTGCAGGCTTCAGAGCTCCAGGTAGTGGAGATACATGGCACCTGCATTTTTTTTCTTTGTGCTTTTCTATTTACTGATTTTTTTTTTTTTTTTTTTTTTTAATAATTCCCAATACTCAAGAAGAAAGAAATTCCTAAGCAAAGAATACTGGCACAAACGAGCAACATGCCATAACATTACCCCATAACCTGCTGAGGTGAGACTGAGGCTAAACCCAGCCCACCTATTACACAAGGCCAGCAAGCCAGCCACTGATTGGGCCGGTGACTGCTGTGGAGGCTGACTTCCATTCTGTCACTCAGCATGTGGCTCTGCTGAGACAGGCCTAGCACATGGGTCAGGGGTCAGTACCAGCCATCAGGAGGAAACGACCACGGACAGCTCTGAATGAGGGTCCAGTCCAAGGACAGGGTGGCTCACCTTTCTCAAAGGGTGTATATTCCACCTGGTACGTCCCATCAGCATTGTCTGTGACAAAGCACTCAGTGGAGGCCCCTGAGGGGTTGGCAATGTGGGCCTTGATGTGGTCACCTCCAACCTGGGTCAGCGGCCGAGAATCCACTGTGAAGTCAGTGGTCGCTTCCCGGAACACATCTGCAGAGCAATCACACAGCTAACACTGCTGCCGACACCCCAGACCCAGGAGCAAACCCCTTCAGAACACATCGAGTCTAATTTCAGTAACAGTGGAAAGCTGGTTTTTCTAACTCTCAAATCAAGAATATTAACCCTCCTCCTCCCTCCCAAAAGAAGTCCTTTCCAGAGTAGACATGGCTAAGTGACAATATGACTGCTCACACCAATGGCTCCAGGACAGGTCAAAGGTTGAAGATAAACATGCCATGTAGCATGTGGGTGTAAGCCAACACATTTTAAATTTCTTTCCAGTTAAATGCCAACATGCTGCATGTTGAGTTTCCAGAGAAAAATCAAGACTTCCGGCTTTGCCCGAAAAACTAGAAATTCTGCTGACAAGGCTAGGTCCTGTTTCCCATGGAGAAACCGAAAACAGGGGTTGGTCAGTAGCATGGCCCCCAGAAATGCCATGTGCTCAACCTTCACCAGGGCCCCCCAACCAGAAGGCACAGGTGAGCACTGCCTTATATGTCACCTGGCCCCTGCAGGCGGCTGAGTTGGCAGCTCCAAATTTCAGGCAGCCCTTAAGTCCCAGCTTGTCTTTTTTTTTTTTTTTTTTTAAATAAGGAAACCCACCTTTCCCTTCTATTCCTGGTCCAAAGACTTTGATCCTGCTGGTGTCCACGGCGGGCTCCACCTTGACACGGGTGGGGAAGTGTGGCACAAGTTCGCCACCATACTTCATGGTCAGCGTGTACATGCCGGCTGTCAGGGGCACGTAGGTTACGGCGTAGGTGCCATCTTTGTTGTTCTGAATACTGACTTCGGCTTTTGTTCCTGAGTCTGAGACGGCTTCCAGGTCCAGGGCCCCCGGCCCTGCTTCTGAGCAGTCGACGCTAAGGAGCCCAGCTTCACCCACCTTTCCATGCTCGAGACCTGGCCCTGATGCCACGACTTTAGAGGGGTCAAAAGGCATTTCAATGTCAGCTTTGAAGGGAGACCCAGGTATGTGGACTTCTTCAAAGAGGATGTTGACGAAGTACTCCCCGGGTTTTGTGGGAAGATAAGAGACGGAGCAGGTCCCGTCGCCATTGTCGGAGCACTCAATTTTGGCCTCGCATGGACCTTCCACCGTTAGGCCCAGACCTCCAGTCCCAGCTCCTTTGGTGTCGATGGTGAACTCGGCAGGCTTGCCCACGAGACCACCTTCGAGGCCGGGACCATGGGCCTTCACCTATTAGAGCAAAGAATAAAGTCAAACTCCAGAGATCACTGCTCAGCCAGCACTGCTTTCAACATCCATGCATGTAATCAGCATGGAAGTACATCTTAGCCAGGCAGCCCTGCTCCTGGGGCTTCACAGGTCACACATGCACATGAGTTACAGCCACAACAGTCAATGCAGCAAATGCCTCAGAACTCAATCACCAGCGAAAAGGCACAGGAGAGAGGCATGGTCCTCATGCAGCAGGAGCAGGAGAAGCCCTCCAAGACTCTCCTCTCTCCTGCCACACCTGACCCTTCTAAATCACAGGCCTGGACTTGGAGACGTAACGTCCATTCCAGCAAACATATGTGAGATCCCAGGTTGAGGGCAAATGGAAGTGCTCTTGTGGACCTGGCTGTGGCTTGGGCTGCTGCACTTTGCTCAACAAATTCTGGATAATAAAAAAAACTAAACTGTTTCTAAAAAAGAGGGAGGAATAACGCTTTCACCTCTGATTCAACAAATAAGATACCTTCATAGGATTCATACCACTGAGACCACTTGAATCTTCCAAAACCCCTTGAGTCGGAACTACTATGAAGAAATGGTTACTATGAAGAAATGATGATGAGCTTTTTTTTTTTTTTCTTGAGACAGAATCTTGCTCTGTTGCCCGAACTGGAGTGCAATGGCACGGTCTCAGCTCACTGCAACCTCTGCTCCCCACGTTGAAGAGATTCTCCTGTCTCAGCCTCCCAAGTAGCTGGGATTACAGGCATGCGCCACCAACGCCCAGCTAATCTTTGTATTTTTAGCAGAGATGGGGTTTCACCATGTTGGCCAGGTTGGTCTCAAACTCCTGACCTCAGGCAATCCATCCATCTCGGCCTCCCTAAGTGCAATGATTATAGGCGTGAGCTACCACGCCCAGCCAAGAATAATTTATTTTTAGATTACATGATTCTAGCTTCTGTGGGGTGAGCTCTGTGTGCCGGGTACTGGGCAGAGGCCTCAACGTTTGCTATCTCACCTACCCCTTACAGGCTGGTTTTGTAGTGAGGATTGTGATTATGCTAACGAGCAAAGAAAGAAGACTCAGGAACAGGGCGCCCCTCACCAAAGTCCTGTAGTCAGAGAGCAAGAGGAGGAGCAGGGTTGTGGACCCACCTGCCCCGGGGACTTTTCACAGTGAATTGTGCAGACTTTCATCACAAAACAATTTTCAAAAGGTCTTTGCCGGGAAGAAGCAGAGAGGCACTATGGTGTCATGTTTGACAACAATGAGTTCCGGGACAAAAGCAAAAGCTGACCTTGGTGGGATCTGGTGGCAGCGAGGCCTCCACTGCATAGGGGCTCCCGGGCACGGGGTGTCCATCGTAGGTCACGTCTACGGCATAGAGCCCCTCCTCCCGAGGAATGAACTTGGCTGTGCTGCTCTCTCGGCCCGTTACAGGTGTCACTAGGCATGGCACGACCTTCCGAGAGGGGCTGAGGATTGTCACATCCAGCTTCCCCTGGCCTCCTGCTCCCCTGGTATCAATGGCGAACTCCTGATCCTTCCCAACTTCCACCCCTGGAAAAGAAACACAAGCTGAGGTGAAGAGCTGACCATTTTCAGCAGCAGGAACAATCCAGAGCACAGAAGCAAGGGTTATTTGGACACGGGACTTTTCTCAGCCTCTACCACAAGCAACAGCTGCTACAGAGGACAAGCAGCAAAGCTGAGTAAGTATCATCAGCATCTCAGCCTCAGTAACAACCCATGTAGGCACAATAATCCATTAGTGACAACAGGGATAACGGCTATCATTTACCGAATGTATTTTATATGCCAAGCACAAATTCGGTACATTGTCTTAATTTTCACCGCAATCCTATCCGGTATTTATTATTAACCACTGGCTTTAACAGAAGGGGAAACTGACGCTCAGAGAGGTTAAGTAACTTGTCCAGGGTGACATATCCAGCAGGGCGCCAAGCTAGGACTCAAAGTGAAATTTACCTGACTCCACAAACTTTGCTGACCAGAAAGCTGTAATCTGACACTGTCTTCTCTTATTTACTTATTTTTGGTGTTAACTTTATCTTCAAACACCCCCATAAGTCAATGCTTTATTTACTAATTCTTGGCAGCCAACTCCATCTCAAAGGAACCCCTCCCCCTCAAGAGAGCAAAAGTCACAGCGCTGCCAACTGCAAGGCCATCGAAGCAAGTGCTGAGAACTGACTGCCATGATGGCTTCCAAAAGGTCTCTGCAAAGCAAGGCTGCAGGAAACCCAAGCGTTAGATTAGACAACAACAGGGAAAGGACTTTACCCAAAACAAAAGCACTGGGAACACAGGGCCCCCACCACAACCCAGAGAACCTTGACTCTGAAGCAACACAGGCCTGGGGAGATGGACACTGCTGAACCACAAGCAAGGAGGTCCCGGATTGCTGCCTCCCACAGGAAAAGACACTTTCCTAACTGGCATCCTGCTTTTCCCGTTCTGGAGTCAAAGCTCTCCATGTCTCAGGGAAAGGAGTGACAAGGGGACACATTGACAGGGTTGGGCAGCGAACGTTCACACACTCAGAGCTGGCTGCCTAGCCACAAAAGCCAACAGCAAGCTCTCACTTGGGATCTCCGCAACGGGGAGCCGGCCTTGGTTGCAAGTCGTGCATTTGGGTCACAAGTAAAGGAAGATGCTCTCCGATTGCACTGCCAGTACCCTGGAGAAACCCCCACAGGTGGACACAGGAGGCCCCATCCTGGGGGTATGCATTTGGCCCTGCCTCAGTAAGCCTGAAACCAGGTGAAAGTGAGCCCTGAGGTGCATTCAGTCTGGGGCACTCAGCCATGAACACCAATGGAAAAGATGTAGGAGTGAATGATTCCCGAGATGCACTGTCAGAAGGCAGGCTGAAGACATAGGTTTACACAGCAGGCTAACTTTAATGCAAAGTAAATACATCCACGGACACATCTCTACGTATAGACACAGAGAGATCTGGAAGAACGGAAACTGGGTTGACAGCTTTGGTTAACCCTAGTGAGCAGGAGAGGTGAGGGTCAAAGCAGAATTACCCTTTAACTATAATTTTTTTAGATGAAAAATGGCTTTATTTTCACTTGTATAAAAAATTGTTTTATGAGGATGTGCTGAACATCTGAAGCTGAGTGGTAAGTACATCAGTGTTCATGTCTGAATATTCTTTTCTATGGAAAGAATATTCTTTTCTAAGGAAATTCTTTTAATTTCCTTTTCTATGCTTGAAATTTTTCCTAGTAAAAAAATTAGAAAATTGAAAAGTGAAATGAACTTATACTACTAAAATCCCTAACAAGCTGTAGGAGTATTGGGATGGGGCAGAGGCATGATGGTAGTGACTTCTGAGTGCCAGGGAGTTGGCTTTTATGCTTGACTCAACGACCTTAATGTGGATTCAGTTGCCAAGGATAGCTGGCACAGTTAGAAACTCATCAGAAAGCGACGTGGCCCAAATTCCTTTTAATGAAAACTTCCTACTGCAACGCCAGCAGTTACTGAGGGCTGACTACGTGCCAGCCTCTGAACCATTAGCTCATATAATTTTCACAATATTCCCAAGGGTCTTCTCAAACCTCTCCCCGCCAACCCCCCCAACTGTACAAATGAGAAAGCTGAGTCTCAGTGAGGCTAAGGGCAGACACAGTCACAGTTATTTCACAGCATGGCCCTAACTCAAACCAAAGTCTGTGCAACTGCAAAGTCTCTTAATGTAGAATTTGCTTCTCTGTGAATTCCATCTTTTGAAGAAAATCTAACCAGCAGCCCTGCTGTTGGGTGCTCATCAACAACCCATCTGCCCTCCATTCAGGCACTTACTGTTTTCCAGCCCATTGAGTTTTATCTTGCTCAGATCCAGCGGTGCGGCAACACCCACAGTGAAAGGGCTTTTAGGGATGGGATCGCCACCGTAAGTCACCAGAACCTGCATGTTACCCTGGAACAATAGAAAAAACCCAGTTTACCTTTGGGTACCAACATGCTAACTTGATATTTAAACTTCCCTCCAGATCCTTCACTCTTGCCACAGACAGAGGAAACTTGATTCCAGTCAGTGTGTAAGTATCTTAGATCGATGTCTTTCAGCTTTTGACCACAAGGCAAGAATAACAGAAAAATCAGATCAAATAAGAGCAGCTAATAATAACAAGGCAACTTAATGAGCATTTTCTACACATCAAATGCCGAGTTATGTGCTTTTATATATTTCCTCAATTCAAGATCCAAACTGTCCTAAGGGATAGTTCCTACTGTCACCTGATTTTTTTCAGGAGAGGAAACTATGGCTCAGACTGGTAAAGGAACGTGTCCCAAGTCACACACCTTGGTAAGGTGAAAGCCGGGCCTCATCCCATGGCCCCCAAACCTGCGTCCTAGCTGCTCTGCCACACCACCTCCCCATCAGCATACCCAATGCCAGCCACAGGTACAGCAGCTGGGCCTGGGGCCTCTAACCAAACAGAACCATTTCTGTCCTGGGAATCAGTTTCAGGCCCCCAGGCTGCAAAAGGGATTTGTAAGAGTTCACCTAGACCTGTGCTAAGACCACCGCACAGTATCTGAACCTCCACTTCTATGTGAAAAAAAATCAAGTTGCAAGTGTGAAGGCAGACGGTGCTTGCAGGGTTGGCAGGCCCCCGCACTAGCCGCCGGGGTGGCCGTGTGACATGGAATGGCCGTGTGTGCGCCGTTTGTCTCCTCTGGCCGGTTCCAGGCCGTCACACAGCTGGCTTCCTCTCTCCATGGCTGGCCAAGTTCCCCTCCTCCAAACTGACTCTCCAAGAAAGCTCATGGCTGTCTCAATAGATCAAGATCCCCTTTACCTCAATAGACCAGGCGTAATGTAACAGGAAAGTGGGAGGGAGAGACGAGTTCCCCTCAAGAGTTCAGCGGCCTTGCTGGAATGCAGGGCCTGCTGAAAGCTGTTGCTGATCAAGTGTTAAAAGGGTATATAGCATTTGGCCTATGTATATATTGCCACATTCCTTTTGTAATAAGGAAGCGGGTAAAGGCCAAGAAAAAATAAACCGGTTGCATCAATGAAGGGAGGATTAATTTTCCAGGATTTTTAAGCACTGCACACAAAACCCACTGGCCCCCTGTCTTGTGTGTACAGTATTTCTGGTAAAATGTGCACAGGTCCAATTCAACAGAGCTGGGAGCCAGCCAAAGGGCAGGAAAAGGTCTCCTCCTTGTACTGTTTAAGACTGACTCGCTACTTCAGCCAAGGTGGCATTCCCAACGTGTCAGCTCTTCCCGGGCTTCCATTTCTCCACAGCCCCTAACAACTCAGGGACTCGCTAGGCAGACCTCAGGCTAACCAGAAGTCCTGGATACCTTCTCCCTCGCCCACATAAAGTTTTCTGGCTACTTCTCTGAAGTGCTAAAAAAGAGAGAGAAAAATCCTCTTCCAGTTAAGCCCACCCATCCCATAAAAGAAAGTATGTTCTTGTTACCAGTCAAAAACAAAACAAAAACTCAGATAGGAAATGACCTCTACCTTAAATAACCTAATAAAAGGGAGGGAAAAAAATCTCAGAGATTTACACCTACAATGCCTACAGCATTTTAAGGTGCCCCCTGAGGCCCCAGCTAAGGAAGGACTGTGTTTATTCCCCAACAGGGCTAAGTGAGGGATGGCTGAGTGACCATGACTTTACTGGCTGTGAGGTAGCTTTACTCTCCTCTACGTGCTTCTGAAACCTGAATCTTATTCTTCAAAATACACCTACACAAGACATTGACCAGACAGCCCAGAAGAGGGTGGGACTGAGAAAGCCATCTCATCTCTTCCAGGAGCAGCCAGGACCACCATGTCGAGAACATTTCAAGGTAGAGACTATTACTCTGTGAGGGTCTGTGAGCTCACAGGGACTCCTAAAGGTGCCAGAGTAGCACATGGAGTTGTCCCCATTCCTAGTGGCTCCCAACACAGCATGTAATGGAGACATTGCTACCAGCTTCTCAAACTACTCTGCCCGGGGGAACCTGGGGTAAGAAATTTAAGCTGCTTGAGGCCACCCACAGCCAAAAAAAGAGAAGACAAAAAAAAGTCCTCTGGGAATTTACTTCTCTTCTAGAAAATCGAGTCTTTGACCTCTGGGTGCGTCCTCAAGCCTCAGCCCAAAATGTCCACTCCTCTAAGGCAAAATGAGCTCTGACCCTTGCATCCTCACAGGGACTCACAGGACCCACCACCACCCACATCACTCATCCACCCCAGGCAGGTAAGCACCTACAAGCTGTCACTCAGGGATTCTGGGAGGTGGAGTGGCACGCCTGCAGGCGTCAGAGAGCAAAACCAGCAATCGTCAGGACCTGGGTTACACAGGTGGGGCCTTGGATCCCCACATGGCACAGCCTGTGTTCTGTAGAGGAAGCGCCCACCCCAGGCCAAGACACACCCATGCCCAAGCTGTCGCCTTTCTGGGGATTTCCAGCCTGTTATTCCCTAAAACCACCATGAGAAGGTGTGCCTGTGGGTGGCAGCTCTCAAAGCATGCTCCCTCCTCTGTGTCAGGGGGTGGTTTTCTGGGCTGACCCAGGTCTCTTAACCACATCCAAGGGCACACTTCCTAGCCCAATCTTGAGCTTTTAGCTGCTCTTCAGAAAACAGAGAGCTGTCAGCTCACTCCTCTACCAGATTACAATGTTCTTAGGCCATCTCCACCTGTGAATCCAGGCACCATGTCATTTATTCACTCACTCAGCCATGAATCCATACCGAGCACTTACACGGCCAGGATCCAGGCTGGAGGCGGGGGTGGGAAGGAAACTCACAATCCAAGGAGAGACTGAAAGTTTTCTTTGCCATAGAAAAATAGGCAGTATTGCAAGTTGCCCAAATAATGAAACAACAAACCCAGCTCTAAACAGCAAACAGTAAGAAGGACCCTAGAGCCACTGTGTAAGTCATTCACACTGAAGGCAACAACCAACACCAAGGCCCACCGGGCTCCCGGAACGCATCACAGGAGCATCCGGACACACAGCCCTAAGTAGGTACTCAGTGTGGCAGCAGTGCTCAAGCCTGCTACTATCAGAGAACTGGATGAATGTGACCTTGGGGTAACCCTGACGTAAGGAGCCTCCCACTCCAGCATCACTTTAAAGGGGACAAAACCAGACCTAGCCTCCTAATCTCTGCTTCTGCCTCAACCAGGGGACATCCAGGGTACTGGGTTCTGTATCATCCTTTCCAAGGATGCAGGTCAAACCCTGGCCCTGTCCTGATATCTGCAACTGACTTTCTAATGGTTCAGCCAAAACACTAAAAGGTATAAAGACACAGGATAAAACAAAAGTCACAAAGTGTTTTTAGAAGAGGCTATGACCTTGTGATCCTAGTCATTATACACAGACAGCTATGGCTTTCTGGTGCCTTCTCCTAAGGAATGTGGAGAATTGGCAACAAAAAAGATGTCAAGCTGGTGGTCCCAGTAGTAAAGCTCCCACCTGCACTCAGAACCATCAGCAGGAAAATAATTACCTACTTACTATTGAGGGGCCTGATGAGAAAAGGATGTTCTATCTATAAAAGTGTTAGCTTTATCATTACTAATAATGAATTTTTTTTTTTTTTTTTTTTTTTTTTTTTTTTTTTTTTTTTTTTTTGGCACAGGAAGAAGAAAGTCTGGAGATAAGAAGCCACATTTATAACCTGCACCCAAGAACTATTAACAGGCAACCCAGAGTGAGAGAATATATTTGTAAATCATATATCTGATAAGGAATTAATATCCAGAATACATGGAGCATTCCTAAAACTCAACATAAAATTAAGAAGGTTGATATAAAAATGGGTAAGTAGATATTTCTCCAAAGAAAATATATGAATGACCAATAAGCACATGAAAAGATGATCAACATCACTAATCATTAGGAAAATGCAAGCTGGGCACGGTGGCTCACGCCTGTAATCCCAGCACTTTGGGAGGCTGAGGTGGGCGGATCACCTGAGGTCGGGAGTTCAAGACCAGACTGACCAACATGGTGAAACGCCATCTTTGGGGGAAAAAAACAAAAACAAAACAAAAAAAACCTGTAATTAAAAAAAAAAGGAAAATGCAAATCAAAATCACAATAAGACACCATCTTACACTCAATAGGATAGCCACTAACCAAAAAATAAAATAAAATAAAATAAAATCAGAAAAAAAATGTTAGCAAGGACGTGGAGAAACTGGAACGCTTGCATGCAGTGGCAGGACTATAAAATGGTGCAGCCACCGTGGAATACAGTATAGTGGTTTCTCAAAAAACTAAAGAGATTTACCATATGATTCAGCAATTCCATTTCTGGGTATATACTCAAAAGAACTAAATGCAGAGATTCAAAGAGTTGTTTGTAAACCCAGCATTATTCACAGCAGACAAAAGACAGAAGCAACCCAAATGTTCTTTAACAGATGAAGAGGGCGGGGCACAGTGGCTCACGCCTGTAGTCCCAGCACTTTCAGAGGCAGAAGAAGGAGGATCACCTGAGATCAGGTATTTGAGACCAGCCTGGCCAACATGGTGAAACCTCGTGGAGAAACCTTGGTCAACATGGTGCAACATCTCTACTAAAAAGACAAAAATTAGCCAGGTATGGTGGCATGTGCCTGATGTGCCTGTATTCCCAGCTACTCGGTAGGCTGAGTCAGGACAATCACTTGAACCTAGGAGACAGAGGTTGCAGTGAGCCAACATTGCACCACTCTAGCTTGGGGAACAGAGTAAGACCCCATCTCAAGGAGGCAAAAAAAAAAAAACACAGATGAAGAGAGAAGCAAAACGTACATACATACAATGGAATCCAGCCTTAGAAAGGAATGAAGTTCTGACACATGCTACAACATGGATGACATTATGCAAAGAAAACTAAATCAGTCACAAAAAGACAAATATTAAGGCTGGGCTCAGTGGCTCACACCTTTAACAACTTCATGTTAGGAGCCTGAGGTGGGAGGATTGCCTGAGCCCAGGAGTTCGAGACCAGCCTAGACAACAGAGAGAGACCTTGCCTCTCTAAAAATAAAAGAAAAAAATTTTTTTGAGTTTTCATAAAGACAAACAAACACTGTATAATTCCACTCATACAACGCACTTAGATCAAACTCCCAAGGGCCAAGCACAGTGCCTCACGCCTGTAATCTCAGCACTTTGGGAGGTCAAGACAGGAAGGTCACCTGAGCTCAGGAGTTTGAGACTAGCTTGGGTAACATAGTGAGACTTCTGTCTCTACAAAAAAAAAATATTAATAATAAATTAATTAAAAATTAGCTGGCTGTGGTGGCATGTGCCTGTAGTCCCAGCTACTTGGGAGGCTGAAGCAGATCACTTGAGCTCTGGAGGTTGAAGCTGCAATGAGCCGTGATCGTGCCATCACACTCCCGCCTGGCAACAAAGCAGGACCTTGTCTCAAAACAAACAACAAACAAAACAAAACACAGAAGAAAAAACTCATAGAGACAGAAAACTAGAATGGTATGTGCAGGGGCTAGGGATAAGGGAAACGGAGTTACTGTATAATGGCTACAGAGTTTCCACATTGCAAGATGAAAAAAGTTCTAGAGATGGATGGTGATGGCTGCCCGACAATATGAATGTAACTAATACCACTGAACTGTGTAATTAAAAATGGTTAGGAAACTAAATTTTGCATTATGAAGATTTTGCAATTTAAAACTTTGGGAGGTTGGGCGTGGTGGCTCACACCTGTAATCCCAGCATTTTGGGAGGCCAAGGTGGGTAGATCACTTGAGGTCAAGAGTTCAAGACCAGCCTGGCCAACATGGCAAAACCCCCATCTCTATCAAACATACAAAAATTAGCAAGGTGTAGTGGCGGGTGCCCATAATCCCAGCTACCCGGGTAGCTGAGGCAGGAGAATTGCTTGAACCTAGGAGGCAGAGGTTGCAGTGAGCTGAGATCATGCCACTGCACTCCAGCTTGGCCAACAGAGTGAGACTTTGTCTAAAAAATAAATAAATAAAAACAAAAATTTGGAGAAGAAAGCACAAACAGCAACAAGCCTGGACGTAAGGGGTACATTTATAACACGACACACAGAATCCCTTCGCCCAGGAATCCCCCGCCCCCCGCCGCCGCCCACCACTACAGGACATTCTCACAGTAAGGATTCCATCTAGAAGAGTGTGCAGCCCCCAAAGCCAGTGGACAGCTACACCATGCCCCCCTCCTCACTCTAACCCTCTTTCTTCCCCACTTGACTCTTGCCAGCTCCTCGCTAAGAGGACCCAGGCGGGAGCAAGGCTTCTTGAGCAGTGTTTCTGCAGAAAGCGTCATCCTTCTTGTCCTACAAATGGCATTTCAAACACAGCAGGACTGTTTCCCTTAAGAATAAAGGAATCTCAGAGGCTTGGAACAACCACTTAGAACACTAGTCTTAAGTATTAAAATCCAGACTTTTCTGTCAGGACGTCTGCTCCCCAGACCCCAGAGGTGTGAACATGAAGCAAAACAAAATTTTAAACAAATATAACGGGTACGGGGTTTCAGTTTTACAAGATGTAAAGAGTTTGGAGACGGATGGTGGTGCCCGACATAATGAATGTACTTAACACTAATGAACTATACACTTAAAAATGGTTAAGATGGTAAATTTTATGTTATGTGTATTTTACCACAATAAAAATTTTTTAAAATGTTTTGAAACAAATAAACATTAACTTGTACAGAGAGGTAGTTTTAAGGCCTTATGACCTAAAATAATCAGAGTAAGCCAGCCTAGATGGTAAGATCCCATGTGAAATCCTGCATTTTGTAAAGGGGAATAATTTGCTGCCCTAAATAGTGTGTTGCGCCTTAGGGAATAAAGGCTGAACTGGCTCTTTGAGAAAAGACCTCATTCCAACACCTCGTAAAAAGGGGAAACTAAGCTAAAAGGGCCAGGAAGGAAACACCAAGGTATAGCAGCTCTTTCCCTGTGGGTAATTAATTAAAAGACTAAAAGGCAGCTGGTGAGGCTGCGAGGCAGTCCACGTGTGTGTGCATGTGTGTGTGTGCATGTGTGCACCTGTGTGTAAGAGAAAGGTAGGTATTAGGGCCTAAATACCAAGTACCGAGCCTATCTCTGATAAAACCAAAACCAAAGGTGGAGACACAGGATCAGCTTCCTGCTGCTCTTGGGGAATTCTGCAGTCCCACCTGATAGAACCCATCAGGCTTCCTGTGGGTGCTCAGAGGGGTTCAAAATGCCAGGAGCTGCCTCTCATCAGGGAGCCCTTTGGCAGAGCACCCCTCACACCCTGCGGTGTCCACGGTGACCCACTGACTTGACTGCATAGAAAGAGGCCTGGCTGGGGGACAGGGGAGCAGAGCAGAGAAGGACCCTACCTGCTGGGTGGGTGTATATTTCACGGTGTGGGAGTAGTCGTAATTATCGATAATATCCAAATCCTTCACTGCATCACCAGGAATGGGGCTGTTGAACTGCACGTTGAGTGGGGCTTTCCCGGCCCCCTTGGTATAGACAGTGAAGTGGGTTGGTTTCCCGTTTTCCACACCTGGAAAGACATAACTGCGAAATGAGGAGACAGACCAGCTGGAGTAGTTTCACTCTGAGAACCTGTCAAACAGGTTCAACAGCACCAGGTCTATTAGGACAGCCAGCCCTGCCCGCTGGCTGCTGCATCAGAGCTGCACAGAACACCTGCCAGCCTGGTGTGGGTGCTGGTGGAGATAAGTTCCTCAGTGCCACCAGCTGGCAGAGAAACCCAGAACAACCTTGACGTGCCACCTTACCTGCTTTGCTGAGCCCAGGACCTTCTGCCTTCACTTTGCTGGCATCGTGGGAAGGGTCAACTTTGACTCTGAAAGGGCTGGCGGGGATTTCCTAGAGCAGAGACACGGCCTTAGTAGGAAAGCCCCTGAAGCAACAGCCAGAGCTCAGGGCGCCCTGAACAAAGGGTGAACCTTAGCATCACTTTGACTTAGCGAGCAGTGAGCAGACTTCTGTTACCACAGGCAAACAGAAGGGTAAACTAAGCGAAAAGGGCCTAGCATCGGTAAGGTCACTCCCTAATATCAGGATCTCTGATATCACAAACAAACCCGAAGACTCTGAGCCTTTAACACCGAAGGCTGAGTACTTAGGATGAAAAATGCTAACAAGAATAAAACCAAAAAGGATAATAACATATGGGGCTGGGGGAAGGAAATGTCGTCCAGGGCAGCTCAGAGCTGAAGAATTGTAATCATTCTGGCTCTGATCACATCCTTGCTCTTGGGGACTTCTGCAGGAGGCCAAAAGGAAATGCAAGAAGAGGTCAGAGACAGAATGATTGTAAGTCTTCAAAAAGAATGTTGCGGACTGTCAGAGCAAAAGCAGAAGAGGCCAATGGACGATGTCAAGACCACTACCTTTAGGCACAGAACATTCTACCAAGGTTCCCACTTTTATGTAAGGTTAATTTTAATCCCTGGAATTTCAAAATTCTGTTTTAGGATGCTGCTCGCCCTATCTTCACTATTACACACCTGAAACTTCAAATCACCTCTCTCTATAAAAGTTTAAGGGTGGAGACTACCGTCATTGCTTCAAAGGCATCTAAGTAAAACATATCTGGAAGCTAATTGCATTTCAGCTAAAATCTTGATGAAAGTTCGTAACAAACTAGTCTCTTTCCAGACTCCTGCTTTTAACCACCGCATACACTGACTCACTTTTGTTAGAAAGTGATAATAATTGAGTCTGGGTATTTTTCTTTCTTTCCTTCTTGGTTTTAAGGAGCCAGAGAGAAAATGAGCAGTGTTCTCAAGACATCTTCTCTGTCACTAAAACACCGTACAGGAGGACAAATGCAGTGGCTCACGCCCATAATCCCAGCACTTTGGGAGGCCAAGGTGGGCGGACTGCCTGCGAGACCATCCTGGCCAACATGGTGAAAGCCCATTTCTACTAAAAATACAAAAAATTAGCGAGACATGGTGGCACACGTCTGTAATCCCAGCTACTCGGGAGGCTGAGGCAGGAGAATTGCTTGAACCCAGGAGGCGGAGGCTGCAGTGAGCCAGGATCACACCATTGTATTCTAGCCTGGGCGACGAGACAAAACTCCATCTCAAAAAAAAAAAAAAAAAAAATTAGCAGGATGTGGTAGTGTGAGCCTATAGTCTCCAGCTACTTGGGAGGCTGAGGTGGGAGGATCACTTGAACCTGGGAGGCAGACGTTGCAGTGCGCCAAGATCACACCACTGCACTCCGGCTTGGGCAAAAGAGTGATATTCTGTCTCAAAAATAACACTAATAGTAAAATAAAACACCAAAAAGTAGGTGAGATATGCGCATAAGCGACTAAAGAGAATCCAAACCCACTCCACCCCGCTCCTCCCAGGCCCCAACAACTACCTGAGATGCAAAGAGAACTTTGATAGTGTATCGCCCGGCGGCAGGAGGCACATATTTGACCGTAAACGTATCATTGGCATTGTGAATAATGTCAAAATCCACGTCTTCCTCATCTTCACTTAACACCCGGGCATCACACTTAATGCCAACGCTGACATCACCTGGAACACACCAGCTTATTAGCGCCAGCTTACAAGAAACAGCACGTCCTGTGCAATCTCTTCCAGCTCACATTAACACCCCAAAGAAACAACTGGGAAGTTTCTAGTAAGAAACCTGAGAAAGAGTAAGGATTTGGGGAAAGTGATGATGGATTAGCAAAGATATCATCAAGGAATGACTCAGAGGCTGAACAGATGAATGAGATTACCTATTCAGATGGACTACTTCCTAGTTCAAAGGGAACTGCCCTCAAAACTTTATGAAAAGAACACCCTTCCCCAAGGAGCAATGACCACGGGGTTGAATGAATGACACCCTCTCTCACCTTCCCCAGCCTCAGAACAGTCCACTGTGAAGTGTGTAGGTTCATTTGCCTTCAGACCACTTCTCTCCACACCTGGCCCAAACACTTTGACCTTCTGGGGATGGCTACCTTGCCTGATGTTGACCTAGAGAAGACATGGAGAAGGTCATCAAGTTTGCCTCCACTTGGACCCAGTAAAATACTATTAAATAACATTGTTAGAAATAGTTCTTCTGGGTGGGCTGGAGCACTCTGCCCTTCAGCTCACTCCATCATTCAAGGCCTATCATGGATGGTTCTTTCCATGTGTCTGCCTTGACCATCAGGCATGGAGCCCAGTCCTGGCGTTCGACCAGGCTTTTCCATACAATAGCCAGGATTCTGCCTTACAACCTACCCTGTAGGGGCTATGTGGGATGTTCACGCCTCCCCAGACCACGGCAATGGTGTGCTTGATGGCCTTCAGCGGGGTGTATGAGCATGCATATGTGCCGTCCATCCGGCTCTTCATCTGGATGTCAATGGGCTGGCCTTCTCCATCCTGCAAAAAAGCCAGGGCTAGGACCAGACGTGGCCCTCACATTGTCTCCATCAAACAGGGCCACAGTGGCCTCCCAAGTCACCCAAGTCACCACATGATTACACAACAAAACTTCATGGAACAACTACAATGTACCATGTTTTCACAACACAGTGACAATCAGTGACAAAATATGACATGCATTTATTTAAATTTTTATTTACTAAGAGCAAGTGGCCCCAAAACAAAGCCATGGCCACTCAATGCTTCTTAATTTCAATTCCTGCATTTAAGTCCTTTGGCCAAATTCAATTAAATTAGATAAACGTATTTTTTAAATCCTTGCTTACAAATCTCCCACCATGGCCTCAGCAGCTTTAGCCACACCAAAAAGACACTACAGAATAACCTGAAACAAAAAAGCCTCATTTCCACAGAATATAAATCAGAAAGATTATTTTTTTACAAGCCCAGTACTCTACATGGTAGACTCACTGAAACCTCACGTAACCCCATAAGATAATCTTATCATTTCCAAGGTACAGATGAGCAAACTGAAGATCAGATGGACTCAGCAACTTGCTATTACATGGACAGATCTGATAATTACCTCAACAGGTGGTCCCCCTGAAATTTACCTGAGCAAATATCTTTAAGGGAGCTTTTCCAGCATCCTTAGGATCCACGGTGAACTCGGCCAGGTTGTTGACAATGCATCCAGATTTCTCCAAACCTGGCCCGTATGCTCGAACCTGAAGCAAAGGCCGATAATGAGTCTCTCTCTGTGTAATGCCTCAACTAAACCCCTATACAAAGACAAGTAAACCAGGGGATGGGGGAAGAACAAAATGATCTGTGTCTGGTTTTCCAGTACCCACATAAGAGGATGGTTATGGGAAGTAAAATACTAAAGTAGTTTGTAACTTAAAAATAAACGTCGGGCCGGGCGCGGTGGCTCAAGCCTGTAATCCCAGCACTTTGGGAGGCCGAGGCGGGTGGATCACAAGGTCGAGAGATCGAGACCAACCTGGTCAACATGGTGAAACCCCGTCTCTACTAAAAATACAAAAAATTAGCTGGGCATGGTGGCGCGTGCCTGTCATCCCAGATACTCAGGAGGCTGAGGCAGGAGAATTGCCTGAACCCAGGAGGCGGAGGTTGGGGTGAGCCGAGATCGCGCCATTGCACTCCAGCCTGGGTAACAAGAGCGAAACTCCGTCTCCAAAAAAATAAAATAAAATAAAATAAACGTCTCTCCCTCATAAGGGAGAGAATTCTCTAAACAGTTGTCCAACCCATGGCCTGAGAACCACGTGAGGCCCAGGACAGCTCTGAATGTGGCCCAACACAAATTTGTAAACTTTCTTAAAACATTATAAAATTTTTTGCGTTTGTTTTTTTTAGTTCATCAGCTATTGTTAGTGTATTTTATGTGTGGCCCAAGACAATTCTTCTTCCAATGTGGCCCAGGGAAGGCAAAAGATTGGATACCCCTGCTCTAAAACCAAGCCCAAAGTAACCCATGCTCCCTGCCTTATTCTGAATTGACCTAGAGAACTTCTAACAATTGGGGCAGAGACATCCAGTCATGCCCAGTTTCAATGTTCCCACTTTGAGGAGACTCAGAATCTTTACCACGGACAACATTTGCACAAGAGGGCAAAGGAATAGCATTTGGCCAAAAGGGGGTAGCTGCCAGCCCAGACTGACATCAGCCTATGGACAGCTGCCAGTGTGAGCCAACAGTAGCACATGTGGTGTGTGGGGCCACTCCCTGTCAGCCAGGCTGGCTCAGACTCAGTGCTTATCAGCTTGCTAAGGGTTTGAGAGGAAACTCTTGGAACCATTGCTCCAACTTAAGAGACAGGGAACTAGGGAAAAAGACAACCTTTATCTATGAAGCATCTTGAAATAATAACTACCGAAAATGGCAAGACTGAAATGTGATCCCTGGAGTTGCAAGAAAATAACAGTTTATGGAGCCCTCCACATGGGCCAGGCATGAGCTAAAGGCTGTCTTTATGCATGCCACCTCCAGAATCATCCTAGAAGCTCTCTAGAAGCAGAGACTACTATCATTCCTGTCTTATAGAGGAAGACACCAAGAGTCAGACAGGTAAGTTACTTGCCCAACACTATCAAAGTGCTAAGCGATACTACCAGGATTCAAATGCAGGCCTGGGCTAGGCATGGTGGCTCCTGCCTGTAATCCCAGCACTTTGAAAGGCCGAGGCAGGCAGATCACTTGAGACTGGGAGTTTGAGACCAAGCTGGCCAACATGGCGAAACCCCATCTCTACTAAAAAATACAAAAATTAGCCAGGCGTGGTGGCGCATGCCTATAGTTCCAGCTACTAGGGAGGCTGAGGCATGAGAATTGCTTGAACCCAGGAGGCAGAGGTTGCAGTGAGCCGAGATGGCGACACTGCATCCCAGCCTGGGTGACAGAGCGAGACTCTGTCTCAAAACAAACACATAAGCAAACAAATGCAGGCCTGTTTCCTTCCTAAAATCCAAATGATTCCTTTCTGCTGCCTTTCAACGTGCTGCTTAAGGTAACTTTGGGCATGGGGGTGAGGAACCAGGGGCCAGGGGCCAGGGACGAGAAGAGAGAGAAACACAGCAGCTGATTTACCAGATCAGGGTTGTAGTCTCCGGTGGCTGGGTGGATGAAGGCCATGTACGGGCTGTCCTTGATGTCTTCGTCATCACACATGATGTGAACGGCATATTCGCCAGGCTCCTTGGGCCAGTATTTGACGTCACATGATCCATCATTCTGGTCGTCGTACTCAATCTTTGCCTGGGAGGGGCCTTCAATGGCAAACCCTAGGGGGAGGGGGTGGAAGGTTCCCCCTTGTTATATGGTGGAAAGCACCTATTCTATGTTACAGCAACTCATTCCGGCTGCCTCCCTAAAAGCCAAGGGTTGGCCAGGAGATTGAAATCTGTTTCTGTCCCTTTCTCCCAAAACCAAGCCCATCAAGTCTTTACTAGAGATGGAACAGGTGAATTATATATAGATTGAGGTGGGTGTGTGTGTGTGTGTGTGTGTGTGTGTGTGTGTGGCATTAAATATGTTATATGTATTTTATTATCATCCAACAGGAGAAATCCAACAGGCAAACCTTTCTAACGGCAATGTTGCAACACGTGGCAAAAGCCTTACACCAACAGCCACTCTTAGCACCACCAAATCCACTTCTGGGCTTTTATCTGAAGGCAATTACCAAGGATATACAGGCAGCACTGTTTTTATAGCAAAACCCTGGCAATAACTGGGGAGGCTGACAATGGATATAGCCATACAATGAAATTCCATGGAAGCCAAGGGAAATGAAGGTATACCCTATATTTATAAATAAAGCTACAAAGACTTGTCCAAGATATTTTCTGTAGCAAATCAATATTTGCATGCATATGTACAGAGAAAAAACTCTAGAAGGACATACCAAAAGGCTTAATATTATCTCTAGACTAGAAAAATATACAAGATGATTATTATTATCTCTCTAGAAGAGAAAATTAAATGTAATTTCTTATTTTTCTCTTTTGTTTATTGCTATTACCTAAAACAGGGGTTGCTAAACTACAGTCTGAAGGCCACATCTGGCCCACTGCCTACTTTTGCAAATAAAGTTTTAATGGAACATAGCCACACTCATTTGTTTATATATTGCTATGGCTGCTTTCAGGCTACAACGGCAGAGTCAAACAACTGTGACAGAGACCATATGGCCCACAGGTGGAAAATATTTGCCATCTGGGCCTTTATAGAAAAAGCTGGCTGACTCCTCATATAAAATGATCATATATACATTAGACATGTATTTAAAATATACTTCAGCAATGCTCCAAATAATATTTTTATTTCCCAAATCCAAGTTTCAGCAAAATTCATTCACTCATTCATCTAACTATAGGTCGGTCAACAGTATTCGCTAAGCATTTACTATGTTCCAAGCATTGTTTTAGACGCCATACCTACATAAAGCTTTTGCCCTCGAGGTCTCCTGGATGAAAGAATGCTGGTGTCAGAGGCAACTGACAGCAGCACGCAGAGACGGCTTCGGGTGGCCAGGAGGCCAGGAAGCTGAAGGTACTGAGGCTAGGCAAGGCCCCAACATGCACCCTGACATAGCCTAGAAACCCTGTAACCCTGAGCCTTCCGGAAGATGCTGATCAGCTGCATCCACTTACCCAGAGATCCCACTTCAGGGCCAATGGATTCTACCACGAAGTCTGCCGACCGCCCAACAATTCCACCATGGAGGCCAGGGCCCCAAGCACGGACTTTCTGCATACCCGCTTCGGAGCCAACTTGAACTTCAAAGGGGCTACAGGGAAAGGAATAGAAGCAGCATCAAAAAAGAGTAAAGAAAGGTCTCGCTACAGCCGTAAGCTGCAGTTCCTTTGCACACTCTTCCTACCTGCCTGAGCCTTTCACCTAGCATCCCAGACTCCAGCCAAGCCTCCCCCCAACAATAGCTATTGTTATGTCAACAATATAATGTAATGTGACTGCTTCTGGGAGCTCAGGTGGCCACTGGACTGGCACTCAAGCCACGCTGCTTTGCACCAGCCTCCTGGTCCTTTACCTTTGTGTGCAGGCCTCCCCAGACTATGACCCTGGAAAGTGAGAGAGTCTACACACACTCTATATCCTGCTTATGCTATAACCAGAAAACTCGGCTGAATAGGCTTTATCTCATACATGAATGAATGTGCTGTACCCTCGGCATGGAAGGCTTTTAAAAAAAGTGTGGTAGGTGTTCAGAACTCAGCAATGCCCAGATATTTCCCAAGGCAAACTGAATTTATTCAGAGTTTAAAGTTGTCCCCAGAGGAGCTAGAAAACATCAGAACACAGAGGGGCAAGTGCCGTGCCCACAAGGCAAAGCTGCAGACTGCGGCCCTTGGCCCCTGACAGCACTCACGTAGAAGGTCTTAATGTAAACCACAGCAGATTTTGCCCCGTGGCATTCAAGAACAAAGGAGTTCATTGAAAAAGAGAATCTCAGTTTATAGGCGGGCATCTAGACTCACAGCCCATTTGCTCTCTCTGACTGCTCCTTCTGCCTCCCCTGCCTCCCACCAGCCCCTAACCGCCAGCATTTGATTTAAAGCAAGTCAGCTAAAACCAAGCAACTTTCTGCTGCTTTTTGAGAACAGGCCAAATGTCTGTGCTGCTCTGAAAAAAAAAAAAAAAAAAATGTTTTCAACAAAGCAGATCTCTTTCCCTCCTGCAGCCCGGGAAGCAACCACCCGTGAGTCGGCCCTGGGCCGACCACCCTCCAGCGAAGACGCCTCTGCAGCGGAAGCCTTACCTCTTTGGGATGTGGTGTCCCCCCCATGTGATGGCAATGGCGTATCTCCCCGGGGTGCTGGGGTAATACTCGAATGCGTAGACCCCATCCAGAAAGCCTTTCTGCTTCACCAGCTCCTCCAGACCCTCTGCGGGAAAGAAGGAGACAATCTTTCCAACACCATCCTAGGCTCAAAATGAGAATCAAAAGGACCAGTACAGAGAGGCAGCCATACTGACAAAACATAAACCATATCGAAAAACCACGTGGGCTGCCCTGGAGTATGGGACCTCTCCCCACCAAGCCTGGGAGATTACTTCAAAGCTAAAAACACAGCCATCTCTGCTTCAAGGTATGAAGAAATGGAGAATTTCCCAGCTAATTGGCTTTAGAAATCTCGCTTAGCTACGAGGGGCCCTGAGGTCCGGAACTCCCTGGGCCTGTGTAAAGATAAATCCAGTCACATTTCAGTATTTCCCAATAATCATAGCTACCCTTCCCAGGCCCCCACAAAAACTAGGGAAGAAGTAAACCTTTAGAAATATTTGGTATGAATCTTAGGTTAAGTGTTCCAGTGTATCTTTTTCAACTAAAGATGGACAACAAAAGCAAGAAAGCCCTTGGACTCGATGTGCATGAGGACAGGTTTTAGATCTGACACTGCAAACTCCAAACCCAGACATCAGGCAGGAACTTGTTTTGTGTTGAGCCCTGATGTTTGGCCAGGAAAACCGTTGAGTCAAGCAAGTATCCAAGGTCAGGAGAACACACACGCGCGTACACACACACACACACACACACACACACACATACACACACCCCCCTCCTTGTCTCCTGTTGCAAAAATCTGGGAGGGAAGACAGCCTTCAAGCAGCTTGACTCCAGGTCTGGGCAGTCTAGAACGTCGGCTGCCCTCAGGGCACAGCCTGCCCCAAAGCCTGGTGCTGCGAAGTCAAATATTAACTTTCTGGAGCTCAGAACGCTCCTGCCCCAGCCTGTTGGGAACACAGAGGGTAAGAGTAATCCTGGTCCAGGAAGCTCAAGATTCCACAGGAGTGGGAGTAAAACCACCAAAGGCTGCTACACCTGAGACTAGAAGCGCTGAAATGCTTCTCTGTTCCAAGGGAAAAAGGGAACAGGAAAGATACCCATCCCCACATCTGCTATCTCCTTCCCCAAAAGAGGGAGAGAGAATGGGTTGCAGAGTTTAACCTGTCCCTCTGCAAATGGCATTTATCTACAAAGAAAGCTTAATCTTGGGGAATTTTATTCTCCTTCTATAAGCACTGATCACAGTAATTAAGTACTTGACTTAATTTCATACTCTATAAAATGTAACTGCAGTGGGAAAATCACTGACTTTGGAGGCTATGCTTGAATTCCAGCTCAGATGCTTACAAAAGCTGTAGGACTGGAGCAAGCGTCTTCCTCTCTGAGCCTAGATTTCTAAAATAAACAATGAGCTACTTCCTGGTGTTCCAACAGCAGCATTTGCACAACTCCTTTACATCACTGCTTTTTCTGCTCCCAGAAGTCTTGATGGCTGTCAAGCCACCCACTGTCCTCACCTCCTGCATCCAGGGCAGACATTACTAATCAATCCCTGCTCCCTTTCCCAAGAAGCCCAGATAGCCTCAAATCCTTGACATAGCCTTCTGGGATAAATTGAGGAGAACTGGCTATGGGATGAAATCCATATGCCATGGCTGCAAAGTTAGCCAAAATCACACCTGAGACAGAGAAACAAAGGAACACTTACTAGGACCCTTCACGGTTACGCTGAGCTCCCCACTTCCTGCAGCTTTGGTATCAACTTTGAAGTCTGCGGTCTCCCGGATACGGACGCCTTTGGGCTGCAGGCCTCGGCCACTGGCCCGGCAGGCATTTGGATTGCAGGCTGCAAGCACAGTTTTGACATCAATTCAATCTTTCATTCTTTAGTTAGTCGTGAAAGCCAAGGTAACCTGGAGCCACCCGCCAAGAAAATATTTGCTTTGCACAAACAGTATGCAGTAGTTGCCCAAGACCAGGGGTCCCACTCAGGGAGCACACCAGGCTAGCAAATATGGACACAACATAACTTTGTCTAGCCACACCACAGAAGGACTGGAAGAAAGTGACTTTGGCAAAGAAAACAAGAGAGCACAGTGAATCCATGCTGTGCTTCTGGTACCAGCATTTAACCTTTCATTTGTGAAAGCGAGTTAGGGCTGAGTCCTGGACATTATTCAAACCTCACTGCCATACTCAAGGGCCCAGTAATTGGATAGACTGGACTTTTTCAAGTCTTCTTGGAAAATGTAGTACTTGAAAATGCCTGTCTGGGTTCCAAACCCTGGGTCAGCCATTTCTAAGTGTCTAAATGTTGTCTTCCGCCTGAACAACCAAGCAAAAACAACCAACACAGCTCAGAAAGCGACCAGTTCAGCCCCACCTCGGCTGAGGCAGACCAATCTTTCAGTGCTGTCTATTACAAGGCCTTCAGAATGTGGGTGGCTGTAAAGGCAATAATTAGCAGTAAACACCACTGCCGATTTCATTTCCGGGTCTAGCTTGAAAACCTAAAGTTGTAAGTGTAAAAGTTAAGGACAAAGATAGTTTCTAATATGCCTTGCTTGAAAAGTCCACAGAACTAATGTTCCATGGTTATTCCATGGTATCTGGAGGTTGATAAAAGATACCTTTATGCCCTAGAATGAATCCCAGCACAGACAACATTTTCAGTAAACAGAAATGGCAGACAAGTAGGGGAAATGTCATGTTATTAAGTGGCTTTTCCTTTCCAAGTCTGACACTGCATAGTTGAAAACTCTCTATACAGGAAGGTCACAGAGTCCAGAAGATGAGACTCTACTCCATAGATGGAAGGTAATTCCTCCTCTGGCTCCTCCTTCCTGCAATGGCCTTAGCTGGCTATTTGGCAAACAACTGCTTCCCAAAGAGTCATACACACACCTTTGGAGTTAGAGATGATTTTAGATGGTTTATGGATAAATATAAGCTTATGGTGGCATTTTATGGCAAGTGACTTTGGTTTGCCATTGTGAATGTGACATAAAGTTTCTTTTAATATATAAAATCATTTACACCTGTAAACCCAGCACTTTTGGGAGGCTGAGGCAGGGAGACTGATTAAGCCCAGAAGTTTAAGACTCATCTGGGCAACATAGTGAGACCCCCCTCTATAAAAAGCAAAAAATTAGGCTGGGCACGGTGGCTCATGTCTGTAAACCCAGCACTTTGGAAGGCCAAGGCAGGTGGATCACTTGATGTCAGGAGTTTGAGACCAGCCTGGCCAACATAGTGAAACCCTGTGCCTACTAAAAGTACAAAAAAAAATTAGCTAGGCATAGTGATACACACCTGCAGTCCTAGCTACTCAGGTGGCTGAGGCATGAATTGCTTGAACCCAGGAAGCAGACGCTGCAGCGAGCTGAGATCACACTACTGCACTCCAACCTGGGCAAGAGTGGGGCACCATCTCAAAAAAAAAAAAAAAAAAAAAAAAAAAAAAAAGCATCGTGTTCCTTACCTCCAGTCTTAGCTACTCAGGAGGCTGAGGTAGGAGGATCATTTGACCATAGGAGGTCAAGGCTACAGTGAGCCATAATGGTACCACTGCACTCCAGCTTGGGAGACAGAGTGAGACCCTGGATCCTTCCCAGCCCCCAACCTCCCACCAAAATACACACACACACACACACACATATATCACATATATATATATATATATATATATATATATATATATATAAAAATCATTTAGGTAGGAGAGGGGATGTTAGTAAATTAAAAGAAAAAGTTGATTAATTAAATGCTAAATAGTATAGGATATACAGGCCAGAAAGGAAAAAGGAAGTCTATGAGTGAGGAAAGGTTGGAAACAATAGTAGAATTAGGAAAGCTATTCAAAATGGTCTCGTATGTAAAAAAGAGCTTTGCTTAGGAATATGTTAGAATTTTTTTTGCCTGTTTTTTCTTTATCAAGGGGAGAAAAGTTGTTCATACCAGAAATAAGTCACAATACGATGACAGGACTTCCTCGGAGGGTTTTAATGTGTCTTATGACTGACACACACACACTCACACACACACACACACACACACACACACTCATGGAAATTATGAACATGTGTAACAGTCTCAACATCAAAAGGGTAACTGCTCAGTTCATATAAGAGTTTGAAGGGCACCACCATCTAGCAAAGCCCTAGATGTGTTTAAAGGCAATTAGAGAGTGGGTCTGGGTTCCAGCTGGACAAGCTGTCATAATAACACCTACACAGGAGTCTCCTAAAATCACACAGAGCATGGGCCCGGCTAATATTCACAAGCAGCACAAAGAACTGGCAAGGAAGTCCCACCCAACCAGCCCTTACCAAGCAAGAGGCCCCTGGCCCAGCGGTCTCAACTAGGAAGCCAACAGCTTCAGTGTCCAGGCTGGCCCAGAGGTAGGATTCGGAAGAGGAAGCCATGTCTGCAGACGCAGATTCGGAGGACAGAACAGGGAAAGGCAAGTGTGAGTTAGAAAAGGTAGTACAGTTGAAAACAAAACAGAAAAAAAGGGCAGGGGCGGCGGGCAACAAAGTCAGAGGGAAAGAGTCTAACATTTGAGAAAAATGCATAGACTCCCAGCGCCAGAGGGAGTTTAGCAGAGTGGTTAGGGGTAAGGCCAACAGAGTCTGTGATTCTAGCCCTACTGATGCCTTATAGTACTGACAGCGAATGCTATCTAAGCCTGAGCATCTCCACCTGCAAGCTAGGGATAATAATAGCACCTGTAACACACAGGCTGGTGCAATGATTAGATGCAGTCATGGTAAGTGCCTGGGCCAGTAAAGGCCGAGCAATGGAGGCTGCAGGGCCCATGTTACTGCTGCTAACTTCAGTCATGATGCCAAAGCCTCCTACTGCCTCAGTCCCACCTCCCGCACGAAGGATAATGACTCTCCTGTACATGTGTTTTGGGGAGGAGTAAATGAGTTAATAGAAGTAAATCACTTAGTTCTCTGTGTGGCTCACAGAAGATATTAATATTAATATATGAAGACAAAGTAAGCCACCTCCTGCTGAAGCAGCCCTGGCAGAAAAGGGATAGGCACAGGGTCAGTGTTGGGCCCAGACTGTTTTCCTGGCCTCACCGCCCAGCTGTGCAGTCAGCTTCCAACATAAGAAGCAGATGTGGCCAGCCACGCAGCACTCACCTTCTCCAACCTGCACAACGAAGGGACTCTTAGGGATGGTGTCCCCAGCAAAGAAGACCTTGACCACATGGGGGCCAGGCTGCATGGGTTTGTACACACATCGATACACCTGGTTTCCTTTGTCTTCCACGAGCAACTCCACAGAGTTCTTCCCCTGGGGATCTTCCACCTCCACACCAATGTCACCCACACCAGCTCCTACGAGAAAGCAAGCATTCCAGGAGCCGAGGTCCCCCGCTCTGAAAGTTCACTGCTGCTGAGTACAAATGTAAACAGGGCCAGCATGGTGGCTCACTCTGTAATACCAGCACTTTGGGAGGCTGAGGCAGGTGGATCACTTGAGGTCAGGAGGTCGAGATCAGCCTGGCCAACATGGCAAAACCCCATCTCTACTTTAAAAATACAAAAATTAGCAGGTGTGGTAGTACACACCTGTAATCCCAGGTACTTGAGAGGCTGAAGCATGAGAATTACTTGAATCCAGGAGGCGGAGGTGGCCGTAAGCAGAGATCACGCAACAGAGCGAGTCTCTGTCTCAAAAAAAAAAGAAAAGAAAAATGAAAATATGCAATCAGGAGGCAGACAGGCTCTCAGGGAGGTCCACACCAAGATGTTAACAACTATTTTCTAGGGGTGGAGGGGTTTAGGTTTGAACATTTCGTTTTTCTGCATTTTCTATTTTTGACAAGAAAAAGAAGCTGACAATTCAAGACGTATGTCTTAGTCAAGTGAGGCCTGAGGATTTCAGAGAAGAAAAGCTGGTTTTAAAAAATCTAAGAATATAGCACATTTGAAAAAACTGTCTTTGTGATTGTTCATTTGGTTTAGAAGACAAAAGATCAGGCCTTCAAGTCCCTGAGGATTATATTTCAGCCTCTGGAAGAAAGCCCAAAGGTCAGATCCATGGAGGAGAGGCACATTACCTGCCGTGTAGATGTCAAAGTAGGTGGGCTTATTGGCGATGTTCCCGGCAGCTTCCAACCCTGGACCCTTTGCAGTGACCTTACTGGCATCTCCCTGGGCCTTGTCAACATTCACTTCGAATGGGCTCTTGGAGATGTGCTGTCCTGCAAAGAGGACTGTGACCTATAGGTGACAGATAGGTGAGAAATACATAATCACTACC
Source organism: Saimiri boliviensis (assembly GCF_048565385.1). Classification (NCBI taxonomy): domain Eukaryota; kingdom Metazoa; phylum Chordata; class Mammalia; order Primates; family Cebidae; genus Saimiri; species Saimiri boliviensis. The sequence continues at coordinate 3,783,384 of NC_133456.1, forward strand.
CTGTGCCCAGCAAGACTGCCATCAAGCCACATACATTAATGATCACCTCTCTGCTACCCGCCCATGATGACACACACAAGGGTGTCTAGGACGAGGAGCCTGGGACCAAGTTTAACAGCCTGAATGAGACTCCCACCTAGCCCCTTCAGCCGTACAGCTGGGTCTGGAACATGACACTTTTAGCAAAATAAAAATGCTGACCTTAGAGATGCTTAGCCTCTCTACTAGGAAATAAACACATTTCAATCTCTGGACATTGACTCCTTTCAGGGGACTGAATGGGCTACTCGCCCTCAGAATAAAATGTGCAGTTCCAGGATTTCAAATTCACAGCCAAACTGTTTTTTCAAGGGACCAAGATTATTCTTTTTTTTTTTCTTTTTCTTTTCATGTTATTTTAACTTTATGCAAATCAGATGTCCCCCACTCCAGCATTTACCATTTTAAAAAATCAATGTAATGCTATCAAAAGGTGACATTCACTTTAATCCTGTTTGCCTTCACGCCACTGTCATGAGCCTTCATTCCAGGCCACATAACACAAAGAGGGCCAGTACCACATGGAAGGAAGATCATTCTTAAATACATGAATTTGGGACAAAGTAGAATGAGTTCCATCTAAAACTTGAGTCACTGTTCTTATCTTTGAAATTTTGCAGGGGTAATTGGGTTGGGTTTCATGGGAACCCATACTTGACTGGAATGAATTAATTACATCATAAATGCTCCCTTCAAGAGCATTTATTCCAAATGCCTCATATTCTAAGAGTTTAAGAGAAAGCTAAAGCCATTGTTCCAGGTGAATTCACTGAAGCACAAGGTGGTGAGGACAGTCTACATCCCAAAGTCTGGACAGGTACGTGACGGGATTGGCCTTTATGTGCTGTTGAGGGCTTTCTTCCAATGAAAAGTGTACTCCTGGGTCACCACACTCTCCTGCAAAGTAGGCTCTTTTAGCCCTTGCCCGAAAGGTCACCTTTCTGGATCTCAAACAGAACTAGAAAGATTGCCAAGACAAAGGGCCTGGGGCCTCAGGTCCCATCATTTCTCCAGGTGCTGAGAGGGCCATTTCCCTCTACCCTATTCAGCTGAACTGCTCCAGCCTCAAGCTTCATCAAGCTGACAGTCCCTCCAGAGCACCTGCAAGGGGAGTACTTAAGAAAGCATAATGCACAAAGAGCCAGGAGGGTGCAGTGGCTCATGTCTAATCCCAGCACTTTGGGAGGCGAATGCAGGAGGATACCTTGAGGTCATGAGTTCAAGAAGAGCCTAAGCAACATGGCGAAACCTGGTCTCTACTAAAAATACAAAAAATTAGCTGGACATGGTGGTGGGTGCCTGTAATCCCACCTACTCAGGAGGCTGAGGTGGGAGGCTCCCTTATGCCCAGGAAGCAAGGATTGCAGTGTGCCAAGACCACACCACTTCACTCCAGCCTGGGCAGCAGAGCCAAGACCCTGTCTCCAAAAAAAGAATCAAGGACAAAGAGCCCATCTATAGTTTGGTGACCACAGCTTCTACACTCCAGACAGACAGCTGCAACTATCAGCTACTTAGATGGAGTTAGAAAAATCTTACGACATTGCAAACAACCCAGCCTAGTTAGTTGAGGGAATCCTAAGAATTCCAATTTTCAATGATACACATAGACCCTTTTATAATCAGAAAGGGAAATCAGAAATTCACTTATGAACACTCTTCTTCCTGGGCTATCTCCTTCTCCACATATTGGAACAAGCCCCAGAGCAGCCCAAGGCACAGCCATGCTGCTTCATCTTACTTTGTGCAGCCCGGTGACCTTGGGAAGATACTCCACAGAGTATGTCTTGTTCTTGTCGCTGTCAGGGGTGACTTGTGCCTAGGAGGGAAGGTGGGTGACAGTTAGAAAAGGTGCCAGGTATGAGTAAGGAGCATGCTGTGTCGGCAGAGGCTCTGCAGGAGCTGCCAGGTTGGGAATGTTGAAGGTGCTGGCTAACTCCTGTCCCTCTATCCCTGCACAGCGCCCTAAGAGAGACGCTGCCTGAAGTCACAGAAACAAAACCACAAAGCGCTGAGGCATAACAGAGTCAGGACTTTCCAGTGTCCAGCGTCAGGCAGAGAGAAGACGAAGCAAGAAATTTAAACCTTTATCCACTCAATAGTTCATTGAAAGCTTATGAAATGCCAAGCCTAGTGTTAGGTATTAAAAATAAAACATGAGTAAGTCAGGCACAATCCCCGCCCCAGTGGGGGCAACAGACCGTCCATCAGTAAACTCAGAATGGCAAATTATGCTAAATGCCAGTGACAAAACATGATCCTATGAAAATAAGTGACAGAGAGAACAGCATGTGCAAAGGCTCCGAGGAAGGAACCAAAGAATGGCCAGTGTGGGAAGAGAACAGGGCAAGACTATCTTATTATTCTGCCCATCAGTATCTAAAACCTCAACTGAGGCTGGGCGTGGTGGCTCACGCCTATAATCCCAGCACTTTGGGAGGCTGAGGCAGGTAGATCACGTGAGGTCAGGAGTTGGAGATCAGCCTGGCCAATGTGGTGAAACCTTGTCTCTACTAAAAATATAAAAATTAGCTGGGTGTGGTGGCGCACACCTGTAATCCCAGCTACTCGGGAGGCTGAGACAGGACAATCTTTTGAACCCGGAAGGTGGAGGTTGCCATGAGCCAAGATTGTGCCATTGCGCTCCAGCCCGGGCAAAAAGAGTGAAATTCCATCTCAAAAATAAAAATAAAAATAAAACCTCAAATGACTAGGTACCTGTGCTAAATCCAAAGCATCCTTTATTTTATTAAATACCGTGTCCCTGGCAATCAATTTAAATTCGATTTCCAGGCTCTGCTCTTGGGCAGGTGACTTAAACAGCTATAAGACTCGGTATCTTTTTGGGTAAAAAAACACTTTTGGTTGTGAGCTGCAATGAGGAAAATGGAGGCACAGTCCCTGGCCTCATTACAAGCCCTTACTCCATTAAAAGCTCCACGAGGTGCTGGAAAAGAGTGGCAGCACCCTCCAACATACCTCCTCTTTGTTCCCTTCCGGGTCCTCAACAAACACCATCACGTCTCCTTGCCCAGCGCTGATGGTGTCCACAGTGAACTTGGCTGGCTGCTTCACCATGTTTCCAGTGGGCTCGATTCCTGCCACAGGTTTACACAGACACGTTAGAAGCCAGGCGAGGGTGTGGCATGAGCCAACACCCACTGTGTCTTTCAGGGAACTGACAGGTGGGACCCAGCCCTGCCGATGCCATGTGGGAGACAGGGACAAACTGCCTTGGCAGAGACAATGAGACAGGTTGAAAGACTTAATTTTGTCCATGTTATTGAAGCAATATCCAATTTTGATACTCAGAGAACCTCAGTCAGGAGTCTATACAGAATTGTGGAAAATAACGTGATTAGGAAGTAGCAGCAGGGCTTGCCTTGATGGAAGCGGAAAACTTATTTCTCATTGAACAACATTTATTGTATTGCTTGACATTTTAAAAAATTGCATTAAACCATTTTTTAAATTAACCTTTTTATTTTAAGATGACTGAACAAATTTGTCGAGATAGATTTTACCTGTAGGTATAATAAACAATGCAGCATGTTGGAAGGCTGAAGCGGGTGGATCACAAGGTCAGGAGATAGAGATCATCCTAGCTAACATGGTGAAACCCCATCTCTACTAAAAATACAAAAAATGAGCTGGGCATGGTGACGTGAGGTTATAGTCCCAGCTACTCAGGAGACTGAGGCAGGAGAATCGCTTGAACCTGGGAGGTGGAGGTTGCAGTGAACCGAGATCATACCAATGCACTCCAGCCTGGCAACAGAGTGAGACTCTATCTCAATAATAATAATAATAATAATAATAATAATAATAACCATTACCTAGTTTCCCCAATGGTAACACGGTAAAAAACTGTGACTCAATCTCACAACCAGGGTATTGACATTGATACGATCAAAACAGAGAACATTCCTTTTAGCATAGACAGGGAGCCCTCCTGCTGTCCTCGAATAACCTCACCAATTCTCTCCTTAGCCCTGACAACCACTAATCTGTTCTCCACACTATAATTTTATTATTTCGATAATGTCACATCAATCGAATCATAACTATGTAACCTTTTAGGACTGGCCTTTTTCACTACACATAATTTTCTATAGGTTCACCCAGGTTTTTGCTTCTATCAATGTTTTTTTTTTTTTTTCCTTTTTATTGCTGAGTATCTAATACTCCATGGTATAGATGTACCACGGTTTAAGCCAGGCGTCCCCAAACTACGGCCCGTGGGCTGCATGCAGATCCCTGAGGCCATTTATCCGGCCCCCCGCCACACTTCAGGAAGGGGCACCTCTTTCATTGGTGGTCAGTGAGAGGAGCACAGTATGTGGCAGCCCTCCAACGGTCTGAGGGACAGTGAACTGGCCCCCTGTGTAAAAAGTTTGGGGACGCCTGGTTTAAGCATTCACCCATTGAAGAACATCTGGGTTGTTTCTAGCTGTCTATCACCAGTAAAGCTGCTGTAAACGTCTGTACATAGGGGTGTGTAGGGGTGTGTGTATGTGTGTGAACATAAGCATAAAATAGTAAGAAATTATAAATATAGGTCTCTGCCCCAGGTTCCAGAATTCCTAAACCCCTTGGAATGTCCTTGGTGACAAAAGCATCTTATGTCCTAATAAGGCAACTCTTAGTGGACTCCCGGATAGCTTTCGGGATGGGGCTGATCAACAAAAAGAACAAGTCATGGTCAGAAGCTTAGAACTTTCAGCCCCACTCCCCATCCTACGGGGAGGGGGAGGAGCTGTAGTCTTTGTCAATGTCAATCATGCCTACGTGACTTAGCCTCCACAAAAACCCCTGAAGTATGGAGTTTAGAGAGCTTCTGGGTTGATGAATACATCCATGTGCCAAGAGGACGGCCCACCCCAACTTCATGGGAACAGACACTCCTGTGTTCAAAACCCCTCTAAACTTTGCCCTGTGGACCTCTTCACCTGGTGGATCATCTGTCTCCTCTATCATATTCTCACTATACAGCTGCTAAAGGTAAGTGTTTCCCTGAGTTCTGTGAGCTACTGAGCCACTCTAGCAAATAGTGTAACATGAGGATGGGTAATGGGAACCTCTGATTTGTAGCAAAGCTGGGCAGAAGTTGTGGGTAGCCTGAGGACTCACCACTTCTGACTTGGCCCCTGAGGTTGGGGGCAGTTTTGAGGGACTGAGCCCTTCGTGGGGTCTGCACTAACTTCAGGTAGACAGTGTCGGAATTGAATGGAATTGAATATAGGACACCTAGTTGGGGTCCACATAGAATTGGAGAATTGGTCAGTATGGGAGGAAAAATCCATAGATTTTGGTGACCAGAAATGAAGTATTGAGAGGAGTAATTGAGAGGAGTAATGGAGATGATGAGAAAAGTTTTCTTCTTTAGCTGTGAGAATATAGAAGAAAAAAACAGTGGCTCTCCTATACAGTAAGTTTTCATTCCTCTGGGATAAATGCCAAGGAGTGCAATTGTTGGGCCATATGGTAGCTGCATGTACTGTTTTTTGAGGTTTTGTTTTTGTTTTTGTTTTGAGTCCAAGTCTCACTCTATAGCCCAGGCCGGAGCGCAGTGGTGCAATCATAGCTCACTGCAACCTCGACCTCCCAGGCTCAGGCAATCCTCCTGCCTCGATCTCCTGAGTAGCTGGGGCCACAGGTGCATACCACCACATCTGGATAATTTTAAAAAATTATTTGTAGAGATGTGAACTCCCTATGTTGCCCAGGCTGGTCTCAAACTCCTGGGCTCAAGTGATCCTCCAGCCTCAGCCTCACAAGGTACTGGGATTACAGAAATGAGCCACTGTGCCCAGCCTATTTCTTTATTAAGAAACTACTACACAGTGTTCCAAAGTAGTTACACCATTTTACATTCCCACCGGCAATGTATGAGTGATCCAGATTCAGTTTCCCTACATCCTTTCCAGAATTTAGTGTTATCGCTATCAATACTCTTTATTTTAGCCATTCTGATAATATGTTCTAGGATTAATTTGCATTTTTCTCATGGTTAATGACACTGAACAAATTTCTAAGTGCTTTTTTTGTCATACAGATGTCCTCTTCAGAGGAAACTGTATGTCTTTTGCCCATTTTCTTATTGGGATGTTTGGATAAATGTTTGTCTGTTTTTTAACTACTGAGTTTTGAGAGTCCTTTACATGTTCTAGATACTAGTATTTTGTTTGACATATGGTTTGCAAACGTTTTCTCCCAGTCTTTAGCCTGTCTATTCATCCTCTTAACTGCGAAAGGTTTTAAATTGTTTTTTAAAGTAAAATCCAGCCCCCAGATCCCAGTCTCAGCAACATTTCAAGTTCTATTTGAGATGGTGTCCAGGTGGCTTTTAAGGGAAGGGCGAAGACAGCTTGTCTTGCAGGACAGTGGATGAACCAGGAGTACACTCTTAGATGCAAGTAAACCTTCACCAGCACATAAAGGCTAACCACCATGTACCACGTTGAGTCTTTGAAACAGACCATCCTTCTTAAAACTTTTAAGCCGGGCGCGGTGGCTCAAGCCTGTAATCCCAGCACTTTGGGAGGCCGAGGCGGGTGGATCACGAGGTCAAGAGATCGAGACCATCCTGGTCAACATGGTGAAACCCCGTCTCTACTAAAAATACTAAAAATTAGCTGGGCATGGTGGCGTGTGCCTGTAATCCCAGCTACTCAGGAGGCTGAGGCAGGAGAATTGCCTGAACCCAGGAGGCGGAGGTTGCGGTGAGCCGAGATCGCGCCATTGCACTCCAGCCTGGGCAACAAGAGCGAAACTCCGTCTCAAAAAAAAAAAAAAAAAAAAAAAAAAACTTTTAAAAGTTTTTAATTTTGATTTAGTCCAGCTTATTTGTTTTTTTAATGGATCATGTTTTTGGTGTCAAGTCTAAGGACAATTTGCCTAATCCTAGATCTCAAAGATTTTCTTCTGTGTTTTTTTCCTAAAGCTTTATAGTTATATGAGGTTTTGTTTTGTTTTGTTTTTTGGTTTGGGGTTTGCTTTAGTTTTGTTTCGCCTATGGATGTTCAATTTCTCTGCCACCGCGTGCCAAAAAGGTTCTTTCCTCCAATGACTTACTTTTGCACCTTTGTCAATAATCAGTTGTGCATATTTGTGTGGGCCTGCAACTCTGTTTCATTGATCTATAATTTCTATCCTTGACCAATACCACAAAATCTTGACTTCTGTAGCTACACAGTAAGCCTTGAAAGCAGGAAGGCTGATTCCTCCATGTTATACTTCTTTCTCAAAATTGTTTTTGCTACTTTAATTCCTTTGCCTTTCCATATATGTTTTAAAATAATCATCTTCTTGCTACTGCAAAAACTTTTGCTGGGATTTTGACAGCAACTGCATCAGACCTGAATGACAATATGAGGAGAGGTGGTATCTTTACTATTTGACTTTTACAATCCATGAAAACATTATTATCACTCCATTTATTTAGATCTCTTATTTATCAGTGTTTTTATAGTTTTCAGCATTTAAGTCCTATATTTGTTTTATTACATTTATGCTTTTTAAAAGCAATTATAAACAGGATATACTATTTTTAACTTTTGTGTACATTTGTTCATTAAATTATATGGAAATATAATTGACTTTTACATATTGATCTTGTATACTGTGACCTTGCTGAACTCATTCAAGGGCAGGTATTTGGGTTTTCTCCCCTTCATGGATTCTTTTTTTTTTTTGAGACGGAGTTTCGCTCTTGTTACCCAGGCTGGAGTGCAATGGCGTGATCTCGGCTCACCGCAACCTCCGCCTCCTGGGTTCAGGCAATTCTCCTGCCTCAGCCTCCTGAGTAGCTGGGATTACAGGCACGCGCCACCACACCCAGCTAATTTTTTGTATTTTTAGTAGAGACGGGGTTTCACCATGGTGACCAGGATGGTCTCGGTCTCTTGACCTTGTGATCCACCCGCCTCGGCCTCCCAAAGTGCTGGGATGACAGGCTTGAGCCACCGCGCCCGGCCCCCTTCATGGATTCTTTAGGATTTTCTACATAGACAGTCATCTGCATTTGCAAATAGAGACAGTATGATTTCTTACTTTCCAATACGAATGTCTTTTATTTCCTTCTCTTATGTGACTGCATTGGCTAAAACTTCCAGCATTATGTGGAATAGGAGTGGCCAGAGCCACCATCCTTTCCTTGTTCCTCTTTGGAGATATATTCAGTCTATTCATCATCATGTTCGCTGTAGGTTTCTTGTAGTAGCCACTCTATATTAAATTAAGAAATTTCCTCCATTTCTCTCTCTCTCTCTCTCTCTCTCTTTAGTTCTTATCATGGATGGCTGTTGAGTTCTGTCAAATGCCTTTTCTGCATCAATTGATATGATCGTGTAATTTTTCTTTGTTAGTCTGATTTTATTTTCTTTTTCTTCCTTTTTTTCTTTTTCTTTTTTTTTTTTTTTATGAGAAAGAGTTTCATTCTCATTGTCCAGGCAGGAGTGCAATGGTACAATCTCAGTTCACCGAAAACTCCACCTACCGGGTTCAAGCGATTCTCCTGCCTCAGCCTCCCGAGTAGCTGGGAGTACAGGCATCTGCCACCACACCCAACTAATTTTGTATTTTTAGTAGAGACGGGGTTTCTCATGTTGGTCAGTCTGGTCTCGAATCTCAGGTGATCCGCCCACCCCAGCCTCCCACAGTGCTGGGATTACACTCATGAGCCACCATGCCTGGCCTATGTTGACTGATTTCTTAATAGTGAACCAGGCCTTGCATCCCTGGAATAAACCCACTTGGTTATAATGTGTACTTCTTCATTATATATAGCTCAATTTTATTTGCTAATATAGTCATTTGCTGCATAATGAAGTTTCAATCAAAAATAGTCCACACATATGATGATGGTCCCATAAGATTACAAATGGAGCCAAAAAATTCCTGTTGCCTACTGACGTTGCAGTAATGCATCGCATTACTCACGTGTTTGTGGTGATGCTGGTATAAACAAACACACTGTGTTATCAGCCATAGAAACAAATATAGCATATACAACTAGGTTCAATACACAATACTTGATACATGACAATGCTACTGGTTTATGTATTTAATATACTATACTTTTTATCATATTTTAGAGTGTGCATCTTCTATTTTAAAAAAACATTAACTGTAAAGCAGCCTCACGCAGGTCCTTCAGGGAGTATTCCCAAAGGCACTGTTATTACAGGAGACAGTAGTTCCACATATTACTGCCCCTGAAGACCTACCAGTGGGATGGGATATGGAGGTGGAAGACAGTGATAATGATGACCTTGATTCTGCGCAAGCCTAGGCTAATGTGTGTGTTTAGTAAAAGAAAAGTTTTAAAAGTACAAAAATGAAATTACAAGTTTTAAAACACAGAAAAAGGCTTCTAGAGGCTGGGTGCAGTGGCCAGTGCCTGTAATCCCAGCACTTTGGGAGGCTGAGGTGAGAGGATCACCTAAGGTCAGAAGTTCGAGACCAGCCAGGCCAGTGCAGTGAATCCCTGTCTCTACTGAAAATATAAAAATTAGCCGGGCACAGTGGTGGGCACCTGTAAGCCCAGTTACTAGGGAGGCTGAGGCAGGAGAATCTCTTGGACCCAGGAGGCAGAGATTGCAGTGAGTCAAGATCACACCACTGTACTCCAGCCCGGGCAACAAGAGCAAAATCCATCTCAAAGCAAAACAACCAGTTGTCGTCCAGTTCAAGGATTCTTTTTTCTGTCCTTCCACCCTGCTATTGCACTCACCCAATGAGTTTTTATTTCAGTTACTGTAATTTCCAGTTCTAAAATGTCCATTTGGTTCTTTATATTGCCTACATTCTTATTATTATTTTGCTGGGACATTCTATTTCTTTGTTGAGATTTTTGATTTTGTTTGTTTGTTTCATGATTGTTCTTAATTGCTTACTGAAGCCTCTTTTTTTTTTGAAATTGCACTCTTGCCCAGGCTGGAGTGCAATGGCGTGACCTCGGCTCATTGCAACCTCCACCTCCCATGTTCAAGCAATTCTCCTGCATCAGCCTCCCAAGTAGCTGGGATTATAGGTGCCCACCACCATGTCTGGCTAATTTTTTGTATTTTTAGTAGAGACGGGGTTTCATCATGTTGGTCAGGCTGGTCACCTGTCAGGAGTTCCACCGCCTTGACCTCCCAAAGTGCTGAAACTACAAGCATGAGCCACCACACCTGGTTATGGAAGCCTTTTTTAATGACCACTTGAAAATTTTTGTCACATAATTCTAACATCTCTATCATCTCAGTGTTGGCATCAACTGTCTTTTTCATTCAGTTTGAGATCTTCCTAGGTACGACAAGTCATTGTTTTTCTGTTTGTTTGCAACTGGTATCTGGGGTATCATGTGATGAGACTCTGGGTCTTCTGTAAATGTTCTTTTGTAGCTGGCTTTTTATGATACCACTCTGGCAGGGGAGAGAAGGGTACACGCCTTGTTACTGACAATGGGGGAAGAAGTCTAGGTTTTCCTTCAACCTCCACTGATGCTCAAGATTGGGAGGCTCATTACTAATGCATGGGGGTGGAAGTTCTGGCTGGAGGGAGTAGGAGTGCCTCATTACTGCTCCTCCATGGCCTCTACTGACACCTTCACAGGGCGTGGCTTCCTTACTGCTAGACTGTGGTACAAGGCTAGGCTCCCCATTCACCTTTGTGGGTATAAGTGGGGAGCTACGCAGTTTTTTCTGCAGTGTGGAGCTGGAGTAGAGCAGTGGTTGTTTAGAAGTTTTCTGCCTCACTAGGCTGCCCTTTCCTGGTCTTCTGGATGGAGAGGGCAGCTTTTGTTGGCACTTTCTGTGTTTGTGCCCACTGGTATTTTTCGGTTGTCAGCTTCTTTCTTTGGCTCCAAGTCTGGGATGTATGAGGCAAAGTAAACCCCAGGAACTCAGTACTGCGCCATTCCTCAAGTCCCAAGATCCCTGGTTGGTCTGCCTCATCACTTTTCACAGTCTCCCTGTGTTTTCCTTAGAAATATTGCCCAGGGATTTTAGCTGTAGTTAGCAGAAAGAATTAGGAAAAGTCCTTCTACTCTGTCTTCCCAGGAGCAGAAGTTCAAATATTACTTTTTAAAAAAAGCTTCTTATTACAAAGAATTCCAAACTAGGCTGGGTACAGTGGCTCATACCTGTCATCCCAGCACTTTGGGAGGCCGAGGCAGGTGGATCACCTGAGGTCAGGATTTTGAGACTCGCCTGGCCAACATGGTGAAACGCCATCTGTACTAAAAATATAAACTTAAGGGGGTGTGGTAGCGCATGCCTGTAATCCCAGCTACTTGGGAGGCTAAGGCAGGAGAATTACTTGAACCCGGGATGTGGAGGTTGCAGTGAGCTGAGATTCCACTGCTGCACTATGCCTTAAAAAAAAAAAAGAAAAAAAAAAAAAGAATTCCAAACTAACACAGATGTGGAGAGAACTGCATAGTGGACTTCCTATACCCATCCCCCAGCTTCAACAACTATCAACTCACAGCTGGTCTTGTTTCACCTCACTCCCACCTCCTCCCTCTTCCTGTATTACTTTGACACAAATCCTAGACCTCAGATTTTTTTAGCCATAAACAATCACTATGTATTCTTAAAAGGTACTTGCAGAGTACCCACAACATCGATAAGATATTTTTTAAAATAATGCCCTAATGTCAAATATTCGGTGTTCAAATTTTCAGTTATATTATACATTTTATGAATTTCTTACAGCACTGTGAGCTGCTGCTTTATCATGATTTTTTAAACCATCAGTTTGAATAGGATCCAAATAAGGTTATATATTACAAATGGTTGCTAAGTCTCTTAAGTCTCATTTAATCTCTGGCTGTCTTTCCATCGCTTCCTTTTCCTTGCTACCAATCTGTTAAAAACACTAGGTCATTTGTTACTATACTCTGGATTTGTATTCATGTGCCAATAATTTAGTTTAAGAAAAAATGGCAGTAGACTGTTACATAGTAAGATAATCTTTCTGCCTAAAAAGAAAGGTAAAAATTATAAAAAATTAGAAATAAAAGTTAAAAGGTAGTCTTTCCACCCTGTTCAGTAAGAAGCACAAAGCAAAAAAGATAGACAGTCTAACTTAGCATAGAAAAAAGGCTGGAAATAAGTACCTCAGACGTAGAAGGCAGGAATGAGATTGGCAGTTGGGAAGTGAGCTTCAATTTTTATTTCGTATATTTTTCTTTTGCTTAAGATTTACATAACTCTCAGGTTATGTAACTGATATAAACAAATGGATTTAAACATGCACCTAATGGCCAAGCATGGTGGCTCATGCCTGTAATCCCAGTACTTTGGGGGGCCAAAGCAGGGGCATTGCTTGAGCTCAGGATTTTGAGACTAGCCTGGGCAACATGGCCAGGCTGGTCTCAAACTAAAATATTTTTAAAATAAGCTGGGCATGGTGGTGCACACCTGTGGTCCCACCTACTAGAGAAGCTGAGGTGGGAGAATCACTTGAGCCCAGAAGGTCAAGCCTGCAGTTAGCCATGGCGGCACCATGGCACTCCACACTGACAGAGCGGGACTCTATCTCAAAACGACAACGAAAATAAATAAGTAAATAAACATGCACCTAAAATACTAAAAGTCCCACTTCATCCGACTCCAGCAGCCTAAGAAACCACTTTCTCTGCAGCTTGTCAAAGTCTGAGCTTGGGGTGGTCACCTGTGGCTAACCATGGTCTGTTAGGAGGCTGAATCACACCCCCACTCTAAACTCCAGCGGAACTTTGCTTACCATGAAAGGAGATAACTGGGGCCCCTCTGATTACCCAGATAGAAGGATTGCTCTACAGTAAATGCTTCATAGAGAATGAGATTCTTACAAAGATTTCTGATTAGCTCATGGATGAATGCTTTCCACGTACCTAAACCTGCAAGGAAGCCCACCATGAAGACCTGTGTGTGGCTGGAGGTCCGCCTCACCCCAGCCCTCTCTCCTTTCAACCCACTTGAAAGAAGCAAGATGAGGCTCAGTGAAAGGATCGACTCATGCTAACTGGCTGGCAACTGGCATCTATTAAACAACCAGGAAATAAAAAATAAAACAACACTTTCAGGTCTTTTAGAAACTAGAAGATGAAATGGTCTCTCTTCCTGGGGTCAGGTGGCAGAAATGAAGCAATGTGGTCACACAGCGAAGAGCAAAACGGGTCTGGCTTTCATCTCACCGCATGACAAGGATAATATCTCACAGCCCCACTCATGTGCCTTGTGACCCTGTCACCTAAAATGACCGATTTGTCTTCCTACTTCCTACTTTAAAAAGCAGAGTGAGGCCATTTCCTCCTTAAAACTAAGTTAAACAATAGAATTACCATATGATCCACCAATTCCACTTCTGGGTATATCCCGAAAAGAATTGAAAGCAGGGTCTCAAACAACACTTGTACACCTGTGTTTTCATAGAAGCATTATTCACAATAGCCAAAAGATTGTAGCAATCCAAACGTCGATCAGCAGATGAATGGATATACAAAACATGATATATACATACAAAGGAATATTATTCAGCTTTAAATGAAATGTTGATACATGCAACAACATGGATGAACCCTGAAAACATATGACAAGTAAAATAAGCCAGAGGAAAAAGACAGAGAGCATGTGATTCCACTTCTAGGAGGTACCTAAAATAGGCAAATTCATAGAGACAGGGAGTCGAATAAAGGTTATCAGGAGCAGAGGGAAGGGGAGAATGGGGCGTTATTGTTTAATGAGTATGGAGTTTCAGTTTGGGAAGTTGAAAAAGTTCTGGAGATAGATAGCAGTGATGGTTGGACAACAACATAAATGTACTCAATGCCATAGCACTGTACATTTAAAAATGGTTACAATAGCGAGTTTTATGTTATGGACATATTCCCACAATTTAAAAAATACAGAAAGCACACATATATAAATTAAAAAAAAAAAAAAAAAACAAAAGAGTGTGTTTCCTCCACAAGTGCATCACACTTACTAAGAGGCAGATGAAGGAAATGGCAATGACCAGCCACATTCCTGAACCGTAACAAGTGATCATTTTCTAGCAAATAGCACCGTAAAAGGAAACCGTCTCACATTAACAATGGGGAAGCTGGACAGCCAGTGATAAGGTTATTATAAACATATATTATGCCTTGATTAGATTCAGTCCATTTGACAATCTGGTTGACAAGGGATTTATTTGGTTGTGTGCAACTGTTTTGCCATTAAGGAAGCATAATCTTTAAAGTCAGAGATTCCTTATTCCAGCTGCCACCTGTGGTATGCCTTAAAGAAAGCACTTTTAAAGCAAGTGAAGACATGCCAGCCTTCAAGTGACTGTGAATGGGAGGAGGGCTTCAAAGTCCCTAGTCCCTACATAAGACAAGTGATGTCACAGACCTCACACCCCACTGCAAATAGAACCTCAAATGGTAAGGCTTTCTGCTGTCTCAATCCTGCCCAGAACATCAGATGAGAAGACCTGGCCATTGAGGTGAGAACAGTATGTGGTCAGTACCACTGCCCTAGCCATGTGTCATCTTAAGAATAAGTTGACTGGGAGGCTGAGGTGGGCAGATCACCTGAAGCCCAGGAGTTGGGGACCAGCCTGGCCAACACGGTGAAACCCCATCTCTACTAAAAATGCAAAAATTAGCCGGGCATGGTGATGCATGCCTGTAATCCCGGCTACTCAGGAGGCTGAGGCAGGAGAATTGCTTGAACCCAGGAGGTGGAGGTTGCAGTGAGCTGAGACTGTGCTACTGCACTCCAGCCTGGGCAACAGAGTGAGTGAGACTATCTCACACACAGAAGAAAAAAAGACTAAGCTGATACCAAGCAGGAAAAGGCTTTACTCAAAGGGAACATATGTAAGGAAGGACATCCTAAAAGACACATGCCCTCATCTATTCAGAAAGTCAATGTCATTTAAAAAAAAAGTTCAGAGAAATTATTCAGCATGAAGAGTCTAAATAGAAATAACAAACACACACAGTAAGTGAACCTTAATCAGATCTTAGTTTGTAAAACAGCAACTATAAATGACAATCTCAGGACAATAGGGAAATTCAAATACAAACTGAATGTTAGATTATATGAAACTATTATTAATTTTCTTACATGTGACAATGAATACTGTGGTTATATAAGAGGATATCCTATTCTTAGGAGAAGCTTAGTGATGTCTTGAGGACAGAACTGTCACCATGCTTGCAACTTATTTTCAAATAATTCGGCAATCATACACACAAACACATATGCAAACACGCAAAAAGGACAGGAGAAAACTATTAAGCTAGAATGGCAACAACTGTCAATTCTGGGAGGAGATATACAGAAAACTGTGTGTGTAACTGGTATCCTACTGAGATAACATTTTCTTTCTTTCTGTTTTTTTTTTTCTTTTTTTTTTTCAAGACAGAGGCTCACACATTCTGTTGGCCAGGCTGGAGTGCAGCGGCACGATCTTGGCTCACCGCAACCTCTGCCTCCCATGTTCAAGCGATTTTCCTGCCTCAGCCTCCTGAGTAGCTGGGATTACAGGTGACCGCCACTACACCCAGCTAATTTTTGTATTTTTAGTAGACATGGGGTTTCACCATGTTGGCCAGGCTGGTCTCCGACGCTCGACCTCAGGTGATTCCCCCTGCCTCTGCCACCCAAAGCGCTGGGATTACAGGCGTGAACCACCATGTCCGGCCAATATTTTCTTATTTACGAAAAATGAGACATGAAAGGCACTCCTTCCCCTCCCCATAGAGAAGGCAGTAAGTTGTATCTGGCCATGCTGATCTCCAACAGAACCACACTTTGCAGTCATGTAACTACTCTCTTCAGTGTGCTTGAAGTCAGGTGCCAATCACAACATCGAATGCCTTGAAATGGCTTCTGCCCCCTATAATGTTCTGAGCAAAACAGCGTCCTGCAGCTGCCTCGAAGTCATAAACAGGATGTCTTAGCAAGGAAGTGTCTGCCAGGGGTTAACAATAGCTCCCACTGGGCTGGAAATCTGAGGCAGCCTTAGCCTAACAGCAGGAGAAATGAATCAGCAGCCAGAGACCCACCCCCATCACTGACTGTGGTGATCTGTGGCAAGACCAGACTCCCCAGACTCCCTGCCCTCCACCAATTCCTCTTCTGAAAAATGGGAGCAATGGGTTACTGCACTAAAATCACCAAGCAGCAAACTCACCCCATCCCATCCAACCAGAAGCATTTCTTAAAGCCTTTGAAAAACAAGGCAGAATAAAACGGTCATAAAATGTGTTATAATGGAGGCCTGGGGTATCTTTGAGGATTACACCCATATATTCTTGATTCTGAGAACATCACTCCTAAAGCCATGAAATCATCTCCAACACCAGAAGACACGTCTCCAATACAACACGAGAGGACAAGCACTCACCTCTGCCATAGGCCCTGGCTTTTTTCGGGTTGAGCTTGGGTTTGAGAGGAGCCCCTGGCTTGAGCTTGGCTTTCGGGAACTGGGACAGGTAAGTCATAACCGAGTGCTCGTCCACATCCGGGTGAATGATTTCTTCAGGGGTGATGACCTAGAATAATGACATGGTGGATGACCGCCCAGAACACATCGCTTTGCAACCATTGAAATGTTTGCGAATGCCTCTTAAACCAAGCACTACAAATATTAAGAAACCGAGTTGGCTTCTCAATTAAGTGAAATTACATTAAACCAACACACCAAGATCAGTGTTTGTAACCATTCTTGAGGAACTACAGACTCCTTTGAAAGCTAGGAGAACCCTCTCCAAATAATTTGGAATGTAATTTCCAAAGGTTCCTTATCTTCCCCTCCCCCTAAAAGTTCACTTACTCCTCTGGTCAAACTTTCCAAACATTATAAAAGGATAAGCTATAGCAAGTCGGGAAAATGAAGAAACAGGCACACACAGGATTAAAGCATGGTACAAAAAAGTACACAGGTTAACCGGCTTTTTCCTTTGCTTGAATATTCATTTTCTGTATCTATATTAACTCTACTAATTAAAAAAGGTAAATAAAAAAGAAACATGTAAATATTATATACGTATCTCTATATATTAGGAGCCATTAAAAAAGTACAGAGGCAGGCGCAGTGGCTAACGCCTGTAATTCCATCGCTTTAGGAGGCCGAGACAGGAGAGGTCAGGAGTTCAAGACCAGCCTGGCCAACATGGTCAGACCCTGTCTGTACTAAAAATATAAAAATTAGCCCAGCATGGTGGCAGATGCCTGTAACCCCAGCTACTCGAGAGGATGAGGCAGGAGGATCACTTGAACAAAGGAGGCAGAGGTTACAGTGAACCAAGATCACACCACCGCACTCCAGCCTGAGTGATAGAGGAGTGAGACTCGTTTTTTTTGTTTTTTTTTTTTTTTAAAAAAAAAAAAAAAAGGAATGGGTGAATTTCTGTGACATTCAGGTTAGGAGCAAGACTATAGCCATTCTAGGCAGGTGACCTCTCTGAAGGTGCCACCACCTCAGTTTCAGTTCCGTCACCTGACCCAGCCCTGAGGAGGTAAATCACACTTCCTCAATGAACAGAGGCTCTGTTTCATTAGCAGGTTCACCATGTGCAATGAACAACAGATGCATCCAGTTTCCCTCCCCCTGTGATAAAAAGCACCAGAAAACATTCTGACATTCGGCCTGCAGAAACAAAATAGCTACTTGGGTTTGAACAGTCGCCTTCAATAAATACATTCCATAAAAAGTAGGATGCGTGTCGATTTGGCATTTCTTCCTGGCAGCTCCTTCAACAACTTCACCCACGCCAACATCACATGAACGTCTAAAGGAGACGGTTTAGGTTTAAGTGGAGATGAAAAACATACCACACCAGTTCCTGAGGGTGGACGAGCCAAGCAGTGAATGGGCCATGTAGGAGAGACATGACTCCAAAACCAAACCAAAGAAACAGGCATGTTGTTCTACCCTCCAAGGGGCCCTGTTACAAAATACACTGAGCTCAGACTTCAATGCAGCCTATAGTGAGGCCATCCATCCCATGGCACTGGCTACCCTGCAATCTTCCCTGGCTGGCCTTTGAACACGGGACTTATGGTGCCAAACTGTTAGGGAGAGTTTCTGGAAAGAAAACACTGGTTTTTCTCTCTGCTAGGAAGATCAGACTTCAACTCAGTGATGTGACTACTGCAGATGGTATCCAAGTCTTATTTGATTTCCGAGTCCTCTTGTTATATTTCTGTGATAGGATTATGGGTGACAGAGATTCTTCTACAGTTTCTATTAATGATGGATTGTGCTGGCTTACATGTTTTTAAAAGTTTTAAGGCAGCCAGGTGCGGTGGCTCATACCTGTAATCCCAGCACTTTGAGAGTCTGAGGCAGGTAGAGCATGAGGTCAGGCGTTCGAGACCAGCCTGACCAAAATGGTGAAACCCTGCCTCTACTAAAAACATAAAAATTAGCTGGGCATGGTGGCACGTGCTTGTAATCCCAGCTATTCAGGATGTTGAGGCAGGAGAATCACTTGAACCTGGGAGGCAGAGGTTGCAGTGAGCTGAGATTGCACCACTGCACCCGAGCCTGGGCAAAAGAGCAAGACTCTACCTCAAAAAAAAAAAAAAAAAGTTTTAAGTCCTGTGACTTTTCATAAGATATTGAATTAAAATTACCTTTTAAAATGTAGATTGAAAAATGGTCAAATACTAGCCATTTTTTATGGCTCAACCTAATAGTTTGGGCCCATATGTGTAGTCTAGAGTTTAAAGATAGTCTTTAAAAATTTGGAGCAGAAAGACTAGAAATTTACCTGCGTGTGACAAAGAGCGACATGAAAATTTCTGGATGATCTACATTAAACCAACACATGAAGATCTATAAGCACCTAAGTCAGTGAGAACCTATTATTATGGGTAAACTGAGGAAGATGACAGAATATCACAGGCAATGCTCTTTGAAGTCTCAATGCCAAGAAGGTCAGACTGCCTGCCTGACCCAGAAAGGCATCCACAGAGTGACAGAACAAGCTAGTGGGTGGGGGCAGCCTCACAGGACATGGCACGCTTGTGTATACCTGTGGGACACCCAGCCAGTCATCTGCCTGCTGCATAGCTTCTCGTGCGTTATCTACAGGCTTCCGTGGGTCCCAGGATTCCCAGTCTGGGCACAGACCTGTTAACAGAACACAGAAGATGCTTTCAACATTAGCTGACCAAAGAGATTAAAGGAAACCATGTGCCTAAACTAACCCCATTTGTTCTCTTAGTTCAGACAATGATTTCTTCCTAAAATCTCAGCGAATCATATATTTAATAGGGGGAAAGTATCACAGGTATTAGTGTGTCAGGGCATAAACTATCCTCCATTACAGAGGCTTCTCCTGGTGCTGTGTTCTTGCACGAAGATGGGGATTATCCATTCCTTGAAGGTGTGGTGTTAGAAAATAAACAAAGCTTGGAAAAAGCCTGGTGCCTTTATGCAGGAGGGGTTTTTTTTTTTTTTAACTCTATTCCTGGATGTATCTAAAAAGTCTAGAATAGCATCCTATCTGATTCAAAAATTCACTTGCTCAAAGGCACAAACCTAGAATTATCTGCAAAAGAGGTAAAGGACTAGAGTAAAAACTCCCAAGTTTACATTGGAAAGAGGTATCCTAAAATGTGTCCTTAAATGGAAGTAAGGAAGAGGACACTAGGAAATCAATTACTGTTGCACTTTGAGAGTTGACACCAATTTATAGGCCCTGAAGAAAGAATGAGGCCTTCAGTCCCCCCTACTCAATGAACACTAGCTAGTTCTGCTTTGAGTATGTCAAGAACCACTAACTTACTAACTACTAATGTGCCCAGTAAATAGAGAATACACAGTAAATGGAAAATATGATTTATACCTTTTTTTTTTTTTTTAATTAAAATCAACTTTAGGGGGTGTGTGCCAACACTGTCTCTGGTCTTTCTACTGAGTGTGTACCAGCAAACTCTACCCATCAACCTAAACCCTCCAGTGAGGATAATTACAACCTTCATATACACTCAACCACTAAAAAATGAGCAGCCATCAAGGGTGGAAAAGGCTCCAGCTGGATCCTGACCAAGTGCCATTTCACAGCAATGCAGAAAGAAAAGGGTGGAGGATGCCATATATAGTCAAACCAGTGGTTAATAAAGATGGGTAATTTCCACTCCATGGAAGTTTTTAGACTTTCATGCCAAGCCACCTAATAGGACCAAATGTTTCTCTAAAGCTCACGAGAAACTAAGCACCAATGTGGGAAGACACAGGATTTTGGAGTCTGGAAGCTAAACCCAAGTCTTTTCTCTAAGTACCAACTCCTTCATCGGAATTTGGATAAACGACTCAACTCAATGCTCAACCATGCCTATGCATATACCTAGAAGATCTGCTCTTGGAAGGGTCAACAGAGCCAGTTTTAGTTGCCTTAGCCGTCTTACAATGGGTTAAGACCTGGAGAAACAGATCAATCAAAGCAAAGATAGCATTCCCAGGAGAAATACGCCAATCAAAGCAAAGATAGCATTCCCAGGAGAAATACGCCAATCGAAGCAAAGATAGCATTCCCAGGAGAAATACACCAATCGAAGCAAAGACAGCATTCCCAGGAGAAATACGCCAATCACAGCAAAGACAGCATTCCCAAGAGAAATACGCCAGTCAAAGCAAAGACAGCATTCCCATTGAAAATCAGAATGTTTGGGACCCACATGCCCCCATCCTAGACAGATGGTTTAGGTAGCCAGCCCCGGGCACTTACCTGGAGCACAGCTGTCAACGAGGGCTCCCAGAGCTTTGCCGTCTTGCCAGTTCTGGTTAAAGTTGGTGATGGGCAAGTAGGGGATCTTGTTCTGAATCCACCCCAGCAGCCTCTGCTTTGGCGTCTGCTTCTTGGCATCATCATCCCCTTCATCCTCCCACACAGGCATGGAGATGGAGTAGTGGAGGATCAACGTCCACACCAGACCCAAGATGAGCTTCAGGTTCCCATCCACAATGGCTTTGCTGTCTGGGGAGAGAGTCACGGGCTTGGTCATTCCTTTGGGTTACACAAGTGTAAATTATACTCCTTATAAAAATGTAAATGGAAGTCCAGGTGCAGTGGCTCAAGACTGTAATCCCAGCACTTTGGGAGGCTGGGGCAGGCGGATTAGAGGTCAGGAATTTGAGACCAGCCTGGCCAACATAGTGAAACCCTGTCTCTGCTAAATACAAAATTTTGCCGGGCATGGTAGCACACAGCTGTAGTCCTAGCTACTTGGGAGGCTGAGGCAGAAGAATTGTTTGAACCAGGGGAGGTAGAGGTTGTGGTAAGCTGAGATCACAACATGGCACTTCAGCCTGGGCAACAGAGCAAGATTCCATCTCAAAAAAAAGTAAATGGAGTCTTCACCTATTAGAGAACCATACTGGGTGAAAGATGTAATGCTGAAATTTGCTTCAAAACACTTGAGGACAAGAACAGATGAAACTATGATTCTAAAATGCCATTAACAGGTCTCACTGGATCATGGATTCACAAGCGCATATGACACCACTGTCTCTACTTTTGTGTATGCTTAAAATTTTTCAGAATAATGTCCGAGTGCAGTGGCTCATTCCTGTAATCCCAGCACTTTTGGGCGGCCAAGGCAGGAGGATTGCTTTGAGCTCAGGAGTTCAAGACTAGCCTGACCAACATGGAGAAACTCCCTCTCTACAAAAAAAAAATTAGCCGGGCATGGTGGCTCACTCCTGTAGTCCCAGCTACTCAGGAGGCTGAGGTTGGAGGATTGCTTGTGTCAGGGAAGTGAAAGTTGCAGAGAGCCAAGATCATGCCACTGCACTCCAGCCTGGGCAACAGAGTGAGATCCTGCCTCAAAAACTGAAAGAAATCATTTCACAAATAGAGACAACAAAAACCAGTGACTGAGGCAACAACCAGTCCCAGAGGCAACAACCTGCTAACCTGGTAGTATACAGTCTACTAGATTGTGCGTGTGCATGTGTGTACATGCTATGTGTTCGCTGCCTGAATTTGTATTATTCAATTGGTATACATTTTTTCTTTTCATTATGATGTCCCAGACATCTTTTCCCTATGAAGTTTGTTTCTGTTTACATTCCTATCTATAGATTTAAGAAGCCAGTTGGTTATCTCTGCAAATCTCACCAATGCTGAATGTTATCAGTCATTTTCATGTTTGCTATTCTGACACATCAGTCATCCAGAAGAGGAAGCCATGCACTAATGCAATTGGGCAAATCTCTGTTGTGAGGAGGATAAGTGACCAGCCAAAATCATGGCCCCTTTCTAGTCCTTCCCTTGCTTCACAGAACATGCCATGTCCCTGGCCAGCACCTTCCAGGAGTCTCATTGCTGTTTGTTTTCACTTCCCCTGCTTTTGCCTTCTCTTCAGCTATCCATCTTCCCCACCCCAGCAACTTTCTCTCTCTCTCTCTCCATTTCCCTATACTTCTTCTCCACCAAAGATACTCTGTAGCCAGCTCCCATTCTACCAGGACTCCAAGCTACAAACATCAGCACCTTCTTGGACTCCTCCTCTTAAACTCTTGGTATAGTTTCCACAATGTGTCAATTCTATCTGTACCTAAATCTTTTGGCAAACCCTTCCTTCTACACCCTCCCAGTAAACATGTGTCCCCTCCTCTCCTCTCTCAAGAGTCTTTGACAGCCTTGAAGCAGAATCACTGTTCACATGACCCCAGAACCATCTTTCTCATCAAGTACCTCTGTGCTTCCAAAGTCACCAGGGTCCCTGCTGCACACAGTCAACTCCTGAAATATACAGCACCTCCCTACACAACCCCCATCCAGTTGGCTTTTCACTCTTGCCACCCCCACTCACCATACTCCAGGCTCAAAAGCTCCTTGTTCCTGGACTACATCTTGTGCTCAACCCCTGGACCTCTGCGTGTGCTCTCTATCCCTTCGATGGGAAGACCTTCACCCATCCTCTCGTGGGACAACCCCTGGCTCATCCTTCTGACCCCAGATTCTACAACTGGTGGCATTCACTCCCAACAGCATTTATGTGAGTTCTTGGCCTCCTATCTCACTCCAGAACTGAGACCACTTGTTGGGGAGTGACTGGGCCATCTGCATCTTGGTGTCTCCCCAGTCACCCACCAAGAGCCACCTGAACACTGGTTGAACACATGCCAAATTATAATTAATGAAACCCAACCACAACCACATGAAAAGCATACTCACATGCTGATAAGGAGGGCATGCCATGCCATTCAAAACTGAAAGGATGAGAGCTTTATTTTTTTTTAATTAACCTGATTATTGTTATAGCCTTTTGCAACAAAAGACCCTGTTTAAGAGCCCATGCCCAAACCATCAGAGAGAAATCATCAGAAGCAATTTTGCAGTTGCAGACTCAGTCATAATAAAACTCAATCATCTAACCTGGACAAAAGAAAGAGTATCATGGACTGGCTGGTAAGAAAAACTAATTCAAGCAAATCCTCATTCAAAGATAAGGTTCCCAAGGACTTTCTCTGTAATGAATTGTATAAATAATAACTTCAAAGCAGGACTATCTACATAATTCATGGGACTCAGAGAAAAATGAAGATACAGGTTCCTTGTCCAAAACTTTAGAACTTCACACCAACATCCACTTTCTACTCCCCAAATGTAACACTATCATGTAAGCCAGGCTCCTAAATATAGGAAACAGATACAAATTCACTGTGTTTTCTTGTCATTTCGCTCGAGAATTGCTTTCACTACCTACTTCGTCAAGTTCCCATCCTTTGCCGTGTGTTGCTGTCTTTAACTGTTTGAATCTAGCTTCACACACAGCCTCTTGCTTTTTAAAGTTTCTCTTCTTTGCTCTCTTTTGCAAGTAAAAGTTCTGTTAATCCTGGGGGGTATAACCTGATTTTGGAACCATTTCTCAGCTCATTTCTCAGTATTACCAGAAGACACATTACTCCTAACTCCTAGGAGGGCAAGACTGCCTGCCTCTAGACCAGTGGTTCTCAAAATTTAGCAGGTGTCAGGATCACCTGAAGGACCTGTTAAACCACAGAATGTTGGGCTCACTCTTAGAAGTTTCTAATTTAATAGGCCTGGGGTGAAACCAGAGAATTTGAATTTCCAATAAATTCATAGGTAATGCTGATGTCCTTGGTCTGGGTCATTCCACATTCTGTTTGTCATCTCCTTTACTGAAAGCCTTTATATCATGTGTTCTTCCTCAGTGTGGGGAACATCTGTGCCTTTATTCTAACCAACAGAACAGTGGCAGAGGTGATGGGTTATTACTCCCATGACCGTATTATGATGCATGAAACTCCACTTTAGCAGATGAGAGACAGATTCTCCTGCTGGCTGTGAGGAAACAGGCAGCTGTGTTATGAACTGTCTATGCAGAAGGCCCTGTGGCAGAGATATGAGTGTAGCCTCTAAAACCTGAGGGTAGCCTTCAAGCAACAGGTAGTAAAAAGCTGAGACGCTCAGTGAGACAATCACATAGAAATTATTTTAAAAACCTTAATCAGGCCAGGCGCAGTGGCTCACGTCTGTAATCCCAGCACTTTGGGAGGCCAAAGGCAGGTGGATCACGAGAGGTCAGAAGATCGAGACCATCCTGCCAACATGGTGAAACCCTACCTCTACTAAAACATATACATATTTAAAATTAGCCAGGCATGGTGGTGTACGCCTGTAGTCCCAGCTACTTGGGAGACTGAAACAGGAGAATCACTTGAATCCGGGAGACAGAGATTGCAGTGAGCCGAGATCATGCCATTGCACTACAGCCTGGCAACAGAGTAAGACTCCATCTCAAAAAAAAAAAAAAAAAAAGAAAGAAAGAAAAACCATGCTTAATGAACCTGAATGAATCTGAATAAAGTGGATTTTTCCTTAGTTAGACATCCAGATGAAAACACACCCCAGATGGAACCTTCCTTGCAGTCTCGTGAGACCCGGAACAGAGGGCCTGGTCTTAAGCCATGGCTGAACTCCTGGCCCCCAGAAACTGTGAGATAATAAATGAGTGTTGTTTGAAACTGCAACACCCCATTGCCAAAAAAAAAATAATTAACAACTTCAAGACAGCAACAGTAGAGCAATAAACCAAGCACAGGGCCCTTCTGAGCACACAGGTCATGTGGCCATGAAGCCAGCCTGCCTTTTGAGGTCCTGTGGTCAATCATGGAGCAATGGTCTGCATAAAACTCTGGGCCCTGCACAGAACTTGGTTATCCAAGGAATTCACCCCACCGGACCAGACGTTTCCTGAGCTGGAAGTCCTTGACCATGACTAATTTTCTTGGATTAGCTATCCTGTCATTTGGTTGCCTTTTTGAAGTGCTATTGATTACAGAGTTACTACCTACTGATTATCAGAAATTCCAGATCAAACCAGTTCCCATGCTAATTTCCTTTATGTAAGTTAAAGGGAGAAGAGCAATCTTCAAAAGAGTGAACAATCAATCAATCCATCAATCAGTCAACGGTATAGTGTCAGGATAATGGATCTCTTGCACCAGGAGGGATTTGATAGAGCTAGGAAGTCCCATCCAGCCACAGGCATTAGTCTGCAGAACTCAAACTTTCCCAAGTTACATGTTAGATGCTTTTCAAAAGCAGACTTGCAGATTTGATTCATAAATCTAACACGAAACCAGCTTGTTCTATTTTTACCCAGCTTACATATGCTAGTCTAAAGGAATGAGACACAAGTGTTTTTCGAAAAGATTTTGGGGGAAATATGACCCAGTTGAAGTCTGAGCCAAATTTATAAAAAATACAATGCCCAGAACTTCTGTTTCCAATTGAATTCAAGGTGGGTGTCCACACGGGAAAGCCCTCATTATGGTCTCATTGGGATAAACGATACCTTCCTTCTGCTATTCTAAGGAGCTGGAGAAAGAGCAGCTCTCATTCCAAAACTGATTTTGACAGGTGAAGGTTCAAATGCTTCACCAAACTCTTGGAACAGTAAAAAGATGGCAACTTGCCCAAAGATCTCCAGGTTCCCATCCACACGAAAGAGGAGACTTCCCATGCCTTGAAAATGAAATGTTACACAGCATCACAGGGTCAACGTCTGACCACTACACAGATGAGACACTTTTCCGACCTCAACAATCTCTACAATGTTTGCCAAGGGTAAAACATGGAGCAGAACTTTTTTTTCTTTCTTTTTTTTTTTTTTGGAGATGGAGTCTTGCTCTGTCACCAGGCTGGAGCACAGTGGTGCAATCTCGGCTCACTGCAACCTCCTCCTCCTGAGTTCAAGCGATTTTTCTGCCTCAGCCTCCCAAGTAGCTGGGACTACAGGCCCATGCCACCAAGCCAGGCTAATTTTTGTATTTTTAGTAGAGATGGGGTTTCACCATGTTGGCCAGGATGGTCTCGATCTCTTTACCTCACGATCGGCCTGTCTCGGCCTCCCAAAGTGCTGGGATTACAGGTGTGAGCCATCACGCTCAGCCGAAGCAGAACTTTAAAAGGAGAAGGTCAGATCAGCCGGGAGCCCTTCAGCAGAATTCCATGTGAAGAGTTGCTCAAGGGCCTCTTTAGGGAATAAAATAAACCAGCACCCACCAGGCCTGCCCAACCACCTAGAATCTGCTTAGATTTCAGTGGGTTGGAATTGGGCCATGGGTTTCTCCTCCCCAAATCCAGTCAGTCACAATCCCCACGTAACTGGTCCTGGCTCTGGACAACCCTGACCCTTAAACCACACACATTTTCTCGAATTACTTAAAATTACTCAGTGCTGCTTATAAGTGAGCAGGGTGGGTGTTTCTGTTTTGTTTTTAATAGGTAGAAGGTTAATTTGAGCTACTGCAAATTCTGGGATAGAATGTTTTTATGTCACTTCTGTAAATCGGTTCTCTGGTCCTAGTGAAGGAGCATTCTGGAATGGATGCATTTATGGGAGTGGAAACCAGCTATTCTTAGGCAATCTTCGGAAGCATCTTGAAAATATCTTCTTTGCGGATGGGAGATGGTGGCCTTTTACCTCTCTACTCATACCAGGAGGGCCTAGATCCACGCAACCACGTGTATGCCTATTACATTCCTGCACTTAACCATCCAGGGCGTTCCCAGGGGTCAGCTCCAGCAGCTTCTCTCTTGGCTGTTACTGATTAACCAGGGTGGCAGAGGTGGTGGCCCATGAGGAGAGGCATGGACAGATACTTTTCTACATTTTTGCCCTCTGGGGAAGGATAGATCATCCTTTGGCCACAATGCAGTAGCTGCTGGGTCAGAAACAGCCAACAAAGTGACTGCAAGATCAAGGAGAGGCCAGGTGCGGTGGCTCATGGCTATAATCCCAGCATTCTAGGAGGCCAAGGCGGGAGGATCACTTGAGGTCAGGAGTTTGAGACCAGTCTGGCCAACATGGTAAAACCCCATTTCTACTAAAAATCCAAAAATTACCTGGGCATGGTGGTGTGTGCCTATAATCCCAGCTATTTGGGTGGTTGAGGCAGGAGAATCGATTGAACCTGGGAGGCAGAGGTTGCAGTGAGCCAAGATCACGCCACTGCACTCCAGCCTGGACAACATAGCAAGATTCTGCCTCTTTTTAAAAAAAAAAAAAGAATCAAGGAGAGATAGGGGTATGGTTGACCAGATAGGCCTGGTGGTTCATGCCTGTAATGCCAGCACTATGGGAAGCTGAGACGGGAGGACCGCTCGAGCCCAGGAGTTCGAGACCAGAGCCTAGCAACACAGGAAGACCCTTTCTCTACAAATAATAAACATTAATCAGGTATGGTGGTACATGCCTATAGTACCAAATACTCGAGCGGCTGAGGCAGGAGGATAGCTTGAGCCAGGAGATCGAGACTTCAGTGAGCCATGAACACGCCACTGCACTCCAGCCTGGGTGATAGAGTAAGACTCTGTCTCAAAAAAAAGAGAGAGATGGGGCGTGTGCTTGAGACAAGCTACCAAGACCACACATACTCACACTAAGACTTGGCCAGCTGGGGAACAGGATACCATGCATTGGGCACTCTGCCCCCTCATCTCTACTACCCAGAGAGGGCGTGTGATGGAGTGCTTGCAAACAGGCTCAGGAGACAGCAGCTTGAACAGATATGCCGATCTGAACAATCCATCTCTGAACCTTACTTTTCCTCATCTACCAAATAGAAATGGCCATAGTCAGCTACTTCTCAGGGCTGTTGTAAGGAGTAGGTAGGTTAGAGAATGCCAGGAGTCAGCTGGGCATGGTGCGCCTGTAATCCTAGCACTTTGGGAGGCCGAGGCAGGCAGATCACCTGAGATCAAGAGTTCGAGACCAGCCTGGTCAACAGGCTGCCAATTTAAAAATTAGCAGGTGTAATGTCAGGCACCTGTAATCCCAGCTACTCAGGAGGCTGAGGCATGAACATCGCTTGAACCCAGGAGGCGAGGTTGCAGTGAGCTGAGATCATGCCACTGCACTCTAGCCTGGGTGACAGAGCAAGACTCCATCTCAAAAAAAAAGAAAAAAGGCCGGGCGCGGTGGCTCAAGCCTGTAATCCCAGCACTTTGGAAGGCCGAGGCAGGTGGATCACAAGGTCAAGAGATCGAGATCATCCAGGTCAACATGGTGAAACCCCGTCTCTACTAAAAATACAAAAAATTAGTTGGGCATGGTGGTGCGTGCCTGTAATCCCAGCTACTCAGGAGGCTGAGGCAGGAGAATTGCCTGAACCCAGGAGGTGGAGGTTGCAGTGAGCCGAGATCGTGCCATTGCACTCCAGCCTGGGTAACAAGAGCAAAACTCCGTCTCAAAAAAAGAAAAAAAGAGTCAAGCACAATGCCTGTCTCACAGTTGAATGCTTAATAATGTTCCCTCCCTCCTCCTCTCCATTCTCATTTTCCTAATACTTAAGTACCTGCTACGTTCCAAACACTCTTCCCTAGGGCCAGACATCCACAAGCCTTACTCCAAGTGTTCTGTGTAAGCAGCAAGAAATGAAAAGAAGGCCGGGCACGGTGGCTCAAGCCTGTAATCCCAGCACTTTGGGAGGCTGAGGCGGGTGGATCACGAGGTCAAGAGATCGAGACCATCCTGGTCAACATGGTGAAACCCCGTCTCTACTAAAGGTGCAAAAAATTAGCTGGGCATGGTGGCGCATGCCTGTAATCCCAGCTACTCAGGAGGCTGAGGCAGGAGAATTGCCTGAACCCAGGAGGCGGAGGTTGCGGTGAGCCGAGATCGCGCCATTGCACTCCAGCCTGGGTAACAAGAGTGAAACTCCATCTCAAAAAAAAAAAAAAAAAAGAAATGAAAAGAAGTACCTTGTGAATTAATAGGTGGTTGAAACGTTTAAGTTGTCAGTTCTCTGAGCCAAGCAATTCATTAGGAGGGCCATGACCACCACCTCCGAGGCTCCTGTTCTCCCGCTCCAAGGGAGCCTGACCCCTAACGCTGCAGCAAACCTGGGGCATGTGAGGTCTCTACAAGGAGGACACATCTGAACTGGATGGTTTAGAAGACCAGCATGGCCCATGACCCTCAGAGCACCACCAAGAACCACCTAAAAAATTGAGCTACCGATATTTATGAGACCTCCCTGAAAGGGAAGAGCAGCATATATGGGTCAGGAGTCTGGCCCCTCCTTTTTTTTTTTTTTTTTTTTTTTTAAAGACAGTGTCTCACTCAGTCACCCAGGCTAGAGTGCAATGGTACAATCTCTGCTCACTGCAACAGCTGCCTTCTGGGCTCAAGCAATCCTTCCACCTCAGCCTTCTGGGTACAGCTGGGACTACAGGCAAATGCCACCCACCTCGCTAATTTAATTTTTAATTTTCTATAGAGACAGGGTTTCCATCATGTTGCCCAGGCTGATCACAAACTGGCCCCTCCTTAACATCCCAGTTTACCTTGCCCCATGCTTACCTGGCCTGGAACTCCTTCCCCATCCCCTCTCCCAGCCTGGCTAATGCCTCTTCTATATCCAACTCTGCAAAACTAGAATAGTTTTTGTCCGTCTTGGCTGCTTGGGTGAGCCTACAGCAGCAGCAGCCTGTCAAGGGCTGCTGCAAGGCCACCCCATAATGAAGAGCTCAGATCACCCGCATTCAGACCCCAGGCCAATAGGACCTTGTGCCCGCTGATAGTCCAGGTCAGTTTCCTCCATCCTGGCCTTTTTTCTGAGCCCAAACAAACCATGGCTGAATTGTAGGCTTCAGCTGTCCAAACAAAAGCGCATTCTGAACCAAAGAGGGCACAGCTAAGAACTCTCCTCAGTTCCTCGGTCAAAATCTAGCCAGATGCAACCCATCTCCCTGGAGATCAGGTTAAGGCGGACCACGTCAGTCTGCTGCCCAGGACCAGGGTCCCATTTTCAAGTCCCAAAGCCTTTCTAACCACACAGCCAAAGAACTGTGCATTTTGGCTCAGGCACCGTAGAGGCCCCTGGGTAGGATGAAGAGGACCAAGCTGGCTTATCTCCTCCTGCTCAGGGCTTTTCTCCAGGGCCTTGAACCAATAAAAGACTGCATGCCAACAAGGCAGACTCAGGGCCCTGACAGCTGATGCCATGAAGATCCTTTGTCCCCTTCTTCCTTCCAGACATGCAGCTTCCACCTAGATGGTCATTCAGCTCCCCCGGAAGTCAGTGGTATGATGCCTGTCTTGCTAATGGGCAGCACATGATATTAAATGAGCCACGGTTTCAGGACCTGAACAGTGGGCATGCCTGCTCTGGGCACTCTTTCCAACTGCCAACCAGGGTCCCAGACATCACAGTCACCTGGCTTTGGCCTGTGCTAGGAGAGGCCCGGCAAGGTGAGGAAGGAACCCAGTATCAGATGCCCTGCCAACCTGAAGACTGAAAAACCCTCTTTTACATACCTTCCACACTGTGTTTGTTGTGGCTGTTATTGTTCTTAAGGAAACCTCTTTGTTAGAGTAACTGAATTGTAACAAAGGGATGTTCTGGGCTTTGGAAGACCGGAAGTCACATGGGCTTATCTCAATTGGTAAGAGAAAATATAAACCACAATAAAGTAAAAGTAGACAAGAGGACTGAAGTTAGCTGGATTTCCGATTCTCTTTCTTGCTCATGAACTACTCAAAGATCATAAAGAAGCCATTTGAATTCATTTTTATCCATCACTGTGTCAAGGGTTCAGTTAATATAAAGTTGATTTGGCAGGTCTTTTTATGTTAGTAGTTTTTCAAGAGATGATACAGTAGATCATGAGCACCAAGTGGTGCTAGGACACTGTGTTGAGAAGGACTCTGAGGCCACATCTGGCTTCAGCCAAAAAAGACTGCTCAAATGCATTAGAAACGTCTTCCGTGAACAAGGCATGGAGAATGGAGGCGGTGAAGATTAGCCATGCCTGCCCTGGGCATGGCGTGGGGGAGTGGTGGCCAGGATTTCTCTGCAACAGAATTGAGTAAACATTTCCTAATCCCCGAGTTGAGATTTCCACTATAGGCCCATAACACATTCCTTATGCATAACCTCAGACTTCAAATTCCCTACTTCGCCAACTATTCCTTCTGTTCTCTCTCACTTGCTGGACAATTTTTGCCTGAAATAGTTGGAACGAATTACTTCATAAATACCTTATTTTTATTTTCGGATAGAGAGTTTGGTGAACTTTCAGATCATAGAATCTAGGATGGTGTACTGCTTCATAAATTATCCCAAACACTCTATTTTCTGGTTAACAGGCATCATTGTATTTAAAAGTTCCATTTTCATCACCCAGCGGCTTTCTTTTCAATGCCACTTTTGAAAAGGTGAAATTTTGAGAATTACTTGATATCCAACAACAAAGCCACACTGGACTAAATAACTGATAAATGACATGGGTCTGCTAAAGGGCCTACGATATAGTAACTATGTTAGTAGACCCATCTCACTTATCATTTCTATCCTTAGGAAACCCTTTAAAAGTTAAAATGAGGGAGCCGGGCGCGTGGCTCATGCCTATAATCCCAGCACTTTGGGAGGCTGAGGCGGGTGGATCACGAGGTCAAGAGATCAAGACCATCTTGGTCAGCAACGTGAAACCCCATCTCTACTAAAAATACAAAAATTAGCCGGGCGTGGTGGTGCACACCAGTAGTCCCAGCTACTCGGGAGGCTGAGGCAGGAGAATTGCTTGAACCCAGGAGGCGGAGGTTGCGGTGAGCCGAGATCATGCCATTGCACTCCAGCCTGGGTAACAACAGTGAAACTCTGTCTCAAAAAAAAAAAAAAAAAAAAGTTAAAATGAGGATTCTAACCTCTTGTTAGAAAGATTAAAGAAGGGGGCCAGGCGCAGTGGCTCAAGCCTGTAATCCCAGCATTTTGGGAGGCCAAGGTGGGTGGATCACGAGGTCAAGAGATCGAGACCATCCTGGGCAACATGGTGAAACCCCGTCTCTACTAAAAATACAAAAAATTAGCTGGGCATGGTGGCACGTGCCTGTAATCCCAGCTACTCAGGAGGCTGAGGCAGGAGAATTGCCTGAACCCAGGAGGCGGAGGTTGCGGTGAGCCGAGATTGCGCCATTGCACTCCAGCCTGGGTAACAACAGCGCAACTCTGTCTCCAAAAAAAAAAAAAAAAAGGAAAGAAAGAAAAAGAAAAGAAAGATTAAAGAAGGAAAATAAAGGGCCGTGTGTGGTGGCTCGCGCCTGTAATCCCAGCACTTTGGAAGGCCAAGACGGGTAGATCACCTGACGTCAGGAGTTCAAGATCAGCCTGGCCAATGTGGTTAAACGCTGTCTCTGCTAAAAATACAAAAATTAGTCAGGCATGGTGATGGGCACTTGTAATTCCAGCTACCCAGGAGGCTGAGGCAGGATAATCGCTTGAACCTGGGAGGCAGAGGTTGCAATGAGCCGAGACTGCGCCATTGCACTCCAGCCTGGGCAACAACAGCAAAACTCTGTCTCAAAAAAAAAGAAAGAAAGATTAAAGAAGAAAAAAACGGATAGGTACTGCAAAATAGTCAAAGCAAGGCATTCTAAACTAAGTTAGAGACCTCAAAGCAACAGGTCCCTATGCAAACTCATTCTGTTGCTGCCACACAGTTCTCCTGGAGAGCTGATAGTTCAACGCCCCCAAGGATGCCTGGGCATGAGCAGGAGTGGAAGAGCCCGGAGCCCAGAGCCCAGCCCCTGAGAGGCTCAGGGTAAAGCCCACATGAGCTCTGGAGGCCTCAGCCTGATGGCAGTCTGTGTCTCGCTCATAGCTTCCAGCTACAACTGCTCGGCAAACATTTCCAGCTGAAATAATAAATGCTGGCTGTGAATGGAGGTCCTCGTGACCTTTTCACTTCAGCTCGGTTTGTCATGTGGTGAGGCCACTTCACCTGAAACCTCACAGCCCATGCTCCTGTGAGCTCAGCCAGGCCCACCGTGGGGCTGTGCCCCCTGCAGGGAATCCCTCCAGGAAAGGAGTGATGGGTGAAGGCAGGAGGAACCATGCCTAGGAAAGACTCCTAAAGGCCTCTTCTCCTTAGATCCACAGCAACCAAAATACAGCGGCAGCTTGTTCTCTTCCAGCCCCTCTCCTGGGCCAGGTCCTCTGCCACCGTATCACCTTGTGCAATCCTCACAATGACCCTGCGAGGGTGGCTTTTAGGGCTAGCCCCATTTTACAGATGACATAACAGAGACCCACAGAGGTGAAGCCAATTGCCAAAAGTGACATAGAGGGGGAATCCAGATGGAAACCCACTTCTCTCTGTTCCCAAAGCCCAAACTCCTACTCTTGCAACTACTGTGAATCTTCATCATCGGACAATAACTTGATGAGGTGAGTTCAGTTATGACTCCCATTTCCGAGATGAGGCTGAGTGCAGAGAAGTAATCCACACACATGCTGTGCTCAGGAGGTAAGCCAGGCTTCCCTGCCCCGCCAGGGCAGGGCCTCTGAATTTCCACCTGTCCCATCATTCCCACGATGCCTAGGCTGCCGAGGCTCTCAGGGAAAAACATGGTGGACAGGCAGCGTATGAACCGTATGAACACAGGGCACAAGAGGCACAGGCAGTGCAGTCCCCTTGTGTCAGCCATGACTGACTCAGCCTCTACTACACCCTGAGAACCGGGGATTTTTTTTTTTAACTGAGACAGGGTCCAGGGTCTTACTCTGTCACCCAAGCTGGAGTACAGTGGCATGATCACAGCTCACTGCAGTGTCAAGCTCCAATGCTCAATCAATCCTCCCACCTCAGCCTCCTAGGTAGCTAGGACTACTGCCACATGCAACCACTCCTGGCTTTTTTTTTTTTTTTTTTTTTTTTTTTAGCAGGGGAAGGCAGGGTTTTGCCACGTTGCCCAGGCTGGTCTCAAACCCTTGAGCTTAAGCAGTCTGCCCACCTTGGCCTCTCAAAGTGCTGGGATTATAGGTGTGACCCAATGCACCTGGCTAGAACTGAGGATTCTAATGATAGTGGCCTGTCCCTCCATTCAAGAGGTCCCTTATGGATGCCTCACTGCTTGGCGCAGGGCTATTCTCAGCTAACTCCTTGAGAGAATCAGAGAACTTGAGAGAAGATGCAGCTCTGCTCTTACTTACCCAAACCTATCAGCCTGTGTGTTTTCCAGAAAGCAGTAATTAGAGTTACTCATATAGTACTTGCAAATTCAATTTGCTCTATTTTTCTTATGTCATATTCAGTAAATATTTTCTAACTGCCTACTTTTTTTTTTTTTTTTTTTTAGTAGCTTAGTTGATCTTGCCACCTGGCTAGCCCTTTCGGCCTAGAGTAATGTACTGATCCATTTATAGTGGTCCTTTTGGAAAGGCAGAACCGGAGCAGTGGCTCACGTCTATAATCCCAGCACTTTGGGAGGCCAAGGCGGGTGGATCACCTGAAGTCAGGAGTTTGAGACCAGTCAGGCCAACATGGTAAAACCTCATCTCTACTAAAAATACAATTAGCTGTGTGTGGGTGGTGGGTACCTGTAATCCCTGCTACTTGGGAGGCTGAGGCAGGAGAACTGCTTGAACCTGGGAGGCAGAAGTTGCAGTAAGCTGAGATCGTACCACTGAACTCCAGCTTGGGTGACAAGAGCAAAACTGTCTCAAAAAGTGTATGTATATTTTCTAACTGCCTACTGAACTCCCAGCTCTATGCTGAATACCAAGTATACTTTTAAATAAGAAAGTTAAATTGGCTTTAAATCATTCTACAAAGAGATAACAGCATTATTATAATGAAAACCAGTGTCTCCACAGAGCAAGACATTGGAGGCCTTTTTTTTTTTTTTTTTTTGGAGATAAAGTCTCACTCTGTCCCCTGGGCTGGAGTGCAGTGGCGCAATCTTGGCTCACTGCAACCTCCGCTTACCGAGTTCAAGCAATTCTCCTGCCTCAGCCTCCTGTGAAGCTGGGACTACAGGCGTGCACCACCATGCCCAGCTAACTTTTGTATTTTCAGTAGAGTTGGGGTTTCACCATGCTGGTCAGACTGGTCTTGAACTCCTGACATCATGATCCACCTGCCTCAGCCTCCCAAAGTGCTGGGATTATAGGTGTGAGCCACCATGCCTGGCCGAGACCTTTTAAAGGAAGGAAAAAATATATACTTTTGGCTTTTTGTCCCTCTACTAGGTTACGTTTCCTGAGAGTTTTTCCCCCTTTTACAACAAAAAGTTAATAATAATGAACAGAATAGGTATTTATTCTTCAATTGCAAACTTATAAAACTTGAGCTTTGTTACAAAGTCAGATCAAGGTGGCTTCCCTGGTTTGAAAGGGGAGAAATCCGCTTGCGCTTTTCCACCGTAACTTACCTCATGTTACAACTCATATAAGACTGTTACAGAGATGGCAGTCTGCCCAAAGATTGAGAAGTCATAAAAGGAACAAAACTCCCAATTTAAAGTCTTGAGTAGGAACCAAGCTGAGGGAAATTACAAATAATTTATAACTGCTGGCTCTGACCATCATCAGCAAAAAGGGGAGGAAGCCACAAGAAAGGAGGCCCTCAGAGGACAGATAGGGGGACACTCTGCCTGCTTTACCGATGCTGACACTTTCTGGATGGTTCCTCCTGTGCCCCGTCTTTATCTCAGCTGATGGCTCAACTTTATACCCCCAAATCTGGACCTTTCAACCCACAATTACGTGAGGAGGCCTCCAAACACACGTCCCACCCAATCCCAACAGAGCTCTCTGCAAAGAACTCTCTCAGCCCAGGGACTGACCTCCTTCTTAAGGGTGGAATTCCATGCCACCAACATCCAGAATAAGAAGCATGGGGCAGGGATGAACACACTCAAAAGAAGGGCAGGTAGCTGGCTGAAATAACTGGTGGCATGTCACCCAGAGTCAGAGGCATTCAGTCAGTGATGGCGCAGCTGGAATTTCAGACGTCCTGCCTGGGCATCAGAAAAGCCTGGTTCACTTCCCAAGCACAGTGACTTATTAGCTGTGTGACCACAAGTGGATCGATTCCCTAGGGTCTGTGCTTGGTTTCCTCATCTGCAAAATGAGAGTCGTAGCCGTCTCGCTGAGGCTGTGGTGACATGATGGAGGAAAGCAAGCAAGCAGCACTGCCTGATGATTGTCCCATCATATTCATGGGGGCTACTACAACCCCTGTTATTACCACGATAGTATTATAACACACACAAGTCTGGGAGCTCATGGCGCCTCCCCCTTAGCATTGTGAAAAGGATTGAAGCCATTCAAGTCTGGTTCAAGACTGTTCGGAGCAGAATGCCCTAGAATTGCGCCTTCTAGCACAGATGAGCATTCCATCTGCTAACGACAGCAAGGGCTGGGTCCCTTATGGGACACAGGATTAAGGCTGATAGAATCAAGATGTTCCTGCTCGGTGAGCTGCCGAATGAACTGGCAGAGTGCTCCAGTCTGCAGGCCACCCCAACTCCTCTTGCAGATTCCCCAGCAGTCCGAAGGGGCCAGGCCGGGCCACCGCGGACAGAAAATTCAACACAAGGTCCATAAATTCAATTTGAAGTTCCCTAACATGATTTTTTTTCCTAATGGGAGAGAGGGGAGGTTTTGATATTAAAGTGATCTTTAACCATTAAAACAGTTCATTACAAGATAATTGCGGGGGGGGCGGGGTGGAGGGAGAACTGAAAACGAATGCCTTCCTGACAGTAAGCAGTTAAATAAACTTTACATTCAGGCAAGAGGAAAACAGGCGGCTGGGAAGAGTGAGAAAGGTTTGTTTGTTCCAATATGGACAGGCTTCTATGATGTATTAAGGGAAGGGGATAATTTGCAGAAAAGTATGAATTGTACAATCCTGTTTTTCAAAAGGCATGATTGCACCTGAACATAAAGATCTGGAAGCATAAACACCAAACTGTCCTCACTGGCTCCTTCTAGGAAGAAAACTAAGAAGCTGATGGTTGAAGATGGGTTTGCATTTTATTGTTGTTACTTGATTCTGCATTGCTTAATTTTTTTTTTTTTTAGATGGAATCTCGCTCTGTCGCCCAGGCTAGAGTGTAGTGGTATGATCTCGGCTCACTGTAATCTCTGCCTCCCAGGCTCAAGCCGCTCTCCTGCCTCAGCCTCCCAAGCTGAGATTAAAGGTGTGAGCCACCACATTCAGCTAATTTTTGTATTTTTAGTAGAGACAGGGGTTTCACTGTGTTGGCCAGGCTGGTCTTGAACTCCTGACCTCAGGTGATCTGCCCCCCTCAACTTCCCAAAGTACTGGGATTACAGGTGTGAGTCACCATGCCCAGTCCCCCAAAAAATGAATTTTTAAAATTTAAACTATATATGTTACTTTATTTTTTTTTGTGGGGTGGGGGGAGTAGGGAGGTAGGCCCAGGCGGAGGCAGCGTCTTACTCTTTCATCTAGGCTGAGGTGCAGTGGTACAATCATGGCTCACTGCAACCTTGACCTCAGGATCGGGCTCCCAACTCAGACTCCCAAGTAGCTAGAACACTTGCCACCATGCCTGGCTAATTTTTGTATTTTTTGTAGAGACAGGGTTTCACCAGGTTTCCCAGGCTGTTCTTGAACTCCCAGGCTCAAGCTATCCTCCCATCTCAGCCTCTCAAAGTTCTGGGATTACGGGAATAAGCCACCACACCCCACCCATGTTACATTTATAGTTAATCTTGACATACACCACCAAAAAAAGAAACATGGTAATACATATATTAAGAACTCTTCACCTTAACAAAATTGCTTGTCAGGATATATAGGTATAATGTGGGAAAATCAACAGGTATTATCAAATGATAAAAGAAATATGTATGGCAGGTTCAAATTTGAGTACAGGGTACTACAGAAATCATATAATTGAGTTCATCTATGAACAGAATGTCACTTGACAAGACAAAACACTGTTCCCAGACCATGTAGTTGTTTCTGGGAGGAACAGCAAGGAATGGAGATGAGGCGGGGTAGTAGGCTGATGGCCTTTCACCTGTTTGTTTAAACCACAGGTGCAATGTTACCTATCAGCAAAGGAATACCGGAGACTCTGTGGGTTTCCCTGATTGTCTTTCTGATGCTCCTTGGCTCAGCTTTCTCAGTGGCCATCCAAATGCCTTCCATTCCTCACCAGACACGCCCATCCTGGACAAGCAATCTCCCAGCCTCAGGAGATGGACTTTGCCATTTCCAAACAGCTTGCCAGAGGAGTAGATGGTGAAGATTACATTGCAAGAAGATGGAATCATCTGGTTGCCTTTGGGCATGTTTTTCTTTTCTTTTCTTTCTTTCTCTCTCTCTCTCTCTCTCTCTCTCTCTCTCTCTCTTTCTCCTCTCTCTTTCTCCTCTCTCTTTTCTCTCTCTCTCTGTCTCTCTTTCTTTCTTTCTGACAAGGTCTTTCTCTGTTGTCCAGGCTGACCTCAAGCAATCCTCCTGCCTCAGCTTCCCAAGTACCTGGAAGTGAGCCACCACGCCCAGCTAATTTTTGGGTTGGCTGGGCACGGTGGTTCATGTTTGTAATCCTACCACTTTGGGAGGCCAAGGTGGGCAGATCACCTGAGGTCGGGAGTTTGAGACCAGCCTGACCAACCCAGTCCCAGTCTCTACTAAAAACACAAAAATTAGCTGGTTGTGGTGGCACATGCCTGTAATCCCAGCTACTCAGGAGGTTGAGGCAGGAGAATCATGCCTTGGGCATGTTTTTCAAGCCATCAAAAAAACAAAAGCAAAAAAACCCACCTTCCTAACTCCCTTGTGCCCCCATTCACCTGCACCCGAAAGAGAGCTTGTTGGCCAGGTGCAGTGACTCACGCCTATAATCCCAGCACTTTGGGAGGCTGAGGTAAGCAGATCACGAGCTCAAGAGATAGAGACCAGCCTGGCTAACATGGTGAACCCCGTCTCTACTAAAAATACAAAAATTAGCCGGGCATGGTGGCACACGCCTGTTCCAGCTACTTGGGAGGCTGAGGCAGGAGAATCACTTGAACCCAGGATGCAGAGGTTGTAGGTGAGCTGAGATCGCACCACTGCACTCCAGCCTGGCAACAAAGTGAGACTCCGTCTCCCCCCCACAACCCCAGAAAAGAGAGAGAGCTTGTCCATTATGCAGAGGTCCGACCTCCTAGTGAGAGATGAAGCCCAAGGGCCTCACCCGTGCAGTTACCACCCTGAATCCTCCCAGCATGAGGAATCACTGTTGGCTCCATTTTCCAGATTAAGAAAAATGATGACGGCCAGGCACCGTGGCTCATGCCTGTAATCCCAGCACTTTGGGAGGCCAAGGTGGGCAGATCACCTGAGATTGGGAGTTCAATACTAGCCTAACCAACATGGAGGAATCACTAAAAATACAAAAATTAGCTAGGCATGATGGTACATGCCCCAGCTGCTTGGGAGGCTGAGGCAGAAGAATCGCTTGAACCCAGGAGGCAGAGGTTGGGATGAGCTGAGATCAAGCCATTGTACCCCAGCCTGGGCAACAAGAGCGAAACTCCATCTCAAAAAAAAAAAAAAAAAAAGGAAAAGAAAAACGATGAATAGGTCAATTAAACCCAAAGTCACAGAGTTGATAAGCAGCAGGGCAGGAATTTGAGCCCAGGCCACAACTCTGGAATCCACTGTTGGCCATTTCGCCCTGGAGACCCGAACGGGAGTTCACAGGAAGATGCCCAAACAAGGACATGATGGTGTTACGAAGGCTTTAAAATCTCAGAACCAAAAGGGAAAAATGCTGAGGGTTGCGTCATCTTCCTAAAAGAGATTTATCACTGTGCCCCTGAACTCTGGCCCATGGTAAACGGTCGTGGCAGTAAGATAAACAGACCAAGTACACAGCAGGCCAGCTTTGCTGCTAAGGGGGGAACACATTCTAACATTCCTGAGGCGCGATGTCCAAGGGCTGGGCAGGCAAGTGACACACGAGGAATAGCCAAGGCATCACCCCATCCACTAGCTGCTGCCGTGGCTGCAGACACAGTCCACAGTCAGGGCTCTTTATGACCTGCTCTTCATCTGAACAGTCCGCGCCTGAGTCTGAAGCTGCTTCCCAGATCAGCAAGATCACCAGCCGCTGTGTCTGCATCTCAGAGCAGCTCTGCCCCAACCTCGCTCTGAAAAGCATTTGCCAAGCATCCCCCTAGACCACATTCACAGACAAGGCTCTCTCCCCTTACCACCTGGCCCATTTACTAGAGTTTTTCCTTCACTCACGTTTTACTTTTTCCTTAGCTTAAGTAATTATGTCCTGGAAATCACAGGTTTGATACATTAGTTGCATTTTATAAATACATGAAAAATACATGTTAGAATTTCTTTTCTTTTTTTTTTTTTTTGAATGGAGTCTCCTCAGATGTAATCATTTCGCCAGGATAGGAAAAAAAAAAAAAGAAAGAAAGAAAAGAAAAAAAGAAAAATGATTAAAAAATAAATAAAAAGAAATGGAGTCTCATTCTGTCCCCCAGCTGGAGTGCAGTGGCACAATCTCAAGTCACTGCAACCTCCACCTCCCAGGTTCAAGTGATTCTCCTGCCTCAGCCTCCTGAGTAGCTCGGATTACAGGCATGTGCCACCATGCCCAGCTAATTTTTGTATTTTTAGTAGAGACGGGGTTTCACTATGTTGGTCTCGAACTCCTGACCTCATAATTTGCCCACCTCGGGGTCCAAAAGTACAATGATTAAGGTGTGAGCCACCGTGCCTGGCCACATGTTAGAATTTATAAATATGTAACTTGAGTATCATCTTCAGTGCCACCTCTTAGAAAAGACTACCAGATGTTAGCTGGTTTCCCCCCCGAGAAAAAGGGGTTTCAGTGGCCAAACAACTGGGGACACACTAGACTAACCAATTTTTAGACTGCTGCAAGACTTCTCAGAGCCTTTAACATGCCAGTGTACACTGACAGTCTCAAAGAGAGGGCTAACAGTGTCACAGGGAATTTCCCAATACTATTAGACTGGGGGATGTTTAAAAATTCTATCTCAAAAGAAACTAATGTTCTCCAGAAGATAGTTTGGGTTAGTCCATCGTAAACTGCTCTTCAGATCCTCTACAAACAAGTCTCCCAAACATTCCCAGAGCCTGGGAGGTTCCATTCTATAAAACTGGCAGGAGTGAGGATGAGACATAGGCAATAAACACACACAAAAAAGGAAGACAGGAAATCAGGAACTGGAGCTTTCTCGAATCCACCATGTTTCTGTGGCAGTGATTAAGAAATGGGATTCTCGCTTGGATTCAAGAGGTTTTGCAGATAAAGGACAATAAAAAGCAGTTTCTCAAAACACTGTCCCTAATTAAGGATGTTAAGGGAAAGCACACCCTTTTGCGCAATTCTCAGCCACAGTGTTTACAAAATTCTGGTGACAACAAATTCACTTAAAAACCACATTAAGGAATTTCTTATTGTTCCAGTGCAAACAGTAATTCTTAAACAACAGGCAATGATTTTGAGGAATCTGGGCCAAAACCAGCCTCTCCTCCTTTCTCGGTTTGCTTCAGAGCTTCTAATGGCAATACGTTGTGTGCGATGAAGATTTAGACAAGTAGGAAGACGCAGGGATGGGGCCCCATAATTTGGCCCACTGCTTACATCAGTAGAAAGAGAGGGAGTCATCCTGATGTGGGCAACTGGAACATCAAATTATGTGAATGGGGGAACCTCCAGAACCTCCACCCAATTGCCACTTCACTCTAAACTTCCTACATAAGAGAGGGAAGAAAACTTAGTAAAAGTTAGTAAAAATTATTTCTGTAGTAACTAAAACACATCCAAGTAGCATCCCTAATGCTACTTAAAGATAAAATTCTCACAGGCACAATAATAGCAATGAGCCAGGAAGCTTGAGTGCTAATAAAATCCACTCAACTTACATGTGGTATTAGACACAAATCTGAGACCCCATCAACTATAATGGAAATGTCATAGGGACAGGCCCCAGGCCTCTCTTGAGCATCACTATGATCCTCGTACTTAGCAAGGTGCCTGTCACAAGGTAGAAAGAAGAAAAGAAATGGGAGGAAGGGGAGGAAAGAAACTACTGCCATCTACTACCCAACCAACAACCATCCACCAACCAATCGACCAGCCAATGACCAACAACCAATCGCCAACCAACCAACCGGTTACACACCAACTAAACAACCACCAATCAACCAACCAACCTAACCCAACAGCCACTAATCAACCAATAACTACCAAGGGACCACCCACCTAGTCAACCAACTACCAAACCACTCATAAAAACCCAACTGGACTCATCCTAGACTACTCTCTCCCCGCAAATCCACTCTCCCTGAATCCTGCCAGCTGCCTCTTAAGGTGTGCCCTAACCCAGCAGCCATCAGCTAATGTCAGGCTCCTCTACTGGTCACTCCATCTAAGCCTACTGATCAAAACTCTTCCCAAATCTCCCCAGCAAAACCCAGACGGCAACCTCATACTCCTCAGGCACAACTCCTTCTCAGGAACCAACAAAACATTTTTAAAGCTGGGTAGAGGCAGACAGGACAGATTGGGCACAAAACATAAGAAAGTTGAAAGAAACTGAAATGAATATAACTATAATTCAATGCTTGCAAACTATCATCTTCACTAATTACTAACTTTGGTATTTATGGAAGTTCTAGGCCAGGCATGTGTTGGCTCATGCATACCTGTAATCCCAGTACGTTGGGAGGCCAAAGTGGGTGGATCACTTGAGCTCAGGAGTTCAGGACCAGCCTGAACAACACAGTGAGACCGCACTTTCTACAGAAAATAAAAAAATTGGCCGGGCCCGGTGGCTCAAGCCTGTAATCCCAGCACTTTGGGAGGCCGAGGTGGGTGGATCACAAGGTCAAGAGATCGAGACCATCCTCGTCAACATAGTGAAACCCCGTCTCTACTAAAAATACAAAAAACTAGCTGGGCATGGTGGCTCGTGCCTGTAATCCCAGCTACTCAGGAGGCTGAGGCAGGAGAATTGCCTGAACCCAGGAGGTGGAGGTTGCAGTGAGCCGAGATCGTGCCATTGCACTCCAGCCTGGGTAACAAGAGCGAAACTCCTCCTCAAAAAAAAAAAAAAAAAAAAAAAAATTAACTGGGCATGCTGGCATCTGCCAGTAGTCCCAGATACTCAGGAGGCTGAGGTGGGAGGATAGATTGAG
This sequence comes from Saimiri boliviensis, assembly GCF_048565385.1. Lineage (NCBI taxonomy): Eukaryota > Metazoa > Chordata > Mammalia > Primates > Cebidae > Saimiri > Saimiri boliviensis. The sequence goes on from NC_133456.1 coordinate 3,826,870, forward strand.
CCCAGGAGGTCAAGGCTGCAGTGAGCCCTGTTCATGCCACTGCATTCTAGCCTGGGTGACAGAGAGATCCTGCATCAAAGGAAAAAGAGAATGAGTTATAGGTTAGTTTTCTCACATCCCAAGAATTTCCAAGTACACATTGGTTGCTGAGAAATTACAGTTAATTGTTAAATAACTGAGTTAGTCGCCAGGTGCAGTGCCTTACACCTGTACTATAATCCCACCACTGTGGGAGACCCAGGCGGGTGGATCACCAGGTCAGGAGATCGAGACCATCCTGGCCAACATGGTGAAACCCTGTCTCTATTAAAAATACAAAAATTAGCCAGGTGTGGTGGTGTGCACCTGTAGTCCCAGCTACTCAGGAGGCTGACGCAGGAGAATCGCTTTAACTGGGAGGCAGAGATTGCAGTGAGCCGAGATCATGACACTGTACTCCAGCCTGGGCTGGGCGACAGAGCGAGACTCCGTCTCAAAACAAACAAACAAACAAACAAACAAACAAACAAACAAAAAAATAACTGAGTTAGTCACAGCCAAATAATTTTTAAAAACACAATATAAGCAAAAACAAAACTTTTTTTTTTAACTTTCAAATTATTTTACATCAATACATGCCTTTTTTAAAGTGTGAAAGGTGGGTGTGTTTCATTATATTTTATATGATTGCCTCGGGGCCTAAGGTCTTAAAATATCCTAGCATCCGGCCAGGAGCAGTGGTACATGCCTGCAATCCCAGCACTTTGGAAAGCCAAGGCAGGCAGATCACGAGGTCAGATGTTCAAGACCAGCCTGACCAACATGGTAAAATCTTGTCTTTACTAAAAATACAAAAATAATTAGCTGGGCATGGCGGTGGGTGCCTGTAGTCCCAGCTACTCAGGAGGCTGAGGCAGGAGAGCTGCTTGAACCTGGGAGGCAGGGGTTGCAGTGAGCCGAGATCACACCACTGCACTCCAGCCTCGGTGTCAGGGCAAGACTCTGTCTAAAAAACAAAAAACAAGAAAAACAACATCCCAACATCCAGGACAAAGTCCAAACTCCTTGGCGGAATCACAAGGCCTGTTCTCTGCCTGTCTCCTCAGTTTGTCCCTGTCCCCTGCATGGCCCACCCCCAAGGCTCCAGCTGCTGGTATAACTCAACTGCAAGTCCGTCCACATCTTGGCACAGGCTGCCCCCTCTCCATGGAATGCCTCCTTCCCACCTTACACTCTGTGGCTCTTTCATAGCCATCCATCAAGAATCGGTCTCCATTGGTATAACAAGACGTCTTAGAGGAAAAAATAAAGGAAAAAAAAATACCTAGCTTCCTCTGACACATTCTCCCTCCCTTTGGCACTGTGCTTTATGATATCTGTAAAAACTATCTCATAAAGCTGACATAAGTGGAACTTCCCATAAAATCTACTGTGAATATCCGAGGCATTTAGCAAGACAAGCCACTATCCTAAATCGCCTCACATCTTCTTAGGATGGTCTAAATCACGGACTCTTGAAGGGCAAGGGGTGGAGGAAGGCAACGGTCCATGAACTTGAATGGGAAAAATGTGCTATCTGTGTTTTTAGTAACACCTAACCAAAACATATTAATAGTGGCCAGACATGGTGGCTCACCACTGTAATCCCAGCACTTTGGGAGGTCAAGGTGGGCAGATTACTTGAGGTCAAGAGTTTGAGACCATCCTGGCCAACATGGTGAAATCGCATCTCTACTAAAAATATGAAAATTAGCCGGGCATGGTGGTGGGTGCCTATAATCCCAGCTACCCAGGAGGCTGAGGCAGGAGAATCACTTGAATCCAGAAGGCAGAAGTTGCAGTGAGCCGAGATGATGCCACTGCACTCCAGCCTGAGCAACAAAGCAAGGCTCCATCTCAAAAAAAAATAAATAAATAAATAAAAATAAAACTTATTAATAGCATTTCTTTCCATTAGAATGAAGACCATAAAACACAGGTGTATTAGCAGCATCTGTATTTATCACCAAAGAAATCAGATCTTCTCATGTCATGTGACAGTGCTTTAGATAGCACAAAATATCCTTTATGCCACTGCTACATGAAAATTCTAGCAGTTATTAGACTCACTGTTAGATCTTGTTATTACACATTTTAATACAGATGTGCATTTATTGCTATATCTGAAACTTTTATTTCTGATATTTATTTCAATATCATTGGTTTCCTCTGTAACTCCATGTATATTATTATGTGGGAAAAAAAAGAGTACAGTCTTCAGAGAAGCCAAAGGGTTCAAGACATATTAAGTTAACAACTCTGGCTTCAATTAATAATTTTTAGAACAAAAGTAAAAAGACTTGAAAATTTGGCCCACAGGCCATAGTTTTCCCAACTGCACGCTGCAGCAGCACTGTCTGATAGCACCACTGATATGGTTGGCTGTGTCCCCACCCAAATCTCACCTTAAACTGTAGTTCCCATTTGTAGTTCCTTGTTTGTCAAATGAACCAGATTAATGGAAGCATTCCTGCCAGGGCAAGGCCTCAAATCATCTCTCATGCAGACTCTTGGAAGTCACTGAAAATGGCTCTCTCCACCAGTATGGCCCATCCACCACCAGCAGAGTTTTCCTCTTAGGCCATAAGTACAATCATTCATGTTACTCCTGGCTTGAACATCTTCTACTGCACCCTACCATCTATAGAAGAGGTCAGCAAACTTTCCATAAAGTTTTTAAAAATGATTTGGCTATGGCTAACTCAGTTATTTAACAATCAACTGTGATTTCTCAGCAATCAATGACGTATTCTATAGAAATTAACCAGGCATGGTAGCATGTGCCTGCAGTTCCAGCTATTCAGGAAGCTGAGGCAGGAGGATAAACTGAGCCCTAATAGAAGCTCTAACTTTCCAAAAAATAATAATAAATGTCTTTCTGAAATTAATATATTTACCTAAAAATCTGTTTTTCACATTTGTTAAGGGGTAGAACCTAGGCACAGATGGGAAGTCTAAAGCTCAGGTGGACGTCAGATCTAGAGCAGAGAGGTCAGGCTACCTGGGTTAGCATCCTATTTCACCAGTGAATGATCTTACCCTCTCAAAACCTCCTCATCTGGAAAATGGGCTGACGATGTCCATACCTTGCAGGAACGGAACACAATAAGCACAGTACTGAGAGGCATAAATAGCAGTTGCCTAGCAGAGAAAAATACCTCCATGTACACATAAAATGGAGGAGGCATACAAACTAGATGGCACAGACAGAAGTGTAAAACATCAGGGTGACCACAGGGTTTCAGTCCCAGCTGCTATATCTACAGACAGGGCAGGACATGCCCTTTACACACAGCTGTGCTCCCTTACGTCCTCTGAACATACTGCCCCTACCATTAGGACCTTCTCCTCTGCTGTGCCCCAGCACTGAAGTCACTTGGGGCAGATCAGTTCACACACCTTAGCCATCAGCCAGTCCGCGAGCTGTAAAGCTGAAAGCTGCTGCCCTGACCGCTCTGATGACAACCTGCCATCCACACTGGTGTCATGGCCACTGCACATTAAAGTCTGGAAGCTGCAATTTTTGCAGCTTCTGGGGCTTCTCTAAACAGATAAGAAAACCAGACCATTCAGTCAGTCCGGATTTTCTGACCAAAGGTCCTGTTTCCCCTCTTACTCAGCTATCTTACTCACCAGGCTGGGTGCCAAATGACTCAGCCATTGTTAACAATCAAATCCACCCACAGAAAGAAGACCCCAGAAGGGACTCAACAGTGGGCTGGGTCCATCTTAAAGCTGGATCCAAGGGTAGTTTTGGACCCTGTCAGTCCTGTTGGAAGAAGTTCCTGATCTGAAGACATGTTAGTCACCTCATATGGTGGTACTAATCTACATGGAGTGCTTTTTTCCTGATCAATTTTTCCTAATTATAAAATACCCCACTGCAATCAATCCAAATTCTATTCCAAGTGTGGGTATAATAAAGCGAGTCGAAGCTGGGTGTGATGGCTCACCCCTGTAATCCCAACACTTTGGGAAGCCAAGGCAGGCGGATCGCCTCGCCTGAGGTCAGCAGTTGGAGACCAGCCTGGCCAACATGGTGAACCCTATCTCTACTAAAAATACAAAAGTTAGCTGGATGTGGTGACAGGTGCCTGTTATCCCAGCTACTCGGGAGGCTGAGGCAAGAGAATCACTTGAACCTGGGAGGCGGAAGTTGCAGTGAGCCAAGATAGCGCCATTTGCACTCCAGCCTGGGCGACAAGAGTGAAACTCCCGTCGTAAAAAATAAAATACAATAAAGCGAGTCTCTCCCCTGACCCCATTCATACAGCGCAGCTCTCCAACAGGTCAGGGTTGCTGTGAGCTGACGCCAGGCACACGGCCTTGGTCCCATCTCAGGCATGGCTCTTCCAACTTTCTTCTCAACCCTCCACACTTCTGTTACTCACAAGAATCACTTCAGTCTCAAACCCCCGCTACACATCAAAAAGCTTTAAAAACACACACACACACACACAAACCAACCGCCCCTCCCCAAAACAAAATAAAATTGTATCTCTTGGGAAGTGGGGCTGGGGTATCACCAATTTTAAAGCTTTCCAGGTAGGTGGTTCTACCTTTGGAACCACTGTCAGCAACTAGACCTCACAGGAATCGTATCACAGCAAAATCACTACTCAAGAGGACAACCCTTTATGCACATGCAGATGGACCCAGGCAGACCAGAAAAGGGGAAACAAAGAAAGGGAAAGTCGAGGAAACACTATACATGCTCTCAGACCTGGAGGCGCCCCAGGCTACTAAGCTAAGCCTCCTCCAGTGCAGAATGCGGCTCAAGGCAACAAAACCACATTCTAACAAAGAAAGGGATGATTCTGCCAGTCCCTTGGAATCATTATGCTGCAATGGTGAAGGGCGAGTGGGAAGCGGCACGTGTCTCCTTTTTTCTTCAGTAAAGAATAGCCACTAACAGTGAAATCTTGCAGAAGGGTGTTATAGAAGTGAGAGGCAAGCCCATCACTCATTGGAGAGGACTTGCCCCTGGTTCCTGGGGCTACTCCATGGCATATCAGTTTTACAGTGGGGTCAGAGAAACCCAGAGGGTCCCAAGTGACAAAGCATATTCAAATGCAAAAGTGTGATCACGCCCAACTCTTCTGACGACACAGATTTCCTCTAAAATGCCACTTACCCAGCTAATATTAGCTACTCACAGAGTGAGTTACCTGAGCACCCCGGCAGCAGCGCCTCACCCACAATAGGAACAAAGATTATCCCATTTCACAGATGGCCAAAACAGACCCTGGGAGAGGCCTATTTGCCCACTACCATATGCCAGGGAGCAGAGGGGTCCCAGGGGAAGCTGTGGAAGAAAACGGGGCACAGAGGACCTGTCTCGGCCACCCCATTTCAGGAACTACCCAGTGCACCAACCTGGAAACTCAGGGTCTTCCAGATTCTAATCTGATATAGAATGTCAGGTGGGATGGAGGCCAGGGTTTCAGAACCAAGCTCAGCGCCTCCCAGCTGCTCACCTGGGAGTCCTCACTGCAGGCAGTCAGTACTTCAGCTGGGCAGAGCTCTGCCTTGGGTAATTGCTTAAGTGGAATCTCCAACAGGCCCAGAGAAATCTGAATCGCAAAATCCAGTCCATGATTGGAAGGCCGACCCACCCCTTGGAACCTGTTTTTTCTAGAACGTTTTATGGGAGACTTCAAATAAAATTAAATGGCTGTAGTTATCATACTCAGCCCTTGATTTAATTCTAGTCTGAGAGCCCACTCCTGCACAGCAAGTCACCCTTTAAAAATGAAAAAGAGGCCCGGGCGCTGTGGTTAATACTTATAATCTCAGCACTTTGGGAGGCTGAGGTGGGCAGATCACCTGAGGTCAGGAGTTTGAGACTAGCCTGGCCAACGTGCTGAAACCCTGTCTCTACTAAAAATACAAAAATTAGCTGGGCATGGTGGCGCATGCTTGTAATCCCAGCTACTTGGGAGGCTGAGACAGGAGAATTGCCTGAACCTGAGCCAAGATTGCACCACTGTACTCCAGTCTCAGCAACAGAGCAAGAGTCCATCTCAAAAAAAAAAAAAGAAAGAAAAAGAAAAAGAAACTTTAAAAGCATGTCTGTTTCTTCCAATGAACACGGTAAACGAAGGTTTTGTGAGCATCTAAATCCAGAGGACTCTCCCACAGTAGAGGGTGAGATCAGAGGGGCAGCTAAGGGTAAATGCCCACAAATTACACGTTTTCTCACACTACCCTGAGCAGTCTAATGAACAATTTCCACATCAGCCTTCCCTCCTCCCCAGTTTAAGGGGAGCTGCCTAACAATCCTGACACCCGCTTTGCAGCTCCTGGAGTGTTCCCTGAGAGCAAGCCAATTTTTCCAGGGCATTGGGCCAACAGTGTAATCACGGGCCATGGTGGAAGCTTCTGGTAGTTCATCAGAACTCAGAAACCTGGCTGGGGGCTGCACGCAGGCAGGAGGCTCCATTAGGCTTCCTGTCATAATAAATTCCTCCACACTCTACCTGTGAAACTCCGTTCCCACTTATTACCAAAACTGGAGCCCTGGCTTTCAAGCCTTTTCCTGAGGCCTGAAAGCTGGCCCTTCCAGCTGATGACATCACTGACAAGCTTCTGACAATGGCTCCCCGGAGCTTAAACCTCTGCTAATACCTAGCAAGGGCACATTCTTCATGGGTGAGGTCATATTCAGCTAATTACTCATCTAGCCCCCACCCCAGTGCCCAAGGCTATAGCAAGGAGATGCCACTACAGTTCTCTCCTGCTCCGGGCACTTCCCGCAGCTGCAAACACCACCACACGGCAAACACAAATGTTGGCCATCCCTGAGAAGGCAGTGGGACGTGGGCTTGGGAGATTTTGCAAATAAAAATACAAGACATCAGTTACATATGAATTTAGATAAATAACAAATCATTTAGCGTAGGTATGTCTTATGCAATGACCTGTAACGTGTGAGAGCTGTCTGCCATACTTGGAACATACTTATACTAAAAACTGATTCACTGTCTATCTGAAATTCAAATTTAACTGTATTTTCTCCGGCAACCTTGGTGAGAACACAGATGAGTCTTGGGCCCTTCATTTGGCTTATAGGATTTCCTAAACCATTACACAGGACAACAAATGCTCTACCTAAAACATACATAGAGTGAAATGTACTGGGAAGCTGTAAAAGCCAATGTTTAAAATACAAATGAGAATCAATCAGTCACTAGTGACATTTTAAAAATATAATACACATAAGCACAATTAACTGTGTAAGAGGCATGTGTTACCAGCAGGGGATTATAACTGTAAGATGCTATTATTTTTCCCAAAACAGTTCACCAACAAGTAAAAGCTGCTGGGAAACAGGATATTCATGTAGTCTCAAAGATGACTTATCAATTACAATCACAGGTTTCCTAATCATTACACTAGGAGAAAGGTACTGTTTCAACAGAGAGCAGGCAGGCACCACTGGAAGCAGGTGACCACACTTTAGCACCAGGAAGCAACAGGACAAACTGAGATGGTGTGCCTCTGCTGTGAGGCAATGGGAAGTACCTACGACCTCAGGAAGTGCCCTAGCCAAAAATATTCAACTTGAATTTAATCACGAGGAAACAGATAGATCTAGAATGTGGAACATTGTACAGCCGAAGACCAGCTGCACGGGCATTACCTGGAAGCTGGCTAGAAATGCAGACTCTCAGGCTCCACCCTGTCCTCCAGAATCAGAACGTGCATTTTTCCAAGACCCTCCCAAACAAACTCGGGAAGCACCAGTTCTACAAGAAAACGAGCCTGATTTCTTCAAAAATGTCAAGATAATGAAAGACCAAAAAATGTGTTAAAGAGGGAGGCTGTTCTTGATTAAAGGAAAGGTTCAAGTATGTGACTCTGAAAACAAATTCAATTGAGTAATCAATCGTTAATTGGTTCCTGGATCCAAAAATATGCCATTTTTTAAAAAACTGCCATAGAGGACACTTGGAAGCATTTGGGGAAGTTTTACACAAGATGTTATTATTGTATCAAGTGCTAACCTCCTGGGTATGCAGTGACGCTGTGGTTAGGAGAATGTCCTGGGTATACAGACACACTGTGGTTAGGACAATGTCCTATTTCTTAGAGATGTCTGTTGAAGTATGTGGGGGTGAAGCGTCATGGTGTGCACTGAGCACTTTCAAATGATTCAATGAAAAATAAGCATGTGGCCAGGTACGGTGGCTCTTGCCTGTAATCCCAGCACTTCGTGGGGCTGAGGTAGAGGATCATTTGAGGTCAGGAGTTCAAGGCCAGCTTGGCCAACATAGCGAAACCCCATCTCTACTAAAAATAGAAAATTAGCTGGGCATGATGACACACACCTGTAATCCCATCTATTCAGGAAGGTGAGGCAGGAGAATTGCCTGAATCCAGGAGGCAGAGGCTGCAGTGAGCCAAGATCATGCCACTGCACTCCAGCCTGGGCAACAGAGCCAGACTCTGTCTCATAAATAAATAAATACATACATACATAAATAAGTGATATGCATCTTTAGAGCAAGTGATAGAGCAAGCAAATGCGGCAAAACATTAACAATTAGGGGCTCTGGAGAAAGTTATATAAGAGTTGGCTATAATCTTCTTTCGTACTATCTGTATGAGTAACAGTTTCTAGACTAGCCTGGACAACATAATGAGATCCCATCTCTAAAATAAATAAATAAATAAATAAATAAATAAATAAATAGGGTTGATTGGAGGTTTTCAATCAATTTGTGAGTGGGAAGGAAACATTTTGCTAAAATGAAAATTGTTAAAATGTCAAACATCTGGAAAATAAATATGATTTAAAAAGTTCATTACAGCTCTGGGTCTTGAGCATCTGCATTAATTAACACGCATTAATTTTCTTGGCAGTAAAAGAAAACACACTTTCTTCCAGAAACCAGTTTTTCTCCTTGGTGTCAAAACACTTAAGAAAAGCAGCAACCACTTAGGTTTTTCACTTAATCTCCAAATGTAGACATTGGCTTTCCAGGAAAAAAAACACCAGGCAAAGTAAAAATAAATCTGAAAGCTTTATGGCTTTATTTTAAAATTCTAATCCTACACATTCCATCACTTGGCCATAAAAAAGAATAAAGTCCAGATATAACATGGCTGAACCTTGAAAACATTCTGCTAAGTGAAGGAAGTCAGTAACACCAGAACACATGTATGATTTTACCATATGAAATGTTCTGAATGGGCAAACCCATAGAGACAGAGTAGATTAGTGGTTTATTGGGCCTGGTTGGGGAAGGGAAATGGGGAGTGACTGCTAATGGGTACAGGAGTTCTTCTGAGGGGATAAAAATAGTCTAAAATTGGCCAGGCGCAGTCGCTCATGCCTATAATCCCAACACTTTGGGAGGCCAAGGTGGGTGGATCACTTGAGGTCAGGAGTTCGAGACCACCTTGGCCAACATGGTGAAACCCCATCCCTACTAAAAATACCAAAATTAGTTGGGTGTGGTAGCCAGTCCCTGTAATCCCAGCTACTCGGAAGGCTGAGGCAGGAGAATCACTTGAACCTGGAAAGCGGAGGTTGCAGTGAGCCAAGATCATGCCACTGCACCCCAGCCCAGGTGACAGAGTAAGACTCCATCTCAAAAAAAAAACAGGCCGGGCGCGGTGGCTCACGCCTGTAATCCCAGCACTTTGGGAGGCCGAGGCGGGTGGATCACGAGGTCAAGAGATCGAGACCATCCTGGCCAACATGGTAAAACCCCGTCTCTACTAAAAATACAAAACATTAGCTGGGCATGGTGGTGTGTGCCTGTAATCCCAGCTACTCAGGAGGCTGAGGCAGGAGAATTGCCTGAACCCAGGAGGCGGAGGTTGCGGTGAGCCAAGATTGCGCCATTGCACTCCAGCCTGGGTAACAAGAGCGAAACTCCATCTCCAAAAAAAAACCTTCTAAAATTATAGTAATGATAGTTGCACAATTCTGTGACTATACTAAAAATTGTACACTTTAAAGAGGTGAGTTTTATGGTACGGGAGTTATATCTCAATAAAGCTGTTTTTTTAAAGAAAAAAATCGTATACATTTCTTTAGCCTGCAAGCTCTTATTCTTCTTAGCAGAAGGCAGTATTGTAGTTACAAGCAGGGCTAAGACAAGCCAAATCCTTTGGTCCCTGTGACCTGGAACCAAGGAGGCCCAGATTCTCACCCAGCCACCACAACTCACTGTGTTACCTTGAACAAAGCCTGTCCCTCTCTGAGTTTCTATTAATATCTTTCAATCTGTAAACCTGGCTGGACCAGAAGGCATCTTGAGGTATATACCTTCTCCAAGGTATTCTATTAGAACCAACTCAAGTCTTTTTTTTTTTTTTTTTTTTGAGATGGAGTCTCACTCCATAGCCCAGGCTGCAGTGCAGTGGCACGACCTCAGCTCACTGCAACCTCCACCTCCGGGGTTCAAGAGATTCTCCTGCCTCAGCCTCCTGAGTAGCTGAGACTACAGGAACACACTACCACACCGGGCTAATTTTTATATTTTTAGTAGACACGAGGTTTCACCATGTTGGCCAGGCTGGTCTCGAACTTCTGACCTCAAGTGATTCACCCACCTCAGCCTCACAAAATGCTGGGATTATAGGCGTGAGCTACCACTCCTGGCCCAATTCAAGTCTTTTACCTCTATTTTAAACAGCACAGTTATTGAACTTTCATGAACTTAAGAGAATCATAAACTTTCATTTGGTTCATCCAAGATCAAGCTTCAGGTTCACAAAATTGAGTTACTTCCTTTAAATCAGGGTGACCTATCTTTTGGCTTTTCTGGGCCACACTGGAAGAAGAGTTGTCTTGGGCTGCACATAAAATACACTAACACTAACGATAGCTGATGAGCTTTAAAAAAAAATTGCAAAAGGATCTCATAATGTTTTAAGAAAGTTTACAAATTTGTGTTGGGCCAGATTCAAAGCTGTCCTGGGTCGCCTATGGCCCGCATCTGCGGGTTGGATAAGCTTGCTTTGGATGATCCTGAGGCTCTCAAACTCATACTCAGCATTGAAACTCAGTTCAAAAAACAAAGATGTGAGGGAAAGAAAAGGCATTTTCAAACTGATCATGATGAGGATTTTTATAAAGCTGTCCCACCAATCTTTTAGGATTCCATTTAGGCAAGTAATATCATGATTCCCCAACTCCACCCGCAAGTGTTAATGCTGGAGGCAGAGCCAGCCCATGACCTGTGAATTTAGTAATCAGGGTTTTTTATATCCTAGTAGAGGTCAGGATGGTGAAGGGACACATCCCTTCACCCAGGCTCATCCCTACGAACTCATTTCTCATGTTCTGGGCATTCTGGGCAGCAGAAGCCAGACACTGCAGCCACAATGGACAAAACTGCAGAGCCAAAGGCAATACACTGGAAGTAATCAGCACTGATTAGCATTTGGGGAAATCCTTGGCTGTAGCGCATTCTTTGATTCAGTTTTTCCAGTCAAAGCCATCCCCGAGTCATGCTGACTTGGGCCTAGAAGGAGGAAATTCTCATTCATGCCTCTCAGACAGTGCTGTCTCCTCTGCAGGAAGGAAGGGCCCACACTGGAGCAGAGGCAAGCTCACAGGGCTCCCAAGGTGCTGATCTGGGCATCGCTTCTAGGCAGGAAGTAGCCATCCACATAGCTGGGCTGGAACCTCATCTGATATTTTTCTAGCTTGGGAGAGAGGCCCTTAATATTATTTATTTATTTGACCTTTTTTTTTTTTTTTTTTTTGAGACACAGTCTCCCTCTGTTACCCAGGCTGGAGTGCAGTGGTGTGATCACAGCTCACTGCAGCTTCGACTCACCAGGCTCAAGGGTTCCTCCCACCTCAATCTCCTGAATAGCTGGGACTAATGGTGTGCACTATCATGCCTGGCTTTTTTTTTTTTTTTTTTTTTTTTTTTTTAAGACAAGGTCTCTTTATGTTGCCCATGCCAGCCTTGAACTTCTGGTCTCACGTGATCCTCCCACCTTGGCCTCCCAAAGTGATGGGAATACAGGCATGAACGGCTGGCTGCACATGGCCTAATACTATTTATCATCATCTTGGACTTAAGAGAATGCTTTCCAGCCAGACAATGAGAGGCACCTACCAGTCCCTTCTGGGCCATCAGCTGACATCACAACTTCATTAAGCACAGACTCCACCCACCCAGATTTGTCTTCAAGGGACCAGCCTTATCCCCTCTCAGTCCACAACTGACTGGATTGGAGTGGAGCTGGACTCAGTCCAAGCTGAATCAGATTCTCCCTGAGGTCTCTGCCTATGGCTACACCTAGTGAAATATAAACAGCCTGGAGTGATAGCAGGACTCCTCTTCAGAGGGAAGGGGACAAAACAGACACCAGGAAGACAGAAACCATGGCTTTCTGAGTTTGGGTTCCAAATCTTCCAGAGTCCCCGCTGCAAGACTGCACTTCAGTCTGTGAACCCCTGGTTCATTGTAGGGATCACTGGCTGTTTATGACGCCCAGTACTGGGGTGGGTGACTGAGACAGGAGCCTGCTAAGCATAGCCATTGATTGGCTCAGAGCTGGACACACGATTCAAGGAGTCTGATAGCAAATCCTGGACTTGTATGGGAGCTATAGGAAAGAGTTTTGCACTCAGCACTTTCACCCTGTTTTCTGGCTGGGTTTGGACCTGGGAGGCCTGAAGATCCAGAGATACCAGAAGGCCTTCTGCCACCACATAGAGCCAAAATGAATGAAGCAGACTAGAGATGAGGAGAGGGATCAAACCCTGAAGACCCGTTTGAGACTTGGGACCAAGTAATGCTTGGGGGCAGTCTGCTCTGGGATGTCTCAGTAGCTCCCTCTTTTGTCTTTAAGCGGTTTCAAAGGGGTTTCCATGACTTGCCACTAAAAAGAAATTCACAAAACTCTCCTGACAAAGAATTTTTTTCACTTAAGCTAGCTCAGGTGAGTTTCTCTCACTTTTACTCAAAAGAATGCCAAATGACCATCCTGGCCAACATGGTGAAACCCCATCTCTACTACAAACACAAAAATTAGCTGGGCATGGTGGCATGTGCCTGTAGTCCCAACTACTTGGGAGGCTGAGGCAGAAGAATTGCTTGAACTTGGGAGGCAGAGTTTGCAAAGATCATGCCGCTGGGCGACAGAGTGAGACTCTGTCTCAAAAAAAAAAAAAAAGGAATGCCAAATTACCAAAATGACTTATCCAGTTTACATAGCTAGAATTTAAGGTTTATTTTCTCAAAACAACCGAATAATGCAGACAAAAATCCAAAAATATTTCCCAATTCCTCCCCAGTGTATCAGAAGAATTGAAGGTAAGTTACAGGTGTCAAATGATTGTGGTCAACAGCATGACAAGTCTCAATCTTAGGCCTCCTGGGATTAATTCCCTCTCAGCACCCTGCTAACATCACAAACATTCCCAGTAGAAAATCACAAGTAAGGTAAGAATATGGGAACTGCTTTTGTAGCATGAGATGAAAGAGGGGATAAATCTATAGTGACTAGGCCAGGCCATGGTTCATAGCTGTAATCCCAGCACTTCGGGAGGCAAAGGAAGGAATATAACTTGAGCCCAGAAGTTCTAGACCAGCCTGGGCAACATGGCAAAACCCCGTCTCTACAAGAAAAAGCAAAAATTAGCTGGGAGTGGTGATGCGTGCCTATAGTTCCAGCTACTTGGGAGGCTGAGGTGGGAGGATCCCTTGAGTCTGGGAGGTCGAGACTGCTATGAGCTGTGATTGTGCCACTACACTCTCACCTAGGCGACAAAGTGAAACGCTGCCTTAAAAAAATAGAAATAAGTGAGACCCTGCCTTAAAAAAGTAGAAATAGGCTGAGTGTAGTGGCTCATGCCTGTAATTCCAGCACTTTGGGAGGCCGAGGCAGGTGGATCACAAGGTCAGGAGATCGAGACCATCCTGGCCAACATGGTGAAACTCCGTCTCTACTAAAAATACAAAAAATTAGCCAGGTGTGGTGGTGCGCACCTGTAGTCCCAGCTAGTCAGGAGGCTGAGGCAGGAGAATCACCTGAACCCAGAAGGCAGAGGCTGCAGTGAGCCGAGATTGTGCCACAGTGCTCCAGCCTGAGTAACAGAGGAAGACTCTGTCTCAAAAAAAAAAAAAAAAAAAAAAAAAAAGTAGAAATAAATTAGCCAGGCATGTTGACATACCTTTGTAGTCCCAGCTACTCAAGAAACTAAGGTGGGCCGGGCGCGGTGGCTCACGCCTGTAATCCCAGCACTTTGGGAGGCCAAGACGGGTGGATCATGAGGTCGAGAGATCGAGACCATCCTGGTCAACATGGTGAAACCCCATCTCTACTAAAAATACAAAAAAATTAGCTGGGCATGGTGGCGCGTGCCTGTAATCCCAGCTACTCAGGAGGCTGAGGCAGGAGAATTGCCTGAACCCAGGAGGCGGAGGTTGCAGTGAGCCGAGATCGTGCCATTGCACTCCAGCCTGGGTAACAAGAGCGAAACTCCATCTCAAAACAAAAAAAAAAGAAAGAAACTAAGGTGGCAGGATCACCTGAGCCCAGGGAGGTGGAGGCTGCAGTGAGCTTTGATCATGCCACTGCACTCTAGCCTGAGTGACAGAGTAAGACCCTGTCTTAAAAAGAACGAAAAAAACTCTAGAGACTAAAGCTCCCAAAAGGTAGAAAAATAAGAACAACAAAATCCACTAAGATCCTTTAATCAAAACAGAACTAATAAAATCTAAGGTTTGTCCTGCATCCAGGAGGAGGCCAAGTCCACTACAGCCATATTTCCAGGCCAATTTGAAAAACCAGGCCAGCATGAATTACCAACTGTTCAGGATTCTAGACGACTTGAATGGGGTTAATTGAGAAACTTCAGAAACAAAATGGTTCACCAAACCAACCACAGAAAGAATGCTAAACTCTCTAGACTCTGCTGGGACGTGGTGGCTCACACCTGTAATCCCAGCACTTTGGGAGGCTGAGGCAGGTGGATCACGAGGTCAGGAGTTTGAGACTAGCCTGGCCAACATGGTAAAACCCCGTCTCTATTAAAAAATACAAAAATTAGCAAGGCGTGGTGGCCGGCGCCTATAATCCCAGCTACTCACGAGGCTGGGGCAGGAGAATCACTTGAAACCAGGAGGCAGAGGTTTCAGTGAGCCAGGATCTCACCACTGCATCCTAGCCTGAGTGACAGAACAAGACTCCGTCTCCAAAAAAAAAAAATCTCAACTCTCTAATGAATCTCAGAACTCTCTAAAAAGAAAGCAAAGGGGTCACTTGGGCCAAGACAGCTGGATGAGGAACCCTTCTGGGTTGTTTGACAATTAAATTGTGTGGCTGGGACCACCCAGCTGGTTATAGTCAAGAAAAGCTGTTCGGGAAGCTTCCCTCCTAAGGGAAGTCCACAAAGAAAAGCCAAGCAGGGTTCCAGGAAGGATTTGGAAGGTAGGCTTGAAGCAATTTCAACAACATGACCCAGATGACCCACTCGCATAACTGCTTTACCCAGGTGCAAGGCTACTAGCTCAAGGACAGATTCAAGGCAGGAGTGTTCGCGTTCCCTGCCCAGTGACTACAATCATGGTGGGTAAGTTACCTATTCTTTGAAAAATTAAGTTAGGAATGAAAAGGTTGACGTACAGCTCATGGGCTAACCCTACTGCTGCTGGTGGTGGTGGTCTGTGGGGAGGGTCACTCAGGAAAAGCAAGGAGCCCTCTGAGTCTAGCTACAATCCCCCCACCACTGAAGGCCTGCTGATATCTGGAAGCCCAGAGACCCTGACCTCATTCCCTGCGGCTCACAGACTAACCCAGCATGCACACACTGGCTGGTGCAGCGCTGAAAATCCCTGCCCACATGCCTGCTTCTCTTATAAATGAGAATAATCTGGCTTTTCTTCTGAAAATAAATACTACAAGCTCATTGTAATATCGTAAAGTGATACTGAAAGCAAAGAGAATCAAGTTAAATCCTTGTGTCCACAGAGATAACACATAGGAATCTGTTCTGCAGAGTTCCCCAGATGCACCGCTGCTCCAGGCTCAGCCCCTTGTTTGCCAGCTGAGTGACCGTAAATGCAGCCTCAGTTTCCTCAGCTGCAAAATGGGGATTAACACCCCATTTAAGGATTAAGTGACAGGCATAAAAAGCCACCTAATACATAGTAAGCACTCACTCACTATGGTTAGCACTCAAGTAATAGTTTAAGTAAGTTTCTATAATGATCAAACTTTAACAAACATGTATCCATTCTGTGATCAAAAAAAAAAAAAAATACAATAAAGATTTAGGAAAAGATTTAGAGAAAAAGAAGAGGAAAAAAACCTCAGATGCAGTTCAACTCCCACATATGAATGGGATGGAGAGGGGAGTATATTTTAAAGAAACCATGTTGACTGGTTGCGGTGTCTCACACCTGTAATCCCAGCACTTTGGGAGGCTCAGGCCAGCTTCCTGATCACCTGAGGTCAGGAGTTCAAGACCAGCCTGGCCAACATGGTAAAACCCAATCTCTAATAAAAATACAAAACTTAGCCAGAAATGCTGGTATGCGCCTACAGTCCCAGCTACACAGGAGGTTGAGATTGCACCACTGCACTCCAGACTGGGCAACAAGAGGGAGATTCTATCTCAACAACAACAAAAAGAAACCATGTCTTCAGACCTACCCCCTACTCTGTCAGGTACCCACTCCCATGAGGACTTGCAGTCGTGGACCAAAAGCTTCCCCCACCTTTATGAGAGGGCCAATGGCTCCATAAGAGTAAGATGCAAACAGCTATTGTGTTGCTGGACAGAGGCCAGTCCCATGAGGGTAGAAGGCAACTGTTTACTCACACTCCCCTGCAGTTTCAGTTACTGTCCTGTTTGCTTTCGCTCCCTCGGTCAGGGTGCATTGTTTATCATCCAACAAACACTAATCCCTCAAGAGAGCCTGAGAAGTCAGCACTGGGAGATTTGCCATCGCAGCACCCCAAAGATCGGGCTTGCTCCTTTTTTTTTTTTTTTGAATTTGAGATGCAGTTTCGCTCTTGTTGCCCAGGCTGGAGTGCAATGGAGCACTCTTAGCTCACTGCCACCTCCGCCTCCTGGATTCAAGCAATTCTCCAGCCTCAGCCTCCCAAGTAGCTGCAATTACAGGCGCCTGCCACCAGGCCCGGCTAATTTTTGTATTTTTAGTAGAGATGGGGTCTCATCATGTTGGCCAGGCTGATCTCAAACTCCTGACCGCAGGGGATCTGCCCACCTCGGCCTCCCAAAGTGCTGCGATTACAGGTGTGAGTGAGCCACAGCGCCCTGCCCTGGCTTGCTTTTGCGCATCTCTGCACAAGAAGTTCCTCCTTGGTGGGAGCACACACTTGTGCCACCCTCCCAACCACCCATGAGTAAAGCATGGTGACATTCCTGGCAACAATGAGAAGAGGCAATAAAGTGAATGGTGTCCTCCCAAAAGCAAATCAGGGCACTTCTGCATTCTTTGGGAAGAAAAGAACCCTCAATAAGTTTCCATTTTCAGAGTGCAAAAAAGCTACTTCTGTTCCTTCTTGTCATTGTGGTTCTTGTTTGTCACTCAGCAATTTGAAATACAGTAGAGCAAAGTCTGATAGAAAATGCACTAGTTGGGAAAACAAGGCAAGTGGGGTGGTGACTTAGTTCGCCCCAGTCAGACTAGCCCCTGGTCAGCTGTGAACCTCTGGGCCTCAGTTTTCTCACCATGAAATGAAATGTCTGCATCACCAGACTTTCCCTTAGATATAAGTTGTAGTGAACAGAGAATCAAGACGCCATTTTCCATTAAGAATTTGTTGAAAAGGCCGGGTGCGGTGGCTCAAGCCTGTAATCCCAGCAATTTGGGAGACCGAGGCAGGTGGATCACGAGGTCAAGAGATCGAGACCATCCTGGTCAACATGGTGAAACCCCGTCTCTACTAAAAATACAAAAAAATTAGCTGGGCATGGTGGTGCGTGCCTGTGATCCCAGCTACTCCGGAAGCTGAGGCAGGAGAATTGCCTGAACCCAGGAGGCGGAGGTTGCAGTGAGCTGAGATAGCGCCATTGCACTCCAGCCTGGGTAACAAGAGGGAAACTCCGTCTCAAAAAAAAAAAAAAAAAAAAAAAGAATTTGCTCAAGAGTGGAATCACTTTTCTATCCTTTTTTTTTTTAACCTATCAAATTCCAATTCAACAAGAAGTAATTAAGAAACCAAACCCACAAATGTCTGATTTTTCATTCAACAGTTCTGATAATCCTTATACAACACTTCCATTTTTTTTTTTTGTTTCTTTTAATAGAAGCAGTAGCTCACTATGCTGTCCAGGCTGCTGTTGAATCCTGGCATAATGGTTCATTCCTTGAGCACAGGAGATCAAGGATGCAGTGAGCTATGATAGTGCCACTGCACTCCAGCTAGGGTGACAGAGAGAGACTTTTGTCTTTAAAAAGGAAAGAAAAAGAAAACTAGCTTCAAGCAATCCTTCCACATCAGCCTCCCAGAGTGCTGGGATTACAGACATGAGCCACCAAGCCCAACCCAATTGTTGCTTCGGACAGTAAATAAAGACACTGCAGGTTGGGATTACAGTACCATGTTGTTCAACATCTACAGAGAATTCTCTCTTCCATGCACGAGGTGCCAGCTGACCATCAGCACAGCCTTTCCTAACAAGAGGCAGGGCAGACAAAGCAGGTGCCTGCAGGTAGTAACTGCCAGAGCTAAGGAGGTATATGCACAAAACTTTAAAATCTGGCCAGGCACAGTAGCTCACTCCTGTAATCCCAGAGCTTTGGGAAGCTGGGGCAGGAGGATCACTTGAGGCCAGGAATTTGAGACCAGCCTGGGCAACACAGTAAGACCCTGTCTCTAACATAAATAAATAAATAAAATAAAAGGTTTTTCCATTAGCTGGGCATAGTGGAGCACGCCTGTAGTCCCAGCTTGGGAGGCTGAGACGGGAGGATCGCTTGAGCCCAGCAATTTGAGGTTACAGTGGCTATACTCCAATCTGGGCAACAGAGCGAGACCCCCAACTCAGGGGAAAAAAAAAATCCACCAGTTCACCATCAGTTTCTGACAGGAACTAAGTCAGTCTTGACTTGGTGCCAAAAAGACATCGGCAGCTTTCACACAAATCTCTCTTTTTAACAATAAGAAGAGGTTGAGCATGGTGGTTCGTACCTGTAATCCACACACTTTGGGAGGCCGAAGTGGGTAGATCATCTAAAGCCAGGAGTTCGAGACCAGCCTGGCCAACATGGCGAAACCCCATCTCTACTAAAAATACAAAAATTAGCTAGGCATGGTGGTGGATGCCTGTAATCCCAGCTACTTGGGAGGCTGCTGCAGGAGAATCATCTGAACCCGGGAAGCAGAGGTTGCAGTGAGCCGAGATCACACCACTGCACTCCAGCCTGGGCAACAAGAACAAAACTCTTGTCTCATTAAAAAAATAAATAGCCGGGCGCGGTGGCTCAAGCCTGTAATCCCAGCAATTGGGAGGCCGAGGCGGGTGGATCACGAGGTCGAGAGATCGAGACCGTCCTGGTCAACATGGTGAAACCCCGTCTCTACTAAAAACACAAAAAATTAGCTGGGCATGGTGGCACGTGCCTGTAATTCCAGCTACTCAGGAGGCTGAGGCAGGAGAATTGCCTGAACCCAGGAGGCGGAGGTTGCGGTGAGCCGAGATCGCGCCATTGCACTCCAGCCTGGGTAACAAGAGCAAAACTCTGTCTCAAAAAAAAAATAAAAATAAAATAAATAAATAAATAAATAAATAAAAACAGTCCTCAGGCTCAGAGTCTTCCACAAACTTTTCAGAAATTTAGTAACACTGTTATTTTCATTGATTTTATTTATTTTTTTTTAATTTTTTCTTATGCTAGCTCCACTAAGTTATTTTTTCAAAGCCTAGTTACCTATTCTTTCTGGCAAGGGATTGTGGTTTTCATTAATGATCATGTTCTCTAGTTTCCTTTTATGAGTAAAGTAGTATAAAGATGAGCAGATGAAAAGAAAAAAAAATTTACAAAATAATACTGGCACCTGGATTAGGCAGAAACCATGCCAGTGATCTAAAAAAGCCAGAGGGCAGAGAGGCTGGTCTGGTGGAGTGCCAGGGTCATAAACACAATCGTGGCCATTTTATAAGGATGATTTGTGTGCACGGTGCTGTGGGAGGAATGAATGATTCTACCTGGGGGATTCAGAGAGGGCTTCACAAGGGAAATCATCTGAATTGGTTCCTGAACTACAAGAAAAAGCAAGTGGTCAAGGGGAGGCGGGGGATCCAAGGGTGAAGAAGGAACGTCCCCATTCATTACAATGAGAACCTTTAGCTGGCTGACATAAAGGCTGAAGCCAATGCTAGGGGCCCACTGAGGACAACTTGCTTTGGAGGCTAAGATGACTCTAATATCAGCCAGGTGTGGTGGCTCACACTTGTAATCCCAGCACTTTGGGAGGCCAAGGCAGGCAGATCATGAAGTCAGGAGTTCCAGACCAGCCTGGCCAACACGGCGAAACCCCTTCTCTACTAAAAATACAAAAATCTGCCTGGTATGGTGGCACATTCCAGTAATCCCAGCTACTCAGGAGGCTGAGGCAGGAGAATCACTTGAACTCTGGAGACAGAGGTTGCAGCGAGCTAAGATCGAGCCACTGCACTCCAGCCAGGGTGGCAGAGTGAGACTCTGTCTCAAAAAAAAAAAAAAAAAAGACTCTAATGTCAAGTCTGAGCCCAGTGGGAAAGAACATCATATCAACTGACCAGCAATGTATGTCGTGAACAAAGCAAAGTATAGCAGAGGTGTTATTTGTTGACCCTGATTCTGGTTCAGTCTTCAGCATTTACAGATAAGAAACTGAAACCGCCTTTGTAAAAAATTATAGCAGGAAATTATGACAGTGAAAGAGATCAGACCTAACTGACTCCATCTTGCTTCTAACCTTTAAGCTGTCATTGTTCATTCCAGGGCATAGGCCAAACTGACCTTGGGAATGAATTTAGTTTATGGTTTCACTCTGAAACAAAACTGATAATAGCCCTTTCCCAAAAAGACCCCCTTCTTGCCTTTGGAGCAGACTGCCTTTGTAGGACTAACAAATTAGCTACAAGATTAGAAATTAAGGTTTAGGGGTCAGAAGCTGTAAAGAGTCTGAATCTCCCCAAATTGCTTCTGGAGATAACATCACTATTGTAAAACCTAAGGTCAGTGCTTCAGACATGTTGCAGACCCTGCCGCTCCATGGATCAGCTGACACCTCCCAGAGTGGTAATCTGGCTCAACCAGTTCTGCCATCCCCCTCAGGAACAGAAGACAGCAAGAAAACCTCACTTCGACCCCCTATGACTCCATCTCCAACTTGACCAATCAGCACTCCCCACTTCCCGAGCCCCGACCTGCCAAATTATCTTTCAAAACTCCGGTCCCAAATGCTCGGGAGACTGATTTCAGTAATAATAAAACTCTAGTCTCCCACACAGCTGGCTCTGCGTGACTTACTCTTTCTCCACTGCAATTCCGCTGTCTTGATAAATCAACTCTACAGCAGCGGGCATGGTGAACTCGTTTGGTGGTTACAAAACTGGGGCCCAAAGTCCCAGAGCTGACAAAGAACACAGCCAGAATAAAGAACCAAGTATCCTGAAGTCCACGTCCTTCTCATTCTGTGTTCCAGGGTCCTCTTTCATCTGAGTCAGAAGCATAAGCATTTACAGCCATGGATTCATTATAAAGAAAAGCAAATCTGTCCTAAGTCTTGAGTCAATTAATTAAGGAGTTTAAATGTATGGTTCCAAAACAATTAAGCTTTGTGGAATGAGCCCGGGTGAGCTCACCAGTGAGAAAAGGATGGTCTCCTATGAAAGTGCATCTCTGTAGAAAATTAATCCCAATAAAAATCTTTCCCATGTTGCCGCCCCAGGCCGTGAACGTTGTACTGGGCCAAACTTCACACATGGCCAACTGATCCATCTAGCAAAGAGTGGTCTCCTTTAGCTGGGGCCTTGATCAAGAGGCACTGCATCCAACTAGGAATTCTCAAAGCTTCCACTTTCCTCCTCGCAGAACCTTCCAATCTGGAATCACACTCACAATGACTGAGGTTGCTGGCTTGTCAGAAGTCCAAGCCCTATAACCACGGGTCTTTTTTTAGTTTTTAATTGGGGAGAGTCACTGTGGTTGAGCTACATTTTCCTCTCCTTCAACACCGACCCTGGAAAGCGATCAAACCCCCTATTTCTCACATATTCATTCTTTCAACTCTTCCTCCTAAGAAATTTGGGTGTGGGGATACCTGTGGCTGTCACTAAGCCACCATTCTGCTCCCTCTTCAGATGGAAATGCCTCAAGTCTACAGACTGAGGCTCACAAATGAAGTTACCTGATATTTTAAGAGGCACGGAAATTACACCACTTAAATTTGAAGGCAGATTTTATTCCATATCCAAGTCTAAGTAACAGTTTTTAATTATATAGATAGCTTAAAAGAAACCTCAAGCACTCTACAATCTACACGTATTTTGGGTTTGGTCCTGTTTTTGTTTTCCTATTTGATCTGCCTGGGAGGTGAAGAGGTAATCTCACTTCACAGATGTGGACAAGGTGATTACCCTAAGTCACACAGCCGGTGACCCCAGGGTTTCATCAAATGAAGGGCGTTCTCTAAAGAATAAAGGCAGCCTAGTGTCACAGGAAGCCATGTGAAACGCCTCCTTGAGGTCCACTCCACCATCCTGTGCCATGTCCCCAACTCCGGGGAGAACATGTGATTGATCTGGGTTAAGCCATTCCCAAGAGTCAAACAGCCTTGCCAGTGATTGGCTGAGATGTGAGCAGGTGACACAGGCTGGTTCAGTCACAGTGAACCTCAGGGCTTTCCTGGGACTGCTTGGATCAGGGCCTGCCTTTTTCCCCTGGGAGGCGTGGGGTGTGGCTGAGGGCCTGGGACTGCTACACTGGGACTGCCTGTCTGTGCAGAGACAACAGAATCAGAGAAGCAGACTCAAGACTCTCTGATGCCCTGGAGACTTCCAGGTCCAACTGCCTGCCTACCCCTTGATTTTTCAGTTACTAGAGCCAATGAGCTCCCTTTTTGAATAAACCAGGATTAGGTAGGTTTCCTATGACTTGGAACCATATACAACCTAACGGATACATTTATATGCAAAGTCTTTCTCTACTGCTTCCTGGCTGTGCCACAAGTTACTAAACCGCTCAGTGCCTCAGTTTCCTCATTTGTAAAATGGAGGAGGGTTAGAGTGAAGTGAGATATTTGGTGTAAAGCACCAACTGAGCAGTCTCCGGCCTGTAGCAGGATTAGCTCACCTGCTCATTCAGCTCAGCAAGATTGTGCTTTGTTGTCAATATGCATCCACCACCCCATTAGTTAGTTAGCCAAGTGATAGCACTGCAGGGACCTTTTCCTATAAATAAGTTAGTTACAGAATCTGTTGACAGCAAGAACAAAAATCTTTGTGGTGGAGGATGGATAAATAAAAAGTGACTATAGCCTAGCTGCTTTCACCAACCAGCTTTTAAAATGTGTCTTTAGACCGCAAATGGTGGCTCATGCCTGTGAGGTAGAGGTGGGCGGATCACCTGAGGTCAGCAGTTCGAGACCAGCCTGGCCAACGTGGTGAATCCCTGGCTGTATTAAAAATGCAAAAATTAGCCAGGCGTGGTAGTAGGTACCTTTAATCCCAGCTACTCAGGAGGCTGAGGCATGAGAATCACTTGAACTCTGGAGGCGGAGGTTACAGTAATCCAAGATCACACGACTGTACTCCAGCCTGGGAGGCAAAGGTGAGAAAAAAAAAAAAAAAAAAAAAAAAAAAAAGCACAGGAGAATCACTTGAATCTGGGAGGTGGAGGTTGCAGTGAGCTGAGATTGCACCACGGCACTCCAGCCTTGGTAACAGAGTGAGACTGTGTCTCAAAAAAAATAAAGAGTGCATACTATATGATTCCATTCATGTAAAAGTCTAAAAGTCAAAAACTGACTTATAATGACAGAAAGCAGACTGGTGTTCGCTTGAGGATGGGGGTGGAAGGCATGGAGAGATCAAAGGCAAAAATTACAAAGCGGCAAAAGGGAACTTCTGAGGCTGGATAGATAGGTTCGCTGTCTTGATTATGGTGATGGTTTCCTGATGTGTGAGTGTGCATGTGTACATAGGAGTGTGTGTATAACTTACTAAAATGTGTTCTTTATTGTATGGCAATGATACCTCAATATTTTGGGGTTTTTCTTGGTGGGGGTGGGGGAGGAAACAACATCCCGCTCTACTGCGCAGGAGTACAGTGGTGCCACCTCAGCTCACTACAGTCTTGACTTCCCGGGCTCAAGCAATCCTCCCACCTCCTGACTAGCTGGGACCACAGGTGCACGTCACCACGCCCAGCTATTTTTTTTTTATTATTATTTTTGGTAGAGATGGGGATCTCTCAATGTTGCCCAAGCTGGTCCTGAACTCCCAGGCTCAAGAGATCCTCCTGCCTTGGCTTCCCAAAATACTGAGATGACAGGCATGAGCTACCAAACCCAGGCAATAAAGCAGTTTTTAAAACATTAAACGCATCTGAGCTCATATATTCAGGTGCCCGGGCTACCAGACCACAGCCCACTAGATGGGGACCACCAAACCACAAAATGGACCTGCCTGAATTTGGCCACAGTACAAAGGTGTTCTTAGAATACAACTCTCTCTTAACACTCATTCCACTGTTGAACCTGGCCCTACTCTAGGCTTTTACCTACTTTTAGAGACAATGCGACTAATTCAGCAGTCCCTTGAGATAGTACCTTGAGCAATATCTCCTTCTGCTCAGACAAAAAGCTATTGACTGGATGCTCCCGAAGGCAAGCTTCTGAGGCCCTCAGTCTGAGAATCCCAAGTCTGCCATGTTCACAAGCAACAGAAGAGGCCTTACATTCTAAGATAATTAGCTCAGGCGTTTCAACACTTGGGGTGAGGGTGGGGGGAGAGAAATCCTGCTAAGCATGAATGCCTTTTGTCAAAATATCATCCTGACACCCTAAAGGATGGTCTGTTTTCTTTCTTACAAGCAGGGCCTAAACTTGTCTTTAAAACAAACAGGCCAGGCACAGTGGCTCACACTTGTAATCCCAGTACTTTGGGAGGTTGAGGAGAGGATTGATTGAGCTCAGGAGTTCAAGACCAGCCTGGGCAACCCTGTCTCTACCAAAACTACAAAGAAAAAAAAAAATTAGCCAGGTGTGGGGGCACGCACTTTGTAGTCCCAGCTACTTGGGAAGCTGAAGTGGGAAGATGGCTTGACCCTGGGAAGTGGAGGCTGCAGTTAGCCATGTTCATGCTGCTGCACTCTAGCCTGAGAGAAAGAGCAAGACCCTGTCTCAAACAAACAAACAAAATAA
The DNA here is from genome assembly GCF_048565385.1 of Saimiri boliviensis. Lineage (NCBI taxonomy): Eukaryota > Metazoa > Chordata > Mammalia > Primates > Cebidae > Saimiri > Saimiri boliviensis. Next base: position 3,852,250 of record NC_133456.1, read on the forward strand.
TAAACTCAAGGTATTTTTTTTTCTGCTGCTGATCAAGTTTAGTAATGCACTATATCAGCATTAAAATGACACTTAGCCAGGCTAGTTGGCTCAAGCCTGTAATCCCAGCACTTTGGGAGGCCAAGGTGGGCGGATCACGAGGTCAAGAGATCGAGACCATCCTGGCCAACATGGTGAAACTCCGTCTCTACTAAAAATACAAAAATTAGCTGGGCGTGGTGGCGTGCACCTATAGTCCCAGCTACTCGGGAGGCTGAGGCAGGAGAATTGCTTGAACCCAGGAGGCGGAGGTTGCAGTGAGCTGAGATCACACCACTGCACTCCAGCTTGGCACCTGTTGACAGAGAGACTGTCTCAAAAATAATAATAATAAAATGACACTTTTTGGTGGGGGGGGAGGTGCAGTGGCTCACGCCTATAGTCCCAGCACTTTGGGAGGCCAAGGTGGGAGGATGGCTTGGACCCAGGAGTTAGAGAACAGCCTGGGCAACATGGCAAAACCCCCTAAAAATAGAAAAATTATCCAGGCTTGGTGGCACATGCCTATAGTCCCAGCTACTGGGGAGGATGAGGTGGGAGGATCACTTGAGCCTGGGAAGTGGAGGCTGCAATAAGCCATGATCAGGTCACTGCACTCCAGCTTGGCCAACAGGCAAGACTCTGTCTTTAAAAAAAGAAAGAAAGAAAGAAAAAAACACACACACTTTTTATAAGGGAAACATTCCAGACAAACACACAAAACAAGGGTGGGGGAGTGGAGAATCATATAACCACCATGGGACTGAAGAAATAAAACACTACAAAGAGCTGAAAGCCTCTTCACACCTCTTCATGAATGTGTCTCCCTCTCTCCCCACCCCTAGAAACCATTATCCAAAAGTTTGGTAATGATCATTCCCCTAAAGCTTATCTGTATTTTGATGACATATGTAAAACTTTAAACAGTATCATAGCATATGAATATCTCTGCAATTTGCTTTTTCTACCTTTTGTGGATACAGAGTAGGTATCTATATTTATGGGGTACATGAGATTTTGTTGTGGGTGTTTTTGAGATAGGGTCTCACTCACTCTGTTGCCCAGGATGGGGTGCAGTGGGGCAATCATAGCTCACCATAACCTCACTGCAACCTCCAAGCCTAGGCTCAAGCGATCCTCCCACCTCAGCCTCCTGAGTAGCTGGGAGCAGTTTTCAGTTCCTTGCAGCTGAAAGGACTCTAACTGTCCTACCTCCTTCCTTGAAGGTTAGTCTTGCTATCCTATTCACCCCACACACAATGTCGCAGGGCTCATTGTGCCATTTGTCTCAAACTCTTTATCTCTTCTGAGGGTCCTAGTGCCATCAGCATGTTCTAACCAAGCCCCAAACCTGACATCCCCTTTGCCTTGCTCACTACCAGCCTAGAGTGATATAAACCTGGCCCTTTCCATTAGGGAAGTGTAGGATTATCCATTAGCACATCCTGACTTCTTCCCACGTGTCAAGCACTATACAATTTAGCTCCTTAAATCTTCACACCCACTCTTTCGGGTAGAAACTACGATTATTCCCAGTTTATAGATGAGAGCAGTGAGGACTGAGGCCTCAGAAAAAGCCTGTCATTCAGTCAATTCCAGATTCAATCCCCAGGCTGCCTGACTCCCAAATTCGTATTCTTTTTTTTTTTTTTTTTTTGAGACAGAGTTTCGCTCTTGTTACCCTGGCTGGAGTGCAATGGCGCGATCTCGGCTCACCGCAACCTCCGCCTCCTGGGTTCAAGCAATTCTCCTGCCTCAGCCTCCTGAGTAGCTGGGATGACAGGCATGCACCAACATGCCCAGCTAATTTTTTGTATTTTTAGTAGAGACGGGGTTTCACCATGTTGACCAGGATGGTCTCGATCTCTTGACCTTGTGATCCGCCCACCTCAGCCTCCCAAAGTGCTGGGACTACAGGCGTGAGCCACCGCACCCGGCCTCCAAATTCTATTTTTTTTTTTTTTTTTGAGACGGAGTTTCGCTCTTGTTACCCAGGCTGGAGTGCAATGGCGCGATCTTGGCTCACCGCAACCTCCGCCTCCTGGGTTCAGGCAATTCTCCTGCCTCAGCCTCCTGAGTAGTTGGGATTACAGGCATGTGCCACCATGCCCAGCTACTTTTTTTTGTATTTTTAGTAGAGACGGGGTTTCACCATATTGACCAGGACGGTCTTGATCTCTTGACCTGGTGATCCACCCGCCTCGGCCTCCCAAAGTGCTGGGATTACAGGCTTGAGCCACCGCGCCCGGCCCAAATTCTTATTCTTAATCACAACTTCCCTTCTCCCAGAAACACAACAGAGGGAAGGGATGCCCTAAGCTACCAGAAGAACAGAAAAATCAGACTGAACCTCATATCCCATTATCCCAAAGAACACCATTCATTCCCAGAGACTAACAGTATGAGGCTTTTCAGAGATTCAATTCTGGTGTATAGCTTGCTTTGTAGAGAGTATAGGACATGCTCATCTGAGGGGGGAAGTATGAGTGTTGCAAAGAGTATTTCAGGCCATTTTGTTTCACCTTATCTACTTATAATTGTCACGGACTCCAAGAGAACCTAAAACTCAAATTAGCTCTTAGGGAAAGAAAAAGTTAGTTACTACCACATAAAGGGTTACGATGAATCACTGTCATAACACCATGAAAAAACAAATAAAGACACAAATTTATTTTAAGAGACAAGGCCTCACTCTGTCACTCAGGCTTTAGTGCAGTGACCTGATCACTGTTCACTGTAGCTTGGAATTCCTGGGTTCAAGGGATCCTCCTGCCCCAGCCTCCCAAGTAGCTAGGATTACAGGCACACACCACCATACCCAGCTAGTTTATTAAAATTTTTTAGCAGGGTGCAGTGGCTCACACCTGTAATCCCAACACTTTGGGAGGCTAAGGTGGGTGGATCACCTGAGGTCAGGAATTCAAGACCAGCCTGACCAACATGGTGAAATCTCATCTCTACTAAAAAAAATACAAAATTAGCTGAGCATGGTGGCACATGCCTGTAGTCCCAGCTGCTTGGGAGGCTGAGGCAGAATTGCTTGAACCCGGGAGGTGGAGGTTGCAGTGAGTCGAGATCGTGCCATTGTTTTCCAGCCTGGGCAACAAAATGGGGTCTCCCATCTTGCCCAGGCTGGTCTCAAACTCCTAGCCTCAAGTGATCCTCCTGCCTCAGCCTCCCAAAGTGCTGGGATTACAGGCATGAGCCGCTATACCCAGCCAATACAACTTTAATATATTTAGAGCTTCTCTAGAGTCATTCTAGACTGAAATAGATTTTTTTGTACATTACATGGAAATTTTAAATAAATAAAAAAAATTCTGGCCGGGCGCGGTGGCTCAAGCCTGTAATCCCAGCACTTTGGGAGGCCGAGGCAGGTGGATCATGAGGTCAAGAGATCGAGACCATCCTGGTCAAAATGGTGAAACCCCGTCTCTACTAAAAATACAAAAAATTAGCTGGGCATGGTGGCGCGTGCCTGTAATTCCAGCTACTCAGGAGGTTGAGGCAGGAGAATTGCCTGAACCCAGGAGGCAGAGGTTGCGGTGAGCCGAGACCGTGCCATTGCACTCCAGCCTGGGTAACAAGGGTGAAACTCCGTCTCAAAAAAAAAAAAAAAAAAAAAAAAATTCTGAACAACTCTTATTTGTAGACCCCCATACCCATGACAGAACTTAGGCCTGTGATTTTCCTATTAAACCCCTGTAGCCCACTCGGATCTTCCTTTATATTCAATATTCTCCTATGGTCACCTCCCCACTACTAGACCACAAGCAACCGGAGGTCAGTGACCAAGTCCTAATCCCCTCTATACTCCTAGCCCCTCTACACCCCGGCACCTGGTAACGGCTGTAGGAGTATCTGAACAAAGCATCTATACATTACTACTCTGGGCTCTTGGTCACAGTGAGGCGCTTGGCATCACAGAAAGACGTTATTCTCTTTCCAGTTCTTTCTCAATCCTTCTGAGCAGATCAAGGAAAAGGCTCAACGTGGTGCTACGTTACCTTCAACACCTCTCCATCTCTTGCTAATTTCCCTTTTTAACCGAAAGAGAGTATGCCTCATGCTGTGAACAGGCAGTGGTGCTGGCTGGAATTTAATAACTGTTTGGGGTTTATTTATGGTTACCTTCCATTTACCTAGTGACACTGTTTTTCCTTATTATAGTGACACAAAGTCTCCTTTTCAAATACATTTGTTTTACAAGTGAGTCAACTGCAGGGGAAAATAATATTAAGTGAAAAATGAAATAGAGACAGCCATGGGATATGGCAAAATAGTAAAGGGGGTTCCTTTATGAATGGTTGAAGCTTGAGGAACACAGACCTAGTTCTCCCATTTTATAGATCGGGGAAAAGGTTCAAACAGAGGGCCCCAGTGATGGTAGAGTTACACCCAGGAGTAAGAGCCAGGGTCTGGGCCAGGCACAGTGGCTCAGGCCTGTAATCTCAGCACTTTGGGAGACTGAGGTGGGCGGATCAATTGAGGCCAGGAGTTCAACACCAACCTGGCCAACATGGTGAAACCCCGTCAATACTAAAAATACAAAAGTTAGCTGGAACTGGGCACAGTGGCTCATGCCTGTAATTCTAACACTTTGGGAGGCTGAGGCAGGTGGATCACCTGAGGTCAGAGGTTTGAGACCAACCTGGCCAACATGGTAAAACCCCGTCTCTACTAAAAATACAAATATTAGCTAAGCATGGTGGCATATGCCAGTAACTCCAGCTACTCGGGAGGCTGAGGCAGGAGAATCACTTGAATCCAGGAGGAAGAAGTTGCAGTGAGCCAAGATCATGCCACTACACTTCAGCCTAGGTGACAGAGTGGGACTCCATGTCAAAACAAAACAAAAAAAGAGTTAGCTGGGTGTCGTGGTACACGCCTGTAATCCCAGCTACGTGGGAGGCTGAGGCAGGAGAATCCCTTGAACCTGGGAGGCGGAGGTTGCAGTAAGCCAAGATCATGCCACTGCACTCCAGCTGGGGCGATGGAGGGAGACTCTGTCTGAAGAAAGAAAAAAAAAGAGCCAGAATCTGAGTGCAGACATCTGCCTGGGACCTGCAATCTTGCAAAATCCAGCATGTCCTACCAGCATGTCCCAGAACCAGAAACGGGTCTCCAGAATGGGAGTGGGTTAACCCCAGCTGATTGGATGGATAATGGTCACCTTTAGTAGCTGGAGAAACTACTAAGCCATTGTTCAATGCTTTAAATTTTTGCCTCATCACATGGAAAAAGTACCCAGGCTGATGAATTTCTTCCCAACAGTAAAACAAAAGATCTGCATTAGTCACTCAGTGAAGTAAAACCCACACAAATTCTACCTTCGGGAAAGGTGTTGGGCGTTCCCCGACTACACCAGAGAGGGCCTAAAACTGACATTTGGTAGCGCTGCAGTATTAGGAATTGGGCCCAATTATGAACCGCAGGCAGCTGGTGTCCAAGAAGCAACTGGGAGAAGTACACGGTTCATGCAACACAGACAGATTCCTTCTACCCATCAGGGCAAAGACTTGCCAGCTCCTCAAAAGAACTAAGAATACTGGCCCCAACCTCCCATTTTTATTCCCGTCCCAGGAGCCACAGAATTCCCTATTGGCAGTCTCCTCTGTCACCCCAGCCCAGTGACTTCGATGCTGTTTGTACAGGGCATAACCCAGAAGTCCAGTTTCCAAGCACTAACCACTGTAAAAATATTGTCGCCAGCTCCATGACACCAGGTTGGACAGTGCGGGGGGAGGGGGGGTGTTTAATGCCACACCCAGGGCAGCAAAAATTTTGACAGATGGCAGGCAGCCCCACCATGACCCCAGATGCCAAAGAGCTAGGAGGGAAAGCGGTGCCCAGGGCCAAGGCAGGGATGAGCCAGACTCCTGGGGGATGGGAGCCGCTGGCACAGCTGCCCTTTACTCCAGGTTGGAAGCACACAAGGCAGTCAGCATGGCCTCAGCCCCACGGTGGGGATGTAACCCTGACAGACTCCCACATGTCTCTCCAGCTCCACCCTCCTCCACAAAGCCCTGAAAAGAGAAGCAGTAGCCCATGGCATTAAGGTGAAGACTGATTTTTCCAAGGCTAAGTAGGAAGTGCAGGGTCTCACAGCAACAATGCTGACGCTAACACCACAATAGCAGCAGCTGGTGTTTACTGAGCACTTACTATGAGCCAGGCACAGCGCCAAGAGGTTTAGATGCATTCTCTTTTATACTGAAGAACTCTGTAAGGCAGAGTATTTTTGTTTGTTTGAGACAGAGTCTTGCTCTGTTGCCCAGGCTGGAGTCCAGTGGCATGATCTCAGCTCACTGCAACCTCCACCTCCTAGGTTCAAGCAATTCTCCTGCCTCAGCCTTCCGAGTAGCTGGAATTACAGGCATCCACCACCAAGCCTGGCTAATTTTTGTATTTTCAGTAGTAACAGCGTTTTGCCATGTTAGCCAGGCCAGTCTCAAACCCCTGGCCTCAAGTGACCTGCCCGTCTCCATCTCCTAAAGTGCTGGGATTACAGGCATGAGCTACCATGCCTGGCCCCTGTAAGACAGAGCATTTTAGGACCACATTCGGCCCATGGACAACAGGCTCCTGGGGAGAAGCAGGTCCCAGGGTCAGCCAGCTAGCTACAAAGGAGCAAAGCCAAGACTCAGGACCAGGAGCAAACACAGGACCAGGAGATTACTGCTGCTGCTGGGAGAGTGTCTTTCAAGAGGGTGCTCTGGGAAAGGTAAAACCACGAAAGAAAAAAATGGGAGGGAAGGGCCGGGCGCGGTGGCTCAAGCCTGTAATCCCAGCACTTTGGGAGGCCGAGGCGGGTGGATCACGAGGTCAAGAGATCGAGACCATCCCGGTTAACATGGTGAAACCCCGTCTCTACTAAAAATACAAAAAAATTAGCTGGGCATGGTGGCGCGTGCCTGTAATCCCAGCTACTCAGGAGGCTGAGACAGGAGAATTGCCTGAACCCAGGAGGCGGAGGTTGCGGTGAGCCGAGATCGCGCCATTGCACTCCAGCCTGGGTAACAAGACAGAAACCCCATCTCAAAAAAAAAAAAAAAAAAAAAAAAAAGAAATGGGAGGGAAGGCCAGATGTGGAGGCTCAACGCCTGTAATCTCAGAGTTCAAGACCAACCTGGGAGACATGGCAAAACCGTGTCTCTACAAAAAATACAAAAGTTAGCTGGGTGTGGTGGTGTGCGCCCATGGTCCCAGGTACTCAGGAGGCTCAGATGGGAGGCTGAGATGTGAGGATCACCTGAGCACTGGAGGTCAAGGCTGCAATGAGCTGTGATTGTGTCACTGCAATCCAGCTTGTGCCACAGAATGAGATCCAGTCTCAAAAAAAGAAAGAAAAAACAAGAAAAAAAGGAAGAAATGGAAGTGAAGAACATTACAGGAGACAAAAGAAAGGGTGAGGGAGGGCAATGGAGCTTCCTTAATAAAAAAATAAAATAAAATAAAATAAAGAGGAGACTTGGCCAGAAGACCAGAAATGCAAAAATGCCACTCACGATGGTTCCTACTCAACAGTTATCCAAAAACCCAGGTTGCTGCTTCTTCTAAAAACAGTCTTTTAGGTAGAAGGAGCCATCTTTGACCAATTTCTGGGAGTATTCCCAACCACCTTCCACCTTCCTAGATAATTAGGTCGCTTCTTCCTCCAGACTGGAGAGACCACCCCCAGGTCCAGGAATTAGGAGTGTGAAAGATGGGGAAGGGGAAAGAAGAGAGAAAGGAGGTGGGGGAGTAGGATGACCACCATTCATGAGGCACTTACACCAGCCCCCACCACTACCTCCAAGGACTGGGCCAAGTGATTTATCAGGATTACATCATTTTATGTTCAACAACACCAGGAAGCGGGTACTGCTATAGCCTGGGACACAAACTCAGAGAGGTCAAACAACTTTCCCCTAGTCTTCCAGCTAGAAAGCAGCAGGGTCTATCTGACCCATGCTCCTGAGCACTCCGGAAGTGGCTGGATCTGTATCCAGAAGTGGTTTCCATTGCATGTCCTTTGCCTCTTGGCTGAGACAGGATGGCTCCATGGGCCCGGTGTCCTGCAGGCTACTGGGAAAGTGGTGTCTCCAAAGAGCAATACCGTGAAGACCTCAGGGCTACATGTAATTTTCAGACTTCTCAAAGTTCCCAGGCAGTTAAGGGTGAAGCAAGCTGTCCAACAACATTGTGTCAGGCTCACATCTGAAACCTGTTTAAACAGCTAATGGAGCTGAGTGAGTTTCTAGGCTGGGCTGCCCATGAGACAAGGTCACAATAGTTACCAAGTATAATAACTATTATTAAGAGACCCTGGCAGTCCCAATAAAAGTGGGCCCTAAAAACTTTTAAGAGACAGAAAGTGGGGCTGGGCGTAGTGGCTCATGTCTGTAATCCTAGCACTTTGGGAGGCCGAGGCGGGTGGATCACCTGAGGTCAGGAGTTCAAGACCAGCCTGGCCAACATGGCAAAACCCTGTCTCTACTAAAAACACAAAATTAGCCAGCCATGGTGGTGCATGCCTGTATTCCCAGCTACTCGGGAGGGTGAGGCAGGAAAATCGCTTAAACCCAGGAGGCAGAGGTTGCAGTGAGCTGACATCATGCCACTGCACTCCAGCCTGGGTGACAAGAGCGAAACTCCGTCGAGAGAGAGAGAGAGAGAGAGAGAGAGAGAGAGAGAGAGAGACAGAAAGTGGCTGAACACCTCCACTCTGTGGTTGACCAAACATATTTCTAGACCAAGAGAGACTTGCAAACCACAATGAGACTCAAATAAGACCTTTCCTTTTAAGGCTGGCCAAAGCTCAGCAATAACTCAACTGAGGATGAATCTCGTTATAACCATCAGGATGACCAAAATGATTTCAGAAAACATTTCCAGTCCGCAGTCGCTTTTTTTCCTGAGAAAGGAATCTCCTTCTTCCCTATTCTGATTAAAAGATAGCTGTAGGCCGGGCGCGGTGGCTCAAGCCTGTAATCCCAGCACTTTGGGAGGCCGAGGCGGGTGGATCACGAGGTCAAGAGATCGAGACCATCCTGGTCAACATGGTGAAACCCCGTCTCTACTAAAAATACAAAAATTAGCTGGGCATGGTGGCGCACGCCTGTAGTCCCAGCTACTAGGGAGGCTGAGTGAGGCAGGAGAATTGCTTGAACCCAGGGGGCGGAGGTTGCGGTGAGCCGAGATCGTGCCATTGCACTCCAGCCTGGGTAACAAGAGCGAAACCCCGTATCAAAAAAAAAAAAAAAAAAAAGACAGCTGTAAGCAAAATTCCCTAAAAGTAGAAAAGAGTCACTAAAATTCTACACAGGTCATGTTTTTTCTTTACATTTTTCTGTGTTCTTGCAATTTTTTGCAAAGAACTACACATGTAACTTTTTAATGTTCAAAAAAAACTTAATGGAAGTGAATTTCAGGCCAGGCAGGGTGGCTCACTCCTGTAATCCCAGCACTTTGGAAGGCCGAGGCGTGCAGATCACTTGAACTCAGGAGTTCAAGACAAGCCTGGCCATCATGGCAAAACCCACTCTCGTAAAAATACAAAAATTAGGGCCAAGTGCGGTGGCTCACTCCTATTATCCCAGCACTTTGGGAGGCCGAGGCAGGCGGATCACGAGGTCAGGAGATCAAGACCATCCTGACTAACATGGTGAAACCTTGTCTTTACTGAAAATACAAAAATGAGCTGGGCATTTTTGTATTTTCAGTAGAGACAAGGTTTCACCATGGCATGCACCTGTAATCCCAGCTAGTCGGGAGGCTGAGGCGGGAGAATCGCTTGAACCTGGGAGGCAGAGGTGGCAGTAAGCCAAGATCATGCCACTGTACTGCTGCCTGGGTGACAGAGCGAGACTTGGTCTCAAAATATATATATAAGAATTAGCTGGGCATAGTGGCACGTGCCTGTAGGCCCATCTACTCAGGAGGCTGAGGCAGGAGAATCACTTGAACCCAGGAGCTGGAGGTTGTAGTGAGCCGAGATGGCAGCCTGGGTGACAAAACAAGACATCGTTTCAAAAAGAAGTAAATTTCAAAGACATACTGAGCTGATAGCTTTCCTTAGAAAAGCAGTAAAACAGAAGGAGTAACATCTCAGATAAGGATCTGAGTAAGAACCACACACTTACTGGCTAATCTAGGCATGCCTCAGTTTTCTCATCTGCTTAACAGGAATTGTAACAATAACTACTTCTCAGAATTGCAAGAATGTTTCATATGGCTATTAGTAAGAAGTGTTTATCACAATACCTGGTACTTAAGACATGTTCTCTCTATATTCGCTATAACTAATGAAACTTACTATGATCGTGACTTTCAGTAATTTCCTTTTATTATTTAATTTTAATTTTATATTTTTATTTAAAAAAATATATGGGTGGCTCAAGCCTGTAATCCCAGCACTTCGGGAGGCCAAGGCGGGTGGATCACAAGGTCAAGAGATCAAGACCGGCTGGGCGCGGTGGCTCAAGCTTGTAATCCCAGCACTTTGGGAGGCCGAGGCGGGTGGATCACGAGGTCAAGAGATCGAGACCATCCTGGTCAACATGGTGAAACCCCGTCTCTACTAAAAATACAAAAAATTAGCTGGGCATGGTGGCGCGTGCCTGTAATCCCAGCTACTCAGGAGGCTGAGGCAGGAGAATTGCCTGAACCCAGGAGGCAGAGGTTGCGGTGAGCCGAGATCGTGCCATTGCACTCCAGCCTGGGTAACAAAGCGAAACTACATCTCAAAAATAAATAAATAGGCCAGGTGTGGTGGCTCACGCCTGTAATCCTAGCACTTTGGGAGGCCGAGGTGGGTGGATCATCTGAGGTCAGGGGTTCAAGATCAGCCTGGCCATCATGGTGAAACCCCATCTTAAAAAAAAAAAAAGAAGAAGAAGAAAGATAAATAAAGAAATAAATAAAAATTAAAATATATATATATACGGAACACTTCATGAATTTGCGTGTCATCCTTGTGCAGGGGCCATGCTAATCTTCTCTGACTCATTCCAATTTTAGTATATGTGCTGCTCAAGCAAGCACAACTTTCAGTAATTTCCTATTAAATTCATTTTCTGAGCTTCACCTGGCAAGCTGGAAAAGGCCTTGTTCTCTAAGGCCTTGTTGAAGCAACTCACAGATACCCAGAGAGCGAACATGAAGTGCTTTGTTCTTTAAGTTCAGCATCACAGTCCAAAAGCGAAGTGCTCTACGGGGATCCCAGAGCCAGCTGCCTACCACATATAACTCCCACTTCACTAAAGGCAGCAAAGAACCACTGTTTTGCATGTTTCGAAAACAAACACATTGTAAATAAGTCAATGTACCAGACTTAATACTCAACCTATTATGCTGGAGACTGTTTATTTAACAAGTTATTTATTAAATTCCTATCAAGGGCCAAGCTCAGAGCCACAGAGGTGAACAAGAGACACAGCGCCTGCCCCTGGAGCAGTGATGATCTGTGGGAGAGTAAGAAGGCAATCTACAACACCGATATGGCTCCGTAAGAGGGCAGTGTGGCCAAGCACAGTGGATCATGTCTGCAATCCCCACACTTTGGGAGGCTGAGGCAGGCGGATTGCTTGAGCCCAGGAGTTCAAGACCAGCCTAGGCAACACAGCAAAACCCAATCTCTACAAAAAAATACAAAATCAGCCAAGTGTTTTGGCGTGTGTGCCTGGAATTCTGGCTACTGGGGAGGGCTGAGGGAAGAAAATCGCTTGAGCCGAGGAGGTCAAGGCTGCAGTAAGTTGTGATGGCACCACTGCACTCTAGCCTGGGTGACGGAGCATGACTCTGTCTCCAAAAAAAAAAAAGAAAAGAAAGAAAGAAAAGAAACAGGGTGTTAGGTGGCCGGGAGAGGACCTCAGGTCCCCCAACCTTGGGTGTGACTCCCCATGAATGTCCCGGGAAAAGGGGAGGCAATTAGGTAAGAGGTGCATGCCTGCAGGAAGTGTAACGTGACACCGGGATCACTTCCCGTAAAGGACACCCTGACTAGAGAGCCATCCCCCAGGTGCCAGCTTGCCTCCTTTGGTAGAGATCAGGAATGTGACAAGCCACTGCCCAGGTGCTTTCAAGCCAAGCTCTGCCAAGGCACCTCACTCAGAACACGTTCCAGGTTCTGTCCCTGGATGGCTGGAAGTTCCACCAGGGCCCCATCCCAGCAGCAGCACATCGCCAGTCCTCCAGCACGCACCCCTCCCTGCCTCTGCTGAGAGGGAATCTTGTAAACAGAACCATGAACTCTGCTCAACTGATACAACTACAGACTCGCAAAGGCCTTTTGGGGTCTCAGCTCCAAGGCCTTGCACCTCAGGTCCCCTCAGAGACAGGTCCTGGTCCCATACTCTGGCCTTCTTTACCCCACACCACGGGAACCATCAATTTGTTCTTGGGCAAGAAGCACCAAGCGGCTTCTGCTCCCACAATAAGCTGTAGATGCCAAATCATTCTCATGTCCCTGGAATCCAATAAACCATTTCAGGGAGGTACAGGGAAATCTGGGTGAGACACACAAGAAGTACTGTACAAGCACGATAAGCACTTATTTTCTTGGTACACGAGGGAAACTGAGAAACCTTATTTCCTGCCCCGGCCTCCCTAGGAGGCCTGCCTCTCCTTCAGTCTCACTCAGCGGAGGGGAGCACCGCTCCTGTCTGTCGAAGGAAAGCTGACTGCTGCTTGCCATTTTTCATCTGAAAGTCTGAATTTATGAGCCACGGTAAATTTACATAGTGCCTACCACAAATCCCCACCCGTTTCCCTATAGCTCGAATGCCAAAATTCCACCCTGCGTTCCAAATAACTCCAACCTCTTTAGTAGCCTTTTTTTTTTTTTTTTCTGGAAAGGAAATTCCAGAAAAGTTGTCTGGCATGGTAAAGGCTGACCAGCCTTATGAAAATACTCAGAAAGGTGACCCATTTAGTCAAAAGCGCTTTCAGATCTCTATGAGAAAGGGAATTCATGCCAGCATAAAGGGCCTTCAGAGAGAGAGAACAGGAGTGCTGTGTTAACACCCAGACCTTTCGGCAAGCCAGCCCTGCAACGGCTGGGGAGGCCGAGCCCAGAATGGGCCGGACAGACCAGCTTTCTCCCTCTCAGGAGAGGTGCGCCTCGGGAGAAGCCCGTGGGGATCACAGGCTCAGCTCCGGCTCACACAGCTTCGTGCTGCGGCGCACAGCAAAGGGTCTGTCCGAGAGGCTACATGCAGATGAGCAGAAAGCTGCCTGCTTGGATTGGAAGCAGGCTGCCCACTTGTGCCAGGGCCATGGAACTGATAAAGGCCGGGTGCCAGGCCTGGAAAGAAGGGTTCAGTTGCTGGGCTCACCAGCAAACACAAACCAGCACACCCTCCCACCAGTTAAACAAGGTAGTAGAAGGAAAGGCTGTGGGTGAGCTGATTTTTTTTTTTTTTTTTTGAGATGGAGTCTCACTCTGTCACCCAGTCTGGAGTGCAATGTCATGGTCCTGGCTCACTGCAACCTCCACCTCAAGGGTTCAAGCGATTCTCCTGCCTCAGCCTCCTAAGTGGCTGGGATTACAGGCATATGCCACCACAACTGACTAATTTTTGTATTTTTAGTAGAGATGGGGGTTTCACTATGTTGGCCAGGATGGTCTCAAACTCCTGACCTTGTGATCCGCCCACCTCAGCCTCCCAAAGTGCTGGGATAACAGGCGTGAGCCACAGCGCCAAGCCTGGGTGAGCTCATTTCTGACAGAGCACAGCTGTGGCTATGTCCGCTGTCACCAAGGATCTCCTGGAATACCTGGCCCTCAATAACACCCCCACACACATGTCCTGTGGTCATGTGGTGTGTGCTGGGACCCCTGCAGCCAGGAAAAGTCCAGGGCCACCTCTTTCCTCACCTCTGGTTTCCAGACTTCACTAAGAAAAGCCCTGCCCACCTCCCCTAAAGCAACCTTCAGCTAGTCCCTACTGTCCACACCCGCGGTGACATTACTGCCCCTGGAAACCAAAGGCAGGGAAAGAACTAGAACAATGTCTCCAAAAACTGTGGAAAAGGTCCCAGGCAGAGCTCCATGGTGTGGAAAAAGATAAGGCAAGTAGCCCCCAAAAAGTTTTGTTTTCTAGAAGGAAATTTCAATTTCACATCAATCAAATGCAAATGAGTAAAGTTTGGAGCAAAGCAAAACAAGAACTAAAAATCCACAGAAGCAGAAAACAGTCTCTTCCACACCCTCTCACTACAATATATCTATTTTCCTTTGACACAAGTTGGGTTTTACTGCATGATACAGGCAGGTAAGAAGCCTAACCTGTAAAGTGAGGCACAGCTGTGCCTCAGTTTTCTCATCTGTAAAATGGAAACAGATGTAAACCTCAAAGAACAAGGCTGAGGCCAGGTGCAGTGGCTCATGCCTGTAATCCCAGCACTTTGGGAGGCCAAGACGGGCGGATCATGAGGTCAGGAGTTCAACACCAGCCTGGCCAACATGGCGAAACCTCGTGTTTACTAAAAATACAAAAATTAGCCAGGTGTGGTGGCGTGTGCCTGTAGTCCCAACTACTCGAGACGCTGAGGCAGGAGAATTGCTTGAACCCGGGCGGTGGAAGATGCAGTAAGCTGGGACCATGACATTGCACTCCAGCAATGAGTTGAGACGGCACCACTGCACTGCAGCCTGGGCAACAGAGCAAGACTCCATCTCGGGGGAGGGAGAGAAAGAAAGAGGCTGAGACTCAAAATTTAAACAATTAAAGAGTTTACATGAGCCAAAGTGAAGACAGCTGCCTGAAAGACTCAGGCCCAAGTAACCTTGGATATGAGCTCTGTTCGGCTTTTGCTACAAGCAGGTTTTTAGAAGCAAAAAAGGGGACAGGGAGTGGACTGATACAAAGCTGTTTGTCAGGATTTCTCATTGGCTTACAGAAATAGCATTGATTAGTGGTTGGCCATGCATCATTCAACTACAGGGTGTGGATTATAGTACTGTGTGCAGTATTATGACATTAATTTATAGCTAATTGTCACAAGAGCAATTTCTTCGTTTTAGAAATGGGTCTCACTCTGTCGCCCAGGCTAGAGTGCAGTGGGGCAATCATAGTTCACTGCAGACTCGAACTCCTGGCCTCAATCGATCCTCCTACCTGACCCTCCCAAGTAGCTATACTATGCAGGGTTGTACCACTGCATCCAGCTAATTTTTTAATTTTTTTGGTAGAGATTGCAATCTCACCCAGGCTGGTCTCCAACTCCTGACCTCAATAGATCCTCCAGGGCCAGGCGTGGTGGCTCACGCATGTAATCCCAGCACTTTGGGAGGCCGAGGTGGGTGGATCATGAGGTCAAGAGATCAAGACCATCCTGGTCAACATGGTGAAACCCCATCTCTACTAAAAATACCAAAAATCAGCTGGGCATGGTGGTGCGTGCCTGTAATCCCAGCTACTCAGAAGGCTGAGGCAGGAGAATTGCCTGAACCCAGGAGGCGGAGGTTGCAGTGAGCCCAGATCGCGCCATTGCACTCCAGCCTGGGTAACAAGAGTGAAACTCCGCCTTAAAAAAAAAAAAAAAAAAAAAAAAAAAAAAAAAAAAGGCCGGGCGCGGTGGCTCAAGCCTGTAATCCCAGCACTTTGGGAGGCTGAGGCGGGTGGATCACGAGGTCGAGAGATCAAGACCATCCTGGTCAACATGGTGAAACCCCGTCTCTACTAAAAATACAAAAAATTAGCTGGGCATGGTGGCGTGTGCCTGTAATCCCAGCTACGCAGGAGGCTGAGGCAGGAGAATTGCCTGAACCCAGGAGGCGGAGGTTGCGGTGAGCCGAGATCGTGCCATTGCACTCCAGCCTGGGTAACAAGAGCAAAACTCCGTCTCAAAAAAAAAAAAAAAAAAAAAAAGATCCTCCAGCCTCGGCCTTCCAAAGTGCTGGGATTATAGGACAGGCATGCAGCACCACAACTGGCCTGGCCAGCAAGTGATTTCAAGAAATGAATACATAGGGAGGGCACAGTGGCCCACACCTGTAATCCCAGCACTTTGGGAGACCAAGGCAGATAGATCAGTTGAAGTCAGGAGTTCGAGACCAACCTGACCAACATGCCGAAACTCCATCTCTACTAAAAATACAAAAAATTAGCTGGGCGTAGTGGTGGGCACCTGTAATCCCAGCTACTGGAGGGGCTGAGGCAGGAGAATCACTTGAAACGGGGAGGCAGAGGTTGCAATGAGCAGAGACCGAACCACAGCACTCCAGCCTGGGCAACCGAGTGAGACCCTGTCTCAAAATAAATAAGTAAAAATAAAATACAAATATAAAAATTAGCCTGGTGGGGTGGTGGGCGCCTTCAATCCCAGCTATTCAGGAGGCTGTGGCATGAGAATCACTTGAACCCCAGAGACAGAGTTTGCAGTGAACCAAGATTGTGCCGCTGAACTCCAGCCTGGTGACAAAGCAAAACTCTGTCTCAAAAAAACAAAATAGGGCCGGGCGCGGTGGCTCAAGCCTGTAATCCCAGCACTTTGGGAGGCCGAGGCAGGTGGATCACGAGGTCAAGAGATAGAGACCATCCTGGTCAACATAGTGAAACCCCGTCTCTACTAAAAATACAAAACATTAGCTGAGCATGGTGGCGCACGCCTGTAATCCCAGCTACTCAGGAGGCCGAGGCAGGAGAATTGCCTGAACTCAGGAGGCGGAGGTTGCGGTGAGCCGAGATCGTGCCATTGCACTCCAGCCTGGGTAACAAGAGAGAAACTCCATCTCAAAAAACAAAACAAAACAAAACAAAAACAAACAAACAAACAAAAACTAAATAAATGAATACATAGCTCACTTTAAAAGGACTCACCTTCCTCCGATAAAGGTTCTTTTCTTTTCTCACAGATGTAAAACCACTAGCTCTGCAGAGTTCATGAGGATTGGAAGTAATATAAGTAAGACAGGCCATGGTCAACAGACAGCAGGTATGAGAAATACTAGATGGTATATTAAAGGATGAATATCCTCAACATTCAGTACACAGCCAGCATCATTTGTATGTATTCTTGGTACCAAGAAGAGTCAAGAAATCATATGCAGGAGGACAAGGGTCCTCCTTGCCAAGCTTTCTACATGCACTGCTCAGAAAAGCCAGGTTTTGATAACGGGGAGAGGGAGACAGCCACTCTGTCCCAGTAACTCAGTCTGATAGGCAGCCTTGACTAAGTGAAAAACCAAACTGCTTCTTTGCTTATAGTACAAGAACATTTTTGGCCAAGGACATTCTACTGCATGGGGTCTGGCCAAAACTGTTCTTTGGTAAATGCTATACTCAAACAATGGGCAGAAATAAAATCCCATCAAATTGTTTTTATAAATAAACAGTTTGCAGAAGAGTTACAACCACCACCTACAGTTTATCAAATGAACATAGTTAAGGCAGCTACTCTAAGGCTGTTAGAGGGCAGCAGCTTCACACATAGCTCAGTACTTTTCTTTGTCCTCCTCCGCCCCGAATACTAAATCCTGATACTAAGTGTGCCTCATTAAAATTCCCAGGAGTTCTGTCCTCTATACCATCTATACCTGCTCTCACCTACTGGTTCACCACTTCAGTCGTAAAGAGAGCCATTTGGTTTTCTAATCATTTTCCCCAAGAAGCTCTCTTCCTGGTACACGGACTCACTTTCCCATGCAAAGTGAGCTAGGCACCTTAAAAACACAAGATCACTTCTGAAGCTCCTGAAGAAAAGTGTTATTGTTTATTATACAATAACCTGAGCCAATTTAGGGATTACTGAGCCTGTTTAATGAATAACTAGATTTACAACAGTCATATAAGATGGCTTCCAGTAGAATGTCCTGAAAGGCAATTGTAATCATTATAAAAGCGGGAAATAGCACCCATTAAGATTAAAATGGCTCATTCCATTGAATGTTTTCATTTAGTTAAACTTATTGTTGGGGGAAGGGGTTATAATTACAGATCCAGCTCCTTAATTTAGAATACTCAAAGATGAAAATTAAAATAGAGTAACAAGAATATGGAAAAAAGAAAAAAACTAAACGTAGAAACACAAGCCTTCATAGGACCCTCCAAATGAGGTGTATGCACCCAAGGACACACAAGATAATCCCTTAGAGCCAGGAAAAAAACAGATTTTATATTTGGATTTGTCATCTAAAAAGAATCTAAGCTTTACTAATATTTAATATACAGACTGATAGTAGAATATGTTTATAGCTTATAAATATATATATATATGAGGAAGGGGCGTATACAAAATTTTCAGCTAATAGGAATGACTAGAGCAACAGTTGAGAGACTCCTGGGGTAGATGGCCCCTTTCAGCTGGTTCACTACCCTACACTAAACTCAAGGTACCAGGTGCAGTGGCTCACATCTGTAATCCCAGCACTTTGGGAGGCCAAGGCAGGTGGATCACCTGAGGTCAGGAGTTCAAGACTAGTCTGACCAACATGGTGAAACCTCATATCTACTAAAAATACAAAATTAGCCAGGTGTGGTGGCGCATGCCTGTAATCCCAGCTCCTTGGGAGGCTGAGGCAGGAGAATCGCTTGAACCCGACAGGTGGAGGCTGCAGTGAACCAAGATCATGCCACCACACTGCACTCCAGCCTTGGCAACAAGAGCGAAACTCCATCTCAAAAAAATAAATAAACAGACAAATTCAGGGAGCATACCTCATAGGCAGCCTCCAGTCTGAGAAAGCCCTTGGTGAGTCAGCCCTGCTCCACTGCCCCACTGCCCCCTTAACCTGAGCATCAAGACCTCTAAACTGACACACTCTTCTATTCCTGGGCTAAATGTCTGTTCACCTGCCTAATTCTAGTCACACTTTAGGTCTTAGCTGAAAGGTCCCTTCCTCCAGGGAACCTTCTAGATCACCCAACCCAGCCTGGGGGTAGATGTTCATCCTCTTCCGAGGGCTGGGAACCTAGATCCTTGCTACTCACAGCGTGGTCGACAGAGAGCAGGATCTGAAGCTGGTTGGAAACGTAGAATCCCAGCCTCCACCCCAGCACCTACTCAATCAGACCTGCATTTTCAACACAGCCCCCGGGTGATAAGCACCTGCCTGAAGGTTTGAGCAGCTCTCTTCTGCAGGGCTCTTCTCCTCTCCTCTATTTGCTTGTCTCTTCCCCTCTGAGTCGTGTCTGAGGCAAGCAAAGGACAAGTCCTCTCATTCCTGTGCTCCTAGCACCCAGCACAGAGCCTGGTTCAGAGATGGCCTTTCATCTATTTCTTGAATGAGGAAAGGAAGAAAGAAAGGATCTTGGGAGGCGTGTTCATCAGAGGTTCCAAACTTGGGGAAAGGGAACAGCTAACACACCCCAGACGACAGCAATAGGATTCCAAAAATATCCAGACTGGCAAGAGAATGTACAGAAGACAAGACAAAGTCCTGGACTTGGGTCCAAAAGCACAGTATTAATAGTGCTAATGACAACACCGTGCTACAACTTAACCTAATCATATGTAACTCTAAGATAGCAACTATTTTGCTACCCCCCCGCCCTTTTTTTTTTTTTTTTTTTGAGACAGTTTCACCCTTGTTGCCCAGGCTGGAATGCAATGGCACAATCTTGGCTCATTGCAACCTCTGCCTCCCAGATTCAAGCAATTCTCCTGCCGCAGCCTCCCAAGTAGCTGAGATGACAGGCATGTGCCACCACACCCAGCTAATTTCGTATTTTTAGTAGAAATTGAGTTTTTCATGTTGGTCAGGCTGGTCTCGAACTCCAACCCTCAGGTGGTATGCCAGCCTCAGCCTCGTAAAGTACTGGGATTACAGGCGCAAGCTACTGCCCCCGGCCTGCTCATACATTTTATAAATGGGGAAACAGGCACAGAAAGGTTAAAGCAGTGGACTAGAGTTTCTTAGCTGGTAGCAGGCAGAGTGCGGATTAGAATCCAGACAGTCTAGCTTCAGACCGAGGCCCTGAATCACTAGGATCCATCTAGTTTAGCCTAGGATGTGCTATCTGGAGGTCGTTGATAGAAAAAGCTGGGTGACTGGCACCCTGACCATGGAGCCGCTGAAGGCAGGACCTAAAGTCTCCAAGCCCTGAGCATCTGCTCCCCCAAGGAGCAGGGCAGCCATCCTCAACTAAGCCAGCAGCCCGCTCCATGGCACCTACCTCACAGCACAAAACCAGGACCCAAGAGACACACTTTGGCTCCAAATCAAAGTCCTCCTTTAGCACAGACTCTCCAAGAACGAAGGCGGCTGCCGACTGGCACGCTGGCTCCGCCATTGCTGGGAGAGGGCCACAGAGGCCCAACCACCATCTGGAAGTGATTTGGCTCAGAGATTCCTGAACGGGGTGGGAGGTTGGAATGACCAACCGCCTGGGGCTCCCTGTCCAGCTTGGAAACAAAGCTGGTGTGAACGGGCCCTGGAGGCGACCATAACATACCAGGGGGCAGCCCCTTCCAAGGAGGCGGCACTGTCTAGGCAGTCCACAGCCATATTTTAGCAAGTAGGCTCAACCATAGCCAACCAAGCTGTTCTCCCCAGAGCGCGCTGATTTTAAATGCCCTTTCAGTGTGCAAACCTTTCCGGCATGACTTCTGAGATTATTAGACACTGCCTTATTTAATTAACAGGCACTCGCAGCACTTACTATGTAACATAAACTGTGCCAAACACTTTAAAAATTATTAACTTGTTTAATCTCTATAGCAACCTTTTAAGGAGGTGGTTATTATCCCCATTTTAGTGATAAGAAAACCAAGGCACAGACATTTCTTAATAGCTACTTAGTGGCAAGTGGGATTTGAACTAAGAATCCTTGCCCTTAACTACTGCACAAGCCACATTGCATGCTAATGTGCTAAGAACTTGTTATTAATAATTCTGACAAAGCATGCTACTTTGCTACTTTTTTTTTTTTTTTTTTTTTTTGAGACCGAGTCTTGCTTTGACGCCAGGTGCCAGGCTGGAGTTCAAGCAATTCTCCTGCCTCAGCCTCCTGAGTAGCTGGGACTATAGGCACACGCCACCACGCCCAGCTAATTTTTGTATTTTTTAGTAGAGACGGGGTTTTACCATGTTGGCCAGGATGGTCTCAATCTCTTGAACTCATGATCCACCCACCTCAGCCTCCCAAAGTGCTGGGATTACAGGCATGAGCCACCACGCCAGGCCAACTTTGCTACTTTTGAAGCACTCTCTGTACTGCCCAAAAGACATGCTAGACGTGCAAGAAAGAACAGAACTTAAAGTTATTTGGAAATGATTTTCGTAGTAGTAGCACAAAAGAGAGGAAGGAAAAGGAGCTGAATGCACCGGTGACCCACCACCCTGGAAACTGCCCAGTGACCCAAAGTCTTAAGGAACATGCACCCTGTCTGC
The DNA here is from genome assembly GCF_048565385.1 of Saimiri boliviensis. Classification (NCBI taxonomy): domain Eukaryota; kingdom Metazoa; phylum Chordata; class Mammalia; order Primates; family Cebidae; genus Saimiri; species Saimiri boliviensis. The sequence goes on from NC_133456.1 coordinate 3,873,584, forward strand.
TCTGGCACTGGCCTGGTGCAAGTCAGTCAAGTAAACTTTAGGGTCAGATCACATCCTCTGAAAAGGAAATAATTCCTTTCTCTAAAGGCCCAAAACAAAACACACCACCCAGACTTCTGGGCCTTGATCCTCATTCTTGGGCTGAGAGACCCCTTTTCCTCCCAGCTGGCTGGGCTGCCCCATGTCAGAAAGTTTTTTGGAAAAACAAGTAAATAAAACTGCCAACTCCTGGCAAACAGCTGAAATTAAAGACGCTGAGGCTTCACTATGACCTGCCTACAACAGAACAAGAACCGTAAGGAAATTTTCAGCTTTTGGATGGCGCCTACCTTACAATGAAACACAAATGTGAATAAATAGCCAGGGCTGTCTTTCAGTGAATTCGAGGCAGAGAAGCTGCAGTCCTCTGGCAGCTGTTGAACCACCACCTATCTCAGAGCTGGAGACATGTACACAATCCTAATGACTCCCCAATTGTCTGGCCTTATCCAAAGCATACAAAACCCTGTATTCATTCAATGATACCTTCCCTGACATGGTATAAAACAGTAAAACATCATCCATTGGGTAGCAGGAAATCTCAACCAACCAACCAAAAAAAAAAAAACCAAAAAACAGTGAGGACAGCACAGGAGACAAACTGACCCCATTCGACTCCCGACTGACTCTCAACTAGTGAGATCCTCATCACAGCCTGGAGGATTAATCCTGCCAATCATGGAAGGCCCTGAAATCCCTAGTTTGTCCAAGGCCAGAGGTTCAGAGTGTGGGTATCCAGCCACCACCCTAACACCTAAGACTTGCAAACCTAGTGTTACAGGGACCCTCTGATGTGGAGAGAAAAGCTGTACTTTACTCATCTCTGAAACTGGAAGGCAAGTCAGAAAAGGCTCCAATTCAACAGCTGGGCAGACCTGGGTTCCAGACACCATTTACTAGCTAGGTTACTTCACTCCTGTTTCCCATCTTTAAATAAGGATAATAATACTAACAGCGGCAAGAGTAGGATCACCATTAGCCCCCCAAGCTGTTCTCCCTGATTCTGACTGTCCCTTCAGTGTGCAAACCATTCCGGCACTCCAGCTCTGTCTCCTAGGCTGAAGTGTGGTTGCACAAAGATCTTGGCTCACTGCAACCTCCAGCTCCCCAGTTTAAGAAATTCTCCTGCCTCAGCCTCCTGAGTAGCTGGGATGACAGGCACAAACCACCATGCCTGGCTAATTTTTCTGTTTTTAGTAGAGATGGGGTTTCACCATGTTGTCCAGGCTGGTCTTGAACTCCTAACCTCAGGTGATCCACCCACCTCGGCCTCTCAAAGTGCTGGGATTACAGGCATGAGCCACAGTGTCCAGCCCTGGCATGACTTTTGAGATCATTATTAGACAGCACCTTATTTAATTAACAGGAACGATTTTCTAAACACCACACGGCCAGGCCAGAACTAAGCCCTGAACTCTCCCAGTGACTCATAGACGTGGATCATTAGAAGAAGGGTAGCAATTGCTATCAATCAATGATTAGCATGAAGATTCCATGGGGTGATCAATAGAACACACTTAACACCTCGTAGGTGCCCCCAAATTGAAGCTAGTGTCATAGTCAGCACGATGCAATACAACCTAAGCAGTGAATAGATGAGCCTTAGTCCGAGCTGGAGGTAAGTTTGCCTTGAAGGACCATTACCCACAGCAGCCTCACAGGAGGGAAGAAGCCTCCTGCTTTATCCCCGCAGCAGTCCTGGCACTTGCCAAGGCTCCCTGTGGTCTCCAGAGGGTGGAAAACCTGTTTGTTGCAAGATCTCTAGGGAGAACAATTAAGCAGCCAATGACACAAGTTATAAATGTGGTCACACCCTTTAACCCAGGAATGTCACTTTGGGGAATATGATCCAAGAAATCATTAAAAAGGAAAAAAATACAATGTAAGTTATAGTAGGAAAAGGAGGCGCTGCCAAAAGCCCACAGGCCCAGCACAGAGGAATGGGAGCTAACTAACCCTGGAATGTCAGGACAATGGGAGAAGCTAGGGCCTGGGTGGATTCGGGAATAAAAATCAAGAGGGCTGACCCGGGCGGGGTGGCTCATGCCTGTAATCCCAGCACTTTGGGAGGTCGAAGCAGGCAGATCACGAGGTCAAGAGTTCAAGACCAGCCTGGCCAACATGGTGAAACCCCCATCTCTACTAAGAATACAGAAATTAGCTGGGCATGGTGGCATGTGCCTGTAATCCCAGCTACTCAGGAGGCTGAGGCAGGAGAATCGCTTGGACCCGGGAGTCGGAGGTTGCAGTGAGCCGAGATGGTGCCACTGCACTCCAGCCTCGGCAACCAGAGCAAGACTCCATCTAGGAGGAGGAGAGAAATCAGGAGGACCGAGTGAAAAAAATGTAAGCGACCAGACAAAATCTAGAATGAGACCCACAGCCCCGGGCACTGATGAGAGACAGTGCTGGAAGCAGCGGCTGCCTCTGTAAACAGTGGGTAGATCAGGCAGTCCATGATTTGCTGGTGCTGTGGTTTGGTTTGGTTTTGTTGTTGTTTTAGAGATTTCATGTCATATCTGGAAACTTGTGGTTTACTTTAAGTTTCTTTATTCAGTTAATTAAATAAATACACATTTTTAAAGCAAAGAACAGATCCAAGTTGAGCCCAGCTGGGCCTTGGGATTCTTCAGAGGGGAGGCTGGTTTCTGAATGATAAAGAATTCCAGGAGAGGCCGGGCGCGGTGGCTCACGCCTGTCATCCCAGCACTTTGGGAGGCCGAGGCGGGTGGATCACGAGGTCGAGAGATCGAGACCATCCTGGTCAATATGGTGAAACCCCGTCTCTACTAAAAATACAAAAAATTAGCTGGGCATGGTGGCACGTGCCTGTAATCCCAGCTACTCAGGAGGCTGAGGCAGGAGAATTGCCTGAACCCAGGAGGCGGAGGTTGCGGTGAGCCGAGATCGCGCCATTGCACTCCAGCCTGGGTAACCAGAGCGAAACTCCGTCTCAGAAAAAAAAAAAAAAAAAGAATTCCAGGAGATTCTGAGGTTCTCCGCCCGCAGTACAGGAGATGGACCCCAGAAGAAAGACAACAGTGTGCCTTTCCGTGTGGATACCTCTGCAGGGAAGCCACCCTTGGGGAGGGAGAGGGCTGCTGGAGATCAGCTGGGTGGAGCAGCGCCTGGCCCAGGAAGCAGGAAGCAGCCCTACCTTGCCAGGACAGGTGTGGGGGAAGGGAAGGGTGAGGCCCTGAGGCCTGGGGGAGGCTCAGCCTAGAGGGAATCCCTTTTCCACTGGAGAAAGTCCCGGCAGCCACACCTAGCTCCTTTTCTTCCTGTCACTAGGGTCGCCATAATGACCTGGTTTCCTCAGGAAGAGACCCAGGTCACAGGCCAGGGCCAGTCCCTGGTTCTCCTTAGGAAGAGACCCAGATCCAGGACCCTCCCCCATCCCAACCCCACCCACCCCGCCACACACACATAGGCGGATACACATTCTCTGCATATAAACATATTCTGCACACCCGTTTCGTGTACACGCAAACTCTCTTTGCATATACACACTGTATGTGTGCACACACATTCTCTGCACACATGCCTACATGCACACACACATACTACAAACTCCTTGCCCCTACTGTCACAGCCCACACTCTCAGCAGCCTTGTGGCCCTCCTAGAAGCCCCCAACTGTCACAAAGGAGACCTCATCTTCATTCTCTCCTCCCCAGCCCAGCAAGAGACACCAACTCCCTCCCTCCTCTCAGGAAGACCCTGGTGTGGGTTTGGAAGGGGAGAGGAAAACAAAGCCTCCTTCTAACTGTCGCCCACTTCCTTCAATTCTCCGCGGGGCCCTACTTGCTGACCTTGGACAAGTCAGTTAACCCTCTGGACCCCCTTATCTGTAAAATGGGTCTAGTCTCACCCCAGCTCGCAGGATGTGTAAGGACAGAAGTAACTTAGAAGGCTGATGGCGCACAGAGGACGCTCGTTGGGCTCCCTACAAGACAGGAATCACTGTGACCACCACCATCCCTAAATTACAACTTTGGCAGCAAGGGGTAGGCTAAACCTGTGGTGCGCGGCCAGAGCTGAGCCGGGAGCAGAGGGAGCGAGGACACGCACCCGCGCCTCCCCCTGCAGTCTCGGGGCCCACACCCATTCCGGCGACAGCAGGGGAAGGTACCAGGTCCCAGTCTCCACCTGGGTGGGGAAGCCCCAGGCGCAGAGAGCGCTTCCTCCCCAAGTCTCCCTGCCTGGCCTCCAAGCCAACGCCCATTCAGTTGCCGCAGAGCGCACCAACCTGGGCGCAGCAGGGCGAGGGCTCCGGCTAGCGTCTAACCCTAGGGCCCCGCCCCCGGGAACGGCGAACAAGGGGTTCTAGTCCCCTAGCTCCCACAGGGGCGCCCCAGGTGCAGAGAAATGCCATATCTCCACCTCCTCTCCTGCAACCCCAGCCCAAACCCTCAACCCTTAGCCAACCAAAGATGCACTGCTGGGGAGCACGACGGGGAGTGATCACAGCAGGTCCCTGCCCAGGGGAGGGCACCGGAGAGGGGGTCTAGGCCCCCTATGTCCCACCCCCGGGTCCGACTCCCCCTAGTCTCCGAGGTGGGGGCGCGCTGCGGGAAACCCTCGCCTTCCTCAGGGGCGAACGCGCGGGGGCGGGTCGGCACCACAGTCCGCGCCTGGGCCAGGTCAGAGAGCTCACCGATGGACACGAGCTTGATGTTCTCCCGGTCCAGGAACTCGAGCGCCACGGACACGTTCTCGAGCTGCATCTGGCGAAAGGTGGGCCGCTGATGGTACTTGCGGTACATGCGCTTCTGGCTGAGCACCTCGAGCAGCGCGATAAGCCTCAGCCCGTCGCTCAGGTCGGTCTGCAGGTTGCCGATGCGTTTGTTCACGCACTTGAGGTGCTCGTTGCACCAGCGTGTGAACGTGTTCTGCTGGATCTTCTTCCACGGCGCGTCCTCCGCCAGATCCTTCTCGGTTACCGGCATCCTGGTGGCAGGGAGAGTGCAATGCGCCACGAGCTGCCGGGGACTGGTGTTTGGAGGCCTAAGGGCCAGAGGAGCGAGAACCGAGGCGGAGAGCGGGAGCGGGGTTCGAACTTGCTGCTACCGAAGCCGCGGCCGGTGCTGCTCTGCGGCCGCCCGCCCCTGGCCGCGCGAGGCGCCTGGCCTCGCGCCTGCGCGCTGAGCCGCCCCGCCCTCAAGCCCCGCCCCGTTCCGACCCTCCCGCGGGAGCTCCTGGGCCACGCTCGCCCTCTGCAGCCTGCCGCGGGCACTGCGCCCCACGACGCTCTGGGACCAGCACTCGAAACCCACCACCCCAGCCGCACGTACGGCTGCCTACATCATCCGGTCAGCCCCGGAGTGGGGGGACCCGCGGGGTCTGGGAGCCGGACAGAATGTGTCGGGCCGCAGTGGGACCTGCAGGAGGGGCGCGCGGGACGGAGGTCTCCATCCATCTATAGATTCAATAAAATTCACTAAGGGCTTTTATTGAGCTCCACCTGTGTACCTGGCATTCTTCCGCGAGCCTGTCATCAGTGACATAAATAAGACAAACGTACTGCACAAGGCCGGGCGCGGTGGCTCAAGCCTGTAATCCCAGCACTTTGGGAGGCCGAGGCGGGTGGATCACGAGGTCAAGAGATCGAGACCATCCTGGTCAACATGGTGAAACCCCGTCTCTGCTAAAAATACAAAAAATTAGCTGGGCATGGTGGCGCGTGCCTGTAATCCCAGCTACTCAGGAGGCTGAGGCAGGAGAATTGCCTGAACCCAGGAGGCGGAGGTTGCGGTGAGCCGAGATCGTGCCATTGCACTCCAGCCTGGGTAACAAGAGTGAGACTCCGTCTCCAAAAAAAAAAAATTCAAAAATTAGCCGAACATGGTGGCACTTACCTGTAATCCCAGCTACTCGAGAGGCTGAGACAGGAGAATCCCTTGAACCCGGGAGGCAGAGGTTGCAGTAAGCAGAGATCGTGCCATTGCACTGCAGCCTGGGTGACAGATTGAGACTCCATCTCAAGAAAATAAAAAAGAAAAACTGCAATATCAGGTAGAGTCTCTCAGTCCTCTCTCCATAGACACATCTTCCTCTGACTCTTTTTTTTTTTTTGCGATGGAGTCTCTCTCTGTTACCCAGGCTGGAGCGCAGTGGTGCAATCTCCACTCACTACCTCTGCCTCCTAGATTCAAGCGATTCTCCTGCCTCAGTCTTCTGAGTAGCTGCGATTACAGGCACCTGCCACCACACCTGGCTAATATTTATATTTTTAGTAGAGATGGGGTTTGACCACGTGGGCCAGGCTGATCTCGAACTCCTGACCTCAAGTGATCCGCCCACCTCTACCTCTTTTTATTTATTTATTTATTCATTTATTTATTTATTTATTTATTTATTTTAAAGACAGGGTTTCACCATGTTGGTCAGGCTGGTCTTGAACTCCCAACCTCAGGTGATCTGCCCACCTTGGCCTCCAAAGTGCTTGGATTACAGGTGTGAGCCACCATGCCAGGCCCAGGGCTGGGATTATAGACATGAGCCACTTCACCTGGCCTTTTTCTTTTTTTTTTTTTTTTTGAGACACGATCTCACTCCACCTCCCAAGCTGGAGTACTGTCACTCGATCTGAGCTCCCTGTAGCCTCAACCTCCCCAAACCTGGCTCTTTTAAGGACTCTTAAGATTGCATTGGACCAGCTGGTTTGTCCTGTTTTAAAATCAGCTGATTAACAACCCTAATCTTGTTTTCAACCTTAATTCCCCTTTGACATTTAAGGGAACATTCACAGGTCCTGGGAGTTAAGATGTCAAACTCTGTGGGGGCTGCTATTCTGCCTACCATAGCATACACTGAGCACCTACTCTGTTCTCATTCAGGTTCTGGGATATGGCAAAGACTCAGGCCAGCTCTCTGTTGACAAAAGACTGAATAATTACGACAGCAAGCGTTGAATGAGCACCTGCTGTTCCTCTGTGCCAAGCACAGTGCTAAGCAATTTCCTTGCTATTGGCTGTATTGGATAAAAGTAACATTGTGAGCTGAGTGCGGTTGCTCACGCCTGTAATCCTAGCACTTTGGGAGGCCAAGGTGGGCAGATCATAAGGTCAGGAGTTTGAGACCAGCCTGGGCAATATGGTGAATCCCCATCTCTACTAAAAAATATAAAAAATTAGTTGAGCATGGTGGCATGCACCTGTAGTCCCAGCTACTCAGGAGGCTGAGGGAGGAGAATCGCTTGAACCCAGGAGGTGGAGGTTGCAGTGAGCCAAGATCGTGCCATTGCACTCTGGCCTGGGTGACACAGTGAGACTTCTTCTGAAGAAAAAAAAAAAAAAAAGTAACTGTGTGATTGAGCAGCTTGCCCAAACCACACAGCACAGTTAGAACCGTAATGCAAGTCTATAAGAGAGTCACAGGGTGCCCTGGTACCAGAGAAGGGGCTCCTAACCCAGTTTGGGGGAGGAGTTGAGGGCAGGCAAGCTTCTGAGGAAGAGGGGTTGAGCAGGACCCAGGGCAAGGGCTGGCCACCTTGGGGGTTGCCCAAGAGAGGCCAGCCAATTTATGGAAGAACCATTCTGTAACAGGTTATTTGCATACAATCAATGCCAAAGTGCTTTGTTCAGACAGAGGGACTGAGTCACTAAAAATGGTCACAACAGCCTAGGGGAGAGAACATATGACCTGGCCCTGGCTTACAGTGGGGACTCAATAACTACACTTATGTGTCGCTTAACAATGGGAATGCTAGAGGACTTTGTCATGGTGGGAACACCAGAGAGTGTGCTCACACAGACCTAGATGGTACAGGCTACCACACATCCAGGATAGAGGGGGTCGCCTGTGGCCCCTAGACTACAAACCTGCACAGCAAGTTACTATATTGGTACCTAGGCAGTTGTTACGATAAGTATTTGTGAATCTAAATATTAAAAAGGTATAATAGGACTGGGCCTGGTGGCTCACACCTGTAATCACAGCACTTTGGAGGTCAAGGCAGGTGAATCACTAGGTCAGGAGTTCGAGACCAGTCTGGCCACCTTAGTAAAACCCCATCTCTACTACAAATACAGAAAAAAAAGAAAATAGCTGGACGTGGTGACATGTACCTATAATCCCAGCTGCAGGAGGCTGGGGCAGGAGAATCGCATGAACCCAGGCGGGGTTGCAGTGAGCCAAGATTGTACCATTGCACTCCAGCCCAGGCGACAGTGCGAGACTTTGTCTTAAAAAAAAATAAATAAATAAATAAAATAAAATAACAAGAAAAGGTATAAAAGGTAAAAAAGATAAAATTGGGCCAGGTGTGGTGGCTCACACCCGTAATCCCAGCACTTTGGGAGACCAAGGCAGGTGAATCAGTTCAGATCAGAAGTTCAAGACCAGCATGGCCAAAGTGGTGAAACCCTGTCTCTACTAAAAATACAAAAATTAGTGGTGGCAGGCACCTGTAATCCCAGGTACTCGGAAGGCTGAGGTAGGAGAATCGCTTGAACCCAGGAGGCGGAAGTTACAGTGAGCCGAGATCACACAACTGCACCCCAGCCTGCAAGACAGAGCGAGACGCCGTCTCAAAAACTAACTAAATTAATTAATTAAATAAAAGATAAATAAAAATAGTCCACCAGTATGGGCACTTACCATGAATGGAGATTGCAGCACTGGAATTTGCTCTGGTGAGTCAATGAGTGAGTGGTAAATGAATGTGAAGGCTTAGGACATTACTGTGCACTACACTTAGGCTACACTAAGTTTATTTTTTACTTTTTTTTTTTTTTTTTTTGAGATGGAGTCTGGCTCTGTCGCCAGATTGGAGTGCAGTGATGCAATCTCAGCTCACTGCAACCTCTGCTGCCTGGGTACAAGTGATTCTCCTGCCTCAGCCTCCCGAGTAGCTGGGAGTACAGACGTGTGCCACCATGCCCAGCTAATTTTTTTGTATTTTTAGTAGAGACAGGGTTTCACCATGTTGGCCAGGATGGTCTCGAACTCTTGACCTCATGATCTGCTTGCCTCAGCCTCCCAAAGTGCTGGGATTATAGGCATGAGCCACCATGCCTGGCCCACTAAGTTTATTTTTAAAATTTTTCCTCTTCAATAAGAAACTAACCTCAGCTTACTATAATTCTTTTATTTTACAATTTTTAAAAAATACTTTGACTCTTTGGCTCTTGTAATAACAGCTTAAAACATAAACACGGTAGGGTGCAGTGGCTCATACCTGTAATCCCAGCACTTTAGGAGGTGGAGGTGGCTGGATCATGAGGTTACGAGTTTGAGACCAGCCTGGCCAACGTGGTGACACCCCATCTCCATTTTTTTAAAAAAAAAGGATTTTATTTATTTAAAGCCTTATTCTGTAAGCTTTTTTCTGGGTTTAAAACTTTTTATTGGCTGGGCGTGGTGGCTCATGCCTGTAGTCCCAGCACTTTGGGAGGCTGAGGCAGGAGGATAGCTTGAGCCCAGGAGTTTGAGACCAGCCTGGGAAACATGGCAAAACCCCATCTCTACAAAAAGTACAAAAATTAGGCAGGCATGGTGGCACGTGCCTATAGACCCAGCTATTCTGGAGGCTGAAGTAGTAGGATCACCTGACCCCAAGGAGGTCAATAATAAAAAAATTTTTAAACTTATTTTTTATTTTTTTTACCTTTCAAACTTTATTGTTAAAACCTAAGAAAAACACGTTAGAGGCCGGGCGCGGTGGCTCAAGCCTGTAATCCCAGCACTTTGGGAGGCCGAGGCGGGTGGATCATGAGGTCAAGATATCAAGACCATCCTGGTCAACATGGTGAAACTCCGTCTCTACTAAAAATACAAAAATTAGCTGGGCATGGTGGCGCGTGCCTGTAATCCCAGCTACTCAGGAGGCTGAGGCAGGAGAATTGCCTGAACCCAGGAGGCGGAGGTTGCGGTGAGCCGAGATTGCGCCATTGCCCTCCAGCCTGGGTAACCAGAGCGAAACTCCATCTCAAAAAAAAAAAAAAGAAAAGAAAAGAAAAACAGGTTAGCCTAGTCCTACAAAGGGTCAGGATTATCGACATCACTGTCTTCCATCTGCACATCTTGTCTCACTGGAAGATCTTTAAGGGCAGTACTACACCGGGAACTGTCATCTCCTATCACAAAGTCTTCCTCTGGAATACCTCCCGGAGCACTGCCGATGACTGTTTTACAGTTAACTCTTTTTTTTTTTTTTTTGAGATGGAGTCTCGGTCTGTCACCCAGCCTGGAGTGCAGTGACACTTTCTCGGCTCATCTCAATGTCCACCTCCTGAGTTCAAGCAATTCTCCTGTCTCAGCCTCCCAAGTGGCTGGGACTACAGGCGCCAGTTACCACAACCGTATAATTTTTGTATTTTTAGTAAAAACAGGGTTTCACCATATTGGTCAGGCTGGTCTGGAACTCCTGACCTCAGGTGATCCACCCGCCTTGGCCTCCCAAAGTGTGGGATTACAGGCGTGAGCCACCACAGCCGGCCAACTTTTCTTTTTTATACTTATAAAAAACAGTGTACTTAGAAGGAGTACACTCTAACAATGAAAAGTATGGTGTGGTAAATACATAAACCAGTAACACACTTGTTTATTATCAAATATTATATACTGTATATAATTGTATGTGCCATATACATATATATTTTTTTTATTTTATTTATTTATTTATTTTTTGAGACAAAGCGAGACTTTGTCTCCCAGGCTGGAGTGCAGTGGCACAATCTCAGCTTACCGCAACCTCCGCCTCCTGGATTCAAGCAATTCTCCTGCCTCAGCCTCCCAAGTAGCTGGGATTACTGGCACCTGCCATCATGCCTGGCTAATTTTTTTGTATTTTTATAGAAACAGGGTTTCGCCATATTGGCCAGGCTGGTCTTGAACTCCTGACTCAGGTGATCGCCCCGCCTTGGCTTCCCAAAGTACTGGAATTACAGGCATGAGCCACCGTGCCTGGCCTGTGCTATATTTTTATAGGACTGCAGCACAGAAGGTTTGATTACACCAGCATCACCAAAAACACAACAGTAATGTGCTATGCTGTCTGTTGTTGGCAGAAATGTCATTATGTACATGTGACTGTATTTGAATGCTTGTTTCCATCATTAGTGATTAATTGGTAACATCTGCTACTGGTCAGCTGGTAATGACCAGACAAAGCTGGACTTGAACCTGGCGTCTAACTCCAAAGGCTGTATTTTGCCTGAGGGCCCCCATGCTCTCCCCTGGCCTGGGACATGCTTTTGTCCATACGGTGGGCCCTCTGAGCAGCAGATTCACCCCAGGCAGAGTTGGTAACCTCTTCCTTCCCCACCACCAAGGCCTCAGTTCCTCATGCTTTCCTCCACTCACACTCATCCATCAAAACTTATCAGCCAGTGTGACTCCGAGGGCCCTCCTCCCTGCTAGGTGAGATGAGGGACTGTGACCAACTCCACCCAACAGCCGCTAATTTGCCAAGGCTCCCCTCCAAGTGCCATTCAAAAAGTAAAAAGAAACAGGTAAAATTAATTACAATTATATACTTAACCCAATAGTAGGGTGACCCAATGTCCAGGTTTGCCCAGGACTAAGGCATTTCCTGGGATGCAGCCCTATCAGCACTTAAACCAGGGAAATTCCTAACAAACCAGAACAAGTTGATCGCCCTACCCAGAAGATCTAAAATGTTATCATTTCAACGTGCAATCAATATTTTAAAGTATTTTTATATTTTTGTTTGGGTACTGTCTTTGAAATACAATGTGTACTTTGTACTTACAAAACATCTCAGCTTAGACTGGCACATTTCAAGCGCTCAACAGCCACCTTTGGCCACTGGCGGCTTTCCTGTTGGACAGTGCAGAAGCAGAGATAGGTTTGATGTTGAAATAAACCAGTGAGGCCGGGCGTGGTGGCTCAAGCCTGTAATCCCAGCACTTTGGGAGGCCGAGGCGGGTGGATCACGAGGTCAAGAGATCAAGACCATCCTGGTCAACATGGTGAAACCCCGTCTCTACTAAAAATACAAAAAACTAGCTGGGCGTGGTGGCGCGTGCCTGTAATCCCAGCTACTCAGGAGGCTGAGGCAGGAGAATTGCCTGAGCCCAGGAGGCGGAGGTTGCGGTGAGCGGAGATCGCGCCATTGCACTCCAGCCTGGGTGACAAGAGCGAAACTCCGTCTCAAAAAAAAAAAAAAAAAAAAAAAAGAAAGAAATAAACCAGTGAAGAAATTGGCAACCCATAGCGCTCTCACCATCCTAACTTTGGGACCTCTATTTCTTTCTTTCTTTTATTTATTTATTTATTTTAAGTTTTTTGGTTTTTTTGAAATGGAGTTTCACTTGTTGCCCAGGGTGGACTGCAATGGCGCGATCTCAGCTCACCGCCACCTCTGCCTCCCTAGTTCAAGCAATTCTCCTGCCTCAGCTTCCCGAGTAGCTGCGATTATAGGCATGTGCCACTAAGCCCAGCTAATTTTGTATTTTTAATAGAGATGGGGTTTTGCCATGTTGGTCAGACTGGTCTCGAACTCCTGACCTCACGTGATCCACCTGCCTCAGCCTCCCAAAGTGCTGGGATTACAGGTGTAAGCCACCACACCTGGCCTATTTATTTATTTTTATTTTAAGTTCTGGGGTATATGTGCAGGATGTACAGGTTTGTTACATAGGTAAACATGCACCATGATGGTTTGCTGCATCTATCAACCCATCACCTAGGTATTAAGCCCAGCATGCATTAGCTATTTTTCCTAATGCTTCGACCTCCATTTCTTTTTTTTTCTTTTTTATAAAGACGGGGTTTCACCATGTTGGTCAGGCTGGTCTTGAACTCCTGACCTCAGGTGATCCACCCGCCTTGGCCTCCAAAGTGCTTGGATTACAGGCATAAGCCACCACACCCGGCCTCAACCTCCATTTCTGTATGTGAAACCCACCTGCACAATTCAGGATTCCCAGCTCTGTGAGAGGGGTCCCAAGTGAACCTTCATTCTGTGGTTTCTCAGTGTCCTGGGGTCCACTATTGTAGTCATTATATTCATGTCAGGATATTTGTAATCGTAAAAGTAGTAGTGCTCATAGTAATAGAAGCTTCTATCTCTGGAGTACTGACGTTATCTCATTTAATCTTTACAAGAACCCCAGGAGATGTTGTTTTTATTCCCACTTTACAGGTAAGGCAACTGAGGCTGAAAGGAGTAGTCATATGCCTGAGGTCACAGAGTGGCAGAGCCTGGATACTACAAAAGGCCCCTGGCAACAATCATGACTAACTGCAGGGACCTGGAGCTGACCAGAGTTTGTTTCCTCACATGTAAATGACATTGTTAAAATGTTTTCCAGGAGTTTCTGATAAATGAGAAACTGTGTGCATAGCATTTGCAAATAAGTATCTCCTGAGGGAGCCGATACCGCTATTATCATGATCATCATTGCACCTTTCTGACTGAACATTCAAAGAATGCAGGCTGAAGTTTTCAGATTTAGAAGCCCACTTTCCAAAGGGAATAGAAATGGACAACCAGGACTTGCAAAATGAATTCATGTCCTCCCCAGGGCGGGGCCTCAAGAGTCCTCACCCCAGGGCGGGGTCCTTCTCAGTTGTCATTTTACACCAACATCCACACCCTGCCGGCAAGAAAGAGAAGCAAAATATACAGCAGCATATTTCCTCTGCTTCCTCCCTGAAGGAAGGAGGAGCTGGTTTCTCAACAGCTCCCTAGAGAAGTGGGTGGGCTCACCCTCCAGCCCCAGTCTGGCTGTGGAGGTCCTGAAACCATCTGGGTAGGGTGCTGGTGGGAGGAAGAGGAGGAGTGCTGGGAGAGCAGGCCTTCCCCCATGGGGTGGCAAAAGACAATGGCATTTTGCAGTTCCAAATTCAAAATGGCACCACCAGCCGGCCTTGTCCTAAGATAAGGCAGGGGCTGCTGGCAGGCAGGCTGCTTGAAGAAGGTACAGGAGGCCAGGCCTGGTGGCTCACGCCTATAATCCCAGCACTTTGGGAGGCTAAGGCAGGCAGATCATGAGGTCAGGAGTTCGAGACCAGCCTAGCCAACATGGTGAAACCCCTGTCTCTACTTAAATAAAAAAAAATTAGCTGGGCCTGGTGGCACACACCAGTAATTCCAGCTACTCAAGAGGCAGGAGAAGAGCTTGAATCCAGGAGGTGGAGGTTGCAGTGAGTGGCGATTGTGCCATTGCACTCCAGCCTGGCAACAGAGTGAGACAATGTCTCAAAAAAAAAAAAAAAAAAAAAAGGCACAGAAGTCAAGCCAGGGGCTCATGCCTGCAATCCCAGCAATTCAGGAGGCTGAGGTGGAAGGATTTCTTGAGCCCAGGAGGTGGAGACCAACCTGGGCAACATAGTGAGACTCTAACTCAAAATATAAAAAAGGCAGCACAGGCCTTCACCCCAACCCTCCCACTCTTTTTTTTTTTTTTTTTTTTTTTGAGACGGAGTTTCGCTCTTGTTACCCAGGCTGGAGTGCAATGGCACGATCTCGGCTCACCGCAACCTCCGCCTCCTGGGTTCAGGCAATTCTCCTGCCTCAGCCTCCTGAGTAGCTGGGATTACAGGCACGCGCCACCATGCCCAGCTACTTTTTTGTATTTTTAGTAGAGACGAAGTTTCACCATGTTGACCAGGTTGGTCTCGATCTCTTGACCTCGTGATCCACCCGCCTCGGCCTCCCAAAGTGCTGGGATTACAGGCTTGAGCCACCGCGCCCGGCCCCAACCCTTCCACTCTTAAACCAGTGGCCAAGGTGGGGTTCAGAAGGGGCAGAGCAATGTTCATGGGAGCCATTCTCTACTGCTGGTTTATTCACACAGTGGGCTAGGCCATTGTATCTGTAGTCTCTCCTTTGATCCTCACAGCTTTAAGAAACGCCACACTAAGCATCTTAACATGGGTTATAATTTTTCTTTTCTTTCTTTCTTTTTTTTTGAGACAGGGTCTCAGACTGTCACCAAGGCAGATTGCAATGGTGTAATCACAGCTCACTGCAGCCTTGACCTCCCAGTCTTAAGCAATCCTCCTGCTTCAACCTTGTGAGTAGCTGGGACCACAGGTGCACACCACCACCATGACTGAATTTTTGAATTTTTTGCAGAGATAGGAGTCTTGCCATGTCACTCAGGCTGGTCCCAAACTCCTGGACTCAAGTGATCTGCCTGCCTCTGACTGCCAGTGTGTTGGGATTACAGATGTGAGTCATCACACACTTTTTTAAATCTCAAGAACACTATGAGCCTGATAAAGTAATCCTGCCTTATCTGTGACTCACATGTTCTAAGACCTCCAGTGAATGCATGAGGCTGCCCACAGTGCTGAATCCTCTATCTCCCAAGCTTTTAAAATCTGGTAACTGAGGCTGGGCACGGTGGCTCACACCTGTAATCCCAGCATTTTGAGAGGCTGAGGTGGGTGGATCATCTGAGGTTGGGAGTTTGAGACCAGCCTGATCAACATGGAGAAACCCCATTTCTACCACAAAAAAAAAAAAATCTGATAACTGAGAGGACTATGAGCAGGTGGTATAGACAGCATGTGTACACACTGGACAAAGGGATGATTCAGATCCCAGGCAGGACAGGGTGGGACAGGGTTAGATTTTATCATGCTACTCAGAACGGTGTGGTGTGCAATCTAAAACATTAATTCTTTCTGGAATTTTCTATGTTTTTTAATATTGTAGTTAGCTGTAGGAAACTGAAACATGGATGGTGAAACTGTGGATAAAGAACCACTGTGCTAACATTATCTTTCCCATATCACAAGTAGGGAAATTGGGGCTCAAAGAGAAAGTGACTTATGCAAGCTTCTGTAGGTATTAAGTGTCAGAATCTGAATTTGAACCCTAGTCTAACCAACTCCAGGAGCCAGCTCTGGGTTTTAGAGATCTCTTCAATCCCTCAGAACCCACAGCCCTGAACGCCCAAAGAGCAGCTTACCTTGCTATGGTAAAAGAATGAAGGTGGCGGTCACCCTTCACTCCACATCTGCGTGTTGTTCGTCAGCAGAGGTGGGGAGACAGGGCCTGCTCAGGGCTTCGACTTCCTCCCACTGGCCCTTTCCAGCCCAAGGTGGAACCCCGGCCAGAGCATGCCTCACACCGCACCCCAGTCTCGCTAGAATCACACACATGCAATTTCCAAATGACTGGGCTCTCTCCCTCCACCCAGTCTGGCTTTCACTTCTTTAGAAGATTTATGTGTGAATCTGTTTTATTTTGTTTTAACTGCAGACAAATGCCACAGGGCACTTCCCACTAAGGAAAACCGTCTAGCCACTGCTCACCTAGGAAAGCCTGTCTGCCTTCTAGCTGGAAGGCATGTCTCCCGGCTTTACGCTGACAAAGCCCTTTCCATCTTATCTCATCTACTCCTCCGCCAGCCAGGCTTAGCAGTATTGTTCTCAGAGCACTCAAGGACAGAGTGTTTATCCTTATCCCTATTATCTGAAAGAGTGGAGGCGTTTGTGGCCACTCACTGAATTGGTATGCAATGGGGACTCACGCAGGCAGCTCAGAAAGGTGAGGTGACTTGCTCAAGATCAGACAGTGTCAGCATCAGAACTCAACCTTTTGCTTGCTCTCTTTCTTTTTTGGGGGTAGAGGGACAGGGTCTCTCTGTTGCCCAGGCTGGAGTGCAGTAATGCAATCTTGGCTTACTGCAACCTCCACCTCGCAAGTTCAAGCAATTCTCCTGCCTCGGCCTCCCAAGTAGCTGGGATTACAGGCACCCGCCACAACACCAGGCTAATTTTTGTATTTTTGGTAAAGACAGGGTTTCATCATGTTGGCCAGGATGGTCTGGAACTCCTGGCCTCAAGTGATCTGCCTGCCTCGGCCTCTTCAAGTTCTGGGATTACAGGCGTGAGTCACCATGGCCAGCCACTCTTGCTTTCTGACTCCAAAACCTGTTCTCTAGTACTCCAAAATGTATATTCCAGGATACATTTACGAGCCACCGTGGCCAGCCACTCTCGCTTTCTGACTCCAAAACCTATTTTCTAGTGCTCCAAAATGTATCTTCAAGGAAGTTTATTGCAGCACTGTTTACAGCAAGCTAAATGTCCCTCACTAGTGGGTTGATAACATGCACTGTAGCTTTGCTTCTCAAAATGTGGTCCCACTAGCAGCCTGGACATCACCTGGGAGTGTGCAGAATCTCAGGTGCCACCCAGACTCACTGAATCAGGAGCTGCAGTTTAACAAGACCCGTAAGGTGATTCGTGTGTGCATTCAAGTTTCAGAGGAGCTGCATTACAGTACATCCATCAGATGAACTACTTGGGCACTTTTGAAGATTTTTTTTTTTTTTTGGGTAGAGATGGAGTCTTGTTATGTCACCCAGGTTGGTCTCTGCCTCCTGGGTTCAAGTGATCCTCCTACCTTGGCCTCCCAAAGTGCCAAGATTATAGGATGAATCCCTGCTGCACTCAGATGTATTTCTTTTTTTTTTTTTTTTTTTTTTTTTTGAGACGGAATTTCGCTCTTGTTACCCAGGCTGGAGTGCAATGGGGTGATCTCGGCTCACCGCAACCTCCGCCTCCTGGGTTCAGGCAATTCTCCTGCCTAAGCCTCCTGAGTAGCTGGGATTACAGGCACACGCCACCCTGCCCAGCTAATTTTTTGATATTTTTTAGTAGAAATGGGGTTTCACCATGTTAACCAGGATGGTCTCGATCTCTTGACCTCGTGATCCACCCGCCTCGGCCTCCCAAAGTGCTGGGATTACAGGCTTGAGCCACCACTTGTTTTTGTTTTTTGAGATGGAGTATCACTCTTGTCACACAGGGTGAAGTGCAGTGGCATGATGTCAGCTCACGGCAACTGCCATCTCCCAGGTTCAAGTGATTCTCCTGTGTCAGCTTCCCAAGTAGCGGGAATTACAGGCACTCACCATCATGATCAGCTAATTTTTGTATTTTTAGTAGAGACAAGGTTTTACCATGTTGGGCCAGGCTGGTCTGGAACTCCTGACCTCAGGTGATCCACCTGCCTTGGCCTCCCAAAGTGCTGAGATTACATGCATGAGCCACTGCGCCCAGCCTAATTTTTTTCTTACTGATAGAGATGGGGTCTTGCTATGTTGCATAGGCCAGTCTCTAACTCCTGGACTCAAACAATCCTCCAACCTTGGCCTCCCAAAGTGCTGGGATTACAGGCGTGAGCCTCCCCGCCTGGCCAGGAAAACAGTTTTGTAAAAAGTTAAACATTTGGCCTGGTATGGTGGCTCATGCCTGTAATCCCAGCAATTTGGGAGGCCAAGATGAGCAGATCAGGAGGTCAGGAGTTTGAGACCTGGCCAACATGGTATAATCCTGTCTCTACTGAAAATACAAAAATTAGCTGGGTGGGGTGGTACGTGCCTGTAATCCCAGCTACTTGGGAGGCTGAGGCAGGAGAATTGCTTGAACCTGGGAGGTGGAGGTTGCAGTGAGCCGAGACCGCACCATTGCACTCCAGCCTAGGCAACAGAGTCAGACTCCATCTCAAAAAAAACAAACAAGAAAAAAAAAAAAGAGAAGAAAAAGAAAAATAAACAATAAACAAAACAAAATACAAAAATTACCTGGGTGTCATTGCAGGCGCCTGTAGGAGGCTGAGGCAGGAGAATCACTTGAATCCAGGACGTAGAGCTTGCAGTGAGCCGAGATCACACCTTTGTACTCCAACCTGGGCAATAAGAGTGAAACTCCTTCTCAAAAAAAAAAAAAAAAAAAAAAAAGGTAAACATATCCTTACTATATGATCCAACCATTCCACTTCTAGGTAATGACCCAAGGGAAATTAAAGCATATGTACTTGAATGTTCATACCAGCTTTGTTTATAATTGCCAAAATCTAGAAACAACCCAAAGGTCCGTTAACAAGTGAACTGATGAACCAACTGTGGTGCATCCAGACGATGGAATCGTCCCGAGCAGTGGAAGGGAACGATTTACCGTGCACACAACGACACGGACACAGATGAATCTCAGAATAATTATGCTAAGTGGAGGGGCAAGGCCAGTTTTAAAAAAAGAGTGCATACTGTATGATTCCATTATATATAAAACTCTAGAAAATGCCACCTACTTTATAGTGACGGAAAGCAGATCAGTGTTTGCCTGGAGATGTCAGGGGTAAGCAGAGAGATATAAAAGGAGGAGATTACTAAAGAGTATAAGGAAACTTTCTTTTTTCTTTTTGAGACAGAGTCTCCTGCCGTCACCCAGGCTGGAGTGCAGTGGTGCCATCACGGCAGACCGCAGCCTCAGTCTCCTGGGTGCAAGTGATCCTCTAGCCTTAGTCTCCGGAGTAGCTGGAACTGCAGACACGCACCACAAACCCAACCAATTTTTGTATTATTTATAGAGATGGGGGTTTCACCATGTTGTCCAGGCTGGTCTCGAACTCCTGAGCTTAAGCAATCCTCCCTCCTTGGCCTCCCAAAGTGTTGAGATTATAGGTGTGAGCTACTGTGCCTGGCCTGGAAACTTTCTAGGGTGATGGATATGTTCACTGTTTTGATTGTAGTAATGGTTTCATGAATACACACATACATGTGTGAGCACGCACACACACACATATATACGTATATGTCCCTATGTATGTGTATATACATACGTGAGTGGGTATCAAACTTATAAAATTGTACATTTTAAATATATGCAGTTTACTGTATGTCAATTACAGTAAAAGGAAGGAAGGGAGGAAGGAAGGAAGGGAAGTAGGGAGGGAAGAAGGAAGGAAGGAAGGAAGGGAAGTAGGGAGGGAGGGAAGAAGGAAGGAAGGAAGGAAGGGAAGGAAGGAGGGAGGGAAGAAGGAAGGAAGGAAGGAAGGGAAGAAGGAAGGAAAGAAAAAAGGAAGGAAGGAAAAACAAGTGTGTTTCACTTTTTTTATTTCCTGGAGATGGAGTGTTGCTCTATTGCCAGGCTGGAGTGCAGTGGCATGATCTCGGCTCACTGCAATCTCCGCCTCCTGGGTTCAAGCAATTCCTCTGCCTCAGCCTCCCTAGTAGATGGGACTACAGGTGCATACCACCACGCCTGGCTAATTTTTTGTGCTTTTAGTAGGGATGGGTCTCATTATGTTGGCCAGAATTGTCTTTTTTTTTTTTTTTTTTTTTTTTTTGAGATGGAGTTTCGCTCGTTACCCAGGCTGGAGTGCAATGGCGCGATCTCGGCTCACCGCAACCTCCACCTCCTGGGTTTAGGCAATTCTCCTTCCTCAGCCTCCTGAGTAGCTGGGATTACAGGCACCTGCCACCATGCCCAGCTAATTTTTTGTATTTTTAGTAGAGACAGGGTTTCACCATGTTGACCAGGATGGTCTTGATCTCTTGACCTCGTGATCTACCCGCCTTGGCCTCCCAAAGTGCTGGGATTACAGGTGTGAGCCACCGTGCCCGGCCCTGGCCAGAATGGTCTTAATCTTCTGACCTCATGATTTGCCCGCCTCAGCCTCCCAAAGTGCTAGGATTACAGGGGTGAGCCACTGCACCCAACCTACTATTTTTTAATATTTATTTATTTAAAAAAATTTTTTTATTTTTTATAAGAGACGGGGTTTCACCATGTTG
Source organism: Saimiri boliviensis (assembly GCF_048565385.1). Lineage (NCBI taxonomy): Eukaryota > Metazoa > Chordata > Mammalia > Primates > Cebidae > Saimiri > Saimiri boliviensis. Next base: position 3,894,129 of record NC_133456.1, read on the forward strand.
GCCAAGCTGGTCTCGAACTCCTGGTCTCAAGTGATCCACCCACCTCGGCCTCCCAAAGTGCTGGGATTACGGGCGTGAGCCACCATGCCTGGCTTTATTTTTATTTTTTGAGACAGAGTCTCCCTCTGCCACCTAGGCTGAAATGCAGTGGCACGACCTCGGCTCACCGCAACCTCTGTCTCCTGGGCTAAAAATACAAAAATTAGCTGGGCGTGGTGGTGCATGCCTATAATCCCAGCTACTTGGGAGGCTGAGGGAGGAGAATCACTTGAACCCAGGAGGTGGAGGTTGCAGTGAGCTGAGATGGTGCCATTACACTTCAGCCTGAGCAACAGAGGTGGAGGTTGGAGTTAGCTAAGATCACACCATTGCACTCCAGCCTGGGTGACAGAGTGAGACTCCATCTCAAAAAAAAAAGAAATGAACAAAGACTTACTCCACACCCAGATTTATACCCAAGAAATGAAAACATATGTGCACACAGAAACTTGTACATGAATGTTTATAGCAACATTATTCATACTAGCCAAAACATAGAAATCACCCAAATTTTCGTCAATGGATGGATAAACAAAACCTGCTATAGCTCTACAATGAAATATTAATCGGCCACAAAAAGGAATGAAATACTGATACATGCTGCAACATGGATGAACCTGAAAACAATATGCTAAGTGAAGAAAGCCAAACACAAAAAGTCACATATTGTGTGTCTATTTCATATGATATATCCGTAATAGGCAATTCCAAAGAGATGGAAAGCAGATTCAAGGTGACCAAGGGTTCCAGAGGGGAGGATTGGAGAGTGACTACTGAATGGGTGCGGGGTGTTCTGTGGGTGATGAAAAGTTTGGAAACTAGAGAGAACTGGTGGTTATACAACATGGTGAATACACTAAACACCACCAAACTGTACATTTAAAAAAAAAACTATTATTATTATTTGAGACAGAGTCTTGCTCTGTCACCCAGGCTGGAGTGCAGTGGTGTGATCTCGGCTCACTGCAACCTCTGCCTCTTGGGTTCAAGTGATCCTCCCACCTCAGCCTCCAGAGTAGATGGGATTACAGATATGCACCACCACGCCAGGCTAACTTTTGTATTTTTAGTAGAGATGGGGTTTCACCATGTTGGTCAGGTTGGTCTTGAACTCCTGGCCTCACGGGATCCGCCACCTCAGCCCCCCAAAGTGCTGGAATTACAGGTATGAGCCACCACACCCGGCCAAATTGTACATTTCAAAATGATTCATTGTGTTATGTGAGTTTTACCTCAATTAAAAAAAAAAAAAAAAAGAAAGAAAGAAACAGGCGTGGTATTGTACATAGCAGAGAGACTTCAAACTGGGCAGTGTGGCTCAGAGTCATTTTAATAACTGCAAATCTTAACTTTAGGATCATATTGTTTCGTTCTGGAATTTCCATTTGATTCTTTTTTCTGGTTTCTAGTTTTCTGCTGACATTCTTGTCATGTAATTCCTTGAATGCATTAATCATGGCTGTTAGAGTCCCACCTCAAAGCCTGAGGGCAACTTCAAATTTCAGCTCAGCTTTCTGGGCCATGTGCAGGCGTTCTCAGCGGGAAGGTTGACTTGGTGTGTCCACCACGGTGAGAAGCAGGAAACATCTCCCCCAACCCTCTCACCTCTGCCCTAGCTCTTCTGCCTACGTGAGTAAAGACTTCAATGTTTCTGGCCTGGAGCGGTGGCTCACATCTGTAATCCCAGCAGCACTTTGGGAGGCTGAGGTGAGCGGATCACCTCACCTGAGGTCAGGAATTTGAGAGCAGCCTGACCAACATGTCTCTACTAAAAACATACAAAATTAGTCGGCGTGGTGGTACATGCCTTTAGTCCCAGCTATTGGAGAGACTGAGGCAGAAGAATCACTTGAACCCAGGAAGCTGAAGTGAGGCAAAATTGCGCCATTGCATTCCCGCCTGGGCAACAAGAACAAAACTAGTCTTAAAAAAAAAAAAAAAAAAAGAAAAAACCATATTCAACATTTCAAAGCAAAACATGAGAATTTCGTTTGGTGAAAATGCAGTTTTTGAAGTTGTGTTATTTATTTAATTATTTTGGGGACGTTTCTCCCTATTTCATTTCAAGAGATACTACACAGTATAATTTCTTAAAGAAATTAATTTTTCAGATAATAATAAAAGCTGCCATTTACTGAGTGCTTCGAAAGGGTCTATTTGGGAGGCTAAGGCAGGAGAATCGCTTGAACGCGGGAGGTGGAGGTTACAGTGAGCCGAGTTCACACCACTGCCCTCCAGCTTGGGCGACAGAGTGAGACTTCATCTCAAGAAACAACAACATAAATATTTTACATGTATTAACTCCCTTAGTCCTCAAAAAATGCTAAGATCAGGTTTTGCCGTCTCCAGAGAGAAGACGTTAGCCCAAGGACATTCAGCTTGACAGCATAAAGCAGAGACACAAACCCAGGTCCAGCCAACTCCCAGGCATTCTTCTCGGACCTAAGAACAAGTAGTGAGTAATTAGAAGAAATGAGAGTAACCAAATACGACAGGGCAAGAAAGCTGGGAAAAGCCGGACGCGGTGGCTCAAGCCTGTAATCCCAGCACTTTGGGAGGCCGAGGCGGGTGGATCACGAGGTCAAGAAATCGAGACCATCCTGGTCAACATGGTGAAACCCCGTCTCTACTAAAAATACAAAAATTAGCTGGGCATGGTGGCGCGTGCCTGTAATCCCAGCTACTCAGGAGGCTGAGGCAGGAGAATTTCTTTCTTTTTTTTTTTTTTCGAGACGGAGTTTCGCTCTTGTTACCCAGGCTGGAGTGCAATGGCGCGATCTCGGCTCACCGCAACCTCCGCCTCCTGGGTTCAGGCAATTCTCCTGCCTCAGCCTCCTGAGTAGCTGGGATTACAGGCACGCGCCACCATGCCCGGCTAATTTTTTGTATTTTTAGTAGAGACGGGGTTTCACCATGTTGACCAGGATGGTCTCGATCTCTCGACCTCGTGATCCACCCGCCTCAGCCTCCCAAAGTGCTGGGATTACAGGCTTGAGCCACCGCGCCCGGCCTAGGAGAATTTCTTGAACCCAGGAGGCGGAGGTTTCGGTGAGCCGAGATCGCGCCATTGCACTCCAGCCTGTGTACAAGAGCAAAACTCTGTCTCAAAAAAAAAAAAAAAGAAAAAGAAAAGAAAAGAAAGCTGGGAAAACAAGTGCCAACACCAGATGGAAAATGGCTGGGGAGGAGGGAGCAAGGGTAGAGCTGAATTCTGTTTGGCGGGCCCTGGCTTTGAAGACAGGTCACTTCGGCTTTCTGGCCTCAGTGTCTTCATCTGTAAAACAGGACTAAGAAGGGCTCGTATTTCCCTGGGCTGTTGCTTTGGACTGTAGCAGTCAGCCTCTTTTGCATCCCTTCTTTCCAAGTGGAGCTGAGACCTCGCTGTTGAGGGAAGTTTGGGTCAGGGAGAAGAAAACAGGGATTCAGCCTCCTGGGCCAGGTGCACAGAACCTCTGCCTTCTCTCGAAGGAACCTAGACTTCGATGCCAAGCCCTGCAAGCAGACAGGATGAAGAGGGCACCTTCCCAAACCAACTGAGGAATCCCCAGCAAGTCCCTATGTTCCCACAGGAAGGCGGGGCATGTACCACACAATCATCCCAGAACTTACCAGGCTCAGGACGGTGCCAGAGCGTGAATGCTCACTCAGCCACTCAATCAATGCACATTCATTGCGCCCCCATCTATCAGTCAGGACTCTTCTGGTTTCGAGTGGCAGGAATCCCGATAAAACTTCTAAAGCAAAAAGGGGTAGTGATTGGTTCCTGGAACCACACAGTCCAAGGGGTGGTTTAGGCATGTCTGAATCTAGGGCCTTGGTGACATCATCGAGAGCTGCCCTGCTCCATCCTGGTCTCCGCCTTCCCTCCTGTTGGCCTCCTTCTCAGGCAGGCTGTCCCCATGTGATGACAAAAATGCCCACCGTCTTCTCCAAGCCAACGTCCTCAAGAAGCCCCACAAGATGATCCCAACAGGGAGAGAGCACCTCTTTCCCAGAACTTCCAGCCAGAGTCCCAGCCGATGTGAATTGGTTCTGGTGACCATGGCTGATCCCCCAGTCCAGGAGACTTGGGCCTCTCATTGGCCAGCCCGGGATCCCACGCTCACTCCACCGCAAGAGGTGTGGCCAGCCACTAGCCGCTGACACAGGGAGGCAAAAATGACAGATTTACTGAGCCCCTGTAAATTACTCTGTGCCAGACACTGTTCCAAGAGCCATAGATACATATAAACCTCACAAAATCCTGTTATCTCATCAGGCAGGTGAGGTGAGATCGAGTTACTTGGCCCAAATCACACAGCTGGGAGATAGCCAGGCGGGGCCTCAAGTCCAAGCACTCGGGACACCTGTTGCTTAGTGATGCTGCCTGCCAGGCGTCAGCTCCACGAGGCTGGCCTCCTCATTGCTGTTGTCTGGAATCGAGCTACACCTGACCAGGCTGTGGGGGTTGGCTCTGTGGTTGTGTTACTTTACTGTGGCTGCTTTAATAAATTACCACAAATTTCATGACATAAAAGAATACAACTAGGCCAGCCGTGGTGGCTCACACGTGTAATCCCAGCACTTTGGGAGGCCAAGGTGGGTGGATCACTTGGGGTCAGGAGTTTGAGACCAGCCTGGCCAACATGGTGAAACCCTGTCTCTACTAAAAAATAGAAAATTTTCCATCCTGGCTAACACGGTAAAACCCTGTCTCTACTACAAAAAAAAAAAAAAAAAAAAAAATTAGCCGGGCATGGTGGTGCGCACCTGTGATCCCAGCTATTGGAGAGGGTAAGGTGGGAGATCACTTGAACCTGGGAGGTGGATGCTTCAGGGAGCTGAAATCGTCCTACTGCACACCAGCTTGGGTGACAGAGCAGGACTCTGTCTCCAAACAAAACAAAAAAACCACAACTGTATTCTCTCTCTCTCTCTCTCTCTTTTAGAGACAGGGTTTCACCATATTGGTCAGGCTGGTCTCGAACTCCTGACCTCAGGTGATCCACCCGCCTCGGCCTCCCAAAGTGCTGGGATTATAGGCATGAGCCACCGCGCCCACCCTAACAACTGTATTCTCTTACTGTTCTGGACGTCGGCAGTCAGAAATCAGTTTCACTAGGCTAAAGTCGAGGCATCAGCAGGGCTGGCTCCTTCTGGAGGCCCCGGGGGCTATCCTCGCCTTACCTGCTTCCAAAAGCCACATACATCTCTTGACTCATGGCCCTTTCTTCCATCTCCAAAGCCAGCAGTGCAGCAGCTTCAAATCTCTTTCTCTCTGTTCTCTGCCTTGTTGCCCTGTCTTCTTCTGTCTGAAAGACAGACGGGAAGAGGAGTTCCTTTTACAGGGCCTGCTGTGATTGCATGGGGCCCATCTGGATAATCCAGGATACTATCCCCATTTCAAGGGCTCTAACTGAATCACATCTGTGAAGTCTCTTTTGTCATGTAAGGTCACATTTACGGATTACAGGGATTAGGACTTGGACACCTTGAGGGGCCAATATTTTGCTTATCACAGTGGCAAAGTATGTGGGCTCTGAGTCTGGATATGGGGCCTTGAATCTGGGTAGCTCAACCTCTAAATTGCTGTGTCACCAAGTGATTTAACCTCCCTGTGCCCCAGAGTGCAGAGATCAGGAGGTGAGGGAGCCCCGCATTTTGAGGAAGTGAAAGCAATTCAGGCTAATGGAGGACGGGAGGAGTGGAGGAGGCCCTTGGCCTCAAGCCCACGCTCTGAGTCAGTTTCCGCGTCTGTAAAATGGAAATGATAACGGTGTCTACGTCACAGTGCCGGCTGTCATTGGATTAAATGAGTTAAGGCTCGTGAAGTGCTGAGCATGGTGCTTAGCACAGAGACAGTGCTCAATAAATGTTGGCAATTTGATATTGTCTCCGTTTGGGTTTCCTCAAAAGCAGACTCAAGTCCAGGATTCAAATGGAAGTCATTGATTTGGGAAGTGATTCCAAGCAGTGCTGGCAAGAGAGGTGGGAGGTGAGGCTGGAAGGAGAGGAAACCCACAAAACGTGCATTCATGAGTAGGCTGTTACTGCAGGCAGCTGGAGCTCCACCTTGCAGGGGAACCGAGAGGCCCAGGTAGAGTGTACCCTCCAAGGCACCTGAAGGGCTGGGCCTGCATCTATCATTACTCATTGGCTGAGGGCTATTGAGAAGGGGCTCTTTACTCACCACCCTCTGGCGATCAGAGAAAGTCACAGCTGATGGCCGGATGTGATGGATCAGGTCTGTAATCTCGGCATTTTGGGAAACTAAGGTGGGCAGATCTCATGAGGCCAGGAGTTCAAGACCAGCCTGGGCAACATGGCGAAACCCCCCTCTACAAAAAATACAAACATGAGCTGGGTGTGGTGGTGTGCTCCTATAGTCCCAGCTACCTGGGGGCTGAGGCAAGAGGATCGCTTGAACCTGGGAAGTTGAGGATACAGTAAATCATGTTCCTGCCACTGCACTCCAGCCTGGGTGACAACGTGAGACCCTGTTGGAAAAGGAAGGAAGGAAGGAAGGAAGGAAGGAAGGAAGGAAGGAGAGACAGGAGAGGAGAGTAGAGGAAGGGGAGGGGGAGGGAGAGGGAGAGGGGAAGGGGAGGGAAGGAAAGTCATGGCTGCTGGCAGCTAAAGTGAGGGTGAAGGGGCCTGAGTGGACATCAAGTGTGCTGCAGACATCACACAGGGCCATCCTGCCCGGAGCCTTGATCACTGGGACCAGCATCTCATGTGACTATACACAGAGGGACATCTGAAGAAGGTCTGGCTCCTTCTGTGCTGGAAATGGGGCCTGAGCCATCTGGGCCTCTTGGAACAGTTGGGAGAGGTTTTAAGCCAGTTTCGTTTCCTTTCTCCCAGATATAGGTGTTGTCGAGGGCAGGCTGAGGTGGAGGGATTAACAGAGTCCCACCAGTCCAGGCGGGGTTTTCATGGCAGGTGCCTGGGAGGCCAGCTCTGGAGAGTCCAGCACCTCAGGGCCTGAGAAGAAAATGGTGTCTGTGGACAAGTGCTTGGTTGGGGCTAAGCAGCTGGGAACACCAGTCACATCTCTGCTTTGTCCAGGGAAGCAGAAAGGCCATGAAGGGCCATGGAGGGCAAGTGGTGCAGGGCAGGAAGGAAATGACCTTTCAGAAGGACACAGGCTGGCCAGGCGCGGGGGCTCATGCCTGTAGTCCCAGCACTTTGGGAGGCCAAGGTGGGCAGATCACCTGAGGTCAGGAGTTCAAGACCAGCCTGACCAACATGGCGAAACCTTGTCTCTACTAAAAATACAAAATTAGCCAGGCATGGTGGCACACACCTGTAGTCCCAGCTACTCGAGAGGCTGAGGCAGGAGAATTGCTTGAACCCGGGAGGCGGAGGTTGCAGTGAGCTGAGATCACACAACTGCACTCCAGCCTGGGTAACGAGAGCGAAACTCCGTCTCAGAAAAATATTAATAAATAAATAAAAGAACACAGGCCAGGAGACCGCAGTCCTGGGTGGAGGGAAGGGCTGTTGTGGTTTTCTGAGATATTTTGGGCGTGAATAATGCTCAGACTGTAGGGTGGACACAAAAAGGGAGGTGGAGAGAGATCCCCAGAGACAGGGAAAGGTCAGCTGCCCTGCACAGCCAGAACCTCAAGAGGCCTTACCTGCATCTCCCTGAGGCGGTGAGAGGCAAAGGTCGCTTCTGGTTCAGGAAACTTTCAGAAAACCCATGGCGACAGGGTTGGTTTGGACATGAGTATGGAACTCTGGGGTAGTGCTCCCCCAGCCACTCTGCACCCCAGCACTTCCTCGCTCTGCCCTACACCCAGGAGGAACCCTGCTGACAGAATGTGGCCAGCTGCTGAGAGCCTGAGATTTGGGACAGACCTTGACTTCATTTGAAGTTCCAAAAACAGGCCTTCCTTCCTTAAGGGGCTCCTTCAACCCTTCCACCTCCCTGCCCCCATGATAGGTACACATGACCTCATTTGTCCTCTGTGAGGCAGAGGAAGAGAATTCTGTGTCGCCTTCCAGTCTCCCTGATCCAGGAGCCCCTATGGTCAAGAACCTATCAGCCTGCGTCCTGGTCTCAGCTCTGCTAGCTGTGTGATTTTTTGTTTTGTTTGTTTTGTTTGAGACAGAGTCTCACTGTGTCGCCCAGACTGGAGGGCAGTGGCACAATCTCAGCTCACTGGAACCTTTGCTTTCAAGGTTCAGGTGATTCTTATGCCTTACCCACTGAAGTAGCTGGGATTATAGGCATGCAACATCACGACCAGCTAATTTTTGTTTGTTTGTTTGTTTGTTTTGGAGACATAGTTTTGCCCTTGTTGCCCAGGCTGGAGTGCAATGGCGCAGTCTCGGCTCACTGCAATCTCTGCCTCCTGGGTTCAAGCGATTCTCCTGCCTCAGCCTCTGGAGTAGCTGGGATTACAGGCATGTGCTACCACACTCAGCTAATTTTATATTTTTAGTAGTTTCACCATGTTGGTCAGGCTGATCTCAAACTCCCAACCTCAGGTGATCCACCCACCTCAGCCTCCCAACGTGCTGGGATTACAGATATGAGCATCCACACCTGGCCTAATTTTTGTACTTTTAGTGGAGATGGGGTTTCGCCATGTTGGCCAGGCTGGTCTGGAATTCCTTAACTCAGGTGATCCACCTGCTTCGGCCTCCCAAAATAGCAGGATTACTGGCATGAGCCACTGCGTCCAGCCTAGCTGTGTGCCTTTGCAAGTTACCTGACCTCTCTGAGCCTCCACTACCTTCCTCTCAGTAAATGGGCTGATCACAATGGGACCCACCTGATGAAGTTGTAAGGCCCAAATAAGTTCGTTTCCTGCAAAGCACTCACACAATGCCTGGCACACAGGAAACCACCAACTTCTCTGTCTGATATATGTTGTACCATTCATCCTCATGACAGCCCAACTGCACTCGCCTTGTACCCTGTATGGTCCCCATCATCCTGCTGTGATGGCTTACAACATTCTAGTAACTTCTCAGACCCCTCCCTTGAAACTTTGAGCCAGGCACTGCTCCGTTGTTGGGTGCTCTAAAAATAGTCACATTGAAAGAATGCTTGTTTGCCAGGTGTGGTGGCTCACACCTGTAATCCCAGCACCCTGGGAGGCTGAGATGGGCAGAATCCAAGGTCAGGCGATCAAGACTATCCTGGCCGACATGTTGAAACCCCGTCTCTAATAAAAATACAAAAAATTAGTAGGGGGTGGTGGCACATGCCTGAAGTCCCGGCTACTCGGGAGGCTGAGGCAGGAAAATCACTTGATTCTGCCTCCCTAGTGGGAGGCAGAGGTTGCAGTGAGCCAAGATCGCACCACTGCACTCCAGCCTGGGCAAAAGAGTGAGAATCCACCTTAAAAAAAGAAAGAAAGAAAGAACTCTTGTTTGACAGACCATGATGCTGTGGGTGGAGGGTTTCAGGGACATATACATGGTTCCCAACAATGGGCAGGGGCATTCAATATACAATATGCAGAGTCTAGCCCATGCTACTACATCTTATCTGCAATGTTTGAGTGGCTTCTGTATGTCAGGCCTTGGGCTGGGCTCTGGGGAGAGACAAAAAAGCAGGGAAACTCTGAGCCTTATTCTTGAGGTGCTAAATTTTGCAGGGAGGATAAATCCACGAATGTCCGGAATACACCAGGCATTCCATACATGAGCCTCAGCTCTTTGGATCTGCCTTATGGCCCTATGTCCTGGCATGCAGTGCTCAAGAAATATTCATTGATCAGGCTGGGCACAGTGGCTCACACTTGTACCCAGCTCTTTGGGAGGCCGAGGCGGGTGGACCATGAAGTCAGAAGTTCAAGACCAACCTGGCCAACATGGTGAAACCCCGTCTCTACTAAAAATACAAAAATTAGCCAGGCATGATAGTGAGTGCCTGTAATCCCTAGCTACTTGGGAGGCTGAGGCAGAATAGTCACTTGAACTCAGGAGGCAGAGACTGCAGTGAGCCGAGATCTTACTACTGCACTCCAGCCTGGGCAACAGAGTGAGACTCTTGTCTCGGAAAAAAAAAAGAGAGAGAGAGTCACAAATGAGATGATCTGAGGATGAGAAAAAAAGCTTTAATTGTCAGGCAGAACATCATGGAGCTTAAAACCACAGACTCTGGCCAGACTTCCTTGTCCAAGTCCTGCCTTTGCTGTTTCTAGGCTGTGTTCCCCCAGCTTCTCTCCAATTTGGCATTCTGATCTTTTTTTAAAAAAATTTTTTGGCCGGGCGCGGTGGCTCAAGCCTGTAATCCCAGCACTTTGGGAGGCTGAGGCAGGTGGATCACGAGGTCAGGAGATCGAGACCATCCTGGTCAACATGGTGAAACCCTGTCTCTACTAAAAATACAAAAAATTAGCTGGGCTTGGTGGCGCGTGCCTGTAATCCCAGCTACTCAGGAGGCTGAGGCAGGAGAATTGCCTGAGCCCAGGAGGCGGAGGTTGCGGTGAGCCGAGATCGCGCCATTGCACTGCAGCCTGGGTAACAAGAGCGAAACTCCGTCTCAAAAAAAGAAAAAAAAAAATTTTAATATAAAAATAGAGATGAGATCTCACTCTGTTGCCCAGGCTGGTCATAACTCCTAGGCTCAAGTGATCCTCCCACCTCAACCTCCCAAAGTGTTGAAATTATAGGCGTGAGCTGCCATATGTGGCCTGCATCCTCATGTTTAAAAAGGGCATGATAATTATTATCTTGCTCCAAGGGCTACTACGGAGACGAAATGAAATTGTGACTGCCAGGAGCCAGGCACAGGGTGCAGCTGAGGAAAAGGCCTGGTGAATGAATGCTGGTACCGGTCTGTGAACCTTTTCTTGTCCCCATTCACCTGGAGTGTCTCCTTCTTTTCCCTAAGCTCCCCAAGCCTAACTTACTCCTACTTAGCTTGGTTTTTGCCGCCTCGACAAAGCTGCCCTGCTCCGCAGGGTGGAAGTGTATGGAGATCTCAGGGCGTTGCTGGAGCACAGGTGCACGCCCCACACCTGGTTAGTTGCATTCCAGACCTTCCACTCCATGCGGAGGATCTGTATCCATCTCAACCACAGTCATGTCCCTACACCTGGCACAGGGGGTCAAGCACACAATAAACGCTGAGTGAATAGAGGGAATAAATTAGTGGGTGGGTAGATGGATGGATGGACGGGTACCAGGCTGAGGGACAGCGTTCGTCCCGCAGGCTGTGAGTAGCACCAAGGCGTGGGGCATCCACAAGTGTGTGGCCTCGAGCCTGACAGTTCAGGCCTGAGGAATCTACATCCTGTCCCTGCCCAGGGTGGGGTGTTTGCTCTACTCTCATTTCCACAAAACAATGAACTGCAAACACCTGCAATCCAGGAAGATGATTCTAGAAAGTTAAACGGCCCTTCCCTCCCTGACCAGCAAAGGGTGACAGGGTCTCTGCCATCCATATGTGGTTGGCTTCATGATCCTGGAAACTGCACTCCCAAAAGCCTACAGTCGCCACTTTTAGTTTTTCTTTTATATGTAGGAAAACATTATACTCACACGCCTTCCACTTTATCTCACTGATTTACAGATTCCTGCGGCCTCTCCTGAAAGATAACTTGCACCTAACTGAAAGTATTATGTACTCTGCATTCGGTTTTATTGTCATTTGACATCTTACTTTTCGTGATATCAGAAGGTATTTATCCGTGTCACCACTCGTAGCTGTGGCCAGGTCCTTGTTGTACGGAATGTCATTAACTGACCCATCCCCTCACAGTCAGACATCTGGAACTGGGCTGCTTACAGAGTCTCATAATCCAAGCAGCCCTGTGGTTGGGTGCAGAACAGCATGGCCAGGGTACCGCCCTTGTGTAAAAAAGGTGGAGAGAAGTACATCTATTTGCCTGTCTGTGCATTAAATGTCTCTGGAATGATTCATAAGAAAATGGTAACATTGCTACTTTTGGGGACAGAGATGGGAGGACTTATCACCATGTATGCCCTGGTACCTTTTGCATTTTTGCATTTTACCGCACACATAGGTTTTCTTTTTAAAAGGTAATTAACATTTTAAAAATAAAGATTTCTGGCCAGGGGCAGTGGCTCATGCCTGTAATGCTAGCACTTTGGGAGGCCGAGGCGGGAGGATCACAAGGTCAGGAATTTGAGACCATCCTGGCCAACATAGTGAAACCCCGTCTCTACTAAAAATACAAAAATTAGCCAGGCGTGGTTGTGTGCGCCTGTAGTCCCAGCTACTTGGAAGGCTGAGGCAGGAGAATCGCTGGAACCTGGGAGGCAGAGGTTGCAGTGAGCTGAGATCGAGCCACTGCACTCCAGCCTGGGCGACAAGAACAAAGCTCCATCTCAAAAACAGAACAAAACAAATTTTTTCTTTGAGACTGGGTCTCACGCTTTTGTCCAGGCTGGAATGCAGTGGGATGATCATAGCTCACTGCAGCCTCAAACTCCTGGGCTTGAGCAATCCTTCCACTTCAGCCTACTGAGTAGCTAGGATTACAGGTGCCCGCCATCACGCCCAGCAGTTTTGTTTTGTTTTGTTTGGTAGAGACAGGGTCTGGCTTTGTTGCCCAGGCAGGACTTCAATTCTTGATTTCAAGTGATTCTCTTGCCTTGGCCTCCCAAAGTGTTGGGACTCCAGGCATGAGCCACCACACCAGGCCTCTCCTTGTTTCATGACTCTAACAGTATTGAGGACAATGGAATGTCCTATAGAATGTTCGCTACGTGAGTTCATCGCTGGATCTGATTTTCTCATAAATAGGCCTGGCTAATAGTTTTTTTCTGAGATAGAGTTTTGCTCTGCACCCAGGCTCATGTGCAGTGGCATGAACACAGCTCACTGCCGCCTTGACCTCCCACCTCAGCCTCCCAAGTAACTGAGTCTACCGGCATGTTTTTTTTTTTTTTTTTTTTTGAGACGGAGTTTCGCTCTTGTTACCCAGGCTGGAGTGCAATGGCGCGATCTCGGCTCACCGCAACCTCCGCCTCCTGGGTTCAGGCAATTCTCCTGCCTCAGCCTCCTGAGTAGCTGGGATTACAGACACGTGCCACCATGTCCAACTAATTTTTTTTGGTATTTTTAGTAGAGACGGGGTTTCACCATGGTGACCAGGATGGTCTTGATATCTTGACCTCGTGATCCACCCGCCTCCGCCTCCCAAAGTGCTGGGATTACAGGCGTGAGCCACCGCGCCTGGCTTGCAGTGAGCTTTGATTGCACCACTGCACTTCAGCCTGGAAAACAGAGAAACACCTTGTCTCTGTTTTAAAAAGGACAAGAAAAGAAATTCCTGGCCAGGTGCGGTGGCTCACGTTTATAATCCCAGCACTTTGAGAGGCCAAGGCGGGCAGATCACCTGAGGTTGGGAGTTTGAGACCAGCCTGATAAACATGGAGAAACCCTGTCTTTACCAAAAATAACAAAAAAATTAACTGGGTGTGGTGGCACTTGCCTGTAATCCCAGCTACTCAGGATGCTGAGCAGGAGAATCACTTGAACTTGGGAGGTGGGGGTTGTGGTGAGCGGAGATCACACCATTGCACTTCATCCTGGGCAACAAGAGTGAAACTCAGTCTCAAAAAAAAAAAAAAAAAAAAAAAATTTGCTGAGCATGGTGGCAGGTGCTTGTAATCCCAGCTATTCAGGAGGCTGAGGCTGAAGAATTGCTTAAACCCGGGAGGTAGAGGTTGCAGTGAGTTGATATCGCACCACTGCGCTCCAGCCTGCGCAACAGAACGAGACTCCTGCTCAAAAAAAAAAAAAAAAAAAAAAAAAATTCCCTCCCTGAGCTTGCACCTTGCTGGCTAGTAGCATAGGGGGTACTCCAGCCTGGGTGACAGAGCGAGACTCTGGCTCAAAATTAAAAAAAAAAAAAAAAAAAAAAAAAAAAATTCCCTCCCTGAGCTGGGACCTTACTGGCTAGTGGCATACGTGGTACCAACTCTGGCCTCCGGACGTCCTCAGCCCAGAGCCATTTCCACCACAGAAAGCACCCAGACATCATCCAAAGTGAACGCTCAGATGATGTAAACCTCAGCGCAGAGAACTCACAGGAAGGAAGGTCATTCTGAGGTCTGATGAGTCAGGGGAGCACAGAGACATTCCTTACATTTTCACTATAAGTTCTGCTGATAGAGGTCTCATGTGGGTCTGGTGTTCGTCTAGGGTTGGGTGGAGCTGTTTCAACATGAGAAAAGGCTGTTACAATAGAAATACAATAAAAGGTGGTCATGCTGATTTAGCAGGAAGTAAGTGGAGCCAGAAAATCAAATTGGGGGTGAGGGTGGGGAAGAGGAATGGGGCTTTGCAGATGAATCCAGCAGCAAATAGGCCCATGCCTGGAAGGAAGTTAGTCTGAGGCCACAAAAAATCAGGCAGGGAGGTACATTGCTGGTCGCTACACATATTGGTGTCACCTTATCCCTAGAGGACATGTGGGTAGTTTCTAAGAGAAACCATAAATGGGTGATAAAAGTAATGCTGGGTCGGGCGTGGTGGCTCATAGCTATAATCCCAGCACCTTGAGAGACTGAGATAGAAGGATCCCTGGAGCCCAGGAGTTTGAGACTAGCCTCGGCAAAATGGCAAGAATGTCTCTACAGAAATAACATGCCGCCGGGCGCGGTGGCTCACGCCTGTAATCCCAGCACTTTGGGAGGCGGAGGCGGGTGGATCACGAGGTCAAGATATCAAGACCATCCTGGTCACCATGGTGAAACCCCGTCTCTACTAAAAATACCAAAAAAAAATTAGTTGGACATGGTGGCGCGTGTCTGTAATCCCAGCTACTCAGGAGGCTGAGGCAGGAGAATTGCCTGAACCCAGGAGGCGGAGGTTGCGGTGAGCCGAGATCGCGCCATTGCACTCCAGCCTGGGTAACAAGAGCGAAACTCCGTCTCAAAAAAAAAAAAAAAAAAAAAAAAAGCTCACTGCAGCCTTGAATTCCTGGGCTCTAGTGATTTTCCTCGGCCTCCCAAAGCATTGGGATTACAGCGTGAGCCACTGCACCTGGCTCAGGAGGGGAGTTTCCGAATATCAGTTTGCCCAGCTGTAAAATGGGATAACTTCTCGCTCGTAAAGAACAGGTGAAAGTACTTTGCAGAAGGTACAATCAGTTCAAATACAAGACCTCAAACCTTCTACTGAGGGCTTAAGGGAAGATGAAAAGTGAAGGGGTGAGTGTGGGGTGGGTATAGTCCAGAGCAGCCCTTCTCACAATAGCCTTTTTGAGAATGGAGTGGAGGTGGGTGGGATCTCAGACCTTAGCTTTAAAATTTATGAAAATGACATTCTATGTACTAAGGGCAGAGTCAGCTTTAGGGCATGTGACCCAGGCTCAGCTGTCACCAAAATTCTTTAAAAAAATTTTTTTCGAGACGAGGTCTTGCTCTGTTGCCCTGGCTGGAGTGCAGTGGTGTGATCACAGCTCCTGCAGCCTTGACGACCCGGGCTCAAGCCATCCTCCCACCCCCAGCCTCCCAAGTAGCTGGGACCACCAGCAGCACCACCATGCCTGGCTAACTTTTTTTATTATTTGTAGAGATGAGGTCTTGCTCTGTTGCCCAGGCTGGTCTTGAACTGCTGGGCTCAAGCAATCCTCCAGTATTGGCCTCCTAAAATGCTGGGATTACAGGTGGGAGTCACTATGCCCAGCTGATATTCTTGGTAATTTCTGAACAAGGGCCTCACATTTTCATTCTGCACCAGGCAGGTCCTGCTATTGGCACTCAGTGTAAGAACGGGAGGGTGACGGGCCACAGCCTGGGATTCATCTGGAGAGGCAGAGAGGAGGCTGTGGTTTGGGAGGATGGCTGAAGCTGGGCCCCAGGGGAAAAAAAAAATCCCTGGGATGGGAGACAGGCTTTTCAGGAAGTCTTGCTAAACTGGGAAGGAACCTTGCCTTTTAAATTCCTGAGAAACCTTCGGTGAAACTTCCATTTCTGGGGTGGGGAAGGGGGTGATGTTAGAGGGACAGTGAGTCTGTGTTGGGACTGGGTCCCACTCCGTGCCTATAAGGGGAGGAAGGACAGAAGATGTACTGGGCGTGCCTGCATGCCTGCCACAGGCTGGGCGTGTTTGCTGGGAGAAGAAAATATACCAATAAAATAGGTTAAAAGCCTCCTCTGACTCCCCCTTGTTGCCGGCTGTAGGCTGAGTCTGCGCAGGGGGATCTGTTATTCCCTGGGTGTGGAGGTGTCCTGATGAGGGAAAGGGACTCAGGCTGGTGGGACCAGGGAAAGCAAAAGGAGAAAGCAGATGAGCTACAAGTCTGCCTTCCTTCGTGGTCCAGGACGCAGCCCTCCTGCGCAAATAAATAACTCACCATCCTCCTGCGCCCAGCTGTCACCAGACACCTGCAGGCGAGCTCACTGCACCCTTCCTGTCATGGTGCTACCCCAGCCCCCTTCAGCACACCGCGTCAGCACCATCCTAGAAAATCTCCAGCCAGCCTGTGTTTCTTTGCAGCTGGCTTCTCTCATGCAGGCTGCCCGCTGCCTCCTCGCAACGTATTTTCCTACTGTCTCCAATCAATCGGTCTTTCTTCACCTACAACTGTCTTGGTAAATTCTTTTACCCCCATGCCACTGGCCCAGATAGCCATCACTCCCCTTCAACATTTGGGTCTCCAAACTCTGGGATTTTGAGGGGGACGGGACAATAGCTTCCAGTTGAGAGCTCATTCTGTGGGTCCCTGAGGAAGGGAAATGAGGCTAACAGAAAAAGGAGGTGCTCGGCCCCTGGCCTGAGCCTCAGCCCTGATTTATGCCTGCATTCCACTTGGAAGCTGGCCAGTTGCCCTCCCGGCCCCTGGCTTTATTCCAGACACTGCCTTTAAGTGGGGCCTCACCCAGGCCCTGCCCAGCTCTACCTCCACACCTTTGTCCCCACCTGAAACCACACCCCTCCCAATGCACCAATCCAAGTCCCACCTCCTTTTCAAGGTCCAAGACTAGACCATCTCCTCCCTGGGCTGTTCCAGCTTCACTCTCTCCTCTGAACACTTACAGCAAAACTGACACGACCCAGTCAGGATCTTGTGGGCCACTGCCTCAGGGTCTCATTACTTTGTTTGTTTTGTTTTCTGAGACGGAGTCTCACTCTGTCACGAGGCTGGAGTGCAGTGGCGTGATTTCAGCTCACTGCAAACTCCAACTCCCTGATTCAAGTGATTCTCCTGCCTCAGCCTCCTGAGTAGCTGGAATTACAGGCAGGCACCACCATGCCCAGCTAATTTTTGTATTTTTAGTAGAAACGGAGTTTCTCCATGTTAGCCAGGGTGGTCTCAATCTCCTGACCTCATGATACACCTGCCTCAGCCTCCCAAAGTGCTGGGATTACAGGCATGAGCCACTGCGCCCCACCAGGGTCTCACTGTTTCATGAGGGTCTATGTATTGAGCTCAGAGCAGCTGTTTCTTAGGTGCCATGTATAATAATAAACAGCTACAAGTGTGGGCTCTCGAGTCAGAGAGGCCTGAGTTCAGCTCCTGGCTGCAGCGGTGTGATCTTGAGCACCTTACCCAGCATTCCTGAACCTCAGCTTCTCCACCTATAGCGTAAGGATGGTGTCATGGGTTTGTTGAGATAATTTATTTTTGAGACAGCGTCTCATTCTGTCACCCAGGCTAGAGTGCAGTGGCGCAATCTCGGCTCGCTGTAGCCTCTGCCTCCCAGGTTCAAGCCATTCTCCTGCCTCAGCCTCCCGAATAGCAGGGATTACAGTTGTGTACTACCACATCTGGCTGATTTTTGTGTTTTTAGTAGAGATGAGATTTTGCCACATTGGCCGAGCTGATCTTGAACCCCTGTCCTCAAGGGATCCTCAGCCTCCCAAAGTGCTGGGATTATAGGTGTGAGCCACCATGCCTGTTGAGATCATTTGTAAGGTGAGAGGATAACCAACAATGGCTGCTGATATTATTGTTGCTGTTACGGTTGTTATGACTGGGAATGGAGGAAGAGGACTGTGGATAGACACAAATAATACAGATGATTGGAGCCAATGCACATGTAGGACATACCGTGTTTCAGGCAGTGCTCTGAGTTTTACAGTGAAGTCATTTAATGTGGCCAGGCACGGTGGCTCATGCCTGTAATCCTAGCACTTTGGGAGGCCGAGATGGGCAGATCATGAGATCAGGAGTTCAAGACCAGCCTGGCCAACATGGTGAAACCCCGTCTCTACTGAAAATACAAAAATTAGCTGGGCATGGTGGTGCACGCCTGTAATCCCAGCTACTCAGGAGGCTGAGGCAAGAGAATCTCTTGAACCTGGGAGGCGGAGGTTGTAGTGAGCTGAGATCGTGCCATTGTACTCCATCCTGGGCAACAAAAGCAAAACTCTGTCTCAAAAAAATTAATAAAAAGAAGCCATTTAATGTTCATGATATCCCTGTGAAGCTGCCGTGATTATTTCCCCCATTGGGCAGAGAAGGAAACTGAGATACATGGAAGGTTATTAAGTGACTTGCCCAACATCCTGCAGTCTATAACAGAGCTGGTATCTCAAAGCCTGCACCTTGCCCACCAGCTACATGAGCCCTCAGCCCCCACCACTCTGCCCCTCCCTTGAGAACCACGGCTGCGGCACTACTAGTCTCGATGGAGCTGGTGATAGATGCCCCACTGCCTAAGGAAAAAGATCCTATTTATTTAGAGACTGAGTCTCGCTCTGTCACCCAGGCTGGAGCGCAGTGGCACAATCTCGGCTCACTGCAACCTCCACCTCCCAGGTTCAAGCAATGCTTGTCCCTCAGCCTCACAAGTAGCTGGGATTACAGGTGCACACCCACCACGCCTGGATAATTTTTTTGTTTTTGAGACAGTCTCGCTCTGTCTCCCAGGCTGGAGTGCAATGGCGCTATCTCAGCTCACTGCAACCTCTGCCTCTCAGGTTCAAGCGATTCTCCTTCCTCAGCCTCCTGAGTAGCTGGGATTACAGGCGTCTGCTACCGAACCTGACTACTTTTTTCTTTGTATTTTTAGTATCGATGGGGTTTCACTATGTTGGCCAGGCTGGTTTCAAACTCCTGACCTCAAGTGATCCACTTGCCTCCCCCTCCCAAAGTGCTGGGATTACAGGCCTGAGCCACCGTGCTGCCCCGCTTTGTCTTTAAATGCTTTTGCTTTCCAGGTAGCTAATATTTACTGAACAAAAACCACCACCTAGGAATTGTGCAAAGGATCAAAGTACCTCCTTTAATCCTCAAAACAGCCCTATGAGTTAGATGCCATTGTTATCCCCATTTCACAGGACAGGACTGTGCTCAGCTTAAATAGCTTGCTCAGGGTCACACAGTAGGAAATGGCAGTGCAGGGATTTGAACCTAGGTTTGCTCCATTTTCCTCCCCAAATGGAGGCAGACAGGTCCCTTTCTACAGTGTGTTCCTGGAGCCCATTCCATTCTTAAGGCTTCCCTGCCTGGAAGCTGGCCCACAAATCACAGCAGCAGGCTTCGGGAGGCTGGACCTGAGGGTGGCTTGCCATGCTCTTTGGCTTCTCCATCCAAGAATGTGATGAGGTCAGAGTGACCCACCCCTCATCCCACCCTGGGCAGGAAGAGGCAAGCTCTAGCTTCTGGACTTCCAGAAAGCCTGGCTTTCCTGGAAGGCAGGATGAGGAGGGAGCTGCCTAACTTTCCAGTGAGTAGCTGGGGCTGAGTCAGCCTCTGAACTGAATGGGGTGCAGTCCTGACCTGAGTCATGGGGCTGGACAAGATGACTTCACGGGCTCCTCCTATCCAGGCCTGGTCACCTTAATGCCTGAGACCAGAGAGACATTGGGGTGGCTTTAGCCAAGATGGTGGGGGCTTCCTGTCAATTTCAGGGGGGCGGCAATCCCTCTCCGACTTTAGGGACTTTTTAGATTTTGCATGACTATTCTGCTCAGTCCCACCCCTGTCCCCCATCACCCCAGGTAGATGTTGAGCTCTATAGACAACTTCGATTGGCTGTGTTGTCTGAGATGGAGTCCTGCTCTGTCGCCAGGCTGGACTGCAGTGGCCCGAACTCAGCTCACTGCCACCTCTACCTCCTAGGTCCAAGCGATTCTCCTGCCTCAGTCTCTTGAGTAGCTGGGATTGCAGGTGAATGCTGTCAAGCCTGGCTAATTTTTGTATTTTTAATAGAGACAGGGATTTACCATGTTGGCCAGGCTGGTCTCAAACTCCTGACCTCAGGTGATCCGCCTGCCTTGGCCTCCCAAAGTGCTGGGATTACAGGCATGAGCCACCATGCTCAGCCCTGATTGGCTGTATTGATTTAAAAAGATCAAAGAAAGTCCTGGAGATGGACAGTGGTTATGGTTGCACAATAATATGAATGCCACTGATTTGTACATTCAAAAAGGGTTACAATGATAAACTTTATATTATGGATATTTTATCACAACAATTTAAAAAATTATTTTAAAAATAAATTTATTATGAAAAAATTTAAATACACACAATAGAAAAAATGGTTCAATTAGTTTGTATATACCCATCACCCAAATTCAACCATCAACAAGATTTGCTATATTTACTTCAATTATCCTTCTTTTCTCTCTTCTTTATCGTGTGTATGTGTGTGTGAAATATTTTAAAGCAAATCCTAAACATTATGTTATTTTACCCCTACATCAGCATTCAGCTCTTTAAAAATGTGCCTGTCTTCATATGTCATGTTTTAGGGAAAATATTTAAATTGTGTTTTTACCCTGCTCTCACACCAACATAACACTCAACACAGAAGACTTCTGTAATCCCAAAATAAGAGAGTATTTCTTCCCACCAGTAAGCAAGCAAGCAATTCGGCAGCGGACACCAGCTGGGTGTCCTTAATTCTGACACCATCTACCTGGAGATAGCATCAGATCCCAAAGATTGAGGGCTCAGCCCCCAAGACTGGCCCTGTTTCAGACATCAGTTGAAAGTCCGGGCCCCCGGAACCTCTGACTGACCAGCTTCAAGTTGGGGTTCTCACAACCCCTTCTTTGGGTTCAATTAATTTGCTGGAGCTCACGGAACTCAGGGAAACACTTTTACTGGTTTATTATAAAGGATATTACAAAGGGTCCAGATGAAGAGCATGTAGGGCCAGCTATAGGGGAAGGGGTATGGGGCTTCCTTGCTCTCCCTGGGGCACCCCCCTCCAGGACCCTCCCAGTGTTCATTATCTAGAAGCTCTCCAAACCTAGTCCTCTTGGGCTTTTATGGAAGCTCAGCATTCCTACCCCCAGGGTGCGGGGCAGGATACTCTCTGGAATGAGAGGTTTTTTTTTTTGAGACAGAGTTTTACTCTTCTTTCCAGGCTAGAGTGCAATGGTGATCTTGGCTCACCGCAACCTGTGCCTCCTGGGTTCAAGAGATTCTCCTGCCTCGGCCTCTCAGTTAGCTGGGATTACAAGTTTGTGCCACCAAACCCAGCTAATTTTATATTTTCAGTAGAGACAAGATTTCTCCATGTTGGTCAGGCTGGTCTCCAACTCCCGACCTCAGGTGATCCGCCAGCCTTGGCCTCCCAAAATGTTGGGATTATAGGCGCGAGCCACCGTGCCCGGCCAGGAATGAGGGTCTTAAGACCCAGGAGAGAAAGGTGGGGAAGACTGGAGTCTTTCGTTGGAGCAGATGAAAAGGGAGCAGGGGAAGGTCAGAGAGATTCTGTTTCCTGAGGCCTGTCCCTGACACCCAGTACACCCAACATTCTAACAAAAGACATTCTGGCCGGGCGCGGTGGCTCAAGCCTGTAATCCCAGCACTTTGGGAGGCTGAGGCGGGTGGATCACAAGGTCAAGAGATCGAGACCATCCTGGTCAACATGGTGAAACCCCGTCTCTACTAAAAATACAAAAAATTAGCTGGGCATGGTGGTGCGTGCCTGTAATCCCAGCTACTCAGGAGGCTGAGGCAGGAGAATTGCCTGAACCCAGGAGGCGGAGGTTGCGGTGAGCCGAGATTGCGCCATTGCACTCCAGCCTGGGTAACAAGAGCGAATCTCCGTCTCAAAAAAAACCAAAAAAAAACAAAAGACATTCTGATACGGGCTATGGGAGTTACCAGCTAGGAACCTTGGAGGAAAGCATATATATATATATTAACACCAGAGTAACCTCATCCTATCATCCTACCCAATGCAATGAACTGATTCAAAGAATGCCTCCTTTCTGTTGGAGAACTTTAAAATCCCAGCTCCATCCCCTTGTAATCACAGTCATATCCTGCCTTCATGCTCTTCACCCAGGCTAAAGTACAGTAGTGGGCAGGGGCACGCACTGGCGCAATCACAGCTCACTGCAGCCTGGAACTCCTGAGCTCTAGGGATCCACCCACCTCAGTCTCCCAAGTAGCTGGGACTACAGGCATGCCACCATTCTCAGATTTTTTTTTTTTTTTTTTTTTTTTTTTTTTTTTTTTTTTTTCAGTAAAGACCAGGTCTCGATATGTTGCCCAAGCTGGCCTCCAACTTCTGGGCTCAAGTGATCCTCCTGTCTCGGCCTCCCAAAGTGTTGAAATTACAGGCATAAGCTACTGTGCCATTTATTTTGACTGTCTAATGTACCATATACTTATTTATTGTTCTTATTGCTTATCTTCTGATGGCCCTCATTAGACTATAAACTCTACAGGAACCTTTACTTTGTTCACCGATGTATCCCTAGGCCTAAAACAGTGCCTGGTATATACTGATGGCTCAGTAAATATGGTTGGGCACCATATTTATTGGGTAATCCCAGCACTTTGGGAGGTCAAGGTGGGTGGATCGCCTGAAGTTAGGAGTTCGAGACCAGCTTGACCAACGTGGTGAAACCCTGTCTCTACCAAAAATACAAAAGTTAGGCCGGGCGCGGTGGCTCACGCCTGTAATCCCAGCACTTTGGGAGGCCGAGGCAGGTGGATCACAGGGTCAAGAGATTGAGACCATCCTGGTCAACATGGTGAAACCCCATCCTTACTAAAAATACAAAAAAGTAGCTGGGCATGGTGGCACATGCCTGTAATCCGAGCTACTCAGGAGGCTGAGGCAGGAGAATTGCCTGAACCCAGGAGGCGGAGGTTGCGGTGAGCCGAGATTGTGCCATTGCACTCCAGCCTGGGTAACAAGAGCGAAACTCCGTCTCAAAAAAAAAAAAAACAACGAAAGTTAGCTGATGTGATGGTGCATGCCTGTAACCCCGGCTACTTGGGAGGCTGAGGCAGGAGAATCACTTGCACCCAGGAGATGGAGTTTGACAGTGAGCTAAGATTGAGCCACTGCACTCCAATCTGGACAACGGAGCAAGACTCTGTCTCAAAATTAATTAATTAATTAAATTAAACTTTAGAAAAGGAAATGAAATGAAAACAAGAGTAAGAAGGGGCCAAGAGTAAGGTTGGAAATAGAACAGAACTATGAGACCCTGTACTTACTCAAGACAGATCACCACTTTGGCTCCGGGCTTCCTAGGAGGGAACTTTGTTTATTCATCTAACACATATTTATTGGGTGTTCCTTATGTGCCAGGCACTGCACTAGGGACTGGGAGCTATGGCAGACAGCAACATGAATATGATCGCTGCTGGGGTTTATCTTTTTAGTGAAGAATGAGGGAGATTAATAATAAACATTTTTTTTTTTTTTTGAGAGGGAGTTTTGCTCTGTCTCCCAGGCTGGAATGCAGTGGCACGATCTCGGCTCACTGCAACCTCTGCCTCCCGGGTTCAAGCGATTCTCCTGCCACAGCCTTCCAAGTAGTTGGAATTACAGGTGCCCACTGTGTATTTTTTATTTATTCAGTTTTGAGACAGAGTCTCATTCTGTCACCTAGGCTGGAGTGCAATGGAGTGATCTCAGCTCACTGCAACCTCCACCCCCTGGGTTCAAGCAATTCTCCTGCCTCAGCCTCCTGAGTAGCTGGGATTACAGGCGCCTGCCACCCACCCAGCTAATTTTTGTATTTTTAGTAGAGATTGGGTTTCATCATCTTGGCCAGGTTGCTCTTGAACTTCTGACCTTGTGATTCACCTGCCTCGGCCTCTCAAAGTGCTGGGATTGTAAGTGTTAGCCACTGCAACCAGCCAATTTTTGTATTTTTAGTAGGGACAGTGTTTCACCATGTTGCCCAGCTGGTTTCGAACTCCTGACCTCAGGTGATCCACCTGTCTCAGCCTCCCAAAGTGCTGGGATTACAGGCACGAGCCACTGTGACTGGCCTCAAATAATAAACTCTTAATCAAATCAGTAAATACTGTAAATTCATGCAGTAATCAATGCTGGGAGGCTTATGAAACACTGGCAATAGACTTGGTGAGTGCTGGTTAGCAGGGGTGATCAGGGAAGGCTCCTCTGAGTGTTAGAGTAGGTAGTCAGGCAGACACGAGCTGGGCAGGAGAGGGTCCCTCAGCAGGAATGTCAGGTAACCATCAGGTGATGGTCAGGCACTTATTAAACCGTCTCTCTAAAATAGTAATTGGTTGCAGCTGGCGCCAGGGAAAGGCCGTCTCACAGTAGTTAGAAAACACCTGAAATTGGTGATCAGCAGCTTCCTGATAAGACCTCAGGAGTTGGGCAAGCAGGCTCCAGCATGAGCACTAACAGGCAAAATGGTGGCATTTAACTGGTGTGTGACCTTTCTCTAGGAACGCAGGACTGGTAAGGGGAAAATGCCTGAAGTGAGTAGGCGTGCAATTCCAGTAAGCACACTGCGCATGCGGCCCCTCTCAAGTGCTGGCAGGCCACTGCGCAAGTGAACAGCCTACCCCACGGGACGAATCAGGGGAAGAGACGCAAGACTCCAGAAGCATGCCAGCCACAGCAAAGGTCCAACTGTGCACTTGATCTCTCAGGACGCCTGCCTGGCCCTCTTCCAGGTGTACTTTACTTTCTGTCATTCCTGCTCTGAAACTGTTCAATAAACTTTTACTCCTGCTCTAAAACTTACCTCGGTCTCTCTTTCTACCTATGCCCCTCAGTCAAATTCTTTCTTCTGAGGCGGCAAGAACTGAGGTTGCTGCAGACATCTATGGATTTGCCACTGCTAACAAGAGGAGGTGACACTTGAGAGATGGAGTTGTTTGAGTTGTGGCTCCCAAAACGTATGTCCACCAGGAACCTCAGAAGGTGACCTTTTTTGGAATAAGAGTCCTCGTAGATGTGATTAAGGTAAAGGACCTCAAATTGAGATCATTCTAGATTAGTATGGGCTCTAAATCCAATGGTAAATATCCTTACAGCAGACAGAAAAGGAGAAGAGTATGTGAAAATAGAGGCAGAGATCAGAGTTATGAAGCCCCAAGCCCAGCAAGCCAAGGGCCGCCAGCACCCTCCAGAAGCCAGGAGACAGGCGAGGAACAGATTCTCCCTCAGAGTCTGCAGAAGGAACTAACCCTGCCAACACCTTGATTCTGGCCTTGTGGCCTTCAGAACTGTGAGAGTAGATTTCCGTTGCATGAAACCACCAAATGATACTTACCTGGCAGGGGAGATACCATGATCACGAAGGTGACTTTCCCTGGACGAGGCTTATCCATTGCACTCTGGATGTGTTGACCCCTGCAAGTTCCCCAAATATGGGAAACTCGACTGCATAATTTGTGGTAGTGGGGGACAGTGTTCGCAATTTCCCCTGGTTTAAAAAAAAAAAAAAGAAATCACCAAATGTGTGGTAATTTGTTATGGCAGCCCTCGGAAGAGGGCTTAATGCAAGACCTGAATGATGAGAACACGCTGGCTCTAGGAGGATCTGGTCATAGAGTCTTCCAGGTAGAGGGAACACACGCAAAGGCCCTGGGATTAATTACATCAGTAGTTCTGTCCTGGCTGTGCATTGGATTGCCAGGGATTTTTTTGGAGGGGCGGGGGGGAGGAAGACAAGTTCTCATTCTGTCACTGAGGCTGAAGAGCAGAGCCACGATCACCATTCATTGCAGCCTCAATCTTGAGCAGGAGGCTCAAGCAATCCTCCTGCCTTAGCTCCCCAATAGCTGGGACTACAAGTATGTGCACCATGCCCAGCTAAGTTCTGTATTTTTTGTAGAGACAGGGTTTCACCATGTTGCCCAGACTGGTCTTGAACTCCCAGGCTCAAGCTATTCACCCACCTTAGTCTTCCAAAGTGCTGGGATTACAGGCATGAATCACTGCACCTGGCGCACCAGAAATTTTTTTTTTTTTTTTTTTTTTTGAGGCAGGGTCTCACTCTGTTGCTCAGGCTGCAGTGCAGTGCAGTGGCAGGATGTTGGCTCACTGCAACATCTGCCTCCCGAGTTCAAGCGATTCTCATGCCTCAACCTCTCAAGTAGCTGGGACTACAGGCGTGTGCTACCACGCTAATTTTTTATTTTTAGTAGAGACAGCATTTTACCATGTTGGCCAGCTGATCTCGAACTCCTAATGTTGGGTGATCAGCCTGCCTAAGCCTCTGAAAGTGCTGGGATTACAGGTGTGAGCCACTGAGCCTGGCCTTTAATGAAGTCTTTAATGAGGACCAGCATCCGGCAGGAGTGAGAAGCAGCATCCTTCTGTCACCCACCCCACCACCAGAATGTCACTTCTGTAGTCCTGGGTCTGGTGGGGAGCCTGGAAACCCTCATGCTCTGTCTCCTAACGGGAGAGAGCAGAAAGCCCACCCCAGGACCTAATGCAGGGCCCTGGGCAGACCCAAAGATCACCTTGAATCAGCCAGAGGAGAGCAGATGGCTGTCAGCAAGATGGAGGCAGAAAACCATGGGGGTGCTGGAGAGTGGAAGTCAGATGGACCAGCAGGAGACCCAGGCCTGGGGTCACCTAAAATAGAAATATAAAAAGGGCCAATATGTAGTAGACATTGCCATGGGCCAGGCCCTTTATATGGGTGGTCTGGTTCAATACTCATGACAACCAAATCAGTGTCATGACATTATCACCCCCATTTCACAGATGGGGAAATGGAGGCACACAAGGAGGCTGTGTCACTTGCCCAAGGTCAGGTAGCTGGAAATAGGCAGCACCGGGACCTGAGCCCTGACCTGTCTCAGCTGAAACTCCAAGTTCTTATATATTCCATGGATTCTACCATCTCCCTGGGACTGGGACTGGGCCCAGGCAGGGGAAGAGCCAGGAAGACACAAGCGTGCCCTAGACGGTCCCGCCTCTGCGAATAACGCAGACAGCTGCAGGCTGAGGGCATGGACCTTGCCCGGGTCCTTTCTGGTTCTGTGGCCTGGAAAGTCACTCCCTACTGTTGACCCTCTGGCACATGGAGCAACTTTATTTTTTTTGCCCTAGCACTCAAGAGAAAAATGATTAGGAGAAATCTTGGTGTGGGGCTCAGGAAACAGGGATCCACATTCTGAGCTTCCATACCCCCCACCTCACCCCCATCCCAGTCTTCCCTCTTATGGCTCCTAGTTCTCTTTGGGGGCAGTTCTTCGTACCAGAGTATGTGCTCAATAAATGGATGTGTTAACAAAAGAAAGAGGCAGAGCACCGTGACTCATGCCTGTGATCCCAGCACTTTGGGAGGCTGAGGCGGGGGGATCGCTTGAGACCAGGAATTCAAGACAAGGCTTGGCAACATAGCGAGATCCTGTCTCCACAAAAATTCTAAAAATTAGCCAGGCATGGTGGCGTGCACCTGTAGTCTCAGCTATTCAGGAAGGAGGCTGAGGCAGGAGGATGGCTTGAACCCAGGAGTTTGAGACTGCAGTGAGCTATAATTGCGCCACCTTACTCCATCCTGGGTGACAGAGTAGGACTCTGTCAAGAAAGAAAGAGGGAAAGAGAGAAAGGGAAGGAAGAGAAGGAAGGAAGGAAGAAAGGAAGGGAGGGAGAGAGGGAGAGTGGGAGGGAGTGGTGGAGATATGGTCTTTGCTCTCAACAGTTTTTTTTTTTTTTTTTTTTAGATGGAGTGTCCCTCTGTAACCCAGGCTGGAGTGCAGTGGCACGGTTGCAGCTCACTGTAACCTCCAACACGGGGTTCAAGCAATTCTCCTGCCTCAGCCTCCTGAGTAGGTGAGATTAAAGGTGCCTGCCACCACGCCTAGCTAATTTTTGTATTTTTAGTAGAGATGGGGTTTCACCATGTTGGCCAGGATGGTCTCGAACTCCTGCCCTCAAGTGGTCTGCTGCCTCAGCCTCCCAAAGTGCTGGGATTATAAGCCACCGAGCCTGGCCCTAAAAAAATCTTGGTTTGGCCGGGTGCGGTGGCTCATGCCTGTAATCCCAGCACTTTGGGAGGCCAAGGCAGGCAGATCACAAGGTCAGGAGTTCGAGACTAGCCTGACCAACATGGAGAAACCCCGTCTCTACTAAAAACACAAAAATTAGCTGGGCGTGGGTGGCACACACCTGTAATCCCAGTTACTCAGGAGGCTGAGACAGGAGAATCTCTTGAACCCAGGAGGCAGAGGTTGCAGTGGGCCAAGATCATGCCACTGCACTCCAGCCTGGGTGACAGTGCGAGACTCTGTCTCAAAAAAAAAAAAAAAATAAATAAATAAATTGGTTCGCTTATTTCACATGGTTTTCTTCTTTTTTTGTTGTTTAATTTCTTCATAGTTTTATTCTTATGTACACGTAGATGATATGTTACAGGATAAAAAAACTTTCTCAGTGAGAAGAAAAAAACCATCATCCTAAGTGACAAGAGCTTTCTATCAGTCTTTTTCTTTCTTGGTGTCACATAAAATGGCCTGTTCTTGTGATCAGTAACATGTTAGAATCAATCAAATGTGGCATGTCATGAGTACCCCACTACCAAGAATGAGAAGAGCTAGCAAGCACTGAGTTCTTCCCAACAAAGAGCTCTACGTTCTAACCTGGGAAATGACTACTCACATGTCATTACTATTCCCATTTTACCAGTGGGAAGACTAAGGCATAGAAAGGTCAAGGAACTTCCCCAAGGTCACCCAGACAGTGAAAAGTAGAGCCGAGACCTGACCAGCAGCCATCGTTCCTGCCATGGCATCAGTGCCAACCACCAGCCCACCTGCCTTCCACTCAACGAGTGAACAGAAATACTGGAGCTATCATTTCTTTTTTTTTTTTTTTTTTTTTTTTTTTGAGGCGGAGTTTCACTCTTGTTACCCAGGCTGGAGTGCAATGGCGCGATCTCGGCTCACCGCAACCTCCGCCTCCTGGGTTCAGGCAATTCTCCTGCCTCAGCCTCCTGAGTAGCTGGGATTACAGGCACGTGCCACCATGCCCAGCTACTTTTTTGTATTTTTAGTAGAGACGGGGTTTCACCATGTTGACCAGGATGGTCTCGATCTCTTGACCTTGTGATCCACCTGCCTTGGCCTCCCAAAGTGCTGGGATTACAGGCTTGACCCACCGCGCCCGGCCTCATTTCTATTTTTTTTTTTTTTTTTTTTTTTTTTTTTTTTTTTTGAGACGGAGTTTCACTCTTGTTACCCAGGCTGGAGTGCAATGGCGCATCTTGGCTCACCGCTACCTCCGCCTCCTGGGTTCAGGCAATTCTCCTGCCTCAGCCTCCTGAGTAGCTGGGATTACAGGCACGCGCCACCATGCCCAGCTAATTTTTTGTATTTTTAGTAGAGACGGGGTTTCACCATGTTGACCAGGTTGGTCTCGATCTCTCGACCTTGTGATCCACCCGCCTCGGCCTCCCAAAGTGCTGGGATTACAGGCTTGAGCCACCGCACCCGGCCCTCATTTCTATTTTCTAAACCTGGTGTGTGGGGGGTGATTTTCTCAGCCTGTCAGTGTTTACTGAGCACGTACTGTGTCTAGTAAGGGCTGGCTGCTCTCTGAGGCCTCGTTACTATCCCCTCATCTGTGGAGGGCAGAAGGGCAGAGGGTCTAGCTGGTTCCTTCCCACCCTTTTATACGCCCTGAATCCCTCCAGGACAGAGTCCTCAAAGCCGAATTACCTCCCAAAGGCCTACCTCCCTATTGTTGAACTGAGGATTCAGTGGCAACGTGAATTTTGGCAGAGACAGGAACATTTAAACCACAGCACCCCCTAAAGCATGTGTCAGGTATCATCAGCCCAGTTTTATGCAGGAGAAATCCAAGCCAGCAGAGATTAAGAAATCTGCTTGAGGTCACACAGCTTAGACATAGCAGGGTCAGGATTCTAACCCAGGTTCAGGGCTGGGGTGGTGAGAAAGATGACGCCAACCATGGTGACCTTGGAGGAACCATCGGAAGGAGTCTGAGGGCATGGCAGCCCCACAAGCACCCCGCAGAAGCAGGTCCTTGCATGGGTACATTGGCTGGAAAGGAAAAAACCAGAAAGAAGGAGCAGGAAACCACTGGGGGTTGTAGAATGTGCTCCCATCTGCCCCAGCCCTCCCAGTGCCCACTGCCCACATTTCAGCAGACAGTGTTGCAGCAGGCAGACATGAGCATGGCAGGAGAGGCCCCCACCATGAATGTCAGGAGATCATCCCTCGGTGGTCAGGCAGCTGTCTCTCTAAAGTAATGACTGCTTGCAAGTGACGCCAGAGAAAGGCAGTCTCCCAATAGATAGATACACCTGAACATGGTGAGCAGCAGCTTCCAGACAGGATCTCAGGAGTTGAGAGGGTGGGCTCAGGCATGCTCACTAAGAGTCAAAATAGTGGAGTGTGAGTGGCGTATGACCGCCCTTCCTGTAGGAACCCTTGGCTGGTAAGGGAAAACGCCTCAAGTAAGCATGCGTACAACCCCAGGAAACACACTGCCTGCAGCCCCGCCCAAGCGCTGGCAGGCCACTGCGCATGCGGAATGCCAACGTAGAACACCCCTCAGTCAAAGGTCAGAGTGTGCACTGGATCTCTCAAGTCGCCCACTGGGCCCTCTTCCAAGTGTACTTTACTTCCTTTTGTTCCTGCCCTAAAGCTATTTAATAAACTTCCACTCCTGTTCCAAAACTTACCTTGGTCTCTCATTCTGCCTTATGCCCCTCAATGGAATTCTTTCTTCTGAGGTGGCAAGAATTGAGGTTGCTGCAGACTCGTACGGATTCACCATCGCTAACATACTTTGGTGCCACGTGACTCGGATACGTTCTGCTGCTAACAGCACTTGCTATGTCTGAGTGGCCAGGGTCCTCTCTGTGCCACACTGCAGGCTTCGCATGCCCTGGAATTAGCACCCCTCTACCCCAGCGGCTTCTGATGTGCCCCCTTGTCTGTCCGTCTGGGCAACGCGGAGATGCGCGTTCCCTTCTTCCCCAGGGCTCCCCTGAGGGATCAAGCCCCAGCTGCCCACAGTGGTAGCCTGCTCATGAGCACACCTTGCATCGGCTGCCTTCTCTCCCTGTCTCACTTCCACACTCCTCCTGAGATCCTCGTCTCAAAATCTGCTTCTGGGATCGCCTAAACCAATATATATATATATATATATATATATATATATAGAGAGAGAGAGAGAGAGAGAGAGAGAGAGAGAGAGAGAGAGAGAGAGACGGTGTCTCGCTCTGTCGCCCAGGCTAAAGTGCAATGGATGATCTCAGCTCACCGCAACCTCTGCCTCCCAGGTTCAAAGGATTCTCCTGCCTCAGCCTCCCGAGTAGCTGGGATTACAGGCACCTGCCACCACGCCCGGCTAATTTTTGCTTTTTTACAGTAGAGAAAAAAAGCTTTACTTTTGCTTTACTTCAGTAGGAGTTTCACCATGTTGGTCAGGCCGGTCTCAAACTCCTGACCTCAGGTAACCCGCCCGCCTTGGCCTTCCAAAGGGCTGGGATTACAGGCGTGAGCCACCACACCCGGGCCTAAACTAATAGTTCTCAACCATGGGTGATTTTGTCCCGCAGGGACATATGGCAAAGTCTGGAGACATTTTTGATGGTCACAGTGGAAAAGGGATGAGTTGGCTTTTAGTGGGTAGAGGCCAGGCATGCTGCTAAACACCCTACAGTGCAGGGGACAGCACCCCCCTCCCCAAAAGCAAATACTGATCAGCCCAAATATCAATAGTGCTGAGGTTCAACATCCCCGACCTAAACTAAGACAATGAGTGGCTCCTTTCTGGTGATGAACCTCTGGCATTTCTTGGCCTGACAGGAATGGCCTAGCAGAGCCTGGGTGTGGAAAGGCTAGCTGGGTGAGGAGCTAGCCCCGGGATGGCTGGGGTCTCATGGCTGTTTCCTGCCTCCACCTCTCTCCCTTCCATCTCCACCTAATCCAAGTGGGACAGCTGGCTCGGTCCCACAGCAAGATCCACTGAGAGGATAGGTAGGCCGTGCTGGCTTGGCCAATAGCAAACTCCCTCTCCAGACCATGGTGATTGGTTCAGGGATGGCAGGTGACTCAAACTAAACCAATCAGGACTTCCTCTGAGACTTCGGCAGAGACTTTCCTCTAGGGCCAGAGGGGTGTGGGCCTGGGAAATCTAGTGGACACCTTGGTAGCCATGGAAGAAGCAACATCCCAGCTGACTGATCAATGCTGAGGGGGTAGAGTCTTGCTGATACATGGCTCAGCCACATGAGTCAGAAACTTCCCTTTTTTGGAATTACTTGCTGTCTTGACTAATAGGGTCTCTCCCACTGGGCTGGGAATTTCCTATTCTTTTCTCCCTGAGCACCACACCCTGCTCCCGAGTTAAGAGGCTGGAAGAGGAGCCTGCCCAACTGCTCATTTATGAACTCGGGTTACTCACTTTATATCCGGCCGTGGAGAACACCTGATCCAGCCTCTCGTCCCTTCCCGCAGGTGATGGAACTGTGGCTGAGGAGGAACCATTTCCATCTTGGTAGAATCTCTGGGGCCGTGGTTGGTTTGGGCTCCTTTGAACACCCGATGTAAGCCCTGCACAGCTCCCAGGGGACTCACAACCCTCCTGAAGCCACCCCCTGCCCGGCCCTGTCCTCTCTCTTTTGGCTTTTCAAGGGAGTGAATTATGAATTTTGGACTGAGCTTGAATCCTGATCTGTGGCTTCCTAGCTGAGTGAACCTGAGCAATTTACTTCCTCTCTCTGAGCCTCAGTTTCCTCTTCTGCAAAATGTGGACAGTGATAACACCCACGATGAGCCCTGAGGGTTGTCGGTACTGGGGTGAAGATGAAAGGAGATAGGCAAAGCACTCATTCTAGTATCTGGCACATTTGGGGAATAAGAATATTCTGGAAGTGTTTTCTGCTTGAAAAGTAAAGAAAGAGGAGACGCCCTGGGGTGAGGAATCCTCCCTCTGCAGCCGGCTGTCAGGAGGCGGGTGTGGAGTCTGGATACACTCCCACGGCAGCCTCCCAGCGGCTGGCCTGCTGGTGATGGGTGGTGCAGGACCTGCTGTTTGTGGGCTCCCACAGGCACTCCCAGCCCCCCACCCTGGTGAATCAACCACACTCTTTAAGCCACAGCAAAACCAAGTCACTTCCTGGCGGCCCCAAACAAAGGTCTAGAACCCACAGTCCAGGAACTGGCCCCTTATCGCTTCTCAGGCCTGATAAGAAGGGCAGGAGGGTCTGAGTCAGCCAGAAGTAGCTCTTGCAGGACTCTCCCCTGGCCTTCTGCCCGTGCCCCAGCCCGCCTTGGGGGTTCAGGAGCTCCCCTTCTCACGACGCCCCGCAGGCATGCTGTCCTGTGTGCCCACCATGCAGCCCCTGCACCATCTCCAGAAGAAACCAGTTAAAGGCTCTCTGCCAGGAGCAGCAGGCCATGAAGTGGGCACTCCCCAGAGCTTATCAGATGGGCAGGCTCTTGTGGGCCCCAGGAAGTGGGCCAGGGGATAGAAACAGAATGAGGAAGGAGGGGCCGAGAAAAGGTAAAAGGAGGATTAGTGCCATGCCCTCCCCTGAAGGCCCCACAGCCTTCTGGCTGGTCCCCTGTGCTCCCACTCAACACCACAGGGATCTGACCATCCTCCACCCCGCAGCTAGAGCCACTCTTTTATTTTGTTCCTTTTTTTTTGAGACTATGTCTCGCTCTGTCACCCAGGTTGGAGTGCAGTGACCACCATGTCTAGCCGAGCCACCCTCTTTTAAGTCACATCTGTTTGTCCCACCCTTGTTCAGAACCCTACTGTGAGGCCAGGCATGGTGACTCACGCCTGTAATCTCAGCACTTTGGGAGGCTGCGACAGGTAGATCACTTGAGTTCAGGAGTCTGAGACTGGCCTGGCCAACATGGTGAAACCCCGTCTCTACTAAAAATACAAAAAATTGTCAGGTGCGGTGTCTCACGCCTGTAATCCCAGCAGTTTGGGAGGCTAAGACAGGCAGATCACCTGAGGTCGGGAGTTCAAGACCAGCCCGACCAACATGGAGAAACCCCGTCCCAACTAAAAATACAAAATTAGCTGGGTGTGTAAGCACACATGCCTGTAATCCCAGCCACTCAGGAGGCTGAGGCAGGAGAATTGCTTGAACCTGGGAGGCAGAGGTTGCGGTGAGCTGAGATCGCACCATTGCACTCCAGCCTGGGTGACAAGTGACACTCCCATCTCAAAAATAACAACAACAACAACAACAAAATTAGCCAGGCATGGCGTTGGGTGCCTGTAATCTTAGCTACGAGGGAGGCTGAGGCAGCAGAATCATTTGCACCTGGGAGGCGGAGGTTGCAGTGAGCTGAGATGGTCACTGCACTGCAACCTGGGCGTCAGAGCAAAACTCCATCCTCACCACCTGACCGGGTGTCTTAGTCTATTGGGGCTGCTATAACAATGAAACGTAAACCAGGAGGCTTATAAACAGTAGACATTTATTTCTTACAGTTCTGGAGGCTAGAAATCCAAGACCAAGTTCCCAGCAGATTCTGTCTGGTGAGGCCCCTTCCTCATAGGCAGTACTTACTTGCTATGTCCTCGCAGGCGGAAGAGGCTGTTAGCTCTCTGGACATGGCTAAGGGCACTAATCCCATCCATGAGGCCTCTATCCTCATGACCTCATCACTTCCCAAAGGCCCCACCTTCTAATACCATCTCCTTGGGGCTTAGGATAGGAATTTTTTGGGGAGACAAATGTTCAGATTATAGCACCAGATTTTCTTCTTTTCTAATTTTTTTCTCCTTTTTTTTCTGAGATGAGGTTTCACTATGTTGGCCAGGCTAGTCTCGAACTCCTGACCTCAGGTGATCTACCCACCTCAGCCTCCCAGAGTGCTAGAATTACAGGCATGAGCCACAACGCCCAACCTCTAATTTTTGTTCATTTTGAGATAGGGTCTTGCTCTCTTGCTCAGACTGGAGTACAGTGGCATGATCACAGCTCACTACAGTCTCAACCTCCCAGTCTCAAGGGATCCTCCCACCTCAGCCTCCCAAGTAGCTGGAATCACAGGTGCACACCACTACACCTGGCTAATATATATATATATATATATATATATATATATATATATATTTTTTTTTTTTTTTTCACCTCCATCTCCTGGGTTCAGGTGATTTTCCTGCCTCAGCCTCCCAAGTAGCTGGGATTACAGGCACATGCCACCACACCTGTCTAATTTTTGTATTTTTAGTAGAGACAGGGTTTCACCATGTTGGCCAGGCTGACCTCGAACCCCTGACCTCCAGTGATCCACCACCTCAGCCTCCCAAGTGTTGGCTAATCAAAAAAATTTTTTGTAGAGATTGGGGGTGTCGCTATGTTGCCTAGACTAATCTCAAATTCCCAGGCTCAAGAGATCTTACTGCCTCCGCCTCCAAAATGCTGGGACTGCAGGCATAAGCCACCACACTAGGCCACCAGGTTTTCTTATGACTCCCAAGGCCTCATTCCTTCCATGCTTCCAAATGGAGCTACTCACAGTCCCTGGGGCTCAAGCCTCTGGGTTTCTGCTGCTGGGACCCAGAGGAAGGTGGATATCCACACTTGCTGGGTGAGAGGGTGGAGGTTTGCAGAAGTATTCCTGAAGGAGTGGCATTTCAGCCGTTGTGGTGTTCTAACCCGATTAGAAGAGGCAGAAGGAAAGAAAGTCAGGTGACTCCCAAATAAGCCAATTTGCCCAGCCTCCACCTGAGCAAGGTGCCTGGTCTCTTCCCAGGCAGGGGGTTCTAGCGGAAAGAGCAGGAAGTTTGGTGCTTACCAGCTATGTTGCCTTGAACAAATGTCTCTTGGTGTGAGCCTCTGTTTCCTTCTCTGTAAAATGGGCTGAGGCTGCCTGTCAGGGCTGAATACATTTATGCTCAGTGTGTAAATGCCCAGCAGGTGCTCCATCCATTTCCATCCATGGTGGGAGTTTTCTCCAGAGCAGTGTCTTGGCTGCTTTTCTGGTCAGGGTCAAAGGAAAGGGTCAGGATTGGAGAAAACAAGGCTAGGCCAATCCAGATTTTCCAACTGTTCCTGGCTGCATGTTTGCTCCATGTGGCTGGAGGCAGGAAATTCTCTGCACAAAGACAGGAAGGCAGAGGTGCTCCTGTGGCAAAGACAAAGCTCACAGTGGCGCCTGCTATGACCAGAGGGTCCAAGGCACCTTTAGAGCCAGGCACAGAAACCACAGCAGAGGCTTCATCACCCTGGCATCCTTTATCTCCTCCGAGAGCATCTGGGTATCACAGATGGGGAAACTGAGGCCCAAAGAGGATATGAATCTACCTTAGGTCACGTAAAGACCAAAGCTTCAAATTCAGCTCCTCTTCCTCTTCTTTTTCAAGTTCAGAATCACTGAGGATGTCCTATAAAGTATCTAAAAGATAGTAATCTCTCACTGATTGCAGTTTTAAGAGAATTCATTTTATATATGCAGTCATGCATTGCTTAGTAACAGGGATAAATTCTGAGAAATGTGTGATTTGGTGGTTTCCCCATTGTGTGAACATTATACATTGCACTTACGCAAACCTAGGTGGTCTTACCTACTACACACCTAGGCTAAATGGTGTAGTCTATTGCTCCTAGGCTACAGATCCGTATCGCATGTTACTGTACTGGATACTGTAGGGAACTGTAAGACAATGGCAAGTAATTGTGTATTTAAACATCTAAACAGGCGGGGCGCGGTAGCTCACGCCTGTAATCCCAGCACTTTGGGAGGCCGAGACAGGTGGATCACGAGGTCAAGAGATCGAGACCATCCTGGTCAACATGGTGAAACCCCATCTCTACTAAAAATACAAAAATTAGCTGGGCATGGTGGCACATGCCTGTAGTCCCAGCTACTTGGGAGGCTGAGGCAGGAGAATTGCTTGAACCCAGGAGGAGGAGGTTGCGGTGAGCTGAGATCGCGCCACTGCACTCCAGCCTGGGCAACAAGAGTGAAACTCCATCTCAAAAAAACAAAACAAAACAAAATAAACATCTAAACATAGAAAAAGCAACATAAAAATACAGTATTATAATTTTATGGGACCATCCTGGCAGATGAGGTATGTCATTGACTGAAACATTATGGGGTTTTTTTTGTTTTGTTTTTTTGTTTTGAGCTGGAGTCTCACTCCATCACCCAGCCTGGAGTGCAATGGCCCCATCTTAGCTCACCACAACATCTGCCTCCTGGGTTCAAGCAATTCTTCTGCCTCAGCCTCCTGAGTAGCTGGAATTACAGGCATGTACCACCATGCCCGGCTAATTTTTTATTTTTCATAGATATGCATTTTCTCCACATTGGTCAGGCTGGTCTTCAACTCCTGACCTCAGGTGATCCACCTGCCTCAGCCTCCCAAAGTGCTGGGATTATAGGCGTGAGCCACCATGCCCGGCCCCTGGCTAATTTTTGCATTTTTAGTAGAGATGGGGTTTCACCATGTTGGCCAGGCTGGTCTGGAACTCCTGAGTTCAAATGATCTGCCCACCTCGGCCTCCCAAAGTGGTTGGATTACAGGTGTAAGCCACTGCACAATCACGACTAACTGTAGCTTCAAACCACTCTGCTCAAGCCATTTTTCTGCCTCAGCCCCACAAGTAGCTGGGAATATAGGCATTCAGAACCATGCCCGGTTTTTTTTTTTTTTTTTGAGACGGAGTCTCACTCTGTTACCAGGATGGAGTGCAGTGGCACGATCTTGGCTCACTGCAACCTTCACCTCCTGAGTTCAAGCAATTCTTCTGCTTTAGCCTCTCCAGTAGCTGGGACTACAGATGCACGCCACCATACCTGGATAATTTTTGTATTTTTTTTTTTAGTAGAGATGGTGTTTCACCGTGCTGGCCAGAAATGGTCTCAATCTCCTGACCTCGTGATCCACCTGCCTTCCAAAGTGCTGGGATTATAGGCATGAGCCAGTGTACCTGGCTTTTTTTTTTTTTTTTTAAATGTTTTGTAGAGATGGGGTTTTGCCATATTGCCCAGGCTTGTCTGGAACTCCTAGCCTCAAGTGATCCATGTGCCTTGGCCTCGCAAAGTACTAGGAATACAGGTGTGAGCTGCTGCTCCCACCCTGGTCTGCTTTTTGTCTCCATAATTATGCCTTTCCTTTTTATTTATTTATTTATTTTTAATAAAGGAAAGGGGCAGGCAGGGCCTTGGGGCGCTACCATGGGGAGCATGGCACCACTACTTCCAGCCAATTATGTCTTTCCTAGAAATCTCCACTCCCTTAAAGAAAAGCAAAAGTGGATGTGACGGTGATCTGGCTGCGACATCTGTCATCCCATTGATTGCCAGGGTTGATTC
This sequence comes from Saimiri boliviensis, assembly GCF_048565385.1. Lineage (NCBI taxonomy): Eukaryota > Metazoa > Chordata > Mammalia > Primates > Cebidae > Saimiri > Saimiri boliviensis. Next base: position 3,932,558 of record NC_133456.1, read on the forward strand.
GGCTGATCTGGCTGGCTAGGCAGGTGTCCCCTTCCTCCCTCACCACTCCATGTGTGTCCCTCCTGAAGCTGTGCACTCGGTCGAAGAGGATGACCATCCCTGATAGAGGAGGACCAGTCTTCGGTCAAGGGTATACGAGTAGCTGCGCTCCCCTGCTAGAACCTCCAAACACGCTCTCAAGAAAAGCAAAAGCAAAAGCAAAAAACGAACAAACAAAACGAATCAGAAAGATGGCCAGGTGCGGTGGCTCACCTCTGTAATCCCGGCACTTTGGGAGGCCAAGGTGGGCAGGTCACCCGAGGTTAGGAGTTTGAGACCAGCCTGGACAACATGGCGAAACCCCTGTCTCTACAAAAACACAAAAAATAGCCAAGCGTGGTGTTGGGTGCTTGCAATCCCAGCTACTCAGGAGGCTGAGGTGGAAGAATCGCTTCAGCACGGGAGGCGGAGGTTGCAGTGAGCCGGTATCGTGCTGCTGCAGTCCAGCCTGGACGGGGACTGTCTCAAAAAAAAATAAAGATAAACAAAATAAGTAAAACGTATATATACAGCTACATGCCATATAACAATGTTTCAGGCCAGGCATGGTGGCTCACACCAGTAATCCCAGCACTTCGGGAGGCCGAGGCAGGTGGATCACTTGAGGCCAGGAGTTCAAGACCAGCCTGGCCAACATGGTGAAACCCCGTTGAGACTTCATCTCAAAACAAAACAAAACAAAACAAAACAAAACAAAAAAAACCCTTTCTCTCCCAGACCTGAAGAGGGGAAGACTCAAAGGCCGGGGAGGGTGTGTCTGTAAAGGGGCCTAGAGAGTCAGGGCCCGGCCCCTCCTCGCACAATGCAGAGCACTCTCAGATGAACTTAGCATCAGGCTTCGGCAGGGAGTGGCTGCGGCGGTCCCACCAGCCTCCACCTCTATTCTACAATCATGTCAAAAGCAGCTGCAGCAGCAGAAACAGTTGCCACTCAGGGCCTGGCCTGGCCCTGTGTGGTCCACCTGAGAAGGGAGAAGCTTGGACACAGGTGACAGGAGCCCCTCATTTCCGAAAGATCGACTAAGTGCTGATAGTCTTGCTCCACCCAGCTGGGATGCGGAAGGCCAGACCTGGTGTCTGCTTGGGCTCTAACAACCGTGCTGGGCTCAGGGAGGCCCTCCGTTCCTCACCAGGCCAGCTCTAGTTCTAGCTGGGAAAGCTGTTGTCTCCAACGTTTGTTTCTGGGCCCCAAACTGCCCTGCCAAGCTTACCATGGGTTGTAAGTGCTTATGAAGGAAATCGCCACCTGCATCAACTCAAAAGTGCCTGGAGAAATTACCTTCTAAACTAGACCCAGGATGAGCAGCCAGAAGAGAGCTCATCACAAAAGCAGGGCAAGCTGGGAAGTGGGGACAGGAGGTGGGGCTGGCATCTGCCTACAAGTCACCTGGGCATGTGACAATCAGAGAGGCTTCCTTTATCCTAATCAGGAACTGCCCTTGCCATGTTTTCTGGGGACTAGAAATTTTCCAGTGTGTCCAGCAGGGACAGCCTTTCTCACCAAAAAAGTAGCAAGGCTGTGTCTACAGTTGAGAGTGATTAGGGTAATCATCATCATCGTCAGCAACAAACATTTATTCAGAGCTTCCCATATTCGGCTCTAAGCACTCTCTTATAGGCTGTGTGTCATTATCACTCCCATTTCACAGACGAGGTAACTGAGGCTCAGAGAGGTGAAGAAATGTCAAGAGTCATACACAGTGGGGGACAGACTTGGGAGCTGAATGTCTCTATTTATACCCTACACGGTACTGACTTATTTATTTATTTATTTATTTGAGACGGAATTTCACTCTTGTTACCCAGGCTGGAGTGCAATGGCGCCATCTCGGCTCACCGCAACCTCTGCCTCCTGGGTTCAAGCAATTCTCCTGCCTTAGCCTCCCGAGTAGCTGGGACTACAGGCGCGCACCACCATGCCCAGCTAATTTTTGTATTTTTGGTAGAGATGGGGGTTTCACCATGTTGACCAGGATGGTCTCGATCTCTTGACCTCGTGATCCACCTGTCTCGGCCTCCCAAAGTGCTGGGATTACAGGCGTGAGCCACTGCGCCCGGCCAAGAAAACTTTTAAAAGGAACTTTTCGCCGGGCGCGGTGGCTCAAGCCTGTAATCCCAGCACTTTGGGAGGCCGAGGCGGGTGGATCACAAGGTCAAGAGATCGAGACCATCTTGGTCAACATGGTGAAACCCCGTCTCTACTAAAAATACAAAAAAAAATAGCTGGGCATGGTGGTGCGTGCCTGTAATCCCAGCTGCTCAGGAGGCTGAGGCAGGAGAATTGCCTGAACCCAGGAGGCGGAGGTTGCGGTGAGCCGAGATCGCGCCATTGCACTCCAGCCTGGGTAACAAGAGCAAAACTCCGTCTCAAAAAAGAAAAAAAAAAAAAAAGGAACTTTTCTACTTCCCACAAGGAGTTTTGCTCTTGTTGCCCAGGGTGGAGTGTAGTGGCACGATCTTGGCTCACTGCAACCTCTGCTTCCCGGGTTCAAACGATTCTTCTGCCTCAGCCTCCCAAGTAGCTGGGATTACAGGCATGTGCCACCACGCCCGGCTAGTTTTGTATTTTTAGTAGAGATGGGGTTTCTCCATGTTGGCCAGGCTGGTCTCAAACTCCCGACCTCAGGTGATCCTCCCACCTGAGCCTCCGAAAGTGCTGGAATTACAGGTGTGAGCCACCACATCCAGCCGGTACTGACTTCTGACATGGAGATGCCCTCTTTCACTGAGCCTTAACCGGCTCACACTGAATCCCAGAATGCCAGGGTCAGATCAAAGCTGACATCAAAGTTGTGTTCTTTGTGCTGTTCTTTCCAGCACCCCAAGTGCCCCTATCAAGCCAGAGATCTGTGATGCTGAGTAATCAGAAATGAGTTTGGTAATGCAGGTGTTAAAAGTTGAGATGTGACCCCCACAAAAAGATACGTTTAAGTCCTAATTCCCCAGTACCTGGGAATGTGACTTTATTTGGAAATAGAGACTTTGCAGATGTAATCAAGTTAAAATGAGGTCATGCTGGATTAGGATGACTCCAAATCCAATCACTGGTGTCCTTATAAGGAGAGAGAGATGGACCCTACAGATGCACAAGGAAGACAGCCATGTGACCACAGAGGCGGGGACTGGAGGGACGCAGCGGCAGGCCAGGAACGCCAAGGACTGCCCACAATCACCAGAAGCTGGGGGAGAGGCATGGACAGATTCCCCGCAGCGTCTCCCAGAGGAGCCACCCTTTCTGACACCTTGATTTGGGACTTCTGTCCTCATGAACTGTGGAAGAATCAATTTCTGCTGTTCTAAGCCACTGAGTTGGTGATAATTTCTTACGGCAGCCCTAGCGAACTAAGAGAGCCACTTTCTCAGATCAGCTCTTAAACCAGCTTTGTCCTGTTGCTGGTTTCGTTGTTAATGAATTAAATCAACCTTTGACATGTGGTCACTATCTATTTGTATGAGACTCCTTCTGAAAATTATACTTTGCTGTAGCGCAGACCTGGAGCTGCTATTTCCGCTTGCTCTACCAATTTTCTGGCAAGCAACATCTTCCACCAGCCATGCCTCTGTCCCAGGCACTGGGAAAATCCAGGCTGAGCCCCCAGCTCCCCCTGGACGGTTGGTCCAGCCAGAGCTTGGCAGGAGCAAACAGCTTTCACAGCTTTGGGCTTTTTTAGCAGCTGAAGGGGCAGAGGCAACCTGGCAACAGAAAGCCGAGAGGTAGAGCAAGGGGAGGGGTGACCTTTTCAAACCTAACCGCATTCGAGGAGTGGGGCAGAGAAAATACTCGTGAATCCCTCTCAGACGTGCTGGGTGCTGGGGCTCCGTGACACGAAGCAGGCGGCCAAACAGCCCACTGAGGACAGTGAGGTCATCTTGAGGCTGAGTCACTCAGATTGGCAGAGCCGTGTGTGCACAGAGGAAGTCAGTTTCCCTTGCACCAGACAGAGTGGGGTTCGTTTGCAGGGTGGGCCTCAGAGCCAGCGCCTCAGCCCTTCGCCCTGTGCTTCCCAAGGCTTCTGGTAGGAGGCTCATGTTGCAACCTGGCTGCTTTCTCAGGCCACCTATAGAGCTGAGGCATGTGGTGAGATTGGGGGACAGGGCTCAGCAGCTGAGTGTGAACCTCCTCTCCCTCACTTACTGAACTTCATGATCAGGAACACCAATCTGACCTTCAGTTGCCTTCCTTGTAAAATGACTGCTTTTCAATCAGTGGTAATTTTATATGGGCCTATCGCTCCCATAAGGCCTCCATGGGGCCAGGGATGAGAAAGAACAGGGCCTGGCATGAAACTGCACGTAAACATTAAAAAAAAAAAAATTAACTCATCTTCAAATGCAATCCCTCAGCTTTTTGAGGAAATCATTCTGAGCAGGAGAGTGGAATGCAAAAACAACTTAAGTAATTTTTTCCCCATAAATGGAAAATACCATTTTTTTTCCTCCATTTCACTCTGCTGACCAGGCTGGAGTGCAGTGGCTCGATCTTGACTCGCTGACACCTCCACCTCCTGGGTTCAAGTGATTCTCCTGCTTCAGCCTCCTGAGTAGCTGAGATTACAGGTACCCACTACCATGCCTGGCTAATTTCTGTATTTTCAGTAGAGGCGAGGTTTCACCATGTTGGCCAGGCTGGTCTCGAACTCCAGACCTCAGGTGATCCACCCACCTCAGCCTCCCAAAGTGCTGGGATTACAGGTGTGAGACACTACGTCCAGCTGAAAATGTCTTTTGATTTGAAGTTACTTCATTCTCGGATGTGTGTCTTTTTTTTTTTTTTTTTTTTTTTTTTAGAGACGAGGTCTCGCTCTATTGCCCAGGCTGGAGTGCAGTGGCTATTCACAGGCGTGAGCCCACTACTGATCAGCACGGGAGTTTTGACCTGCTCCGTTTCCGGACTGGGCCGGTTCACCCCTCCTTAGGCAACCTGGTGGTCCCCCGCTCCCGGGAGGTCACCATATCGATACTGAACTTAGTGTGGACACCTGATCGGCATAGTGCACTACAGCCCAGAACTCCTGGGCTCAAGCGATCCTCCCACCTCAGCCTCTGGGGTAGCTGGGACTACAGGCACATGCCACTGCGCCTGGCCGGATGTGTCTTTTTAATAGATGACAATTGTAGCAGTTTGCTTTCAAGGAAGTACAGAAAATAATTGCCTTTCAATCAATGGCATCTTAGACTTAGGAAGTGGTCTAAAATGGATACATGTTCTTTGTGTAAAGCTTAATTACTTTTCTTTTTTGAGGCAGGATCTCCCTCTGTCTCCCAGGCTAGAGTATGGTGGCAAGACCACTGAAGTCTCAACTTCCCCAGCTCAGGCGATCCTCTTGCCTCAGCCTTCTGAGTAGCTGGGGCCACAGGTGCACACCATCATGTCCAGGTAATTAAATTTCTTTTTTCTTTCTTTCTTTATTTTTTTTGATGGCGTCTCACTCTATTTATTGACCAGGCTGGAGTGCAATGGTGTGCTCTTGGCTCACCATAACCTCCGCCTCCTGGGTTCAAACGATTCTCCTGCCTCAGCCTCCCGAGTAGCTGGGACTGCAGGCGCCTGCCACCACACCTGGCTAAGTTTTGTATTTAGCAGAGATGAGGTTCAACCATATTGGTCAGGCTGGTCTTGAACTCCTGACCTCGTGATCTGCCAGCCTTGGCCTCCCAAAAGTGCTGGGATTACAGGCTTGAGCCACCGCACCCAGCTTAAAATTTTTTTTTTTTTTTTTTTTGTAAAGACAAGGTCTATGTCGTCCAAGCAGTTCTTAGACTCCTGAGCTCAATTGATCGTCCCACCTCAGCCTCCTACAGTGAAGATTCTAGGCATGAGCCATGGCACCCAGCCCTGTATAAAGTTTAGACACACAGAAGTATATATAATAAAGGGTCCCTTAGTTCAGTTCTCCAGAGAATATCACCAGCCTGGAGAAAGTCCGCTTTGTGTACAAGAGCATGCTTCTGTTTTTGTTCTAGCTGTCCAGAAACTCTCCTCAGACCAGTCACCCACACCTTCTCCTGTTTCTGAGCCAAATTAATGCTCAACCAAGGACAGCAACACGTTATAAATTAGAATTTCATGATTAGGCACTTTCTCCACCCCCAGCCCACATGGCTGGCACCTTTCCTCACTGCCCAGGCCTGCCTGGAGCAGCAGTGTGGTGCCCTGTGCTGACCAGAAGGTGTGGGGCTGAGGAAGTCAATGATTCAAGCGTTTAAAAAGTGTACATGCAGTGCAGTTTGTAGTTTTATGACAAAATAAGGGTGGTATGGGGCCTGAAGTGACAAAAAAGGCAAGTGACAAAAATCAGGGTGGTATGGGGGCCTGAAGAGCTTGGAAAATTGGAAAGTAATGGGAAATTAGAAAGGTGTGTCTTGCTCAAGAGCTGGTTTTGTTTCTTGTTTTTGAGACAGGGGCTCCCTCTGTCACCCAGGCTGGAGTGCAGTGGTTCCATCACTGCTTGCTGCAGCCTGGGACTCCTGGACTTAAGTGAGCCTCTTGCCATAGCCTCCAGAGAAGCTGGTACTATAGGCATGCACCACCATGCCCAGCTGTTTTTTATTTTTTGTAGGAGTTTCACTATCTTGCCCAGGCTGGTCTCAAACTCATGGCCTCCCGCCATGGCCTCACAAAATGCTGGGATTACAGGCATGAGCCACCACACCCAGCCTCAATTGACTACCAATTGGTGGAACCAATCTGGAATGCAGTTGTCCATTGGCAAGCAAATCCAGGGCTCTTTCCATCATGCCATGTGGTGGCCTTCCAAGGGCCACCGTCTCCTCACCCTCATCAGCAACATTAAAAAAATCTCCTTTGCCCTGAGTCTACCTCTGTGGCTTTATGTGGATCGCAACTTCAGCAGGAGACTGAGATGAGGGGAATGAGGCGTGGAAACCCCAGCCTGAGGGACCTCTGGCTATGAATGAAGCTTCTGTCTGCCTGCGCTGTGTGTCTGGAATTTTGTATGAAAACAATGAACTGGAAGGAGGTGAAAGCATGTTCAAAAAAGCAAGGCCACCACAGGCCCCTCCCTCACTTATAAAAGACTTGCTTTGTTTCAGGCAAAGCAAAGGAGAAGCTGGGGATATGCTGAGGTTTGGGGGCGCTCAGGTGTTTGAGGTTGACATGTCAATGACTAGGAGGAGGCGGGCATGAGAAAATTCAGGGGCCCAACCCGACCCTGAGGTTTCAGACTCCTAATCGTCTTGACAGCCACGCTCATATTTGCGTAATGCTTTATAGTGTGCAAAGTGCTTTCTCGGACATTTTCTCAACAGAGGGAGGGCTTAGGGAGGGACAAAGAGCGCCGATTCATGCAGCCTTCTATCTTGCTGTCTGGGTGACTGTGGTGTGCCAGGCACTGCGGGTGCCGTGCTTTCTTCATCACTGTCCCCGTCCTTAGGAGTCTGATGGACTGGGCTAGAGGCCTGACTTCCCTGCCTGCTAGCTTCAGGACCTTGCACAAGTTAATCAATCGTTGTACCAGCTGCAAAAGGGAGAATGACAGTGGCTGGCTGGCAGTGCGGCTGTGAGGATTAAAGGAGTCCTGGGGGTGAGGGGCCTGGCTTATGACAAGACCGTAATTGATGGTGGCTATTGGGTGTCATGGCCAGTGAGATGCAAACATAAGACTGGGGACTGAACACTGTAGCCTGGAAGCATCTGGGTGCACCTGGATGTCATTCCCACCTAGAAAAACGGTGTGTTGGTGGGCAGTGGGGGGTTGAGAGCGCTGCTGCATCGTATCAGACAGGCTATGGACTCCCGGTAGGAGGGGCCCACAGGGCTGAACAACACTGGTTAATCAAGTCCAAGGAGCTGTGCAGCTTTCCATGTTGACCACAATACACAAGTACTGAGATCGAATGAGGGTCAAATTGTTATCATTCCTCTCTTCCAACCCTCCCTAGGTCCCCATCTCACTCAGAGGAATAGCTACAATCCTCAGAATGACTGACAAGCTCCTACACAATTGGGTCGCTGCTACCTTCCTGACCTCTGCTCCTCTGCCTACTTTCTTCCTCTCTCCACCCTGGCCACAAGGGCCTCCTTGATCATCCTCAAATATGCCAAGCACGCTGTGGTCTCTGGACCCTTGGACATGCTGTTCCCACTGCCAGATATGTTTTTCTCCCAGATATTTATTATATAGCTCCCTCATTTTCTTCAGACTTCTGCTCAAATGCCACCTTTTCAAAGAGGCCTTCTTTGACTGCTTTATATAAAAAAGCAATATGGTGATGGAGGTCCCCATCTACCACCACATGCTGAATCTCTCCAGAGCACTCATCAGCCCATGACATATTTAATTTCTTTATTGATTTTGAGATAGAGTCCTGCTCTGTCACCCTGGCTGGAGTACAGTGGTGCAGTCTTGGCTCACTGCAACCTCTGCCTCCCTGCTTCAAGCAATTCTCCTGACTCAGCCTCCTGAGTAGCTGGAACTAGAGGGGCACATCATGCCAGGCTAATTTTTGTATTTTTAGCAGAGAAGGAGTTTTGCCATGTTGTCCAGGCTGGTCTCAAACTCTTGACCTCAAGTGATCCACTCACCTTGGCCTCCCAAAGTGCTGGGATTACACATGTGAGCCACTGTGCCTGGCCCTGTGACATATTTTTTTTTTTTTTTGAGACGGAGTTTTGCTCTTGTTACCCAGGCTGGAGTGCAATGGCGCGATCTCGGCTCACCACAACCTCCACCTCCTGGGTTCAGGCAATTCTCCTGCCTCAGCCTCCTGAGTAGCTGGGATTATAGGCACGCGCCACCATGTCCAGCTAATTTTTTGTATTTTTAGTAGAGACGGGGTTTCACCATGTTGACCAGGTTGGTCTCGATCTCACGACCTTGTGATCCACCCGCCTCGGCCTCCCAAAGTGCTGGGATTACAGGCTTGAGCCACCGTGCCCGGCCTACTTTTTTTTTTTTTGAGATGGAGTTTCGCTCTTGTTACCCAGGCTGGAGTGCAATGGCGCCATCTCGGCCCACCGCAACCTCGCCTCCTGGGTTCAGGCAATTCTCCTGCCTCAGCCTCCTGAGTAGCTGGGATTACAGGAGCGCGCCACCAAGCCCAGCTAATTTTTTGTATTTTTAGTAGAGACGGGGTTTCACCATGTTGACCAGGATGGTCTCGATCTCTTGACCTCGTGATCCACCCGCCTCGGCCTCCCAAAGTGCTGGGATTACAGGCTTGAGCCACCGCGCCCGGCCCCTTTTTTACTTTTTAAATTTTTTTGAGGAGTCTTTCTCTGTCACCCAGGCTGGAGCGCAGTGGCGAGACTTTAATACACTGCAACCTCTGCCTCCTGGGCTCAAGCAATTATCCTGCCTCAGCCTCCCGAGTAGCTGGGATTACAGGCATGTACCATGGCTGGCTAATTTTTGTATTTTTAGTAGAGACAGGGTTTCACCATGTTGGCCAGGCTGGTCTTGAACTCCTAACCTCAGATGATCCATCCACATCAGCCTCTCAAACTGCTGGGATTACAGGTGTGAGCCACCATGCCTGGCTGCCCACTAATTTTTGTATTTTTTGGTAGACACAGAGTTTCACCATGTTGGCCAGGCTGGTCTCAAACTCCTAACCCCAAGTGATCCGCCTGCCTTGGCCTCCCAGAGTGCTGGGATTATAGGTGTGAGCCACTGTGCCCACCCTTATCTTGTTTTATTGAAGAGGAAACTGGATCTCCAAGAACTTACTTCTCTTACTTCAGTTAGTAATGACACAGCCAGAACTGTGTCTAGTCCTGATGACCCAAGTGTCGGCTTTTAGCTATCACACAATGTTCATTCCTGATGGAATCTGAAGGCTGGATACCAGAACTATAGTAAGCTTACAGATATGATCTGTATCCTTTCTTCATGTTTTTCTATCCTTACATGTTTTTTCATCAAGAAGCATGTATTAATTTTGTATTAGGAAAAACAGTTGTTTCACCTGTCCATCTGTCCACCAGGCATAACCAAAAAAGTGGGGACTTAATTGAGGGAGGTTGCCCACAGCTGTTTTGGGAGCCCCTGAATCCTAGAATCTCTGGGAACTTGGTTAAGAGCAGGAAGGTTTGGGGGGACCCCTGGCACAGATGATGATGGCAGGAAGATGAAGTCCAGGTAGGATGTTAGGATTGCGGCTTTTAGCACAGGCAGCGAGGGCTGAGATGGAAGACAAAGCTTTGCCGCAAGTGCAATGTCGCGACGTCTTTTCCTTCCGGATTCTGGTGTTAACAGACCATAAAAAAATGCCTCAAGGTCTGAGGCTGGCTGGCTTAATTGATGCCACCTTTCCCAAAACGTGTTTGGCTTTGGACCTGTGAGGACGATTGCATTTCATCCAGAAACAACAGGCAGACTTTCCCAAGATGACCCAGCCTCACACTCCTCAGAGTGGGTTTCTGTCCCTGCAGGGTCTAGTTAGGAGGAAAGAGATGCTGTGACAACTTCTTGACCAATTCCTTCAGATCCATAAGATCCCTCTTCCCCCAACCCTCCAGTTGCCAGTAAACACTATATCAGGGCAAGAAACCAGCACTCCTGGCACGAGGTAAAATCCCAAGAGAATATTCTTGTTTCACGGAAATACACACTAAAGTGTGTAGGGGCAAAGGGACACAAGGAATGAGCTCACATTCTCAAACAGTTCAGAAAAAAATATGCACGTGTGTGTATACACACACACACACACACACACACACACACACACACACACACACGGAGAGAAAGCAAATAAGGCAAGATGTAAACTGGCAAACCCGGGCGAAGGGAAAATGTGAGTTCCTTGTGCTATCTTGCAACTGTTTTGCAAATTTAAAATCACATCAAAATAAAAAGTTTCAAAAAAATAAAAAATAAAAGAAGCATATGTATGCTGAATTAACTAAAGTTCTCAGAGGAGAAGCTGAGCAAAGGATCCAATTCCTTTTCTTGTGCTAAATCAAGCAGGAATTTGAGAAAATTACGATCACCCCATTCTTCTTCCCATGGTTCACTGTGGACTCTCTTAAGCTTCCTGGTATGGAAAACATCCTGCTCAGAAGAGAACTTTGATCAGAAAAATGCAATAAATGCCTGGAGCCAGAGATCTGAATCTTTGCAAGGGACGGTAGGAGATAACACAGAAAGGGAAACTTGAGTAGCTCCCCACGGGAGGCCAAGCCAGGGTCAACACGGAGGAAATCTGAAAACCTGCAGGACACGCTTTCCAGGGCAGTTGCGGGGCTGGAGGGTGGCAAGTAAGGCACAGCCCTGCCGTTAGGGGCTTATCATTTCATAGGACAGAAAAATGACACCAGGCAAATCCTGGGGTAGAAAATGATCGGGGTAAGAGGAAGATCACAGAAAAAATCCTCCAGGGGCTGAGAGCAGGGAGAGGAATTTCTGATGTAGACTGGGATGAAGATGGAGAGACAGATACAGAAATGCCCTGCACTGTAGCCTCATCATAAATTCTGTTTCTGCTTAAGCCAGCCAACTGGCTCATCACAACCAGAAGTGTGAAGCCTCCCCTGCAGTGGGGGCAGTTTTTGCGCCATGTGTGTGTGCACACACAGCTAGGTCCCTCTTGCCTTAATCATTTCTTTCACCCGAACTGTCCTCTTTCTGATGTCCTTTCCAAACGCTGCCCTTCCTCCAGTCCTAGTTTCAGCCAGCATGAAACCACTCATTCCCACCTGACACGTTCCTACCTTCCCCTTGCAGTGCCTTCCTGTGATATCCCTAATAAGCCCAAATCTTTCCTGTTCTTTGAGGCCTGCCTCTAATGTCTCATCCCCTTCTGGTTTCTCCAGCTGCTCTCTGGAGAAGTCATTTAATTGAGTCAGTGCAAATCATCGATATAACTTGGTTTTTCAAACTTTTTTTTTTTTGAGAAAGGGTTTCCTGTTGCCCAGGCTGGAATGCAGTAGTGCGATCATGGTTCACTATAGCCTCTACTCCTCCGAGGCTCAGGTGATTCTCCTGCCTCAGCCTTCCAAGTAGCTGGGACTACAGGCATGTGCCACCACACCCAGCTCATTTAAAAATTTTTTGTACAGACAGGGTCTCCTTATGTTGCCTAGGCTGATCTAGAACTTCCGTGAGCAAAGGGGGTGGAGAGTACATCTGTGGCTCTCCTGAGCCACAGAAGGAATGGTCTGGTAGTTAAGATAAAACACAAGTTGGCCAGGTGCGATGGCTCACGCTTGTAATCCCAGCACTTTGGGAAGCTGAGGTAGACAGATAACCTGAGGTCAGGAGTTCGAAACCGGCCTGGAGAAACCCTGTCTCTACTAAAAATACAAAAATTAGCTGGGCATGGTGGCGGGTGCCTGTAATCCCAGCTATTCAGGAGGCTGAGACAGGAGAATCACTTAAAATTGGGATGCAGAAGTTCCAGTGAGCGAAGATTGTGCCACTGTACTCCCGCCTGGGCAACAAAGAGCTAAACTCCATCTAAAAAAAAAAAAACAAACCCAAAAAAACAAACAAAAAAACCCCACAAATCGAACTTTAATTAGAGTTGTCCACAGTCAGCAATGGTGGTCTTCTTGCTCGTCTTGCCATTCCTGAGCCCAAAGCGCTCCATGGCCTTCACAATATTGATGCCTTCTTTCACCTTGCCAAAGACCACATGCATGTTTGGTCTTGAACTCCTGACCTCAGGTTAATCCAACCACACAGTCTTGGCAGTGCAGATAAAAAACTGGGAACCATTTGTGTTGGGTCCAGCATTTGCCAGTGAGAAGATGCCAGGACCTACCTGTATGCTTCAGGATGAAGTTCTTGTAATCAAATTTCTCCTCGTAGATGGATTGCTACCAATGCCATTATGGCGTGTGAAGTCACCACCCTGACACATAACTTCTGGAATAATTCTGTGAAAGCAGGAGCCCTTATACCCAAATCTTTTCTCTTTTTCTGCTGTCTTTGGAAGCTTGTCTGCAAACAGCTCAAAGAAAACGTGGTCCAAGGGCTCATCGTTGACAGCAATGTCGAAGAACACAGTGGGGTTGACCATGGCTGGCAGGACGGGGCTCCCAGTGGCAGTAGCAATTGCAAAGCTGGTGTATCCTATTTTTTAAGTATTGTAATGGCCTTTCTTTAATGAAATTGTGAGTTAATAGTAGTTTCTGGTTTTTTTTTTTTTTACATTAAAAAGTGTTATAGCTTGGTGATACGGTTTGAGTATTGCTTGTGTGCCGCACGGAAAGTCATGGTGAAACCTGATCCCCAATGTTGGGAGGTGAAGCCTAGTGGGAGGTGTTTGGGCCACGGCAGTGGATCCTTCACGAATGGCTTGGTGCCTTTCCTGTCATAGTGATTAAGTTCTTGCTCTGGGGAGACTGGATTAGTTCTCACAGGAATGAATTAGTTCCAGGGAGAGTGGGTTGTTATGAAGCCAGGGCGTCTTGGATTTTGCCTCTCTTTGCAGGTATCTGCTTTCCCTTTGACCTTCTCTGTCATGTTGTGACCTAGCATGTGGCCCTTACCTGAAGCAAGAAGATGCTGGCACCATGCTCCTTGGACTTCCCAGCCTGTAGAACCATGAGCTAAATAAACCTATTTTCTTTATAAATTACCTAGTCCCAGATATTCTGTTAAAGCAACATAAAATGGCCTAAGACACTTAGTAAAATAAAATGTTTAGCAACCCTGAGTCTAGCTCTAAGATTTCTGGAACATTTTAATGGTCAGTGAAGTCCAACCCCAGCATAAGGCACCTCTGGTGCTTTATAATTCTAGGCTTAATTAGCCCAGAGGTTGCCAGTTGGTAGCCCCACTGACCAAAGTGAGCCTGCAGGTATGTTTTGCTTGCCTCACACACGGCCTTCTTCCCCCTCTTTAATCTGGAAAGTGAACATAAAGTCCAGTTTCCAGTTTCCAGGTTTTTTTTTCTTTTCGTTTTGAGACAGAGTCTAGTTCTGTCACCCAGGCTGGAGTGTAGTGGTGTGATCTCAGCTCACTGTAACCTCTGCCTCCCAGGTTCAAGTGATTCTCCTGCCTCAGCCTCCTGAGCAACTGGGATCACAGAAACGTGCCACCATGCCTGGCTAATTTTTTATTTTGTTGTATTTTTTTTTTTTTTTTTGAGACGGAGTTTCGCTCTTGTTACCCAGGCTGGAGTGCAATGGCACAATCTCGGCTCACCGCCACCTCCGCCTCCTGGGTTCAGGCAATTCTCCTGCCTCAGCCTCCTGAGTAGCTGGGATTACAGGCACGTGCCACCATGCCCAGCTAATGTTTTGTATTTTTAGTAGAGACGGGGTTTCACCGTGTTGACCAGGATGGTCTCGATCTCTCGACCTCGTGATCCGCCCGCCTCAGCCTCCCAAAGTATTGGGATTACAGGCTTAAGCCACCACGCCCGGCTGTTTTGTTGTATTTTTAATGGAGATGGGGTTTCACCATGTTGGCCAGGCTGGTCTCCAACTCCCGACCTCAGGTGATCCGCCCACCTTAGCCTCCCAAAGTGCTGGGATTACAGGCATGAGCCACAGCGCCCAGCCTGGTTTCCAGTTGCTCTTGAAAATTCAGATGTTGGCAACAGTCCTGCATGGCATAAAATCAACTACAGCCAAAAGGCAGGTGGCCCCCTCTGCTTTCCAGCTGACCCTTAGGCTGCTGGAACATCCATCACTGCCACTGAATACAGGGTTAGAAAAGACTGCTTTTCTTAGGTTAGGACTGCTGATCATCAGCTCTATATAGGAATGGTGCCCTAGCCAATAACTCCACACAAAATTAGGAGGCTGCTGCTGCTGCTCTAGGGAAGGGCTGCCCAGAAACAGGCCTACAGCAGACACAGGGTACTAGGAGACCAGGAGGTCAAGGCTGCAGTGAGTCGTGATCATACCACTGCACTCTAGCCTGGGTGACAGCGAGACCCAGTCTCAAAAATCAAAATAAAAACAAAAAGCAAATATGACCAAAAAAAAAAAAAAAAAATCAAACAAACAAAAACTCTGTCTCTATAGCTTTTCTTTTCTTTTCTTTTTTTTTTTTTGAGATGGAGTTTCATTCTGTCACCCAGGGTGGAGTGTAATGGTGCAATCTTGGCTCACTGCAACATCTGCCTCCCAGGTTCAAGCGATTCTCCTGCCTCAGACTCCTGAGTAGCTGGGATTATAGGACTATAGCTTTTCAAATTGCAGTTGAAGACATACTTTTAAGAAAATTATCTATCAACATTGACAAATTCTGAAAATAATTTCTGAATTTAAACTGTATGACAGCAATCCTAAGTGCTCTCTTGTTTTACAATTCTTATAATTTTAGAATCAGTATCAATGACTTACTGATATTGGGGAATCAACAGATTGGGGAAGGGTGTAATTCTCATAAAAGTCATTTAGTTGGTCTGTTTTGATACATTTCACTTATTAAAAGAAGGCTATCGGCCAGGCGCGGTGGCTCAAGCCTGTAATCCCAGCACTTTGGGAGGCCGAGGCGGGTGGATCACGAGGTCAAGAGATCGAGACCATCCTGGTCAACATGGTGAAACCCCGTCTCTACTAAAAATACAAAAAATTAGCTGGACATGGTGGTGCATGCCTGTAATCCCAGCTACTCAGGAGGCTGAGGCAGGAGAATTGCCTGAGCCCAGGAGGCGGAGGTTGCGGTGAGCCGAGATCACGCCATTGCACTCCAGCCTGGGTAACAAGAGCGAAACTCCGTCTCAAAAAAAAAAAAAAAAAAAAAAAAGAAGGCTATCAACAATTCATAAGTTTCCTAATGGGAAATTAGGTGATGAACCAGTCTCTAACCAGTCTCTGGCTCTCTTCTGCTGCCTGTTGGTATCCATGCTCTTGGTTATCACCTACCTCATCGTATCAGTTAGTCTGTGTGACCAATAGAATTTTGCCGTGATGGTATGTCACTTCAGAGATTAGGTTATGAAGGCTTCCATCCCTCTGCCTTTCTCTTGAATCACTTGCTTTGAGGGAAGCCAGCTGCTTTATCTGAGCAGCCTTAAGGCGAGGCCCACTTGGTGAGAGACTGAAGATGCTGGTTAACAGCCCTGAATGAGCAAAGAAAATCCTCCAGGCCGTCAGTAGCTTGATAGCAACTCCAGGAGAGATCCTGACCTAGAACCACTAAGCTAGGCTGCTGCTCCTAGATTCCTGACCCTTAGAAACTGAGATACTAAATATTTGCTTTTTTTTTTTCTTGGAGATGGAGTCTTGCTCTTGTCACCCAGGCTGCAGTGCAATGGCATGATCTCAGCTCACTGCAACCTCTACCTCCTGAGTTCAAGCGATTCTCCTGCCTCAGCCTTCCAACCAGCTGGGATTACAGGCACCCACCACCACACCCAGCTAATTTTTGTATTTTTAGTAGAGATGGGGTTTCACTATGTTGACCAGGCTGGTCTTGAACTCCTGAACTCAGGTGATCTGCCCAGCTCAGCCTCCCAAAGTGCTGGGATTACAGGTGTAAGCCACCACCCCAGGTCTATTTACTGTTTTAAACTGCTAAAGTTTTGGGGGTAATCTGTTACATAGCAATGGATAACTTTTTTTTTTTTTTTTTTTTTGAGACGGAGTTTCGCTCTTGTTACCCAGGCTGGAGTGCAATGGCGCGATCTCGGCTCACAGCAACCTCCGCCTCCCGGGTTCAGGCAATTCTCCTTCCTCAGCCTCCTGAGTAGCTGGGATTACAGGCACGTGCCACCATGCCCAGCTAATTTTTTTGTATTTTTAGTAGAGACGGGGTTTCACCATGTTGACCAGGATGGTCTCGATCTCTCGACCTCGTGATCCACCCGCCTCGGCCTCCCAAAGTGCTGGGATTACAGGCGTGAGCCACCGCGCCTGGCCTTATTATTTTTTTTTTTTAAATTTAAAAAATATTTTATATTTTAGAGACCCTGTGCAAGTATAGCTCACTGCAGTCAGTGAGCTCCTGGGCTCAAGCGATCCTCCTGCCTTAACCCTCTGAGCAGCTGAGACCACAGGCATGAGCCACTAAACCTGGCTACTTTACTTTTAATTTTTCTTAGAGATGGAGGTCTCACTATGTTGCCCAGGCTGGTCTCAAACTCCTGGGCTCAAGCAACCCTCCCACTTCAGCCTCCAGAGTTGCTGGGATTTTGAGGACTTTGCTATAAAATGAGGCCAGAAAAATAAATGTTTTTTATTTTACTGTATTACTATCATTATTATCTTTTTAAATCTTTTTTCTTTTATTTTCATTCCCTGAATATCTTCTGCAAAATTATTATTATTTTTTGAAACGGAGTCTTGTTCTGTCACCCAGCCTGGAGTGCAGTGGTAAGATCTAGGCTGCAACCTCTGCCTCCCGGGTTCAAGGGATTCTTAGGCCTCAGCCTCCAAAGTAGCTGGAATTACAGGTATGTGCCACCACATCTGACTAATTTTTCTGTATTTTTTTTAGGTATTCAAAGAGGACTTAAGCAGCCAGAAGGTTCTATTTATTCCAGGTGACATCACAGTACTTACTCATCTTCACTGATAAAAAGGGCAATATGTGCACATAGCACATATGTATTTACCACCTAATTTTGGCAAAAGTATTTAAAATTTAGAAAATTTAGAAGCGCCGGGCGCGGTGGCTCAAGCCTGTAATCCCAGCACTTTGGGAGGCTGAGGTGGGCGGATCACAAGGTCAAGAGATCGAGACCTCCTGGTCAACATGGTGAAACCCCGTCTCTACTAAAATACAAAAAAAAAAAAAAAATTAGCTGGGCATGGTGGCGCATGCCTGTAATCCCAGCTACTCAGGAGGCTGAGGCAGGAGAATTGCCTGAATCCAGGGGCCGGAGGTTGTGGTGAGCCGAGATCACACCATTGCACTCCAGCCTGGGTAACAAGAGCGAAACTCCGTCTCAAAAAAAAAAAAAAAAAAAAAAAAAGAAAAGAAAATTTAGAAGCATTTAAAATAAGAATTTTATTTGCCAAAGTTGCATGACTGAATGAACGCTTACGAATTTTTTAAAAATGTGATCTATTAGGTACAGAGTGCTAAATTAGAATGCTCAACTTAAAAACCATACCAAATTTACTTTGTAGAAGAAAATGTAATCAGCTCTATAAACACTATTTAAAGAAAATAAGGACCTGCATGGTGGTTCACGCCTATAATCCCAGTACTTTGGCAACCAGAGACAAGAGAATCACTTGAGGCCAGGAGTTCAGGACTAGCTTAATCAACAGAACGAGACTCATTCTCTAAAAATAAAAAATAAAAAATAAAAAATAAATTTGGTTTAAGATATTTAAAACACATTAACTCTTTGAAGATTAGCTGTGGAGTGTAGGAGGAGGGGTTGTAGGGGAGGCTAAATAAGTATGGGCTAATGATCTCAGAGCAAGTTTTCAACCCAAACCAAAATGACATAACTACGCAAAGGTTACACAGTGACATAATTTATGGCAGAAGCCTGAGATTCAAAGAGCTGAAATGATTGAGATTTTTAGTCCCTTTGCAGCTCCTCCATTGTTTGCTTGTAGAACCTGCCATGAGGAAGAATCCTCAGTCTAGGAAGGGATCCTACCATGTAAGAGGGAAAAGAATGCTGTTCCAAGCAGGCAGGCCTGCTTCCAATTCCATGTGGAACAAGATGCTAATGGGATAAGTAAGTACACAAAATTTAGGATAAAGAAAAATCCTGGCCGGGTGTGGTGGCTCACGCCCGTAATCTCAGCACCTTGGGAGGCTGAGGCGGGCGGATCACCTGAGGTCAGGAGTTCAAGATCAGCCTGGCCAACATGGTGAAACCCTGTCTTTAAAAGAAAAAAAAAAAAAAAGAAAAATCCTAGGATGAAATTTCATAGTGTACAACTAGCTACCTAGATATTCTCTGGTCAGTTCAAAAGGTGAAAATGAGAAAGTGAAGTGAACAGCCGCTGTGGACAGCAGGAGCACGACCAAGTTTCTCTGTTCCCTTTTTCCTCCTCTGGTCCCTTTGCCTTTCTTATTTGTAATACTCATGTCTTTTTCATAGGCTTTATAGGTTTTATCTCAGGGTCCTTGCATGACGGTAACAAATAACATATTTTAAGATGTAGGCTGAAATCTTTTTTTTTTTTAGACAGAGTTTTGTTCTTGTTGCCCACGCTGGAGTGCAATGGCACGATCCTGGGTTTAAGTGATTCTCCTGCCTCAGCCTCCCGAGTAGCTGGGATTACAGGCATGTACTACTACACCCACCTTATTTTGCATTTTCAGTAGAGACGGGGTTTCTCCATGTTGGTCAGGCTGGCCTCAAACTCCCGACCTCAGGTGATCTGCCCGCCTTGGCCTCCTAAGTGCTGGGATTACAGACATGAGCCAACGTGCCGGCCGAGGGCTTAATCTTTAGGGAAAAAACCTGTGCTGCTCAATCTACTGAATGAGCAGCACAATAAACACAAACACAAACAATAAGACACGGTGGGCACTTGCCACCATATGTAAGGGATTTGTTACTGGATCTATCCAATTCATGCCCCAGCTCATCAATAGGAGACTCCTTTCAAAGAGCCTGTCTGGCTAAAACACTTTTTCTTAGCTTAAAAAAAAATCCTTTACTAGTTACCTGTTACTTGCAAGGTACAGTTCAAACCATTTAACAGGGCACAATTCCAGGAGAATACACAAAAAGACTTAAAAATGTTTCCAGATCACAATGCCTTTTTAAAGAAAATCAAGACCAGACCTGTTTCTTAGACAATCTAGAAGGGAAACTTACCTTTGGCTCTGTAGCCAGATATCCCCAGCTTGGATGTTTGAGTGGTTGAAGGTGAGAAGAAATGTACTCAATGCTTCTATAGTTCCACAGGCTTCAGTGTCTTCTTCCATTACACAGTATTTTTTTTTTTTTTTTTTTTGAGATGGAGTTTCGCTCTTGTTACCCAGGCTGGAGTGCAATGGCGTGATCTCGGCTCACTGCAACCTCCGCCTCCTGGGTTCAGGCAGTTCTCCTGCCTCAGCCTCCTGAGTAGCTGGGATTACAGGCACGCGCTACCATGCCCAGCTAATTTTTTGTATTTTAGTAGAGACGGGGTTTCACCATGTTGACCAGGATGGTCTCGATCTCTTGACTTCGTGATCCACCCGCCTCGGCCTCACAAAGTGCTGAAATTACAGGCTTGAGCCACCACGCCTGGCCCATTACACTGTATTTTAACTGCCAGCTTTCTTGCCTTATTTCCCCATGACACCAAAAGCTCTATGAAGATAGGGACTGAATATTGTCAGGATCTGGCACAGTGCCTCATATCAGACAGTATTTGTTAAATGAATGAATAAATGAAACCTGGAGACACAACACAGAATAGCAGAAAAAGAAACAGGCCAGGCATGGTAGCTCACGCCTGTAATCCCAGCACTTTGGGAGGCCGAGGCAGGTAGATCTCTTGAGGCCAGGAGTTCAAGACCAGCTTAAAAAAAAAAATCATAAAGGTGAAAGGAATTTACATTTACCCATAATCACACAATGAGTTTTGCTCTAGTTGCCCAGGCTGGAATGCAGCGGCGTGATGTGGGCTCACTGCAACCTCTGCCTCCCAGGCTTAAGCAATTCTCCTGCCTCAGCCTCCTCAGTAGCTGAAATTACAGGCGCCTGCCACCACGCTTGGCTAATTTTTGTATTTTCAGTAGAGATGAGGTTTCACCATGTTGGCCAGGCTGGTCTGGAACTCCTGACCTCAGGTGATCCACCTGCATCAGCCTCCCAAAGTGCTGAGATCACAGGCATGAGCCACTGTGCTGGCCAAGGCTGCAGTTTTTTTTTTTTTTTTTTTTTGAGACGGAGTTTCGCTCTTGTTACCCAGGCTGGAGTGCAATGGCGCGATCTTGGCTCACCGCAACCTCCACCTCCTGGGTTCAGGCAATTCTCCTGCCTCAGCCTCCTGAGTAGCTGGGATTACAGGAATGAGCCACCATGACCAGCTAATTTTTTGTATTTTTAGTAGAGACGGGGTTTCACCGTGTTGACCAGGATGGTCTCGATCTCTCGACCTCGTGATCCACCCGCCTCGGCCTCCCAAAGTGCTGGGATTACAGGCTTGAGCCATCGCGCCCGGCCAACTGCAGTTTTAAATCAGTTGATTTGCATGCAGTTTCTTCTCTTTGGTAGCAGATTCCCATCCTTTTGATAGTAAATACTCAATGGAAGCAGCCAAGAGTCACTGGGTTTTGGTCAAGTGTAGTGATTAAAGTGAGAGATCAAGTAAGCAATACTAGTTTTGCCTCTGCCTATAGGGCAATATGAATGGTTTTCACATGTGACTCAAAGTGACTCTGAAGGCAATGACCGGAATTCCAAAACTACTGTGGGCAATTGGTTCATCACCAAACCAAGCATATTACTTTCAAAAGAGTGAACTATGAAGGCGACAAACAGAGCTAGGTGAGAATACTTTCTCAGAATTCTTGTTACACACATACCGCATTCACACACAGAAATTCTTAATGGGTGAGTCAATTAATTCATTTAATTAAAGTAGATATATTGGTTTACCTAAAACTTTAATATTTGCTGTATTTTTCAGTATAACATTCTCATAAAATCTTATTCACCACTTGACTGGTACTTCACAAACATTATCTTTGTAAGGTTCATACTACCACCACAAATATAAGTATTATTCTCCCCATGTTATGAGAAAATGGAGACTCAGACAAAATGTGATTTGTGCAAGACAACAACAGCTGATAAAAGGTAGAACCAAGATGCCAATACAGATGTTTTGCTTCAAATACCAAGTTCTTTTTATTTTCTGATCCTGCCATGTAGCATCTTTGAATAATTCTTAAATGTATCACTATAGGGTTGTTCAATTTCTAGCTGCAATGTTTAACATTTCTTAATGATTCTAGTATTACCAGTGAATAATCCTACTCTTTATTTAACCTGGAAGCGAACTGAACAAAACTGAAGATATTGCTTATAAATAGACTTATTTATGCTCTTGAGGAAAACTGGAAGTAACTACAAAAAGCCATTTATTCCACTTGAAGTAAATATTGATACTAGACCTTACATTTAAAGAGACTGGTCTGGCAAGTGACTTTCTTTTTAACAATAACCATATTAAAAGAGAAAAAAAATGGAGCAGTAAGTGAAATAAAAGGCTAATAAAACTTGGAGGAAATGGCTGTTTTCTTTTAAACCTTGAAGAATCCCAAATGTATGTTATGTTGCATAAAGAATCATTTCAAGAGAAGACTATTAACAATCCAATAGTAGAGTCAGCATTAAGAACTTCAATGATATTCAACTCAAACATGCGTAGGGAGAGTAAAGTTATTTTATTAAATCATGCACATCACGTGTGTTAGTGCAAATAGTTTAATCTGTACTCCAGAAATTCTATTGTACTTTATATCTTTACAAAATAGATTTAAAACAATTATTTACTTTAAAAAATGTAATTCTGAAGTTAAGCATTCAGAACAATATTTGCAATAACCTATATACAAGAGGTACTGGGTACCACTGGCATATTAGCTTTCTGTGGTGGAGTGGCTTCCTGCAACAGAAAATGATGAAATGAACTATATGACAGTATTCTCTACAAGTCATTTGTGACTAATTCCTCCATAAATCTAGTGATCCTCCCAACAGTAATCCCAAATAGCTTAAAATAAAACCTTTAAAGTATAAACAGTGACTGCCAAACATCACAAGGCAAATTATATCCTAAACTCCTATTTCAATATTTGGCTAGACTTGCGGATTGCCACAGAACATTCAAGCCAATTCACTGACATTCCCTCCCAGTCTTCATTGACTGAAAAATTTAACTATGTGATACTTTAGGATACTCTATGACCTAAATAAACTTTACTGACATAACTATGATGTCACACAAAACCATGGCTAAACTTTCACTTCTGTTTTAAATTTATAACATCAAGCAGTGTTTTTAGGTGCTTCATTGTGCATAGAACACTACTAATCCTGGGAATAGTGCTTTTCATTAACAGAAAGTCCCAATTAACAACAATAAAAAGAAAAGAACCATTTGCATACCCAACCAGGAAATCTGTTGGTAGGTACAACAGCTCACCCTGAACATGAATTAGCTCTGACACATCATAAACCAAATTAGGTCAATACAAGCTTATTGAAAGAGATATTAATACTTTCTTCAATTAAACATGCTTGGAGGAATAGATGATAGAAAAAAAATCATGCTTCCTAAAATGCTGTATATGAGAAAGTAACTTGGCTTTTAAAGAAAAATAACTCTTTAAATACATGAGGTTTAATAACTTACATTCCAATTGACTCAACAGTTTGGTTGACTGCACTGAAATTGTGTAATTACTATGTTTTTGCTCCCAGAAATATTTCAGTTTGCTCAAGAAAATACACACTCTCATGGAAAGTTTTTCAAAGTTGATGTCCTCCACATCTTCAAGTCTCATTAAGGCTGAACAAGCGTGCACATATTCCCCAAATTATCACCATAACAGTTTATTTTCCAAATGTATTTTTCCTTTAAAAAAAAAATCCACGCAATTAGTTGTCTCTAAGTCTTGTTCCCAATAGCTCAGTGGTTTTATAACAAGTAAAAATGACGTAAATATGTAAAAAATATATATATGTGTATATATTTCAAACTGATAGGCACTGAGCACACAGGGCCTCTCTTCCCATGTATGTACTGGTTGTTTGGTTTGGGTAATTATCAAATCAGAAAAATGAATTATCTGGTCATCAGACTTCAGAGTAAAATACTCATAAATTTAATGCTATAAATAATCTGGTGTACCAAGAAGCCTACTTTAGGCCACCATAATATTCAGAATCTCAACATACTAATTTAAAAATTACATGAAAAATTGCAAGCAAATTATTGCTTACAGTAGAATAAAGTCACAATTTTATATCTTCTTTATAGACAGATACATTTTATATAATTTAAAGCAATGACCCTACAGCTGTATTCTTGTACTTCTGCTGTTTTAAAAGAGGTAAAAAGGAAGAAAATGGTTCTGTTTGTCCCCAGCATGAGTATGATGCCAGCTTCTAGAGGGAGGACGGTGTACGGACTCAAGGAACGCTCTCATGGAGAAGCTCTGGCCAGACCTGGCACATACAGCACAATGGCTGTTACTGCAACCAGGGCAGCCAACATGGGCATCCAGGGCCAGGGTTTCTGTGTGGAAAGAAACCAAGAGTCAATATCACATTCTCCCCTCTCTTTTCATACCTATTAACCCCTTGGTTCCAGAGAGTCCTGAATATTTAACAGAATACTGGAAAAATCTTATTTTTGCATCATAAAAAAAAAAAAAAAAAAAAGTGAGGGAGTGCAGATATAAGGAGAGCCATAATAGCAGGACCACCAATTTGGAAGTCTAATATATCCCAAGAAAGTCCTGGAAAGTTTTCAACTTTGTTACAGTTGAAACCTAATAGTGATTTCTAAGAAAACCTGTGGGCTCTGCCTGCTTTATTTACTCTGGTATCCATACATTCCAATATAACTGATGTATATAGACACCTGTAGTATGTTTCTGCCTAAAATGTTTATTTCTTGATTCGATCCAGACTCCATGTTGGGATATTTTATTCAAGGGGATGATAGTGGCTAAGGTGACAATGGTCTAGGCTTTGGTCCTCTAACTTGAAACCACAGAAGACAAAGTCAAATAGGGTTCAAGATGGAGAATTAACATTAGGGATCCTGCCTGTCTGATAATTCTGGTAAAGACTCTGTTCAGTGTAATAAAGCCACATGATCATCTCATATGTTCTACTAACATGCATGCCAGTTAGAGGCAAGCATGGATGGGCTATTGCCTGCTAACTTTAAGAGGGCTTTATAAGATTAACTTGCTTTGGTTGACACTTTTATTTTTACTTGTATTCCAAGAGCATTATTGAGAAAAACTGTTTTTTCTTTTTTTCTCCTTCTTCTTTTTTTTTTTTAGCTATGGCAGAGAAAAACTGTTTTTTAAAGAAATATTCTGATGCTGCAGGTCAGGGCTCAGAAAGAAATGGGATACGTTTATATCCTTGCAAGTACATAATAGGGCTGAGATTGTAAGCCAATGGTTCATTAGGCTAATCTCATTTTTTTCATCTCCATAGCCATAGTATAAATAGGGAAAGGGTTGAAACAAAGAAAATCTACACTATGAAAAGGAAGGGGATAAGGAGGAAGGGGAAGAAAGCTGGCTGAAAACTTGAAAGAGGCAAACTCTTCATTTCTCATTTAAATCTGATTAAACATGTAATTGGAAAGAGGGTACTAATATTGCAGAAATTCATAGTGTACTCCAGTTTGCTACAGATAAAGACTCAGTTAAAGGAAGCATATTAACAACTGGTTAGGTTGGAATTAACTCATGGTTAGCATTATTACAAAGTAAACAAGACAAAAAGTTATGGAATTAGTTGACTGTTGAATTCACTGGTATGACACAAATACACGGCATACTAAATGAAGGGTTTGCTTCAGGTAACAAAATACCTGTGTGTTCTTGCCATGCACTATATTACAAATATGGCACAAACAGGTGACGGGGACAAACAGACAAGGACTCAACAGTAGTGCTTGTACCTTTCTCTACCACAATGGACCGAAACACCAAAACAGGAAAGCCAGGAATAGGCCGATGAATACGGCTGGGACGGGTTGTAATATGGAAGGCTAAAGAAGGGAAGGCATATAAAAATCATTTTATGCTATGAAAATAATCAGATAAGAGGATTCAGACCCCAGTGGGGTGGGAGGCAGGGAAGAAAGACTGAAGCAATAGAAGTATACCACTTAGGTTTTGCATAGATTCAAACATTTTAAAGACATCTAACACAACCCTGAACGATAGACTGGGGTATGCAAGTTGGGAAACTATCAGTTTAAAAGGAACAGCTAGGCTGGGTGTGGTGGCTCATGCCTGTTAATCCCAGCACCTTGGGTGGCTGAGGCAGGTGGATCACCTGAGGTCAGGAGTTTGAGACCGGCCTGCCCAACATGGTGAAATGCTGTCTCTACTAAAAATACAAAAGTTAGCCAGTCATGGTGGTACACACCTGTAATCCCAGCTACTCGGGAGGCTAAGGTAGGAGAATCACTTGAACCAGGAGGCTGAGTTTACAGTGAACTGAGATCACACCACTGTAATCCAGCTTGGGTGACAGAGGGAGGCTCCATTTCAAAAAAAGGAACAAAGAAACAGCTGAAGGCAACCAGCAATGTGGGTATACCTAACATTCTAATGAAATGCAGCACATGAAGACAGAGCAAGCCAGGCATGGTGGTTCATGCCTGTAATCCCAGCACTTTGGGAAGCTGAGGTGGGCAGATTGCTTAAGGCCAGGAGTTTGAGACCAGCCTGCGCCACATGGCGAAACCCCGTCCCTACAAAAAATAAATTAGTTGGGCATGGTGGCGAACATCTGTAATTCTAGCTACTTGGGAAGCTGAGGTCGGAGGATCACTTGAGCCTGGGAGGTGAAGGCTATAGTGAGTTGAGATTATGCCACTGCACTCCAGCCTGGGTGACAGGGCAAGACCTAGTCTCCAAAAAAACCAAAAAATGACCAACACTTCACCACTAGCTGATGCTCTCTGCTTGATAGTACACATTTTTGCTCGATACCTGAAACCCATTATTTGACAATGTACTCCCTCAGCAATGGTTAAGCGTTATTTTATCCCTCTAACAAAATCTTTTCTTTTTTTCAACCAAAGCTCTTTTGCTTATTAGATTATACTGCTTTCCAGCTTAAAAATAAGTGCCCTGTGATAATGTGTGTTTCCTAAGTCAGGCAAGAAATGTGACAATATGTGATAAAGGTTTGGTATATAAAGACAGGCAGGGCTGGGTGCAGTGGCTCATGCCTGTAATCCCAGCACTTTGGGAGGCTGAGGTGGGTGGATCACCTGAGGTCAGGAGTTTGAGACCAGCCTGACCAACGTGGAGAAACTCCGTCTCTACTAAAAATACAAAATTAGCCGGGCGTGGTGGCGCATGCCTGTAATCCCAGCTACCCAGGAGGCTAAGGCAGGAGAATTATTTGAACCAAGGAGGCGACGGTTGTGGTGAGCTGAGATAATGCCATTTTACTCCAGCCTGGGCAACAAGAGTGAACTCCATCTGGTCTTGAACTCCTGACCTCAGGTGATCCTCCTGCCTTGGCCTCCCAAAGTGCTGGGATTACAGGAATGAGCCACTGTGCCTGGCTGCAAAGTTACTTTTGAAAAGGTTCTAAATAGTACAGGGAGATCCATTCTGATTATGCTAGATGTCTTCATGGGTTAATTTAGCAGTAGACTGAAATTCTATAATCCCAGGAATATGAATTAATACAAAAGAGAGAAGTAACCAAACCATTATGATCTGATTTTAGAAGAGTTTGTAATCAACATTTTGAAAAGTAATTGCAAACCATTTTTGCTTAGCATAAAGCCTCCACACCCAGTTTATCAACTTCTAAAAGGCTTCTACCTAAGCAGCAAGCCTTTATTGTCTAAACTGCAAAGGACAATTGGACACAACTCATGAGCATTCTGTGTGCAAATGAATAACAGGATGGCCATGCAACATCACTCTTTTGTACTTGTGCTGCAAGGTAAGCAGAGTGGCTTCCTCCATAGGAAGCATGTGGCTCACGCACACTGCAGTGTCCAAGCCATGACAGCAGTTTCAAATAAGTGAGAGCACAACCAACCACACTAAACATCTATCAGTTAGGGCCCACAAAGGTAATGATCACCAAAACGTACAACACAACATTAATTTAGTATAACATCTTTTTAAAGACCATCTTTCTAGCAAATGAAAAACAAAAAAAAATAAACTCAATTTATACCAAAATCTTCAACTGTCTCTTTCTCTCTCACAGCCCTACAGAAACTCACCAAATATTTTCTAATACTTAACGCAAAAGAGACCCTAAGCTTTTTAGAAATTGTGCATCAGTGAGAACATTATTGGTATATAATGAAAACCATTAATAAGTCTTGATTTTTTTGATATAGCCAAATGCTAATTATCAACATGTACTACCGTCTCTTAAATGGGTCGCTGGTAGTACAGTGCTTCATTTCCCAGCAGGGCAGAAACAAGAGCCAGACAATGGCTTAGTGACAGAGCTTCAGACTCATCTGGGAAAAGCTGACAGTTCTTAGGCAAGCTGCTTTATTGCAAACAAGGCTCTTCCTCCAGGCAGTCCTGAGGCTCTTGGGGTATAGGTTAAAGGTACAAATTCTTTTTAAAAAATTTGACAGCATAATGATTCTGTAATGGAATTTCATAATTGAAAGCTTATTTCATTTGTACCATTTGCTTCACAAATCAGTGATAAAGTCCTCTGAAAATCAATTTCAATCTCTCATCTGCCTCTCAATCAAAGCTAAGCCAAGTTTGCAAAGACTTACATTATTTCCTTTCTCTCGGAGCAGCTTCAGGTTGTTTTTACATTGTTTGAGCTCATCTGTGATTGACTGCTTTTCCTGCTCAGTCTTTTCAAACTTCAACTTCAGTTCTGAGAGTACAGTCTGTGTCTTTTCATACTAAAGGCAAAGGAAAAAAAAAGTGTGCAGATTCAACTTAAAATGAGTATGAAGGTATGGTTCTAGTCAGGCTTATAATATGCCAGATCCTATTTAGTCACGTGGAACATTAAAGACAAGTATTTTTGTTTAAGGAGGAATAACTTGCACTCATAAGATGAAGTCTTTTGGTCAGGCGCAGTGGCTCACACCTATAATCCCAGCAGTTTGGGAGGCCAAGGTGGGCGGATCGTGAGGCCAGGAGTTCGAGACCAGCCTGACCAACATAGTGAAACTCCATCTCTACTAAAAATACAAAAATTAGCCAAGCATGGTGGCATGCACTGGTAATTTCAGCTACTCAGGAGGCTGAGGCAGGAGAATCACTTGAACCTGGGAGGCGGTTGCAGTGAGCCGACATTGTGCTATTGAACACTCCAGCCTGGGCAACAGAGTGAGACGCCATCTCAA
The DNA here is from genome assembly GCF_048565385.1 of Saimiri boliviensis. Classification (NCBI taxonomy): domain Eukaryota; kingdom Metazoa; phylum Chordata; class Mammalia; order Primates; family Cebidae; genus Saimiri; species Saimiri boliviensis. The sequence continues at coordinate 3,961,487 of NC_133456.1, forward strand.
AAAAAAAAAAAAAAAAAAAAAAAAAAAAAAAAAAAGGCCTTTCATGTTGACTTGATTCTATGTAAGAATTTTCTGGCCCTGTAATAAAAAAAAATTAAGAGTAATCACCATTTTTTCATCTGTTTTTAATATAAAGGATCACTTTTTCCACCAAGTAAATACAGGAGAAAAGGAAAACTTCAAACTGAGCAAAAGAAAAGTAGGTGAAGAAAAATCCCACAGCCTAATTAAATGGCAATGTTAGGAAGTCTGAATTTGTATCATGGTAAGCAGTGTAAGCCAAGCTATTTACTCTTGAAGTAAAAATTACTCTTGAAGTAATTCCTCCACCTAGTATGGGAGCAAAAAGAAAAAAAAAAAGTATTAATTCCCAATAGGTTTCCCTTTACCCAGCATCACTGGGTATTAAAGTGTTCTGGATAAGTAAATTTTCTAGGCAAATGAAGAAAATAAATGTATCTGAAGTACACACCACTATGACTGGGAAATATCTATTCTTCCACTTCAAACTTAGGCATCAGCCGGGCATGGTGGCTCACACCTGTAATCCCAGCAATTTGGGAGGCCAAGGTGGGCAGATCACCTGAGGTCAGGAGTTTGAGACCAGCCTGGCCAACATGGAAAAACCCCATCACTACTAAAAATATAAAATTAGCCAGGCATGGTGGTGTATGACTATAATCCCAGCTACCTGGGAGGCTGAGGCAGGAGAATTGCTTGAACCTGGGAGATTGAGGTTAGAGTGAGTTGAGATTGAGCCACTGTACTCTAGCCTGGGCAATAAGAGCGAAACTCCGTCTCAAAAAACAAACCAAAAAAAAAAACTTAGGTATCAAACTAAAAGTCATTCAAAAAAAATCTGTTTCTGGTAGAAATGTTATTTTTATTTTATTTATTTATTTTTTGAGATGGAGTCTTGCTCTGGCACCCAGACTGGAGTACAGTGGTGCGATCTTGGCTCACTGAAACCTCCACCTCCCAGGTTCAAGCAATTCTCCTGCTTCAGCTTCCTGAGTAGCTGGGATTATGGGTGCCTGCTACCACATCTGGCTGTTTTGTACTTTTAGTGGAAATGAGGTTTCACTATGTTGGCCAGGCTGGTCTCAAACTACTGGCCTCGGGTGATCTGCTTGCCTTGGCTTGCCTCCCAAAGTGCTGGGATTATAGGCATGAGCCACCACGTCCTGCCTGTTTCTGGCAGAAGTTTTTAAATAGTAAAACATGTCATTTTCTGCTCTGAAAAACAATTCACTGTATATGATTTGACATTCAGGTAGAGTCGAATCTTTTTAAAGACTATCTGCCTTTTAAATGTAAGACCAATGTGAAACATAGTATGGCTTACCCCTACTTTAAATGGTGCCAGGAGGCTGAAATTCTAGACTGGTTCCACTTCAAGATATTGCATCTTACATGCAAGCTGGGCTCACGGTCAGAGCAGAGATTGTTCTGCTGCTGGCTGTGCCTTTGTCTCCACTTTGTTGCCTCACTCTGCCATCTCTCTCTCTCGCTTTTTTTTTTTTTTTTTTTTTTTTGAGACGGAGTCGTCTCACTCTGTCACCCAGCCTGGAGTGCAGTGGCATGATCTTGGCTCACTGCAACCTCCACCTCTCAGGTTCAAGGGATTCTTGTGCCTCAGAGTCCCGTGTAGCTGGGACTACAGGCATGCACCACCACGTCTGGCTAATTTTTTTGGTATTTTTGGTAAAGATGGGGTTTCACTTTGTTGGCCAGGCTGGTCTCAAACTCCTGACCTCAACTGATCCACCCACCTTGGCCTCCCAAAGTGGTGGGATTACAGGTGTAAGCCACTGTGCCCAGTCCCATTTTGCCATCTCTGAAGGTTTTAGAAGGAAGACGAAGTTTGAATATAAAATCAATATACCATGGGTAAGGCATACCAGAAAGGTTCCTCCTTATCCCTAAATATAGCCCATGAGGGTAGAAAGTTTCCAGTTCCTTTCTACCTATATCCTATAAATTCTTCAATAAACGAAACCTTTATAAGAGTGCTTCTGAAAAATACAGATACCTTAGAATGACTAATTAGAAGCCCATCATTATGCTCAACAAAGATAAATATTAAGAAGGAATATAAATGTATAAAAACATTAGACAGGAGAGATGAGGCTTAGGTTCAACATAGAGGTCACCAGAGAAAGAGAAGAAAGACATGGGTACAGAGAGGGAGGTAAAACATGAAAGATATTCCCTGTTACCTAACAATACTTCCACTACAAGCCTGGATAGCATGCCAGAGAATGAACTAAAGGAGTAAAAGTCATGGGCCTCATGATAGCTTTTTTCAATTGATTGTGAGGGTCTGTGGACTTCCTCCCAGAAGGCAGAAGATTACTGGCATACTGCCAAGGCAAAGTCAGTGTATGTACACTAGTTTCTGCAAATTAGAACATCATAAATTCTCAACGACCCAATCTGATTCTTAACAGTGACTAATAAAGAATAAGTAAAAAGTACTTTATTGACAAGTTTTCCCTTACTTTCCTTTTCCACCATTCTTACATTCAGTCTGCCTTGTGCACCAAAGCAATTAATCATTTCTCCATTCCAGGAGTTGTGAACCAGAACCACAGGAAGGCAGCTCAACCAGGGGGATCCTGTTGCTTACCTCCAGCATGTGAGAAAGTGGCAAGGACTCTGGCCCCATGGCAAGAAGATGAAGCCAAATAACTTTCTTAAGTCAGTGTTTGCAGGATGGACTGTGTGCTCAATGTTTTATAATTTTTTTTTTGAGATGGACTTTTGCTCTTATTGCCCAGGCTGGAGTGCAATAGCATGATCTTGGCTCATCACAACCTCCACCTCCCAGGTTAGAGTGATTCTCCTGCCTCAGCCTCCCGAGTAGCTGGGATTATAGGCATGTGCTACAATGCCTGGCTAATTTTATATTTTTAGTACAGACAGGGTTTCTCCATGTTGGTCAGGCTAGTCTCAAACTCTCGACCTCAGGTGATTCACCCGCCTCGACCTCCCAAAGTGCTGGGATTACAGGTGTAAGCCACCATACCCAGCCTATGAATTCTTAAACTACAGATATTCCTACTAAATTAAAATATATTGATGCTTTTTAAAATTTTTATTTATTTTTAAATTTTTCTTTGTTTTACTGCAAGATATATTGATGCTTTCTAAAGTCAAATATAAAGATGGCATATCATTATTTTCTTTTAATACTGAGGATTAAGATTTACTTTTTTTTGTTTTGTTTTTTTTGAGATGGAGTTTCGCTGTTGTTACCCAGGCTGGAGTGCAATGGTGTGATCTCGGCTCACCGCAACCTCCGCCTCCTGGGTTCAGGCAATTCTCCTGCCTCTGCCTCCTGAGTAGCTGGGATTACAGGCACGCACCACCATGCCCAGCTAATTTTTTTTGTATTTTTAGTAGAGACGGGGTTTCACCATGTTGATCAGGATGGTCTTGATTTCTTGACCTTGTGATCCACCTGCCTTGGCCTCCCAGAGTGCTGGGATTACAGGCTTGAGCCACCGCGCCCGGCCTACTTTTTTTGTGTTTGAGAGAGAGAGTTTCACTCTGTCACCCAGGTTAGAATGCAGTGGCACAATCTTGGCTCACTGCAACCTCCACCTCCTTGGTTCAAGTGATTCTCCTGTCTCAGCCTCCTGAGTAGCTGGAATTATAGGCGTATGCCGTTACACCCGGCTACTTTTTCTATTTTTAGTACAGACAGGTTTTCATCATATTGTCAGGCTGGTCCTGGAACTCTTAACCTCAGGTGATCCACCTGCCTTGGTCTCCCAAACTACTGGGATTACAGGTGTCAGCCACCGCGCCCGGCCAAGATTTACTTTTTGCATGTATTTTTTTTGGTGAAATATTCATATAAAAGCTGCCACATATATAAATTTTAATTTGTGGAACAAAGGTCATCTATTGCAGCCTTGCTTTGGATATCATTTTTGCTCCATCTTGCTAACTCTCAGGTGACAAACGAGCTTGGTCCTGATTAAGAGGGAAATATCACACAATATTACCAACACCTTTGGTTGTTCTTCATAAAAAGAATCTTATCTGGGCTTGCTTAGCTTGTAGTATCTTAGCCTGTTACAACGCTGAAAATACATAATTAGATACTGTGCATATTAAGCATGATTCTGTGAAAGAAAGGAGAACAAAGGGGAAATGTTGAAGGGGAATATATTGCATTAATAAAAGGCAATAATTCCTTTGCAGTGGATTACTTCAAACATGAAGGCAGAGATAGGAACCTCATTAAAGAACATTTTAGTTATAGTATATAGCTATAACTAAACTATAGCATATAGTATCCAACATGTTGACATTTGAACAAACAGAAAGAGCAATTTCACATTACAAAGGAGTGTGATGAGTACACATCATTTCACAATGGAAAACAGTGAACAAGAAAATAGAAAAGAAACATACCAACAAGATCAGACATATTTTTAAATGTGCTGCATTTAATGCAATCCAAGACTATCAACAATTTAGATGCTGTGACAACATGCCACTGCCATTTGTGGAAACAGTTAAACCATTTTGCACTGATTACTCAGTGACCACAAACAGGCAAACAATTAATGCAACAAAATGGCTAATGCGTTCATAGTAACATACAACAGAATCATCTTCCAACCACAGCATTCTTCCCAGAGTTTGAAAGAATTATGGCATATGGACTGGAAGGACACAAAGTGCTTACAGTATTAAATACTAAGATATTTACTTTGGCACAAAATTTGTGTTCCAACCAAATAAAATGAGATTTCTTCTAAAACACATATCTTTAGTAAGGTAAAAACGAACACATTACAAAATCGGTATGTCCACAAGAAATTAAAAAAAATTTACAGTATTTTTTCATTAGGAACAAACATGAAGACAGAAGAAAAACAATCATTGCCAAATTTAGGAAACTACAAGGAAAGAACGTGCAAAGAAAAACTGCATTGATTAAGCCGATCTTCTAGAAACAACTTTGGGAAAGTTCATTTAATATTAAAGACAAAGAATTGTCTTCGACTTCCTTCTAATTCATAAAGAATCCTTTTAAGAAAGTCTACAACTGGGGTGGTCCTTGATCTGTAGATCAAGTTGTATCAGCCTTCCTCATCTCCCGAGCTGGCCAGGAGTCAATGCAGGGAGTGGTATGAGGCCAGCAGGACTGAAGTCAGCTCTTACTGCCCTGCTGTCAACTTCAAGGCTTTGGGAAGTGAAATATACTTATCTTGCTCAGGAAGAAATTGGGTAGGGTTTCTGTTCCAAAGTCAACCTTTACGACTTCAACACAAATTTTTAAAAAGCACCACTCAAGTCAAGGTTTTAAGCAGAATGACATGAAAAGTGAGCATGCACATTTATGAATAAGGTGAAAAGGGGGTAGGAGGAAGAAAATAAAAGGCCACAGAATATGTGTCTGGTTGGCTGCCTGGCTATGAGGTGAATTTTAATAACTTGTCAGGCCATTATTTACCTGAGGGGTACAGACAACATTATATTATGGCCTCAGTTTGCTTTCCAAAAGTATGCTAAGTTACATATGATATTCTCTTTCAAAGTTAAACAATAAATCAAGAGACCTGGTACAAAGGGTTTCTCATATAACTGAACTAACTGGTAGAGAAAAATTAAAATGTAGTTTTGTATATTCATATTTTTGGGACCAACTCTATTGAAGAATTCTCTCTATATGGACCATAATATGCAGCTAGAAATCACCAAGCAGAGATGTTCCAAGTATCAATTTTGTGACGGGTAATGTGACTTCTGCTTCCCTTTATTTCTAACTAGCATGGATATCTGATTTGCTTTTGGCTTTAAGTCCAACCATAATTGGGCTTATAATGTCTTTTCGCTTTACCTCTTTCTGTACATCCTTTGCTTGGTTTTCAGCCTTACTGAGAAGAGTTTTTAAATCAGCTGAATCCCGAAGATGCTGTTCTTTCAAGGATCCCACTTGATTCTCAAGCTCTTTCCTAGACATCTGAAGGATGCTGAGATCACTGGTAAGCTCTAAACTCTGCTTCTGAGAACTGCAATATAAATATTGACAGATAGTTATTCATAGGTAGAAACTGGACACAGCAAGAAGTCCAATTTCTTATACATTTCACTAGAAGGGAGAGAGTGGATTTCGGAGAAAAAAAGAAAAGTATCAAAAAGAACAAAATATTTTCATTCAATACGCAAAAGGCATCAAAACACTAAAAAAATGCAAGTTTAAAGGTGTGTCCCATCAAATACACACAAAGGTTGAAAATTAAAAAAAAAAAGAAATAGAAGGTAATTAACTGTATATTTTGTTGTATCAAATTGTATTAATTTTATAATAAAAAGATTCAGTGTAGGTCTTCTATAGGAAAAGAATACAAATATTTCAACAATTTCTCGTAAGTTTAAGTACTTGACAAATAGAATGGGGGTCAGAAACTTTAGGAGCCACTGCCAACTCAAGTAAAGATAAACCTATTCAAACGAGAAGACACACCAAATTAAGAAAACAGCATAAGACAAAGAAGTAGGAGGCTGAGTTCTAGACACCCCCAGCTCTGCTACTGTTTAGCTAGGGGATGTTAAGCAAATCACTTAACTGGTACATTTCATTTGCAGAGTAAACATTTTCTGAGCTCTTAGACCTATATCAGGTACCATGTTATATAGACATAACTAACACAAGGACAGTCTCAGTGTCCTTCACTGCCAAATAACAGGATTGAACTCATTAACTTCTAAGGCTGTTTCAAAGGTTAAATTCTATGATCACTTTTATAATTTGATGTTTAAAAAAATCTGACTTAAAATACATGAGGAGAACAGCTAGATATGTGTGAATAGGAATTCCTTATTCAATTCCTTCTTCCATAGCCCAGACAACAGAGAATAAAAGGTCTGTATAGTATAGTTGTGTAAGGGAATTTGGCTCCCCTACACAGCTATAGGAGTGTAAGGTGACAGTTTTACATCTTTCAAAATGGATCAATCAAAAATCACACTCACTACTGTAACTGAACTACTACAGAGTCTGAATCCTGTTCTGATTGTATGCTTCACAGATTCTTTGGAGTGGGTCTGATGTTGTCAAGCTAATACAGCTAGGAATTAAATGGCACATAAGACCCTGTAAAGGAAAACTAGCGTCTAAATGCTACTTAAATACTGGGGAGTCTTATCAAGTAAATTTGGGGCATCAGAAAAGTTTAAGAAAAAGAATTAATGTCTTAAATACTTTAGGTGAGTTTAGGCAGATGATCTGACCAATGATCTAATATATTCCACCTTTCTGGGGCCTAATGTTTTTAAACCATATGCTTTTACTCACAAGGAGTTTGTAGGCTTGCTTTTCAACACTTAAAACTTGAAATAATTGAAAACAGCATTTAATAATCTGCCAGATTCCAATTAATCACATCTTAAAAATAAGGGATCTAGCCTGAATCTTTAACAAAATATCAATAATTTCAAAACAATAATAGCTAAGATAAGCCACATTGGCAAAAAAAAAATGGGTATTTCTTGCTTGACAGATTATTAAACTAAACAGTATTAAGATCCTAATGTATTCTAAATGTAAAGAACTTGGGTAGCTGCATCATAATCTATGCACACTTCATACCAAACAATTTATCCAAATGTGCTGTCACACAGAAAATCAATTCATTCCTTATTTTATTTATTTATTCTTTTTTTTTTTTTTTTTTTTTTTGAGACGGAGTTTCGCCCTTGTTACCCAGGCTGGAGTGCAATGGCGTGATCTCGGCTCACCGCAACCTCCGCCTCCTGGGCTCAGGCAATTCTCCTGCCTCAGCCTTCTGAGTAGCTGGGATTATAGGCACGTGCCACCATGCCCAGCTAATTTTTTGCACTTTTAGTAGAGATGGGGTTTCACCATGTTGACCAGGATGGTCTCGATCTCTCAACCTCGTGATCCACCCGCCTCGGCCTTCCAAAGTGCTGGGATTACAGGCTTGAGCCACCGCGCCCGGCTATTTATTCTTTTAAAGACAGAGTCTTGCTCTGTTGCCCAGTTTGGAGTGCTGTGGTGTGATCACAGCTCACTACCTTTGATCTCCTGGGCTTAAGTGATCCTTTTGCTTCAGCCTCCTAAGTAGCTGGGATCATAGGTACATGCCACTCCACCCAGCCTCCTTAATTTTTATATATAGGCCAGGTGCGGTGGCTTACACCTGTAATCCCAGCACTTTGGGAGGCCAAGGCGGGTGGATCACTTGAGGTAAGGAGCTGAAGACCAGGCTGGCCTACAGAATGAAACCCCATCTCTACTAAAAATACTAAAAAATTTAGCCAGGCGTGGTGATGGATGCCTGTAATCCCAGCTACTCAGGAGGCAGAGGTGGAGGTTACAGTGAGCCGAGATCATGCCACTGCACTCCAGCCTGGGCAACTGAGCATGACTGCCTCAAAAAAAAAAATTATATATAGATATATATGAGATATGTATATATCTCATGTATATTTCATATATGATATATAGGAGATATATATATATATATATTTATAGTCTTGACCTTTATTTTGTCCTATTCATATTTTAGAATTGCTTTTATAAAGTTTTACATGTTATAAACAAAGTAAAACATTTGTTTTATTTTTATTTATGTTTTCTTAAGAAAGGGACTGGCTCTGTTACCCAAGCTGGAGTGAAGTGGTATGATCATGGCTTATTGCAGTCCCCACCTCCTGGGCTCAAGGAATCCTCCCACTTCAGCCTCCTGAGTAGCTGGGACTATAGGCACATGCCAACAGGCCAAGCTAATTTGTTGTATTTTTTGTAGAGATGGAGTTTCATAATGTTGTCCATGCCTGGCCAGAGTAAACCAATTTTAAACTTAAATATGGCAAATTCCACTAAATTTGCTGGAATAAATACAATGCATTCACTGATTTGCTTGTAAAGTATTAGATTCTAGAAAGATTTAACAGGTTTCAGAGAATTCTTGGTCTTATGTATTATTATTCTTCATATAACCCTATTTGAAATTCAGAAAATTAATTTCTATCTTTCAATAGCACAAATTCCTCTTTTGTTCTGTTGGCTTGTTTGATACAGGATTTGGCTCTCTCAGCCAGGTTGGAGTGCAGTGGCATGACTGTGGTTCACTGTAGTCTTGACCTCCTGGGCTCAAGCAATCCTCCCACGTCAGCCTTCCCAGTAGCTGGGACTATAAGCATGCGCCACTACACCCAATTAATTTTTGTATTTTTTTGTAGATACAGGGTTTTGCCACGTTGACCAGGCTGATCTTGAACTCTCAGGCTCAAACGATCCTCCTACCTCGGCCTCCCAAAGTGTTGGCATTACAAATGTGAGCCACTGCACCCAGCCTTACAAAGTCTTCATCACAGTCACTTCCTGATCACCCTTACTAAAAGAGGAGATCACTGGTGTGAAAGAAAAGCAATTGATATTTAAAATTTATTAATTTATAGGGCAAGTTCAACTATGAATTACAGACTTCTGTTGTTTGTTCAGGGTTTCCTTGGGACATTTAATGAATCTGTATTCCATGAATACAAGGAAAGGACATGCAGGATAATGGTGGTGGCAAGAAAAAAAAAAAAGTATTTATTCAGTATGGTTAACCTGTCAAATAGCCAAACAGAGACTGGCTGAACATTTGCTCCTGTAAAGTATTTAAATATTAAAATTAAATTTAATTTAGATGAAAATTTAAGTTAAAGAAATATTTATATCTGAAAAACAGAGTTCCTGCATACTTGTGCAGTTCTTTTTCTTGCCGTTGCAATTCTGATGATAGTGAAACATTTTCCCTTTTTAGAGAATGGCATTCAGTTTCCAATGCATTCCATTCCTTTCTCAACTTCTCCAGTTCACCTAAAATAGTCCCAAAACATATTTGTTAATACAGAAACATAACTTCCATAATATTTCAAAGGATAAAGAAAAATATTGCAGAAAAGAACATAATTTTTCCCCTTAAAAGCATGTACATTTTACATGGTTAATTATTTGATTCCTGTTTCTTTGCATGTATACCTCAAGGAGTGACATCAGCTTTTATTTGAATACTATTTTTTTTGACTTCATTTTTAAAAGGCAAGCAATTTTTAACAATTTTAAAATAAAATATAAAACTGTAAAAATATAAATTTAAGTAGAACTTGCAGACCTGAAAATATATTTTTAGCTCTGATACAAAAACATTGGATTATACAACTGATTGCTATCAAAGTCTGCAAAACCTGCATGGTGTTTTTTTTAAACAAGTTATGAAGTTATCAGTGTCAAAAGTTAAGAGTTTTATGTAAAATACATTTATTCACCTTGCAACTTTGTTGCTTCCTCTCTCTGCTGGTCCTCACACTGTTGACATCTAAGCTGAAAACTGTTTTGCAGACTCGTGATTTCTTTCTCATATTCAGATGCTGCTTTCCGCCACCGCTCAAGCTCAGCTCTCACCTTCTTAAGCTCTTCTTGTAAAGAAGCAATGTCAGTGTCCCGCTCAGAGGCAGCCTTTTCTGCTGCTTGATGAAGGAGCAAAATTTCATCTTGGGCACTAAGCAATTCATCTCTAGTACTTGTGATTTCTCTGTCCTTCTCCTCCCGGAGATTCTCAATATTGATGTGTAACCTCTGCAACTGGGCTGCAAAAGTATATCCATCATTTTCTTGGCCCATTGGAATTAGAAATAAAAGAACAGTCCATACAGGTTTGTAGTTAATGCATAGCCTGGGTTGTCAGAGCTGTTGCTTTTGATTAAAGTGTATAAAAAATCCACATTTGATGCAGAAAGTGTCAAAATACAGATATCAAAGAGGAAAAAAAACCAGTGATCTTTATCTCCCCAACACACAGAAAACTACTTCTAACATTTTGGTATTTATCCTTCTAGATTTTTTCTATACATTTATACACATATAAAAACAAACATTAAATAGGGAGTGATCATAACATATACAGTGTTCCCCATCCTTCAATTGATGAAACTTTTTTTTTTAATATTCAGGAGAGAGCTGGAGTATGATGAAACTCTTTCAACAAAAAATAGTTATGGTATATATAACTTATTTGCCCAACCCTTTATTTTTGATATTTTAGGCTGTTCAGTGTTTAAACACTATATACCATACTATTTTCTTTCTTTCTTTCTTTTTTTTTTTTAGGGTGAATCCTATGTGTAGAATTGCTTGGTCAAATGGTAAGCATCAAACAGTTGATGCTCTTGATTAATTTTTCTGTTCAAATGTCAATTCTTTAAAGATGCCTTTTCTGATGACTTCTATAAAAAAACAGCCCACTGTTGTTCTCTGGCTCTTTACTCTGCTTTATTTTCCTTTGAAGTCCTTATTGGACATCATATTATCTATTAATTTGCTTATTGTTTATCTTTTCTACTAGACTGTACACCTCACGTGTGTAGGACATTTGTTTTGCTCACAGCTGTCAAGTACTGGGGATATCCCAATATCTGACATAGAAAACAATCAACAATTATTGGTTGAATTAATGAGTTAATAAAATTAATGAATATCACCTCATTGAAGTGGTATATATATATATATTTAAAATATCTGGTTTTGTGCTCATGACCCAAACCAGAAATAACTTATATAAAATCAAACTTGATGGGCTGGGTGTGGTGGCTCACACTTGTAATCCTAGCACTTTGGGAGGTCCAGGTGGGTGGATCACCTGAGGTCAGGAGTTTGAGATCACCCTGGCCAACATGGTTTCAAAGGAAAATAATTATAAAAGGATTTAGTGGTGGGAGAAAGGGAAGTTGCTATGTAAGTAAACATTAAGAAGATATTAGACTTTCTAAGTTTGTAGGAAGGACTGAGAGGTAATAAGTTTGGAATCTGAAAGGGCACAACGGCCAGAAATGATCATGATTTGTTGATAGAGTTGTGAAATACACATGCTGGCACTAGGGGGCACTCAATGATGCCTGGGCAAGACAGGTTTAAAACAAAGGCAGCACTATGTCACAGAACCTTTAGGAAAAATTGCCCCTACACAGTCTAGGATGAAAATAGAGATTCAAATCAGATTATACAAACGAATGGGTAATAGCATTAAACTACAATAGGAGTTTTAAGAGCTTTCTTTTTTTTTTTTTTTTTTTGAGACAGAGTTTCGCTCTTGTTACCCAGGCTGGAGTGCAATGGCGCGATCTCGGCTCACCGCAACCTCCGCCTCCTGGGCTCAGGCAATTCTCCTGCCTCAGCCTCCTGAGTAGCTGGGATTACAGGCACACGCCACCACGCCCAGCTAATTTTTTGTATTTTTAGTAGAGACGGGGTTTCACCATGTTGACCAGGATGGTCTCGATCTCTCGACCTTGTGATCCACCCGCCTCGGCCTCCCAAAGTGCTGGGATTACAGGCTTGAGCCACCGCGCCCGGCGAGAGCTTTCAATTTAAAAACGCATATGACAGGCTGGGCACGGTGACTCACGCCTGTAATCCCAGCACTTTGGGAGGCAGAGGAGGGTGGATCACGAGGTCAGGAGTTTGAGACCAGGCTGACCAATATGGAGAAATCCTATCTCTACTAACCAAAAATACAAAAAATTAGCCGGGCGTGGTGGTGCATGCCTGTAATCCCAGCTACTCGGGAGGCTGAGGCAGGAGAATCACTTGAACCCAGGAGGTGGAGGTTGCGGTGAGCCAAGATACAGCCATTGCACTCCAGCCTGGGAAACAAGAGCGAAACTCTGTCTCAAAAAACAAAACAAAATAAGACAAAAAAAATTTACCACATACGACATACCTTAGAAATTCTAATTTTAAATAATTCAAGTGTCTCACTCAAAAAACAAAACCAAAAAGACTAGTTTTTCTCTGGGATATTTTTGGGCAAGTATCTTGGGTTTCATACAATGACTCTTCCTTCTCTTCTGAATAGTGATTATTTGTCTATTTGATTTCTTCCCCACCTATTTCTCAAGCTAAAATTTTAATACATTAGCTCCTTCTTTGACAAGAAGGCAAAAAAATTTAGGAATTTTACAACGGCATGGGAAAGGAATACCTCTCCTGAGTTATCATACAATCTCATCATAATACACCAGAAGCTCCAGCTTGAAGTAAACACTTGACAGGCAGAGGTCTTTCTGGAAATTTCTGTAATGACCCCGTGATAGCCCAGACAAAGAACTAGCAAAATTGTGATAAGAAGAATAGCCATTATCAATGAAGTCAGTGCAGAGACCACTATCCTATTCCATGTGATATATAATTTTTCTTGAAATACAAGTGTGTTGTGAGCATTAGATGTCAATATATCTACACGAGCAATTAATATATACACATAATATCAGCAAGCTCAAAGTGCTGATGCACAGAGTCGCTCGAATAGATTTCCTATCCAAAGGCCCTCTGTAGGAACTCATGACATAACCCAGAAAGTGACAGTCTTACCAACTCCAAATCTTCACCTCTGCTTTTTCCACTCTGTCTAAATACTGGAGTACTGGACCATCTTCCCTGGAATTTTCTTAAAAAAATAAATAAATTAAGCTCCACCAAGAGCTATGTTAAAATGTGAGGTTCTAGAGAATCAAGGCCATGATTAATGGGGACTCTCTGCTTTCTTACTTTTCATTCCTTTTTTTTGAGACGGAGTGTTGCTCTGTCTCCTAGGCTGGAGTGCAGTGGTGTAATCTCAGCTCACTGCAACCTCTGCCTCCTGGGTTCAAGTGATCCTCCTGCCTCAGAGGAGCTGAAATTACAGGCATGTGCCATCATGCCCAGCTAATTTTTGTATTTTTAGTAAAGACAGGGGTTTGCCATGTGGGCCACACTGGTCTCAAATTCCTGACCTCAGGTGATGCATCCAAATGCTGGGATTACAGGCGTGAGCCACCGTACTGGGCCTCCATTCCTTTCGAATCACTAAAAACAAACACATAATAACCATCTCAAATAGCCTTCCATACCTTGAAGAACCTGTATTTGTTTAGTGGATTCCTCAACTTGATTTCGATATGCTTTTCTTTCTTCTTCCAAAAGAGCTAAAAGTAAAAACACAGTATCTATTAATAGTTTTGTGAATTAATGAAAGTATTCAGAGTTGAGCAGCTAGAAATTTCTTTTAAAATTCTCTCCTAAAAGCTAACTGAAAGAAACAGAAGTTAGGGAGCAAGTATTATCAGTATTAGCAGTTAGTTAAAGATTTTAGGAGCACAAAACTGTGCTAAGTAATAAATGTATTCAACTGAGTAGTAGACTTTTCTGGACCTGGTATCACCAAGATAATATGTTCTTTCCTTAACATGGTAAGCAGTCTTCATAACTGTTAATCAGCATTTTGAACTTAAATTTTTAAAAAGACTTAAACTTCTCATATTTACTGCCAAGCACATAGTAAACACTAAACTAAATAATTGCTGTTTACTAAATATTTTTTCATTGTAATTTAATATATTGGCCTGGATCCTCCAAAAGGTTCAAGTTAAGTGAATACCAACTCTAATTTCTTCAAGAAGCAGGAAAGAAGTAGTAACAAGAAGTTCCCAGTTCCCACCTGGGACTTAAATCCTCCTACTAGGCAGGAAGGCCATCTTGGAGAACATGAGGACTCCATAGGTCATTCACTTTCTCATTTTAAGGCTCTTTGAATTATTAATTGTCTGCAACTAGGTAGTTACTGTGAATGATACAGAAATGTAAGCTCTAGGGAACTGTACAGATGCCACCGGCTTATGACACTACAGATAAGTGAGCTACTAGAAAAGAAAGTGGCCAGGACATTAGCTAACATGAGTTGTAACTAAAATTTAGAAATTTGAGTTTTCCTTTTGTTTTACTTAATATGCAATTAACTATTAAGATCTCTCAATTAGGCCGGGCGCGGTGGCTCAAGCCTGTAATCCCAGGACTTTGGGAGGCCGAGGCGGGTGGATCACGAGGTCGAGAGATCGAGACCATCCCGGTCAACATAGTGAAACCCCGTCTCTACTAAAAATACAAAAAATTAGCTGGGCATGGTGGCACATGCCTGTAATCCTAGCTACTCGGGAGGCCGAGGCAGGAGAATTGCCTGAACCCAGGAGGCGGAGGTTGCGGTGAGCCGAGATCGCGCCATTGCACTCCAGCCTGGGTAACAAGAGCGAAACTCTGTCTCAAAAAAAAAAAAAAAAAAAAAAAGATCTCTCAATTAGTAAAGATCTTACTTGATTTTCACATCAATAGTGTGAAGGTAGAGCAACTGTAACCCTCCTCATTTTACTGACCTGAAACACAAGTTTAGAGAGGTCAAGTAAACATAACAAGATCACATATCTCATAAAGTTGTGAATCTGAAACGCGCCTCCGGACTCCAAGTTTGGGACCATCCATTTATACTGTGCTGCCTCCACACATCCCTAAAGAGCCAAAGTAATCTTGATCTCACCTTGAAGTTCAAAGCATTTTTGTTTACTTGTTCTAGCTAGCTCCTGGGCTTCGATCAATTCCTTTCGAAGATGCTGTATTTCTTGTTTTGCCTCAATTTCTGACTGTGCACCCTGCGAGTCATCTGACAAAAACATGTTTATTTTAAAAGCAAGAGTTAGTATCACGCTATCATCTCTACAATAAAAGACTGGTAATCTCTTTGATGTTTACACATACATAGTTAAACAACAGAATCACTAAGTTAAATAAAACTTAGAAGCAAACTCTAGTAAGCATTTTAGTAGTTGGGAGAAAACACAAATACAGTTATATATATTAGTAATCATGGTGATGACACTATAAAAGATATGTTAACATAAATTATATGTTCACAATTTTAGCATAAAAATAAATAACTACAGTGATAGATTATAATTCATCGCTTATTGAGACTTGAAATTCAGTAAGATGAGCAAAATGCTATTCTTCATCATTTTGAAATTTCTTGATAACCAGTCAGAAAAATTTTACTTGGAACTTAACTGAATATGGATAACAAAAAGAAACTCTTCATCAAGAAGCAGCTAAATTTTAGCACAATTACCCTAATTATGAAACGCAAAATAAAAACTAGGCTGAAAGCTCTACTGAGCCTACTTTGTCATCACCTTTCCCCCAACACACACATATAACAAATATCTGGGCCGGGCCCGGTGGTTCACGCCTGTGAACCAGCATTTTTCTGAGGCGGACGGATCACAAAGGAGGTCAGGAAATCAAGACCATCCTGGCTATATGGTGAATCCCTGTCCCTGCTAAAAATATAAAAAATTAGCCAGGCGTGGTGGCACGCGCCTGTAGTCCCAGCTACATGGGAGGCTGAGGCAGGAGAACTGCTTGAACCCACGGGGCAGAGGCTGCAGTGAGCCGAGATCACACTGCTATACTCCAGCTTGGGCCACAAAGCAAGACTTTGTTTCAAAAAACAAACAAAAACAAAACAAAACAACAAAATATCTGCTGAATATATTAAATGATGTAACCCAAGTGGTTTCACTGAAATAAATTAAATCCAGCATTCTATTTCAAATATGCCCCTTCCCCTAACCTCCTTCCTCTCCAGTCGCTCTGCTCTTTTTTCATTGTATTAAAACTTTCTGCTACTGAATATTGCCTGTAATAAACATATCATCAGGTAAGCCATATTCTTCTAGTGTATTCTATTTGAGTATCACTTTGGCTTATAAGTACCTCAGCATAATAACTTCAATCCACCAAAAAAGAGCTAAGAATAACTTTCACCAATACAATTACAATAGGTTTTGGAAATTACATATACATACTTTCATATTCATAGATTATATCCTATTTTTCTCTCTAGAAAAATTTTATTCTAGGTCAAGCATGGTGGTTCATGCCTGTAATCCTAGCACTCTGGGAGGCTGAGGCAGGCAGATCACCTGAGGTCAGAAGTTTGAGAACAGTCTGGGCAATATGGCTAAACCCTGTCCCTACTAAAAATTAGCTGGGTGTGGTGATGAGCGTCTCTAATCCCAGCTACTCAGGAGGCTGAGGCACAAGAATCCCTTGAACCCAGAAGGTGGAGATTGCAGTGAGCCAAGATCACACCACTGCACTCCAGCTTGGGTGACAGACCAAGACTCTGTCTCCAAAAAAAGAAAAAAAGAATTCATCTACTCCAGTCAACCTGTTAACTCTTCCTTCAAAAGGTCTTTTGGCCAGGGAGGGGGCATAGAGACAGAGAAAGAGACAGAGAGAGACTTTCCAGAGACACTGTTGCATTAGCTACAAAACTCTCACAGCTCTTTCAACACCATCCACTAGAGTCTGCAAAGGTCCTGGCTCCCATTTCTGCATTTGTCATTATGTAGAACAATGCTCCTTTTTTAAAGGAATATTTAGGAGAGAAGCATCATAATGCCTGTATCTTACATTCAAGTGGTCTGACAAAAACATTGACATTAATTCTTCAAGTAGATATTTTCCTTGCTCTGTGATAGAGTTTTCCAACCTTAGCACTATTGACATTTTGGGCTGAATAAAATCTTTGCTGTGGGACTAACCTATGAATTGTAGGATGTTTAGTAGTTTTCCTGGTCTCTATCCACTAGATTCAGTAGCCCCTCACCATGCCCCACCCCCCAGGTCACAACAACTAAAAATGTCTTCAGATATTGCCAAACATCCCCTGAGAGGTAAAATGTTCCATGTTGAGGACTATTGCTCTATGTTAATAATTTGATAACCAAGAAAAAAAAATTATACACACATTTCTTTTTTATAAAAGCACTGGCTATTAATTCTGAAACAACCTTCTGGGTATTCTAAAAATGCTCAAATAAATATATTGTAGATAAAGGATGCCGCTTTTCTCACCGTTGAAGAAGAGAATTACAGATACAAAAATAAGTAAGATAGAATTAATCCTCTGGGCCGTGTTACACCTATAATCCCAGTACCTTGGGAGGCCAATGCAGGTGAATCACTTAAGGTAAGGAGTTCGAAACCAGCCTGGGCAACATAGTAAAACCCTGTCTTTACTAAAAATACAAAAATTAACTGGATTTGGTGACGCACACCTGTAGTACCAGCTACTCGGGAGGCTGAGGCAGGAGAATCACTTGAATTTGGGAGGCAGAGGCTGCAGTGAGGCGAGATCATGCCACTGCACTCCAGCTTGGGCAACAGAGTGAGACTCTGTTTCAAAAAAAAAAAAAGGAAAAAAGAAAAGAAAAAAAAGGATTAATCCTCTGGTGTAGGGTATGAACTTGAATAAATCTGAAGTTACACATATAGAAATATAGATGTGTGTCCAACTGTACACACATACACATGCACACACACACTTCTTAAGTCTGTCCACTGAGTGGGGCTAGAAGCAATTATACACCAGTAGCAATGAGGACACCAAACATTTAGATCTTGGTTTCTCTTTTTTTGAGACAGGGTCTTGCTCTGTTGCATAATCTAGAGTATAGTGGTGCCATCACACTTCACTGCAGCCTCAACTTGACCTTCTGGGATCAAGCTATCCCCCTTCCTCAGCCTCCTGAGTAGCTGGGACCACAGATATGTGCTACCATGCCCAGCAAAATTTTTAATTTTTTTGTAGAGATAGGGTCTTGCTATGTTGCAACAGGCTGATCTTGAACCCCTGGGCTTAAGTGATCCTTGGCCTCATAAAGTGCTGGGATTACAGGCATGAGCTACCATGCTGGGCCATGTCATAAAGAACATTACTAAGAAAACTGTCAAAATGTGAACAAGGTATTTGGATTTGAGAATAGTAATGTACCCATGTTAATTTCTTAATTTTGAGAATTGTATGGTGGTTACATAAAAGAAATAAGAAATGCACACTGACATATTTAAGCATAAAGGCCATCATGTCTGTAACTGATTCTTTGTTTTGTTTTCTTTCAATTCGAGGCAGGATCTGCCGTTGGCCAGGCTAGAGCACAGTGTCACAATGTCTATTCACTGTAGCCTCTACCTCCTGGGCTCAAGCAATTCTCATACCTCAGCCTCAAGAATAGCTGGCACTTAGCCAGACTTGCACCACTGTGCCTGGCTAAGTTTTGTTGTTTTTTGGTAGAGACAGGGTCTCACTATGTTGCCCAGGCTGGTCTTGAACGCTATATAGTGTTTGATCACAGAAGTGGAGATGCCAAAAATCTTTACAAATTAAGCTTAATAAACACAGACAGGCTGGGCATGGTGGCTCACGCCTATAATCCAAGCACTTTGGAGGCCAAGGTGGGCAGATCACCTGAGGTCGGGAGTTCAAGATCAGCCTGAGCAACATGGTGAAACCCCATCTTAAAAATAATAATAATAATAATCACAGACATAATAATCTAACTATATTCAAACGAATTGAGTACTTAGTGTGCAGATCCTCTTTCTAGAAAACCAAGTACCTTATTATTTTTTTTTAAATCAAAGACTAATGAGCAATTCTTTCTATGTAAAGGTTGATCAAGGTCTCATTGTAATCACATGGTTGTGTAGGAAAATGCATTTTAGCTTATTGTGGCTTGGGTCCAAAGTAATTTTATTTAGACATGTAACTCACATGGAAACAAATGTTATTTAAGAGTAACTAATATAAGTTGTAAAGATTAACAGAACCTGTTTTTTCCTTAACACGAATTGTTTATCTTTAGGACTGCCTGGTGCACAGTCTGGGCCAGGGGCCAGTTTTTCTCAGACCAAAGCTAAATCCTGTAAATTCATACTAGAAATGAACTGACTAAATTAACCAGCCCTGGCTCACAGAATACCTACCTACATAATATCCTAAAATTAAATTTAGTGTTACAAAGTATCTTTAAAAGAGTGACTGGAGATTCAACTTAAACTCTGACCTTTGCTCTAAATATATTTAAGACACACTGAACCACTTGGTAAAGGGCCATATCAAAGAATTTTTTTTCCCAAATTCTATTTTGCAGGTGCATGCTTGTGAAAAGCTGATCTAGCCAAAACATAGGTCATGTCATCAACTGATAAAAGTGACCTGGCAAGTGGATGTGTTCTCTTTCCATTATTATCACTCTTCCCTTTAGTTGCAGGCTTGGTTGATGAGAATAACCTTCGCAATGCAGGATAATCAAAATCATCTTTCCATTGTGGATACGTGTGGCCATGTGAAACAGTCTCAGGTGGCAGCCTCTTATTGTCAATTCTTATCCCTTTGCCACTCTTTCTGAACTGCCAGGTTCCTTCTCAACAGCTGGATCTTTTATTTTCCCCATTGTTCTTTTATTTCACTAGAAATTCCCTACCACTGATCATCCCTGTGCAGAGAATTTCCAAACCTGGTTCCTGTTTTCTGTCTATAGCCTCCTTGTGTATCTTATCTCTGTACCTCTCAGGTCAATAAAACATCAGAGAAATAAAAGAAAATCACTTGTTGGTTCTAGTTTCTGTTCTGCACATCCAGCTTCGCCTCCAGTTTCTAGGGTGACCATATAAAACTGGGACATCTTTGAATATGAAAGAGAGCACTTTTGATGATAATGATGCTAGGGCAATAGGCATAAATGGTTCCAGGCAAACTCATGGTCACTCTTCCTGTTTAGCATGTGCCAAATTAAAACCATTACAGCTGCCACCAGGACACTTTTTTTTTTTAATTGCATTTTAGGTTTTGGGGTACAAGTGAAGAACATGCAAGATTGTTGCATAGGTACATACGTGGCAGTGTGGTTTGCTGCCTTCTTCCCTATCACCTGTATCTGGCATTGCTCCCCATGCTCTCTCTCCCCAACTCCCCACTGTCCCTCCCCTATTTCCCTGAAACAGACCCCAGTGTGTAGTGCTCCCCTCCCTGTGTCCGTGTGTTCTCACTGTTCAACACCCGCCTATGAGTGAGAACATGCGGTGTTTGATTTTCTGCTCTTGTGTCAGTTTGCTGAGAATGATGGTTTCCTTACTGGGTATATATCCAAAGGATTATAAATCGTCCTACTATAAGGACATGTGCACATGAATGTTCACTGCAGCACTGTTTACAATAGGACACTTTTTCTTCCAGAAACAAATGTGTGTTAATTTTCAGTCACTCAGTGTCAAATCCTGGAGTTATAGCTGACTTTCATCTCTCTCCCATATATAGTATCTCAGGCCAATGGATTCTAGATAAGGTTACCAAGGGAGAGATAAAAGATAAGAATACCAGGGCCTCAAGTGGGTTTTGTTCTCTTAAATTTCCACAGTAATTACCCTAGTTCAGACTCTCAAATGATTAAGCCTCCTGATGGCTCTACTTGTAGCCTCTGTCTATTCCAGTTCATTCAATAAACCTCCCCAAATACAGATCTGATCATATCATTGCTGTGCTCAGAAGCCACTGAATTGTTATAATGATCACTCCACCTTACAAAACACTCAAAGGATTATGTGAACAAACTTTAATTATACTTATCAATCCTCAAACCCAACCCGTATGATCTAGCTTGTGATTTTTAATATTTCCTTTTTCTAAGAAGGAAATATTCTTTTATCTACTCTTCTTGTAATCCTACTCATTTAAAGATATTTTACAGATGTAAATTTTAAAAAAATCTATAACATCTTTAAGACAATATTACAAAGAAATAATACCTATAATACTATAATCACACTGGAAAAAAAATGAGCAAATTCTTAATTGCTTGATATCCAGTCAGTATTAACATTTTCCATTGTTCCAAATTTATTTTACAGTTGAATTGTTTGAATGAAGGTTCATACAAGGTTCATGCATTGTAGTTAGTTGACATATCTCTTAAATCTCTCTTAATTTATAGGATTTCTCCCATCCCCTTTCCTTTTTCCCCCCTTCTAATTTATTTGCTAAAGAAGCTGGGTTGTGTCTCCTGTAGAATCTTCCACATTCTGGATTTTGCTGGTTGTCCTACAAATTGGCAGTTGAAGCTATAGTCTTGATCAGGTTCAGGTTTAGTTTAGCTTTTTTTAAAATCACTGAATATATCACATATGGTAAGACACACTATTTATAGAGTCATTTCAATGACTTTTGTCCCATGAAACTCAAAATGCCTTTCTTCCCCATCCTCCAAAACAAACAAACAAACAAACAAACAAACCCTGGACATTCTATGCAACAATCACCAATAATCAGCTTATCATTTATACCTGTCTGTGTGGAAAATAGGGGAAGGAGTAAGTCCCCTTGTGGGGTCCTTAAGGAATACTCCAACACAGCTGTGGGAATTATACTTGGAAAGGCATATAAAACTAAATTATGTATTATACTCAAAGGTCCCAGAGAGGGAGGCAAGGTACACCATGCAGGGAACCATATGAGAGCCCAAGAAATGGGCTCACCAAACAGGTATAACTGATAGAGTGAGGGTCTGTAGGCAAAAGCTTGTATTGAGGGTCAGGATACACAAACAACAAAAGGCATGAGGTGATTTCATTAAATTTCATTAGGACACTGTCAGGGAAGGGGAACTTGTAGCAGGGACCAGCCTTATCACACTGGTGCATCTAGTTGCCAGGGCAGAGTGTTCATAGCCTGTTTGTGGAGACGTTGAGGCATAAGGAAAATACAAAGTTTTAAAAAATTTACTATTACTAGTTTGTCTAGAAATCCCTTAAATCCCAAGGATAGTTTTGTTTTTTGGGGGTTTTTTTTGTTTGTTTTTTTAAGACTGGGTTTCACCATGTTGGTCCGGTCAGGATGGTCTTGAACTCCCGACCTCAGGTGATCCACCCACCTGGGCCTCCAAAGTGCTTGGATTACAGGCGTGAGCTACCATGCCCGGCCTTGTCTTTGTTTTGACACAGAGTCTTGCTCTGTCACCCAGGCTAGAGTGTAGTGGCATATCTGGGCTCACTGCAACCTCTTCCTTCTGGGCTCAAGTGATCCTCCCACCTCAGCCTCCTGAGTGGCTAAGACTACAGACACACACCACCATGCCTGGCTAATTTTTGTAGAGATGAGGTTTTGCTATGCTGCCCAGGCTGGTTTCAAATTCCTGGGCTCAAGTGATCAGGCCGCCTCGGCCTCCCAAAGTGTTGGGATTATAGGCATGAGCCACCATGCCTAGCCTGACTGTCTTATTAAACTTTAAAACCACTGCAGTCCCTGGCAAGGTTCCCAAAATAGAGCAAATTTGCAACAGACATGATTTGAAGTGAATTCAATTTTTTAAAAAATGTTTCATGGGAGATGGTTTCAAGCATATAGAAAACATAGTTTGATTTATTTCTCATTTAAAAGTAGCATAAATAGATCAAAATGATAACTATATCAAGGAAAAAGTACTATTGCAATCATCATTTTAATTATATCTCATAATAAATATTTATTATTATTTTCCTTGTCCTCGTCGACTAATATGACAAGTAGTACACAATAATTCTAAATAAAGATTGGCTATTTTTTTAAAAAGGTGGGAAAAAAACTTGAAAATAATGGTTCAGGAAGTCAGACACAGAGTTTGAATAAGGAAAATAAATGTAGCTTCTTTATATAGCTCTAAAGGTCAACATGCTGGCCTAGTAATTTATACTTTTAAGAGAAAATTATGTCAGTCTACTGAACCTAATTATATAAAGCATAACCACACATAATCAAGGATAACTAAAAAGTAAAGATAATACATCATTTTTAAGAGAAATGCCAGATATAGTATGCACCTAAAGTAAAATAAATCCATAAATAAAAATAAAATAAAAAATAAATAAATAAAAAGAATTTGTAAAACTTTTACAAGAGAAATTTTACAAAATAAAAACTATAATGACCATAGAGGGCTATGATAATTATCTCCCGGAGACTCTTCTAAAATATGCCTCCTTCTACTTGGATGATTTTTCTTTTTTCTTTTTTTTTTTTTTTTTGAGGCCGAATTTCGCTCTTGTTACCCAGGCTGGAGTGCAATGGCACGATCTCGGCTCACTGCAACCTTCGCCTCCTGGGTTCAGGCAATTCTCCTGCCTCAGCCTCCTGAGTAGCTGGGATTACAGGCACGCGCCACCATGCCCAGCTAATGTTTTGTATTTTTAGTAGAGACGGGATTTCACCATGTTGACCAGGATGGTCTCGATCTCTTGACCTCGTGATCCACCCGCCTCGGCCTCCCAAAGTGCTGGGATTACAGGCTTGAGCCACCGCGCCCGGCTGGTTCTTTTTTCTTTTTCTTTTTGGAGACTGAGTCGTGCTCTATTGCCCAGGCTAGAGTACAGTGGCATGATCTCGGCTCACTGCAACATCCACCTCCCAGGTTTAAGCGATTCTCCTGCCTCAGCCTCCTTTGGAGTAGCTGGGATTAGAGGCACCCATCATTGCTCCTGGCTAATTTTTGTATTTTTGTAGTAGAGATGGGGTTTCACCATCTTGGCCAGTCTGGTCTCCAACTCCTGACCTCATGACCCGCCCGCCTCGGGTTCCCAAAGTGCTGGGATTACAGGCGTGAGCCATGACGTCCGGCCAGGGTGATTTTTCTTTACATCCAATCACTGACCGACTTAATGGTCTGTTCTTAATATCAAGCTGCAGAGAGAGAGAGAGAGAGAGAGAGAGAGAGAGAGAGAGAGAAAGAGAGAGAGAGAAAGCAAACAAGCTGGGTAGGTGGCTGTAGTCCCAGCTACTTGAGAGGCTGAAGTGAGGAATGCTTGAGCTCAGAAGTTCAAGACCAACCTGAGCAACTTAGCAAGACCTCATCTCTAAAAATGAAACAAAATCAGTAAAAAAAATTAATAAAAATTTAAAAATCAAGCCACAAATTCTTTCAGCAGGAATTTATAAAGATACTACTTCATTAACCAAAGTTGGCAATCTACAGAAATGCAAGGGAAGTCTTAGAAGTTCTTTCACCTTAACTTTAATCAAGGTCAGGGAAACTCTGACCCATCTTCATCAATGCCCCCTGAAGCAATTACTAACAGCATCTGCACATAGCAACCCCCACCCCATGCATCTTATATTGTCCAGTCTTTTTCCTACATCTTCCCCTTTCATTACCTCATCCTTTAATCTGACTTCCTAGTTCATATTGTGAATGCTTTTATAGATACTGTTTAGTGGTACTCATGGATTAAAAGTATTTGTTCCTGATATCTGCCAAAGTAACAAACAAATAAATGCATTACTAATTAGAAAAAATCCATCACCAACAACTCCTTGTTTCTAAATAATGCAGGAAATAATTTTAAAACCCTACAATCTTATTTATTTAATAAGGAGTTACTCAGAGTCCTTCAACACATAGGTCCGCTTTTATCAGTCACCATCATTATCATGATCACTGTCTTCTTTAGGGTGGTTAACACTTTAGTTCCCAACACCATGGTAAATGGTCCATGCACACTCTCTCATTCAATCTTCACAATAATCCTATAGATTTCCCCAATCTAATACATGAAAAAGCCCTGAATCACAGAGGGATTAAGCAATTTGCCAAGGACATATTACAAATAAATGGCAAAGCCATAACTGAACCCAGAGTTCTTTGACTCTCAGCTTTGTGGCTAGTGTTACTTTCCTAATGCTCTTGCGGTTTTGTAATTTTAATGTAAGAAGACGATTATTCATTCATTCACTGACTATCTGAGTTTTACTAAATACCTGCATTGTGGTAGGCAATGGAATAAAAATCAAATCTAAAACAGACTTACAAAAATCAGAAAAGTACTAATAATATTTGAATACAATCAACACAATCATAAACACTATAAATCAATCTTAAGTTGGCAGTTTAAAAAATTTCTGGGAACACTGCATGCCTATACCAAAACATCTCATGTACCCCACAAATGTACATACCTACTATGTACCTACAAAAATAAAAAACAAAATACAACAACAAAAAAAGAAAAAAATAATTTCTGGGAGAGTTCTGCAGTACGAAAGACCATAAAGAGGGCTACTTTTGTACGGGTATGTTCATTACTCATATACCTCCATTCTTTTGTTTCTACGTTCCCATAAAGGCCCACAGAGTCTGACATTGATTCTTTCAGTACCAGTAACTACACTTTATACCATAATGGTATTATATTTCTGAGATGAGATTTCTGGACCATACTAACATTAACTTATATTTTATTATGACATTAGAAAAAAATCATGCCTTATCAACACCAAAGATCACCTAAGAAGAGTACAAATCAGGGCCAGGCATGGTGGCTCATGCCTGTAATCCCAGCACTCCAGGAGGCCGAAGCAGGAGGATCACGAGGTCAGGAGTTCAGGAACAGCCTGGCCAACACGGTGAAACCCCATCTCTACTAAAAATACAAGAATTTAGC
This sequence comes from Saimiri boliviensis, assembly GCF_048565385.1. Lineage (NCBI taxonomy): Eukaryota > Metazoa > Chordata > Mammalia > Primates > Cebidae > Saimiri > Saimiri boliviensis. Next base: position 3,987,633 of record NC_133456.1, read on the forward strand.
CGGGCGTAGTGGCATGCGCCTGTAATCCCAGCTATTCAGGAGGCTGAGGCAGGAGAATCACCTGAACCCAGGAGGCAGAGGTTGGAGTGAGCAGAGACCGGGCTACTATACTCCAGTCTGGTGAACAGAGTGAGACTTCACCGCAAAAAAAAAAAAAAAAAGTATAAATCAGTAAGAGTGCTCCTTCTTATATAAGCCCAAAGCTCGGGGCCTGGACAAGGAGATTCACTATTAGTCCAGCCATAACAACAGGCACTGCCACAAAGAGAAATTTCCATACGCTGCTACTGATCCTAGAGAGTTGTCTGGTGTTAGTACACCACTACCACCATTTTTAATTAATCCATTGGGCTGAACTTACAATATATGTCAACTTTTCTTGTGCACAATAAGGCAACATAAAAGAGACTGAATGTTGGCAATTTTCCAGTAAACCATCCCCAAGAAACTTTATTTTAAAAACATTTTTATAAATGCTGACTATTTTTTACCTCCTTTATGCTAAACAAGTAAATATCAAGAAATACAGGTACTTCCTATTTAGAGGTGAAACAAAGAGTTCATTATATGTACTGCTTATCACCATCTAAAATTTCTTAGTCCAAAATTTCTAGAAGAGTGTCATAAGAATCTGGGGATATTTACTAGAAGATGAAGATGACAAGAAATAAGGAAATTTACAACTGCTACCATATGATAATAGTGCAAACCGGTGAATCTTTCAAGAAAGAATTCCACCTTATCCTAATTATGTTAAAAGTGCTAATAAATTCCTATTAGAGACACAAGGGTAAACAAAAAACACAGCATTTCACATTCTACCACTTAACACTTTGTCCCTCATAATCTTGACTGATTCAAATTATTCTACAATTGTTTGAAATATTGGGCATGAGCACCATAATTTAAAATTTTGGTTCCTGCTACTTTACAGAACCTATCTTAATCTCTTAACTAAAAATTAAAACTTTACATAATATATAGAACAGATTTCATGGCAAAGGGCGATTTTATACCCTGGTTTACAATGTCATAAAAACACGTTAACGTACCTTTTAAAAGGGACACTTTGGCAAGAGGTTCATTTAGGTCTTGCTCATCCATTTGTGCGTCTAGAGAGAGGGAAAAAAAAAAAAAAAATATATATATATATATATATATATAATTACAGGCAGTATTCAGATCTATCAGCAAGCTATCATTATCAAAATAAACAATTGGTATTGATACTTCTATTACATTTGGGTAGTTGAAAGTAGTTTTAACAAAATATCCAAGATTCAAAGGGGATGACCTGATGAAGCATTTTTTTCCCCCAAACACAAACTTCGAAATCGCCACTCATGTTAATCTATATACCTAAACTGCCATTAATAGCTGCAGGTCTATAAACATTAGGTTAAAACTCACCTGTAGTGTCGTCACTGCTTTTTTCCTTGCTTGGACTCAGAGTGTCTGATAAATCAGATTCCTTTGCTCTTGTCTGGTTTTCTACCAAGAAAAAAATAAAAGTAAAATCTTATTACAGTTAAATATCTTCTATCAATAAAACTAATTCAGGCTATGAATGCTCAAAATCTACAGGTCTGTAAAGTACTTTTAAAATAGGTCAGGTCACTGAATCTCTTACTTCTTCACCACCCTTGTCCAAAATGGAATGCTGGTTATTACACGTAGCTCATATTAAATTATAATGTGGATCATGCCTGCTTTGCTGAGGGCTGGGGCTTTTGTTCAAGGCTGTCCACTTGCCAACTAGAAACACAAACGAAGCAAGCTTTGCTAAAGTATTCAGAGAACTGCAACAAATAACAGTAAAATTCCCAGGACGATGTGGACACTGTATAAAGATGATTAAAGGAAAAGGCTCTGTTACATAAAAACACTAGTAAGAAGGCTGCCTTAGTAAGATGTGTACTCAAATAATAAAACTCTTAAAAAAAAATCATGTTAGTTCTTATAAAGTAAATTAACAGCCTTTTATTTCTAAAGATAACTGTCCCTGAATCACAGTAAGAAAAAACTTTTTTTTTTTCTTTTTTGAGACAGGGTCTTGCTCTGTTGCCTAGGCTGGAATGCAGTGGCATGAATACAGCTCACTACAAACCCGACCTCCTGGGCTCAAGGGATCCTCCTGCCTCAAGCCTCCAGAGCAAGCTGGGACTTCAAGCTCATGCCACCATACCCAGCTATCTCTTTTTAATTTTTTGTAGAGATGAGGTCTCGCTATGTTGCCTAGGCTGGTCTCAAACTCCTGGCTCAAGTGATTCACCAGTCTCAGCCTCCCAAGCACTAGAATCACAGGCATGAGCCATTGCACCTGGCCAAGAAAAAAACTTTTTAAAAAGTTTTGAAGTTATTTACAAGAGGTCTTCTGCCTGGTCCAATGAAGACATCTTAGGCCTAATTTTCAAAGAATTGCCCTCAGAAATCCTAACTATAGGCCCAACAGTTTATTAAAGGTAACTGGCAATTAATTAGGCCCCAGATCCTCATCTGTAATGGCACATTTGTATATACAATGGGATTCCTTTTTTTCTTTTTTCTTTTTGAGAGGGGGGTGTCACTACGTTGCCCAGGCTAGTCTTGAACTCCTGGGCTCAAGCAATCCTCCCGCCTCAGCCTCCCAAGTGCTGGGATTACAGGTGTGAACCATCACACCTAGCCTATGGCATTCTTTAGGGTAGCATTTGCAGAGAATCTCATTTCTCTGAACGAAATTCTATAGCATCTTCCCATTCTCCACACGGTCTCAGTCAAGCTTTACGTGGCAGAATTTAGCTGTAATCTGGTCCCTGCATTAATTCCCACAGGAGCTCTGCTTTGGTCATGTTAGCTTCCTTATAGGGCTGATACATGCTCCTTATTATGTCCTGCAATTATTTGTTTCATTTGATATTTCCCTAACCTCAAAACAGCCATTCTCTCTACTTGCCCTATTCATTCTGCAATACACAGTTTAAGTTCCATCAACTCTAAGGAAGTCTTCATTTCTCCATCATGGTGCTCCTTTTAATTGTATCTTCTCTGTGTCTTTTGTTTCCCTAATTAATCATATTCTGTATTATTCTGCATATGTGTATATAGCTTCTTTCCTCAATAAGATTATACATTTATAAAGCATATAATTATTTTTATAATGCTATGCACCTGATTTCATTGTTTGTATGTGCATGTCCACTTCTAGTAATTTTCCTAAAGGAAATAACACAGTACATATGGGATACATGATGCTCACTGAAGTACTGTTCATAATGGGAAAATGAAATACATCTATTATGGAATGAAAACTATTCAAGATATATTTACTACTAAGTAAAAAGTAAGCCTAATAAAGAGCAGTATGTATAATATAACCCCATGTAGATTAAAAATAGTTATACATTTATAGCTATGAATTTTTAATTGCATATATTTATTCAAGGTCTGGAAGGATTTACAATAGAGATATCATGAGTTATTTTTGGAGGTAGGGACATGGTGGACATTTACTTTTTAACTTCACATAGTCATACATTGTTTGAAAAATTTGTAGAAATATATATATAGTTTTATAATCAAGGAAATTAAAATATATTTTCCATTTTGAAATAAATTAGAAACACGTCTAAAACCATTACTGTCAAAACATAAATACAACATTAAAATATAACTTGCTATGGCTATTTCATATAAGAATACCCCCAGAATTTGTGGCTTAACTTGTGAAATGGCAATGAATTGCAAGAAGACTTTGCTTCTTTTCTCAATGCCATTTGTAGTCAAAGGTCAACTGCTGAGAGAGAACTTAGATTAGAATTGAAGTCACTGGTCATTGAGGTCCATGGGAATCTAATCTGTGACTGCTGCTGCATTCATAGTATGCTAATATAAGACATTTCTGAATATTCTCGTTTTGATCACAAAGTTACATTCTCAAACAAAAGAGGCTACTACATCTAATCTCCATATATGGTTAGAAAAGGAACCACTCTGGAAGAACACAAAGGAAAACAGGAAAATGACTCTCCCTGAGTTTAATATTTTTGGCAATTTTAGGATCAAAATATTAGGTAAAGCAAGGAGTATATTTTCAAAAATATTCTTCTAGCTTAGACGGAACTCTTCCTCTATATTTAGAGTATTAGCTGGGAAGGTAAAGTTGCCTTAAAGATAGGGCCAAATTTTTCATTATGATCTCACTGGAATATAACTCCTTGATAGCAGAGATTTTTGCCTGCTTATTCTCTCTCTCTCTCTCTTTCTCTCTTTTTTTTTTTTTTTTTTTGTTGGAGACAGGTCTTGCTCTGTTGCCCAGACTGGAGTGTAGTGGCACAATCATAGCTGACTGCAGCCTCAGCTTCCCAGGCTCAAGCCATCCTCCCACCTGAGTCTGCTGAGTAGCTAGGATCACAGGTGTGCACCACTGTATCTGGCTAATTTTAAATTTTATTTTGTAGAGATAGGGTCTCCCTATGTTGCCCAGCCTGGAATGTCTTTTCATTAACTGCTATATTCCCAGTGCATATAACAGTATTTTAAATACCTAGTATATAGTAGGTATTAAAAAAAAAAAAGGCGGGGGGGGGTGGTCAGGGACAGGGGCTCATGCCTATAATCCCAACATTGTGGGAGTCGAGATGGACAGATCACCTGAGGTCAGGAGTTCAAGACCAGCCTGACCAACATGGAGAAACCCTGTCTCTACTAAAAATACAAAATTAGCCGGGCATGGTGGCACATGCCTGTAATCCCAGCTACTGTGGAGTCTGAGGCAGGAGAATCCCTTGAACCCAGGAAGGGGAGGCTGCAGTGAGCCGAGACTGTGCCATTGCATTCTAGCCTGGGCAACAAGAGGGAAACTCGAATTCAAAAAAAAAAAAGATGATTGAAAGCATCTATCTACTATGAATAAGAAAAAAAGTTTTTTTGTGTGTGTGTGCGCCCATATGTTTTCTAAAAGATAGTGTCTTTTAGACAGAAAGAGAGAGAGAGAGAGAGAGCGCACGTGCGCGTGAGAGCATGCACATTTTGTAAGAGACAGTGTCTCACTATGTTGCCCTGGTTGGTCTTGAACTGCTGGGCTCAAGCGATCCTCTTATCTTGGCCTCCCAAAGTGCTGGGGTTACAGGTATGAGCCACTGAGGCTGGCCAAAAAGCAAGTTTTTAGCAAGTCAAGTTATAGTCCCTCAATGTTGTATCCTGCTACTATAGTTATACAGAGGCAAATCAAATCGATTTAAGAATGAAACACAAGGCCATGAGTGTCACATTTTGTCAATCTCACTTTATAAATGAAGAAACTGAGGTTTAAATAACTGAAATTGCCTGAGAGCATACAGCTAGTTAGTGGCAGAATTACCTACACATATTCTTTCTACTTCCACCTCCAAAGCTATATATAAACATGTAATGACTGCAAGTTGAGTTAGAAATTAAACAGAAAGCACATTTTGCATTCGGTGATACCTCTTCTAGAGGTAACAGAAGAGGTAAGACTGGTAACAGTTGGTAATTGTTTATTTATAGCAACTGATATTTTCAATCCAAAAAAGAAAATTCCACCAAAGCATCGCCAATTAAAGAATATTTAGCCAAATCCAAAAAAAAAAAAAAAATACTTTTTAGCTCGATTTAAAATGTAACTTATTTCAGACATCTAAGTTTGTTACAAGGATTAGCGTATCTTTGCATATTAACTGTGAACAGTGCTAGTAAAGTGCTCACTCACTACTGATAGAAAAATCCGGCCGAGCATGGTGGCTCATGTCAGTGATTCCGGCACTTTGGGAGGCTGAGACGGGTGCACCTGAGGTGAGGAGTTCAAAACCAGCCTGACCAACATGGAGAGAGACTGTCTCTACTAAAAAATATAAAATGAGCCGAGTGTGTTGGTGCATGCCTGTAATCCCAGCTGCTTGGGAGGCTGAGGCAAGAGAATCGTCTGAACCTGGGAGGCGGGGTTGCGGTGAACCAAGATCGCGCCATTGCACTTCAGCCTGGGCAACAAGAGTGAAACTCCGTTGAAAAGAAGAAAAGAAAAGAGAAGAAAGAAGAAAAGAAAGAGAATCCTCGAGTATATAAAACTTATATTTGTATTATGATTCTTTTTCTTGTTTTTCTTTGCCATATCTTTTTTTGTATTATCATTCTTAAAGAATATATTCTATTCATTTACATGGACTTATCTGCCATAATTTATTTAATAAATATCCTTATTAATGGACACAAATGCTTTCTTCTTGTTGCTTTTAAACAACACTGAAACAAACATTCTTGCTCATTTATCCAATTTGTTCCTTAAGATTAAAAACCCAGGCTGGGCATGGTGGCTCAGGCCTATAATCCCAGCACTCTGGGAGACTGAGGCAGTCAGATCACCTGAGGTCAGGAGTTTGAGACCAGCCTGCCAACATGGTGAAACCCTGGTCTCTACTAAAAATATAAAATTAGCTGGGCACGGTGGCATGCGCCTGTAATCCCAGCTACTCAGGAGGCTGAGGCAGGAGAATCACTTGAATTTGGAAAGTGGAAGTTGCAGTGAGCTGAGATCATGCCACTGCACACCAGCCTGGGCAACAAGAGTGACACTCAAAAAAGAAAAAAAAAAATAGAAAAAAAAGAAAAACAGAAAGGTTAAAAATATAGAAATGGAATTGCTGGATCAAAAAGTATGTTCTTTAAGACTTCCAATAAACAGTTCATAGCCAGGTTTAAAAGGAAATCAGACAAAGATAAATATTTAAAGTGATGATATTCTAATTACCCTGATTTGCTCTTTACATATTAAACGAATGTAATGAATTATAAAACATACCCTGAAAATATGTGCATCTATTATGTTATCAACAAGATAAAAATAATAAATTATTAAAAGGGAAATCAGTAATGCACAAAACTTCCAATAATGACAACACAATTTCAAGCAAATATATTCTAATTTAGAATGCATTAAATATAAATGCTAAGACAGCAAGATACTTTAATTAAAGAAGAATTGATTTTTTTTCCCTAAGGCTCTACTTCAAAGTGCTGGCTATTCAACCAACTAATCTGTATAGGTATTTGGATGGTGAGGTAAAAGCTATTTTAAGGTCTGTTCTCATCTCACTTTAATAAGGTGAAATAAAGTGCCATATGTACTAAAAATAGTTCACTGTTCTGAAACTCAGTGCCTGTTTGCCAGAACAATATCAATGATGCATATTCTATGCATTTTTTCCCCAAATATGGTATCTGCCATGTACAAAATTCAGAATAGAAACCACCAGATATCTGAAATAATACCATTTCCTTAAATAGTTAAAAAAGCCAAATGAATCCAGTTACTTTAATAAAATAGAATGTATTAAAATTAAGTATCTCAAACTTTTATAACTCATTGTTTTAATTGACCAAAAGCACTGTGAATCCAGTTTTAAATTTTATACTGGTATAGTCTAATGAAAGTTTTACTATGATAAACACATGCCACCAAATTTATTTGCCTAATTTCCCTATATATAAAAGTGATTTGACAATATGATACTTTAAAACTCACTTTTCTTCTCTGACAATTGTAACAGAATGAACACAATAAACTACTTCGGGCAATTACTGGACTATTCATTATAAAACATAAGAGGATTCTTTATTCACAAAGTCATTAATTTTGTTTAAATCAAACTGAGATGCCAAAAGTTAAGAAAATATTAAATATCATAAGAGATTTTAAAGGTACAGTAACCCCCCAAATGGAACTATAAGCAGGTTTCACTTAAATTGTATCACAAAAGATTTACATTGTGTTTGATTAAAATTTGACCTCAAAGCTGAAATTAATGCTGGAAGTGAGACTGCAACAAATCTTTAATACCTAAAGAAACCTATACCAATTACTAACATTCAAAAAACCACAAATATACATCCACTTAGAAAGAAACATTCCAGTTAAGATACCCTTCTTAAAACAGAAGTCTAATTATTTTACACATTATCTGATACTGTTATTGGCTTGCCATTTTGTGAGCTGTTAAGAAGTAAACTGATGGTTAAAATACTATAACCTTGAAACTATATACTAACCTTCATTATCCAAAAGAACTGTCAAAAAACAGAAAAAACAGAAAACAAACCTTTTGAAAGCTTTGTTTCTTCTACCGCTTTGGTTAGATGCCCTTCGACGATCAGCTTCTCTGCCAAGGAAAATAAACGTTACCATCCAAGCCCAAACTGAGCAGCATTTCCCTGAGCTAGGCAGTGTAACACATTCCATGACCAAATTTAAAGATGATAACATTACTCCTATGACCAAGCTTGAATAAAAACTTGAATCTGGAAGGGGAACTAGGAGAATTGGAACTACAACAAAGCAATCAGGTTAATGCAGAAAACTAGCGGCAGGCAATTTGCCTTTTATTTTCACCTTTTTTAAAAAAGCCTAGATCTTTTTATAAACAGGACTCAGAAGAAATAATCAAAGCAATTCTCTTTAGATCAAGAATATTTGAATTCCAGAATACTACAAAAAAAAAAAAAAAAACGAAAAAGATTATTAAGTTGAAATAAAATATTTATGAAAAGGTATTTATTTAAATGAATAAAAATTAAGTTATATGGATAGCTTATTGTTCTCTGCTGGCATAACTGAGCAGAAACGGCTAAATAACACATTTCAGTAAAATGAATTATTTTAGAAGAGCTAATCAAAGAAATTTTAAAAATTTTGTTTTATGGGGGATTCTCTGTAAATGTATAATGTTACTTCCTTATAGCTTACTTATAGTCATATTTTCATATTCTACATTTCATTGAGGAGGATATACCTATTGGGTCCTTTACTTATTGCTGTATGTCAGTTGGTCTCCTTCAATTTATTCATTAGCAGTATGTGCGAATAAATTTTCTATTCTCTTACTCTACAACCTATTGCAACTTGGTCTACACCCACCACTCAACCACTGAAACTGCTCCAATATCATTATAGCCTCTTGTGTGCCAATGCCCATAGCTCTTCTTCTTAATTTTCATTTCTCATAGGCTCTTTGCAGTATGCAGCACTTTGTCTCTGCCTTTTTAAAAACAGAAAGTAACAGATTTTGATTAAGATGTCTAATGTAAGCTGTCCTACCTGTCCTCTGTCCTACTTGACTCCATTCCTAAAATTCACTTCCTACAACTTTTAGCCATTTCTACTTTTTTTTTTTAAATTTATTTTTTTGAGATGGAGTCTCACTCTGTCGTCCAGGCTAGAGTGCAGTGGAGTGATCTAAGCTCACTGCAATCTCTGCCTCCCTGGTTCAAGTGATTCTCCTGCCTCAGAGTCCCAAGTAGCTAGGATTACAGGTGCCCACCACCATGCCCAGCTAATTTTGGTATTTTTAGTAGAGACGAGGTTTCACCATGTTGGCCAGGCTGGTCTCAAACTCCTGACCTCATGATCCACCAGCCTCAGCCTCCCAAAGTGCTGGGATTACAGGTGTGAGCAACCGCGCTCGGCCTAGCCATTTCTTCTGATACTTAACATTTATATTTCTAAATATATATTGATTTTTAATTTTTCCACTTTAGATATTTATTGACAATGTATTTTACATAATTAACCTCTGCCATTTTCTACTATCATCCTCAAGAATTGCATTTTGTCAATCTATAATCGGTATTTACATTGACAAATTATTTTATATAGTCATATAGTAGGCTACAATTATATTTCCTTTCTTGTATGGCATTCAATATACTCAGAATTTATAATGCTTCAGTTTTTTATTAATTTTTTATATATCTCAAAAACAGCCCACGTTCTCACAGAACCATACAACTTTCAATACTGTCAAACACACCAAAGTAATTTATCACATTATATATCCCCATCTTCCTCTTCCTGTTTTATTCCTTTGTTATAATTTCCTGAAAAGGGGTGGACAGAAGGTAAATACTTTGTGATTTTGCTTCTCTGAAAAGGTCAGCATTCTACCTTCACATTTGATTGATGGTTTGACTAGATACACAAATCTGCAGAAAATACTTTGCATCAGAATTCTGAAAGCATTGTTCCATTGTCTTTTAGTTTCCAACTAGAAGATAAGTCTAATACAGCCTGAACCCTGTCCCTCGGTACACATAGTAGAGATTTCTTACAGTCAGCAACACCTAGTTTGCCTGTCCTGTTTGAGCATCAGGGAGGACTGCACATCCCAACTACCTAGCACTGAAGAAGGTTCGTAGGACTGATGCTTGTCAGGGCTAAAGCATTAAAAGAAAGTATAAGTTTTTTACACCTTATGCCACTACAGGAACTCTAGAGTTTCTAGAGTTGTGTGCTCAGGAAACGGATGCCTTTGAGTCCCTCTTCCAGAGCTCTGAGACCTGGCGTAGGGGAGATGCTCTTTCTTGCTTGGATACCGTGGAAACTAGTAAGAGGAAATCCCTATAGTTACTGACTAAAGATTCAGATAAAGCGAAGGAATTTTTTGAAAAGTTACAACACACGTTGGATCAAAAGAAGAATGAAATTCTGTCCGACTTTGAGACCATGAAACTTGCTGTTATGCAAGCATATGACCCAGAGATCAACAAACTCAACACCATCTTGCAGGAGCAACAGATGGCCTTTAACATTGCTGAGGCTTTCAAAGATGTGTCAGAACACATTGTATTTCTGCAACAGATGCAGGAGTTCAGGGAGAAAAAGTAATCAAAGGAAACTCCTTTACCTCCCTCTAATTTGCCTGCAAGCCCTTTAATGAAGAACTTTGATACCAGTCAGTGGGAAGACATAAAACTAGTCGATGTGGATAAACTTTCTTTGCCTCAAGACACTGGCACATTCTTGGCAAGATCCCCTGGAACTTTACTATCTTATGATGATAGTTAAGACTCCATCTGCCTAGATCCCTGAGTGACAACGTGGAGCAGAGTGGTCTTCTTCACCATGGACACGTAGCATGAACGAGAAATGTTTGTTGAGTTGAGCCATCAAAGGTTTCATGGCTTGGCTGGGCGCAGTGGCTCACACCTGCAATCCCAACACTTTGGGAGGCCAAGACGGGCCGATCACCTGAGGTTGGGAGTTTGAGACCAGCTTGAGCAACAGGGAGAAATGCATTACTATTAAAAATACACAATTAGCCAGGCATGGTGGTGCATGCCTGTAATCCCAGCTACTTGGGAGGCTGAGGCAGGAGAATCACTTGAACCCGGGAGGCAGAGGTTGCTGTGATTGCGCCATTACACTCCAGCCTGGGCAACAAGAGCAAACTTCCAAAAAAAAAAAAAAAAAAAAAAAAAAAAAGATTTCATGGCTTATTTACTACTATATTATAAATCTAGCTTATTATGACTATATGATACCCTTTGTTTCTCTCTGAGTTTCAGAATCTTCTCTTTATCCCTGGTGTTCTTAAACGTCATATTCCTCAGTGTGCAGTCTCTTTTTTCTTAAATGAGGTGAAATTCACATAACACAAAATAACCATTTTATAGTGAACAAGGCCATAGAACTTAGTATATTCACGATGTTGTGCCTAGTTCCAAATCATTTCATGACCCAAACAAAAACCCTATACCCACTAAGCACTTACTCCCTACCTCCACTTCACCAGTCCCTGGTGATCACACATCTGCTTGCTACCTCTATGGATTTACCTGTTCTGGGTATAAATAAAACAATATAACATATGACACTCTGTGTCTGGCTTAGTGTGTGGTCTTTTAAATATATTGTGCTAAGTACTCAGTAATTTTTTCAGTTTACAAGCTCATTATCTTTCATTTCTGGGGAATTATCTTGTATTCTATCTATTTAACTGATAACTTATTCCATTCTCTCTCTCTCCCCTTCTCCCCCTCTGGAATTCACTATTAAGATGTTAGAGCTAGCTCTAGGATTAGCCCCCAAATTTTCTTTAATTTTCCCTCTTAAAAAAAAAAAACCAAAAAACTCTTGCCTTTTTGTTATATTTTCTGGGATATTTCCTCTACTTTCTCCTCAAGCCTCCTACAGTTCTTAAAAATCTGGTATCATTATTTTTAGTTTTCAAAAATTCTATTTGCACTCTGCTCCTTTAAAAAAAAAATACCATCTTTACCTTGTTTCATCCATGAAACTTTAAAAATCATACTTTTAAGCGGCATACAGTGGCTCACACCTATAATCCTAGCATTCTGGGTGGCCAAGGTGGGTGGATCACCAGAGGTCAGGAGTTTGAGACCAGCCTGGCCAACATGGTAAAACACCACCTCTACTAAAAATACAAAAATTAGGTAGGCAGGGTGGCAGGTGACTGTAATCCCAGCTACCAAGGAGGCTGAGGCAGGAGAAATGCTTGAACTCAGAAGGTGGAGGTTGCAGTGAGCCGAGATCATACCACTGCACTCCAGTCTGGGTGACAGAGTGAGATGCTGCCTAAAAAAAAAATTATACTTTAAAAATGTTTCTGCTTTTTATCTTTTTTCTATTTCTTCCCTAGTCACATTTTTGTTTGTGTTTTAATTTGTTTTGATCTCTGTCTTTGTTAAGAAAGAATTTCCTCAAAAGTCTGATCTTGGCTTTCCCTTCATATTCAAAGATGAGGCAACAAGAAGCTGACAAAGTCTTATATGCATGTGCAGGGCTTATTACACCCACTGGGCTACAAAGTGGCAGTTTGTTTGGAGGTTTCTACTTTTTTATTTTTATTTTTTTGAGGCAAGGTCCGGCTCTATCACCCAAGCTGGAGTGCAGTGGTGTGACCTCCGCCCACTGCAATCTCCATCTCCCAGGCTCAAGCCGTCCTCCCACCTCAGCCTCCTAAGTAGCGGTGTCCACAGGTACACACCACCATGCCTGGCTGATTTTTTGCATTTTCTGTAGAGACAGGGTATCACCATGTTGTTCAGGCTGGTCTTGAACTCCTGAGCTCAAGCAATCTGCCCGCCTTGGCCTTGCAAAGTGCTTTAAATAGCACTTTGGGACAGTTTAAACATCAGTATTGATAGGTATTTTTTTATCTCATCAGTTTCTCTCGGGTCGAACCCTGTTAAATGCCTTTTTGGGGAGTATAAGCATGTTGACCAGCATTCTGATTCAGTATACAGACTTTCATTTAACTCTCCCACTTTTCCCCCCAGTGAGATGCTCATACCTACCCTGAGACAATCTGAAATACCCCTCTACAGACTCTCCATTTCAGCCTCCAGAGAGCAAACCTTCAGTCGTTCTGAACAAGGAAAGAGATACTTGTCTGTCTGTGTGGACAAGAATAAGAAAAATAAGCCTGGTGTGGTGGATCACACCTGTAATCCCAGCACTTTGGGAAGCCGAGGCAGGTAGATCGCTTAAGCCCAGGAGCTCAAGACCAGCCTGGGCAGCGTGGCAAAACCCTGTCTCTACTAAAAATAGAAAAATGAAGTGGGTGTGATGGTGCATGCCCTTAGTACCAAGTACTTGGGAGACTGAGGTGGGAGGATTGGTAACTGTGAGGTTGTGGCTGCAGTGAGCCAAGATCATGCCACTGTACTACAGTCCAGATGACAGAGTCTGTCGAAGAAGAAGAAAGAAGAAGGAAGGAAGGAGGAAAAAGGAAGAAGGAAGATGGGGAAGAGGGGAAACAGGAGGAGGAGGAGGAGGAAGAAGGAAGTTCAAACTGTTCCTTATATAAACTTTCAATCCTGTTTTTAGCAACCAAGCATTCCTGCCCTACCTGACAGGTATTAAGTGCCTCTTAGCCACAGTTTTAACCTGGTTTTCTGAGGTTTCCTTTACCCAACATAGCAGGCCTTTAGAAAAGAAAAAGTGGGCCGGGCGCGGTGGCTCATGCCTGTAATCCCAGCACTTTGGGAGGCCGAGGCGGGTGGATCACGGGGTCAAGAGATTGAGACCATCCTGGTCAACATAGTGAAACCCCGTTTCTACTAAAAATACAAAAAATTAGCTGGGCATGGTGGCACATGCCTGTAATCCCAGCTACTCAGGAGACTGAGGCAGGAGAATTGCCTGAACCCAGGAGGTGGAGGTTGCGGTGAGCCGAGATCGTGCCATTGCACTCCAGCCTGGGTAACAAGAGCGAAACTCCGTCTCAAAAAAAAAAAAAGAAAAGAAAAAGTGGAGACCCAAATCTCTTACCACTCAATTGTATGTTACACATCTTCCAAAATTTTGTTGACATCTATTATCTGCTGTAGTCTTCTCTTCCATTCTCTTGTCCTTGTGACTTAGCTTTATTATTTATTTACTTATTTTGACATGGAGTTTTACTCTTGTTGCCCAGGTTGGAGTGCAATGGTGTGATCTCAGCTCACCACAACCTCCGCCTCCTGGGTTCAAGTGATTCTCCTGCCTCAGTCTCCCGAGTAGCTGGGATTACAGGCATGTGCCACTACGCCCAGTTAATTTTTGTACTTTTAGTAGAGATAGAGTTTCTCCATGTTGGTCAGGCTGGTCTTGAACTTCTGACCTCAGTTGATCCGCCTGCTTCAGCCTCCCAAAGTGCTGGGAATACAGGCATGAGCCACTGCACCCGGCCAACTTAGGCTTTTTACAATATTTTACTATGAATGGGTCCATTCACCATATTTATCAAGTTTACTGCCTCCCTTTGGAAACTCTACTCCTTTAACTTCTAGGATATCACTCACTCCTACTTTCATGTGCTTGCTCATTCCTTCCTTCTTAAGCTTTTATTGCCTTCCCCTTTCTCTGACTATAATCTAAATATATGTGTGTTAGTCTTCAAGATTTCTGTCAACAACAACAACAACATTTTTTAGGGGCTTTAACTACCTTGAGTAATTTCTAAATGTTGATGTCAAGTCTAGCATTCTTTGGCCCCAGAACCCTACTGTCCATTGTCCAACTATTTTCCAAACATCTTCAACCAGAAATTCCACAGGCACTTTCTGGGTAAAGAAATGTCACCATGTCTAAAACTTAAATCTCACCATGTCTAAAACTGAAATTATCTTCTCTTCCTTTCTCCTAAATGTGCTTGTTATCTCTCCTCTCTAAGCTTCCATTCCCTCATTCACATCTCTCATAAGGTATATTGTGACTACTCATTATGTCTACCTTGCCCAACTTACTATGAATTCCTTGAGGGAATATATTCATTCTTTCCGATATTTACTATGCACCAGGCACTCACAATGGATTACCAAGATAAATGAGAGAAATATAGGAATTTGGAATCTGGTGAAAGTAGAGAAATATTTTATTAATAATTTAATTCCTAACATACTTTCGAAACATATGTAATAGTTGTTTGCAAATGCCTGTTACATGAACATAGCAGATATTAAAATATTATAAACACAGACTTTGAAAGCTATTCCAGTCTTTCTCTAGTATGTTGAAGATCTACATACCTACCTGTTTAAAAATGATAAACACATATCAGAAGATTGTAATTTATTGCTCAACACTCACTCTTAGAACAAAATTTGAAGCTCCTACCATGACCTACAAGGTTCCTTGTGATCTACGCCAGGGGTCAGCCAACTATACCCCCATGGGGTCAAATCCAACCTGCTGTCTGTTTAGCAAATAAAGTTTTATGGGAACATAGTCAGGTCCATTCATTTGCATATTTTCCCTGGCTACTTTCCCCTACAATGGCAGGACTGAGTAGTTGCAAGAGGCCTTACAGCCTGCAAAGCTTAAAATATTTACTACCTGGCCTTTTATTTTAAAAAGGTGTTTGAGTTCTTCTAAAACTCCAATCTCAGTCTTGGGGTTTCATATGGGTTTTATTTCACACACTTTTTCCAGACACACATACTACTCAGCTTTGTTCCCTATCCCCTTACAGTCTTTGTTTTCTTCAGTGGACTCATCACTTCCTAACATATTAGTTTTTTAGTTTATTAGTATTTGTGTCCTCAAGAGAATGTAAACTCCATGAAGGCAAAGCTTTCTTTGTCTTACTCACTTCTAATAACGCAACAGTTAAAATAATGTCTGGTACATACATATTAAATTAATCTTTGTGGAATAAATTAATTGAGCATCTCTGTTTAAAGAGATCAAAAGAAAAAATTATTTGAATGTTTCTTCATCCTAAAAAAAGGATTAAATTAAATAAGTTAATATATATTAGAAGTATGTACAGTACTGGTTTATAAGTACTAAATAATGATTAGCTGCTTTTATTTATTTATTTAAGAGATGGCATCTTGCTACATTGCCCAGGCTGGAGTAATATGGTTTTTCACAGCATGATCATTGTGAACTGCAGCCTCCAACTCCTGGGCTCAAGGGATCCTCTGGCCTCAGCTTCCCAAGTGGTTGGGACTACAGGGCATGTATAACTGCTCCTGGCTAATTAGCTGCTATTATTGCTATTGAAATTATTTAAAGTTATATTTTCAAATTTTGTGAATCACTAGAGGTCTGTAAATAAAGAAAAAATATATTTTAAAAAAGTCTATAACCATTGAGTCTCAAATTTGGTATAGAGACCTCAGTGCTTTGGGAGTCACTAGTGTAATACATACAATCAGGGTGAGATCAGAGATCTCTGCCTCTCACTCTGCCTCTGCCCTTCAGAGACTTAAGATAGAACTTTCCTGTCACTATAACTGCAGGTCTTGAAAGAGCTATCTAACTTGGTATAACTGAAAGAGAGATAGAAGGCTTTCTTTCTTTTTTAAAACTCTGTTTTTTCTTTTTGAGATAAGGTCTCACTCTGTCACCCAGACTGGAGTGCAGTGGTGCAATCATGGCTTACTGCAGCCTCCTGCTCTAGGGCTCAAGTGATCCTCCCACCTCAGCCTTCAGGCAGCTACAACTAAAGGCATGTGTCACCATGCCCAGATAATTTATTTTTATTTTTGTAGAGACATGGTCTCACTATGTTGCTCAGGCTGGTCTCAAACTCCTGGACTCAACTGATCCTCCCACCTTGGCCTCTCAAAATACTAGGATTACAGGCATAAGCCACTGCATGTGCCCTTAAAACTCTCTTTACTCTAGAGAAGTGATTATTCATTTTCCATTACTTTTAAACGATATTTATTATTTTAAAAAATGATATACAAACAGGAATATAAAACACAAAGAAAGGGAGGCCAGGCACATTGGCTCATACCTGTAATCCCAGAACTTTGAGAGGCCAAGTGGGGGCGGATCACCTGAGATCAGGAGTTCCAGGGCAGCCTGACCAACATAGAGAAACCCTGCCTCTACTAAAAATACAAAATTAGCTGGGCGTGGTGGCGCATGACTGTAAACTCAGGAGGCCGAGGCAGAAGAACTGCTTGAACCCGGGAGGCAGTGGTTGCAGTGAGCTGAGACAGATCTATTGCATTCCAGCCTGGGCAACAAGAACAAACCTCCATCTCAAAAAAACAAAAACAAAATCAAACAAACAAAAAAAACACCCACAAAGGTAGAGGTTAATACATTTTCATAAAGCAAATGTCTATGTGACCACAGCCCAAGTCAGGAATAGAACCATCCCACTAATCCCTATAGCCCTCCACTTTCTCCCCTCCAATAAAAACCCCTGCATCTCCCATAAAGGTAACTAACTATCCTTTTATGGTATTTAATTTATTCTATTTCTTTATAGTCATACTACCTAATATACTTGACCAAATAATATAATTTTAGTGGTTATGAACTTTATATAAATGGAATACTATATAGTATATATTCTTTTCTGTCAGGCTCTTTTCACCAAATATGCTCCAGTGTATTTATCCATTTAACTACTTAGGGTCTTTTTGGCTGTTTCTAGTTTGGATCTAATGTGAATAATGCTACTATGAACATTTGTGAATTTGTACCTGATATATATGTGCAGGCATTTCTGTAGGGAACCTACCAAGGAGTAGAACTGGCGGTATAATATGTTTGACATTTAAGTACCATCATCTAAGAATTTAGTTTAGTCAGAAGACTGTCAAATCTTGTCAAAGACTGAACAGAGAGAACCAAATTTACTTCTTGGTTGACAGAAATAAATTATGTACTAACCATATTACTATGTGGCATAAAATAAAAAATGAGAAACAATACAAACAATACATTCAAAAGAAGTGCAAAGGAGGCTAAGCATGGTGGCTCATGCCTGTAATCCCAATGCTTTGAAAGGCCAAATGAGGAGGATCATTTGAGCCCAGAAGTTTGAGACAGCTGTGCCAAGACTGGATTGAGTCCTTAAAGCCAAAGAGTCATTTTCCATACTTGACAGCTACAACTAATTGAAACACTAAAGCAGAGATAAACTCAAATATCACAGACTATCTGATACCGATGTCAGTTGCCTATGGATATGAGACAAATTGACTGGAAGAGAGGAAGGAGTGAATATAAAAGAATGAGACAATCTGCTGCTGTAACTGCCAACCTGGAAAATATTTCTAAGTCTCAAAATCGGGTTTCATTAAGAAAATGTTAGAACTAGGACATCAAAATAATGTGCTTGACACCAAATTTTTTAAATGGCATGCATACTGGTAATTATGTACAGCTTCTACACCTCCCCAACATGTTTTCTGCCTGCTAACTAATGTACCTTTCAGTGTGCCATGTATTACTTATGGCACTTAATAAATACTATCTCAATTAATTTTCATAATTCTATAAGATAGATATTACCATCCCACTTTATAAATGAGGAAATCAAGGTTTAAAGAGGTCAATTTGCCCAGTATCATACTGCCAGTGAGAGTGAATCAGAATTGACATCAAGATCCCTCTGATTGAATTCTAAACATTGTAAATAGAAATGAGCTAATGTTACCTGAAAGATCACCAAGGGCAAATACGATGAAAAAACTGAGATTAGAATTAATATCAAGACACAAATTAAGTTACAATCTGCATTCAAACCAGAAAATTATTTCCCTTCTAAAATAATTAATGAAGCAGAAATAGAGACACAGAACCTCACAAGAGAGGCTCTGATGAGGTTCCCAATTTTAATAATACAGGCTTTCATAAGGTTACTCATTACTGCAGCAAAATTAAACCAGTTAAAGTAACTCTTGCTATAAAAGATGTTGTGCCTTTTCATAAAAACAGTTCCAGAAACGATTTGTCCTAAAACTTATGAAGGAGGAGGCTGGGTGCAGTGGCTCATGCCTGTAATCCCAGCATTTTGGGAGGCCAAGGTGGGTGGATCACCTGAGTTTGAGACCAGCCTGGCCAATATGGCAAAACCCTATCTCTATTTAAAAAAACAAAAACAGCTGGGCACGGTGGCTCAAGCTTGTAATCCCAGCACTTTGGGAGGCCGAGGTGGGTGGATCACGAGGTCAAGAGATCAAGACCAACCTGGTCAACATGGTGAAACCCCGTCTCTACTAAAAATACAAAAAATTAGCTGGTCATGGTGGCTCATTCCTGTAATCCCAGCTACTCAGGAGGCTGAGGCAGAATTGCCTGAACCCAGGAGGCGAGGTTGTGGTAAGCCGAGATCGCGCCACTGCACTCCAGCCTGGGTAACAAGAGCGAAACTCCGTCTCAAAAACAAAAACAAAAGCAAAAACAAACAACAACAAAAAATTAGTCGGGTATGGTGGTAGGCACCTGTAATCCCAGCTACTTGGGAGGTTGAGGCAGGAGAATTGCTTGAACACGGGAGGCAGAGGTTACAGTGAGCCGAGATTGCGCCATTGCACTCCAGCCAGGGTGACCATGCACAACTCTGTTTAAAAAAAAAAAAAAAAAGAAGAAAAAATGGGGGAAAAGGATTTAGAATTCAAGGATGGACTGAAAATAAAATGAAAGGGACCAATTTCAAGAATATGGAAACAGATGTTTTTAAGAAGCAACAGTATACATCCAAAAACACCGCTGGCATGAATTTAGGACTGTCAACTGGGAAGTTATACTAGGAGAAAATCTGGTAGATATGTTCGAAAATGGACTGACTAGAGAAATGATGAGTACAAACAAACAACTCTCCAATACAGCCTAGACTGGACAAACCACACTGAGAATAAAAAAAAAATAAAATTAGCATCTAGTTTACTCTCAGAGTTTTCCTGTTACAGGGACATAGCCTATTATGAGCAGGGAAACATGCCAAATGTTTTCTATTATTTGCCATAAACTGCTTTGGCTTAGAGAAATAAAAGTTTACAAAAGGAAAATATAAAAATCTGTTTCAAGTAGAATTTGTAATCAGAATATTGAGATTGTTTAGAGAGGCTGACCTCACAGAGTGATGAAAAATAAATATGCAGTCACATGAGCAACATCAATTCAATGCACTACTCCAAATAAGGCAATTTCTATGTGAAAGCAAAGCCCTAAGAGAAAAGAGGGAATGAGAAAAGCATATACAGATAGTGACTAAAATTTTTCCTAGTTATGGGGGTGGGAGGCAGAGAGAGAGTTTTTTTTTTTTTGAAATCAGAAAAATAACAGTAAGACATGAAATATTAAGAAAATTTAACTAATAATAATAATAATAATAACAAAAATTTAAGTCTCATAATCACAATAAACATGGATTAAGAATACATTTCAGATCTCAGGTGTTCAAGGAAAGAACACAAGGCATGAGATTTACTTTAGGGCACTGACTAACTCTATCATCAAAAGAGAAATGCCCTTGGGGAGTGGGCAGTTTGTCTCTACAAAGCAGATCTCAGAGAAAAATTTCTCTGGAATTCAGCAGTGATGCCTCTCTTCTCATGAGGACAGACAGTAGCAAAAGAAATCAGAGGGGCAGGCAGCAGTCCAGAGAAGGCTGTCTCTTGCTCTACGCCCAAGTGATGGCAGTTCTCCATGTCCTTTCACCCTTCATCTTTTCACTAAGCATACAAGTTAATCAAGTGACAGAGTTCACAGATATGTATGAAACAGATTTAGCGATACATGATTTGTACTCAGAAAGCATCTTTAGCAGAACACAAAAAGTCTCAATGTATCCATTAAGTTTATATGGTAAACTTTAAGAAACTAAAATTTGCAAAGAACACTGAATGTGGAGTTTTGCCTAAACCAAGCTCATGTCTGAATTCCTGAAGAGGAAAATATTGCTGAAGCTTTTTTTAGCAAGTTTTACCGGAATGACTTGCTAATTCTAGATTGCATGCGGTAAAGATCTTTTAATAGAGAATATTTACTTTACAGTTCTGAAATTATGCACAACACTATTTAAATTTCTGTTCAAAGTCCAATTTTTTTTTGTCTGGAATTTAAAGGTTTTCTCCAAAAAGAGAATTTTTTCTTTAAAAAGTCCGTTTTACCATAAAAGGAAAACAAATTGAAATGTGTTCCAACTCACTTATTTTCTGCAACTTGTAAATGGAGAGAGCCAACAATCAAATTGTTCTCTTATAGATTCAAACACACAAACTAAAAAATCTGTCATTATATTAAGGACAGACTTGAAAAACCCTATTGCAATAAACTATCTGCTTTCTTTCTTTTTTTTTTTTTTTTTTGAGATAGAGTCTTGTACTTTCACCCAGGCTGTAGTGCAGTCGTGCAATCTCGGCTCATTGCAATCTCTGCCTCCTGGGTTCAAGCAACTTTTCCGCCTCAGCCTCCCAAGTAGCTGGGACTACAGGCATTCACCACTAGGTCCAGCTAATTTTTTTTTATTTTTAGTAGAGACATGGTTTCACCACACTGGCCCAGATGGTCTTGATCTCCTGACCTTGTCACTGGCCAGCCTCGGCCTCCCAAAGTGCTGGGATTATAAGTGTGAGCCACTGCACCTGGCCCTGCTTTCTATTTTTTAAAACACATGGTGAATTTCATACTATAAAAGCACTAATAAATAAGGGAAGCTAGGTATTTAACATTTGCTTTTTAAAAGACATGAAACATGAAGTGGCACTGTACACAAATATATATTTTATATCCAAAATTATAAATCAGTTCAAGGTACCTATCAATGAAAATAATGGCAAAAAACCTGTGTGCTTGTTAATATGTAATCCAAAATTGCTTTAAAAGTACTTGAGTGGCCAGGCGCGGTGGCTCACGCCTATAATCCAAGCATTTTGTAGGCCAAGGCGGGTGGAACACTTGAGGTCGGGAGTTCAAGACCAGCCTGACCAACATGGTGAAACCCTCTCTTAAAAAAAAAAAAAAGTGCTTGAGTATAAATTTACTTAAGATATTTGCTGAATTTGTCTTGCTTATAATATTAAGAAGAAAAACGCAACAATTGGCCGGGCGCGGTGGCTCAAGCCTGTAATCCCAGCACTTTGGGAGGCCGAGGCGGGTGGATCACGAGGTCAAGAGATCGAGACAATCCTGGTCAATGGGGTAAAACCCCGTCTCTATTAAAAATACAAAAAAATTAGCTGGGCATGGTGGCAAGTGCCTGTAATCCCAGCTACTCAGGAGGCTGAGGCAGGAGAATTGCTTGAACCCAGGAGGCAGAGGTTGCAGTGAGCCGAGATCGTGCCATTGCACTCCAGCCTGGGTAACAAGAGCGAAACTCTGTCAAAAAACAAAAAACAAAACCAAAAAAACAATTTTTACAATGACAGCATATCATAAAATGACAAAATGACCCTTCTGACAACAAGTCAAACCAGAGGCAACCCTCACTTTTTCCCAATTCTGGTTATTCAAATTTATGGAAACAAACAGATTTGGAAAATTTTGAAATACCTCTGGAATCACCAATAACCAAATGCTTACTACTTGCTACCTGAACTCAGAACCAAACAGATTCCAATAGCAGGCCTCTCCTTAGCTACTAGAACTTAAAGTCTAAACCTTCCCTGTTTGCATTCAAAGACCCAAAGGATTCAGATGTCTGGGAATACTTATTTTCTGTTGTTGTTGATGCCGTTTTGAGACTGGTTCTTGGTCTGTAGCCCAGGCTGGAGTGCAATGGTATGATCATGGTTTATTGCTGCCTTGACCTCATGAATTCAAGCAATCCTCCTGCTTCAGACTCCTGAGTAGCTGGGACACAGGCGTGTCATCACCATGGACAACTAATTTTTTTGTACAGATGGGGTGTCACTACGTTGCCCAGGCTGCTTGCAAACTCCTGGGCTCAAGCAATCCTCCCACCTTAGCCTCCCAAAGTGCTGAGATTATAGGCATGAGCCACTACACCTGGCTTTTTCACTGTTCTTTTGTCCACCAAACGTGGACAAAAATGGAATTTTATATTTTGATTTTTTTCTTTTATGTATGTACTACCTGTTTAGTATTTTCCCATGCTACTATATAGTCCTTATAAACATCATTTTATTAGCTGTCTAACATTCCCATTGAAGGGATCTGGTGTAATTTGTATAAATTCTGTGCTATTTCTGCATGTTTATTTGGTCCATTTTCCTCCATAACTACGATGCAAGAAAAATCTTAAAACAGCTTTTATATATTTAAAGCAAACTTTATTCTGTGTTATAAACACAGCTAAGTATTTTATACTATTTTAAGTGAAATGTTCAATAATAAAATAGACATTAAAAAGTAAAAAGGTTTTCTTTCTTTTTTTTGTTTTGTTTTGAATTGAGACAGTTTCACTCTTGTTGCCCAGGCTGGAGTGCAATGGCATGATCTTGGCTCACTGCAACTTCTATCTCCTAGGTTCAAGTGATTCTCCTGCCTCAGCCTCCCGAGTAGCTGGGACTATAGGTGCCCACCACCATGCTCAAGCTAATTTTTTTTTTTTTTTTTTTTTTTTTTTTTAAGATAGGGTCTCTCTCTGTTGCCCAGGCTGGTCTTGAACTCAAGCAAACCCCCTGCCTTGGCCACCCAAAGTGCTGGGATTACAGGCATGAGTGACCATGCCTGGCCTCTCTCACCTTCATCTTAATCTGCCTAAATAGTATCACATCTTTTTTTTTGTTTTTGAGAGAGTCTCGTTCTGTTGCCCAGGCTGGAGTGCAGTGGTGCCATCTCGGCTCGCTGCCACCTCCGCCTCCCAGGTTCAAGCAATTCTCCTGCCTCAGCCTCCCAAGTAGCTGGGATTACAGGTGCCTGCCACCATGCCTTGATAACTTTTTGTATTTTTAGTAGATGCAGGGTTTTACCATCTTGGCCAGGCTGATCTTGAACTCCTGACCTTGTGACCCACCCGCCTCAGCCTCCCAAAGTGCTAGGATTACAAGCGTGAGCCACCATGCCCAGGCTAATTTTGTTGTTTTGTTTTGTTTTGAGACAGAGTCTTGTTCTGTAGCCCAGCTGGAATGCAGTGGCGTGATCTTGGCTCACTGCAACCTCTGCCACCCGGGTTCAAGCGATTTTCCTGCCTCAGCCTCCCAAACAGCTGGGACTACAGGCATGCACCACCATGCCCGGCTAATCTTTTGTAAGATTTTAGTAAGAATGGCATTTCGCCATTTTGGCCAGGATGATCTCCATCTCCTTACCTTGTGATCCACCCACCTTGGCTTTCCAAAGTGCTGGGATGTTGTATTTTGTATTTTTAGTAAAGATGGGATTTCACCATGTTGGTCAGACTCACCCTGAACTCCTGTCCTCAAGTGATCCACCCGACTCGGCCTCCCAAAGTGCTGGGATTATAGGGGTGAGCCACCTTGCCCAGCTCTTTTTTTTCTTACAAAGAGATACAGTCTCACTATGCCTTAGGCTTGAGTGATCTTCCCACCTCAGCCTCCTGAGTAGCTGGGACTACTGACAAAAAGTTTTAAGTACGCCAGTAATAATAACAAAATAAAACAAGGATTTTTGCAAATTATAACCAAGTAAACATTCTTTTGATAATTACTTGCTCTCATTTCTTAGGACTCAAAATATAAGTATTAGAAATTCAAAATAAAAATCTTTCCTCTAAAGATGTGTATTTTTTTTTTTTAGAGGGAGTCTCGCTCTTTCACCAGGCTGGATTGCAGTGGCACAATCTTGGCTCACTGCAACCTTCATCTCCTGCGTTCAAGCGATTCTCCTGCCTCAGCCTCCCGAGTAGCTGGGTTACAGATGCGTGCCATCACCCCCAGCTAATTTTTGTATTTTTAGTAGAAACAAGCTTTCACAATGTTGGCTGGGATGGTCTTGATCTCTTGACCTTGTAATCCACCCACCTTAGCCTCCCAAAGTGCTGGGATTACAGGCATGCGCCACAGTGCCTGGCCAAAATTTGTATTTTACTTTTTTAGAGATGGGGACTTGCTCTGTTGCCTTGGTTAGAGTGCAGTAGCATAACCATAGCTCACTGCAGCACTGAGCTTCTGGGCTCAAGGTGTCCTCCCACCTCAGATTTCGGAGCAGCTAGGGCTGTATACATGTGCCATCACTCCTGGATAATTCTGTTGTTGTTGTTGAGACAGAGTCTCGCTCTGTTGCCCATGCTGGAGTGCAGTGGCGCAATCTCAGCTCACTGCAACCTTCATCTCCTGCGTTCAAGTGATTCTCCTGTCTCAGCCTCCTGAGTAGCTGGGACTACAGATGTGCATCACCACGCCTAGCTAATTTTCTGTATTTTTAATAGAGATGGGGTTTCTCCATGTTGGTCTCAAATTCCTGACTCAAGTGATCAGCCCGCCTCAGCCACCTAAAGTGCTGGGATTATAGACATGAACCATAGCACTCGGCCCCTCCTGGATAATTTTTTAAAGTTTTTTTTGTAGGGACGGGGTCTCACTATTTTGCCCAAGCTCATCTCAATCTCCTGGCTTCAAGGGATCCTCCTGCCTGGGCCCATCAAAGTGTTGGATTACAGATGTGAGCCACAGCACTTGGCCTAAAGATTTGCATTTTAGATTATATATTCTTTTAGTTGATTATCAGTGGACACCAATTATTTTGCCCCAGATCCCTGTGCCAATTTCCCATAACAATGTGATTTAGTAATTAGAAGGTAACAAAAAGATGTACTAATCTTTGCTTTATAAATACTGTTTCAAAAGGACAAAAGAATATAACAAATTAAATAAATTGCCTCAAAATAATATTAAACTTATACTTAATACTGTAGTATCAAAAACTGCAAAAACAGAAGCTCAGCAAAAACCATTAAATGAAATTCTCAGTTTCCTTCAAGGATCTCTAAGGAATATAACGTTTGATGTGTTGAATTTGTGTCTGTTGTAATTAGGAGGTATGACCCTTACAATCCCCAAGTGATCCTGAGGTAGTGGGGCAGGGTGGCAGGGAGCACATATGCATGAATATCTACAAAATGAAATTATAAGCATAAAAACTTGGGACTCACATTTCAAATAAAGGGAGAGCAGAATGAGAAGAATGCCTGAGAAAGTGTTTGCTTGATAGGAAAAAGCACAGACATTATTAACAAATCTTTACTACACAAGACGACCTTTACTTAATAAAACCAAGAGAATATGATAACCTCACAATTATAGATTTAAGCAGCTTTTGTGACTTTCAGGTAAAAAGGAATTCATTATATCTTTCTTCAGAATTCAGCAGAGGTCTAAATCACTTCAAAAGCCAATGTATCTTTTTTTTTTTTTGAAATGGAGTTTCACTCTTGTTGCCCAGGCTGGAGTGCAATGGTGCAATCCTGGCTCACTGCAACCTCTGCCTCCTGGGTTCAAGTGATTCTCCTGCCTCAGCCTCCTGAGTAGCTGGGATTACAGGTACCTGCCACTATGTCCAGCTAATTGTTTGTATTTTTAGTAGAGATGGGGTTTCATCATGTTGGTCAGGCTGGTCTCGAACTCCTGACCTGATCTCAGGTGATCCACCCACCTCAGGTTCCCAAAGTGCTGGGATTACAGGCATGAGCAAACACCACCACAGCCAGCCTTTTTTTTTTTTTGAGACACAGTCTCGCTATTGTCACCCCAGGCTGGAGTGCAGTGATGCGATCTCGGCTCACTGCAATCTCTGCCTCCTGAGTTCAAGCAATTCTCCTACCTCAGCCTCCCAAGTAGCTGGGATTACAGCCACCTGCCACCATGCCCGGTGAATTTTTATATTTTTGGCAGAGATGGGGTTTCACCATGTTGGCCAGGCTGGTCTCAAACTCCTGACCTCAGGTGATCCACCTGCCTTGGCCTCCCAAAGTGCTAGGATTACAGGCGTGAACCACTGTGCCCAGCCAAGCCACTCTATCTTTAAAATATTTTATTTAGTTAGTTATTTATTTTGAGACAGAGTCTTGCTCTGTTGCCCAGACTGGAGTGCAATGGTGTGATCTCAGCTCACTGCAATCTCTGCCTACTAGGTTCAAGCGATTCTCCCACCTCAGCCTCCCATGCAGCTGGGATTATAGGCGTGCACCATCAAGCCTGGCTAATTTTTGTATTTTTAGTAAAAACGGGTTTCACCATGTTGGCCAGGCTAGTCTCAAACTCCTGACCTCCAGTTATCCACCTGGCTTGGCTTCCCCAACTGCTGGGATTACAGGCTTGAGCCACCACACCTGGCCTCTTTAAAATATTCTTAACAATAACCTCGTAAAACTTCCCAAGGCTTTGTAGTTGAGCTTAGACTGTAGGACAATCTAATGCTACTACCTCTCGAGAAAGCTCCTACTACTCTGAGGGCCATCTTCAGAATGGAATGCCCAAACTAAATAATTATTTTTGTGGCTTCATTTACTCTTAAGAAATTTATTAAGGAATCTGAAAATTAACAAGCTTGAAAGTTTCTCCCTTTTTTATAGTAGCTAATATGAAATGCTCAGCTCTGTGAAGGCAAATCCAACAGAAATATTTTTCTCAAAAGAGAGAAACAGAAACAGTATGAAAAGGTTTGCTGCTGTCTGAAGATGGTCTTTTAAGTACTTCTCCTATAACAAACACATTGAAATCCTCATTTTACCTCTCACTTTTCAGTTTTAGCCCCTAACTTAATCAAAATCAATGTGAAAAATACTCTGTACTCACTCTGGCATTCTATGAATTGATGAATAAAAGTGCAGTCCCCGCCACTCTTTGAAAGCAAGTGCTCTAATAAAGAAAGAAACACCTTTAAGGATATAGTTTGTTGCTGTCTTTGAAAACCAACAGCAAAGGTAGGAAAACTGATATGTATAAACACGGGTACTATTAGACTAACAAAGGCTCAATATATTGTTACTAAAAGCAGACATATTTTGGAGTCAAATGACTTAAAATTATTATTAATTTGCACACTGAATGGTTTTTAAAGGTGCAGTTTTTAATCCAAAGAGCTCAAGAAAATCACACAAATATATTGCTTTAAAATGGTTCCACTTTAATAGTTCTTCCACCTTTTGTTCATTAGAGTTCAAAAAATACCCTTAAATAATTTAATTTTGTCATTATTAAATTAATTTTCAAGTGATTGTTCTATAACATTCCCTCTTCAAAGCAATTCACGGTTAAGAGGCAAAAGGTAAATACTTTAAGAATATCATAATGCCATAAAAATTTTAAGAAACTGATGTAATATTTTAAGTTTTACATATTTACTTCACAATCTTCCCTTATGAGTCACCTTAATCAGTACCTCAAACAGTATTAAAACATTAAATTGTTTATCTCTGCCCAAATGATCAAAATCGGCGTCTATCCATTTCAAAATAAGAGCTTGGTAAATGGTCTTGCTCAAGTCAAACAGAATTTATTTTCCATTTAAAAAAATTGATAGAGACAATAAAAATCTAACACAGTAGTTAAATAAAAGTTTCAGCCCTTTTCTTAAAATAATCTTTATTTGTTGTGATTTCAAGAGTTACTTCTGAATCTGGATAATGTCCTTCAACACATACTTATACTTGATCTTAGCCAAAAGGCCGAGAAGCGATCAACATGTATTTATATCTTTCAAAACTATCAAATCGATTTTGGAAGTTAAAGTGTTAAAAACATATTCTGACATGATGACTACCTGGAAAGTGTGAAAGCACCAGAATCTGTCAAAGGGGACATGAGTTGGCACCACTCTCCCTATAAAAGCCTCCTTCCCCTCTCCTCCATCTCAAGCCATGTTACTACTCAATCATCTGAACTTTGCATGAGAGGCAGACACCACCTACTCTGATCACACCTCACCTCTCTTTACATCCTTCCTGTTAGTTATCTTCTTTAATTCTATACTAAAATCTATCATTATGCTTTATGTAGTTACATGGTGAGCAGAGCCTCCTGTCTATCATCACATCACCACCAGTATAAGACAAAAACATGAGGGAAAAGGGTTGATAAAACTTGTGTTTTAGAGAGACCAATGCATTACATACCTAGAACACTATACAGAGACACAATATAGTCTCAAAAAGAAAAAAATACTAACTGCAACAGAAATTTGAAATAAAAAAGAAATCTAATAAATAAGAATTTGATAACTGGAACTAGGAGAAGCAAAACAGGAGTGCTCAGTAGAATAATAACTGTTCAATAAAAAGTTGCTTTTCATAATCCTATTTTAGCTATGGTAACACTTTCAAAACCAAACTATATCATTATATTAGATGAATAAACTCATTTGGAACCCAATTTTAACTAAAGGACTTTAAAAAAACATATTTGAAACATATTTCAGACCAACATCAAAGGACTTAAGATGATATTTATTAAAGAGGGACAGCCCACCATTACTTACAAAGCTAACAATCACACTTTCATCTGAACTCTATATTAAAATATTTACTAAACTGGTTTAAATGAAACCCAAGATTAATATAAAAAGATAGAGAACTACTCTACTTAAAATACATTTTATTTATATATATGAGTTTCCTATGGATTTTTATTTATATAACTGTGCTGTCCAATACTATAGCCATTAGCTACTATAGTTACTGAACCCTTCAAATGTGGCTAGTTCTGAGATGTCCTAAATATAAAACAAATGTACAATGATTTAAATGACTTAGTAAGAAAAAAGTAGTATAAAATATTTTGTTAATAGTTAATCTATTAATAATTTTAATATTAATATTTACATAATATTTTGGATACTGTAGACAAAATGTATCATTAGAATTTGTTTTATTTGTTTATATATACATTAAAGAGATGGGACCTTGCTATGTTGTCTAGGATCAAGTGCAGTAGTTATTCACAGGTGTGACCATAGTGCATTACAGCCTCAAACTCCTTGTCTCAAGGGATCCTCCCACCTTAGCCTCCCAAGTAACTAGGACAACAGGCATGTACCACTGCACCCAGCTTTGTATATTTTTAATGTATGTGATGGTTAATACTGAGTGTCAACTTGATTGAATTGAAGGATACAAAGCATTAACCCTGGGTGTGTCTGCAAGAGTGTTGTCAAAGGAGATTAACATTTGAGTCAGTGGGCTGGGAAAGGCAGACCCACCCTTAATCTGGGTAAACACAATCTAATCAGCTGCCAGTATGGCTAGAATATAAGCAGGCAGAAAAATGTTAAAAGAGAGACTGGCCTACCTCCCAGCCTACATCTTTCTCCTATGCTGGATGTTTCCTGTCCTCAAACGCTAGACGCCAAGTTCTTCAGTTTTGGAACTTGGACTGGCTTTCCTTGCTCCTCAGCCTACAGATGGCCTATGTGGGACCTTGTGATTATGTAAGTTAATACTTAATGAACTCCCCTGTAATGAGTTAATACTTAATGAACTCCCCTTTGTGTGTGTGTGTGTGTGTGTGTGTGTGTGTATACACACGTATTAAAAATCGAATTCCTGGGCTCAAGGGATCCTCCCTCCTCAGCCTCCCAAATAACTAGGACTACAGATGTGTACCACCACACTTCGTTAATTTTTAAATTGTGTGTAGAGACCTATGTTGCCCAGGCTGGTCTCAAACCCATGGCCTCAAGCAGTCTTCCCTTCTTAGCCTCCCAAAGTGCTAGGATTATAGGCACATGCCACCACACCTCACTAATTTTTTTTTTTTTTTTTTTGAGACAGGAGTTTCGCTCTTGTTACCCAGGCTGGAGTGCAATGGCGTGATCTCGGCTCACCGCAACCTCCGCCTCCTGGGTTTAGGCAATTCTCCTGCCTCAGCCTCCTGAGTAGCTGGGATTACAGGCACACACCACCATGCCCAGCTAATGTTTTGTATTTTTAGTAGAGACGGGGTTTCACCATGTTGACCAGGATGGTCTCGATCTCTTGACCTCGTGATCCACCCGCCTCGGCCTCCCAAAGTGCTGGGATTACAGACTTGAGCCACCGCGCCCGGCCACACCTCACTAATTTAAAAAAAATTTTTTTTTCTTTTTACGGATGGTGTCTCACCATGTTGCCCAGGTTGGTTTCAAGCTTCTGGGCACAAAAATCCTCCTTCACTGGGATTACAGGCACAAGCTACTTTGCCCAGAAGAAAATTTTAAATTATGTATGTAGATCTCATTATATTTATTTTTCATTTTTTTGAGACAGGCTCTCACTCTGTCACCCCGGCTGAGTGCAGTGGTGTGACCATGACTCATTGCAGCCTTGACCTCCTGGGCTCAAGTGATTCTCCCAACTAGCCTCCTGAGGAGCCGGGACTACAGGCACACACTACTATGCCTGTTTTTTTTTTTTTTTTTTTTTTTTTTTTTTTTTTTAATAGAGATGAGGTCTTACTATGTTGCTCAGGCTGGTGTTGAACTCCTAGACAAAAGCAATTCTTCTGTCTTGTCTCCCAAAGGGCTAGGATTATAGGTGTTAGCCACCACACCCAGCCTTAGGTTTTTTTCAGACAGCACTGCCCTTTACTCTCTAAGATATATTCAAGTTATGCTTATTAGATTAAGACACACAAAAAATTTACAGTACAAAACCTGGGCTTTTAGTAGCTACATTATATTAAAGTAATTTTAAAAATGTGATTCACTGAAAGTATTATTAATTTTAACATCTTCAGATATTTAAAAATATTCTCACAACTATAGTTGGCCCTCTCTCTACTCTCTACTATTTAAATAGTAATTTAGTTAAAATTATATAATATGGGTATGGATATTGGTAATATTGGGATACTTGCTAATTTGTTCATTATTATATTACAAGTGATTCAGAACGGAATTACATGACCTATCTTATTCCAAAGTCCATTTTTAACTAAGTTTTGGTGTATGTCCAGAAATTTATTACTTAGTTTCTTTTAAAATATTCTATGAGTCACTATCATACCACTCAATATATCACCACCAAAAAGCAAGCACACAAATAAGGGAAAAATAATTATATCAAGGAGTTACCTTTAAATATCTAAAATATTTATTCTTAAAATCAAGGAGACTTTTAATAATTATATTAATGCAATATGAAAACAGTCTATTATTATTCTCATCTAAATCAACTGGAACTGGAAAAAAATTGAAGCAATAATTTCACAACTCTAAATAGTATAAAGATGGTTCCATGTACATAAAAGGATTCTTTTAACTGAAGGAATGAATAGAAGGTTCTCAGCCTGGGTTAATGCTAACATTATTAATAAATCTAAAATCAAGAAAGCGATAACCAATTGATTTTTTTTTTTTTTTTGAGACAGAGTTTCACTCTGTTGCTCAAGTTGGAGTACAGTGGCACAATCTCAGCCTACCGATTGCAACCTCTGCCTCCCAGGTTCTAGCAATTCTCCTGCCTCAGCCTCCTGAGTAGCTGGGATTTCAGGTGTGCGCCACCACACCTGGCTAATTTTTGTATTTTTTGTAGAGACAGGGTTTCACCAAGTTGTCCAGACCTTGGTGGTCTCAAACTCCTGACCTCAAGTGATCCACCCGCCTCAGCCTCGCAAAGTGCTGGTATTACAGGTATGAGCCACTGCACCTGGCATGAATTTGGTTTTTTTTGAGACATGATCTTACTCCCATTGCTCAGGCAGGGGTAAAGTGGCGTGATTTCTGCTCATGACAGCCTCATCCTCCTAGCCTCAAGTGATCCTCCCATCTCAGCTTTCTGAGTAGCTGGGATTACAGGCATGTGCCACCATGCATGGCTATTTTTGTATTTCTTGTAGAGACAATGTTTTGCCATGATGCCCAGGCTGTTCTGGAATTCCTGAGGTCAAGTGATCTGCTTGATCCCAATGAATATAAACTACACCTTTAAAAATTCTCAAATTAAAATTCCATCAAATTGGAATTTTAAAAAGTCAATGCATTTTACACAACATACATAGAATAGTCAAACACCAATGATTAATGAACATTTTTCTTCAGAGTTTCAAAATTCATTATACATGCAATATGAGTTTTTGACCCTGCAGCTAACATATACATAATTACCTGAGTCTATACTGCCAGTTCTTAATTAAAAACCAATCAAACAAAACGGAACTAAAAAAAACCCACCTCCTAACTTTATCAGTTTGATTGCTGCCCAAAGACTTACGATATTCTTATACATGGAAAAAATATTTCTGTCTCTCTCTCTCTTCCAGACAGGGTCTCACTCTGTCACCTAGGCTGGAGTGCAGTGGCACAATTATAGCTCACTGCAGCCTCAACCTCTTGGGCTCAGTTAACCCTCCCACCTCAGCCTCCCAGGTAGTTGGGACTACAAGCACATGCCACAACGCCTGGCTAAAGAAAAAATATTCAAGTTCTGAGTATCAGCTCTGATATCTACCATTAATTTCTGTAGAAAACTGAGATGATAGGCACGCAGATTGGTAAACACAGAAAAGACTTTTATTTCTACTGTACTCCAAGCACCGAGTGCAGGGTCTGGCACACAGTGCTCAATTAATGTTGGATGGAAGGGGAGAGGAGGAGGATGACTAGGGATCTTCAAGACCGAAGGATAATAGAGGTCACTGGGTAAAAAGTACCCCATGTAGTGACAGGAAAACCAATGCCTATATGTTTTTGGCAAGAGAGAACCCATGCTGTCCTGAACGAAGGGTCACAGAATCATCAATTAATAAAAGATTTTTCTGGTGGCAGAAAAAACTGATCCTGTTCCCTCTGATCAGTGAAACAGATGGATAAAGCAGTTTCTTTCAAAGTGAGATTTGGGTAGGGAAAATAAAAAATTAAAAAAAGTGAAAAATAAAAAGAAAGCAGTTTCTATGACACGTCCAAGTGCTCAAATAAACTGTTAAATAAACTTGAATGTTTTAAATGGGGGTCAAGAATCACTGGAAGCAGAACTTGATGAAATAAAATAGTAGCACAGCTCTTTGAAAAACAGAGTGGGAAAAAAGAGCTATATTATATATTGCTAAAGTTGAACTTTATCATTTTCTTATTATTTGAGTAATTGAAATTTGCACATAACAAGAGGTATCTAAGAATAGAACACAGCATCAACTCTTACAAAATAAAGGAAAGCTTGATTTTTAAATGATGGGGTTCAATGATCTGTGAAAGCATGCTTTTCATTCCAAACACTTTAAAGCCTGAACAATTTATCCTGCTTAACTACTAAAATGATATCATAAAAGAAAAATATTTAAGTTTTTTACACTACCTTTGTCTGTGCTCCCATTTATTTTAGGTAAGAAGTCATCAACTTGTATCCCTAGGATTAAGACAGTATATCATTGCCTGATCAAAGAAAGTATTACTTTAAATGTGGTCTCAAGTGTAACCATGGCATTCTGTATTTCTTTTTTTTTTTTTTGAGACGGAGTTTCACTCGTTACCCAGGCTGGAGTGCAATGGCGCGATCTCGGCTCACCGCAACCTCCGCCTCCTGGGTTCAGGCAATTCTCCTGCCTCAGCCTCCTGAGTAGCTGGGATTACAGGCATGCACCACCAAGCCCAGCTAATTTTTTTTTGTATTTTTAGTAGAGACGGGGTTTCACCATGTTGACCAGGATGGTCTCGATCTCTTGACCTCGTGATCCACCCGCCTTGGCCTCCCAAAGTGCTGGGATTACAGGCTTGAGCCACCGCGCCCGGCCGGCATTCTGTATTTCTAAGATTAAGATTGTAGAGAACACTTTTAAGTTTATTTTTACTAGAAGGATTCAATTTGCCATTTTCTATTAATTCTGGGAAAAGGCTATAACTGCTTAGTGGCCTTCCAAAGAACCTTAAAAGAAAAAAGATCCTGCTGTTCATATACTTTTCTTATTTAAATATCTCTAGGTAGAACATCTCAGATTCAGAAAGTTCACTCATCTCAAAGAAAACGACGATGCCCACTGGTGGCAATCAAGCATATTTTTAAAGAAAATTTTCTAAAACAGTACAGATACTTTATACCTAATATGTAAAACACGCCTTAAAATATTCAGTGTGAGACGGTAAACAAGGTCAAAAGTTGAAGGATAAAATTCAGGTTTAAGAAAGAAATTTGGATAACACCTACCTAAGCTGCTGCATTCTTTAAGAGTTTTCTCCTGAAGATGTTCTAACCGTACTGTAAATAAAAGTCCAAAAAAAAAAAAAAAGATATTTCACAGATAAAAAGAAAAAATAAAATAAAATCAATTTCTGGATTAGCTAACTTACCTTGTAAAGCTGTTAGCCTTTCATTGGTGAAATCATTATCAGCTTGCAAAGCTTCTATTTTTGCCTGGAGCTCCTGCTCTTTTTCTTCCATTTCATCTATTTTATGTTGTAATTCTTTTTTCTCAGCCTGTCCTTTCTGCTGGATTTCTTCTTGTTTTCCCTCTGCTACCTAGAGAAATAAGAAAATTCAGTTATTTAATAAATCTAATGTTGTTTTAAGAGCCCTAAGCCAGGAATGCCTTTATTCACTTAAACTTCTAAGAAAAGTGTTCAATATTACAGAACATTATTTGTAAACCTGACATCTCTAAACCAGTAAAGATTATAAAGACAAAGGCTTGATGTCAGAAATTACCTGCATTGGGTTATTCCTCCACCAGGAGAGAGAAACTTGGGAGGAAGCAAACAAGCTCAGTACACATAGAGGTGAAGGGACAATGTGGAAAAAAAAAAAAATCATACTTTTGAAGATTTTTCCCTAAAATTACTATTATTTCCATTTTTAAGTTCTAAAATATTAACATTCTGAAATTTCAAACAAAATTGTTTAGCTAAAGAGATGACAGTACAATCATTCAAAAAGACCTCTGCCTATAGTTTGGATGTTTGTCCCCCAAGGCTTATGTTGAAATCTGATCCTCAATGTTGGAGGTGGGGTTTATGAGAGGTGTTTGGGTTACTGGGAGCAGATCCCTCATGGCTTGGTGCTGTCCTCATGATAATGAGTGAATTTTTACTCTATTAGTCCCATGAGAGCTGGTTGTTCAAAAGAGCCTGGCACTTCTCCCAGATACTCTCTCTTGCTTCCTCTCTCACCATGGACATATGCCAGCTCCACTTTGCCTTCTGCCATGAGTGGAAGCAGCCTGAAGCTTCACCTAGCAGAACTGTGAGCCAAATAAACCTCTTATCTTTATAAATTACCCTGCCTCAGCTATTCCTTTATAGCAACACAAATGGACTATGACAATCTCCTTTTAATAAGACCAACCTTTAAAAGTATCATAGGTTAACCAACGGAGGTATGCTCTGGTCTTCTCAACAAACACTTATCTTCTAGGCACTCAACACATGGTTTGAATTAAATCAAGAAGGATCTTCAGAAAAAGTTGTAAGATTTTTTTTTCATTTTTTTTTCTCAGTTGTAAGATTTCAAAGAACCAGCCAGACATTACCCTATCATTACCCTATGATCTGATCTATACTTATCCTAAATGTCTCATAGATAGAGGGAATGGCAGTAAAGCAGAGTTAACAGCATCCCTGAAAGCTAAAAGGGAGATCATTCCCAGATTCTCTCTGGGCTTGTTCCTGTACAGCACTAAATAGGGCGCCCTGTCTTTTTGATGGCCTAAAGATAAGCAGTTTTAAGTTTTAAAACATCTGAATATCATGGGTTTTGCCGATTCTCATCTACTTTCTCTTAAATATTAAAAGATGTCTATTGTGAAGCACTGGCTACATATGCATCCAGAGGAACTATGTCAGCATTTACAGACTTTCATTTATCTATAATAATGGAGGTTGGGCTAAATGGAATGTAGATACCTTATTTTCTCTATAAATTTTAACTGTTATCAAATTTTCACATCAATAACTATTCAGCAATATCTAAAATCTTAAGCTATCCAGTGTGTTAGGGATTATTAGCTTACCATACTTTAAGGCAGAGTAAATACATACCTTTAATTTATCAGATAAATCTTTAATCTCATTAACTGCTCCATTATACTTATTGGCTAATTCTCTTAATTCTTCCTGAGTCCTTTCATTCATTTCTTTCAGATGGGTACATTCATCTTCAGTATTACTCAGACTTCGCTGCGATTCAAGTTTACAGGTGATTTAATTAGAATAAATGTACATTTGTTATTTAGAATTCCTCCTAAATTCATTTTTAAAAAGTATAATTCTATGGACTATTCTAAATCAACATCTGCACTGGACTTTATATAAAACTGATTTAAATAACGTAAGACTGTCAATTTACTTCAGGTATACACTAAAACAGAAAACATAACTAAGATTTAACAACAAAAAAAAGAAAAGTGGAGGGAGAGTAGGGGCAGGAAAAGGATGCTTGCTGCCTTTATATAATCGCTTTTTTTTTTTTTTTTGAGATGGAGTTTTGCTCTTGCTGTCCAGGCTGGAGTGCAATGACACGACCTTGGCTCACCACAACCCCCACCTCCCGGGTTCAAATGATTCTCCTGCCTCAGCCTCCCGAGTAGCTGATATTGATTACAGGCATGTACTACCATGCCTGGCTAATTTTGTATTTTTAGTAGAGTCGGTGTTTCTCCATGTTGATCAGGCTGGTGTCGAGCTCCCAACCTCAGGTGATCCTCCCACTTCAGCCTCCCAAAGTGCTGGGATTACAGGCGTGAGCCATTGCACCCAGCCTAT
The DNA here is from genome assembly GCF_048565385.1 of Saimiri boliviensis. Classification (NCBI taxonomy): domain Eukaryota; kingdom Metazoa; phylum Chordata; class Mammalia; order Primates; family Cebidae; genus Saimiri; species Saimiri boliviensis. Next base: position 4,025,182 of record NC_133456.1, read on the forward strand.
AATTACATTTTTGAAAGGTCAATGGGTATGGCTTTTAGCAGTGAAACTATTTTAATCCTATCAATCCTTGAAAGCAAGTTTAATAATATGTAGCAACTAATTTAATAAAAAATTAAAAGACAACTAGCAACTTTCTTTCTTGATATATCAAATTAATCACACGACAGTCGACAGTGAATCAGGCACTGTGGGATGGAGTAGCAATACAAACTACACCTGTAGTATGGAAAGGTATGTTTATCATTTAGTTTTTGATGAGTATTTTAACTAATTCCAGTAGTATATTATTTCTGTGGTAATTCTGCAGTGGTTCAAAGAAGTGATCTATATTATGAATTAGAGTTTTTTTCCCCAAAGCAATGGAAATTGCATTTTAATTGTTCCTTAAAGACCTAGAAAGGACCTTGGAGATCATTTCCCCATTGAACTTCCTAAATATAAGACACAGCTTTCCTCTCTGGAGGGTGAATCGAAAAAGAACAAGTAGTGTAGGTGCTTGGCCTTACAGTGACCACCCTCAAATAGAAGCAAAGCAAAACCAAGTGACAGAAAATCAGTTCCCTGGCACATACCATGGTCTGCTGTATGGAGGGTGAATCCTAAGCAGAATGCACAGTAAGATTCCCTGGTTATGCTTTTATTTCCTCAGCCATTGACTAGGGAGCATAGGTACCAAAACTTACATGGTTATGTGGAGAATTCCTGTCAATGAAAGCAGCATAACTGTTCCTTCCCATGTGACAGACAGAAAATATTTCTTACCTATCTAATAATATCCAAGTTTAAAGTGTCCTGGAACGCTTGAGACTTTCTTAAACACTCACAATACTATTTAGTATATTTTTTTTTAATTGAAATACCTCAACTTCTGAAAGTTTTCTAACCACTTCAATTTTCTCCTGAAGAACCCGCCTCAGGGACTCTTTGGCTGTTGTCTCATAGTTATGTTTATCCTCTTGTAATGCTATAAGTTCCTTTCGTAAACTATCTTCTGTTTGATTCTAGAATAAAAGATATTTATAATTATAGACAAGTTATTTTTAAAAAGCATTTAGTGTTTGAAAAAAATTAACACATTATGATACACATTAAACTGTATATTAAGGTACCTCCAAACACAAATGATGCTGGCCCTGTATTAACAAAGATGCATTTAAAAGTTGTATAAGTAAATTACGCCTTCACAAACATATTAATTTCCACTTCCTATAGAAAAAAAGTTAAAGGCAATTGAGAATTTCTCTAAAATATACAAAAATAATTACTCTTATATTTATCCTATTTTCTGCAAGTCACCATATTTATATTTGTGGGCAAAAATAATCAATTACCTTCAAAGGCATCAAACATTTTAAAACAATGGTTAAAACAAAAGGAACAAGAGTACCATGGCGGAAAAGCAGACTTCATGTCTGGGGCAGGAAATGTACAAAATTAGACTGAAACATCTTTTCTGAAATGACAACAGGAAGCTATCAAAGTCGGCTAAGGTTTTGTCTATCAAAAGGACTCAGGAGCCAATCTGAAGGCATTTACATAGACCAAAGATGAGATAATTTGAACATCAATTAGAAAAATAGGCTGGTCGCAGTGGCTCACACCTGTAATCCCAGCACTTTGGGAGGCCAAGATGGGAGGACTGCATGAGCCCAAGAGTTCAAGACCAGCCTGGAAAACATAGCAAGACCCTATCTCTAAAACAAGAAAAACAACTGCATCAGATTTAAATACATCAAATATGTTTAAATCTAAGTGGAGGGAGAAAACATTTCATGGCCAGTCTTTGGCAGATAAAAAAGAACCAATTCATTATTTTAAAATCTAGTAAAAAAGAGAGAAAAATCACTTATCTTGCTTTCCCCATAGAAAACGTACCTCAGGGTCACCACATGGTTGATATGGGGAAACTTCTCATTTTATTTAAATTTTTTTATTTCAGTAGCTTTAGGGATAAAAGTGGTTTTTGGTTACATGGATGAATTATATAGTGGTGATGTCTGGGATTTCAGTATTGAATATACCTATATTCAATAGGTAGTTTTTCATTCCTTATTCCCCTCTCACTTTCCCAACTTCTGAGTCTCCAATGTCCATTATACTACTCTGTATGTCTTTGCATACCTATAGCTTAGCTTCCACTTATAAATGACCACATGTGGTATTTGGCTTTTGATGCCAGAGTTACTTAGAAGAATGGCCATTGTTTTCCTTTTTTCTTTAGAGACAGGGTCTCTCTTTGTCACCAAGGCTGGAGTGCAGTTTTGCAATCACAACTCACTGTAATCACAAACTCCTGGGTTCAAGTGATCCCCCTAAGCCTCCCCAGCAGCTAGGATTATAGGGGTGCAGCATCTTCCTAAACATCTTTAATTTTTGGTAGAGACTGGGTTTTGCCATGTTGCCCATACCAGTCTCAAACTGCCCCCCATAGTTTTTTCTTTGAGACAGAGTCTCAAAAACTGTTGCCCAGGCTGGAGTTCGGTGGTGCAATCTTGGCTCACTGCAACCTCCATCCCGAGGGTTTAAGCGATTCTCCTGTCTCAGCCTCCTGAGTAGCTGGTATTACAGGCACATGCCATCACATCTGGCTAATTTTTGTATTTTTAGTAGAGACAGGGTTTCACCATGTTGGCCAGGCTGGTGTCGAACTCTTGACCTCAAGTGATCCACCCACCTCAGCCTCCCAAAGTGCTGTGGAGAATTACAGGCATGAGCCACTGTGTCTAGAAGGAAACTTCTCTTTATAGAAGTAATCCAGCTAAATAAGTGAAGGAATAATAGAATTATATCACTATTTTTGTAACTTTGATGAAATAATGAATCTAGGCAGGGATCGTCAATGATTGATAAAATCTCTAAAAGAAAGGCAACTAGACATTATGTTGTCTCTTGGTGGAAGAACACAATACCATCCAGAAACTGTTGTTGACAAAAAAAAAAATTGAACCTAAATCAGATCAAATCACTAGATCGAACTACTAATTTATGGAGTGGTAGCGGGAGCTAAAAGAATGTTTAAATAACAATGCAGACTTAGGGAAATTCTAGAGGATAAATTACACAGTTTTTTCAAGAAATATTAATTGCAATAGAAAAAAGACATACATGACTTGTACATGGGTATTCAATACATAATTATTTCTATTTACATGGATGTCTGCCATTTCTCATGATAAAAGATTTGAAAAAATTGTGGAAATGTATAAAATTTTTACCATATACTCAAAATGATAGTTAAAGAAATGATGTTACATAAAAAACTATGCATTTCATTTTATATATTTGAGATTAGTACCTACTTTGGAGCATGCCTGTAATTGGTTTCCCATAACTTCTAACCGTGATAAGAGTCTATCTTCATCTATTAAAGCCTATTGAAGAAAAATTAAATGTAAGTAAAACCCAAGTAATCACAAAGTAACACGTATATAAAAAAAGGTTGCTACTGACAACAAAAGATATAAAAGCATAGAACTGACCAGCGTCCACTGTAAAATGCTAAATTTTCAACACTTATTCATTAGTTAGGAATTAACTTTGCTTTCATTTGCTACAATGTTTTAATTTATTTAGCATGTATGAAATATTAAACTATGTTTAAATGCTTCTTAAATATAAAACATGGAATACCTGCCAACTGGTATCTGAAGCCTCTTGGGTGATGGCTAGTAGCCGCTGAAGCGTGGCTAACTTCTGTTCCAACATTTGTTCCCGATGTAAGGCCTCCTAATATTATAAATCACAAAAAAGATTCTGATAAACTCATCATTTGAGAAGTAATCAATTTTCAACACATTCTAAAATATTTTCATATTACATCCCACTTGATGTATTTTGAAGTATGTGAAACTTGATAGTACTTTGTAAAATATACAACAGTCTCCGCTTATCTCTGGTTTTCCTTTCCACAGCTTCAGTTATAGTGCAGTACAAGATATTTTGAGAAGACAGACAGAACATTGACATTCACATAACTTTTATTCACATAACAGTATATTGGTATAATTGTTCTATTTTATTATTGGTAATTTTTTACTATGCTTAATTTATAAGCTAAACCGATAGGTATGTGTAAATATAGGAAAAAATATAGTAGATATAGGGTTTGGTACTATCTGTGATTTCAGGCATCTACTGGGGGTCTTGGAACATATCCCCTGCAGATAGAAAATGACTACTGTATGTATATGGGCCATATCATTTTAGTCTCATTTGCTGGGCTGAAAGTACTGCTATTAGAGGTTCTCTAACTGCAACTTCCCCCATAACAGAAGACAAGTCATCTGTTATTGTTTTTATTTTATTCATAATTTGGAAGAGCAAGTTTTTAAAAAACCTACAACAGAAAAAGCTAACAAAATTCAGGCTTGCATTTTATACACACACACACACACACACACACACACATACACACACACAGTGTGTATATATAGACATATACCTATACATACATAGTCATGTACCACAAAACAACATTTCAGTCAACTATAGACTGCATATACACAGTGGTCCCATAAAATTACAATGAAGCTTGGCCGGGCGCAGTGGCTCAAGCCTGTAATCCTAGCACTTTGGGAGGCCGAGGCGGGTGGATCACGAGGTCAAGAGATCGAGACCATCCTGGTCCACATGGTGAAACCCCGTCTCTACTAAAAATACAAAAAAATTAGCTGGGCATGGTGGCACATGCCTGTAATCCCAGCTACTCAGGAGGCTGAGGAAGGAGAATTGCCTGAACCCAGTAGGTGGAGGTTGTGGTGAGCTGGGATCGCACCATTGCACTCCAGCCTGGGTAAGAAGAGCGAAACTCTGTCTCAAAAAAAAAAAAAAAAAAAAAAAAAAAAAATTACAATGAAGCTGAAAAGTTCCTATCACTAAGTGACATCATAGCCATCCTAACATTGTAACACAAGGCAGCATTACTCATGTGTAAACAAACCTACTGTGCTGCCAGTTATATAAAAGTATAGCACATATAGTTATATATAGTACATAATACTTGAGATAATAGTAATATATGACTGTTTTTAGTTTGGGTATGTACTATACTTTTTATTGTTAATTATAGAGTATAATCCTTCTGCATATTAAAAAGAAAAAAAGGCTAACTGTAAAATACCTTCAGAGAGGTCCTTCAGGAGGTATCCAGAGGAAGATACTATTATCAAAGGAGATGACAGCTCCGTGTGTCTTACTGACCCCCTGAAGACCTTTTAGTGGGGTAGGATGTGGAGGTGGAAGATAGTGATACTGATGGATCTTGATACTGTGTAGGCCTAGGCTAATGTGTGTATTTATGTTTTCATTTGTAACAAAAAAGTTTAAAAAGTAAAAACAAGTTTAAAAAAATTTTAATAAAAAGCTTATAAATTAAAAATAGAAACAAAATACTTCAGAACAGCTCTATCGTGTGTTTATTTTAAGCTAAGTGTGAATATAAGAGTCAAAGAGTTTTTAAAACTTAAAAGTATACAGAGTAAAAAGCTAAGTTTAGCTTATTATTGAAGAAAGAAAAACTTTTTTTTTCTTTTTTTGAGACAAGAGTTTAGCTCTGTCACCCAGGCTGGAGTGTAGTTGCATGCCAATGGCTCACTGTAATCTCAGACTGCTGAGCTTGTGATCCCTCCTGCCTCAGCCCCCCGAATAGCTAGGACTGCAGGTTACACACCACCATGCCCGGGGAATTTTATTTTTTTCTGAGACGGAGTCTTGCTCTGTCACCCAGGCTGGAGTGCAATGGAGCAATCCTGGCTCACTGCAATCACCATATCCCAGGTTCAAGCAATTCTCTCATCTCTGCTCCTGAGTAGCTGGGACTACTGGCAGTGCCACCACTCCCAGCTCATTTTTGTATTTTCAGTAGAGATGGGGTTTCACTATATTGGCCAGGCTTGTCTCGAACTCCTGACCTCAAGCGATCCACGCACCTTGGCCTCCCAAAGGGCTGGTATTACAGGTGTGAGCCACCGCGCCCAGCCCTCAGCTAATATTTTTATTATTATTATCTTATTTATTTATTTTCTTACAGATGGGGCCTTCTTATGTTGCCCAGGATGATCTTGAACTCCTAGTCTCTAGTGATCATCCCACCTCAGCCTTCCAAAATGCTGGAATTTCGAGCATCAACCACCACCGCACCTGCCTGAAAACTTTTTAAATATATATTTAAAGTACCCTAAGTGTACAGTGTTTATAAAGTCTACAGTAGTGTATAGTAACGTCTCAGGCCTTCACATTCACTTACCACTCACTCACTGACTCATCCAGAGCAGCTTCCAGTCCTGCAAGCTCTATTTACAGCAAGCATTGTACAAGTATATGATTTTCTATCTTTTTCTTTTCTTTGCTTTTGAGACATAGTCTCGCTCTCATCCAGGCTGGAGTGCAGTGGTGCGATCTTGGTTCATTGCAACCTCTGCCTCCCGAGTAGCTGGGACTACAGCCGTGTGCCACCATGCCCAGTTAATTTTTGTATTTTTAGTAGAGACAGGGTTTTGCCATGTTGGCCAGGCTGGTCTTGAACTCCTAGCCTCAAGTGTTACTCCTGCCTCAGCTGCCCAAAGTGCTGGGATTACACTGACCTGGCCTTTTTCTATCTTTTATACTTTATTTTTACTGTACCTTTTCTATGTTTAGATATGTTTCTATACACGAATATTATTGTGTTGCAACTGCCTTCATTATGCAGTACAGCATGCTATATGGGTTTGTAGCCTAGAAGCAACAGGCTACAGTATATAACCTAGGTGAGTAATAACCTATACCATGTAGGTTATGTAAGTACAATCTGTAATGTTCACACAATAACAAAATCACCTAATGAGATCGTATGCTTGTTTTAAAGCAATGCATAATTGTATATATATGTATACATGTGTATATATACACACATACACATATATGTGAAATATATACATCTCAGAACAAACTCATTCCAGTGAAGCCAAGACAATCTGGTCATCAGCAAAGATACTTTATAATGGCTTAACTGCACAAGTATGATATCTAAAACAGAAATAGCTTTAAATTTTTCCTTTAAAAATGTTATTTATATAAATGTATACATTTTTGTTTTATTTCTAATGCAAAGTCTCACTCTGCAGCCCAGGTTGCGAGTGCAGTGGCATGATCTTGGCTCACTGCAACCTCCACCTCCCAGGGTCAAGCAATTCTCATGCTTCAGTATCCTGAGTAATTGGGTCTACAGGTACACACCACCATGCCCAGCTAATTTTTGTATTTTTTGTGGAGATGAGCTTTTGCCATATTGGCCAGGCTGGTCTTGAACTCCTGGTCTAGTAATCTACCTGCCTCAGCCTCCCAAAGTGTTGGGATTACAGGCAAGAGCCACTTTGCCCAGCCAATAAATACATTTAAAAAGAGAGACTGCTTCACTTGCACACACAGCCTATGGCATTTTCAGGTGTTCTAACAGCCCATAATTTAGCAGCAATTAATATGCCAAAAATAGGTAAGAGTCCACTGAACACTGGTTCAATGTAATTAAGGGATTTATAATGGGAGACTTAAATAACTATTTGGCACCTCCAAAGATATATTTTACAGAAAAAGACACTGATGTAGAAAGTCTAAACTTTAGGTGGCTTGTTAACAGTTAATAGCTGTTAAGAGGCTCTCCTTCACTGGGAATCAAGGTGAGACGCTCACAGCACTTAGCTGTGGTTTTGGCATACCTTCTTCACCTTGTTCTATTCTTGTCATTATCTAGAGGAACACTTGTGACCCCAATGCCTATGAGACATCTCAACAGAAAAGTATATGCTTCAAACATAGTACTTGAGGTTTAAAGTATGAATTTATTGCTCCCCACATCCTTGATAAATAATGTCTATGGAAAATCTTGTCTATCTAGAGTTAGAGATACTACATTTTAATGTAACTCTAAAGCTATATGTTAAAGAATCCAATAAAAAGCCACACCATCTTAGAATCCATATTAAAACACAGCTTCACTTAAAGAGACTGTTTGCCAAGTTTAAGTTCCTAAAACATTCCTAATATCCAGGAAATTACAGATGCTGCAAAAAGTTTTACTGAAAAACAAAACCATCGATCCACCGTATCTCTAGAATCTACTTCCACTAGATGGTGTAATTTCACCTTTTTAATTCAATTCCATTTAGAGTTTAACTCCATGAACTACATCCTAACGGAAATCTAACACGTCCAGGAATGGTCTTTTAGTTAGTTCTAGGGTATGAAATGCATCTATTCCAGTTTTTATTCAAAATCTTTACAATTTACATCAGAACTTTGGCAGTTCAATAAGGATGCATACAGAAGAGACTGTAGCATAATTTTCTTTCAAAGAGCTAGAAAAGGAACAGTAGAGGATTAGGACATTAGGAATATTCACAGAACTAACAAGAAGGTTGGAAAGAGTGGAGAGTGAGAGAGTGGGATTTGCTATCCACGATGATAGTAACAACAGTATACAACCTTGGGCAAATCATTTAACCTATATGAGCCCCACATTTCTCATTTTAAAAAAATGAGGTTTAGACTACATTAATCTCAAAGTTTTCTTCCACCTCTTAAAATAAGCAGCTTAATTAATGTGCCTTCCTATTGAATGGTAAAAAACTACTATTATTTATGGCACACATTCTATGTGCCAGGAACTGTTCTGAGTGCTTTATATACACTATTTTTTTAAATTCTTCACAATTCTGTGACGTTAAGGGCTATTACTATATTCATTTCATAGATGAGGAAAACAAGGCACAAAAAAGTTAAACAACTTTCCCAGCAGGTCAGAAATGAAAGCCAAGGATTAAATCCAGGAAATTTTGGCTTAGAATACTCTTTAATATTCTATTGAAATCCAAATGTGTATTGTTTTTCTATCTATACATTATACATGGTGGAATGTAAGTTCTGATTAATACATTGATAACTTTCTGTTCATTTTCATAGATGTGTACATTCTTAACAAAGATGAAACTATTCTGATTGATTCCTATAAAAGAATGTAGGGACCCAGAATCATGGGTTTCGTTCTATTATTTGAAATAAAAGACAACCGAAGGCCTATCCACATAAAATGACTCACTCAAGGTCACAAAAGTAGATTAAGTAGCAGAACTAAGATAAAGACCTCAGTCTTGCCCAGTGCGGTGGCTCACCTCTGTAAATCCCAGCACTCTGGGAGGCTGAGGTGGGCGGATCACTTCAGGAGTTTGAGACCAGCCTGACCAACATGGTGAAACCTAACAATCTACTCCACTCTATTAAAAATACAAAAAATTAGCTAGGTGTGGTGATTCATGCCTTTAATCACAGCTAGTTGGGAGGCTGGGGCAGGAGAATCGCTTGAACCCAGAAGATGGAGGTTGCAATGAGCCGAGATTTCACCACTGCACTCCAGTGTGGGTGACAGACTCCATTTCAAAAAAAAAAAAAAGAAAAAAAGGGGGGCCTCAATTTCTAATCTCCTGATTCAGGGTTTTTCTTAACCATGCTACCCCACCAGAATAAGAAACATAATCTAGCCCAAACCTACAAAAAGCAAACAACAACAACAACAAAACCCAAAAACACTTGTTTGCTTTTTAGAGATTATATGGCTCTTTTTTTTTTTTTTTTTTTGAGACGGAGTTTCGCTCTTGTTACCCAGGATGGAGTGCAATGGCACGATCTCGGCTCACCGCAACCTCCGCCTCCTGGATTCAAGCAATTCTCCTGCCTCAGCCTCCTGAGTAGCTGGGATTACAGGCACACACCACCATGCCCAGCTAATTTTTTGTATTTTTAGTAGAGACGGGGTTTCACCGTGTTGACCAGGATGGTCTCGATCTCTTGACCTCGTGATCCACCCGCCTTGGCCTCCCAAAATGCTGGGATTACAGGTTTGAGCCACCGCACCCGGCATATGGCTCTTTAAATACAGTACAGTATTTACTTGAAGAAGTATGTGCTCTACACCAAAAAATTTTTCTGTGAATCCGGCAGCACAGCACGGTGGTTAAGAGCAGGAAATCTGGCAGAGCACAGTGGTTCGTGCCTGTAATCCCAGCACTTAGGAAGGCCAAGGTGGGTGATCACCTCAGATCAGGAGTTCAAGACCAGCCTGACCAACATGGAGAAATCCCATCTCTATTAAAAACACAAAAAATTAGCTGGGTATGGTGGCACATGCCTGTGATCCCAGCTACTTGGGAGGCTGAGGTAGGAGAATCACTTGGACCTGGAAGGCAGTTGTTGCAGTGAGCAGAGATAGCTCCATTGCACTCCAATCTGGGCAACAAGAGGGAAACTCCGTCCCAAAAGAAAAAAAAGGCTGAATCTGAGTTTTGGCTGTCTAGGTTCAAATCCAAGCTCTATCATATACTTGATGTGTGATGTTGTATAAATTATTAAATCTTCCTGCCTCTCAGTTACTCTCTTGGTAAAAACAGGGATAAAATATGTACCTTGTAAGATTGTTGTGAGAATTAAATAAATTAATATAGGAAGTGCTAGAATGAAGTTTGACAAATAATACGTGATATATAATTACTTGCTACTAATACTATTAAGCAATCAAAATCTCTCCCAGTTTTAATTTTATTTAAAAGTCATCTATAGGCCAGGTGTGGCTCATGCGGTAATCCCAACACTTTGGGAGGCCAAAGCGGGCAGATCACCTGAGCTCAGGAGTTCAAGACAACCCTGGGCAACATGGTAAAACCCCTTCTCTACTAAAATACAAAAAAAAAAAAATAAGCTGGGCATGGTAGTGGACGCCTGTAGTCCCAGCTACTCAGGAGGCTGAGGTGGGAGAATCGCTTGAGCCCAGGAGGCAGAGGTTGCAGTAAGCTGAGATCGTGCCACTGCACTCCAGCTTGGGCTACAGAGTGAGACTCTGTCTCAAAAAATAAAATAAAATAAAAGTCATCTATGGATAAATAATTGTTTTGGGGCTCGGCGTGGCAGCTCACACCTATAAGTGCTTTGGGAGGAGGCTGAGGCAGAAGAAAGACTTGGGCCCAGGAGTTCCAGGCTGTAGTGAGTTCTGATCATGCCACTGTACTTCAGCCTAGGAGACAGAGTAAGACTCTGTCCCCAGAACAATTTAAAAATAAATTTTTAAAAAAATTTGTTTTGGAATCCCCTCATACTTGAAGAAAAAAATTCCTCTCATACAAAGGCTTATATTTTCTAGATTTAACCCACAAAGGCTTATCTTTTCCAGATTTAACCCTTTTACCTTCTTTCATACAATTTTTAATCCTTTATTCTTTTTTGAAAAGATAGTACTTCTTTTGTATTTGTATCCAGTTCATTTTTTAAAATCCTATATTTGTGAATTGGCAAAATAAAATTTCAGTTGTTTAATTCTGCCCTTCTTTTCTTGAGATAGGGTCTTACTCCGTTGCCTAGGATGGACTGCTGTGGTGCCATTACAGTTCACTGCAGCCTTGACCCTCAGGGTTCAAGCGATCTCACCTCAGCCTCCCGAGTAGCTGGGACTACAGATGCACACCATTACACCTGGTTAATTTTAAAATTTTTTTGTAGAGACAAGGTCTCACTTCATTGCCCAGGTTGGTCTCAAACTCCTAGCCTCAAATAATCCTTCGGCCTTGGCCTCTCAAAGTGCTAGGATTACAGGCATTAGCCACCATGCCTGGCCCTAACTCTGTGTTTAAGAACTTCTAAAAATTTTAAATAAATTCTGTTTTTAAGAATTCTCAAAATTTAGTTTTACCTGTAGATACTGAGAAAGCTGGAATAGTTCCTGAGAGTACATACTTGGAGTGTTAGCAGCAACCTAGAAACAAATGACACAGTATCAACAGAAAACACTTCATTAAAAAACATTAAGACAAACTAATTCCTTGAAATGTCTGCTTACTTACTATGCAAAATAACTATTCTTTTAAAAATTAACCAGTTTCCCTTGTTCTTAAAATATTTCTGCCTGACGTCCAGAATTTGTAAATGGTATTACACTATGCTGATCAGCTTGAAATTTATAAGCAGGGTGGTGGAACAAGTGCTACAGATGAAAACATTGGATAAACCAGATCACAAATTTATAGTGCAAAGGCAAAATAGCCTTTTACTTTTTTTTTCCTTTTCTGATGGAAATATAGCCTTTTCTTAACCTAGAAATAAAACCTCCTAAATCAATAGATCCGTATGTTTTCTCTTTAAAATTCATCATTAAATAGTTCTTTGATATTTTAACAAGCCTCATTCATTTAAAAGTAAACAACTTCAAAATTATTTGTATGTGGTGTAGGAAGGGCAAGGACATGAAATATAACAATTTGTCCAATAGCCTGAAGTAATGTTTCTTTAAATCCATAGGTAGGTTTTAAGAAAAAAGATGGGAAGTAATGGTGTTTAAACATTATACATGATAGTCAAACTATTTAGAACTCAAGGGTATTATGAGGAATATCTTCTGATAAGGTTTTTTCAAGGCTATGGAATATAGAATCATGGCATTATTCAAAAACAAACAAAGAAGGGCTGGGTGCGGTGGCTCATACCTATAATCCCAGCACTTTGGGAGGCCGAGGTTGATGTGGTGGGGGGATCACCTCAGGTTGGGAGCTCGAGACCAGCCTGACTAACATGAGAAACCCCGCCTCTACTAAAAATACAAAATTAGTCTGGCGTGGTGGCACATGCATGTAATCCCAGCTACTTGGGAGGCTGAGGCAGGAGAATTGCTTGGACCTGGGAGGCGGAGACTGTGGTAAACTGAGATTGTGCCATTGCACTCCAGCCTGGGCAACAAGAGTAAAACTCCATCTCAAAAAAAAAAGGAGGAGGAGGAGAGAAGGAAGGAGGAGGAGGAGGAGGAAGAAGAAGAGAAAGAAGGAGGAGGAGGAAGGAAGAAGGAAAGAAGGAAAGAAGAAGAAAGAAGGAGAAGGAGGAGGGAAGAAGAAAAAGGAAGAAGAAAGAAGGAATGAAGGAGGAGGAAGAGGGAGGAAGAAAAAAGGAAGAAGGCAGAAGAAGTAGAAGGAGGAGGGAGGAAGAAGAAAGAAGGATGAAGAAGGAAGAAGGAAAGAGGGAGAAGGAAGAAGGAAACAGGAAGGGGAAAGAGAGAAGAGGAGGAGGAGAAAAGAACAAGACAGAGGAAAAGGAGGAGGAAAAAAGAAGGAGGAGGGGGAGAAGGGGAGGAGGAGGAAGAGAAAAGAACAAGATGGAGGAAAAGTAGGAAAGGAGGAGGAGAAGAGGGAAAGGGGGAGAAGGAGGGGGAGAAGAGAGAGGAAGGGGAGGAGGAGGAGGAGAAGGAGAAGAAGAAGGAAGGAGTACTGGGTTGCTGTAATATTTACCTTTATGTGTTAGCTTATTAATAATGTTATAGCACCAGTCCTTACTAAGCTCAGTAGGTATACTTTGATTAGTATGCTAACTAGAAGGCAGAAAGTTGGCATTATTTTTTAAAGTTGGGTCTAAATCAGCAGGATCATTATTTACTTCTGAGTAATACTTCAGTATTGCAGAAGTTGATGATTAACTACTTGTACTTCTGAAAAAGGAATCTAACAGAGAATTTTAGTTTCAAGCAGTCTTTCATTATTCATTCAAATGGAAGAAAAATGTAAAATAATATTTTTTCCACTAGTTTAGTTACTGCACTAAGAAAACTCAACTCCCACATTAATGTCAAAGGATGTATTTTGGAGGGCTAATTAGCAATGATATCTATAATTAAATACACTTTTATATCTGAACAAAAGAAAAATGTTTTTTAGCAAACAATTATTGCAAAGCTTCTGATCAGATCAGGTCAAAAGTAAACTTCAAAGACAGTAAAAGAACAATTTTGTAAGCCTGTGTTTCTGTACTACTTCTCTGTATAGGTAAATGTTGAGTGAACTCTTAAGTAGAAAGCTTTAACAAATTTCTAGATGGAACTGTATCTCAGAATAAAAAGTTACAGTGAATACTCCTTATCCCTGGCTAGATACAAAACAGGTATTCCTAGTTTACATAGTAAACAATTTAATTGAGGTAACAAAGGTTTTTTTCATGAAGAACCGTCCATCCTAGATTCTCCAGATATTGAGGACCAGATTATAATAACCATATAGCTATATGCATTCTACATATTTTGTTACACAAGAGAAATAAATTTCCAGGTAAAGGATATTAAAAACAAACATTTTCAAAGCAACATAGCTCAGTCAGTTTGGAAAAAATAATCATTAGCCACTTACTTTGTCAACAGGACTTGGTAATGGTGCATGGATGACACTGAAAAGTAAAATTTAGAAGTTTTATCTAATATCCGGACAATAGAGGAAACAGAGTATGAGAGTACCAGAATATCTTACACCACAAAGATTATACATTTGTCTTCATATAATTAAAAGAATGTGAATTTTTTCAATCCTTCATAAATGTATACAGTTCTTAGAAAACAAAAATAAATATATAAACTTATCTTTTACACATCGATATATTTCTAAAAACAAATTTCAAATCCAAAATGTATTAAATGCTCTTTGAAGACCCACTACTTTTTGAGGGCTGTGATGAATTACCTGATTATAAGAATTTCTATACAGAAAAAGAGTACTCTTTATCCATTTTTGGATAGGTGCAGTGGCTCATGCCTGTAATACCAGCACTTCGGGAGGCTAAGGGGGGAGGATCACCTGCACCTGAGGTCAGCAGTTTGAGATGAGCCTGACCAACACAATGAAACCCTGTTTCTACTAAAAATTCAAAAAAATTAGGTGGTTATGGTGGCACATGACTTTAGTCCCAGTTCCTTGGGAGGCTGAAGCACGAGAATCACTTGAACCTGAGAGGTGGAAGTTGTAGTGAGCCAAGATCGTGCCACTGTACTCCAGCCTAGGCAACCAAGTGAGAGACTCCGTCTCAAAAAAAAGAAAAAAAAAAATTATCCATTTTCAATTTTGAAATATGTAAACTACATTCTTTTAAAATTAAACATTCCTATATAGAAAGCCTTAAAAAGCAAAGTTCTGGAAAGCTAGGTTATAATTTGGAAACTTGTACCAGTGAAGAATAACTTTAATCAAAACACTATTACTCCTCTTCTCCACCCAGCCACCTCAGAAACTAACTGAAAACTTAGATGTATGTGTGAAACTGAACTCAGTATAACACTTTAAAACATTAAACAGATATATTTAATTGGTATTAGTTGTCTGTTTAGCCTGATTAACTACTGCTGACAAAAAGGTAGTATAGCAGCTCAGAAACTATACTGGGTCCAAATTCTAGCTCTACTCACCAGCCGAAAGGCAAATTGCTAATCAATATAGGTCTCAGCTTCCTCATGAATAAAATGGGAGGTAATCATACAACAAATTCCATGGAGTTATTGGGAGTATTAAACGTGTTGATATGAATAAAGAGCTTAAAGTAGTGCTTTGGACATAGGACTTGATCACTACGATTACTCTCATGAGAATAGAGCAGGTAAGGAAGCCAGAGTCCCTATTTTACAAGGCCCTGTAAGATACCATTATGTGTGTTGGGGGTTAGTATAGGGGACCCAAAGCAAGGCTACCATGTATGACTTCACTAGCTGCTAATCATTCCACATCCTAGAGGCCAATCTTGCAATGACTAGCTTGAAGGTTGACTGGGTAAAGTTCTTAAATTCAATGGATTAATCATGTGTAAGCTGCTGTCAGACGTGAGTTAAAAATAGGAATAATTTTGATTCCACCCTAATAACTGCAAACACTGTAAGAAGTGGTCTAATTCAAATAGTCACAAATACACTAAAATGCCAAATAAAATGGAATATTAAGTACCAACACTTACCGCCCTTCTGAGCACCCATGATACAGATTTGAGTCTATATACATGTTACTGTTCTTTTTGATTATATATCTGTGCTCTCAGGAACTATGACCTATTCACCTCTATATCCCCAAAGCCCATCACAAGGCCCTAACAAAGTTGGTGGCTAGTAAAGATTTTTTTAAAATTACATACAACTTTAGTTTTCCTTCTCTACTCCAGAAAATTGAAATAGGCATTTTAAACAAGAATTTATTTTTTTACTATAATAATTATTGATTATGGAAAATGTGTGAAGTAAATCATGAGGAAATAAAAATTACTCAATGCCAGCACTCAGAAATAACCATTGTAGAGTTACAAAGATATATTCTTTTCTCTGCAGATACACACATACAGTAAAATGAACTTAAGAATGTCTAAATGCGGGAGGTTAGGAGCTTGAGACCAGCCTGGCCAACATGGTGAAACCTATTTCTACTAAAAATACAAAAATTAGCCAGGTGTGGTGGCAGGCACCTGTAATCCCAGCTACTCAGGAGGCTGAGGCAGGAGAATCACTTGAACCTGGGAGGCAGAGGTTGCAGTGAGCCAAGATTGCACCACTGCACGCCAGCCTGGGCAACACGGCAAGACTCTATCTCCAAAAAAAAAAAAAAAGTCTAAATAGAAACAAATGGTATAACAGAGATTTTTTTTTTTTTTTTTTGGTAAAAAATTCACCTTTCTTAGTGACCCAAGTATAAAATCTTCTGTTCTCCTAACAATCTCATTAATAAACAAAGGGCTAAAAATCCAGCAACACATTCCATAAGTGATGTACATTTGTATTTTATAAAAAGTACCCTGGATATAGGTATATTTTGGTATGAAAAAAGTTCATATGCATATAAAAATCATAACAAAGCAATGTGAAAATGAAAATATTTAGTGTTACAGTAGTGGGATTATATGCAATTTCTCTGTTTCTTTTTATAACATTTTTTATTTTGGAGACAATCTCACTCTGCCACCCAGGCTGGAGTGAAGTGGCCTGATTTCAGCTCACTGCAACCTCCAACTCCCAGGTTCAAGATGTTCTTGTGCCTCAGCCTCCCAAGCAGGTGGGACTGCAGGCTCTCACCACCATGCCTGGCTAATATTTTGTATTTTTAGTAGAGATGGGTTTTAGCCCTGTTGCCCAGGCTGGTCTCAAACTCCTGAACTCAGGCAATCTGTCTGCCTCGGAGTCCCAAAGTGCTGGAATTATAGGCACAAGCCACCTGTGCCAGGCTTCTCTGTTTCTAATCATTAGAAAATTATTAGGCCAGGCACAGCAGCTCACGCCTGTAATCTCAGCACTTTGGGAGGCTGAGGAGGATCACCTGAGGTCAGGAGTCTAAGACCAGCCTGGCCAACATGGAAAAACCCCATCTCTACTAAAAATACAAAATTAGTAGAGCATGGTGGCGCATGCCTGTAATCCCAGCTACTTGGGAGGCTTAGGTAGGAGAATCACTTGAACCTGGGAGGCAGAGGTTGCAGTGAGTGGAGATAGTGCCATTGCACTCCAGCATGGGCAATGAAAGTAAAACTCTGTCTAAAAAAAAAAAAAAAAAAATTAGCTGGGTGTGGTGGTGCCTCCCTGAAATCCCAAATACTTGGGAGGCTGAGCTAGAAGAATCACGAAAACCTGGGAGGCGGAGGCTACAGTGAGCTGAAATCATGCCACTGCACTCCAGCCTGGATGACGAAAGCAAGACTATTGAAAAGAAAAGAGAAAAGAAGAAAAGGAAAGAAAAGAGTTATTTGCTGCCCCCCCCACCTTTCTTTCTTTCTTTTTCTTTAAAAAAAAAATTTTTTTTTAATTTTAATTTTTTTTAAGATGGGGTTTCACCATGTTGGTCAGGCTGGTCTTGAACTCCCGACCTCAGGTGATCCTCCAGCCTTGGCCTCCAAAGTGCTTGGATTACAGGCGTGAGCCACCACGTCCGGCCTCTTTCTTTCTTTTTTTGAGATGGAGTCTTGCTCTGTCGCCAGGCAGAAGTGCAGTGGTGCAATCTCAGCTCACTGCAGCCTCTGCCTCCTGAATTCAAACAATTCTCCTTCCTCAGCCCCCTGAGGAGCTGGGATTACAGGCACACACCACCATGCTCAGCTAATTTTTGTACTTTTAACAGAGATGGGGTTTCACCATGTTGGCCAGGATGGTCTTGCTCTCCTGACCTGGTGATCTACCCACCTCGGTCTCCCAAAGTGCTGGGATCACAGTTGTGAGCCACTGCATCTGTTTCTAATCATTAAAAAATTATTGGTCAGGCACAGTGACTCAGGCCTGTAATCCTAGCACTTTGGAATGCTAAGGTGGGCGGACTGCCTGAGCTTAGGAGTTTGAGACCAGCATGGGCAACATGGTGAAACCCCATATCTACTAAAAGTACAAAAAAATTAGCCGGGCGTGGTGGTGTGCACCTGTAGTCCCAGCTGCTCAGGAGGCTGAGGCACAAGAATTGCTTGAACCCGGGAGGTGGTAGTTGCAGTGAGCCGAGATTGCAGCACTGCACTCCAACGTGGACAACAGAACTAGACTGTCTTCAAAAAGAAAAAGAAAAAGAAAATTATTTGCGTAATGTAATAAAAATCAAGGAAGAGTGCCGGCTGAGGTGGTTCATGCCTGTAATCCCAGCACTTTGGGAGGCCAAGATGGGTGAAACACCTGAGGTTAGGAGTTCGAGACCAGTCTGACCAACATGGAGAAACCCCATCCCTACTAAAAGTACAAAATTAGCCAGGTGTTTCAGCACATGCCTATAATCCCAACTACTCAGGAGGCTGAGGCAGGAGAATCACTTGAACCTGGGAAGCAGAGGTCATGGTGAGCTGAGATAGTCCCACTGCACTCTGGCCTGGGCAACAAGAGTGAAACTTTGTCTAAAAAGAAAAAAAAAAAAAAGCTCTCTCTTCCCGCCGCCCAAGATGCTGAAAAGAAAGAAGGCCAAGGGGAAGAAGGTGGCTCTGGCCCCTGCTGTTGTGAAGATGAAGGAGGCTAAGAAAGTAGCAAATCCTCTGTTTGAGAAAATGCCTAAGAATTTCGGCATTAGACAGGATATCCAGCCCAAAAGAGACCTCACCGCTTTGTGAAATGGTCCCACTACATCAGGTTGCAGCAGCAGAGAGCCAACCTCTATAAGTGGCTAAAAGTGCCTCTTGCAATTAACCAGTTTGCCCAGGCCCTGGACCACCAAACAGCTATTCAACTGCTTAAGCTGGCCCACAAGTATAGACCAGAGACAAAGGAAGAGAAGAAGCAGAGGCTGTTGGCCCAGGCCGAGAAGAAAGCGGCTGGCAAAGGGGACATCCCCACTATGAGACCACCTGTCCTTCAAGCAGGAGTTAACACCGTCACCACCTTGGTTGAGAACAAGAAAGCTCAGCTGGTGGTGACTGCACACGACATGGATCCCGTTGAGCTGGTTGTCTTCTTGCCTGCCCTGTGTCGTAAAATGGGAGTCCCTTACTGCATTATCAAGGGGAAGGCAAGACTGGGACGTCTAGTCCACAGGAAGACCTGCACCACTGTCACCCTCACACAGGTTAACTCGGAAGACAAAGGTGCTTTGGCTAAGCTGGTGGAAGCTCTCTGCACCAATTACAATGACATATGATGAGATCCGCCATCACTGGAGAGGCAAGGTCCTGGGTCCCAAGTCTGTGGCTCGCATCGCCAAGCTCAAAAAGGCAAAGGCTACAGAACTTGCCATGAAACTGGGTTAAATGTACACTGTTGAGTTTTTTGTACACTGTTGAGTTTCATACATTTAAAAATAATTAAAACAATACAAATTTTCCTTCAAGAAGAAAGAAAGAAATCAAGGAAGGAAAAAAATCAATTTGCTGAGTACCACCTTCTAAAGTTCTTAAAAGCACTAAATGCTATATACATAATGGACCTTAAACTCTAGGCTTTCTGACACACCCAAAAGCATCTTCATTGCTTTTAAAAATTAGTTTACAGTGATAAACAGCTGACGTTTATCGTGTGCTTATTATATGTCAAGCACTATGCCAACTTCTTTAAGTACTAAATCTTGTTTAATTCTCATAAAATTACTGCTCAATAAGTACTATCATTTTCATATTTCAAATAAGAAAAATGTGGCCTGATCAAGTCACAGAACAAGTGGAGTCAGGCTTTAAACTGGACTACCCACTTGCAAAGGCCATTCTGATCTTCTTCTATCACTGGAGAATTGCTTGTTCAAAATTCATTTTCTCCAGAAAGTTAGATTATGTACAACTAAACTGGCAGCAAAAATTTAAGTGATACTAATATTTAACCATATAAGGGCAAACAATGAGAAGGAAATGGGCAAGGATGAAAAGAATTAGAGAAACAAGAAGGATAGAGACATGATACATTGCAACCAACTTTGAAAAAATTCACAAGTTCTACTAGATGGAACCTGAGAACACAGATGATTCCTTATGTAACTGTTCGAAGTTTTCAACTTCATGGAAGAAAAATCTCATTATCAAATACAAACATCAAAGTCTTTAAGAAGCAATATTTCATTAGTTGATTAAGTTAGTTACTTATAAAACCTTAACTCTTGATCTTAAAAGCTAAGTTATATCAAACGTCCTCAGGTTTAATTTTAATAATTAAGCTGTAGTTGAAAATAGAAAATAATGTTTTAAATTTAAAATATTACTTCATATGCCAAGTACCAAAAAGAAAAAAAAAAAGGAAAAAGAAAAATGAATTAAAATGTTTTAAAATCTTTGCTGTTTTGCTTCATATACCCTTAAAAGTAAACAAACAAACAAAAGTAAGGGACTTCCAACAAGCATAAAATAAATGATTCTAATGAAGGCACAGACTAACACAGTAATGGGAGGGCCTCTCTCTGCTTCATCTTTCTTTCTTGATTTCCTATTCAATGCTCTACTTTTCCTTCAATTTATTACTTCTCTTAACCTCCTACCCTCTGATCATTGCCTCTGTTTTTAAAAGAGAGGAAAATACTATGTTGGGTATAAAAACAAGCTTCTACCATATTCAAGGCTTTCCCCACAAATAAAAAATGCCGAAGTTTAAAGATTGCTCAACTCCCTTCAACACTTCATAATACTAATCTCTAAAAAGCCCAAGATAAAAATGTACATCTATATGCTTTTAAAATTTAGATTTTATGGTTAATTTTTCCCTTTCAAGTATCTGCCTCTAAATGATTTTTACAGTGCTTCATACAAAAAATAAACATGACATTGGGAAAAATCTTCAAAAAACTCCCACCAAAATAAGCTGCTAACTGTATTTATATCTTCAAGGTCTTATAAAATTGTGAGATTGTGACGCTGGCATTAACACCAGAAGTGATCACAGTTTAAGAAGTCCTATAGTAAAGGAAAATAAAAAGGAACAAAGCTATCACTTACCAGTAACTTATAGACTTGAAACATTGTAAAAAAAAAAATATCCATCAAAATATAAATTAAATTTGGAAACAAAATAATCTTTTGCCTCTGATACATTATTTACTATAATTGCAACTAAAACAATTTAAACTTAATTGTATTATATTCCAAAAAGCGCTAATCAATTTTATAACATAACTTAAATAATCTTGAAGCACATTTTAGCAGTATGCCGTCATCTAAAATATTATTAACCAAGGGAATTAATCCAAAAACTTCACAGTACTAAATTATACTCACTCTGAGCGGAGCCGGGCTTCCATACCATCCGGTAGAAAAAGTTTTATTGTAGAAACAATACACCCATGGGTAACTGGTTGAAACAAACAAATAACATGCTTAACAAATAATTGTTTAAAAATATAAAACTTCATACCTCTCCTTTTCCAGGATTCAAATAATTATTTATTTCACTAATACATTATTAGTGAAATATTACATTTTCCACAATTCAAAGAATTATTTATTTCACTAAGTTCTGATTAAAGACTAATACAGGTTGATGAAAATACACTACATAATGATTAGAGGAGTGGTGGTTATGAGACTGTATATATGTGTCAAAACTCACTGAACTGTACATGTAAAATTGGTATTATAAGTAAATTATACTTGAACAAAACTGAATTTTAATAATAGAGCTAATGATGGCCAGGCATGGCGGCTCACGCCTGTAATTCCAGTATTATAGGAGGCTGGGGTGGGTGGATCACCTGAGGTCAGGAGTTTGAGACCAGCCTGGCAAACAAAACTAAAACTCCTCTACTAAAAATAAAAAACTTAGGCTGGGCATGATTGCTCACGCCTGTAATCCTAGCATTTTGGTAGGCCAAGGCAGGCAGATCACCTGAGGTCAGGAGTTGGGGACCACCCTTGAACACATGGCAGAACCTCTCTACTTAAAATGCAAAAATTAGGCAAGGCACAGTGGCTCACACCTCTAATTCTAGCACTTGGGAAGGGTGAGGTGGGCAGATCACCTGAGGTCAGGGGTTTGAAACCAGCCTGACCAACATGGTGAAACCCTGTCTCTATTAAAAATACAAAAATTAGCTGGGCATGGTGGTGGGTGCCTGTAATCCCAGATATCCAGAAGGCTGAGGTGGGAGAATCACTTAAGCTGGGGAGGCAGAGGTTGCCGTGAGACAAGATCATGCCACTGTACTCCAGCCCACTCCAGCCTGGGCAACAAAGCGAGATTCCGTCCCAGAAAAAACAAAAAAATTAGACAGGTGTGGTGGTGGGTGCCTGTAATCCCAGCTACTCAGGAGGCTGAGGCAGGCAGAATTGCTTGAACCTGGGACGTAGAAGTTGCAGTAAGCTGAGATCATGCCACTGTACTCCAGCCTGGGTGACAGCGAGATTCCATCCCAAGAAAAAAAAAAAGAACAGGGCTAATGCATTTGGGGGTAACTTATTAACTGATCACACTCACGAAGCATCAAGATATTATAAACATGGAGTAATACGACTGTCATCTGGAAATGCACGTTAAAATTAAGGAATTTAACACCATGTATTCAATATTAATTTTCATTACTAATTGATTATATAAAAAGTGCTAACACAGATCAAGAACCATCAATTTGGCAGGGCACAGTGTCTCACACCTGTAATCCCTGTACTTTGGGAGACTGAGGTGGGAGGATCACTTGAACGCAGCTTGGGCAACACAGCAAGACCCTGTGTCTACAAAAAAAATTTCAAAATTAGCTGGGTGGGGGTGGTACACACCTGTACCCAGCTACTTGGGGACTAAGGTCGGGGGATGGCTTGAGCCCAGGAGTTCAAGGTTGCAGTGACTCATGATCACGCTACAGCACTTCAGCCTGGGCAAGACACTGTCTCAAAAAGAAAAACATTGCCTGCATGACCATGTGCTACTGAGTCTCCAGGCTCAGATTTTCTAATTTCTTCACCAAAGCTCAATCTGAGTAAAGATGTCCACAGAGTCTCCTGTATCTATTTCTTAAAACATTAAACACACTGCATTGTGAATATTTATCAATTACAGAAACTGTTGTCTCACCAATTAGATTCAACTCTTTGAGGGCGTTAAGGATTATCTGCTTCTCAATTTAAAAACCTGTATACTCAGCAGAGTCATCTGGTACAGAAAGTATTTTACTGAAGACGTTGAGGAACATGCCTGCTTAGTATTTTGTAGCTCCCATTACTCCTGTGCAAAGATGTTTCTTACTTTAAGACATTAGGGTTCATCTCTATTTGTAGGAACCACCTAACTTTCTCCTTTCCCAAGCAAAAGAAAGGAGAGACAGATTTATCTCTCTTATGATAAATGAATTTCTAGAGGATTGCTCCCCGAGAGATTTACTATGAATAGCCTATAATAAATACAGGAACACAACACAACATAAAGATCCAGCAATACCTACATTTTAATTTGGTAATAAAGTTGTTTTTTAAAAAGAAATATAGGTAGAACAAGTTATAGAATAAAACAATTGCCAGAGGTGACAACCTGTGATATACTACGTCAGTAATTCTGTAGTACATATTACTAATATATACTACATCAGTAATTCTGTCGTTCAGACACATTACACTGAAGTTCAGCAAATGAGCTGATGCACAAATCTAAAGATAATAGGGCTACTACTGACTGGGCAGTACAGAGTTACTGCACAACTGAAGGCAGTTTAAAAAACAAAAACAACCCATGTCTGACAAAGCTGACTAGGTTGACAACCTAGTCCAGTTAACCATGCCTTTGAAGTAATTCTCATGACAACTAGATATAAACATGCATAGACATGTTAACTTTTGATTTGCAACAGGCAAGTAATTAAAGCAACCTGATGAAAACGTTTTGTTCTAACACTCATATTAATCAGTTATACATAGCAGCGTTTCCCAAAATGCTAGCAAGTGTTACAGAAAAGGATCCGAGGGTCTGATGAGTTTGGGAAATCTTTAATTTTAAAGAGATTTAAAGAGTTGTTTGTTTTTTAAACCATGGGCTTTCTAGGAGCCTAAAGAGTTTTTGTCCTTCATGAAGCTCTGAAAGCAAGATGTATTTTCCAAACTTACAAGCGTCCCACTTCCACCTTTATAGAAAACACGTAGGAACTAATATTATAAAGAAAATACTTTGGAAAATTCTGCTCTAAAGCATTCTAAGAAACACTTTTAAGACAGATTTTGCAAAAAAAAATCACCCAGGAAGATTATTTATTACCATATTCCAAGATTTGAAGATAAAATGGATTGTAAAACACACAATTCAAACAGCTTCTCAGGGATGACGGGGGAACCTGGGAGCACCGCCCCATTAAATACATACATGCATTACAAGCCACATGCAAACTTCAGAAATGTTAAAACATGAAAATCAGGTGTGTCTGAATCAAGGAAGCAAGGTAGAAGAACAACCCACAATTACCTGCTCTAAATATGAGACTATTAAAAATCAGAGTTAAGACTACACATGCTGACTGCCATTTGTCTGTTTTATTTTTCCTCTATAATCTATATTCCTCTATAATATTTTTTTCTTTTTTTTTTTTTTTTTTGAGACGGAGTTTCACTCCTGTTACCCAGGCTGGAGTGCAATGGCAATCTCGGCTCACCGCAACCTCCGCCTCCTGGGTTCAGGCAATTCTCCTGCCTCAGCCTCCTGAGTAGCTGGGATTACAGGCACGTACCACCATGCCCAGCTAATTTTTTGTATTTTTAGTAGAGACAGGGTTTCACCATGTTGACCAGGATGGTCTCGATCTCTTGACCTCGTGATCCACCCGTCTCGGCCTCCCAAAGTGCTGGGATTACAGGCATGAGCCACCGCACCCGGCTCCTCTATAATCTTTTTGTTTGTGTGTTTTTGAGATCGAGTCTTGCTCTGTCACCCAGGTTGGAGTGCAGTAGTGGTGTGATCTCGGTTCACTACAACTTCCACCTCCTGAGTAGCTGGGACTACAGGGGCTTGCCACGATGCTGGACTAATTTTTTGTATTTCTGTAGAGACGGGGTTTCACCATATTGGCCAGGTTGGTCTTGAATTCCTGACCTCAAGTGATCCGCCTGCCTCGGTCTCCCAAAGTGCTGCCATTACACACATGAGCCACATGAGCCTATATTCCTCTATAATTCACACAAACACCACTTAAAGGACCTGGGTTCATGCTGGTAAGTTTAAAACCTGTTTGAGGCTCTGGACTGGGAGACTGAAAGTTTTAAGGTATGGTATAGTTTGGTTTTATCTCCATTCTTACAATGAGTAGGAAGGTCAACACTACTGTATACTTAAGAGTAGTTTGAAAGATCTCTTGAAATGATTGGCAGCAACAGGAAGAACAATGCATAAAACTATAAAAACCCAAGAAATATCATAATCGAAGCCTAAAGGAGAGGTGTTAACATTTCTACACTTGGAGATTATTTGCTTTAACTGCTTTTTCTAAGGTACAAGTTGAGTGTCCCTCATCCAAAAATGCAAAATCCGAAATGTGCCAAAATTTGAAATTTTATGAGCACCAACAAGCAGATATTCCACACCAGATATGTTACAGGTAGTAGTCAAAACTTTGTTTCATGCACAAAATTATTTCAAAATGTATAAAATTACCTTCAGGCTATGTGTATAACATTAATGAATTTGTTTAGACATGGGTCACCCAGTCCCCATTAGGTATATACAAATATTCTAAAATCCAAAAAAAGTCCAAAACATTTCTTGTCCAAGCATTTCAGATAAGGGACACCACTGCAAAACAGTTGCAAGAACTTTCAATCCCTAATTTTTTGCTTCATAAAGCTTTTAATTCTCATGGCCTTTTTTTTAAGTCAGAAAAGACACAGGAAAGTTAGCTGAATATACAAGTATTCTTAATTCTAATCTTTTAAAAATTGATATTCTGTATCATTGTGTCTTCATTTGTGAGCTGTAGTTCAGTTATCAAAAAACTTTTTCTCTTCAACTATTTGTTTACCTCAGGTATAATTATAACAGGAAAGGCAGGATACTTTATTTTTTTTCTTTATTTACCTGTTTTCAGAATGACAAATATTTCCTAAATTCTTCCAAATGGAATCAAATCTTTTTCTTTTTTAAAAAAACTTTTATTTTTAATATGATTATAAGCATGTAGATTTGAATATTGCATATACATTCAATCCATTGCTGTCATTATTATTATTTGATGTTCAAGTTGTTCATCTTTGACCCATGGGGACTCATTCACATTAACTCCTAGGAGTTCTTTTGACAGAATGCCAGCCTGAGTTAGCTTCATTGCTTTTAGGCATGACAAAATCTTCTAGGCCCAGTTTTTACATTTATTGCCCTAGACTCAGAGTCAGCTATTTCTCCAAGGGGTCTACCTACTTATTTGGTGAGAGAAATCCTTTCTCTGGTAACGGAGATTCACTGACTACTTTACTTCTCTAGCATACTATGCAGTAATATTGCTCACTGCCTTATTTTTTGTCTCTCCCATAAGAAGTAGTGGTATTCTGCTTCTACCTGTTTGTTCAATAAATACTGACTGAGAACCTGCTGGGTACAAAGTATGCTGAGAATTCTGGGGAAAACCAAGATGATTATGACAAGGTCCCTATTTTTGAAGACATTTCAATGTAGGGACAACAAACCAAAAATAACTAACATAACAACAAAGGGCAAAAAAAAAAAAAAAAGCCACAAATGCTACCAAGAGGTACAAAAGACTACTATGGGAACTTGGAATAGGCAAGGGCAGGAGAAGATTTTATGAAAAAAGTTTCAATGTTTTTTAAAAAAAGAATAGGATTCTAAAGCTGGAAATGGAAGGACAAGCAGAGAGAATGGTATGAACAACAACAACAACAACAAAAAAAAAAACAGAAAAGAAAAGGAAGCGAGAGAATGCATAGGTAAGAAGGACAACTGGAGAAAACAGAATGTAAAGAACCTACATTGCAAGGTCCTTTGGGTGCCAGGCCCCCATGCTAATAACACTACATATGTTAACTACTTATGAATAACCACATAAATAGTCATCACTATGTGCTATTTTACAGATGAGGCAACTAAGGTCAAAGAAGTTAAAGTAACTTGCTTGATAGCCCATATCTGGTAAGTGGTAGAGCAAGGATTCAAAGAATTATTTTCTGTATACTATCTTACCTCTAAATAATCCAGTTTAACATTAATTAAGATGAGTAGTGGGAAATAAAATCAAAAGGTTAAACTGAGACTACATTTTTGAGGGCCTCAATGTATAAGCATTAAGGTTTCTAAAAGCAGGAAAATGAAATAAAGTTGTAATAGAAGAATATTCTGGCTAGGCACAGTGGTTCATGCTGGTAATCCCAGCACTTTGGGAGGCCGAGGCAGAATGACCACTTGAAAGGAGTTCAAGATCAGCCTGGCCAACATGGTGAAACCCCAACTCTACTAAAAATACAAAAATTAGCTGGGCATGATGATGCATGCCTGCAATCCCAACTACTTGGGAGGCCAAAGCAGGAGAATGACTTCAACCTGGGAAGCAGAGGTTGTAGTGAGCCAAGATCACCCCACTACACTCTAGCCTGAGAGACAGAGTGAGACTCTGTCAAAAAAAAAAAAAAAAAAAAAAAAAAAAGAATATTCTGGAGGCAGTGGGTTGGCAGAGTATGATGGCCAGTATGATGTATTTTACTGGAGTAAACAGAACTACTGCAGAGTAGCAGCAGGAAAAAACAGGAAATAACAAGAAAAGGAGGTAAATGGTCTATATATAAGACTATTAGAGGTAAGGAAGACACAGGATTCAGAAAATACACCAAGATTCTGAGCTAGAGCGTTTGGGAAAATGATGGAGCAATCAAAGAAGTTGGGAAGTCAGCAAAACAGTTTGAAGGAGAATTAAGCTTTGTACAGAGTATTTATAAGGCAAGAGCAGAACATTCAAGTGGGAATAACCAGAAGTAGCTGAAAATACAGGTATAGAATTAGTAGGAATGGATTAACAGCAGATAAAGCTAGAAGGGAAACTTGGGATTTAGGGACCAGGGAAGGCATATAAAACAGTTGCTGCTAGGAGCATAACTAAGCAGGGTTCTTAAATCTGTATTACAGGCCCCATACCTAGCTAGCAATGTTCCTTCTTAGGACTAAAGGGTAGAACTCAAGCATCTGCAGTTTTATAAAGCTCTGCAGATAATTCCAATGCATAGCCTGGGTTGAGAATCCATTTTTAAAATGAACAAAAGAAGACTGCCATGCCATCAGGAAGACTCCCTTAGTTAACCCGATAAATTTGGCAGTCTGTGCTGAAATCAACTTTGTGATTTTCCCTAGGAGCTGGCAAAGTGAAGCTGGTGAGAATATCTTTGAAATGGCCAATGATGAGTTCCAAAGGACAGGTAAAGGAGCCTAGGGCTAAAGCTACCGAGAAAGAGGGGCAAATTTGATGCAAAGATTATACAAATGGTTAGCAAGAGCTTAGTAATAATAATAGTATCTGGTCTTGAACTGAGCACCTTATATATAAGCTTTCAATGTTGACATTGAACACTGTGACACATTGTAAACATTCAACATTGTACCATAATCCTTTGAAGTAGTAGGATCATGATTCCCATTTTACAGAATGAAAAAATTAAAGACAGGTTAAGGAGGGGTAGTTGGTAACAAACAAGATGGTTGCTGATTACCAATTCTCACGTTGAGCCTCTGGAAATTAGGAAGAAGTTTGTAAATATCTTGAGATAAGGTGGTAGAAACACTTTGGTAAAATGATCGATGGTCCAGCCATGGTGGCTCATGCTTGTAATCCCAGCACTTTGGAAGGCTGAGGCGGGCAGATTACCTGCGGTCAGGAGTTCAAGACCAGCCTGGCCAACATGGTGAAACCCTGTCTCTCCTAAAAATACAAAAATTAGTCAGGTGTAGTGGTGTGCACCTGTAATCCCAGCTACTCAGAAGGCTAAGGCAGGAGAATCGCTTGAACCCGGGAGGTGGAGGTTGCAGTGAGCGGAGATTGCACCATTGCACTCCCAGCTTGGGCAACAAGAGCAAAACTCTGTCTCAAAACAAAAAAAAAAAATGATGGATGAAGATTCATGGGACATTTTAAAATTTATTCAACCAGTATGTTCCAGGTTGTGTGTGGAGATTCTACAATGAAGACAGACACACTTCCTACTCTTTCACAGCTTACAGTTTAGTGAGGGAGGTAAACACATTAAAGGGATGAATGCAGGGTGCAACTGGGAGCGGGTACCTCATCCAGCCCTGAGGATCAAGAAAGGTTTCTAGGCATAGGAAACAGCATGTACAAGGGCCTGAAGGCCAGGTCTGTTACGGGGAGTAAAAGTAATTCAGTGCAGTTGGAGCACAAAGCCAAAGGAAGATATACCATTGACTTGTTCTTAATAGGCCCTTTGTTCACAGGGACTCAACTAAGGAAAAGATATTGGTGACAGAGACCTGAAGTTATAGGCTGACTGAAGTTACATATGTTCATAGAACTAAGTGGCCCCAAGCTTTGCAACAGAGGATTACTATAATGATGTGTGACCCAGAAAACTCATTGTTTGAGCAGTTTGTGGATCCAGAAAAAGAGGAGTGGCCAGTGGTTAGGTTGCTAAACCTTGGCTTTCTCACTTCCTTCCTTCCTTTCTTTCAAAAAATCTATTAGAATGTAAGCTCTTTGTTTACAATCATATTTTATAAATATAGAGCAGCTTATGTGTATATGCCGACCATTGAGTTTTCTCTTTGAAGCCATATACAAGGAAAGTCAAACATCAAAATCAGATTGTTGGTGGGGTCCAATGGGTCAAGTCTTTAATCCCACCACTTTGGGAGGCTGAGGCAGGAGGATCGCTTGAGGCCAGGAGTTCAAGACCAGCCTGGGTAACACAGTGAGGCCCCACCTTTGTAATTTTTAAAAAAATTTAAAAACAGATTGTTTTAAATTGCTAAGAATATAAGTGACACTAATATGAACTATGTTCAGTGGCATTAGGCTCATGTTACCTTTTTAACAAAATCCTGATACACACACACACACAGTATCTTACATATTTCTTTTTTCTGAAATTTTTTACATATATACAAATTAGTTTATATAAATACATAAACTAATAAAAAATCCTACATACTGGGTGATTTTTTAATCACAGTTTTAGTAACCTCTTCTTTTTAATTTGGCTCCCTTTTCTCCTCTATTCCTTCCTCCCTCCCACCCACATTCCTGGATGACTCACATTAAAGACCTAGATAAAATATATTTCTAATATATATATATTTATAGGGATTGGTGAGACTATTTTAAATAATGAAATTATTTAAAACAATTGATTGTATTTTTACTCAACAATATCTCTTATAGAAATCCCTGCAATTCACATAATTCTAATTTATTATTTTTAATACCTATAAAATGGGGAGTTTTAAAATTATGCTTCCATTGTTTTTAGTATGATACACACTGATCCCAAAAAACATCCTTTCATAAATCCTCACAAACTATTTATCGTTCATATGTATACAAATGTACTTTATTATAAATATATTCAAAAGCACTATATAGGCCGGGTATGGTGGCTCATGCCTGTAATCCCAGCACTTTGGGAGGCCAAGGTGGGTGGATCACCAGAGGTCAAGAGTTTGAGACCAGCCTGACCAGTATGGTGAAATCCCATCTCTACTAATAATACAAAAATTAGCTGAGCATGGTGGTGGGTACCTATAGTCCCAGCTACTAGGGAGGCTGAGACAGGAGAATTGCTTGAACCCAGGAGGCGGAGGTTGCCATGAGCCAAGATCGTGCCACTGTATTCCAGCCTGGGAAACAAAGCAAGACTCCATCTCAAAAAAAAAAAAAGAAAAGAAAAGAAAAGAAAAAAAGAAAAACATACAAATCCTTCCATAATTTGCTTGAGATAAGGTTTAAAATTTATCTTTGTTTACATATGGAAATCTAGTCCATGTATTTTCACAGCTGTATAGTATTTTGTTATTTTTATTCTATTTTACTTAACATTTTTATTTTACTTAGTTTTCTTTTCATTCTGTTTACTACAGGTAACTCCTAAATTTGAACAAATGCCTTTTCAACATCTCTGGTTATTTGGTGACACAACTATGGTTTCCTACTTTACATGGTCTTCCTACTTTAGTTTGTGGATTATGTTGACAGATTGCCAGATGATATTGAATCATCTTGGCATTTCTGGAATAAACCCTACTTTGTTGTTTATTCTAGTTTTATTTCTGAATTTAATTTACTAATATTTTTGTTGTTTTTTTGAGACAATGGCACAATCAGGGCTCACTGCAGCCTCAACTTCCTGGGTTCAAGTGAAGTGATCCTCCCACCTCATTGTGGGGAACATTCCCGTGTGAGACCCCTACACCTCAGCCTCTGGAGTAGATGAGACAAGTGCATGCCACATGCCCACAGCTAATTTTAAAAAAACTGGGTGGCAGGTTGGGGTAGAGACAGGGTTTCCCTATGTTGCCCAGGCTGGTCTGAACTCCTGGGCTCAAGGGATCCTTCCACTTCAGCCTCCCAAAGTGCTGGAATTAGAGGTGTGAGCTACTATGTCTGACCTAATAGCCTTTTTTTTTTTTTTTTTTTTTTTAAAAGACAAGGTCTGGTTCTGTTGCTTAGGCTAGAATGCAGTGGTGTGGTCATGGCTCCCTACAACCTCTGCCTCCCAGGCTCAAACCATCCTCCAACCCCAGTCTCCCAAGTAGCTAGGACTACAGGCATGTGCCAGCATACCCAGCTGATTCTTGCATTTTTGGTAGAGATGGGGTTTCACCATGTTGCCCAGGCTGGATTCAACCTACCGGGCTCAAGCAATCTGTCTGCCTCAGATTCCCAAAGTGCTAGGATTATAGGCATAAGCCACTGTGTCAAGTCCTGGCCTAGTATCTTAATTGAAATTTTTCATTTATTGGTATAAATAAAATTAATTATAGTTTTCCTTTTTGTATCTATATCTTTATCAGATTTTCATATTAATGATATAATATGTTCTTTTTTTTTTTTTTTTTTTTTTTTTTTTTTTTTTTTTTTTTGAGACGGAGTTTCACTCTTGTTACCCAGGCTGGAGTGCAATGGCGCGATCTCGGCTCACCGCAACCTCCGCCTCCTGGGTTCAGGCAATTCTCCTGCCTCAGCCTCCTGAGTAGCTGGGATTACAGGCACACGCCACCATGCCCAGCTAATTTTTTGTATTTTTAGTAGAGACGGGGTTTCACCATGTTGAGCAGGATGGTCTCGATCTCTTGACCTCGTGATCCGCCCGCCTCAGCCTCCCAAAGTGCTGGGATTACAGGCTTGAGCCACCGCGCCCGGCCTGATATAATATGTTCTTTAAAGGATTCTGAGAGCTTTCCAGCTTTATGTTTGGAATTACTTAAATAACATAGGGTTTATGTTTTTAAAATAAGATCAAATTCATCTGTAAATCCCTCTGTTTCTGGTTTCTTTTCAATGGTGAATCTTTAATAACTTTTTAGTCTTTTTTTCCACTTCTTGGGATAGGGATAATTGTGCTAGGAAAACATCAATTTAACATCAAGAAAAAACATCAAGAAAAAAACTCTATTTTTTTCTTTTTTCTTTGCCATAGGTAGCTATATAAGATTCTCTTAGAATTCTTTTAGTATATCCTATATTTGTGTTTTATTTCTCCTTTCTCATTTCTCATCTTGTATATTTTTGCTAGTATTTTCAACTTAATGCATTAAGATTTATTAATTACCTTGTTCACAGTTTGTTTTGTTTTTATTAAAAAAAAAAAAAAAAAGCCAGCATCTGGGTTTGTTTATCCCTTGTAAAATTTTTTGTTACTGTTTCATTAATTTCTGCTTTTTATTTTTCCTCTTCAGCTTCTCTTATTTATTCTATTTCTAATTTCTTCTGATTAGTGTCAGATTTCTTAATTGTCTTTCTTCTTTAACACAAATGTAATTTAAGATTATTTTTATCTACTTACTGTATTTTGGCATAAAAGTCTCCTCTCTTTACAATATAGTGTGAAATTTCCCTTTTGATATTTCTTCTTGATCCAATGGTTTTCTAGTAGTGTTGCATAATTTCAGGAGAATTCTCCAAGTAATACAAAAGCTTATCAAAGCACTGTTTAGCATAGAACAAAAATCTGTATTTTTTTCTGGTATGTCCTTAAACAGGTAATACTCAACTGGTCACACAGCTGTATCCCAAGAGCCCATGCTTAACAGAAATCAACTTTTTAAAGCCAGTAAGTATCAAAAGAAACAACATTTTAAATAATGAAAGTCTTTTAAACTCTAATCTCCTTAATGTTGGCATAAAAGATAGGTAAAATTTCACAGAAAACTGTAAAAATCTAATGTTACTAAAATAAGATTATACTAAGAACTTTGAATCTCAGGGTCATCTTACTAGGTTTCTATATATAGCATTTTCTGAAGAGTATTCCTCACAGATAGATGGGAAAGAAGAGTGGAAAGGAGTTTGGAAAGAGTTGCATTCAATAATGGCCACCTCCTTGGAAATCTTCATATATGTTAGCATATTAAAGGCTCTAAGAAGTCCTACTTATCTTAACTAAGTATTATTTAAATGTATTTTTCGTTACCTCATCCTTTTTATCAATCAACACCTAATAATCCTCTTTGGGAAATGCAAACCAAAAGACAAACATTCCTTGGAGATGAAGATAATGTAATCAAATTCTCTTCTTTTCTATGGGTTAATGAGCTCAGTTTACTGTTTGCTAAATGACTTGGAAGTGTGATATGTCAACAACAGATATAGGAGTGTCTATTGTAACTGTTCCCAGTATAGTACTATATAAGTTGAATTCTCTTAGTAAGGAGTGTCAGTATTTTGCACTAAAATACAAATCTTTCTTTTTTGCTCTACAATTGTAAATAGAAATTCCTAAGATGTTGGCCCTACTCAAATTCAAATATCAAAACCGACCTTTCTGGCCAGGGTGGCTCATGCCTGTAATCCCAGCACATTGGGAGGCCAAGGCAGGCAGGCAGATCACTAAGTCAGGAGATCAAGACCATCCTGACTAAGATGGTGAAACCTTGTTTCTACTAAAAATTCAAAAAATTAGCTGGGCATGGTGGTGCACACCAGTAATCCCAACTACTCAGGAGGCTGAGGCAGGAGAATCACTTGAACCCAGGAGGCGGAGGTTGCAGTGAGCCAAGGTTGCACCACTACACTCCAGCCTGGGCGACACAGCAAGACTCCATGTCAAAAAACAAAAACAAAAACAAAACCCTAACTTTCTGAGGAGGCCAAAAAAAAAAAAAAATTAAAAATTATACTGCTGTTGCAATGGCACTGAAAGTATATGCATAAATATGCACATGACACACACACACCGGCATCATCAGCATTATCATCATCATCACCACCATCACCACTTCTACTATGCAAAACGTCAGAGTCTGGTGACTCTAACCAGTATCACCGGATCAGAATATGTTCAGCCAAATGAAAGCAGAAACTTGCCAAATGATTGCACTGTCCAAATTAAACTAATAAAATGGAACTAAACACTTACAGTTTCTATCCATTTAGTTTTATGATTTAGCTATACAATTTAGTGGTCATAAAGTAGATAGTGAACTAGGCAGAGGCAGGAAGCTTCTGAATTGTAAAAACAAAGACCAATCAACATTTATTTAGCTAAAGAACATTCAGTTTCAAAAATTGTGAGACATTAAATTTTATTTTATACTTGTGATAGCTGCTATTAGCTGCCTACCTCTACTGCCTTTCCATCTTCTTTCTTGCTAAGAGAACTCTAATTTTGTTTGGGGTAACAATACACATACAACCTGAAGGAATAAATAAAAATTGATTTATGTCAATCATAGATCTTGCTCCCCTTCACTATTTTAAGTAACTTTACCAGACTTCTTTGTAGCTGCAGTTAACTGTGTATGTAACCTACCCATGTGGCCAGTGAGACCTAAAGAGAAATCTGCTGGCTGGAATCTGCAAAAGACTGTTCTTTCAACATAAAAGACAGCTACACAAGAAGGTCTTTTTGTCCCTGCCTCATCCTTCTTGCCTAGGATATTGGTGTGAGGAAAATGATGCCTGGGGCTTGCAGCCATCATCTTATGACCATGAAGCAACAAGTAAAAGCATGAGAAACTGAGACAGTAAGACCCTGGGTCCCTGATGATATCACTGAGTCAGCTAAACAAATGAACCTATCTGCCTCCAGATCTCTCAATAAGTCTCATTATCAATAACAAATATCCTGTGGTTTAAGCTTGTCCAGATTGGGTATATTGTCATTGCAGCCAATTGCTTCCTAACTGTGATGAAGAATATAAATTACTGCTTAACATTTCAGAATTTAAAATTTTAGAAGAGCAATAGGGAAAGTATAAGACTTTTAACTTTTCACTGCATATAGTGCTGTATTTAAATTGCTTTCATAAGCATGTAATGTTTTGTAACGTCAAGTAACAGAATAAAATATTAAATAACCTTTAAAAGATAAGTAATAAAAAAGGTGATCCATACCCGTACCTTTCCGTGTATTCTCTGTCACGTCTACCCCAAACTGGATAATGTCACCGGAAAGAATTTCACATGGTGGACTTTCTTCAGAGCCTCGACTCAATCTCTGGCTATTTATAAAAGTACCATTACTACTTTTAGTGTCTTGAAGATAAAACTGCAACAACAAAAAAAAGGCCAAATATTAATAGTAATAATTCGAAATATTTTTTTTAAAAAGTGCTTCCAGCTTTGCCAACTACGGCAGGTGAATTTTTCCCCTATTAATTCAAACCACTCATTTTGGCTAAGGTACTCCTTTAACATTTATGAAATTAGAATCCAAAAACTAGGTGATTTAAAATTCAGCTATGCAAAGTGGTATAACCTCTTTGGAAGAGAGTTTCTCAGGTCCTCAAAATGTTAAACATAAAGTTAGTATACGACTCAGCCAATTGCACTACTAAATATATATCCAAGAGAACTAAAAACATATGTCCCCACAAAAACTTCTACACAAATATTAACATTATTCATAACAGCCAAAAAGGGAAAATAATCCAACTGTCCATCAAGTGATGGACGAATAAACAAATGTGGAAGACATTCATATAACTGAATATTATTTGGCAATAAAGGGGTGAAATATTGATAACATGCTACATACAACATGAATGAACGTTTAAAACATTATGTGAAGTAAAAGAAGTCAGTCACAAAAGATCGATATATTATAATGACACAATTTATATGAAACATCCAGAATAGGCAAAGCTATACAGACAAAAAGCATGAGTGCTTACAAAAGGCTGAGGTGACAGGTAGGAATGGGGAATGAGTACTAATGGATACAAGGTTTCTTCTTGAGATGATGAAACATTCTAAAATTCGTGGTGATGGCTGCATAACTCTGCGAATATACTATACTCAAATCACTGAATTGTACACTTTAGAAGGTAAATTTTATAGTATATTAATTATATGTGAATATAGCTATTATTTTTTAAAGGGGGAGAAAGGCCAGCTAGACAAAATTCTATCTTTCCATCTCACTGTTACTAGGATGTCTGGGTTAAATCAAAGAAAGCGTTTTTTTATTGCACAGGCATAGGCAAATGGTTTAGGTAATGCCTATAATTAATAGCTATAAATTACCTAAAACAACTTGACATTGGGACTAATATATCTCACTAAATTCTTTGTGACAAAGCAGATTTGAGACACTAGAAAAATACTGGAATCAACACTAAAGGTACCAACTTTCTGGCCTACCAAATTTGCTTTTCATCACTTGGGTAACCCTCCCTCTTTAAAAATGGAAAGGACAGCAGGAGGCACTGGAAGCCTATTTATCACTTAAAAATCCTTTAAAAATGTCAGCCTAAGGAAGAAAAGTAAGACACCTAATACACTATATACCAAAATATACTTTTGCCATTAGGCCCTCACTTAATATTAAAGCTATGATAAAGCTATCAGTACTTTAGGCCAAGTGCGGTGGCTCATGCCTGTAATCCCAGCACTTTGTGGGGGCCAAGGCGGTTGGATCACTTAGGATCAGGGGTTCGAGACCAGACTGGCCAACATGGTGGAGTGTGGTGGCGTGCACCTGTAATCTCAGCTACCTGAGAGGCTTAGGCAGAAGAATCGATTGAACCCGGGAGGTGGAGGTTGCAGTGAGCCGAGATCGTGCCCCTGCACTCCAGGTGGACTACAGATTGAGACTCTGTCTCAAAAGCAAACAAAAAAGATATTACTACTTTCATTTATAAACAAGAAAAGTGAGATGCAGGCAGATTAAGTATCTTTCTAAAAGTCACAGAACTGGGGAACAGAGAGGCAAGGGTTCAAATAAGAAAATTAAAAGGGCCATTTTTTTCCTCATTACTTCACACCAACCTTTATGTTTCATTTATCCTTCAACCCTCCCACAGCTCTCTTCCAAAATAATTTACAACTAAAGACTAAGATGCAATTTGCAGAAAAATGTTCAAATGACATTTCATTTCAAATTCTTAGGTGACAATTTAAAGGCCACCAGGCTGTCTATAAATTACTTATTCTCCACTTATAATTCAAAATAGACCAACTGTTACTTTGATTAGCAGTTTGTATATTTAATTACAGACCATTAATTAAGAAAATTATGTTGATATTTTAAATACATTTGAAACTTGTAAGACTTAACATTTCACCCAGGGAGATAAGGACAAACAATACTTTCAAGTAAGAATATTTACCCTCAAAATTTTTTCTACATTGGAATTTTTTTTTTTTTTTTTTTTTTTTTTTTTTAAATAAAGATAGGGTTTCACCATGTTGGTCAGGCTGTTCTTGAACTCCTGACCTTAGGTGATCTGCCCACCTTGGCCTCCAAAGTGCTTGGATTACAGGCATGAGCCACCATACCCAGGCTCTACATTGAAATTTAATGTTACTTTGTATAAGAGTTGTTTTTTTTTTCCCAATAAATATATTCTTGGGAAATGTGGTAACATCTGGATTCTGGTCTGGTTATTTTCAGTAATATATGTCTGGGCAAGTTAAATAAGGGGATTATATAGTATTTACAGTAGTTTTCAATACACTTGTGGGTTACTAAGTCAATTTAGTGAGTTGCAACTAGCATTTTTAAAAAAACGTAAAGTGAAACAGAATAAAAATAAAGAATACATGAAATAAGGTTCAGTACGGTTTAGCAACACGTTTTTAAAAAGCAAAAAGAAATACGTATGCATACACACAATATATATGTATGTATCAATAACTCATGTTTGTAGCTCTTATGTAACTCTAAAATGACAACATATTTTCAAATTTAAAAGATTTTACATCAGGGCCCAGACACAGTGGATCATGCCTGTCATCTCAGCACTTCAGGAGGCCAAGGCAGGAGAATCATTTGAGCCCAGGAATTCAAGACCAGCCTGGGCAGCAAAGTGAGACCCCCATCCCTACAAAAGTTACAAAGAATCAGCTGGGCGTGGTGATCAGGCCTGTAGTCCCAGCTACTCGGGAGGCTGAGCTGGGAGAATAGCTTGAGCCCTGGGAGGTTGAGGTTGTAGTGAGCCATAATCACACTACTATACTCCAGACTGGGCAACAGCATGAACCCCTGTCTCAAAAAAAAATTTTTTTTCTTACATCAATATTAACCCAGGTTCTTTTCAGTCTGAAATGTCTATATTACTGTCCAAAGCATACCACTGTACCTTTGGCCTCTGTTTAGCTTGAACATATAATTTACATTAGTTGCTCATTCTGCTTTCAATCTCCTAATGGCTTTCAAACACTAAAATAAAATCCTAAGTCCTTACTATTGCAGCCCTACAGGATCTCATCCTGGTTCCCTCACAATTTAATCACTCCCATTCTTTTCCTTCTGCATCCTTTTCAGTCACACTAACTTTTCCATTCATGCCCCTAACCCTCTGTACTTGTATACAGCTAGAGCATATCAGCTTAGTTCTCTACGAAAATATTTTCATTTATATAATTTAACCTTTTGCCCTTGGCTGTTTTTAAAAATTGATATAAAAAATAATGATTCTGTACCTGCTATAAAATAATTTACAGGTATTGATCGACTTACGACCTATGCAACTTACGACCATTTGACTTTACGACCACAATCGCTAGCCATGACTGCTCCGCGTCTGGCAGCGCAAACGTTGCCCAGCTGGGCGTACGACAGTGAGGACCAGCTTCCGGCAGCACTACCATCTCCGCATGCACCATTTCAACTGTTATCCCGGACTCAGTACAGCAATTTGTGTTTTTTGTCTTGGATATTTTCCATCAAACCCCTCCCAAGATGTCTGCCAAGAGGAAATGGTCTTTGTCTACGCCTCAGCCTGCCAAGAAGGAAAGAAAGGCCATCGATCTCGACACGAAAATGAAGGTAATTAAGCAGTTCGAAGGAGATTAAAGAAAGTGAATCTGATCGCACGTGATACGAAGCTATTACACTCAACTGTGTTGATGATTCTGAAAGATAAAGAAAGAATTCGTGAAGCTGTGAAAGGTTCTGCACCCCTGCGATCAACAGTTATAACAAAGCAACGAAGCGGGCCCATCCACGAAATGGAGAAATTGCTATATATTTGGATGGAAGATCAAATTCAAAAACAGACACCATTAAGTCTTTTTACTGTGCAGATGAAGGCGAGAAGTCTATTTCAGACTCTGAAGGAGCATGCTGGAGAAGATTACAGTCAAGAATTTGTAGCAAGCACTGGCTGGTTCCAGAGATTCAAGAAAAGATTCCAAATGCATAGTGTTCGAGTGACTGGAGAAGCAGCGAGTGAGGATGAGGAGGGAGCACGTAAGTTTGTTGATAGTCTGGATGAATTAATTACAGATGAGGGATATCTAGCAGAACAGATTTTCAATGTTGATGAACTTATAAATGAAGAGCTAATCGAACTGGAAGAAGAAAGAGTGGCGGAAGAAGAAAGAAGAGAAGCAGAGAAAGAAGAGGAGGAGCCAGAAATAAAGTTCACCACGAGGAGGAGCCAGAAATAAAGTTCACCACTAAGGGATTATCAGATGGTTTATCTTTAATGAGTAAACTTCTTATACATTTCGAAGCAATGGACCCAAACATCGAACGATTTGCAAGGATTGAACGGATGGCGCACGATGTGTTTCGTCCATATCGTGAAATTTATGAAGAAAAAAAGAAACATACAATTCAGACAAAGCTCACCATGTTTATGAAAAAACCAACTCCGGTAACCCCAACTGCTGCCTCAGATGACAACGTTGATCTGCCTCAGATCAACGATCCGCAGCCAAGCACCAGCGGCCAATAAAATGTTTCGTACATGTTTATATATTTTGGTATGTTTTGCAATTGGGAAAATGTTTCCTATGGTATTTTTTACACCTGTATTTTGTATTTTTGTATGCACCTGTATTTTGTAATTTTGTATGTTTTGCAAATATTAAACCAGTTGTACTGGTAATGCAGTGTTTTACTTAAACCTGATGAATGTAAAAATAAGAAACAAAAGGGTGTAGAGATGATACAAATGGCATAAAATGAACAAAGAAAATTATGATATATAACAATAATGAAAGAAAATTATGATAAAATATGACTTAAAGATTTTTATAACATCATTTCACAGTACTGTACATATAGCCTACTCAACTTACGACCAAATTGTGTTATGACTGGTCTGTCGGAACTAATCGTGGTCGTAAGTTGAGCACTAGCTGTACCATTATTTAGTCTACATTATGTACAGAAGCTATAGCTATTCTATTTACCATCAGGTTAGGTTTCTAAAGGTATAAAAACGTTAAACTGGGCCAGGCACGGCGGCTCATGCCTGTAATCCCAGAACTTTGGGAGGTCAAAATGGGTGGGTGACCTGAGGTCAGGAGTTCAAGACTAGCCAGGCCAACATGGTGGAACCACATCTCTACTAAAAATACAAAAAATTAGCTGGGCATGGTTATGTGTGCTTGTTATCCCAGCTACTTGGGGTGGGAGGCTGAGACAGGAGAATCGTTTGAATCTGGGAGGCAGAGGTTGCAGTGAGCTGAGATGGTGCCACTGCACTCCAGCCTGGGCGACATAGACTCTGTCTCTAAATAGATAAATGTTAAACTGTTTCCAAGAGCCTAGAAAGGGACTATGCCTATAGTCCCTGGGTGCATTCCAGCAAATAGATATATTACTTGATCCTTCGTCAAATTCAAACCAGATACATCCTCTCCTCTATGCTGATAAACCTTCTATCAGGCTTTTATTCCCACCCCTTAAAAGAAGTATGTTTTGACCACATTAAAAAAAAATAAAGAATCTGTTAAAGGCTTAACTACCTTTCTTTCCCAGTAGCCTAAGGAATGTCCTAGCAGCTCTAGGACATTTGCATTAGCCACCAGACATTCATTTTGATATTGAACAGTTGAGTAAGGAGCTCCGAATTAAAAAACCCTGTGTGACTTGTGGGGAAAGTTCAACAGAAGCACTTTCACTGTTTTAAGGTTTTAATTCTTTGATCAACTCCTTGCTTTCCCTGAATAAACTTTAAGTTCCCAACAATCAGGCATTGATGGTTACCCCTGTCTCATCAGTCACTTTTCCTTGTTTCTTGCTGATAATCTTCAATGACACAAAAACAGCATTTTACAGGTTGCACAACTTGCTCTTTGGTCTTCAGAAAGTTCCTGCTGTAGATGAATTCATTCCACAAATACATGCATTTTGCATCACTTTCAACTTTGCTACAATCTGTAAATATTTTCATTTCCACTATAATGACACAGTGATTTTTTAAAACTATTTCTACATTGACAGGTTTTGCAATATCCAAACACAAACAGATTAATAGGATATTTGAACTAAAGCTTCAGAACAAAGCACAAATATAGTAAACACACCACAGGCCAGGGGTCACAAACTCTACAGGAGAGTTTTAAAGACATGAATGTAGAATGGATTCAAGGTAGATGACAGATACTGCAACAAAGTTTGTTTTTTTTTTTTTTTGAGACAGAGTTTCACTCTTGTTACCCAGGCTGGAGTGCAATGGCGCGATCTCGGCTCACCACAACCTCCGCCTCCTGGGTTCAGGTAATTCTCCTGCCTCAGCCTCCTGAGTAGTTGGGATTACCGGCACGTGCCACCATGCCCAGCTAATTTTTTGTATTTTTAGTAGAGACGGGGTTTCACCATGTTGACCAGGATGGTCTCGATCTCTTGACCTCTTGATCCACCCACCTCGGCCTCCCAAAGTGCTGGGATTACAGGCTTGAGCCACCGCGCCCAGCCTGCAACAAAGATTTTTAATCTCCCTGAATCACCACCTAAAATCAGAGTGACTAAGATAACAAAACCAAAATCCTATGGGCAACATTTGCAACAAAAGTAGGTTACACAGTAGCCACACAAACCCCAAAATGTGACTGGGGAAGACCACTAAGAGCCACAAGACCTGCATGAAATCAGCATCTGTGCAGAAGGGATACATCAGGAAACCAAGGGGGCATTCGGGGGACTTGAGACAACACCAAAAGAGCTATTAGGTATTCACTGGACAGTACAGAGGCCAATTGAAGAAGAGAAGCTGGAAATGGGAATGGTTTGGCTTAGTCCAATAACAACTGAGTGCAGGGTAGGCTCCTAAAAAGGCTGTAACAGTCTGAGCCATACATATTTT
Organism: Saimiri boliviensis; assembly: GCF_048565385.1. Classification (NCBI taxonomy): domain Eukaryota; kingdom Metazoa; phylum Chordata; class Mammalia; order Primates; family Cebidae; genus Saimiri; species Saimiri boliviensis. The sequence goes on from NC_133456.1 coordinate 4,068,020, forward strand.
TAAAACCAACCTACCAACCAAAGCTACCTTCCAGCATAGGGCTCCAAACTGAGGGAAAGCTGCTGGGAGTGGAACCAAAATTGAGCAGAACAGGGACAACAGAGACAAGGAAAGGTTCAGACAAAAGTGGCTAAGGGGAAAGGAAGCCAGCATATTTTTAAACATTTTACAAAAACAACAGAAGAGGGAGCTCTGTGAATTAGAAAAGTTATCCTGAACTATGATCCCTTTTTAAAGTTCGGGAAAACTAATTTCATATAAAAATGAGCAACAGAAACGTTATCAAGGTCACATCCAGTTATTTTAAGAAAAAACAGAATAAGGAACAGAATAGTATCTTCACAGATAATGAAAAACAGTCCTTTGGAACAGATCAAAACTGTAAACTTCTATTTCAAAACAAGCTAAAAGACATAAAAATTCAAGACATGAAAGAGCAAAATAAATCACAATTATGCAACTCAAGAAAAGATAACTCAAAATAGAAGTAAAAGAAAAAATTCATTTTAGAAATGAATACAAATTAGAAGGATCACAAGAGTGACTAAATATAACAAATAATGTCTTAAAGTAAATCAAAGGTAAAAAGGGTAAATATTTTTTTAACTGTAAAGAATGAAGAAAGTGGCATCAGCAAAATGCCAGAGTACACAGCTCCAAGCTTCTGTCTCCCCACAGAAACACTGAAAACAAGCAGAAACTATCAGAACCAAGCTTGTTAAAACTCTAGAAAACAGTCAAAGCTTTACAGCAACCAAGTAAACACTGAATCAAGAAAAAGGCAACTAAAATATAGCAGGAAAGCTTTGTGGCATTACTTACCCTAGTCCCATCCCCCTCTCCATAACAAAATAAGTAATCAGTCTGAATTCCCAGCGTGGGACACCCTGGTACCTGGTTCCAGAGGCAGCAGAGCAGACCTTAATCACAAATTATTTTGTCTAATTTTCACCTGTCTGGGGGCCATATGAAGGATGGTGGTGCAAAGCTTTCAACTTTGTTTTGCCTAACTCAGAACTCATCCAAGCTGGAAAAGTGACTGGCATTGCTTCATAAGTGGGATTTACCCCAAGTGGTTCAACTTTAAAAACGTATTTTATATCATAAAAGTATTTACATGTCCCACATTTGTAGAAACGGGAAAAAAAAACACACAATCGTCTCAATGCAGAAAAGGCATTTGATGAAATATAACATCTTTTCATGATAAAAGCACTCAGAAAGCTAAGATTAGAAGGGAACTTCCTCAACATGATAAAGGGCATTTATAAAAAACCCACAGCTAACATGATACTCAATAGTAAAATACTGAAAGCATTCCCCTTCAGATCAAGAACAAGACAAGGATGCCGACTTTCACCACTGCTATTGAACAGTGTACTAGAAGTTTCTGGTCTAGAGACAAGAAAAAGAAAAAAAAAGGCATCAAAATGGGAAATAAGTAAACTATGTTTATTCACAGGTGACATGATCCTATATATAGAAAATCCCATAGAATCCACAAGAAAACTGAGTTTATAAACAAATCCAGCAAATTCACAGTTTACAAGATTAACACACAAAAAACAATGTTTCTACATACCAGCAATGAATAATTCAAAAAGGAAATTAAGAAGGCAATTCCATTTCCATCTAGAAGAATAAAATACCTATGAAAAAATTTAACTGAGGATGCAAAAGACTTTTACATTTAAAAACTGTAAGATATTGCTGAAAGATATTAAAGACAGTCTAAACAAATATAAAGATGTCCCCATGTTCAGGGATTGGAAGACTTAATACATGTAGGTATCGATATTATCCAAAACAATCCACAGATCCAGCAAAATCCCTATCAAAATTCCAATGACTACCTCTTCTGCAGAAATGGAAAAGTCAACCCTAAAATTCATATGGAAATTGTAAGGGACCTTGAGTAGGCAAAATAATCATGAGAAAGAAGAACAAAGTTGGAAGATGCATATTTCCTGAATTCAAAACTTACTACAGAGCTACAGTAATCAAAACACTGTGGTACTGGCAAATGGACAGAGATAAAGGCCTAAGGAATAGAATCTAGAGTCCAGAAATAAATACAAACATCTACAGCCTAGTGAATTTCAAAGCCCATTCAATGAGGAAAGAATCGTCTCTTCAATAAATGATGCTGGGACAACTGGACAGACACAAGCAAAAGAATAAAACTGGACCCCTGCCTCATACCACACAAAAAAATAAACTCAAAATAAATCAAAGAGTTAAATATAAAAGCTAAAACCATAAAATTCTTTTCAGTCATTATTTCTTTGACTGTTTTTTCTGTCCCTTTCTCTCTCTCCTTCTAGGATTACCACAATGCATATGCTGGTAAGCTTGATGTCTTCTCCTAAGTCTAGGGTATGTTCATTTCTCTTCAAATTTTCTCTCTGCTCCTCAGACATGGTAATTTCAGTTGCCTTGTCTTCAAGTTTATTGATTCTTTCTTCTGCCTGTTCAAATCTGCCATTGAACTTTCTACTAAACTATATTTTTAATAATTTTTATTTCTCTACATGTTTCCCATTCATACATTGTTCTCCTGATTTCATTTAGTTCTTTGACCATGACTTCCTTCAGCTCTTTGGGTATATTTAAGATAAAGTTTTTGTCTGGTAAGTCCAATGTCTGCACTTTCTCAAGGATGGTTTCTGTCCATTTCCCGCCCCCCCCCCCCCCCCCCAGTAACCAGCCATACTTTTTCTTCTTTCTTTGTATGCTTTTTAATTTTTTGAATATTTTGAATATTGTAATGTGGTAACTGGAAATCAGGCTCCTTTCTCTCCCGAGGACTGCTATTGTTACTTGATGAGGGTGGCATTCAGCCATTTGTTTATTTTCCAACGTATTCTTTGCAAGGATTATACTCCTTGCCATATGCAGTAACTGAAGTCTCTGTTATCTCTGCAGTCATCCAGTGACCTAACACAGATTTCCCTAAATGCCTGGATCCAATAAGAAAAGGAGTTCAAGGGAATGTTCTTTCTCTTTAAATCTTAAATGGCTAATGCCAAGTAAGTCACTTCAGCTTGTGGGGGTTGAAACAGCTGGCACCTTAGCAATTAAAAATAGCAATCATAATACACAATCCCAATTTTTAAAGGTCCCAAATGCCCATCCAGGGACCACAAGTCACACCAGGAACACAGACAACCATCATCTGGCTGCTACAGGATTAAGAGATGGGAGACAGTAGCTACTATGCCAAACACCAAAACAATGAAATTCTTTGAAACTTACCAGCCTCTTTCCTCATCAAGTACTCCCTTGAACGCTGCAAATGTTCTACTAGACTCCAGAGTTCCAAAATAGTTGCTTCGGACAGTTCATGCCAGCTCAATAGTTCTTTCGGTGAAGGAATCAATTCAGAGATTCCTACTCTACTTTTTTCTGTGGCATCAGATTAAGAAACTGAGGCTCAGGTATATTAAGCAGAGTGCCATGGCCTTGCAGCTATCACAGATTTAACACTGTTATTCCTACAAAATGTCCACACTGCTTTTCTTCCCTACTTAGACTAAACATTCTCTGGTCTTTGATTCCAAACTTATGAAATTCCATTTCATTTATGAAGACTTCCTGAAGCAATTAGAATACATAGAGCCAATTTCAATTCTACCTCCATTATTAAGGCAATCATTCAGTCTGTAACATTTAGTTGGCACCCATCTTGGAGAGACTGCACATCCATAAAATCATATGTAGAGCAACCCTAAACCGAGAATAAATTAAGAGAGTGTGAATTAAGTACTAAAATCCTGAGAGGCTGGTGGGAAATACAGTTAGGCATAATCAGTTGCTAAGGAAGCATTTATAAGTGAGGGTGGTAATCAGAATGAAAAGGCAAGGAGAAAGAGGAGGAGGAGGAGGAGGAGGAGGAACAGGTATTGCAGCAAATTTATATATAGCTAAGGTCCCCAGAGGGTAACAAAAACTAAATAAAGGAACAAGTGGGAAAGGCAAGATACAGCTGTAAAGAGAGGGCCTTTGGCACTGGACTAAGAAGTTGTGATTTCTTAAGACAGAAGGCACTACCGACAGAGTTGATGAAAAAATTGTTATAGGGAGATTAATCCAAGAGCTCTGATGATCTAGCAGCTGTGTGTAGGATGAACAGCAGTGGGAGTCACTAGAAATAAGGAGACCCACGATTTGTTCACTTTTGCCACCAACAATTTAGTTGCTTCTTAGAGTATACAAACTTAGTTTTTATATGCATGTTCAACATTAATTACTTTATTTATATAAGCTTTCTGGCTTCCTGACTAACAAAGCATCACACATTTCAGAGGCTGGATTTTTTACTTGTACCACTGAAGGAGGAAATAAGAAGCTTTATTCATATTCTATAGGAAAATATATAGAGAAGTGGTTAAATGTTTTCACCAAAGTGAAATCTCACATGTAAACTAGAATGAAATTTGCCAACATATTATCTGAAGTTCTTAAATGATGTTAATTTGCCAAGATTTTTTTCCTCCTAGTGATAGTCTACGTATGTTCATTGTATAATAAATCTTTCTTTTGGGGCCAGCTCACACGGAAAAGTGGAAAAAGAAAAACTATTTCTACGTGGGAACTGAGGTAAGTCTCTATATGGGAACTTAGATAAGATTATGAAAGAAGTAGGGAAGGTGGGAAAGATAAATTTTAAAAGTGTAATCAAAACAGTATAAAGCATATAAAAAACAGCTAGAATTATATCTTTCTTCAGACAATCCTTCACTGAGAATTCAGGACAAAGTAAATTAGATTTCTGAATCTCAGAAAGACACAAACAGATCATCAGAATATTATAGTTCTGAGAGATGGGGGGTTACTGAAAGCCTACACTAAATTCTAATTTGACAGTGATTAACCTATTTCCCAAACCCCCAAAACTGATGGGCTGACAAGAAAGTTCTGATTATTGTTTTCCTCTTGGGGTGTGTTAATCACAGCAAAAAAAAAAGCAGCTGAGTTGAGGCTCCTATTTAACTGATACTAAAGAACAGACAGTGATCTCAAACTCAATCTTTTAGAGACCAAAATGTCTCTAATTATCTCAAAATATAACAAAATTATTAATACCAATATTTAAAATACATATTTTATCCAAATGTCATGTATTTTAACATATTAGGAATAGAACAAGGGGATATTATGATATTTTAAATATGCAACACTCTCACTACACTTTGTATATCATGATTTTCCTCACGAAATGTTAAACCATCCTGAGGTCAGCAGAAATAACAACAAAATAATTGCACCACCATTCTTTTATTTCTGTTAAAAACCCTCATACAGACTAGGCACACTGACTCACACCTGTAATCCCAGTGCTTTGAGAGGTGGAGGGGAAGGATCGCTTGAGCCAGGGAGTTAAAGACCAGCCTGAGCAACATGGTAAGACTTTGTCTTTACAAAAATCCAAAAACTGCCTGGGTGTGGTGGTGTATACCTGTGGTCCCATCTACCTGGGGGTCTGAGGCAGGAGGATCGCTTGAGCCCAGGAGTTTGAGGCTGCACTGAGCTATGATGCACCACTGCACTCCAAACTTGTGACAGAGTGAGACTCTGTCTCAAAACAACAAAAACAACACCTTCCCTATAGAATAACAGCCTTGTTTGCCACAAAAGGAAATAATTGTGATCACATTTGCAGGAAATAAAGAACAAGGTCACTATGTTTAAAACCTTATAAACTGTTTAATAATGCATACAATGGGCTCCATCTAAGGAGAGTTGATATTGATCTATATAGTCATTAAGAGGAAGGAGAGAAACTAAAAGAAAAAAATTTCCATTAAAGACTGGTAAAATTGGAAAATCATAGGAATATGGAATCTTATGGGTGGGGGGACCTGCCCACACATAAAGAATTTATTTATTTGGAAAACAAATTCAGTGGAAATGTTAAAAGACACAAATAGTACACCTGCCCAAAAAAGAACATTCATAGCTTTTAAAAATGCTTTAAATTTATAAGGTAATGAAAATAACAATGATGGCCTTTCCATTCTTTAGGCACAGTCATTCAAGTTGGCATATAACTTTGTTTAAAACATCTTAGTCTTTACTCATATTTCTTCATTTTTAGTGATAGTTAATTCTTTGAGAGATTTATCTCCTCAAAGCTTTGACAATTTAGACATCCACAGGTAAGTTCCTTAAAAATTAAAATAGTTCTACTTTGAAAGACAAAGCAAACAAAGTTTCTGGGGACCTTAAGTAAATAAATAAAAATAGTAACAATGCAATTTATGAAACAGTCATTTTGTCTGAGATGGGAAATGATTATCTGGAAGAAGGAAAATAAACCTCTTACATGAGTTTAGTACAGAGTTTCCCATTTATCTGCTGCCACATGATTCAGATGTTCAAACAATAGTCTACTTCCAATACCTCTCATGATATCCAGCACTTTTCAGAATGAGTAATGCTCCCAACTAAGAATCACTAATTCTTTAAAAATTTTGAACTGAAATATACTAATAGAAAGTATCACATTCAAATTCTACCTCTTTTATAACTTAAACATAAGGCCCTAGACATTTTTCCCTAGAAAGTTTTCGGAGCCAAAGTTTATGAAGTTTCTTTCAAAAGCATTGCTGATTTCTTTCACTACCATCAAAGGTAACATCATTTATATCCAGAATTCAGGTATACAGAAGTTTTAACAACAGAAAACAAGGCCAAAGAATTATTCTACAGTGACAAAAGGGTATCACATAATTTACAATAATCACTGCCAGTTTTTCAGGGCTTTCCATGGGCTTGGATAAACTACTCTGCATGCATTTTTTCACTTAATTTATTTAACAACCTTATGAGGCAGCTGCTATATTATCCCTACACTTCAGGTAAAAAATCAGGAATATGGGCCGGATGCAGTGGCTCATGCCTGTAATCCCAACACTTTGGGAGGCAGAGGCGGGCAATCACCTCAGGTCGGGAGTTTGAGACCGGCCTGACCAACATGAAAAAACCCAGACTCTACTGAAAATACAAAATTAGCCAGGCATAGTAGCAGATGCCTGTAATTCCAGCTACTCAGGAGGCTGAGTCAGGATAATCACTTGAACCCAGGAGGTGGAGGTTGCAGTAAGCCAAGACCGCGCCACTGCACTCCAGCCTGGGCCATAAGAGCGAAACTCTGTCAGAAAAAAACGGTTAGAATAAATGAATTCAGCAATGTAGTAAGATACAAAGACAATACAGGAAAATCAGTTGCATTTCTATACACAAAACAATGAACAATCCAAAAAGGAAATTACGAAAGTTATCCCATTTTCAGTAGCATCAAAAAGAATTAACTTAGAAGGTTGGGAAAAGGGTTAACAACAACAACAAAATTTTTTAATTAAAAAAAAATTAATGAATTAACTTAGGAATTAACCAAAGACGTAAAATATCTGTACGATGAAAACTATTAAACACTACTGAAAGAAACCAAAGACATAAATAAATAGAAACACATCCCATAATCATAGAAGTCTTAATACTGTTAAGATACCAATACTACCCAAAGCACTCAACAGATTCAATGCAATCCCGATCAAACCTCTAATGATTTTTTTTGGCAAAATTAGAAATGCTCATCCTAAAACTTAATATAGAATTTCAATGGCCAAAACAACCTTGGAAAAGAAAACAAAGCTGGAGGATTCACGCTTCCTGATTCCTATTACAGAGCTACATTAATCAAAACAGTATGGTACTTGCACATAGTCAGACATATGTCTAATATTCAAAAGAATATGAATAGAGAGCCCCGAAATAAACCTGCATATATACAGTTAAATGATTCTATACAAGGGTGCCAAGATCATTTAATGGGAAAGAACAGTCTTTTCATCAAACAGTGCTAGGAAAACTGGATATCTACATAGAAAACAATAAAGTTGGAGCCTAATATAACACCATATACAAAAATGAACTCAAAATGGATCAATGACCTAAATGTAAGACCTGAAAGTACAAAATTCTTAAAAGAAAACATCGGGCAAAAGCTTCACAACATTGGATTTGGCAGTGATTTCTTGGATGTGACACCAAAGGCAAAAGCAACAACAGAAAAGACAAAGGGGACTTCATGAAAATTAAAAACTTTTGTATGTCAAAAGGCACTATCAGCAGACAGAATGGGAGAAAATATTTGCAAATGATATATCTGATAAAGGATTGATATCCAGAATGTATAGAGAATGCCTAAAACTCAACCACTAAAAAACAAAGAACCCAATTCAAAAATGTGTAAAGGACTTGAATAGACATTTGTCCAAAGAAGATATATGATGGCCAATAAGCACATGAAAAGATGCTCAACATCACTAATCATTAGAGAAATCCAAACAAGGAGATAACCACTTCACACCCATTAGGATAGCTATTATCGAAAAAAGTAGAAAATAAGTGTTGTCAAGGATGTGAAGAACTGGAACCCTTATGTACGGTTGGTAGAATGTAAAATGGTACAGCTACTATGGGAAACAATATGGCAGTTCCTCAAAAATTTTAAAACAGAATTACCATGTGATCCAGCAATTCCCTTTCTGAGTATATACCCAAAAGCAGGGTCTCAAAGAGATACTAGTACATCTATGATCATAGCAGCATTATTCACAATAGCTAAAACATGAAAGCAACCCAAGTGTCCATCAACAGATGAATGGATAAGTAAAATATGACATAAAAATATACATTCAATAAAATATTATTCAGCCTTAGAAAGGAAGGAAATTCTGACATATGCTACAACACGGATTAACCTTGAGGACATTATACTGAATGAAGTAAGCCAGTCACAAAAAGACAAAATACTATATAATTCCACTTATGTAACATAGTTACATGGGTCCAAAATAATGGAGACAGAAAGTAGAATGGTGTATGGTAGGGATTGGAAGGAGGAGAAAATAAAGAATTACTGTCTAATATGTATAAACTTTCAGTTTTACAAGATGAAAAGACTTATGGAGATAAATGATGATAATGGTTACAGAATATTATGAATGTACGTAATACCCTGAACTATATACTTAAGAATGGCTACAATGATAAATTTTATGTTACACGTATTTTTTTTTTTTTTTTTTTTTTTTTTTGAGACGGAGTTTCGCTCTCGTTACCCAGGCTGGAGTGCAATGGCGCGATCTCAGCTCACCGCAACCTCCGCCTCCTGGATTCAGGCAATTCTCCTGCCTCAGCCTCCTGAGTAGCTGGGATTACAGGCACACACCACCATGCCCAGCTAATTTTTTGTATTTTTAGTAGAGACAGGGTTTCACCATGTTGACCCGGATGGTCTCGATCTTTTGACCTCGTGATCCACCCGTCTCCGCCTCCCAAAGTGCTGGGATTACAGGCTTGAGCCACCGCGCCCGGCACACGTATTTTATCACAATAAAAATTTTTAAGGCAGCTGGATATATGAGCCTAGAGTTCAGAGGAAGAAGTCTCAGCTTGAGATATAAATTTAGTTGTCATCAGCATATAAACAGAATATAAAGCCAAGAGACAGAGTGAGATCACCAAGGGCACAAGTACAAATAGACAAGAGGTCCAAGGACACAGAGCAGTTCAAAGTTTCAAGGTCATGGAAACGAGGACCAACCAAAGGAAATCGTAAAGAATGGCCAGTAAAGTATGAAGAGAACCAAGAGAAAGTGATATGTCCTGGAAGCTTTGTGAACAATGTTTGCCAAGAATGTGGGAAAGATTAACTGTCAAATAATGCTGATAGATCAAGTAAGGTAAGGGACAAACGCTGACCACTGGAAATAATCTGAAAGCCACTGTCAACCCTGGCAAGAACAGCGTAGACGTAGTGGAGGATAAATGCCTTACCAGCATGATTCCAAAGAAAATGGACACAGAGGAATGGGAGGCCATACATACAGATAAATCTTTTAGGAAGTTTTGCTCTAAACAGAAGCAAATAAATCAGCAATGCTAATAGAGAACATGAAGTCAACAGAATTTTATTTTTTATTTTTTGAGACAGAGTTTCACTCTTGTTGTCCAGGCTGGAGTGCAATGGTGCGATCTCAGCTCACTGCAACCTGTCTCCTGGGTTCGAGCGATTCTCCTGCCTCAGCCTCCCAAGTGCTCAGATTACAGGCATGTGCCACCACACCTAATTAATTTTTTATTTTTAGTAGAGACAGGGTTTCTCCATGTTTGTCAGGCTGGTCTTGAACTCCTGACCTCAGGTGATCCACCCACCTTGGCCTCCCAAAGTGCTGGGATTTACAGGCATGAGCCACTGTGTCCAACCAACAGAATTTTTTTAATGACAGAAAAATTGTTACAGGATCCTTGGGGTGTTGCTTTTCTGGCCAGAAACGTCTGTGGCTAGTGGCACCCTTGCCTGAGTTTTGCTCGGGCCTGTTGGGCTCATTCTGCCTACTTGGCCTGGCAGGCTACACTCGGTTTACGCTACGAGCCTGGATCCCATGCCTGCCAAGGGCAACCCAGGTGTGGAGTGTCACAGGGTGTGTGAGCTAGCGAGCATGGGGTCCAGCCACTGAGCATAGGCATGCCACCTGCTGCAGCAGGGCAGGGAGCTCCAGGTACCAGCACAAGTGCCAGCTCTCTGTGAGGCTGTGGCTCAATCCGGCATACCGCAAGCAGCTTCCACAGCTGCCACTGGGTAACATGGTGGCACCTGGAAGCTTGGCACCTCCAGGAACTGCAGGGCCCCAAAGAGGGAGTCTCAGCCCTGGCTTGGGGAGCTCCAGGTCTGGGCTACTTGAAGGGCTGCAGCTCTTCTCTTCACCTGCAGTGTGGCAAGCAAGGGGCATGTTTCAGCCCTGTCTGTTTTACAGCTCCTTCACCCTTGCCATTCAGCAGGTCCCAAGTTCTTGTCCTGTGTCCAGGAAGAATGAAGTAGGCAAGTAAGTTGAGAATGAGCAAGGCAAAGAGGAGTTTTATTGAGTGACAATATCTCAGAGGAGGCCATGAAGTGGGTACCTCCTCTCTACAGGCAGGTCATTTCAACATCTGCTCAGCTCCCCAAGGCCTCTATGGGCCTCAGATGGGAGACAGCCAGCTGGACCATGAGCAGCCATGGGCAGGATTGGAAAAGGCACCACGAGTTCCCACTTCTGTCTATAGGGCTGAAGGTGGGGCCTTACCGGGGACCCAACCCCTTCCATCCAGAAACCTGTCTGCCTCCTGCTGCTGTTCATGGTGCCCAGGCTGTAGGTGCCAAGGGGTGCCTGCAGACCAGTGCTGAGCTGCCCTCTGCCCCCTATTGGCTTCTTTCCTATGCTTGTCAGCACCCAAAGTCCAGAGAGGGCCAAGGTGGCAGGAGGCTAGTGTGTCAAGAGCTTGGAACTGAGAGCAGGCACTTCCAAGCCTGCAAGTGCAGGGGACCCTTCCTGGGACCCCAAGAGTACAGGGATGCTTGGGTCCACAGCCATGGTTTGGGTGGCTGCAGCTGTGCCTGGGGGTGTCGGGGGTGGATTCCTACCTGCTCCATGGAGCAGGAGACCTGGGAGTGCAGCTGAGACTTGGGTGGCTGCAGCTATGCCCAGGAGAGCAGGGCTCCTGCCTGCTCCCCAACCCCACCAACAGCACAGGGAGGCCTGAGTCCACAGTCATGAGAAAGGATGGCATTACGTAATGGTGTAATGCTAGAGGGATCGATTCAACAAGAGCTAACTATCCTAAATATATAGGCACCCAACACAGGAGCACCCAGATTTATAAAACAAGTTCTTAGAGACCTACAAAGAGACTTAGACTGCCACACAATAATAGTGGGAGATTTTAACACCCCGCCGTCGATATGAGACAGATCAACGAGACAGAAAATTAACAAGAATATTCAGGACTTGAACTCAGTTATGGATCAAGTGGACCTAACAGACATCTATAGAACTCTCTACCCCAAATCAACAGAATATATGTTATTCTCAGTGCCACATGCCACTTATTCTAAAATCCACGGCACAATTGGAGGTAAAATACTCTTCAGTAAATGCAGAAGAGAAATCATAATAAACAGTCTCAGACCACAGTGCAATCAAATTAGAACTCAAGATTAAGAAACTCACTTAAAACCACACAACTACATGGCAATTGAACAACCTGCTCCTGAATGACTCCTGGGTAAATAATGAAAGTAAGGCAGAAATCAAGAAGTTCTCTAAAACCAATGAGAATAAAGAGACAACATGCTAGAATCTCTGGGACACAGCTAAAGCAGTGTTAAGAGGGTAATTTAAAGCACCAAATGCCCACATCAGAAAGCTAGAAAGATCTCAAATCGACACCCTAACATCACAATTAAAAGAGCTAGAGAAACAAGAGCAAACAAATCCAAAAGCTAGCAGAAAGCAAGAAATAACTAAGATCAGAGCAGAACTGACAGAGATAGAAACACAAAAAACTCTTCAAAAAATATCAACAAATCTAGGAGCTGATTTTTTAAAAAAAACTTAACAAAATAGACTGCTTACTAGACCAATGAAGAAGAAAAGAGAGAAGAATTAAACAGACACGATAAAAAATGATAAAAGGGATATCACTACTGACTCTACAGAAAAACAAACTACCAACAGAGAATAAACAACTCTATACAAATCAACTAGAAACTCTAGAAGAAATGGATAGTCTTGGACACATACAGCCTCCCAAGACTAAACCAGGAAGAAGTTGAATCTCTGAATAGACCAATAAAAGGTTCCGAAATTGAGGCAGTAATTAATAGCCTACCAAACAAAAAGCCCAGGCCCAGACAGATTCACAGCCAAATTCTACCAGAGGTACAAAGAGGAACTGGTACCATTCCTTCTGAAACTATTCCAAACAATTGAAAAGGAGACTCTTCCCTAACTCATTTTATGAAGCCAGCATCATACTGATACCAAAACCTGGCAGAGACATAACAAAAAAAGAAAACTTCAGGCCATTGATGCAAAAACCCTCAATAAAATACTGGCAAACCTCAATAAAACACTGGCAAATCAAATCCAGCAGCACATTAAAAAATGTATCCACCACGATCAAGTTGGCTTCATCCCTGGAATGCAAGGCTGGTTCAACATATGCAAATCAATAAATGTCATCCATCTCATAACAGAACCAATGACAAAAACCACGAGTATCTCAACAGATGCTGGAAAGGTCTTTGATAAAATTCAGCATCTCTTCATGTTAAAAACTCTCAATAAACTAGTTGTTGATGAAACATATCTCAAAATAATAAGAGCTATTTGTGACAGACTCACAGCCAATATCATACTGAATGAACACAAGCTGGAAGTATTCCCTTTGAAAACAAGAATGCCATCTCTCACGACTCCTTTCAACATAGTATTGGAGGTTCTGGACAGGGCAATCAGTCAAGAGAAGGAAATAACGGGTATTCAAATAGGAAGAGAGAAAGTAAAATTGTCTCTGTTTGCAGATGACATGATTCTATATTTATAAAACCCCATTGTCTCAGCCCAAAAACTCTTAAGCTGATAAGCCACTTCAGCAAAGTCTCAGGATACAAAATCAATGTGCAAATATCACAAGCATTTCTATACACCAACACCAGACAAACAGAGAGCCAAGTGATGAATGAACTCCCATTCACAATTGTGCAAAGAGAATAAAATACCTAGGAATACAGCTAACAAGAGATGTGAATGGCCTCTTCAAGAACTACAAACCACTGTTCAAGGAAATAAGAGAAGACACAAATAAATGAAAAAACATTCCATCTTCATGGACAGGAAGAGTCAATAGCATAAAAATGGTCATACTGTCCAAAGTAATTTACAGATTCAGTGCTATTCCCATCAAACTACCACAGACATTCTTCACAGAATTAGAAAAAAACTACTTTAAATTTCATATGGAATCAAAAAAAGCCTGTATAGCCAAGACAATCCTAAGCAAAAAGAACAAAGCTGGAGGCATCATACGACCTGACTTCAAACTATACTACACGGCTACAGTAATCAAAACAGCATGGTACTGATACCAAAATAGACATACAGACCAATGGAACAGAACAGAGACCTCAGAAATAACACCACACGTCTACAACCATCTAATCTTGACAAACCTGAAAAAAAAAAAAAAGCAAGCAGCGGGGAAAAAATTTCCTATTTAATAAATGGTGCTAAAAACAAAAACAAAAACAAAAAAACTGGCTAACCATATGCAGAAAACTGAAACGGACTCCTTCCTTACATTTTATACAAAAATTAACTCAAGAAGGATTAAAGACTTAAATGTAAAACCCAAAACCATAAAAACCCTACAAGAAAACCTAGGCAATACCATTCAGGACACAGTCATGAGCAAAGACTTCAAAACGAAAATGCCAAAAGCAACTGCAATAAAAGCCAAAGTTGACAAATGGAATCTAATTAAACTAAAGAGCTTCTGCACAACAAAAGAAACTATCATCAGAGTGAACATGCAGCCTACAGAATGGAGAAAAATTTTGCAATCTACCCATCTGACAAAGGTCTAATATCCAGAATCTACTAGAAACTTAAAACAGATTTACAAGAACAAAACAAAAAACACCATTAAAAAGTGGGCAAAGGCCAGGCGCGGTGGCTCAAGCCTGTAATCCCAGCACTTTGGGAGGCCAAAGCGGGTGGATCACAAGGTCAAGAGATCGAGACCATCCTGGTCAACATGGTGAAACCCTGTCTCTACTAAAAATTTACAAAAATTAGCTGGGCATGGTGGCGCGTGCCTGTAATCCCAGCTACTCAGGAGGCTGAGGCAGAAGAATTGCCTGAACCCAAGAGGCGGAGTTTGTGGTGAGCCAAGATCGCGCCATTGCACTCCAGCCTGGGTAACAGGAGTGAAACTCTGTCTCAAAAAAAAAAAAGAAAAGAAAAGAAAAGAAAAGTGGGCAAAGATGAACAGACACTTCCCAAAAGAAGACATTTATGTAGTCAACAAACACATGAAAAAAAGCTCATCACTGATCACTAGAGAAATGCAAATCAAAATCACAATGAGATACCATCTCATACCAGTCAGAATGGTGATTATTAAAAAGCCAAAAAGCAATAGATGCTGGTGAGGCTGTGGAGAAATAGAAATGCTTTTACACTGTTGGTGACAAATATAAATTAGTTCAACCATTGAAAGACAACAGTGTGGTGATTCCTCAAGGATCTAGAACCAGAAATACCATCAAACCCGGCAATCCCATTACTGGGTATACACCCAAAGGAACAGATATCATTCTACTGTAAAAACACATGCACACATATGTTTACTGTAGCACTATTTACAATAGCAAAGACCTGGAACCAACCCAAATGCCCATCAATGAAAGACTGAATAAAGAAAATGCAGTACAGGTGTGGTGGCTCACACCTGTGGTCGCTTGAGGTCAGGAGAGTGAGACCAGCCAGGCCAACATGGTGAAATGCTGTCTCTTCTAAAATTACAAAAAAATTAGCCAGGCATGGTGGTGCATGCCTATAATCCCAGCTACTTGGGAGGCTAAGGCAGAAGAATCACTTCAACCCAGGAGGCAGAGGTAGCAGTGAGCCAGGATTGTGCCACTGCACTCCAGTCTGCGCAAAAGAGCAAGATTTCATCTCAAAAAAAAAAAAAGAAAGAAAGAAAGAAAGGAAAGGAAAGGAAAATAATGTGGTGCATAAACACATAAACATCATGGAATACTATGCAGCCATAAAAAGGAATGAGATCATGTCCTTTGCAAGGAGGGACATGGATGAAGCTGGACGGCATCATCCTCAGCAAACACACGAACAGAAAACCAAACATCACATGTTCTCACTAGTAAGTGGCAGTTTAACAATGAGAACACAGGGAGGGGAACAACACACATGGGGGCCAGTCGAGGGGTTAGAGGGGCAACTGGAGGGAGAGCATTAGGACAAACAGCTTAAAACCCAGGTGACAGGTTGACAGGTGCAAACCACCATGGCACACACATACCTATGTAACAAACCTACATATTTTACACTTGTATCCCGGAACTTAAAGTAAAATTTAAAAGAAAAATTACCCTGTTTTATATACTAACAAGAACAGAGGAAGGGAGCACTTGGCCCAACCTTGAGGATTAAGTGGATTCGGAAGGAGCTGTCCCATGCTGAATCATAAAGGCTGAGTAAGAGTTAGTCAGGGGAAGTAGGGAGGGGACTGAAACATCAGGAAAAACAAAGGTAAGAAACAACATAGTGTGGGGTTGGTGGGGGGAATCAACAGGACTAGTATGTGATGTATGAGAAGGAGAATGACAGGAGAATGACAGGCTAGAGAGATAAGCAGTCACCAAGCCTTTTAAGACATATCATGCAGTACAACCTTTATCATACAGAGACCTTGCTACTATAGGGTACAGGCAGGGAAGTACTGAGATCAAACTGGTATTTCATTGAATGAAGAAGTACCTGGAGGAGTGCTAGACTAAAGGGTTGAAGAGCAGTTAAGAGGCTACTGAAATAAGTAATAAGGCACTGAATTAGGACAGTGTTAGAATAAAAGGCACTTAGTGACAGAAATTTTGTGTTCAGTGATAAAGGCAGCAGTTGGTTGCTTGGGCTACTGGACAGATAATGCTAGTTTCTGTGTTTGGAAATACTAGAGCAAGGGTGGATAGTGAATAAATCACTTCAGTTTTGGATATGTTGCTTTTAGATTCACTGTAGGACATCTAGTGAGTAAAGGTAAGCTGACAGGCAGAAAATTAAGACTTCAGGGCTCAATATATCTAAAAAGCATCCACATTTGAGTGGTCACCAAACTTATTCTAATATATGAAATGATCCAAAAATAACACAGGGAAACAATGACTGAACATTTAGGAACACACATTTGAGGAAAAGCCAGTGGAAAAAATGCTTGAAGGAATTTCACATAGTCAAAAAGTTATAAGGAAAATCAGGAAAAGTACCATCCAAGAGGCCAGGGAAACAGCTAAGGGCTAATACCTCTCTCTACCAGTATACAAAGAGAAACCATAAGGACTTGAAAAACCCAACAGAGATCACAAAAGATCAAAAAAAGTCACATCAAATAACAGTCTAGACTCTCTAACTCTGTTGTATTAACTTTTCAAAAATTAGCAGAACCTAATGGGACATCTCTTTCTGAGGTCTTAAAGTAGTGAAGTCAATCTGAGTACAGAAGAGTAAAAGGACCAAACAAAGATGTACCCCTACCTATAGGAGATCATTTACAGTGATAGATTATTTACAGCGAAGAAAACCATTGATAACTGTAGTAAATTGGCACTACATATTTTATTTTATTTTATTTATTTATTTTGAGTCAGAGTTTCACTCTGTTGCCCAGGCTAGAGTGCAGTGGCCTGATCATAGCTCACTGCAGCCTCAACCTCCCAGGCACAGGCGAGCGTCCTACCTCAGCCTCTCAGGTAGCTGAAACTACAGGTGCACATGACCACACTCAGCTAATTTTTGGTATTTTTTGTAGAGATAGGGTTTCACCATGTTGTCCAGGCTGGTCTCAAACTCCTAGACTCAACTGACTTCCTGCCTCAACCTCCCAAAGTGCTAGGATTACAGGCGTAAGCCACCACACCTGGCTAACGTACTTTTTTTTTTTTGAGATGGAGTTTCACTCTTGTTACCCAGGCTGGAGTGCAATGGCGCAATCTCGGCTCACCGCAACCTCCGCCTCCTGCGTTCAGGCAATTCTCCTGCCTCAGCCTCCTGAGTAGCTGGGATTACAGGCACGCGCCACCATGCCCAGCTAATTTTTTGTATTTTTAGTAGAGATGGGGTTTCACCATGTTGACCAGGATGGTCTCGATTTCTCGACCTCGTGATCCACCCACCTCGGCCTCCCAAAGTGCTGGGATTACAGGCTTGAGCCACCGCACCCGGCTGCTAACGTACTTTTAATAAGTCAAAACTTGGCCAGGCCCGGTGGCTCATGCCTGTAATCCCAGCACTTTGGGAGGCTGAGGCAAGTGGATCATGAGGTCAGAAGTTCAAGGCCAGCCTGGCCAAGATGGTGAAACCCCATCTCTACTAAAAATACAAAAGTTAGCTAGGCAGGCGCCTATAATCCCAGCTACTTGGGAGGCTGATGCAGGAGAACTGCTTGAACCCAGGCAGCAGAGGCTGCAGTTAACTGAGATTGAACCACTGCATTCCAGCCTGGGTGACACAGGGAGACTTCGTCTCAAAAAAAAAAAAAAGTCAAAACTTATTGTCAAGCACGATAAAATGAATAGAGCATTTTAAAACTATATCATTCCTGATTTCTTTTTTTAAAAATTTATTTATTTATTTATTTATTTATTGCATTTTAGGTTTTGGGGTACATGTGAAGAACATGCAAGATTTTTGCATAGGTACACACATGGCAGTGTGATTTGCTGCCTTCCTCCCCTTCACCTAAACCTGATTTCTTTTTTTTTTTTTTTTTTTTTTTTTGAGGCGGAGTTTCGCTCTTGTTACCCAGGCTGGAGTGCAATGGCGCAATCTCGGCTCACCGCAACCTCCGCCTCCTGGGTTCAGGCAATTCTCCTGCCTCAGCCTCCTGAGTAGCTGGGATTACAGGCACGTGCCACCATGCCCAGCTAATTTTTTGTATTTTTAGTAGAGACGGGGTTTCACCATGTTGACCAGGATGGTCTCGATCTCTCGACCTCGTGATCCACCCGCCTCGGCCTCCCAAAGTGCTGGGATTACAGGCTTGAGCCACCGCGCCCGGCTACCTGATTTCTTAAGTATCACACATTATCGCCTCATTTATGACTTCAAGTAAACTCAACTACTGACAATATAAATGTCTTACAGCCCTATGTAATAAGGAAAAGTATTTAAGCATGGATGATGTAAAAACCTATGCTAGTAATTAGATAAAAATACAAATACAATAAAAATATATCAGAAATGGAAAGAATCTTTGATGTTAGATGAAAAAAAGATGAGAAAAGGTGAAAATAGACAGAGCAAGGGTCAATTTCTGTTTCTTGCTTTTGGCTCTACTTTACCACTTTTTGGCAGACAACTTGCCAAATTAAAAAATCACTTAGCCGCGCATGGTGGCTCACACCTGTAATCCCAGCACTTTGGAGGCCGAGGCAGGCAGATCATGAGGTCAAGAGATCGAGACCATCCTGGCCAATATGGTGAAACCCCATCTCTACTAAAAGTACAAAAATTAGTGGGCCGGGCGTGGTGGCTCACGCCTGTAATCTAAGCACTTAGAAGGCCAAGGCGGGCGGATCATCTGAGGTCAGGCGTTCAAAACTAGCCTGACCAACATGGTAAAATCCCGTCCTAAAAAAAAAAAGAAAAGAAAAAAGAAAAAAAAAGTTAGCTGGGCGTGGTGGCGCACACCTGCAATCCCAGCTACTCTGGAGGGCTGAGGCAAAAGAATCACTTGAACCCCGGAGGCAGAGGTTGCAGTGAGCCGAGATTGCACCATTGCATTCCAGCCTGGCGACAGAGCCAAACTCCATCAAAGAAAAAAAAAAAAAAAACACTTACTCTTAGATGACTGTACTATGCTATACTAACTGGGAATGACTCACAAATGTTTGGTCCCACCCATACAGAAGAACTCTATAAGGAACTTTCAAAAAGACAACAGGAAGCATATTTTCAGATGAGCACCTAAAACAAAATCAGTAAAGAGTAGAAAGGACATGACCAAATTATTTACTTAAAATGGAAAAGTTAATTCAATTTTCTTGGAGTGAGGTGGGGGAAACTCCCAAGGTGTGAGTCATTGGATTAAAGAACAACTGAATTCAGGATTTAGCTGAGCTAGAAAAGCAGGATTCAGAACACAGCAGAGCAAGCATGCAGCTCTCTGGCCCAGAAAGAAAAAAAAGCCATGTTGGATTTGTGCCTCCAGAGTTTGAGTCAGAGAGAGAGAAAGAGAGTGGAAAGGAAGGCATCACCAGATTTGACTTCAGCACATAAAGAGAATCTAAAGCTGTTTTATCTTTTGGTTTATTTCTTCCTTTATTTATACACTACTAAAACACTGAAATTACATTCAAGGAAACAAAAATTAAAGTTATTTCAAAATCTTACACCTACAAGGATCTAGAGGGCTTTGCCACAGTGCTTGGCACATGGACTAGACCAACGAAGTTAGTATCATCACAACCTCTCTAGCATTAGCACTAATTTGATTTTGTTAATTTAGTATAACCAACAAATTTATAAAATATTTATTGCTGTAGTTACTAGCAAGAATGAATGAATGTGTATTCACTGAAGTATATGCATTTATGTTGAATAAATTGTAAATCGACTACTTAATTCCTTGGCCTATTTATCTTTAATAATCTTGATGGCCTTTGTTAATACTGAAAAAGGAATTTTATATATCTTACATATTCACTTTTCTGTCCTAATATATGCAAGCATGTCCAATTTCTATTAAAGAATTTTATATATCTTACATATTCATTTTTCTGTCCTAATATATGCAAGCATGTCTAATTTCTATTTTTGTCATTTTTCATGGAATCAAAGTTTTCAGTGTTTATTTAGATGTTCACTGCTTTTATTTGCCTTCATTTGGTTCTAGACTGTAACAGTTGCTCATCTACCAACAAATTCTGAAGTAGTTTTCATTATTACAGTCATACTGCATGCCTTAGAACGTTTCATTTACCTACTCCAATCACTGCACTTTAACTCTCTTATACCATTTAATTATGTATTTCTTCTCAAGTATAGTGCTATCATTCATTTTTTAAAGAAACTTTTTTGTGGCTAAGTAATTACATAAAATTAAATGGACTCCAGACAATTCTATTCCTAGGTACTTCTACCCAAGAAAAATGAAAGACACAAAGAATTGTACACAAATGTTCCTGCTAGCACTGTTCATAATAACCAAAAATTGGAAGCAATCTGAATGTCCATCAAACACTGTATAAACAAAATATAGTATAGCCACAGTAAAAATGAATTAATTATTGATAGATTTTATAACATGTATGAACCTCGAAAACACAATGCTAAGTGAAAGAAACCAGCCAGATACAAAAATTACATCTTATATGACATTATTTGTTTGAAATTTCTAAAATATACAAATCTATTACAGACAAAGAGCAGGCTGGCTGAGGTGGCTCAAGCCTGCAATCCTAGCACTTTGGGAGGCCAAGGCGGGTGGATTACTTGAGGTCAGGACTGCTAGACCAGCCTGGCCAACATGGTGAAACCCTGTCTCTATTAAAAATATTTTTTAAAAAAATAGCTGGGCCGGGAGCAGTGGCTGACGCCTGTAATGCTAGCACTTTGGGAGGCCGAGGCGGGTGGATCTCGAGGTCAAGAGATCGAGACCATCCTGGTCAACATGGTGAAACCTCGTCTCTACTAAAAATACAAAAAATTAGCTGGGCATGGTGGCGCGTGCCTGTAATTCCAGCTACTCAGGAGGCTGAGGTAGGAGAATTGCCTAAACCCAGGAGGCGGAGGTTGCGGTGAGCTGAGATCGAGCCATTACACTCCAGCCTGGGTAATAAGAGCGAAACTCTGTCTCAAAAAAATAAAATAAATTAAAATAAAAAATAGTGGGGCGTGGTGGCGCACATCTGTAATCCAAGCTACTTGGGAGGCTGAGGCAGGAGAATCACTTGAACCCAGGAGGCAGAGGTTGTAGAGAGCCGAGATCTTGCCATTGCACTGCAGCCTGGTCAGAAAGAGCAAAACTCCATCTCAAAGAAAAAACACAACGCAGATTAGTAGTTGCCTAAGGCTGGGGTTGGGATATGATATTAACTGTAAATGGCATAAGGAAATGTTTTTTGAACTAATGCAACTCTTTTACAATCGAATTATAGTGATGGTTGCAAATGTATAGAATTACAAAAAAAATCATTGACCTCAATCAAGTGACTTACATTTATAATAGGTGAATTTTATGAAATGTAAATTTTATCTCAAGCTGTTTTTAAGAAGCCAATGAACAGAGGAAGGATAAAAACAACAAAATATAAATACACACACACACACACACTTTAACCTTGAAATTTAAGTGATTAGATTTGTCACTGTTAAATGTAGCAAAAAGTATTTTAAATAATAAATATTCAGTGCTTCCAAAAGTGCCATAAAAGAAACTTTTCACAAGCGATCATCATGAGAATGCAAATTGGCACAACCTGTCTGGAAAGTGGTTTGGCAAGGGAATATTAAAAATGTGCCCTTTCATCTACTTCTGAGAATCTACCCTAAAGAAATAATTTTATAAATGAATAAAGATCAGGATACTAAGATACTGAGCAAAGCACAACTTATTTGGAAAAAAAAAAAAAAAAAAAGGAAAAACAATAAATATTCAACAATGGAAGAATGGGTAAGAAGATTACAGCTCATTCATGAATATAATGTTCCCTTAAAAACTGTCAGTGGGCCTGCAGCATGGTGCAGAGTATGACAACATCCTGGTCACTACTGCCTGCATCAGAGAGGAAGACACCCAACTCCCTTTCACCCTGTGTGGTGGGCTCACCCAGATGCCAGGTAGCAGAGTGCTGACAGCTTTCTGTAATTTTGCAAATGATGCAAACTTGAAATTAGGAAATGTGACCTCATTGGTTAGAAGAGGGCTCTCCTATCACAACAGTGCTCCAAGGAAGATGGACTCAAATATTGCAAGATGATGCAGAATGTTCACCAAATGTAATTAAAAATGGATCTTTCTGTTTATATAGCAAATCAGCTGTATAAACAGAAAA
This sequence comes from Saimiri boliviensis, assembly GCF_048565385.1. Taxonomy (NCBI): domain Eukaryota; kingdom Metazoa; phylum Chordata; class Mammalia; order Primates; family Cebidae; genus Saimiri; species Saimiri boliviensis. The sequence goes on from NC_133456.1 coordinate 4,090,701, forward strand.
TTATCCACATTTCTGTCATTTTTCTGATGTCAGGAAGATTGTTCGGATAAGGAGGAGGGGAAGGACCTGAAGCCAGGATAAATCCCACAGATCATCTCATCATGGCCTACTAGGCTCATGGCTTTAGCTTTACTCATGAACTTTCTGTCCCAGAAATTCTTGTAGAGCTTACAGGATAAAGAGCAGGTTGTGCTAAAGGGAAAGTAGGATCAATGCATATGTATGCCAAGAACTTCTACAGGAGCCATGGCATTGTCGAAGCTCAGGTCTCCTGGGAGCTGGTATTGGCTTGGCCTGTGAGTATAACAGAAAAGATGAGGTCTGAATGACTTTATATTTAAAGCCTACAATACAGATGCTTTGTGGAAATTATCTTATATTTTCATCTGTGAGAATAAAATTGCTATGGAATGAGAGCATCTGCGAGATAGCAGCACCTGCACTAATTACTAGAAGAGAGGCAATTTTGTACCTGGACTAAGGAAGGATAGGATGGATATTCTATGGGTCCATGAGACACCGAAGTATGCCTATTGTATATGTGGAAAGGGGATCATACTGATGAAGCTGCAGACTGATGAAGCTGCCAATATCAAGGCACAGTGTAAGTGATCCTGGAGTCAGTTGTACACAAGAAGAAATTCAAGAAGCAAGAGGACTGACTCTATTATGCTTCTCAAAGATAAAATGATATATAGCAATCTTGCCACTGTTAAGGAATGAAAGGATGGCCAGACATGGTGGCTCACACCTGTAATCCCAGCACTTTGGAAGGCCCAAGCAGGCAGATCACCTGAGGCCAGGAGTTTGAGACCAACGTGCCCAACATGGTGAAACCGTCTCTACTGAAAATACAAAAATTAACCTGGTGTGGTGGTGCATGCCTGTAACTCCAGCTACTCAGGAAGCCGAGGCAGGAAAATCACTTGAGCCAAGAGACAGAGAGGTTGCAGTGAGATGACTACATGATGCCACTGCACTCCAGCCTGGGTGACAGAGCAAGATTCCATCTCAAAAAAAAGAAACGAAAAGAATGAAAGGAAACTGATGTTGACACAACTGATCCCAAACTAACTTTGGAAGAATTAGGCCATTCATTACATTTATTGCATTTTGAAGTTTATAATGTAAATCAGTGGATCCAGTTTATTTTTGTTTTTTTTTTTTTTAAGACAGGGTCTTGCTCTGTTGCCCAGGCTGGACTGCAGTGGCATAAGCATAGTTCACTGTAATCTCAAATCTCTGGGCTCATGCAATCCCCCTGCTTTAGCCTCCAGAGTAGAATCAGATTTAGTTTAGCTCTCTTGTCAGGCGGGAGTGCAATGGCGCAATCTCGGCTCACTGCAACCTCCAACTCCCTGGTTCAAGTGATTCTCCTGCCTCAGCCACCCGAGTAGCTGGGATTACAGGCACGCACCACCATGCCCAGCTAATTAATTTTTGGTGTTTTTAGTACAGACGAGGCTTCACCATGTTGGCCAGGATGGTTTCGATCTCCTGACCTCGTGATCCACCTGCCTCAGCCTCCCAAAGTGCAGGGATTACAGGTGTGAACCACTGCGCATGGCAGAATCAGATCATTTTAAGGGACACTGTTAATTTATTATTATGTCTCAATGGAACATCCATGGTCAACTTTAAGAAACTTTGTATCCTTAACTTTGTTAAGAGAAATAAAACTCATAAAACAAGCAAACCAAAAAGCTCATAAATATGTTTGTACTATGGCATAAAATTAAGTTTTATAAATTAGGGGGAAAATGTAATGGGTTCCAAAGGTCCAGTGGTACAATAAAAATACATCGTCCTGATGTTCCAGAGCTCCCCAATTTTCCTTCACAGAAGCAAACATGTTATCAGCCTCTTATATAATCAAAAAATGAAACTTTTAACTGAAAAAAACCCAGCAAACACAAAAAGCTCAAAATGTTTAAAGGAAAAGCTCATAAATTCTTACATTCAGAAAGAAAAACATGTGGAGAGAAATAAAAATACTAAGTAATTAACAGGACCCAAGTTAGCAGAAGATACAAAAAGTACACATGAGGAATTTGGAGTCACTGAGTTAAATCTCTGCAACATGTAGGGTAGGAATTCTTTGACATCTATACTTATGCAAGCAACATCCTAAAATAAAATCCAGTTCTGAAGGCAAGAGACTTTCCTCCATCAATAGGTCACAAAGCTGTCTTGGGCTGGCTTTACCTAATTGTCAAGCCAGAAGACACACTATCTCTCTCCTGTAATGAATTAGTAAGGTTTATTTAATGAACAAAAGTTATTACAATTAGCAGAGAATATCCTTTAACATCTGTTATAAGTATCCCTTAACATCTGTTATTGTATCCCTTAACTGTGACAAACTCCTACCTTTTGATTCCTGGCAATGTTACTCTAACTTATACTCTTAACACAGAAATGATGACTGGACTCCTGCATTGGGCTGCTTCTACAGCTACACCATGCAGAGATGGGGAGAGTTTCTGAAGATCTAAGAATAAATATATTAAAATACAATTTCCATTCTTAACCCTATAAGGAAATAATATAGTCATTTTTATTATGACTGCAACTATAAACTGAGTGAGGTACTCTAGAGTGACTTGCTCACCAACATTTCCAAAGCAATATAATAACTGAGTCACTATTCACGAAGACTTAATTATCTCATACAGTCAGTGAAATAAAATAATATTATAAAAGTAACATTTCTACAGTCTTTGTTCAGAGTTCCAAAAGTGAATTTCAATATGGTTGCTGACTCTGAAAGTCATTTTCAGATTTATCTCTTAATAGCATTTGGCTACATTTCTTTTTCTGGGATTAAGTTAAATAACCTTTCTGCATCAATTGAGTTAAACTAGAGGTCATGCTTTACCAATTTTTTGCTTAGTTAACACTATAATGTTAGCTTTTCCTAGAATGGGCCAGTCAACTGAGCTATAACATATATTCTCTTGGGTTTTATGCCATTTCCTAATTTTAAAATTAAAACATCAGTTGAAGAAAAATAGCTACAACCTAGCAGCCCCTGCAACTTAGATTAAGCTGCATACATTAGCTTCAAAACAGAGTCAGAAAACACTCTAGAAAATCAAGTATGAGACTTTTAGTGCTAAAAAGGTCTACAAAATACCCTCATCAATGAGGTAACTTAGGGCCTCAAAGAAGCTGTCTTTATAAGAACCAGACAAGTAAACAAAGCCAAGTCCAAAGTCCAAAATATTCCACTTCACAAATAGCCTCAGAAATCCTGAAAATATCTAAATAAAAAATTAAACTTTCAAATGACAGACAAATTTAATTTAAGAAACCACCCACTTGACTAAAAATATTCTTGGTAATAAATGACTGCTTTGAAAGGATCTGACATATAGGCCAGGCACAGTGGCTCACACCTGTAATCCCAGCACTTTGGAGGCAGAAGTAAGAGGATCACGAGGTCAAGAGATTGAGACCATCCTGGCCAACACGGTGAAACTGTCTCTACTAAAAATACAAAAACTAGCTGGATGAGGTGGTGCGTGCCTATAGTTCAATCTACTTGGGAGGCTGAGGCAGGAGAATCGCTTCAACCTGGGAGGCAGATATCGCAGTGAGCCAAGATTGTACCACCGCACTCCAGCCTGGTGAGACTCCATCTCAAAAAAAAAAAAAAAAAAAAAAAAAAATCTTAGTATCTTACATACCAATAAAACTAGTTAATATTTCTTTAGTCATCACTGTGTGCCATGCCATGTATGAAGGCCTTTACATATATTAACTCATTTAATTCTCACAGCTGTATGAGGTATTATTATTATTATCTGCACTTTATAAACAACAACAACAACAAAAAACCCTAAGGCACTAAGAAGCTAAATTTCTTGCCAAAAGTCACCAAGGTAATAAGAGGTGAAATCAGGATATGAACCCATGCAGTGACCTCCATAGCTGTCATCCCTAATTCCTTACTCCTGACTTCTCTCATCTTTACTACTCTCCTATACTGTCTTTTTTATTTTAGTCCAACTCATCATTTTGCAGATAAGCAAAACTGTGCTCCTCAAGGAAGAGATAAAATTCATTCAAGGTTTATAACTATTTAATAACATAACTGGTACTAAACACAGGTTTCCTACTCACATTATGAGGCTTTCACCACATTTAATCTTTTTCAAAAATAATTTATTTTGTTTTTCTAACATTCCACTCTCCTGCTGTGTTTTTTTTTTTTTTTTTTTTTTTTTTTTGAGACAGAGTTTCACTCTTATTGCCCAGGCTGGAGTGCAATGGTGCAATCTCAGCTCACCACAAACTCCACTTCCCGGGTTCAAGCACTTTTTCTGCCTCCGCCTCCTGAGTAGCTAGGATTACAGGTGTGTACCACCACATCTGGCTAATTTTGTATTTTTAGCAGAAATAGGGTTTGTCCATGTTAATCAGGCTGGTCTCAAACTCCCAATCTCAGGTAATCTGCCTGCCTTGGGCTCCCAAAGTGCTGGTATTACAGGCCTAAGCCACCATGTCTGGCTTTTTATTTTATTTTATTTTATTTTATTTTTTAAAGATACAGGATCTCGGCCGGGCGCGGTGGCTCACGCCTGTAATCCCAGCACTTTGGGAGGCCGAGGCGGGTGGATCACGAGGTCAAGAGATCGAGACCATCCCGGTCAACATGGTGAAACCCCGTCTCTACTAAAAATACAAAAATTAGCTGGGCATGGTGGCACGTGCCTGTAGTCCCAGCTACTAGGGAGGCTGAGGCAGGAGAATTGCCTGAACCCAGGAGGCGGAGGTTGTGGTGAGCCGAGATCGCGCCATTGCACTCCAGCCTGGGTAACAAGAGCGAAACTCCGTCTCAAAAAAAAAAAAAAAAAAAAAAAGATACAGGATCTCGCTCCGACACCAAGGCTGGAAGGCAGTGGCACAATCATAGCTCACTGTAACCTCCAACCCCTGGGCTCAGGTGATCCTTCTGCCTCAGCCTCCCAAGAAGCTGGGACTATAGGCACATGCCACCATCTTTGGCTAATTTAAAAAAAAAAATTACAGAGACGGGATCCTACTATATTGCCCAAACTGGTCTCGAACTCCTGGCCTCAAGTGATCCTCTCACCTCAGTCTCCCAAAGTGTTGAGATTACAAGTATGAGTCATTGCATCCAGCCCTTGCCTTGAATTTTTAAAAAAAAATTTTAGAGACATACTCTACATATGGTTGTATTTTTGACATTTTCACTAATATTAACTCATGGCACTTGTATTTTCCCATGGCATTAAGTATTTTTGACAATGTGACTTAATGACTATATGACATTTCATAAATTTCATTAATTTACTTAACCACGTGTCTACCGACTATATGTGGTTAATTTTTTTACAATTAGCCTCTGTGATGAAACTGTTATACACACATGTTTATGTAACATCTCTGATAATGTTCTTAGATTAGGTCTCTAGAAACGGCATTACTGTGACTTAAAGGGTATAATAATAACTAATACTTACATGGTGATTACTATTGCCAAACCATTCTAAGTGCTTTGCAGATATTCTAAGTTATACATATCCACAGATATTCTAAGTGCTTTACAGCTATATCCTAGCTAATCTTTGCAACAATCCTATGAGGGAGGAAAAGAAGATCCAGAGAGAACAAGTGACTTGTCCAAAATAGGCCAGGAAGTAGCACAGCCACAATTCACGCCCAGGTAGCAATAACGAAAAGATAACTCAAATTTTCAAATGGATATAAATCAGTATTTCTCCAAAAAAAATACATACATATCCAATAAGGAGACAAAATGATGCTCAATTATTAGTCACTAGATTATCAGAATATCAGTCATTAAGGAAATACAAATCAAAATCACTAGATACCATTTCATACCCATTTGATGGCTACAAAAAAGACTGACATTAAGAAGAACTGACCAGGAAGTAGAGAAATTCCTGGTGGGAATGGTATAGGCACTTTGGAAAACATTTTGGCAGTTCCTCAAAATGTTAAAAAATGGAGTTACCATATGACCTAAGAATTCCATTCTAAGGTATGTACCCAAGAGAACTGAACATAAATTCACACAAAAGCTTGTACACAAACTTTCATAGTGACATTATTCATAACAGCCAAAAATAGAAAACAGAAACTCAAATGTCCATCAGCTGATTACTGGATAAATAAAATGTGGTAGCTATTTCTACAATGGAATTTTATCCAGCAATGCAGTATTTATATAAACTGCAACTTATAGCCAGGTGTGGTGGCACGCGCCTGTAGTCCCAGCTATTAGAGAGGCTGAGGCAGGAGAACCACTTGAACCCGGGAGGCAGAGGTTGTAGTGAGTGAGCTGAGATTTGGCACTCCAGCCTGGGTGACAGAGCGAGATTCTGTTTCAAAAACAAAACAAAACAAAAACTGCAACTTAGAGGAAGCTTGAAAATGCTAAGTGAAAGAAGCCAGAAAAAAAAGACCACATGTTGTATCATTCCATCTATACAAAATGTCCAGACAGGCAAATCTACAGAGGCAGATTGATTGGTGGTTGCCAGTGTCTGGAGGGAGGAGAAAATACAGAGTGACTGCTAATGAATAAAAGGTTTCTTTTGGGGTGATGAAAATGTTCTGGAATTAGGCGGTAGTAACAGATGCACAATTTTTGAATATACTAAAGACCACTATAGTGTATACTTTAAAAATGAACTAAAATGGTTGAGAAATTCATAAAGAAAACATAAATTTTGAAATAAAGTGCTTCTAACTGGTAACTTAAGATTTTAAATATATGAATTTTTGAGAGAGAATCGGGACAGTAAAAGCCAAAGGAGAAAGACAAAGTCTTTGTGGTAACTACAGACAATGGAGACAAAGATGGAAATGTCAAAACTGTCAGAAAATTAAGAACCAAGAAGTTCTATTGAAACACATACTAAGAAGTTAGAAAAGTGAGTTTCAGAATAGGGAGAAAAAAAAAATAATAGCCACCAAAACTAAATTACCAAATGACTCATCTAAAAAGTTTCCTGATGACTTTAAAAAACAATTTGTTGCCGGGCGCGGTGGCTCAAGCCTGTAATCCCAGCACTTTGGGAGGCTGAGGCGGGTGGATCACGAGGTCAAGAGATCGAGACCATCCTGGTCAACATGGTGAAACCCCGTCTCTACTAAAAATACAAAAAATTAGCTGGGCATGGTGGCGCGTGCCTGTAATCCCAGCTACTCAGGAGGCTGAGGCAGGAGAATTGCCTGAACCCAGGAGGCGGAGGTTGCGGTGAGCCGAGATCGCGCCATTGCACTCCAGCCTGGGTAACAAGAGCAAAACTCCGTCTCAAAAAAAAAAAAAAAAAAAAAAAAAAAAAACAATTTGTTGTTTTTCAGAAAGGGTCTCTCTCTCTCTCTGTGTCACCCAGGCTAGAGTACAGTACATCCAACACATCTCATGACAGTCTCAACCCCTTGGGTTCAAGTGATCCTCCCATCTCAGAGTCCTCAGTAGTTGGGACTACAGGAACACACCATCACATGAACCCAGCTAATTTTTATTTATTTTTTAATTTTTTATGTTTTTACCAGAGAGACGGGATCTCACTTTCTTGCCCAGGCTGATCTTGAAATTCTGGGCTCAAATGATCCTCCCACCTCAGCCTCCCAAACTATTGGGATTACAGGCATGAGCCATCACACCAGCTTTAAAAAATAATTAAGCAAAGGTTTACCCGTCAGAAAGGAACAAGGTTAAAAATGTAAGTATATAATCTAAATTTATTAAACTGAAGGAGATATGGGCATATTTCACCAAATGTTAGTAATTGAGGACAAAACTAAAATTTAACTAGAATACTTTGGAACTGTATGAAAGTATTGCTTTTGCACAGTAAATTTATAAGACAAATTAATTATGCTGGATTTGCTGTCAATATTTCAGAAGCACTCTCATTTGTTCCAAATAGGCTGAGGTAATGACGAAAGATGGATGACGGCATACTGAAGGATAGAATGTCAGCTCCATGGAGACAGAAACTTTTGTTTAATCAATTATATAATTGACCTCAGCACACAGGAAGTACTCAATAACACTAGCTAACTGAATCAACAGCACTTTGAAATCTATAAAATATTATACATATGTTTTAGAAATTCGTATCTAGAAATGAAATGTAAATGAATAAAAAAAGTCAGTGATATCTTAGACCTAAAACTAGAGTTTAAGGGAAGAAAAGAATTAACATCAAAATACTGCACTGATTGGAAGAACATAAGAAGCCTACAGGATGTAGTGGTGTTTGCCTGTAGTCTTAACTACTTGGAGGCTGATGTGGAAGGATCACTCGAGCCTAAGAGGTTTTTTTCCCTTGAGACAGGGTCTCATTTATCACCCACGCCACAGTGCAGTAGCCTGATCTTGGCTCACTGCAACCTCTGCCTCCTGGACTTAAGTGATCCTCCCACCTCAGCCTCCCAAGTTGCTAGGACCACAGGTGTGTGCCACAACACTCAGCTAATTTGTTCAATTTTTTGGTAGAGATGGGGTTTTGCCACGTTGCCGAGGCTGATCTCAAACTCCTGAGCTCGAGCAATACACCCCTCTTGGCCTTCCAAAGAGCTGGAATTATAGGCGTGAGCCACTGCACCTGGCCAAAATCCAAGAGTTTGAGTTCAGCCTGGGCAATGTAATGTAGCCCAGACTTTAAAAATCTCTTTTAAAAAATTTAAAAACCTACATAACTTGCTTGTGTTGTCAAATGTTTAAACATATTAATAAATTTTGCAAATGTTTTACACTGTCAGTATTATAAAAATATATAAATGAGTCTATACATTTCTAAAAAGTTAACTATTTAAATGGTAAAAATACTTATACACTTAGAATTCATCATGGTCAATTTAAAGGAACACACAATGTAGAATATAAAATCCCCTATAGATGAAGATATAATTTAAGTGAAACAGAATTGACAACCAATACCAAGGAGATCTAAGGAGAAAATATAAAACCTAACTGTTAAAGCTATTCAATATAAATTAAACTAACAACAATAAACACAGAAGCAAATAAGACAGTCTGCCGACTTAAAAGAATTCAGGCAAATATGACAACACATTATTAATATGCTGTCACATTTATCACTGTTAATAGTTTTTTAACCAGGTTTTTACTTTTTAGGTAAGGACAATTTCTAACAATGACCTTTTCAGCTAATATAAGTTTACATGGAGAAGAAGATAGACCATTGCTCTTAATCAATATACATATAAAAAGTATAAATAGTAAAATCAATACCATCAAAATAAAGGTGTTTTATATAAAAATATCACTAAGAAGACTGCAACTAAATATTTACTCAACACAATTATTACAAAATTTTGTTCCTCCAAAGTGCTCTATTGTTAAAGATAAATGTCACTAGTTAGCTCATTACACTTCTTTTTAAGTAAGATACTTGCAAATAACTGACATGCAATTAAAGCTGTAACTCAAGTTTAAACAATTCCCTTTGAACACGATAAAAAGACCACTGAAATGTCCTGGTATACTTCTTACATTTTAATATTGTTTTTTGATTTAGCTGTTAAGGACTTTAAAATATCAAGCAAAATTTGAGATCATTAATAGGTCATTAATAGTAATCTATTGAAATTAATGAATCAGTTTCAACTCCGAAGTTTAGTAAAAGATGTAAATTGGCTCAAATATAAGAGATCTCTACTATTCATTAAAATTACAATTTCACAATACTTAATCTGAGCAAATTTAGATCCTATGCAAAAAAAGCAAGTTTTGAGTTTTCTGATAAAATAGAAATTTATTTGATAGTTTATTGAAATTAACTTTAAAAGAACAGTCATAACTCAGAAAATTATTCATACCTTAACTTATTTTCCCCCTTCTCAAAATGTTTTTCAAGACCCTGAGAAATGTACACTGTTTCAGGGATGTTATCTTAGTAGCAGAGCCGGATTTACAATAAGGAAGTGACAGTGCAGATTCTGGGTTTTGACATACATGCTTTACCATAGAAAACATTGTGCAGTAAAGAATACTAAGGCTCAGAGATACTACATATACTAAATAAAATGATAGTTTTTTTTTTCTTTCTGAGACGGAGTCTCCATTCTGTTGCCCAGGCTGGAGTGAGTGGTGCAGTCGTGACTCAGTGCAACCTCTGCCTCCTGGGTTCAAGTGATTCTCCTGCCTCACTCAGCCTCCCAAGTAGCTGGGATTACAGGCATGCACCACAATGCCCAGCTAATTATTTTTGTATTTTTAGTAGAGATGGGGTTGTGCCATGTTGGCCAGGCTGGTCTTTATGAAGTTTCTTCTAGGCTCATCTGTGTACTTCCCTTGTAAAATCCAGTTTTATCAAAAGAACCTTGCTAAGTCAGTTTAGCCAGAACCCCCTCAACCTCGACATCTAATCATCCTGGATGTATGATCAGGTTCCTCATCATCTACCATCCCTCAGGTTATATCTGAACACCCTAGCCTGACCCACCAAGAATCCCATTAAGTCGGTTTAGCCAGAATCCCCTTACCCCTTATGCTTCCTCTTAGTAATTTTCTACCCAAAGACCCTCACACTTGTCTTTGCCTATAGATTCCTACTTGCCCATGCTCTATTCAGAGTGAGCCCGGTCTTCCTCAACTCTCACCTCACAACTCCTTCCCCTCACTCTCTGACTCCCCACTGTAGTGGTTTCTATACCTGTCTCAATGGTCCTGAATAAATCTTCCTTACCATGCTTTAACAAGTGTCACTGAATAATTTTTTCCTTACCAATGTCCCATTTGTACAAATTTATTCAACTCAGTAAGATTTCAATTTACATATAAGTCTACTAAGAAATTAATCTGGACAGAGAGTGCCTGACTTGTATTGCTTTTCTCATGCCACATTTCCCCCCATATACAAGGGCAGAACCACCACAGGCTCCTTGGCAATAGCAACAATTAAAACTGGGGGAAAAAACAAATGATCATCACTGAAATATACAAACACCTACCTTAACTTAATTACCCTCTGTATCCACTTATAGTATTGCATGCACAGAGGTGTTACATTCCCTAACTTACTGCCTTCTTAACTCACTGCCAATGAGCTTCCACATCCATCACTCTACTGAATAGCCAGCCCTGAAGCCACCAATGAGACAGAACTCTACCTGACAAGTCCAAGCACTACTTTCAACCTTATAATATGGCATTTGAGGGCTATTCACAACTCACTTCTCAAAACTCTCCCCTGCTTTGTACTTCACAAATCTAATCTCTCTTGGTCCTCCTACTTCTATGGATGGTCTTTTAAGTCTGCCTTCTTTTTTCCCTGCCAGCTGTTCAAATGTTGGTCATCCCTAACCATTCTTCCCAGCTTCTACTTTTCCAGTGATATACAAACTTCCCTAGGAGTGTATTTCCTGTAGCCTTCACTACATGGGCTGATAACACCCAAGTCTATCTCCCTCTAGGCAGATGATGTGGCTATATGTAAAGAATTTACCTCTAACAGTCTTTTTTATTATATCACTCTTCCACATTATCACCATGACTGCTATTCTAAAAACAAAGATTTAACCATGTGATTCTATTACTTAAAATCTTATCAAACTCCTCAATACCTGATCCTAAAGGAAAAGCAGCATGACATTGAAGTCCTTCAGGACTTGGTCCTAATCTACCTTTTCTGCCTCATCTCCCATCTTCTGTCTTGTATGATTCACAAAATAACTCAGGTTCTATAAAATATCACTATTTTAACTCCTTCATGTTATCACTCATGATATATATTAGTGTTGCGTAGAATGTACTTCCCCTCATTTGGATGACAAAGTCTTGCTCTTCTTTCAAGGCTTGTTTCAGCTGTCACCTCTGGAGAAACCATTCTAATCTTTCTTTCTTCACGGTCTCATCATTGTCATTTCATCCTAAAACATTTCAACTGCAGTTCATTTGACTAGTACCTTACCTTGGCAATATTTACAGTACTGAACTTATCCAGAGACATGTCCACTTACGTAGAATCTCTAAAAGCAAGGATCCTATCTTTCATTCCTGTATTCCAGTCAATGAAGATATTTATGCCACATAGGAGATGCTCAATAGAGATGCCCAGCCAGGCTCGGTGGTTCACGCCTATAATCTCAGCACTCTGGGAGGCTGAGGTGTGCAGATCACTTGAGGTCAGAAGTTCAAGACCCACCTGGCCAACATGGTGAAACCCCGTCTCTACTAAAAATACAAAAATGAGCCAGGTGGCTCACACATAAAAGGCATAAATTTTCAATTGTTCAGAAAATCCTATTTGTTAAAAAGGCTCATTCTCTCATGGTGTTAGAAAACTATGGTTACATTATGACTGGTGTAATCCCTAACCTATAAAACATTCGAGTTTTAAATTTTATGTAGATTAAGAAATGGGCTGGACATGGTAGCTCATGCCCGTAATCTCAGAGCTTTGGGAGGCCAAGGCAGGCAGATCATGGGGTGAGGAGTTCTAGACCAGCCTGGCCAACATGGTGAAACCCCCGTCTCTACTAAAAATACAAAAATTAGCTGGGCATGACGGCACACACATGTGATCCCAGCTACTCAGGAGGTTGAGACAGGAGAATTGCTTGAACCTAGGAGGCAGAGGTTGCAGTGAGCCACGATTGCGCCACTGCACTCCAGCCTGGGTGACAGAGAGAGATTCTGTCTCAAAAAAAAAAAAGAAATATACCTCAAATTCTCTAAAACCAAGTAATTGTTTATGTTTGCTAATTCTTGCAAACATTTTATTCTATAGCTGAAGTGCCTGTTTGTTTTACATTGCTCTAACAGATTACCACAGACAGAATACTTTACAAATATATTACATATAATTTCTGACAGTTCTGAGGGCTGAGAAGACCAACATCAAGATGCCAGCATCTGGTGAGGACCTTCTTGCTGCTCATACCATGGCAGAAGGCAGAAGGATAAGACAGCACAAGTGAGGGAGAGAGCAAGCAGACAGAACTCACTTCTATAACAAACCCACTCCCAAGATAACAACATTGATCCATGACCTAATAATCACCTCTTACTAGGCCCCACCTCCCAACACTGTTGCATTGGAGATGAAGTTTCCAACCCATGAACTATGGCAGACACATGCAAACCTTAACATTCTATCCTAACATCCAAAATTCATGTCCTTCTCACAATGCAAAACACATTGATTCTATCCCAATAATCTTAAAAGTCTTAACTCATTCCAACATCAACTCAGAAGTCCAAAGTCTCACTTAAATCAGATACAGGTGAGACTCAAGGCATGATTCAGCCGAAGTAATTCCCTCAAGTGTGAACCTGTTAAAACTGGTTATCAACTTCCAAAACACAGGGCACAGGCATAGGACAGACACTCTAATTCCAATTGAGAGAAATAGGTAAGAAAACCGGAGTAACTGGTCCCAACTAAGTCCAAAATCCAACAGGTAAAACAACAGTAAATCTTAAGCTGGGACAGGAATCTCCTTTGATGCCATGTCCAAAATCCTGGGCACACTAGGGACAGAGCTGGGCCCACTGGGGAAAGGGTTGGGCTCAGGAAAGGCCTCAGGCAGCCCTACCTCTATAGCATTCCAGTCTCAGTCCGCCCAGCAGCTCTCAAAAGTTGCAATTGTATGCCTGCAGCTTTCCAAGGCTGCAGTTATATGCTGGTGGCCCTATAGTTTTGTGGCCCTACAGTCTTGGGGCTGCCTCACTCCCACAGCTTCACTAGGCACTGCTCTAGTGGCACTTTCAGTGGTGGCTCTGCCTCTGCTACACATCTCTGTCTGGGACATCAGACAGAGGCTATCCAAGGCTATCCAGGACATCCTTTGAAATCTAGGTGGAGGCTGCCATGGCCCCACAGTTCTTGAATTTGGTGACAGAATTTTCACCAAGTGTGCACCATCGAAGTTATAGCTTGTACCTTTCAGAGCAATAGGTTCAGCAATACCTGGGCCCACTTGAGCCACAGCTGGGGCAGTGCTGCAACAGAATGCAGGGAATAGAGATAGGGGCAGCCCTTGGCATCGAGCCCATGAAAGGTGCCAAAAGGCACCCTGACTCGAAATTGTTCTGTCTTCCTAGAGGTCTGGGCCTGTGATGATAGGGATAACCTTGGAAGATCTCGGCTTCAGAGTCACTCTCCCATTTTCTTGATCATAGTACTTGGCTCCCTCCTATCCATACTAATCTCCTTAGCAAACAGTTACTTGGCCACATCCTTGGCTAGCTCTCTTAACATGTCTTTTCACTCCTTACATAGCCAGACTGCAAATTTTTCAAAATCTTTCTTCTTCTCTTTTAATTATAAATCTACCCTTAAGTCATCTTTTTCCTCTTGTATCTTATTGTTTGCAGTTACAAAGAGCCATGCAGCTCCTTCAATATTTGCTTAAAAATCTGTTCCGCCAGATTCCTAGCTCATCACTCTTAAATTCTGCCTTCCATAAAGAACTAGTCAAGGACACAATTCAGTCATGTTCTCTCCCACTTCTTAACAAAGACAACCTTTACTCCTGTTTCCAGTAAGATATTCCTCTCTTCCATCTGAGAGCTCATCAGAATGGCCTTTACTATTCTTATTTCTATGAATATTTTGATCATGAACACTTAGGTAATCTCTAAGGTATTTCAGATTTTTTTATACAGGGTCTCCCCTTCTTCAGAGCTCTCACCAGAATCACCCTTTAATGCTCCATTTACCGCAACAGACTTTTTCTAGCCTGCTCCTCCAAATTATTCCTCTACCCATTACCCAGTTCCAAGCTGCTTCAAACATTTTCAGGTGTTTGTTACAGCAACACCCCTGGCTTCTTGGTAGCAATTTTCTGTCTTAGTCCATTTTGTTGTTGCTATACAGAATACCACAGGTTGGGTAATTTATAAAGAAAATAAATTTATTTCTCACAGTTCTGGGAGCTAAGAAGTTCCATACCAGGTGCCATCATCTAGTGAGATCCTTCTTGTTACAGCATCCCATGGCAGAACATGGAAAGGCAGGCGAGCATGAGTCAGGGAGAGAGCAAGACGGGGTCAATCTCACTTTTATAACAAGCCCACTCACACAATACTAACCAAATTCTACAACAATGACAAAAATCCATTCATGGCTGGACATGGTGGCTCATCCCTGTAACCAGCACTTGGAAAGGCCAAGGTAGACAGACTGTTTGAGCCCAGGAGTTTGAGACCAGCCTGGACAACATGGTGAGACTCATCAACATGGTGAGACTCATCTTTACAAAAAAAAAAAAACACACACACAAAAAATCAGCCAGGCATGGTGGTGCATACCTGTAGTCTCAGCTACTTGGGAGTTGAGGTGTGAGGATCGCTTAAGCCCAGGAGGTAAAATTCTCACAAGCATTTAAGATGAATACTTCATAAACAGAGATGCAAAAATCCTTAAAATATAAGCAAATCAAATCCAGCAATATATAAAAGGGATAATACATCACAACTAAGTGTAGTTTATATCAGGAATGCAAAACTTGGCTTAATATTCAAAAATCAATGAAATTCATATCTACAACAAAGTTATGAGGGGAGAGGAGGGGAGGGGGGGAGAGGAGAGGGGACAGGGGAAGGGAGGAGAGGGGATGAGGAATGGGAGGGGATGGCGGAGGGGAGAGGAGAAGGGAGGGGAGGGGAGAGGAGAGAGGAGGGAAGAGGTGAGGGGAAGGAGAAGAGGGGAGAGGGGAAGGGAAAGAAAGGGGAGGGAAGGGGAGGGGAGAAGGGAGGGAAGGGGAGGAGAAAGGAGGGGGGAGAGGGGAGGGGAGAGAAGAGGGGAGGAAAAGGGAGAGAGAGAGAGGAGGGGGAGGAAGGGGGAGGGGAGGGTGAGAGGGGAGGAAAAGGGAGAGGAGGGGAGGAAGGGGGGAGGGGAGGGGAGGGGAGAGGGGAGGAAAAGGGAGAGGAGAGGGGAGAGGAGGGGGGAGGAAAGGGGAAGGGGAGGGGAGGAGGACAGGAGAGGAAATGGGGGAAGGGAGGGAGAGGGGAGAAGAGAGGGGAGGGGGGGAAGGGAGAGAGGAGGGGAGGGGGAGGGGAGGGAGGGAGAAGGGAGGAGGGAGGGAGGTGCGGCTGCTCTGGCGCGAGAATACAAGTGGCAACCTGAATCAATCCATGAGCATCCTGAGTACATACAGTACTCAAACGTTCTGGATTATGAAGCAACATTGATTTGGATATTTGAATTAGGATATTCAACTGGTAAGTGTAAGTCTAATGCAAAAATCCACAATCCAACACTGGAATCCAAAACTTCTGATCTCAAGCATTTTCGATAAAGGGTTATTCAACTGGATTACTATACAAACACACCACCAAAAAAAACAAAGAAAAATTATAATAGCCACAAGCTATTGACTGCCTATGCCATGCCAGGTATTCAGTTAAGTGCTTTACATGAATTCTCGTTAAATGTTTACAAAAATCCCATGAGGTAAACACCATAATTAGCCTCCTTTACATATGAGGAAAACTGAAAACACAGAGACTCCCTAAGGTCACACATCTGGCAAGCAGTGGAGTCAGGATTCCAGCACCGGCAGTCCAACTCGAAAATCTTTAACTACACTGCCCTCCCTTAAGGCCTCTGCCTACAGTGGTTGACTACCCCTAAAGAACTGATAGCAGCTCTATTTTCTTCTCCCCAATTTTGTCAACTTCTGGGTTTGCATTCCCAGAATAAATCATTCTCTTCAGGCTTTTCTGCCTTAAACATATGCTTCCAGCTAGAATGCACTGCTCTTTTTAATCCAGCTAGCAGAGCCCTACTCACTCTTCAAACAGTGGCTTAAAAACAAATTTCTCTGTGAAACCCTCTTCATTCCGCCCACATTTTGCCCCCAATCCTGGGGGAAGGAATACATCACTCTCCTAGCTCCCTGGAAACAATGATTCACAGATGCTACTATTGTTTGACTTATTTGTACTGTAATTATATTTTTCCAGGATTATGTATTGGGCACCACATTGCGCTGCAAAGAATAGACACTCAGATATTAAAGACTTAAGAATGCATAATGGGCCAGGCGCGGTGGCTCAAGCCTGTAATCCCAGCACTTTGGGAGGCCGAGGCGGGCGGATCACAAGGTCAAGAGATCGAGACCATCCTGGCCAACATGGTGAAACCCTGTCTCTACTAAAATACAAAATTAGCTGGGCGTGGTGGCATGCACCTGTAGTCCTAGCTACTCTGGAGGCTGAGGCAGGAGAACTGCCTGAACCCAGGAGGCAGAGGTTGCAATGAGCCAAGATTGTGCCACTGCACTCCAGCCTAGCGCCTGGCGACAGAGTGAGACTCTGTCTCAAACAACAACAACAACAACAAAAAAGAATGCATAATGGCCCCAGTTTAAGTTCTCCTAATCAAAATAATACTGTTCATTTTAACAATACTTTACTACTTCTATGTATGTGTCTGCATGCGTCAAAGATTCCTCGGTAAGTAAAACTAATCTTATGTTTCCCAGGTTCAGATTGAGACTTTTAAACTGTTATCTTATCAACTACTTCTCTCAATTCTCACATTAATACTCTGGCACTACGATTTCTCAATAATATCAAAATTGTGCCTAGAAAAAAATTTTCAAAATTGGAAACATATTATCTATATTCTACATTTGTTAAAACAAAGGTCCAACCAAGAGTAAGACATTCACATTAAGGAGTAGAGAAGTACTATACAGTACTTCAAAAGCTGCTCTGTTAATCCTATCTACCTTGAATATTCACTCACTCTCGTCTACTTCCTATACCCCAAGTTGCTTTCACTAAGCTATTACTTCATCTAACATTTCTTTTTGGGGCGAGGTGTGGTATCATGCCTGTAATCCTAACACTTTGGGAGGCTGAGGTGGGAGGGTTGCTTGAGCCCAGAAGTTTGAGACCACTGGGCAACACGGCAAGACCCTGTGTCTTAACAAAAACAAAACAAAACAAAACAAAACAAAACAAAACAAAACAAAAATCCTTTTTTGAGGTATAATTCAAATATCACACAATTGCCAATTTAAGTATACAATTCAGAGTTGTGCAATCATAGCCACAATTTTACATTTTCATCATCCCAAAAAGAAACTCATATCCGTTTAGCAGTTGTATCCTATACTAGTCAAGAAAAAAACAGAACCAATAGCATGTATATTTATTTTTATTTATTTTTTTTTTTTTGAGACAGAGTCTTGCTCTGTCACCCAGCCTGGAGAGTGCAATGGCACAGTATCAGCTCACTGCAACCTCCACCTCCTGGGTTCAAGCGATTTTCCTGTCTCAGCCTCCCAAGTAGCTGGGACTACAGGTGCATGCCACCACACCTGGCTAATTTTTGTTATTTTTAGCAGAGACAGGGTTTCACCATATTGTTCAGGCTGGTCTTGAACTCCTGACCTTGTGATCTGCCGACCTTGGCCTGCCAAAGTGCTAGGATTACAGGCATGAGCCACCATGCCCGGCCAGCATATATATTTATATAGAGATATTTATTTAATGGAAGTGGCTCATGTAACTGGGGTGGGGGGTGCTGGCAAGTATGAAATCTGCCGGGCAGGTCATTAGACTAGGGATTCAGGGAAGAGCTGTTATGTAGTCTTGAGTCCAACAGCTTTGTGAGGGCCAAGTTCCTACCTTAGGGGGATCTCAGTCTTTTTTCTTAAGGCCTTCAACTGATTAGAGAGGCCCACCCACATTATGGAGGGTAATATGCTTTACTCAAAGTCTACTTTACGCAAAGTCTACTGGTTAGTCACATCTAAGAAATACCTTCACAGCAATATCAGGCTGGTGTTTGACCAAAAACTGGTCAAGTGAAAAACTGATACCACAGCCTAGCCTCACTGACATAAAATTAACCATCACATTCCTAATTACCCTCAGCCCCTAGCAACCATCATTTCTGTCTCTACGAATTTATCTATTCTACATATTTCATATAAACAGAATAATACAATATGCGGCCTTTTGAGTCTGGCTTCTGTCACTTTAGTGTTCTCAAGGTACATCCATGCTGCAGCATGTATCAGTACTTCACTCTTTTTATATTGCAAATAATATGCCATTATATGATACACATTTTATTTACCCATTCATCAACTCATGTACATTTGGGTTATCTCTACATTTCGCTGTTTATGAATAATGCTGCTATAAACATTTGTGTACAAGTTTTTCTGTTACATGTTTTCATTTCTCTTGAATACATACCTAGAAGTAGAATTGTTGTGTGTTATATGGTGACTATAATGTTCCTTTTTATTACGTGAACTTTTTTATAAGATTCAAAACTACAAAGTTTGTTTATTCTACAAATAATTGCCATAGCTATACTGGGAAAATACAGCATGATCTTATTTTCCTTCCCTGAGTTTTAGAAATGAAAGAAACGGGCCGAGCACAGTGGCTCATACCTATAATTCCAACACTATGGGAGGCCGAGGTGGGCAGATCACCTGAGGTAAGGAGTTTGAGACCAGCCTGGCCAACACAGCAAAACATCATTTCTCGAAAAAAAAAAAAAAAAAGAAATGGAAGAAACCTTATAATTATTATTACACTTACTATTTCTATAGTTAAACAGTTAAAGAATCAAACACAATATAACTATTTCTGGTTTTTTGTTTTTTGTTTTTTGTTTTCAGACGGAGTCTCACTCTGTCACCCAGGCTGGAGTGCAGTGGTGAGATCTTGGCTCACTGCAATCTCCGCCTCCTGGGTTCAAGCAATTCTCCTGCCTCAGCCTCCCTAGTAGCTGGGACTATAGGCACCTACCACCACACCCAGCTAATTTTTTATTTTTGGGAGAGACAAAATTTCACCATATTGGCCAGACTGGTCTCAAACTCCTAACCTTGTGATCCGCCCACCTTGGCCGCCCAAAGTGCTGGGATTACAGGTGTGAACCACCATGCCCAACCCAATATAACTATTTCTATAGTTAAAGAGTTAAAGAATCAAATGCAACATAGTAAATTAGATTTACTTACAAGGGGTGTGGATTTTATATAAATATAAATATAATCAAATGCAATATAGTAAATTAGATTTATTTATGAGGGGTGTGGATTATATACACACATACACACACACACACACACACACATATATTCCATTTAAAACACAACTTCCTTTATATCCAAACTCCTTTATATATTTTATATCCAATGATGTGGAGAAAAGGGAACCCTCATACACTGCTGGTAGGAATATAAACTAGTACAACTATTGAGAACAGTTTGGAGGTTCCTCAAAAAAGCTAGAAATAGAGCTACCATACAATCCAGCAATCCCATTACTGGTTATATACCCCAAAGAAAGGAAATCAGTTTGTCAAAGAGATATCTGCACTCCCATGTTTGTTGCAGAACTGTTCACAACAGCCAAGATTTGGAAGCAACCTAAGTGTCCATCAACAGGTGAATGGATAAAGAAAATGTGCTACTTATTCGGCTGTTAAAAAAGGAACGAGAGGGCCGGGCGCGGTGGCTCAAGCCTGTAATCCCAGCACTTTGGGAGGCCGAGGCGGGTGGATCACGAGGTCAAGAGATCGAGACCATCCTGGTCAGCATGGTGAAACCCCGTCTCTACTAAAATTACAAAAAATTAGCTGGGCATGGTGGCTCATTCCTGTAATCCCAGCTACTCAGGAGGCTGAGGCAGGAGAATTGCCTGAACCCAGGAGGCAGAGGTTGCGGTGAGCCGAGATCGCGCCATTGCACTCCAGCCTGGGTAACAAGAGCGAAACTCCGTCTCAAAAAAAAAAAAAAAGAAAGGAACGAGATTCTGTCATTTGCAACAACATGGATGAAAATTATGTTAAGCAAATAAGCCAGGAACTGAAAGAAAAAAAAAATCACACTTTCTTACTTATTTGTGGGATTTAAAAATCAAAACAATTGAACTCATTGGACATAGAGAGCAGAGGGATGATTATCAGAGGCTGAGAAGGGTAGTTGGGGGTCTGGGGGTGAGGTGGGCATGGTTAATGGGTACAAAAAAACAGAATATATAAGACATACTATTTGATCACACAACAGGGTGACTATAGTCAATAATAACAATTATATATTTTAAAATAACTAAAAGAGTGTAACTGGATTGTTTGTAACACAAAGGATAAATGCTTGTGGGGATGGATACCTCACTCTCTATGATGTGA
Organism: Saimiri boliviensis; assembly: GCF_048565385.1. Classification (NCBI taxonomy): domain Eukaryota; kingdom Metazoa; phylum Chordata; class Mammalia; order Primates; family Cebidae; genus Saimiri; species Saimiri boliviensis. The sequence continues at coordinate 4,111,844 of NC_133456.1, forward strand.
TTATTTCACATTGCATGCCTGCATCAAAACATCTCATGGGCTGGGCAAGGTGGCTCACACCTATAATCTCAGCTCTTCGGGAGGCTGAGGCGGGCAGATCGCTTGAGGTCAGGAGTTTGAGACCAGCATGGCCAATATGGCAAAACCCCATCTCTAGCAAAAATACAAAAGTTGGCCAGGTGTGGTGCATGCCTGTGATCCTAGCTACTTGGGAGGCTGAGGCATGAGAACCCAGGAGGCGGAGGTTGCAGTGAGCCGAGATTGTGCCACTGCACTCCACCCTGGGCAACATAGTGAGACACCATTTCAAAAACAAAACAAAACAAAACAAAAACAAAAAAATATCCTGTATCCCACAATAGAATTACCATAGCTAAACTATTTACAAACTGATTTACAAACAAAATATCTTAAGCATTAATAGATAATAGGTTTTGTTTTCTTTTTTAAATTTAAATTGTTTTTTAAATTAAAAATAATAATAATAAGATAGGGTCTCCGTATGTTGCCCACACTGGCAATGGTCTCAAATTCCTGGTCTCCAGGGATTCTCCTGCCTCAGTCTCCCAAAGTGCTAGGATTACAGAAGTGAGCCATCACACCTAGCCAGGTTTTGATGTCAATTTTTAAAAATTTGGTCTGTTATTCACTAATAGGTTGGTGATGAGATTGATAAAGACTACGAGTGCTGAGGTAGTAAGCAATCAAATAACAACGAACATTCTACAATCAGATGACTGGAATGTGAATCCTAACTCCATCATTATCATTGTTACCCTAAACAAATCCTTTCACCTCTCTGAGCCTCTGCTTTCTTATCCATAAAGATATTTCAAAAGTTTGTTTTGAGAATTAAATGAAATAATGCACATAAAACTCTCAGCACGGCACAGAATAAGTGCAATAAATGATAGTGACTAGTTTTACAAGTCTGGACTATGGTCAGAATTTAGAGCATATAAAGACATTTCTCTTGAGATAAGCTTAACACAGTTAACCTGAAATGATCTAACAGCTTACAAATTTTTTTGTTAACTATGATCTAATCACTTATGGAAATAAAAAGACAACAAAAACTGTGGTTTTTTTTTGTTTTTTTTTTTTTTTTTGAGACAGAATCTCACTCTGTCACCCAGGCTGAAGTGCAGTGGTGTAATCTCAGCTCACTGCAACCTCCATCTCTAGGGTTCAAGCAATTCTCCTGCCTCAGCCTCCTGAGTAGCTGGGCTTACAGGCATGCACCACCATGCCCAGCTAATTTCTGTATTTTTAGTAGAGACAGGGTTTCACCAAGTTGGCCAGGATGGTCTCAATCTCCTGACTTTATGATCCGTACCCCTCAGCCTCCCAAAGTGCTGGGATTACAGGCATGAGCCACTGTGCCCAGCAAAACTGTGCTTAATCTACATGTACTCTAAGCAGGCAAATATACAGGAAAAGTTCTGAACATTACATATCAAACTAATAAAAACAGTTAATAAGATGATAGGAGGTGCCTATGTGAAGCAGAACTTTCATCTTTTACTCTAAATACTTCTCTATTGCTTGACTTACTTTTATTTTTTTGAGATGGTCTCACTCTGTCACCCAGGCTGGAATGCAGTGGTGCAATCATAGCTTAGTGCAACCTTGACCACATGGGTTCAAGTGATCCTCCCAACTCAGCCTCCTGAGTAGCTAGGACTATAAGCACATGCCACCACACCCAGCTAATTTTCTTTTTCAAGTTCTGCCTGGGCAACATGATGTGATCCTATGACGGGGATCCTGGCCTCAAGTGATTCTCCCACCTTAGCCTCCCTCCAAAACTGCTAGGATTGCAGGTGTGAGCTACCATACCTGGCCTGCTTGACTCATTTTGAGAATGTATACCTGTTATTTGTATAACTAAAAAATAAGAAAAGCTTGAAAGTCTGTATTGGAAAATCATTTCTGCTTGGCTCAGCTAGAACCAGCCAGTAGTTATATATATCAATAAAACTGTAAGCCTGAAAGTATTGAGAAAATCTTAACACACAGTTTTGATGTGCTTAAATTTAAAATCCAACCCAAACTGTGTATTTGACAAAAGATACACTACTAATGACCAAACACGTCCATATTTTCAAGTGCCTATATAAGCTTTCATTTTTTTTCTTTACATCTGTCAGCTACTCTCTTATAAAGTATGAAAAATGTACATGACCAAACAAGTTTTTCCAAGGCTGTTTCATTTATTTGCATATATACCCAAAGCCAAATCAGTTTGCCTGAATGCAGGCCCAAGAAAAAATATTTTATCGCTAGGATAAAATATAAAAGTAGTAGAGGTAAGTAAATATAAAAGTAGTAGAGGTAAGTTTTAAAAAATGTTAGCTGACTCAGAGAAATAATTAACTTGAGTTATTTCAGTCTCTGAAAGTCTGCAACATGACAAGCAGTTTGGTTATACATCAAAAAGCAATAGCTTAGATTACCTTTCAAGAGAGCAAAAGACAGATTTTCATAATAACTGCTCAGTCTCTAAGAAGATGGATCAGAATAAATGTCCAATAGTTGGCTTTTATTTCGGAGGTGGGGGGACGGACTCCCGTAATTACTATTAGATAATCTTGTACAAATAACCTTTAAACATCAAACTCTTTTTGGACAAAAGGGAGCCAGACTGTAGCCGTTTTATTTACCTTCTAAGAGTGTTATATAGACAAAATGAAATCAGAAAGCACTCTGATTATTCTAAAGCCTTCTAAAAACTATTATTTTGTGTGAAAATTTAATAGTTCACATATATAATTTAATATCACCAATCACAAGATTATCTACAGTCCCAAAACACTTAGCAAAATGTTTTGCACACTTAAGTTCTCAATAAACAATGACTTATACAAAGACTACATATTGGTAATTGAGTCCATGATCTCAAATTGAGAACTAACTTGAATGACTTTCTGCCCTTTAATACTGCACAGGTTTGCAGAAACACAGACTGCTCCATTGTTCACATTTCCCTCATTCAAACATCTATATAGTGCCTATTCTCTTGTACTCAAGAGTTCACATCTGATGGGGCAATAGTACATTTGCATCATAGTTATTTTGCTGTTTATGTCCCATAATGAAATTATATACAGGCCAGGTGCAGTGGCTCACACCTGTAACCCCAGCACTTCGGGAGGCCAAGGCAGGTAGATCACCTGAGGCCAGGAGTTCAAGACCAGCCTGGGCAATATGGTGAAACCCTGTCTCTACAAAAAACACAAAAATTAGCTTGGCATAGTGGCACATGCCTGTAGTCCCAGCTACTTGGGAGGCTGAAACAGGAGGATCACTTGAGCTCAGGATGAGGAGGTTGCAGTGAGCTGAGATCATGCCACTGTAGTCCAGCCTGGATGACAAAGCAAGACTCTATCTCAAAAATAAAATTTTTAAAACTTTTTAAAAATTAAAAAATTATACACAAAGTTAAATGGGAGTATAGAGAAAGAAGCAATTAATTCTTCAGTTAAAGGGAGTCAGGAAACATTTCACAATGGAACTGAGCCTTAAGGGATGAAGGGAAGAGGTCATTCTGGAAGACAAAACAGCAACAATAACAAAAAAAAAGGCACTTGTTCTACAGTGAACACTGTCATACAGCTAAGTACACAAAGTTTGGAGTGAAGAAAAAACAGTAATAGAGAACTGGAAAAAAAGAAAATGAGATATAGATTTTAATGCTAAAAATTAATAACGACAAAAATTTTTAAGCAAAGGTGTAAACTATTTATCTACCGAAAATGGCAGTAAGGAAACCATGTACCCAAGAAGAAGAAAGAGTCTGGACTGTAAACTTAGAATGTTTCAGCCACTAATAAATACCACCATTTTTCTTGGTTCAAGTAACTATCAAGTAACTGACAAATATAAAAAATTAACCTCACAATCTTTTCACTTAAAACTCTAAATGACATTCTCTTCCCTACTTACCAAAAAGAATAAATACTAAGCTCTAACAGAAATATCACTTAAGAAAACCAGATAGGAGCCTGAAAGGGTAAAGAGTGAATTTAACCTAAAGAGTAATGTCAAAGAACTAAGTGGAAAAAAATGTTTTAAGTATATATACTATCAATATTTTTAACAACTTGAAATCACAGATAGAACATTTTATCAGTTTCCCACTATTGTGAAAAGTAATATAGAAGGAAATGAACATGTGCTGTGAATATATAATCTGGCTTTCTATACATGTTCACATTAATGTGTCTTAAATACAACTTGTCAAATAAAAGACTTTCTCACAAACACCAGCACCCCTTAGTGACCTTCATATTTCTGTCAACAAAAAAACTTAGGTATCTGCTAAAACGAACATACAAACAAAAAGTAAAGGAATGTATGACCTGGCATTCTCCCAAAAGTGGAGGCTAGGATCTTTGTGATCATGTTTAGATGTGTGGAGGGATAAAGAAGAAACAATCTTGGCTGTCAATATTCAAATGACTTCCTTTCAATATCCTTGGAAAATGCAGTATCATCCCTGCTTCTTCCTGCCACCCAAAACTCCTTTCCCTGACTGACACTAACTATAGTCTATCCCTTACCCCATTTTCTTTTTTTTTTTTTTTTTTAAGATAGGTCTCAGGCCGGGCACGGTGGCTCAAGCCTGTAATCCCAGCACTTTGGGAGGCCGAGGCGGGTGGATCACGAGGTCAAGAGATCGAGACCGTCCTGGTCAACATGGTGAAACCCCGTCTCTACTAAAAATACAAAGAATGAACTGGGCATGGTGGCGCGTGCCTGTAGTCCCAGCTACTAGGGAGACTGAGGCAGGAGAATTGCTTGAACCCAGGAGGCGGAGGTTGCAGTGAGCCGAGATCGCGCCATTGCACTCCAGCCTGGGTAACAAGAGCGAAACTCCATCTCAAAACAAAACAAAACAAAACAAAACAAAACAAAACAAAACAAAAACAAAAACAAAAAGATAGGTCTCAATATGTCACCCAGGCTAGAGCAATCATTGTGCACTATAGCCTTGAACTCTTGGACTAAGCAATCCTGCCTCATCCTCCCAAGGTGTAGGTGGGGCTAAGACATGATGCACCCCTGACAAATGTAAGTTTTTGAACTTTGTTTTTAGAGACAAATGCTTGCCACGATGCCGAGACTGGAGTGCAGTGGCCTCTCACAGGTACAATTTTAGCATACTACAGCCTCAAACTCCTGGCCTCAAGCAATCTTCCAGCCTCAGCCTTCCAAGTAGCTGAGATTAATGGCATTTGCCACTGTTTCTCGCTATTCTTCCTCTGTTTAAAAGTCCTGCGCCGGGCGCGGTGGCTCAAGCCTGTAATCCCAGCACTTTGGGAGGCCGAGGCGGGTGGATCACGAGGTCGATAGATCGAGACCAACCTGGTCAACATGGTGAAACCCCGTCTCTACTAAAAGTGCAAAAAATTAGCTGGGCATGGTGGCACGTGCCTGTAATCCCAGCTACTCAGGAGGCTGAGGCAGGAGAATTGCCTGACCCCAGGAGGCGGAGGTTGCGGTGAGCCGAGATCGCACCATTGCACTCCAGCCTGGGTAACAAGGGCGAAACTCTGTCTCAAAAAAAATAAATAAAATAAATAAATAAAATAAATAAATAAAAGTCCTAAGGTCTAGCTTAAATTGCATTTTCATCCATTAAACTGTTCCATCCAAGAGACATTCCCTAAAATCTTCAGTTCAAATAGGACCTTGCTCTTTGCTGAAGTCCTAATGGGCAAGTTAATTTAATACTCTTACCTTTTCTCATTTTCTGGCATTTAATCATTTGCATTCCTACTGCTAACCCGGTCTAAGTCCTCACAAAATCACATCACATCTAAAGTGTTATAAAGCCTTACAGTGGTTATGAGCTTGAGTTTAAATCTTAACTCTACCATTTAATAGCTATATGAATTTGACCAAGATCTCTCTGTGCCTCAATTTCCTCACAGGTTAATGTGGAAAAAACAAGTGCCTCAAAGAGTTATTTTAGGATTAAATAAGTTAATACATAAAGCACTTAGAAAAGGGCAAGGTATATAGTCAGTACAAAAGTGTTAGTTAAGCTGTTACCCATTTTTCCTCGCTCTATCCAATCCACTCTACATACTGCTATTGTATCACTCTTTCTTTTCTTTTTTTTTTTTTTTTTTTGGAGATAGAGACTAGCTGTCACCCAGGCTGGAATATAACGATGCAATCTCCATTCACTGCAACCTCTGCCTCCTGGGTTCAAGCAATTTTCCTGCCTCAGCCTCCCAAGTAGCTGGGATTACAGGTTCGTGCCACCAAGCCCGGCTAATTTTTGTAGTTTTAGTATAGATGGGTTTTCACCATGTTGGCCAGGTTGGTCTCAAACTCCTGACCTCAAGCGATTCATCCTCCTTGGCCTCCCAAAGTGCTGGGATTACAGGCGTGAACACCGTGCCTGGCCCACTCTTTCTTAAATAGGGGTTTGGTATATCAGTGGTCTGCTCAAAACTATCTTAGGCCTTCCATAACCCAAGGGTCCACATCCTTAGCTTGGAAAGCTAGGCACTTCACAACCTGGCACCACACTATCTATTTAGCTCATTTATTCAACAACTACTTTATATAAGATAGTAGGAAAAACGTTCCTGTCTTCCAGAGTATGAAAATTAATTACAAAGACAAGATACAAACAAGAATAGATGTTCACCCTTGGCTACTCTTCAAATAACTCTCTAATCCAACAAAATTAGTTTCCTTGGCATTTGAAAAATGCAAAGCTCATTCAAAATTATCTGCTTTTGTTTTACTCCAGCCTCATCCCCCCAAAACAAATAAAAACAACCAAAAATACACCTTTTCTTTTTCTTTTTTTTTTTTTCTTTTGAGACGGAGTTTCGCTCTTGTTACCCAGGCTGGAGTGCAATGGCGCGATCTCGGCTCACTGCAACCTCCGCCTCCTGGGTTCAGGCAATTCTCCTGCCTCAGCCTCCTGAGTAGCTGGGATTACAGGCACGCGCCACCATGCCCAGCTAGTTTTTTATATTTTTAGTAGAGACGGAGTTTCACCATGTTGACCAGGATGGTCTCGATCTCTTGACCTCGTGATCCACCCGCTTCGGCCTCCCAAAGTGCTGGGATTACAGGCTTGAGCCACCGCGCCCGGCCTTTTCTTTTTTTTAATACTTCCTGTTGATTTGCAAACCTTTTCTTATCTATTCACCCCAATTTTAAAGTCAAATGTCATCATTCTTTTGCCATTGAAACTTACATATCATCTATCTCAACTATTTTCAAGGTATACAGTCACCCTCTCTATCCAACATAAAAGCTCCTAGAAAGAAGGAATAACAAATTCTTACCAGTTTTTGTAATTTTCTCCCCCTTTACCACCACGCCCTTCACTAAAACAAATCATGATAGAACAGGTGCTCAAAAATATGCACTAGGCCAGGTGCAGTGGCTCACGCCTGTAATCCTAACACTTTGGGAGGCTGAGGCGGGTGGATTGCCTGAGCTCAGGAGTTCAGCCTGTGCAACATGGTAAAACCCCGTCTCTACTAAAATACAAAAAAGTGGCCAGGCACGGCAGTATGTGCCTGTAATCCCAATTACTTGGGAGGCTGAGACAGGAAAACTGCTTGAACCCAGGAGGCGGAGGTTGCAGTGAGCTAAGATGGTGCCATTGCACTCTAGCCTGGGTGACAGAGCGAGACTCCATCTGAAAAAAAAAAAAAAAAAAAATAGATGCACTAAGTTTAAATTAAAAGTGAGACTAGAAGTAGATAACTACTACCACTAGAAAGTAAACTTCAGTGAGACTGGAAATAGACTATGTCAACCACTAGCATGTCACCAGCACTCCAAGGCCTCAAATCAAATAGGGCCATCCAAATCACAAGAGAACAGTCCACTCACTATCCCTTCTATGTAACTACTATATGGGTAGATCTGCTTGCTCAGTGGTACCTTGAGTCAGCAGAGAGATTAATAACCATTCTAGGCTGAGCACGGTGGCTCACATTTGTAATCCTAGCACTTTTAGGAGGCTGAGGATGGTGGATCACCTGAGATCAAGAGTTCGAGACCAGCCTGGCCAACATGATGAAACCCCCATCTCTACTAAAAATACAAAGAATTAGCCAGACATGATGGCTAATGCCTGTAATCCCAGCTATTTGGGACGCTGAGGCAGGATAATTGCTTGCAACTGGAGGGAAATGTTTCGGTGAGCTGAGACTACGCCACTGCACTCTAGCCTGGGCAACAGAGCAAGAGTCCATCTCAAAAAGAAAAGAAAACAAAACAAAACAAAACATTCTAATTTGAAGCGCCTGACTTCCAAAAAGGATGAAGAATAATACATAGGGCCAGCATCCAAGCAAGGCAGTATCCAACTGCTACATCACTGAGAAGATGATTTGGGAAAGATTATGAAACTCTGCTTTGTACCAAACCTGTCACCCTTCAACATGCAGATTTAAGTATTATACAATAAGATATTCCATGAGCTTAGCATTAAAAAGTGTCACTTAGATTTCCACCTGCCTACATTTCTCAGATATTCTAAAATGAACATGTATTATTTGTTTGTCGCCCAGGCTGGAATGCAGTGGCGCGATCTTGGCTTACTGCAACCTCTGCCTCCTGGGTTCAAGTGATTCTCCTGCCTCAGCCTCCTGACTAGTGAGATTAGAAGTAGACAACTACTACCACTAGTAAGTAAACTTCAGTAAGACTGGAAATAGACTGTCAACCACTAGCATGTCACCAGCATCCCAAGGCCGCAAATCAAATAGGGCCATCCAAATCACAAGAGAACAGTCCACTCACTATCCCTTCTATGTAACTACTATGTAGGTAAATCTGCTTGCTCAGTGGTACCCTGAGTCAACAGAGGGATTAAAAACCATTCTAGAGATCACAGGCATGTGCCACCATGCTCAACTAATTTTTTTATTTTTAGTAGAGACAGGGTTTTACCATATTAGGCAGGATGGTCTCAATCTTCTGACCTCATGATCTGCCTGCCTCGGCCTCCCAAAGTGCAGGGATTACAGGCATGAGCCAACATATCTGGCCTACTTCTTCCAACTTTTAATGAGCTTCCCATAATGCACAATGTATTATGCAACAGTCACCACAAAGTGAAAGTCATCCAAAGCACATATTACCCCAATTTTCCACCTCCCAGGTAAACTGCCAATTTGGACAAAGTTATCAACTACATTAGTTTCAACTTTAAAAATTTCTTCTGGCCGAATGTAGTGGCTCACGCCTGTAATCCTAGCACTTTGGGAGGCTGAGGCAGGTGGATCACCTGAGGCCAGGAGTTCGAGACCAGCCTGGTGAAACCCTGTCTTCACCAAAAATACAAAAATTAGGCAGGCATGGTGATGCATGCCTGTAACCCCAAGTACTTGGGAAGCTGAGGCAGGAGAATGGTTTGAATCTAGAAGGCGGAGGTTACAGTGAGCTGAGAATGCACCACTGTGCTCCGGCCTTGGCAACAAAGCCAGACTCCGTCTCAAAAAAAATAAAATAAAATTTCTTCTATATATGCCATCACATTAAAGAAAATAATTTCTCATTACCTTCCTAAGACTCCATAGCACTACAGCAAATTGCAAAGTGTTGTCTAAATAATTTACTCTTCCCCACTAAACACCCTCTCTGCTAAGTACTGTGTGCTTAGTAACAGCCGGGGACAGGGTGCTAGGTGATTTATATAATTATCTCAATCCTCAAAACAATAATTGGTACCATTATCATCTCCAGACGTTTAAAAAAACAAAAACAAACAAACAAAAAAACTTGCCTGAAGGGATTTTTTTTTTTTTTCTTTAAGAGACAGGGTCTTGCTTTGTTGCCCAGGCTGGAGTTGAGTGCAGTGGCATAATCACAGCAGTGCAACCTCAAACTCCGGGGCTCAAGCAACCTTCCCGCCTCAGCATCCTGAGTAAGTAGGACTACAGACACTGCAAATTTCATACTAACAAGAACTATTTGGTCACATTATAAGTTTTTCTTTGGATCTGTGTCCCTCACAGTGTCTGGCATCTAACAGATGCTCAGTTAAAACCTTTTATCTGTCCAAATCAAAACTTTAAATAGTTAATTCCTAAAACAATTTGATGACATGGTAAGATCTGACAGAGTATATGCTCTAACTAGATTAAGTGGTATAATTACAAATAATTGGGCAGGTGAGATGGCTCATGCCTGTAATACTAGCACTTTGGGAGGCCGAGGAGGGCAGATTCTGAGGTCAGGAGTTTGAGACAAGCCTGGCTAACATGGTGAAACCCAGTCTCTACTAAAAATACAAAAATTATCCGGGTGTGATGGCGTGCGCCTGTAATCCCAGCTACTTGGGAGGCTGAGGCAGGAGAACCACTTGAAACCAGAAGGCAGAGGTTACAGTGAGCCAAGATTGCACTATTGCACGCCAGCCTGGGCCAAAGAGTGAAACGGTCTCAAAAAAAATAAAAATAATAAATAATTACAACTATACCTAAAGTAGTGGCCTCATAGCCTGCATGTTATTTTAGCTAATAAAGCAGAAGGGGGAAAAAGTGAAAATGGTAGAAATAAACCATATCTACCCCTCAAAGATAAGGTTTTCTAAATAACAAATTTCACGGCCAGGAGTGGTGACTTACACCTTTAATCCCAGCCCTTTGGGAGGCCATGGCAGATGGATCACCTGAGGTCAGGAGTTTGAGACTAGCCTGGCCAATGTGGTGAAACCCAGTATTTACTAAAAATACAAACATTAGCTGGGCATAGTGGCACACGCCTATAATCCCAGCTACTCAGGAGGCTAAGACAGGAGAATCACTTGAACCCAGGAGCCAGAGACTGCAGTGAGCCAAAATCATGCCATTGCACTCCAGCCTGGGCAACAGAGTGAGATTCCATCTAAAAAAAAAAAAAAAAAAAAAAAATTAACATGTCATCTCAATTCATGAAACAGTCACTATTGATCTATTCTTAGCTATCTCAAAATAATCTATTGTGAGAGTTTTAGTACAGCCATGGAAAGCACAGTGCATGAAATCACTATTTGTCAAATAAGTACAAGAAAAAATTGGAGTCCCCTTTGAGTGTTTAATCAAATAAAGTGCATTTGCAGGAGGGGGTGTGGGAAAAAAAAAAAACTGTATTTGCAGAGTATGTACTGTGAGCAAAACTGTTGTCCGATTAGTGTAGACCTGTTGCCCAGGGACATAAAATGGCAAAAATGTAAAAGCTGGTTGAATTAAGGCACTACCTAGTATGAAACTGATGTTTGAATTCAACTGCTGGAAAAATGACGTCTATGAATATTCATTTTAAAGACTTATGAGAGCCAGGTGTCGTGGTACACACCTGTAATCCCAGCACTCTGGGAGGCTGAGGCAGGGGGATCAACTGAGGTCAGGAGTTCCAGACCAGCCTGGCCAACATGGTGAAACCCTGTCTCTACTAAAAATATAAAATTAGCCATGCATGGTGGCATACACCTGTAATCCCAGCTACTTGGGAAGCTGAAGCAGGAGAATCACTTGAACCTGGAAGGCAGAAGTTGCAGTAAGCCGAGATAGTACCACTGCACTCCAGCCTGGGTGACAATAGCAAAAAATCTGTCTCAAAAAAAAAAAAAAGAGATTACAAGTAAAAATCTGTAAAAAAAAAAAATATATATATATATACACATATATAAAACATATATATATATATATATATATATATATATACACACACACATATATATCTCTCTCTCAAGTAATCTATGACATATTTTAGGCACCCTAACTTCAGCTTGGGGGAAGGAGGGAAAGGTCTGTTCCACAGGTAAATGAGGAACTGGTGTTATACAGAAAACTTAACATACTCTTCAGTTCTCATGCTACACACATAATATAGACATTATGCAGCACACAGCACTTGGACAATCTTTTCCTCCTTTCTTTAAAAAGTAATAAAATATTTCCTTAAATCAGTAGCTGCCGAAGTATAATTTTTTTCTCTTCCTTTTGAGGCTCAGGTTTCTTTCATTTCAAAACATACTCTTGAAGACTTAAGTTCTTCCTTTAAGAAAGATTTAATTATTTAACTCAGAAAGAAGGGGCAAAAAGTCAGAAGGTGAAATCTGAGACAGTCCTATTAGTCTTACATAACTTAAAGTTGGAAGTGATTCAGTAGCCCAGCTAAAAACCTGAGGTTTAGGCACAAAGATGAGCTCTTTAGTATACTCTCCACAAACATAAATAGTTTTTAAAAATGGAAATGATCTTAATTTTTTTCATTTCTTAAAATAAAAGCACATACATGTATAGTAAATTACGATACTAACATAAAAATGCTAAAATGGTTACGCTTAAAATGAAAAGAACTGAATTCATCCTATCACATTTAAGTAACACCATAATTGACAGACTAGGGTGTAATTTCAGAAAATAGGTTCACTTCCTAACACAAACTTTTGAATAGCATCTCCGTAAGTATGCGTTAAGTACTTAATAAGTGCTGCAGGGAACATCAAAAAGTGATTTTCAAATGCAATACATGTATGTTCATCCAACTTGTAAAAAAAAACCTCTCAAAATATATAAAGTACAGTTCTCATGCTTAATTAAATTAGCTTTGATCACTGCAAATGATTCCTTCAAGGGCAAGTATGTAGCAAACCTTTCAAAAATCTTAGGTTTACACCAGCAATTGTCCTTACTTAGAAAGGTCCTGATCTGAACTCAACTAAAGCTATGTGTTAACTACATTTCACCACAAAGACACTTGAGCCCGGGGGCAATAATGGCCACGGATTCCCCGGATTGCTTTGAGAACTGCTGCTTGCTTAATAAAGGGCTGAACTGTGAATTCACCTTTCTCAACAGACTGAAAGCAAGACGCCAAGTTTCACAATCTAGTTTGGGACTTCTCTGGGAATGACCAAGTTATCAAGATGCTATAGCCCTCCTGAGACTTAATTACAATACCTTCTCTGTTTTCCATTCAACCACCTCGATCAAATTTCCACTAGAACCAGACACACAAACACTCGATTCCTGGCTTTGCGCAAAGCCTCCTGCGGATGCAAAGCCTGGGATCCTGTATACGTCAGGCCTCTCCGGGAGGGCAAAGGGGGGGAAAAAAAGTTTGTTCAACAATGCCGTTGGACCGTGTGGGGGTGACATTACCTTGCCCGTCTTGTGATCAAACCAGACGAGAGCGTGGTTCCTTGACAGCACTTTGCAATCGAAAGTGGCATTGTTCTGCGCTGGTCGACAGCGGGCCACCGAGCGGCCGATTTTGATGGGCTCGTCCAGGTAGACATGACGCTCCTGAAACGGGTGCGAGTTCGGGCGGCAAGTGAAGATGGCCAAGGCTGACGGCATCGAGGACAGGCTGGGGGTGTCTCTCCTACCAGGGACAAAGAGGAGTTCCTCCAGATCCGGACTGCCCTTCACAAACCTACAGCCCTATCCCACCCAAAATTTTAAATTAAAACACGCTGCACACTGTCTACGCATAACCAGCGAACATCAACGACTCTCCGCTCGGGCGGGAAGAGAAGCCAGCGCGAGCCCCATCGCCTCCTTCAAACGCCAGCCGTGCCCTGACCGCTGAAAGTCCCCAGCTGGCAGCTCTCAGTCCGCCTTCCGCTCCGGGAAGAAACGGCTCGAACATCGGGCGGCCTCGGCCAAGAGCAGCCCCGGGACACAGCTCGGGGACCGGAGGTGTCCGGGCCGGTGAGTCACACGCCAATCCTCGCGTCGGGCTTGCGATCGCGGCCGCTCTCCCCCGTCGGTGGCGGAAGCGCTGCGGCGCTGCAGCGTGAAGGAAGGGCCGGTTCGGCGCGGCCGGGCACCTCCGGGCAACCACCGCCGTCCTCGCCCGGCGCGGGGGGCGACAGCGGACGGGGGCGGAGCGGCTCTAGACGGCCGGCGGGGCCGCCCGCATCGCCCCTGCTGCGCGGAGGCCGCCCCGGGAAGGGGGACGCGGTCCCCGGCGTGGCGAGGCGGCAGCGCCTGGGGTCCTCGGCGCGAGGCGCGGGGGCCGGCGGGGCGCGAGCGGCGGCCGAGCCGGGACTCCCGGGCGCCTCCCGGGCGCCTGGTCGCGGGGACCCGGCTCCGCAGGCCGGTGCGGCCCGAGCGAGGCGCGACCCCGGGAGGCAGGAAGTTGGTCCCCGGACGCCCGGGCCCCCGGTCGCCGCTCAGCACGTGGGCCGCCTCCCGTCAGGGTCGCCCCCGCGAGGGTCGCATCCCAGGGACAGCGGCCGCAGCTCCCGGCGGACGAGGAGGTGGGGGAGGGAGGCCGGCCCGGAGGGCGGGGAGAGGCCTGGAGGCCCCGGGCCGGGCTCGCCGCAGCCTCGGCCGATCACGGCCGACGGAGCAGGCTCAAGCTGCGCCCGGCGAGGCAGGAAACTTTCCGACCTGGTGGGGAAAATACGGAAACAAACGGCCGTCAGGCGCCTCACCCGCCCGCCTCAGCCCTCGCCCCCGCCAGCCAGACCCCCGCCAGCTCCCACCGCTAGGCACGACCTCCGCCGACCTCTCCGCGAGCGGGCTGCGAGGATCTGGAGCCAGGACGCCACGACGAGTCCTACCTCCCTAGCCGCCACCGCCGCCTCAGCTTACCTTGCCAGCGCCGGCCGCCATAGTGACTCTGACTGAAACCTACCGGGTACACCGCCGCGGGAACGCGCACCCTTCAAGGGCCCTCCTACCCCCTCGCCCGCGCCGTAGTCCAGGAATGTCACGTGAACGACGCCACGGAAGCCGTGTTGGTCGAGGGCAGAAAAACGGGCAGGCTGATTTCTAACGAGCCTCCAGGCGCCATCTTATTTAAGGGCTGGAAGCTTCAAACCTCGGGACAGCCACAACGACCATTTTGGTTAAGGGCAAGAACAATTTGTGAGGTAGAAGGTTTTCGAAACAAACCGTGCCCCCTTCTTATTTTATCTACTTGGCAAGGAGATGCCAACTTGTGTTAAATTTTATTCGCTTTAATCCTCGATGAAAATACTAGTGAGTAAAAAAACAGAGCCAGCCAAAGGGGATGTTCATAAGCAGCCATCTTAGCTGTGGGCAACAGAGTCGCCCGCAGCCACCGTAAGTGTGAGCAGCCAGATTCCCTCAAGTCTCAGGATGTGCGCCTAACAGAAGGACTATCCTCCCCTCTGCTAAATTCTCTGTGTTTTCTTCCCGGAAAAAAAACTCTTAGTTCCCGCATTACGCTTCGAATGACAGCCCTTCTCACCGGACCTAGTATGTGCCCGAGGGCTCCTACGCGGATGCTTCCGCAGAAGGAGCGTTCAGAAAGTTTAAAATCATGTTGCTTCCAAAGAGAGATTGAACAATTTCCAAAATGAAGAAAGGGGGTATTGCCTCCACTTACAATATCAAGATGAGGAGTCACTGGTCTAAAGAAGAAAGACTGCAAAAGCTAAATGAAAACGTCAAGAAAAGATAGTGAGGAGTCTTAGTCATTTAGAGTCAAAGGTGACTTCATTCTTCAGATTCCTGCGACAACAGGCTCCACCACTGTGTGACCTTAAGCAAGTTTCTAAACTTCTTCAAGCCTCTTTTTTTCTCATCGATGACATGGAGATAATGGCTGATCCACTTGTTGTGGTGAGACTTCAAAGTGTCAATCCATGCTGTTCGATAAAGAGCAGCACTTATTCACTTCAATACTTCAATATATGAACAGTTCGGTCCCCTAGGTTTTTGATGGACCCTGAGGACCTACAGGTGAACCAAACTTTAATTCCAGCCTTCTGAGAACATAACGGTATGGTGGGTTAGAGATGGGGGTAGGGAGTGACAAACAGAAAATTGACGTAATCAGGGCTAAGATAGAGGAAGGCACTAGCTGCTAAAGGGGTCAGGGATGGTCTGGGCGACATAACTGAATTGAATGAAGGAAGATAGGAAAACCACAATAAATGTGGTATTCGCTGAATGGTGTCATAAATTTCCACGAACACGGACAGCAAGGAAAGAAAGGAGGCTACTTGAAGCAGTGCACTAATGTGCAGGCACGTAATGAGATTAAATAAGTATTTGGTCCATGAATGAAGATTACAGACTGTTATTAGAGAATAAAGTAGGAAGGGCACAAAGTGAGTCTGGAAAGAATAGGCATTCTATTATAAAGATGTCATATTCGTTTTTCAGGCTCTTCATCAATTCAACAAATACGTGTCAAGCTGCTACTGTGTTCCAGGTATGCTGTTGTGAAGAAAAACAAGGGTATGTTGGAAAACTTTCTTATGAGAAGATAAAAAGTTTTCACTTCTGGTAATTTTCAGGCTGTCACGGAATAAGGTAAGATAGGACCCTCCACAGATCCCTAGTGAGTTTTTTGCATGAATAGCAAGTCATTTATGCATTCTTTGATGCATTCATTCTATAAATATTTAATTGAATGTCCACTGCGAAATAGATATTTTGAAAGGTCCTGGAAATACAATAATGAAGAAACAAAAAGACTCCCTCAAGTTGCTCAATTTAGGTGATGACACAGTAAGATCCTTGCTGTAATGGAGTATGGTCAAGAGTAATGGAATCGTGGCGGAGTAGTTTAAACTGAAACTTGAAAGGAGTGGGCTAGCTAGTCTGATGCTACTGGGATAAAGAAATTTTCAGCCAAGAAACAATCACCAACAAAGGTCCAGAGACTTGAGAGAACAGGACTTTAATGGAATTCTAAGTAGGTTTGTATCACCAGCACGTAAGGGATAAGGGAAAGCAGGAGGAGGAAGAGTGACAGAAGTGTGGTTTCAGTTGCTGAAGGACTTGTAGGCAATGCATCAGACTTCAGAACATTTCCATCTTCCCCTTAGAAAGTCAAAGAGAAGTAATGAAAGTTAAAGTGTTGGAATCAGACATGGCATACTTTTACCAGCACCATAAATGGTAAATTATTTAGCTTCTCTAAATGTTAGCTTCCTCATTTGAAAAAAAGTAGGTATCTACTGCACTTGACTAGTCTTTAAAAAAAAAAAAAAAAGGAAAAGGAAAAAAGTAGACAATACAGAGCCTTCTTAGGATTAAATAAAATAATGGAATACAAAATTTCAACCGTGATGCCTGGGAAATAGTAGATACTCAGAGAATGTTAACATTTATCATTATTGCTATAGAAAAAATTCCCCCAGCCTTCCACATATAGTAAGGAGCAAGTTGTTTTATCTCTAATTTGTATACAGAGAAACTTAATCATACGTATGGAAACAAAAAAGTCTGCTGATACTCAGTTCTACTATAGTATCTCTTAAAATTAATGTTAAGCAGAATGGACTTTCTTCTGCAAGAAAAGCTAGGACTGTTATACCATGTCAGGATAAAGAATCCTACCAAGCTACACAGGGTGCTAGAAATGCCAAAATGGCATTGAAGGCGTTCTTCACCCACTGGTATTTAGCAGGCACAGAAAAGGCTTAAATTAAGAAATCTCATACATGAGATACTTTAAATTCTAAGTCATGTGGGTGTTCCTCTCTACGATTCTGTATCCACACAAAATTTTTATTAAATAAAAAGCATATCATGTTTTGAGAAATTGGGAAGGAAATGTTTCCTGATTTTGTAGCTCTCTCCCTTTTTAAGTTTTTGCCTTTTTATAGTCTGATGAATATTGCCACTGCTATGATCCAAGCCACTTTTCAATCTTATAAAAGCAAAGAGAGAATTGTAAAATTATTATCCTAGTACCATCAAAGATGACCAATTTTAGCATTTCTGATGTGTAGGAGACAACTCTGTAAACTCAACTAATATGTAACCCTCTCTAACTGATAATGATCTTATTAGACTTTAACCAATGACATACACATGGGATGTAATAAATTATAGAACACTTGCATAACTGTTTCAGCCGAGTATCTGTATTGCAAATACAGGTAAGCAAACCAATTAAAAGAAAGCTGGGAGTACCCAAAGTCCAAAATTGAGAGTATATAGTATTTTTAATAGCATACACTGGCTTATTACAACTGAAGTTAGATCCTCTTCCCACTAAGGAAAGCTCTCTTCATCAGGGAGATTCTGATGAGTGGAAATACCCTGTCATTTCCCAGGTGCCCAGGGTGGAGTGGCCTAGACATTCCAGAGGCACTGCTCATCTGTTTTTGGCTTCCTGATTATTCAGGAAATAAAAGAAAAATAACTACCTGAAAACAAATGAAGACATTTAAACTCATTTAGCAATCTTTTTCTGTGAATATAAAAAAAGGTAACCAGAATATTATAACTCTGGAAAGGATCATAGACAATAAATACAGCTTCCTCCTTTTACAGGCAAGGAAATTGAGACTCAGAGAAGGAACTTTATTGATTGTATATTTACCATGTGGTTAGCATTTTCCTCATGCCATCTGTGTGTGTTAAGTTTTTTATTTTGTTTTGTTTTGTTTTGTTTTGTTTTGTTTTGTTTTGTTTTGAGACAGAGTCCTGCTCTATCACCCAGGCTGGAATGCAATGGTGCAATCTCAGCTCACTGCAACCTCCACCTCCGTGGGTTCAAGCGATTCTCCTGCCTCAGCCTCCCAAGCAGCTGGGACTACAGGCACCTGCCACCACGCCCAGCTAATTTTTGTATTTTTAGTAGAGACAAGGTTTCACCATATTGGCCAGGCTGGTCTTGAGCTCCTGACTTTGTAATCCACCCATCTCGGCCTCTCAAAGTGCTGGGATTACAGGCATGAGCCACCATGCCCGGCCGTGTGTTACATATTAAGCTTATTTTACAGTTAAGGAAACTAAGGACCAGGCACAAACGTTAAGAAAAAGATTAAGAATCTTAATCTTTGGCCGGGCGCGGTGGCTCAAGCCTGTAATCCCAGCACTTTGGGAGGCCGAGGCGGGTGGATCACAAGGTCGAGAGATCGAGACCAACCTGGTCAACATGGTGAAACCCCGTCTCTACTAAAAATACAAAAAATTAGCTGGGCATGGTGGCGCGTGCCTATAATCCCAGCTACTCAGGAGGCTGAGGCAGGAGAATTGCCTGAACCCAGGAGGCGGAGGTTGCGGTGAGCCGAGATCGCGCCATTGCACTCCAGCCTGGGTAACAAGAGCGAAACTCCGTCTCAAAAAAAAAAAAGAATCTTAATCTTTGAGTGACTGAACATAAGTCACTATGTTAGATCCAAAGTACATGCCGGGTTTTTTCTTTCTAAAAATTATCTTTCTTTCTTTCTTTCTTTCTTTCTTTCTTTATTTATTTTTGACAGTACCTTGCTCTGTCACCCAGGCTGGAGTACAATAATACAATCATAGCTCAGTGTAGCTTCATCCTCCCGGGCCCGAGCAATCGTTCCCATCTCAGCCTCCTGAGTAGCTGGGTCCACAGGCATGTGCCACTGCCATACCCAGCTAATTTATTTATTTTAAAATTATTATTATTATTATTATTATTATTTGGTATACCTTGGATCTCCCGTGTTGCTTAGGCTGGTCTCGAACTCCTGGGCTCAAGTGATCCTCCTGCCCAGCCTCCCATAGTGCTGGGATTACAGACATGAGCCACCATGCCAGCCCCAGTTGATTTTTTTTGATTGATAAAAGAAATACATGCTCATTGCATATATTCATGTAAGAAGAAATAAGGAAAGTAAAAGTCCTCTCTAGCCCCATCACAAATACCCAGTCTAGTGCTACTGTTAACAATTGGTTAGCTGTATTCTTCCAGATGTTACTCTAAGCCACATGAGGCATGCTCTTTTAAAAATACCACATTTATTAAAAAAATGGGAAAGTCAACACTAAGGGTCTTATTCTTAAAAGTGATAAATAATTTATATCAATAGCAAAAGGCCTGTATTGGGGCAGGGAGAAGAAGAAGGGAAGAAATTATGATTATTTTTTGTCACTCTTGTATAAGTCCCCTTTTGATTACTGGAACTATCCCCTTGTTTTTTAATAACTAAATTAAGAATGTTACTTGGAATGTAGCAAATGCTTAAGAATAAAAGGGCTGGGTCATAAAGCCCAATGAGGCATTTCCTTTCTAAATTTTTATTGGTAATCTGGATTTGTTTCCACATAACTTAGTTACCAAGTAAAATAAAAGTTACCTAGTAAAATATCGAGACTCTATATATGATGGCCTTGCTCATCGAATATATATTATAATTGCCTACAAGTGTTGCACATAAAAATATTTTTAAAATACATACTTTATTCTAAAACAACTATGATATTTTGGCCTGGCATGGTGGCTCACACCTGTGATTCCAGTGCTTTGGAAGGCCAAAGCAGGAGGATCACCTGAGGTCAGGAGTTCAAGACTAATCTGGCCAACGTAATGAAACCCTGTCTCCACTAAAAATACAAAAATCAGCTGGATGTGGTGGTACACACCTGTAATTCCAGCTATTCAGGAGGCTGAGGCAGGAGAATTGATTGAACCGGGAGGTGGGGGTTGCAGTGAGCTGAGATTTCACCATTATACTCCAGCATGGGTGACACATCAGGACTCTGTCTCAGAAAGAAAAAGAAAAAAAAAAAAGAAAGAAAATTATATTTTGTATAACTATCTTTGAATGTAGTTATTTGTGTTTCCTTTTAATAAACTACATTTGAGCTTTTGTTTCAGAAAAATGCCTTGTTGCTACAGGAGGATATTGTCATACATCAGCATCTCACTAAATGCCTATGTTTTAGAAAACTAATAAATTTCTTAAGGGTCTTTGGTCTTAAGGATTCCTCAGAAGACAGGGTGAAATGGAATGAAGAGACCTATACCGGGAAGGGCCTCTGGAGTGCCTGCTCCTCCTGTACCCCCACTGCCCCAAAAGCATGTCAAGTATACAAGGCTAGGAGGAAGAGGTCTCAATGTGGATTTGTTTTTTGTTTTTTGGGTTTTTTTTTAGACCAAGTCTCGCTCTGTCACCCAGGCTGGAGTGCAGTGGCACAATCTCAGCTTACTGCAACCTCTGCCTGCCAGGTTCAAGCGATTCTCCTGCCTGCCTCAGCCTTCTGACCAAGTAGCTAGGATTACAGGCATGCACCACCACACCCAGCTAATTTTTTTTTAGTAGAGAAGGGATTTCACCATGTTGGCCAGGCTGATCTGTTCTCCTGGCCTAAAGCGATCTGCCCACCTCTGCCTTCCAAAGTGCTGGGATTACAGGCATGAGCCACCAAACATGGCCAATCATCTGTGGATTCTTCACTGAACTTTATAGAGAGCTGGTTTCATAAGCGTATGACCTTAACATAGGGCCCCACTTGGAAGGACTATACCTGGTTGTACTCTACTGTCTTGAAATTCTCCATAAATTTTGAACAGATTTCTGATTTTCATTTGCACTGGACCCCTCAAATTATATAGCTGTTGCTGGGTGTGGTGGCTCACGCCTGTAATCCCAACACTCTAATGGCGTGAGCCACCATGCCAACACCTCAGAGTCTGAGGTGGGCGGATCACCTGGGGTCAGGAGTTCAAGACCAGCCTGGCCAACATGGTGAAATCCTGTCTTTACTAAAAATTTGAAATTAGCTGGGTATGGTTGCTCACACCTGTAATCCCAGCTACTTAGGAGGCTGGGGCAGAATAATCACTTGAACCCAGGATGCAGAGGTTGCAGTGAGCCAAGATCTCGCCATTGCACTCCAGCCCAGGGGACAAAAGCAAAACTCCATCTAAAAAAGAAAAAGAAGAAAAAAAAAAAAAAATATATATATATATATATATGTACACACATATAGCTGTTTCTGCCTTGAACATATGGCTAGGAAACCCAGTCCCTTCTGTACAATATAGCATGTTAACAACCATGACATGTGAAATGCTGTAGGAGAAATTCATGGGCTATTGACACTGAAAACACATCTCTAGAGAAATGAGATGCTTTAAGTGCAACCAGGTGGGTCCATCTCCCCATTTCCTGGTACTGAATTCTATGATAACTTGGGATCAGAGGCAAAGATGGTGGCAGAAGAACACTTGACTTTTTGTAACTTCTCACTCTAGCTTAGACTCTGAAGTTAGTTTCAAAGACAATAATGAGAATGATATTGAATCAGCCAGGCATGGTGGCTCACGCCTATAATCCCAGCACTTTGGGAGGCCAAGTTGGGTGGATCAGCTGAGGTCAGGAGTAAGACCAGCCTGGCCAACATGGTGAAACCCTGTCTTAAAAAAAAAAAAAAAAAAAAAAAAAAGAATATTGAATCAATGTAGAATCTGTGTCCACCAAAATTGTTCATTTTTTATATTTTTCCAAACTTTATATTATAAAAAATTTCAAATATACAGAAATATTGAAATAAAATTACAGTGAACATACACACAGAGCTCCTTGATTCTAACTTGTAACCATTTGTCATATTTGATTTATCTATGTGTTTTCTGAACTTTTTGACAGTAAATTGCAGAAATAGATCAGCGTGCTTTTACTACTAGAAACATTTTCCTAAGTAACCAAAATATGTGGAGTAGTGGTGACTTTTTGTGAGACAGAGTCTTGCTCTATCTCCCAGGCTGGAGTGCAGTGGCAAGATCATGGCTCACTGGATCCTTGACCCCCTGGGCTCAAGGGACTCTCCCATCTCAGCCTCCTGAGTAGCTGGGACTACAGGTATACACTACCACACCCAGCTAATTAAAAAAAAAAAAGATTGTATGTGGAAACAGGATCTTGTCATATTGCCCAGGCTGGTCCCAAACTCGTGGGCTCAAGTGATCCTCTGGCCTTGGCCTCCCAAAGTGCTAGGTGTACAGGTGTGAGTTACCATGCTCCACCTGATTATGCATTTATGGAGATTTTTTTTCCTGGGAATAGATTCATAC
This sequence comes from Saimiri boliviensis, assembly GCF_048565385.1. Taxonomy (NCBI): domain Eukaryota; kingdom Metazoa; phylum Chordata; class Mammalia; order Primates; family Cebidae; genus Saimiri; species Saimiri boliviensis. Next base: position 4,134,584 of record NC_133456.1, read on the forward strand.
TACACTGTCTAAATGTCTTTTGGAGACATCAAAGTGTTCTTGTGTATGTGTGAGTTCCTAGAAGACAGGAACAGATTGTCAGGAAAGACAATAAGTGTATCTTCGCTTCCTGCTGGCAGCAGGCCCTAGAGTCAATCAGGCAGGGAGCCCCGTGATGCTGTGTTCAAGTCAGATTGTATTTCATCACTCTACCAACCAGATGGATCAGTTTAGGGGCAACAGAGTTAAAATAACCACTGACTAAAGCAGTGCCCCTTCGCTGGAGATATTTCTAAAAGCTACAACTCATGGAAGAGCTGCTCTGCTTTTCCGGAAATGGTCCCTTCTGGGCGTGTGAAAACAGGGTGTCTTAGACTGAACAGCGGAGCTGTAAGTCTACAAGGCATTGCCACACTAAGCACTAGGGAAAGGTATACCCAGGGCCAACTTTTTTCTACGCAGTCCAAGTCACAGTTCCCTTTGGGCAAGTGTTGCTGACCACAAAATTTTTTCAAGTCAGCTGTTATTGATTAGGGTCCTGTGTTTGCAAGCAACAGAAACTGGCCAACCTAAGCCTATGGGAATTACTGGAAAGACATAGGGTGGCTCCAAGAATGAAATAAAATGCTAAAGAAGCAAGTCATAGAGAAGCAGAGCTAATAAGTAGCAAGAGCCATTAAACAACCTCTTCAGGGCACCGCCTTTAGGAGTCAGCTCACACTTTCTCAATCTTTAAGTCCCTTTCAAGATTCAAACACCCCAGCTGATTGACCTAGGTTGCCTTACATGTCCATTCCATGGCCAGAAAAGGGTTAAGGGTGGGGGATGGGAACTTTGAAGGACAGTTCCACTAACTCTGTATCCAATGGAAAAGAGATGGTTCCTAAAGCTGCTGCCAAAAGGAAGGGGAAGGATAGCTGGGCAGGCAAAAACAGTAGATGCCTATGCATCAGCTTTTTTTGTTTGTTTGTTTGTTTTTGTTTTTGTTTTTTTTGAGACGGAGTTTCGCTCTTGTTACCCAGGCTGGAGTGCAATGGCGCGATCTCGGCTCACCGCAACCTCCGCCTCCTGGGTTCAGGCAATTCTCCTGCCTCAGCCTCCTGAGTAGCTGGGATTACAGGCACGTGCCACCATGCCCAGCTAATTTTTTGTATTTTTAGTAGAGACGGGGTTTCACCGTGTTGACCAGGATGGTCTCGATCTCCTGACCTCATGATCCACCCGCCTCAGCCTCCCAAAGTGCTGGGATTACAGGCTTGAGCCACCGCGCCCGGCTTTTTTTTTTTTTTTTTGACAAAGTCTCGCTCTGTCACCCAGGCTGAAGCGTGGTGGCATGATCTCAGCTCACTGCAACCTCCGCCTCCTGGGTTCAAGCAATTCTGCCTCAGCCTCCTCAGTAGCTGGGACTACAGGTGCTCCACCACGCCTGGCTAATTTTTGTAGAGACAGGGTTTCCCCATGTTGGCCAGACCAGACTGATCTCAAACTCCTGACCTCAGGTGATCTACGCGCCTCAGCCTCCCATAGTGCTGGCATTATAGGCATGAACCACTGTACCCAACCCACACTGAAGTATTTTTTTTTTTTTTTTTTTTTTTTTTTTTGAGATGGAGTTTTGCCCTTGTTACCCAGGCTGGAGTGCAATGGCGCGATCTTGGCTCACCGCAACCTCCGCCTCCTGGGTTCAGGCAATTCTCCTGCCTCAGCCTCCTGAGCAGCTGGGATTACAGGCACGCGTCACCACGCCCAGCTACTTTTTTGTATTTTTAGTAGAGACGGGGTTTCACCATGTTGACCAGGATGGTCTCGATCTCTCGACCTCGTGATCCACCCGCCTCGGCCTCCCAAAGTGCTGGGATTACAGGCTTGAGCCACCGCGCCCGGCCACACTGAAGTATTAAGTGATACAGAGTATTAATGATACTTGCATACAATATAATGTATGCAAGTTATTCTCAAATAATACAGAAAAAAATATATAGGGGGGAGGAATGTGGCAAAATGTTTGAAAATAATGAGTTTGGATAAAGGATGTATGGGAGTTCTTTGTGCTATTCTTGAAACTTTTAAGTTTGTAATTATTTCAAAATGAAGTTCAGAAACAAAACTCAGTGGGAAAGGCAAAATGAAATGTGCTCCTATGCTTGCATGTACAAAAGCCTTTTGATGAATTATGTGTGACAAATGAATACTTGTATATCCTCACTGGTAGATCCAAACTCTCTAGGGGAAGTTCTGAGTGCCAAGGCATGGACTCTACAATGAGTTCTCGCTGTTAGTGTGACAAAGCTCTGCTGTGGAGCGCTAAGACCCTGGGTAAGGTCTATATGTTTACTCCTCCTAAGGAGTCTAAGTGAGTGCAGAGTTCCTCTTGGCTTATGTGTTTTTCTTTTGTTTTAACAATTATTTGGGAAAACATATTTCAGACATAGTGTATATATTTAATGCTTTGTACTCTTTTTATTTTTAATTAGCAAATAATTGTATATATTCATGGGGTAAAATGTGATGTTTTCATACATGTATACATTGTGTGATGATTAAATCAAGCTAGTTAACATATCTGTCATCTCACATACTTACCTTTTTTTGTGATGGAAACATTTAAAATCCTCTCAGGAATTTTGAAATATACTGTGCATTATTATTTATTATAATCACCATTCTGTGCAATACCTTACTAAAGCTTATTCCTCCCCTCTAACTGAAATTTTATACCCTTTGATCAAACATCTTTCCCTATCACCCCCTGTCCCTAATGCTTTATACTTTTTTTTTTTTTTTTTTTTGAGACAGGGTTTCACTCTGTCACCCAGCCTGGAGTGCAGTGGCATGGTCACGGCTTACTGCAGCCTTAACCTCCTGCCTCAACCTCCTGAGTAGCTGGGACTAAAGGTGCATGCCATTATGCCCAACTAATTTTTTATTTTTTGTAGAGACAGGGTCTCACTATGTTGCCCAGGCTGGTCTCAAACTCCTGGGCTCAAGTTATCCTCCTGCCTCGCTTCCCAAAGTGTTAGGATTACAAGCATGAGCTACCATACCCAGCCTCTAATTTTTAATATTCATCTATAGTCCAACAATTTTCTCTCTCAAGTAGCTTACTAACTTGATTTGAAGCCAAACATTACTAACATCACATAGTCATTTCTTATTACAAAAAGATTTTAGTATCTAGAAAGAGAGTCATTAAAGCATTCTATTAGCAAAAAATTGGGGCCAACCGACTATTAATAGAGTACTGGTTAAATACATTCATGCAATGAAATATTGTGTAGATGACATGAAAGAACAAGGTCGATTCATAAGACTGGATGTAGAATGATCTCCAAGTAAAAGATAAATTAAGCAGCTCTGTATGAACGGATATGGAACTATCTCCAATGTATATTTTTAAAATTCATGTGCAAAATTGTGTAGAATACTACTGTGTTAAAAAATCACTTGAATGAGTAAGTGATGCGTGGACAATTAGCATATGCCTGGACACATAGATACATAGTATTTTGTGGGAAGATACACAGGAAATTGGTAATAGTGGTAGCTTCTGGGAAGATATGCAGGAAATCGGTAATAGGGGACCTATGTGTGGAGATAGTGATCTAGGGTACAAGAATAGAAAGGAAACTCTTTTCACTTATATCTTCTCTCTCTCTCTCTTTTTTTTTTTTTTTAGACAGGGTCTCACTCTGTCACCTTAGTAGCAGGGACTACAAGCATGAGCCACTGCACCCAGCTAATTTTTTTTGTATTGTAGAGATGTAGTCTCGCTATGTTGCTCAAGCTAGTCTTGGACTCCTGGACTCAAGCAGTCTGCCTGCCTCGGCCTCTTAAAATGCTGGGATTACAGGCGTGTGCCACCACACCCTGCCTATCTTTTGACTTTTATATAAAAAGTAATGTAGAAGTCAGTGTTCCTTTAAGAGCAGTCCCTCGGGGTCCTTTCTTGTCATGCAGGCTTCAGTGAGACAAAACTCTGTAGCCAGGAAAATCATCCTATTAGACTGTGAGTATTTTGAGCTTGATTTGGCCATGGCTTCTCACCTAGTCCCATCTTTGAATATAGTAGGTGTTTAATAATTGTTTATTGAATTGAGTTCAACCGAATTTATTTGCAGTGCTTATGGGGTACCTTTACATACATTTTTGCTTGATGGTTTAAATATAGGCTTTTTTTTTTTTTTTTTTTTTGAGATGGAGTTTCGCTCTTGTTACCCAGGCTGGAGCGCAATGGCACTATCTCGGCTCACCGCAACCTCCACCTCCTGGGTTCAGGCAATTCTCCTGCCTCAGCCTCCTGAGTAGCTGGGATTACAGGCACGCGCCACCATGCCCAGCTAATTTTTTGTATTTTTAGTAGAGATGGGGTTTCACCATATTGTCCAGGATGGTCTCGATCTCTTGACCTTGTGATCCACCCGCCTCCCAAAGTGCTGGGATTACAGGCGTGAGCCACCGTGCCCAGGTTTTTTTTTTGTTGTTTTTTTTTTTAGATGGAGTCTTACTCTGTCACCAGGCTGGAGTGCAATGGCCCCATCTCGGCTCACTACAACTTCTGCCTCCCGGGTTCAAGTGATTCTCCTGCCTCAGCCTCCCGAGTAGCTGTGTTACAGACGCACGCCACCACGCCCAGTTAATTTTTGTATTTTTAGTACAGGCAGAGTTTCACCATGCTGGCCAGGATGATCTCCATCTCCTGACCTCGTGATCTGCCTGCCTCGGCCTCCCAGAGTGCTGGGATTACAGGTGTGAGCCACCACACCCTGACCTAAACATAGGCTTTTTAGCTCCTCATGTGTCTCCATCTTTTCTATCCTTAAGGAAAAAGAGAAAACAAATATTTTCTTTCTTATCTAAATAATTTAGAACTTAGCCAGTCAGTGGATGTAAGTTGTTGCCTCTTTTTTTGGAAGGTGTTTTAGTATAATAAGCCAGCATGTACAACATGTTCATGTCGTAACTGAAGAGTCCCACCCTTGGCAATTTACCCTAAGGAAATAATTATACAGCTCAGAAAACGCTGTGTGTACAAGGATGTTTATTACGGTATTGTTGATAATACTGAAATCTTTTTTTTTTTTTTTTGAGACGGAGTTTCACTCTTGTTACCCAGGCTGGAGTGCAATGGCGCGATCTTGGCTCATCGAAACCCCCGCCTCCTGGGTTCAGGCAGTTCTCCTGCCTCAGCCTCCTGAGTAGCTGGGATTACAGGCACGCGCCACCATGCCCAGCTGATTTTTTTGTATTTTTAGTAGAGACGGGGTTTCACCATGTTGACCACGATGGTCTCGATCTCTCGACCTCGTGATCCACCCGCCTCAGCCTCCCAAAGTTCTGGGATTACAGGCTTGAGCCACTGCGCCTGGCCTAATACTGAAATCTTAGAAACAATCTAAATGATCATTGGTGTGTAACTGCTTAATTTTTTTTTTTTAAGACAAAGTTTCACTCTTGTAGTTCTGGCTGGAGTGCAGTCGTGGTATCTCCACTCACTGCAACCTTCATCTCCCAGGTTCAAGAGATTCTCCTGCTTCAGCCTCTGGAGTAGCTGGCAATACAGGCATGTACCACCATGCCCAGCTAATTTTTATATTTTTAGTAGAGACAGGTTTCACCATGTTGGCCAGGCTATTCTTAAACTCCTGGCCACAAGTGATCCACCCACCTCAGCCTCCCAAAGTACTGGGATTACAGACATAAGCCACAGTGCCCCGCTGGTAACTGGTTAATTAAATAATGATATGTCCTTCTAATGTGCCATTAGAAATGATTATTTATATTTCTAACTTGTATTTATGATGAGGAAAAATATCTAAGGATATTGTTAAGTGATAAAAACAGGTTACACAGTAGCATGTATATGATCCCATTTATACCAGGTTTTATACAGAGATCACTATATGTATGTATACCTAGACACTGGGAAGAAATCTCATTAAAATATATTTTTTTAATTATTTTATTTTATTTTTGTATTTTAGTGGAGACAGGGTTTCACTATGCTGGCCAGGCTGGTCTCGAACTCCTGACCTCAAGTGATCTGCCTGCCTAGGCCTCCAAAAGTGCTGAGATTACAGGTGTGAGCCACCGCACCCAGCTATTTTATTTATTTATATATATTTTTTGAGATAGGATCTCACTCGGTTGCCCAAGCTGGAATGCAGTAGAGTAATCACGACTCCCAGCAGCCTCAAACTCCTGGGCTCAAGTGATCCTCCTGCCTCAGCCTCCCCAGTAGCTGGGGCTACAGGAGTATGCCACCAAGTCTGGCAAATTTTTTAATTTTTATTTTGTAAAAAAATTTTGTAGAAATGGGGTCTATGATACCCAAGCTGATTTCAAACCTCTGGCCTCAAGCTATCCTCCCATTTCAGCCTCCCAAAGTGTTGGAATTATAGGCATCAACCATCACACCCAGCCCAAAATATTTTCAGTATTCATCTCTTCATGTGAAGTGATTTCTAATTTCCTCTCTCTCTATTTTTTCATGTTATTTACACTTTTTCTGGAGTGTTCATTGTAGCATTTTTACCCAAAATGAAACTATTGAAAAAGCATTCAAGTGACTTCTTTACTCTTTGTCTTAATAAATATTTGCTGTTGATTGCACCAGAGTATCCTAGAATTACCTCTCCTATTTTTTTGAGCCCCTCCCACCCCCGCCTCCGAATTACCTCCCCTACTTCTATGCATAGAAAATCCTGCAGCCTTTAAAATAGGAGAAAGCAGCCGAGCATGGTGGCTTATGCCTGTAATCCCAGCACTTTGGGAGGCTGAGGCAGGCGGATCATGAGGTCAAGAGATCGAGAACATCCTGGCCAACATGGTGAAACCCTGTCTCTACTAAAATACAAAAGGTAGCTGGGCGTGGTGGCAATTGCCTGTGGTCCCACCTACTCGGGAGGCTGAGGCAAGAGAATTGCTTGAACCTGGGAGGCGGAGGTTGCAGTAAGCTGAGATTGTGCCACTGCACTCCAGCCTGGCACCTGGCAACAGAGCAAGATTCTGTCTCTAATAATAATAATAATAATAATAATAACAGGAGAAAGCACTGAAGCTAAGTACTTATACTCATCAAAGCTCCTTTTGAAAAATTTAAGCACCAGAAAAAAAAAAAGAATTAAAACAGTAGTTGTCTCTGGAAAGGGCAGAAGTGGTAATTGACAGGGAAGGAGTATGAAGGAACGTTTTAGGATGATGGTAATATTCTGTATCTTTATGAGGTTTGGGTTACAGAGGACAATGTATTTGTCAAAACTCAGCAAATTTACTCTTGTTTTTTGGGATTTGGTTGTTGCTTTTTGTTTTTGTTATTTTTTTTGAGATAGGGTCTCACTCTGTTGCCCAGGCTGGAGTGCAGTGGTAGGATCTTAGCTCACTGCAATCTCTGCCTCCCAGGTTCAGGCAATTCTCCCACATCAACCTCCTGAGTAGCTGGGAGTACAGGCATGCACCACCATGCCTGGCTAATTTTTGTATTTTTAGGAGAGACAGGGTTTTGCTAGTTTCACTATGTTGGCCAGGCTGGTCTCAAGCTCCTGGCCTCAAGTGATCCACTCGCCTCAGCCTCCCAGAATGCTGGGATAACAGGCATGAGATACCTTACCCGGCCAGCAAATTTACTCTTAAGCTTTGTGCATTCCTCTGTATATCAATTTACATCAAAAGGAGAAAGAATCAAACAAATTTGGCTTTAGTTAGTGATATTGATAACTGGAATTTACTTCAAAATGCACCAAAAATAAGATAGATTAATAAATGGATAAAGGAATTGATAGAGATATAATAATGCAGGTGGTTGTGAGGGCTCATGTCTGTAATCCCAGCACTTTGGGAGGACAAGGTAGGTGAATTGCTTGAGCCCAGGAGTTCAAGACCAGCCTGGGCAACAGAGTGAGACCCCCATCTCTTGGAAGATATATATATATATATATATATATATATATATATATATATATATAAAATAAGGCAAATATTAAAATGTTAATAATAGAATCTAGGTTGTTTGCATACATGTGCTCGCTAAGAAATTCTTAGAATTTTTGTTTAAAAATTTTCATAACATGTTGAGAAAAATATGTCTCAACTATCTATTGATATACTGAATGTATACTATACATATTTTATCCTTATAGATTAAATTCCACATATTTAATTCTGAAAGTCGCTCCCAAGAAAGATTCAGCCTTTTTGTACAGGTAAGCTGTACAAAAGCATAGATATATATATGACATAACTAGTGAAAGGGTTGTCTGTGTAAGCATGTGAACTATGCAGTTACATAAGGCCCTCCCTTGGTTTTATGCTTTACTCTTTTGAATTTTTTTTTTTTTTTTTTTCGAGATGAAGTCTTGCTCTGTTGCCCAGGTTTGAGTGCAGTGGCTCGATCTCGGCTCACTGCAACCTCTGCCTCTTGGGTTTAAGCAATTCTCCTGCCTCAGCCTCCCGAGTAGCTGAGACTACAGGCATGCACCACCACGTCCAGCTAATTTTTGTGTTTTAAGTAGAGATGGAGTTTCACCATGTTGGCTGGGATCATCTTGACCTCTTGATCCGCCTGCCTTGGCCTCCCAAAGTGCTGGGATTACAGGCGTGAGCCACTGCACCGGCCTGTTTTGAAATTCTTTTTTTCTTTTTCTTTAAAGACTAAGTCTTGCTCTTGTCCACCAGGCTGAAGTGCAGTGGTGTGATCTTGGCTCAGTGTAACCTCTGCCTCCTGGGTTCAAGCAATTCTCCTGCCTCAGTCTTCCAAGTAGCTGCCGCCATGCCCAGCTAATTTTTATATTTAAGTAGAGATGGGATTTCGCCCTGTTGGCCAGGCCAGTGTCGAACTCCTGACCTCAGGTGATCTGCCCACCTCAGCCTCCCAAAGTGCTGAGATTACAGGCATGAGCCACCATGTCCAACCTTGAAATTCTTAATAATCTTTTAACAAGAAGCCCTGCATTTTAATTTTACTCTGGGCCCTGTAAATTATGTGGCCAGTCTTGATTAGTGAGCGATGAAAATATTGCTAGCATATATTATGTTCTCCCTATGCCAGGCACTATGTTAAACATTTTGCATTCATTATCTCATCGAATCTTCAAAGAAAGACTAAAGGGGTAGGTAATATTAATATTCCTATTTTACAGCTAAACATATTGAGGCTCAAAGAAGTTAAGCTACTTTTCATTTATTATACCCTCAGTATGCATAGTAGCATAGTATACACAGTGTGCACTCAATAAATGTTTACTGAAAAAATAATAAGAATAATAGCAGCTCCCGTTTATTGAGCACCTTCCACAAGCCTAGAATGCCTCAACTGAAAGATGACATGTTCTTCCCTAACCCAGACTCCCCAGCTTTTGCATCACTTCCTCAAAGCCACATTCTTTGACACCCCAAATGAGGTCACATCTTTTATGGTACCCTAGGCTTCGTGACAGCATTCATCACAATTGTAGTTAGGTCATTGTTTAATTCCTGCTCTCCCTTCTAGATTGAAGTCTCAGTGAAGACAGTGACTCATTTTCATCCCTTCACCCCTTTAATCCCAGCATCCAGTGCTATACCTGAAGTGGTATACCTGAAGCATAGCCTGCCTCCTGCCAGTGCTTGATTATATATTTTTTCATTTAATCCTCAACGCTGTGAAGTAAAATTATACCATCATTTTACATCTGAAGAAACAGGTTTAGAGAAGTGAAGTCCCAGTCACCTCATCTTGGGGGGAAGAGTCCCCTCATCGTGTGGCCCTACATCTGTTTGACTCCAAAACCTCTCATCATTTCACTACTGCCCACTGTTATCATGTGACAAACAATCTGCTTGACGTTATTTTCTATCCCTAGCCACCACTTATTCCTTTAATATCTCCTCCAGTTTCTATTTTTGCTATCTGACCTCCAGGCTCTCTAATGAAGCGGAGACCTGCTTTCCAACAAGTAATCACGGCAAGTGATATTATAAACAAGCTGGCTGAAGCCAGGATTTTATTTTTTAACCTTGATGAGTGAACCAGTTGGAAGCACTACCTTTAAAAGCAAAGGCTCTAATTTCCCTTTAGTACTGATTCTTCCCTTGTCCTGAAAAAGGACAAGGGAAGCTGCCTTGGGTTTCTAGAGCTGCCTCTTGGGTTTTTTAATTGCAAAGCCATAAACAATATCCAGTTCCAGGTGAAGGCCTGAAATAATTGAGGTAAAACAAATGAAGGCCGAACACAGTGGCTCATGCCTGTAATCCCAGCACTTTGGGAAGCTGAGGCAGGTGGATCAGTTGAGCCCAGAAGTTTCAGACCAGCCTGACCAACATGGCAAAATCACCCATATCTAATTAAAAACACCCCCCAAAAATTAGCCAGGCATAGTGGTGCGTGCCTGTAGTCCCAGCTATTTGGAAGGCTGAAGCGATGGGATTGCTTGAACCTGGGAGGTGGAGATTGCAGTGTGCCAAGCGACTGCACACCAGCCTGGGTGACAGAGCAAGAGTCTGTCTCAAAACAAAGAAAGAAAAAAGAAGTAAAGATGCTTCAGGCTGCTAATAAAGTATCTTTTAGTAGTTGTCTGCCTCTATATATTGATTTCTTTCTTTCTTTCTTTTTTTGAGACAGAGTCTTGCTCTGTCACCCAGGCTGGAGTACAGTGATGCAATCTTAGCTCACTGCAGCCTCCTGGGTTCAAGCAATTCTCCTGCCTCAGCTTCCCAAGTAGCTGGGATTGCAGGCACTCACCACCACACCCAGCTATTTTTTGTGTTTTTATTAGAGACAGAGTTTCACCATGTTGGCCAGGCTGGTCTTGAACTCCTGACCTCAGGTGATCAATCTGCCTTGGCCTCCAAAAGTGCTAGGATTACAGGTGTGAGCCACTGTGCCCGGCTCATTACCAAATATCTTTACAGAACGGAGAGGCCTATTTTTTGGACACTTGTCTGTGAGGGTCGTGGAAGTGGGATGGAGAGGAATGCTGAGACAGTGTGCAGGCTTGTTTTCTTCAGCCAATGCAGGAGGAGAAGCTGTGAACAAGAAATGGAGGACACTTGGCCCAGCACTCTATGGCATGGATTGTTGAGTTTCACCTGTGGTGAAAATCCCAGACCTCAGGAATTGGACTGATGACAGACTGTGTTGTATTATGTCTTTGGTAGGGCATAGGACAAGAGGACAGCCTTTGATGATGGTAGAGTTTCCAGAAGCCCTGTGTTTCTGTGTTCTGATAGTGAGTTTAGACTAAGGACCTTTCGTAGCAGCCACTGTTAATAGCAGTATAGCTTACCCTATTATATTTTCTGTAAACAAAAGCCAAAACCTGTTAACGGTCACAGCGTGGACTCAGTTGTGCTCTTGGGTTTATTTTACTTTTTTAGAAGAATATCAAATAGTTCCCAAATTCAGTGGTGGAAGCAATGGTGACAGTGCAGGGGAGTGGTGCCCACTGGAGCTACACTCTTACTAGGGTGAGAGAGAGCAGAAGTCCAGCAGATCCAGAAGGTTGTGGCAGAACAGGAGGAACTGTTCCTGAAAACATGAGAACTGTATCAGAAATACAGGAGGAGGAAAAGGTCGTTATCTCTAGAAAGTGTGCCATGAGAGTTTCAGTCATTATAATTTGAACATTGAAAGTATGATTTTAATATCCAACATATATAAAGAACCCAAACAACTCAATAGCAAGAAAACAATCCAATTAAAACATGGCAAAGGACCTAAACAGATATTCCTCAAAAGACATACAAATGGTCAATAGGCATATGAAAAAATGTTCAGCATCACTAATCATCAGAAGAATGCCAATTAAAACCACAGGGAAATATTGCCTCCCACCTTTTAGAATGGCTGTCATCAAAAAGATGAACGGTTACAAGTGTTAGAGAGGATGTGGAGAAAAGGGCACCTTTGTATATTGTTAGTGGGAATGCAAATTAGAATAGCCATTAAGGGAAACAGTAAGAAGTTTCCTCGAAGAACTAAAAATATAACTACCATGTGATCAAGCAATGCTACGTCTGGGAATATATCCAAAGGAATTGAAAGCAGTTCATGAAAGAGATATCTGCATTCCCATGCTCATTATTCACATTATTCACAATAATTGTGCTGAATTATTCAGTATTACTCACAATAACCAAGATATAGAATCAATCTTGTCCATCAATAGATAAATGGATAAAGAAAATGTGCTTGTATACACAACGGCCTTTGAAAAGAAAGAAATACTGCCATTTGCAACATGGATGAACCTAGAGGACTTTTATTTATTTATTTATTTTATTTGAGATGGATTCTCACTCTGTTGCCAGGCTGGAGTGCAGTAGTGCAATCTTGGCTCACTGGAGCCTCTGGGTTCAAGTGATTCTTCTGCCTCAACCTCCCAAGTAGCCGGGACTACAGGTGCCCACCACCATGGCTGGCTGATTTTTGTATTTTTAGTAGAGATGGGGTTTCACCATGTTGACCAGGATGGTCTTGATCTCTTGGCCTTGTGATCTACCCACCTCGGCCTCCCAAAGTGCTGGGATTACAGGTGTGAGCCACCTCATTCAGCCGACGACATTATTTTAAGTGAAATAAGCCAGGCTCAGAAAGGCAAATATTGCATGATCTGACTTATGTGGAATCACATAGCAGTAGACGGTAGAGTGGTGATTAACTCATAGTAGTAGACAGACAGTAGGATGGTGGTTAACAGAGGGTTTGTTGTGGGGAGAGGGAAAAGGGAGATATTGGTCAAAGGGTAGAACGTTTTGGTTAGACAGGAGGAATAAGTATTTAGGATCTATTGCACAACATGGTGACTATAATTAATAATAATGTAATGTATATTTCAAAATTGCTAAGAAAATAAATTTTAAATATTCACACCACAAAAAATGATGAATATGTGAGGTGATAGATGTGTTAATTAGCTTGATTTAATCATTTGATAATGTATACATCACACTGTACCCCACAAATATAGGTAATTATTATTTGTCAACTAAAATTTTTTTTAAATTAAGGCCAGATGCAGTGGCTCACAACTGTTATCCCAGCACTTTGGGAAGCAGAGGCAGGTGACTCACTTGAGCCCAGGAGTTTGAGACCACCTCATGTCTATGAAATATAAAACAATTAGCCAGGCCTGGTGGCACACACCTGTAGTTTCAGCTACTCAGGAGGCTGAGCTGGGAGGATCACTTGAGCCAGGAAACTGAGGCTGCAGTGAGCCGTGTTCGTGCCTCTGCACCACAGCCTGGATGACAGAGTGAGACTCTGTCTGAAAAAAAAGGAGGGTCTGATCTTATTTTGTGGTCACTAGCTAGTGAGATATGATGTATAATTGAATCACTGTATATGAGAACCAGTCATGACTCTCAATGATTCTCACTTTCTGGTATTAATGTCCTTACGTTGTCTTCTTCCACAATGAATTAGTGCTAGTCTATGCGAACATGAGTATGGCTGAGTTTACAGGAGGTGATTTCTAAGGGTAGACTGTAAAGGACTTGCTACTTCCGCCTTAGTCTCTTTGATTGCTTGTTCTGGGGGAGGCCAGCAATCATTTCATGAGGACTCCCCAACAACTTTACAGAGGGATCCTCTAGAAGAAGAACTGCAGCCTCCATAAATATCCAGCACAGACTTAGCAGCTGTGTGAGCAAGCCATTGGAAGTGGATTTTCCAGCCCCATTCAGCCCTTCAAATGACTGTAGCCTTGGCTGGCATCTGACTGAACCCCATGAAAAACCTCTAACTAGAACTGCCCAGTCAAGTGACTCACAAATTCCTGACCTGTAGAAACTGTGAGAGACAATAAATGTTTACATTTAATTTAAGCCACTAAGTTTGAAGATAATGTAATATGCAGCAATAGATAATTAAAACGCTATAGATTCTACAGAATAAGTGTCTATATAAAACTGCCTTTGGGAGGCCAAGGGGAGCAGATCACCTGAGGTCAGGAGTTCAAGACCAGCCTGGCCAACATAGTGAAACCCCGTCTCTACTAAAAATAGAAAAATTAGCCAGTTATGATGACGCACACTTGTAATACCAGCTCCTCAGAAGGCTGAGGCAGGGGAATCACTTGAACCTGGGAGGCGGAGGTGTCATTGAGCTGAGACGTGCAATTGCACTCCAACCTGGGCAACGAGAATGAAACATTATCTCAAAAAAACAAACAAACAAAAAAAACAACAACCAAAAAAACCTGCCTAAACAGGTCAGGAAGGTCTTCAGTAAAAAAAGGGGACATGAGTTGAGTCTTCAGAGATGACTAGGAGTTTGCAGGTATGGATTTAGGGTGGAGAAAAGGGAGTCATTTCAGGCTGAAGGAACAGCTTGACCACAGTAGAAGGGCATGGCCTATTTGAAAAACAGCAATTAGTTTAGCATGACTCAGATGCAGTGTGTTTACAGAATGAGGCAGAGATTAGAGCATCAGACAGGAGTCGGCTGACTAAGGACGTTATATGCCATGCTCATGTGTTTTTCTTTTTCTTTTTCTTTTTTTTTGTTTTGAGACGGAGCCTTGCTCTGTCACCAGGCTGGAGTGCCGTGACACAATCTTGGCTCACTGCAACCTTCACCTCCTGGGTTCAAGCAATTTTCCTGCCTCAGCCTCCCAAGTAGCTGGAACTACAGGTGCACACCACCATGCCCAGCTACTTTTTGTGTTTTTAGTAGAGACAAGGTTTCACCATGTTGGCCAGGCCGGTCTCGAACTCCTGATCCTGTGATCCATCCACCTCAGCCTCCCAAAGTGCTGGGATTACAGGTGTGAGCCACCATGCCTAGCCGTGTTTGTTGTTTTATCCTGAAGGCAATAGGGAGCCACTGAAGTATTTTGTTTTATTTTATTTTATATATTTTTGAGGCAGAGTCTCACTCTGTTGCCTAGGCTGGAGTGCAATGGCTTGATCTCAGCTCACTGCAACTCCCATCTCCCAGGTTCAAGTGATTCTTCTGCCTCAGGCTCCCCAGTAGCTGGAATTACAAGTGCCCGCCACCATACCCAGATAATTTTTGTATTTTTATTAGAGACAGGGTTTCATTATGCTGGCCAGGGTGGTCTTGAACTCCTAACCTCAACTGATCCATCCACCTTGGCCTCCCAAAGCACTGGGATTACAGGCATGAACCACTGCATCCAGCGCACTGAAGAATTTTAAAGCAGACAACTGACATAATCAATTGCACATTTTAGAATGATGGCCAAATGGAAGATGGATTTGAGGAAAGAGGTTACAACCAAGTAGAAGCAGTGAGAGTAAGTTGAAGACTACCTTTTTTTTTTTTTTTTTTTTTTTTTTAAACTGCGTTTTGTTCTTGTTGCCTAGCACTCTTGCTGGAGTGCAATGGTGCCATCTCAGCTCACTGCAACCTCTGCCTCCCGGGTTCAAATGATTTTCCTGCCTCAGCCTCCCAAGTAGCTGAGATGACAGGCATGTGTCACCATGCCCAGCTAATTTTGTATTATTAGCAGAATCAGGGTTTTTCCATGATGGTCAGGCTGGTCTCAAACTCCTGAGCTCATGTGATCCGGCTGCCTCAGCCTCCCAAAGTGCTGGGATTACAGGCATGAGCCACTGGCGCCTGGCCTTGAAGACTACCTTTTAAGATTTTCCACTTATGCTGAGGATTCAACCTGCACCAGAAGCTGGTGACTAATTAAATGTAGAGATTGAAGAAAAGACATGAGTCTAAAAAAGGACTTCCTTCTTCCCCAAAAGTTTTTCCTCAATTTTTTTTTTTTGAGGCAGAGTCTTGCTCTGTCCCCAGGCTGCAGTGCAGTGGCCCGATCTCAGCTCACTGCAACCTCTGCCTCCTGGGTTCAAGCAATTCTCCTGCCTCAGCCTCCCAAATAGCTGGGACTACAGGTGCACAGCACCACACCCAGCTAATTTTTGTATTTTTAGTGGAGATGGGGTTTCACCATGTTGGCCAAGATGCTTTTGATCTCCTGACCTCATTTTCTGCCCGCCTCAGCCTCCCAAAGTGCTGGGATTACAAGTGTAAACCACCATGCCCAGCCTTTCCTCTAATTTCTTAAGGTGTAACTCTCATTTCTGTATCAGCAATTAAATGTGTTTCAAATTAAATTTTGCTTTTGTTTATTTACCTATTTTCCAGTAAATTTGTATCCATTCATTATCTGATAATTCCATCTTGGTTTTCCTATTTCCTCCTCCTGTTCCTCTTGTGATCAAAACCTTTCCTTTTATTGAATATATAACAGATGGGGCAGGAGTTCTTAATTTCCTTTATTGAGTATTGTACAGGCATGGCACAGTTCTTGATTTCATTGTCAATAGCCATCTACTTCTTTGAAATTGTTTTTCAGCTAATAGAGTGATTTTTATCCCTAACAGCTAATTATGACCTAGTACTCAACACTCTAAGAGTTCGAATTCAGCCAATTCACTTGATTTGAGCTGATTTACTTACCCAGGAACTACGTATTTAGAAATATCACATGGATGAGTGCAGTATCCATAGCATTAGTATTTCAAGAAATAAAGAAAAAGTAGCAACATACAAGTAATATAATTTTATAATCACATTAGGAAGAAGAATCATTGCAGTAAATGTACTAAAATGCCAGACTTTGAACAGCACTTTTTTCCTGTGGTTGTTTTAAAACTATTTCTACCTCATTAAAAAATTAATATCAGTAAAATTAATGTCATCTTATTTGTGGCAGTAACTGTGATTTTAAAAAAAGTAACCACTTAATTTTTGTCAGCACAAAAGCCCAAGAAAAGTAATGTTAAAAATAAGTAAATGGAGCTGAGTATTTTTACCAGGGTGCTTAGTGGGAAGAACTCAAGGATAAAGAAACACTGCTTAATGTACTTAACTTTTTCAGCATTTAATTGATGAAAATAGAGGCTTAATAAAAAGTTTCTAGGGTGTAAAATGCCTAATAAATTTTTTTTTTTTTTTGAGATGGAGTTTCGCTCTTGTTACCCAGGCTGGAGTGCAATGGCGCTATCTCGGCTCACTGCAACCTCCGCCTCCTGGGTTCAGGCAATTCTCCTGCCTCACCCTCCTGAGTAGCTGGGATTACAGGCACGCGCCACCATGCCCAGCTAATTTTTTGTATTTTTAGTAGAGACGGGGTTTCACCATGTTGACCAGGATGGTCTCGATCTCTCGACCTCGTGATCCACCCGCCTCGGCCTCCCAAAGTGCTGGGATTACAGGCTTGAGCCACCGCGCCCGGCTAATAAATAATTTAAATGTATCTTTGGGCCGGGCGCAGTGGCTCATGCCTGTAATCCCAGCACTTTGGGAGGCCAACGTGGGCAGATTACCTGAGGTTGGGAGTTCGAGACCAGCCTGACCAGCATGGAGAAACCCCATCCCTAAAAAATAAAATAAAATAAATAAATGTATAAATGTATCTTTGTATAAAACAGTTTTATAGCATAATTAAAGGTAAAACTGTAAAATCCAAGCAGAATTTTTTTCTAAGAAGAAAACTTTTTTCTGATTACATAATTGAGAAATGCCTAGTTTTAAAAATTCAGTTAATACATAAAAGCAGGAAATAAATTACATAAACCTCACTAGCCACAGATAAGTATTGTTAGCACTTTATGAACTTGCTCCCAGCTGTCTCTTCATCCATATATTTTTATAGGCATATGCATGCACAGGATTTGACTTACACAGATTCATATTCTACATACTGTTCTGTAAACTGATCCTTTAATTTTGCAACACATTGTGAACATCTTTCCACATCTATAAATATAAATCTATTCTAGCTTTCTAAACGGATGCATAGTATCACACTCTATATAAATAGACATGGTGAACATCCCTGTTATATTTCTTTTCTTCTTTTAATTTATTTATTCAAATAAAATATGGCTTAGAGCCCACACTCTGAAGATGGGTAAGAATTATTTCTGGGATTTCTTTCTGTACTGCAGTGAAGTATACAAGATCTCTAGGGTATGGGTGGTTGAATGGTTCTGGGTGACTGAAATGGGGTGATGCTGTTGATTCACCTTTGTCTGACCAGACACAGCTGTCACCAGCACTGTTCGCTGTTTCCAGGGTCTCAGTGCTTAGTGACCTGTCTCCCAGGCATCCTGCAGCCATCCCTGCTTGAGTCCTGTCCTCCATTGCAAGCTTCAGGAGAGGAAGGCACTTGGAAATCTTAAAAATCCCCGGCCAGAAGTGGTGGCTTATGCCTGTAATCCCAGCACTTTGCGAGGCCAAGACAGGCAGACCACCTGAAGTCAGGAGTTCAAGACCAGCCTGACCAACATGACAAAACCCTGTCTCTACTAAAAATACAAAAAGCTAGCCAGGCATGGTGGCACATCCCTATAATCTCAACTACTTCAGAGGCTGAGGCACAAGAATTGCTTGAAGCTGGTGGGGCAGAGGTTGCAGTGAGCAGAGATCATGCCACTGCCCTCCAGTTTGGGTGACAGGGTGAGACCCTAACTCTATATATATATATATATATATATATATATATATATATATATATATATATCCCACAACCCTTCCCAGACTCCGTGTGATTCATCCTTGCCTTTACCTTAGCAAAGAGTTCTTGGAAAACAAAGGCCTATTAATTCTCTAGGTCAAGGGAAAGGTAAAACTCTGGCCCAGGCTAGTCTCTTAGGAGATGGGAAGAAGGGGAACTGCTGCTCAGTCTTTCCAGATAAACCTGTATCAGAGAACTAGACAGTTGACTTTGGGGGTGTTACATAACCTCCTTAAACCTCAAATTCCTTATCTGTAAGACAGCAACAAATGACAACTCTATCCTGCCAGCTGTAGAGGCCAAAAAACTCAGTTACTTGACCTAAGTAAAGAATGTCTCTCATTCTGTCACCTGCAAGCCATCACATTCTGCCTGTTGAACCTTCAAAGAGATCCAGAATCTGACCTCGTCTCCCCACCTCCACTGCTTGCACCTTGGTCCATCACGTCTTACCTGGACCTTTGCAATAGCCTCCTAACCGGTCTCCTTGTGGTCACTTTTCAAGGTAATAGTGCATTACTTTTTAAAATGCATGATGGCTCTACATTTAACTTGGAGAAAAAAAGCAAAATTCTTAGACTAGCTTAGAAAGCCCTTCTGTGTGAATTAGCCCGACTTCTCCGACTTCAGGCCCAACCATTCTCTTACTCAGTCATCTATCCTTGCCAAACGTGTCAAGCTCCTCACACTTGCTGTTTTATTGGCCACCAGCTGTTTTCAAGGCTAATGGTTGTCTCCTTTCAGGTATCTGCTCACACCGTTGCCTTTATCAGTGTCCCCATACCCTGCTACATTTTTCTCCCCAGCACTTTTCACAGACACATTGTATGTTTACTTATTTTTTAATTATTTGTCTCTTTTTTGAGAGAGAGAGAGTCTTGCTCTGTTGTGTAGGAGGGAGTACAGTAGTACAATCTCAGCTTACTGCAACCTCCACCTCTTGGGTTCAAGTTATTCTCGTGCCTCAGCCTCCTGAGTATCTGTGATTACAGGTGTGTACCACCAGACCTGGCTAATTTTTGTATTTTTAGTAGAAACGAGATTTTACCATGTTGGCCAGGGCTGGTCTTGAACTCCTGACCTCAAGTGATCCACCCACCTTGGCCTTTCAAAGTGCTGGCATTACAGGCGTGAGCACAGTACCTGGGCTTATTATTTGTCTCCTAAAGCTGGAATGTAAGCCTGTTGAAGGAAAAGACTTATGTCATAAGTAGTGCCTGGCACACATTAGGGGGCTCAATAAATATTTGCCAAATGAATGAATGGAAAATAATATCCCCTATCTTTCAGAGTTGGGGTGAGGATTCATTGAGATAATGTAGTGCCTAGCAAATAGTAAGGACTATGTAAATATTGATTATTCTTGCATATGATTATTATTATGTTTAAGCTAGGCTTTGAAGAATATATTCTTTAAAAGGGCATTCCAGCAAAGAGACTGATTGAAGCAGAAGCCTAGAAGTAGGAAGTACCCTGTGGGTAGGTGTGAACTGCATTAAGAGTGTGTGAGAAAACTAGTTATTGGCAAGAGACAGATGGAAATAGAGAAGAATGTGGAGGAAATTGAATTTAAAGCTCAGAAATCTAGATTTTTAACCCTAACTGTAGGGAACCATCTGGGATTTTCAGCAGAGGAGGATATGATAAGATATTGTTTCTTGGGTTTTTTTTATTTGTTTGTTTTCATATGGAGTCTTGCTGTCACCAGGCTGGAATGCAATGGCACCATCTGGGCTCACTGCAATCTCTGCCTCTTGGATTCAAGCAATTCTCCTGCCTCAGCCTCCTGAGTAGCTGGGATTACAGGTGCCAGCCACCACGCTCAACTAATTTTTGTATTTTTAGTGGAGACGAGGTTTCACCATGTTGGCTAGGTTGGTCTCGAACTCCTGACCTCAAGTGATCCACCTGCTTTGCCTTCCAAAGTGCTGGGATTACAGGTGTGAGCCACCATGCCCGGCCAGATCTTGGTTTTTGAACTTTTTCTGTGGTGATAGTTGGTTATCCTGTGTTGCAAAGTTGCATTTTCTAGCTTGTAGGGAATAGCTTTGTTAATCAGAGGAAACGATTAGTTAAAGAGATGTTCGTTGTTGTTTTTTTTTTTTTTTTTTTTTTTTAATCAAGGTCTCACTCTGTCACCCAGGCTGGAGTACAGTGGCGCCATCATGACACACTGCAGCCTTGACCTCCTGACCACAAGTGATTCTTCCACCTCAGCCTCCTGGGTAGCTAGGACTAAAGGCATGTGCCACCACACTCAGCTTCCTTAAGAAACGTTGATGGACTTTTTTGAATAGAGGCTGATGGGCCCTTGCCTATGACCTTATCTATAACCTTCTTTTTGTGTAAGCATCAAACATGCTCTGTGGGGACAGATGGGGCCTGAGAAAACCTGAGAGTCAGAGCCTTGTGATTCACTTTTGGGTAATCTGCACTACCTGGGGTTCTACTTCAGTTATTTCCTCTTTCAAGATTTGTGTTTGCTTAACTTTTGGATTAAGTCTATTTCAGAACTTGACGGTGTTTTATGCTTTGGTTTTCCATTTCACATACAATGTCTAAACATATCTCTCTCCAATATATACCCCATTTTCAGTATAATGTCTTGCTATTTAAAGTGTAGTCCTGGGACCAGCTACATTATCTTTTTTTTTTTTTTTTTTTTTTTTTGAGACAGAGTCTCGCTCTGTCATTCAGGCTGGAATGCAGTAGCATGATCTCAACTCACTGCAGCCTCCACCTTCCATGTTCGAGAAATTCTCCTGTGTCAGCCTCCCAAGAGCTGGGATTACAGGCATATACCACCACGCCTGGCTAATTTTTGTATTTTTAATAGAGATGGGATTTCACCATATTGGTCTGGCTGGTCTCGAACTCCAGACCTCAGGTGATCCACACCTGCCTTGGCCTCCCAAATTTCTGGGATTACAGGTGGGAACCACCATGCATGGCTGGGACCAGCTGCATTATCATCACTTGGGAGCTTGTTAGAAATACAGAATTCTCAGGACCCATTCAGTCCCACTGAATTAGCAAGTGCATTTACAAAGATCCCCGGTGATGTGTGTGCACTTAAGGATTAAGAAGCACTCCTCTTAAGCATCTCTTAACCGATGGCTCCTCCAGTCTCCCTCAAGAGCCCCTTAGCACCTCTAATACTCTAAATAAACTTTCTGAACAAGTTCTTTAGCCACCCTCTCCAACTAGAAAGTTTTCTACATTCTACTTTCTGTATAGAAAATTTGGGCCAGGAATGGTGGCTCATGTCTGTAATCCTAGCACTTTGGAAGGCCAAAGTGGATGGATCACCTGAGATCAGGAGTTTGAGAGCAGCCTGACCAACATAGTGAAACCCCATCTCTACTAAAAATACAAAATTAGCCAGATGTGGTGGTACATACCTGTAATCCCAGCTCCTCTGGGATTCAAGGCTTCGAAAGCAGGAAGCTAAAAGCAGGAGAATTGCTTAAACCCAGGAGGTGGAGGTTGCGATGAGCCAAGATGGTGCCATTGCACTCCAGCCTGGGCAGCAAGAGGGAAAGACCATCTCAAACCAAACAAATAAATAAATGTATAGAAAATTTGAAGCCCCAATAGCTCTGGATGTTTCTCAAGGTACAGTCTTCAGATCACCTGCATTTGAATAACTTAGAGGGTATATTAAAAGGGTGCAGGTTCCTATATCCACCTTGCATCTGCTGAATATGACTCTTTTGAAGGGGCCTGCAAACCACTTTTTAAACTAACATCTGATATATATCAATGGTCAAAGAATCATTAGAAAACTTCTGGCTGCAGAAACAAATGCAGTCCTTGACCTTATTACCTACCCCTCCTCAGTAGTGAATTTTCCTGCCAGCTCTAACCCCACTCTCTCATCCTGTCCTGCAGACAGTTGTTTGAAATACAGTAATTTAACTATGACCATATTGTTAGTGCTTTTTGTGAGAGATCCCACACAAATGCTGTTCTGGTATCTCTTTTTCAAATGGATGCAACTAGCATTCTAGAATTTCATTTTTAATTAGTTATCAGTCACTAATATAAGCATTATTCCTATCTAACAATAAAATGTTGATTTCTCTGCTTTTTAGTATTTTCTTATAAAATGAAAGATAATGTTTTTCTTAAGTGTAATGCTTTTTTTATGTCATCCTGTTCTCTTTCACTCGTATCTGTTTCTCCCTGCCCCCCAAGACAGTCTCACTCTGTCACCCAGGCTGGAGTGCAGTGGCATGATCTCAGCTCACTGCAACCTCTGCCTCACGGGCTCAAGCAATTCTCCTGCCTGAGCCTCCCGAGTAGCTGGGATTATAGGTGTGTGCCATCAAGCCCAGCTAATTTTTTTGTATTTTTAGTAGAGATGAGCTTTCACCATATTGGCCAGACTGGTCTCCAACTCCTGACCTTGTGATCAGCTTGCCTCAGCCTCCCAAAGTGCTGGGACCCCAGACTTGAGCCACCATGTCTGGCCTGCCTATACCTTATATCAGGTCAACCAGTTTTGTGGTCAATCCTATCGGAAAGGTACCTGGAAAGCAGGAGGGGGAATGGGAAGATGTATTATTCGTTAGTTTGTGATATTATATCGCTAAATTTGACATTATTATATCATTCTTCTGGGCCTAGTAGGTGAGGGTGGGGCAGTGACAAGTGCCTGCAGCTTACTGGTCAGCCTTTTCTTTCTCTGAGATAGAGTTTCCCTCTTGCTGCTTAAGCTGGAGTGCAATGTGCAATCTTGGCTCACTGCGACCTCAGACTCCCGGGTTCAAGTGATTCTCCTGCTTCATCCTCCCAAGTAGCTGGAACTACAGATGCCTGCCACCATGCCTGGCTAAAAGTCAGCTTTTTTTTTTTTTTTTTTTTTTTTTTTGAGATGGAGTTTCACTTGTGCTGCCCAGTCTTGAGTGCAATGGTGCAATCTTGGCTTACTGCAACCTCTGCCTCCCGGGTTCAAGTAATTCTCCTGCCTCAATCTCCCGAGTAGCTGGGATTTCAGGCATGCACCACCACACCCAGCTAATTCTTTGTATTTTTAGTAGAGATGGGTTTCACCATGTTGGCCAGGCTGGTCTTGAAATCTTGATCTCAACTGATTCGCCAGCCTTGGCCTTCCAAAGTACCGGGATTACAGGCGTGAGCTACTGTGCCTGGCCCAGCCTTTTTTTTTATCACGAGTGATTACATCAAGGACTCCCACTGCTGACATGAAAGTCAAGAAGAATGGCTGAAAGCTTGTCATATAGCTATTAGTTAAGAAATTAAATTATACAGTTTGAATCCACATTAATAGATATTAAATGTTAAATTAATGAAATGACATATCTTGCAAATTAAATTTAAATGAAGTTCTAATCTTAATGAAGAGGAATCAAAAGGGAGAGAGAATAGAATGCATCCAGATTTCTTCATTCACCCCCAAGAGTGTTGTTTTAAACTAAAAAATACTTCTCTCAAAAAATTAGAAAGTTAAGAAACAAGTCTTTTCTCTCTCAAAGAGATTCAAGGCTTCAAAAGCATTCTTTATATTTTGTTAGGCCAGCCAACGTTGAAAAAAAAAAAAAAGAAAAAGGCTTTCTTTAATGTGTCCTTCTTCATTTATCCTTCCTGAACCCCCAGCAAGATATAATCTTGTCTTTTTAGATGCTCTGTAATGCTTCCTTCCTTTAAAATTTTCATTTTAGTTATCTTACAATTCCTTCATTTGTGGTCATATCTGGGCCTCCCCTTCTTAGTTATGCTTCCTTGGCCAATTGCAAATTCCATTAGGCAGAAACTGCATTTTCTTTTTTGTACCTACCAACAAGTATTTATTGGATTCTCCATGTTCAGCATAGTGAGGCATACAAAGCATAAGTTATACAACAATTTAACTGGAAAGAAAAACCTTACCCATGTAAAAGAAGTTACTATGAAGTTATATAAGTGTATGATTAATGGAGATATTAGTCCTGATCCAATACAGTTCTATCCTGAGGGGTTCAAAAACCACTGAAGATGTGCATAGGTGCCTGGGCCCTCAACTCTAAGAAATGTAGCCATGGAATGTGCAGTAAAAGTCCCAGTGATCTGAAGAAAGTAGATGTCCCCTGCAGAGCTCCATATATTCAAACAGAAAATGAGGTCAGTGAATATCTCCAAGTCATAATGATAAACCAAAGGCCAAGCTTCTCGATCAGAGTCCATAATTTCCAGGATTTATATATGCTTCAAGGAGGGAGGGACATGAGAATATTGGTCTTTACATGAGACAGGCAGATGAAGCCAATGCCAAATTTAATTTGATTTAGGAAATTCAAATTAAAATAAAGATGGAGGCTGGGCATGGGGTCTTGTGCCTATAATCCCAGCACTTTGGGAGACTGAAGCAGAAGGATCTCTGGAGCCCAGGGATTTGAGACCAGCCTGGGCAACATAGGGAGACCCCCATAGCTACAAAAAACATTTTTTTTTATTTAGATGGGTGTGATGGCACATGGCTATAATTTCAGCTAGTTGGGAGACTGAGGCAGGAGGGTCACTTGAGCCCTGGAGGTCGAGGCTGCAGTAAATCATGATTGCACTCCAGCTTGGGTGATGGAGTAAGATCTAACACAAAAAGAAAAATAAAAAAGAAAGAAAGAAAAGAAAGGCTTTATGAATAAAATTGGGCTTGAATGAATCAAAGAGATAAGGAGAGAGAAAAGTATAAGAAATAAATAAGGCCAGGTGTGATTACAGATCACACTTGTAATCCCAGCACTTTGAGAGGCTGAGGCAAGAGGATCACTTGAGCCCAGGAGTTTGAGACCAGCCTGGGCAACAAAGTGAGATTCCATCTCTACTAAAAAATAAAAATAAAAGTGAATGACTAAAGTCTTGAGATAGGAAGGATCATACATAGTCAGTGGAGCCCTAGGGAGAGGAGGAAAAGCATCAGGGAGGACTAGGATGGGAAGTTAAGTCAGATAGGATGGCACTAGGTTATGGTGAGCCTTGAAACTGGGGAAAAGGAATTTAATTTGATGGCAATGGGAATGGATTGGTAATTAAGGAAAATTAGAACATGTTTAATGTGGCTAAGGATGTGAGAACCTGATATTAGGAAGATTGACTTTTTGAATTGATGCATTAATTTGGACCTCAAGAGATACAATGGTGGGACCGGCAATGGAGAAGAGACAGAAGGAATAGAAATGAGAGCTGTTAAATGGAAAAACTTACAGATTTTGGTGGATATGGAAAGTAAAAAAGTTCTTCAGTTTCCCTTCTTGCTAAAGAATAAATCATAAGTGTTAGAAATAATAGTTTGTACCAGCCCAAGATCTGATAATAAAAAAAATTTAAAAATTATGGTTTGGGCCGGGTGCGGTGGCTCAAGCCTGTAATCCCAGCACTTTGGGAGGCCGAGGCGGGTGGATCACGAGGTCGAGAGATCAAGACCATCCTGTTCAACATGGTGAAACCCCGTCTCTACTAAAAGTGCAAAAAATTAGCTGGGCATGGTGGCACGTGCCTGTAATCCCAGCTACTCAGGAGGCTGAGGCAGGAGAATTGCCTGAGCCCAGGAGGCGGAGGTTGCAGTGAGCCGAGATCGCGCCATTGCACTCCAGCCTGGGTAACAAGGGCGAAACTCCGTCTCAAAAAAAAAAAAAAAAAAAATTATGGTTTGTATTAAAGACTTTTTTAAAAGCCTTCTTGCTTTTTGCTAATAACTCTTTGTTAAGCCCTATCCTATGTAGCTATTAGACATGCTTATAGGCACGTATTGCATTCTATGTCCTCGTACTTTAACCAAGATACCTGTGCTGTACATGCTCACAGGCATGTTCCATCTCACAGCCTATGCTCTTTCCTTATTTAGACTTCCTTTTTCTTCTCCAATGCTTTTACCTGTTTCGAAAAATTTTAAGTTGTTTGCCAATCGAGTTTAGTTTTAGATTGTGAAGTCTGACTGCAGCCAATGGAGATCAGACACAGCGGTAAGGATGACCCCAAAAGCATAAAAGATAAATATGTCTGCTTTTCCTTTGTTCGTTGGACTCTCATGGCAAGATGGCTGGCAAGAGTACCCTTCCTGCAGGAAGTAAAGATTGCCTTGCTGAAAAATCCTTTGTCTCAGTGCTAATTTTTCATTATGACATCAAGCATCCGTTTCCAACAGTGAAGATGAGCTACATGTGAGTGGTTTCATCCTTTGAACATTATAGGCAGGCATGTAAATACTTAGTAAACTGAATCAAAGTTAAAACCCAAAAAGGAGTGGGAGTTGGAGAGAAAGAACCAAATTTCCTATCATTATATCAGCTGAGGATTTCCTTTCTATGCCTGTATTTCTGCAATAATAATATTTTGAAAATCTTTATGTTTATCTCTATCTTGATTGTCACCATTCCAGTCCAAGCCATCATTGTCTCTCACCTGAATTATTGTAGTTGTCTCTTGAATAGTCTTCCCACTTCATTGTTACTTGCTCATTCTCAGGGGTCCCCAAGACCACCCCCAGTTTCAATGATTTACTTAAGTGATTCACAGGAAGCTGGGCACGGTGGCTCAAGCCTGTAATCCCAGCACTTTGGGAGGCTGAGGCGGGTGGATCACGAGTTCAGGAGATCGAGACCATCCTGGTCAACATGGTGAAACCCCGTCTCTACTAAAAATACAAAAAATTAGCTGGGCATGGTGGCGCATGCCTGTAATCCCAGCTACTCAGGAGGCTGAGGCAGGAGAATTGCCTGAACCCAGGAGGCGGAGGTTGCGGTGAGCTGAGATCGCGCCATTGCACTCCAGCCTGGGTAACAAGAGCGAAACTCCGTCTCAAAAAAAAAAAAAAAAAAGAGATTCACAGGACTCAGAATATAGTCATACTCACAGCTGTGATTTATTATGGCAAAAAATTCAAAGCAAAATCAGCAAAGGAGAAAGTTGCATCGGGTAAAGTTCAGAGGAAATGAGCCCCAAGCTTCCAAGAGTTTTCTTCCACTGGTATCAAACAGGACATGATTACTTCTCCCAGCAGCCAGGTGTGCTATAATCACAGCACTTTGGGAGGCCAAGGAGGGCAGATCAACTGAGATCAGGAGTTTGAGACCAGCCCAGCCAAGATGGCGAAACTATCTCTACTAAAAATACAAAAATTAGTTGGACATGGTGTTGGGCTCCTGTAGTCCCAGCTACACAGGAGGCTGAGACAGGAAAATCACTGGGACCTGGGAGGCAGAGGTTGCAGTGAGCCAAGATCATGACATTGCATTCTAGCCTAGTTGACAAGAGTGAGACTCTGTCTCAAAAAAAAAAAAAAAAATTATCCTAGCAATAGGTTGTGACAATACATGTTCCCACCCAGGTAAGTTTGTTAAAGACCTAGCATCCCAGGATCTTAGGGGAACTAGTTGCATAGGCACCCTCTGCCTCACGTGTACCAAAATTCCCAATGCCTCAATGGAAAGCAGGTGTTCAGTATTGCTGTGGTCTGAATGTTTACATTCTTCCAAAATTCATACGTTGAAAACCTCACACACAAGGTGATGTTATTAGGAGGCAGAATCTTTGGGATGTGATTAGGTCATGGGAGCAGAGTTGAATTAGTCCCCTTATAAAAGAGACCTGAGAGAGACTCCTCATCTTTCTCCTTCTGAGGACTTAGTGAGAAGGTACCATCTCACCAGACCCTTACCAGACACTGAATCTGCCAGTGCCTTGATCTTGGATATCCCAGCCTCCAGAGCTGTGAGAAACAAGTTTTTGTTGTTTATAAGCCACCTTGTTTGTACTATTTTGTTATATCAGTTGCATATGGAGTAACATAAGCATAGCATTCATACAAATTAGACACAATGAGCCATTCTTGTCAGTTGAATGGTGGAAACCCTCCCAAAATCCAAGTTCCAGCCAAGGACCACCCTTGTAAGCTGGACCTTCTTTTTGCTTTTGTTTTGAGATAAGGTCTCACTCTGTTGCCTAGGCTGGAATGCAGTGGCATGATCATAGCTCATGGCAGCGTCAAGCTCCTAGGCTCAAGGAATCCTCCTGCCTCAGCCTCCTGAGTAGCTGGGACTACACGCATGCACCTCCACTCCTATCTTTTTTTTTTTTTTTTAAGATGGAGTCTCACTCTGTTGCCCAGGCTGGAATGCAGTGGGACAATCTCAGCTCACTACAACCTCCACCTCTAAGTTTCAAATGATTATCCTGCCTCAGCCTCTTGATCAGCTGGGATTACAAGTGTGTACCACCACACCCAGCTAATTTTTGTATTTTTAGTAGAGACAGCGTTTCACCATGTTGGCCAAGGTGGTCTCAAACGCCTGACTTCAAGTGATCCACCAGCCTCAGCCTCTCAAAGTGCCGGGATTACAGGCATGAGCCACCATGCATAGCCTGGCTAATTTTTTGTAGAAATGTGGCTGTATCATGTTGCCTAGGCTGGTCTTGAACTTCTGGACTCAAGAGATCTTCCTGATTCAGCCTCCCAAAGTGCTGGGATTACAGGTGTGAGCCACTACACCCAGCTAAGCTGGATTTTCTTTTTCTTTCTTTTCTTTTCTTTCTTTCTTTCTTTTTTTTTTTTGGATATGGAGTCTCGCTCTCTTGCCCAGGCTGGAGTGCAGTGGCACAGTCTTGGCTCACTGTAGCCTCTGCCTCCTGGGTTCAAGCAATTCTCCTGCCTCAGCCTCCCAAGCAACTGAGATTATAGGCACATGCCACCACATCTGGCTAATTTTTATACTTTTAGTAGAGATGGGGTTTCACCATGTTGGCCAGGCTGGTCTTGAACTCCTGACCTCAAGTGATCTACCTGCCTTGGCCTCCCAAGCTGCTGGGATTACAGACAGGAGCCACCGTGCCCAGCCTAAGCTGGATTTTCAAAGGCTTGCTATTGGACCCACTATTAACTCTTTGCTGCACACCTTCCAACCTGTTCTTTAGCCAGTAACTAGGGAGAATCTTCTTAACATATAAACCAGATTATATATGTTAGACTAAAATTCAAAGTCTTACCATACTGCACAATTCCCTGCAAGACATTGACATTGCATTCCTCTCCAAACCCATCTCTTGCTAACTGTCCTCAGCATCCCCTCTAACCATACTGACCTCCAAGTTTGTAGAAGATTAATGTCCAGTAGAACTTTATGTGATGATAGGAATGTTCTACTGCACTGTTTAGTTGTCTGTTGATGTTCACCAACCATAGGTAACTATTGGCCATTTGAAATGTGGCTAATGCACCTGAGCAAATGAATTTTTAATTTTATTAAATTTTAGTAAACTTAAACAGCCAAATGTGGCTAGTGGCTATTCTACTACAGTCCTAGAACATATTATTGAGCTTTTCTTATTTTAAGACCTTTTCTTGTGTGGGAAATTACTTTGATGCAATGGTAAACTTCAATTACACTATCAGACAGGCTATCCCAAAGATCAAAGAACACAAGGGCTTATAGACCAAATTAAAATGTTATAATCACATACAGTTTATTAAATCAACTAAGGCCAGGCATGGTGGCTCACGCCTGTAATCCCAGCACTTTGGAAGGCCATGGTGGGTGGATCACTGGAGGTCAAGAGTTCAAGACCAGCCTGGCCAACATGGCAAAACCCCATTTCTACTAAAAATATAAAAATTAGCCAGGCATGGTAGCACACACCTGTAATCTCAACTACTCAGGAGGCTGAGGCAGGAGAATCACTTGAACCCAAAAGGCGGAGGTTGCAGTGACCTGAGATGGTAGCACTGCCCTCCAGCCTAGGTGACACAATGAGACTCCATCTCAAGAAAAAAAATCAACTTAAAACATACAGTAAAGGCCGGGCGCGGTGGCTCAAGCCTGTAATCCCAGCACTTTGGGAGGCCGAGGCGGGTGGATCACTAGGTCAAGAGATCGAGACCATCCTGGTCAACATGGTGAAACTCCGTCTCTACTAAAAATACAAAAAATTAGCTGGCCATGGTGGCGCGTGCCTGTAATCCCAGCTACTCAGGAGGCTGAGGCAGGAGAATTGCCTGAACCCAGGAGGCGGAGGTTGCGGTGAGCCGAGATCGCGCCATTGCACTCCAGCCTGGCTAACAAGAGTGAAATTGTGTCTCAAAAAAACAAAAAACAAAAAACAAAAAAAACCCGTAAAAAGCAAAAGGAAAGAAATGGGGTAAGTTAACACACTATTAGGAGGGGTGCAAACAAGATGGAAGGTTCATTCTACATAAATACTGGGTTATGCAATGTTGATATGTCTCTTTGCGTCAGCCTTCTCTGTTGATGGACCAAAGCTGACATTTAAGCAAGGGTGCCTGAAGACAGAAGGTGCCCTAAGTCAGTGGCATACACTTGTTCTACCAGAAGGGCTCAGGAGGAACACGTACACCTGGCCTATGGCTGTAGCTTGCCAATTAACTTGCTGAACAACTATGAGTTTTACTTGGGTTGTGAGTTTGTGTTTTTTGGGCAGAGGAGACATGCACCAGAATAGTTATCACCAATGAGTAGTTGAATTAAGACCTCATAAATATTAAGTGTTCATGTATATTTAGTGTATCCTGCATGTTAAATGTCTCGTGTATATTTAACTTGTCATGAATATTTAGTGCCTAGGTTCCTCATGCATATTTATGTCTCATGAATATTATTTTTGGTTCTTTCATTTATTTTTATCTACATTTAAAACACACATGCTCTATCGACTAATTTCTTATCTATACTTAACTCATCTTAGGAGTTTCCTCTATCCCATTTGTTTTTCCTTTTCTCTTGCAGGATTAATTCAGTATTGTCAAACAGTATAACAAATACACACTTCTGCACACATTTCTACTTTGGAGTGACCTTCCTCTGTCTCATACCATAACAAGTTCCTGTAGTTGTTTTCAGTCTCACTGGAAATGTCACCTCCTCTGAGAGGCCTTCCCCCATCAACTGTCTGTTATTAGGTCCCTCATCCCAAATTCTCATGTTGAAACTTTAACCCCCAATGTGACTGTATTTGGAGATAGGGCCTTCAGTGAAGTAATTAAGGTTAAATGAGGTCATACGAGTGGAACCCTAATCCAATAGGATTTTTGTTCTTATAAGAAGAGAAAAAGACAGGCTGGGGGCGGTAGCTCATGCCTGTAATCCCAGCACTTTGGGAGGCAGAGGTGAGTGGATCACCTGAGGTTAGAAGTTTGAGACCAGCCTGGCCAACATGGTGAAACCCTGTCTCTACTAAAAAATACAAAGAAAATTAGCTGGGTGTGATGGCAGACACCTGTAATCCTAGCTACTCGGGAGGCTGAAGCAGGAGAATCGCTTGAACCTGGGCGGAGGTTGCAGTGACATGAGATTGCACCATTGGACTCCAGCCTGAGTGACAAAAGTGAAACTCCATCTCAAAAGGGGGAAAAAAAAAAGAAGAGGAAGAGACAACAGAGGCCAAGTAAAGTGGCTCATGCCTATACTCCCAACACTTTGGGAGGCTAAAGTGGGGGGATTGCTTGAGCCTGGAAGTTTGAGACCAAACTGGGCAATATAGTAATACTCTGTCTCTACAGAAAAAAAAAAAAATAGATGAGTGTGTAGAATATGTCTGTAGTTGGTGCTACTCAGGAGGCTGAGGTGGGAGTATTACTTGAGCCCTGGAGGTAGAGGCTGCCACAAACTGAGATTGTGCCACTGCACTCCAGCCTGTGTAACAGATTAAGACCCTGTCTCAAATTAAAAATAAATAAATAAAATTTAATTAAAAAAAGAGAGACAACAGAGAATCATGTGTGTGTGTGTGTGTGTGTGTGTATACATATATATACAGAAGAAAAGCCACATAAGGACACAGCAAGAAGGCAGCTATCTATAAGCCAGGAAAAAAAGGCCTCACCGGAAATCCAGAAATCTAACTCTGAACAGCACCTTGATCTTGGACTTCTAACCTCTAGAACTGTGAGAAAATAAATTTTCGTTGTTTAAGCCACCCAGTTTGTAGTCTGTTGTTATGGCAGCCTCTGAACTATTTTCACTCACAAGATCTCTGATGCCAAATGTGTGGGGTTTTTTCTCATGCCAACTAATTCTCCAGCTCTCAAGATACCGACTGAGTGTCCAACAATTCAATTCAACTCTGACACTGTCTACCTGGAATGAGCATGAGATCGCACAAGTTATAGGCTCAGTCCCACAAGACTGCTCCCACTTCAGATGCCAGTTGTAAGTCCCAGCTTGCCTCCTGTATTTCTCACCAACCAGCAGCTATAAACTGGGGATGCCCACTACTCCTTCTTGATGTTTCATGATTTGCTAGAATGGCTCACAGAACTCAGGGAAAGGCTTTATTTACTATTAATGGTTTATTTATTTTATTTTATTTTATTTTATCTTTTTTTGAGACGGAGTTTCGCTCTTGTTGCCCAGGCTGGAGTGCAATGGCGCGATCTCAGCTCACCGCAACCTCCGCCTCCTGGGTTCAGGCAATTCTCCTGCCTCAGCCTCCTGAGTAGCTGGGATTACAGGCATGCGCCACCATGCCCAGCTAATTTTTTGTATTTTTAGTAGAGACGGGGTTTCACTATGTTGACTAGGATGGTCTCGATCTCTTGACCTCGTGATCCACCCGCCTCGGCCTCCCAAAGTGCTGGGATTACAGGCTTGAGCCACCGCGCCCAGCCTTATTTTATTTTTTAAGATGGAGTCTTGCTCTGTTGCCCAGGCTGGAGTGCAGTGGGACAATCTCGGCTCACTGCAACCTCCACCTCCTGGGTTCAAAAGATTCTCCTGCCTCAGCCTCCTGAGTGGCTGGGATTACAGTCACCTGCCACCACACCCAGCTAATCTTTTGTATTTTTAGTAGAGATAGAATTTTGCCATGTTGGTTAGGCTGGTTTTAAACTCCTGACCTCAGGTGATCCACCACCTTGGCCTCCCAAAATGCTGGGATTACAGGTGTGAGCCACTGCACTCAGCCCTATTAATGGTTTTTTATAAAGGATATAACTCAGGAACAGTCAAATGGAAGAGATGAATAAGGGAAGACACGGGTTGTGGGAAGGGCTTCCATGCCTTCCCTGGGAGTGCTACCCTCCAAACATCTTGATGTGTTCACCAACCCTGGAATCTCTCTGAACCCCATTCTTTAGGGTTTTTATGGATGTTTCATTGTGTAGTCATGAATAATTAAATCACTGGCATTGGTGATTAAGTGGGTCTCAAGTTCCTCTTCCCTCCCCACAGGTCAGGCAGTGGGGCTGAAACTTCCAAGCCTCTAATCATGCCTTGTCTTTCTGGAAACTAGCCCCAATCCTGAAGCTATCTAGGGACACCCACTGCCAGTCGTCTTTTAGCATATGAAATACGTTCTTATCACTCCAGAGATTCCAAGGGTTTTAGGAGCTGTGTGTCAGGAACCAAATATTTATTTTTATTATATCACTCAGCTCTAACACACAATAAAGCAACTATCAGATCTATCTAAAGTAGGTCTTCCCCACCCCCATTAATCTGTATCTTAGCACAATGTTTACTTCTTCACATTTATAATTCATTATTTTATATGTTTGTTTAAGTTCTTTTTTTTTTTTTTGAGACATTGTCTCATTCTGTTGCCCAGGCTGGAGTGCAGTGGCATGATCTCAGCTCACTGCAACCTCTGTCTCCCAGGTTCATGCAATTCTCTTGCCTCAGCCTCCCAAGTAGCTGAGACTAATTTTTTGTCTTTTTAGTAGAGATGGGCTTTCACCATGTTGGCCAGACTGGTCTGAAACTCCTGGCCTCATGTGATGTTCCCACCTCGGCCTCCCAAAGTGCTGGGATTACAAGCATGAGCCACCATGCCCAACCTATTTATTTAACTTTTTTTTTTTTTTTTTTTGCATATTTCCCCCAATAAACAGTAAACTCTGTGGTGGCTGCAACAATGTCTGTTTTTCTCACTGTTGCAACTTCAGCAAGTTGTCAATGTACATTTTTAACTGGAACTTCAAAGCACACATTCAGCAATGAATGAATGAAACTTCAAAGTATATATTAACCTTGAGGGGGAGAAGTCCTGCAGATAAACAGGTCTGGTTCTTGAAAATTATTCTCAATAATTATGTGCCTAAGACAAAGTTATTTTTCGAGGCAGGGTTGCACTCTGTTGCTCAGGCTGGAGTGCAGTCGTGTGATCATGGCTTGCTGTAGCCTCGACTTCCTGGGCTCAAGCAATCCTCCCACCTCAGCCTCCAGATTAGCTGGGACTACAGGTGTACCCCACCACAACTGGCTGTTTTGTTGTTTTGTACTGACAAGGTCCTGCTATTTGCCCAGACTGGTCTCGAATGCTGGGCTCAAGTGATCTTCCTGCCCATCTTCCCAAAGTGCTGGGATTACAGGTATGAACCAATGTGCCTGGTAAAACTTTTTTTAAATTTTGGAGACATGTATATAACATTTACCATTTTAAAGTGTACAGGTTGGTGGCACTAGGTACGTTCCCATTATTGGGTGGCTATCACCACTATTCATCTCTAAAACCTTTTTTCCATCATCCCTAACTGAAATGCTATGTCCATTAGACAATAATGTCCCATTCCCTCTTCCCTCTAGCCCGTGGCAGACACCATTATACTTTGTCTTATGAGTTTGATTGCTCTAGGTACCCCATATAAGTGGAATGCAATATTTGTCCTTTCCAGTTGTTATAGTTGGTAGTTAGACATGAGCAGGGCAGGAGAGAACTCCCCCCGCACAACCCCATCACCAGGAATGTCAGGTGATGGCCAGGCAGTTCTTAAACTGCCTCTTTGAAATAATAATTAGTTGACCAGGTATGGTGGCTCAGGCCTGTAATCCCAGCACCTTGGGAGGCTGAAGTGGGCAGATCACCTAAGGTCAGGAGTTCAAGACCAGCCTGTCCAACATGGCAAAACTGTGTCTCTACTAAAAATACAAAAATTAGCCAGGTGTGGTGGCACATGCCTGTAATCCCAGCTACTTGGGAGGCTGAGGCATGAGAATTGCTTGAACCTGGGAGGCAGAGGTTGCAGTGAGCTGACATCGTGCCACTGCACTCCAGCCTGAGTGACAGAGCAAGATTCCATGTCAAAATAAATAGATAAAATAACATAACATAAAATAAAATAATAATTTGCCTTAGCTGGCGACAGGGAAAGGCAGTCTTCTAATAGGTAGAAACATCTGAAACTGGTGATCAGCAATTTCCCAATAGAATCTCAGGAGCTGGCTGGGTGCG
Source organism: Saimiri boliviensis (assembly GCF_048565385.1). Classification (NCBI taxonomy): domain Eukaryota; kingdom Metazoa; phylum Chordata; class Mammalia; order Primates; family Cebidae; genus Saimiri; species Saimiri boliviensis. The sequence goes on from NC_133456.1 coordinate 4,170,208, forward strand.
GTGGCTCACATCTGTAATCCCAGCACTTTGGGAGGCCAAGGCAGGTGTATCACCTGAGGTCAGCAGTTCAAGACCAGCCTGGCCAACATACTAAAACCCGGTCTCTATGTAAAAATACAAAAATTAGTGGGCATGGAGGCAGTCACCTATAATCCCAGCTACTTAGGAGGCTGAGGCGGGAAAATCTCTTGAGCCCAGGAGGTGGAGGTTGCAGTGAGCTGAGATCGCACCATTGCACTTCAGCTGGGCAACAAGAGCCAAACTCAGTCTCAAAAAAAAAAAAAATGATCTCAGGAGTTGGGTGAGTGGGCGCAAGCATGTGCACTAAGAGGCAAAATGACAGTTTAACTGGTATGTGACCTTCCTTTAGGAACATTTAACTGGTAAGGAAAAAATGCCTCAAGTCACTAAGAGGCAAAATGGCAGAGTATAAACACACAAGTGGTAAGGGACAAATGCCTCAATTGAACGTGCATACAACTTCAGTAAACACACTGCACATGTGGCACCTCTCAAGTGCTGGCATGCCGACAGCCTACCCCAAAGGGGAGGAATCAGGGGAGAAGGGACATAACCCCCCAGAAGCATGCCAATGTATAAAACTACAAGTCAGGCCTGGTGCGGCTCATGCCTATAATCCTAGCAATTTGGGAGACTGAGGTGAGAGCATTGTTTGAGCCCAGGAGTTCAAAACCAGCCTGGGCAACAGCACAAGATCCCATCTCAAAAAAAAAAAAATCAAAACTCCAAGTCAGAAGTCAAATTGTGAACTTGATCTCTCAGATTGCACATTTGAACCCTCTTCCACGTATACTTTACTTCCTTTTGTTCCTGCTCTAAAGCTTTTTAATAAGCTTTCACTCCCGCTTTAAAACTTGAGGCCAGGAGTTTGAGGCCAGCCTGGTAAATAGGTAGGCCCCCATCTCTACAACAACAAAAAGTCTATTCATTTTCAAGTGGACATTTGGGTTGTTTTCACTTTTTGGCAATTGTAAATAGAGCTATGAACACTGGTATGCAAATATCTGAATTCCTGCTTTCACTTCTTTTGAGTATATACTTAGAAGTCAGATTCCTGGATCATATGGTAATTTTATGTTTAAACTTTTTAAAAATATTTCCAAACATTAAATTTATTATAACTAAAATGAATGTAGTTGTTCTCAGATTTGGCCAGCTTATAGCTCTGTTTAAGGAAGGGATTTTTTAAAAGAGAAAAATGCATCATAATTTGGTCAAGGCCAGGCGCGGTGGCCCACACCTGTAATTCCAGCACTTTGGGAGGCTGAGGCAGGCAGTTCACCTGAGGTCAGGAGTTCAAGACCAGCCTGGCCAACATGGTGAAACCTCGTCTCTACTAAAAATACAAAAATTAGCTAGGTGTAATGGTGGGCGACTGTAGTCCCAGCTACTAGGGAGACTGAGGAAAGAGAATCTCCTGAACCCAGGAGGCAGAGGTTGCAGTAAGCTGAGATCATACCACTACGCTCCAGCCTGGGCAACAGAGTGAGAGTCTATCTCAAAAACGAAAAACAAACAAACAAACAAAACTTGGTCAAATTACTTTCACATTAAGAAAAAAATCTTCTGGATGGGTGTGGTGTCTCACACCTGTAATCTCAACATTTTGGGAGGCCAAGATGGACAGATCGCTTGAGCTCAGGAGTTCAAGATCAGCTGAGGCAACGTGGCAAAAGCCCATCTCTACAAAAAATACAAAAATTAGCTGGGTGTGGTCCCAGCACTTTGGGAAGCTGAGGCAGGTGGATCACTTGAGGTCAGGAGTTCAAAACCAGCCTGACCAACATGGTGAAAACCCTGTCTCTATTAAAAATACAAAAACTGGCCGGGCGCGGTGGCTCAAGCCTGTAATCCCAGCACTTTGGGAGGCCGAGGCGGGTGGATCACAAGGTCGAGAGATCGAGACCAACCTGGTCAACATGGTGAAACCCCATCTCTATTAAAAATACAAAAAATTAGCTGGGCATGGTGGCGTGTGCCTATAATCCCAGCTACTCAGGAGGCTGAGGCAGGAGAATTGCCTGAACCCAGGAGGCGGAGGTTGCGGTGAGCCGAGATCGCGCCATTGCATTCCAGCCTGGGTAACAAGAGCGAAACTCCGTCTCAAAAAAAAAAAAAAAAAAAAAAAAAAAAATACAAAAACTAGCCGGGCATGGTGGTGGGCGCCTGTAATCCCAGCTACTTGGGAGGCTGAGGCAGAAGAATCACTTGAACCTGGGAGATGGAGGTTGCAGTGAGCTGAGATTGTGCCACTGCACTCCAGCCTGGGTGACAAAGTTAGACTCTGTCTGGAAAAAAAAAAAAGAAAGAAAGAAAGAAAAAAAGAAAAGAAATTTTGTTTTTGAAGTAACTCCATCGTATTTTCTACAGTGGCTTTACAGTCCCTTGACAACACACAAGTGTTTCAGTTACTCCACATCCTTGCCAAAATTTGATATTGCTTTCCTCCCTACTTCCTTCCCTTCCCTTTCTCTTCCCTCCCCTCCCCTCCCCTCCCCTTCCCTTTCCCTCTTCCTTTTGCTATCCTAATGGATGTGAAGTGGTACCTCACTGTGGCTTTGGTTTGCACTCTCCTAATGGTTAATTATGTTGAACATCTTTTCATGTGTTTATTGGCCATCTGTATGTCTTTTGGAGAAATGTCTGTTCAAATCCTTTGCGCACTTTTGAATTGGGTTGTGGGTTTTTTTGCTGTTGAGTTGTAGGAGTTCTTCATATTTTCTGGATATTAATTCCTTATCAGATACAGGATTTGAAAATATTTTCTCCATTCTGTGGGTTTTCTTTGTACTCTGTTGGTGGTATCCTTTGATATATAAAAGTGTTTAATTTTGATGAAGTCCAATTTATCTCTTGTTTCTTTTGTTGCCTGTACTTTTGGTGCCATATCAAATCATTGCCAAATCCAATATCATGAAGTTTTCTCTTACATTTTCTTCTAAGAGCTTTATAGTTTTAGCTCTTGTGTTTATGTCTGATCTATTTTGAGGATTTGGGACAGTGGGGAGTAAGGCTGTCACTCTGTCACTAAGACTGGCATACAATGGCATGGTCATAGCTTACTGCAGCCTTGAACTCCTGAACTCAAGCGATCCTCCTGCCTCAGCCTCCCAGTAGCTGAGACTACAGCTGTGGGTCACCACACCTGGCTTTGAATTGTTTTTTGTATATAGTATAAGGCAGGTGTCCCCAAACTACAGCCCGCAGGCCGCATGCGGCCCCCTGAGGCCATTTATCCGGCCCCCCGCCGCACTTCAGGAAGGGGCACCTCTTTCATTGGTGGTCAGTGAGAGGAGCACAATATGTGGTGGCCCTCCAATGGTCTGAGGGACAGTGAACTGACCCCCTGTGTAAAAAGTTTAGGGACGCCTGGTATAAGGTAAGGGTGCAACTTCATCCTTTTGCATGTGGATATACAGTTTTCCAGTACGCTTTGCTCTTGAAAAGACTGTCCTTTCACCATTAAATGGTCTCAGCACTGTAGTCAAACAACATTTGACTGTTTCCAGGCTCTCTATGGTACTCTATTGGTCTGTCTTTATGCCAGTACCACACTGTTTTGATTACTGTAGCTTGTAGCAAGTTTTGAAAACAGGGAGTGTGAGACCTCTACTTTGTTCTTTAAAACCAAGTTTTTAATCCACTAACTCAAATTATTTGTAGGCAGTTGCCATCTCAGTGACATGGTAAAAATTTGTCCTTCACAACAATTATTTCTAATGAGAATGAGTTGTCCTTGTAAGTTATTGACAAAAAGGTGTCTAGGAATAATAGAGCTACTTTTGAATAGTTGTATTTTCTTTATTTTCCCTAGACAAAGCTCTCACTCATAAGACAATTAGAATTTGCAATATCTTAGTCTTTTGTTCAGACTGGCACTGCCAAACTGGGAAATCAGCCAAGGAAGACTTCCTGGATTAAGTTTAACTTAGGTAACTAAAGTTTGCACTCCCAGACTCCATTAGCTTGCCCAGAAGAGAGAACAAACATGTTCAAAACAAGCTGTTTGGGATTTTGCTCAGGCAAAGTGGTTGCACATTCAAGGTTAGACTAATAAAAAACAAAGTCAATGAAGCAAAAACCATAACAGAAAGTTGAAGCCAAACTCTGAGGACTGAGGGAGAGTCTTTCCTGTTTTACCTCTATAAATGCGAGAGAGAGAGAGAGAGAGAGAGAGAGAGAGAGAGAGAGAGAGAGAATATCAAGCTTATTTTAGTGTGGTCTTGGAGATTCTCTCTCCATTTCAGGTTGTGCTGAAGAAAAATTACAGTTCAAGAAACTTCTTGGTATTTGGCTTCTCTCCTAACAGAGGTAGGGTGGGGTAATAAGAAAGAGTGTTGGACTGTGTCTAAGAGGTCATGTTTCTTGTGGGATTTTGCCTCTGACTAGCTATGGGAACTAAGTCACTAGTTCTCTCAACTGCAATTTCCTCCACCATGTGTTGAGAGAATTGTCACATCTCCAAGAACTCTTACAGCTTTAATAATATTACAGGATTTTTTAACTGCTTCTAGATAGTATTTATTTTTATTCTCTAATTCTCAGGGAACATTGAATAACTTACTTGCATATATGTTTTATCTGTCCTGCTAAATTATAAAGTCTAAAAAATATCTTACTTGGTTTGCTATCCCTCAGAGTTTAGTAATACATTTTTCTTAAACAAGTATTTTCTGAAACAAATATTTGAAGGAAGGAAGGAAGGGAGAATGAATGGAACTTTTTTTTTTTTTTGCTTTTTGTTTCTGGTTTTGTTTTGTTTTGTTTTGTTTTGTTTTGTTTTGTTTTTGAGACGGATTCTCCCTCTGTCACACAGGTTGGAGTGCAGTGGTGCTATCTCAGCTTACTGCAACCTCAAACTTCTGGGTTCAAGTGATTCTCCTGCTTCAGCCTCCTGTGTAGCTGGGATTACAGGCATGCACCACCACATCCAGCTAATTTTTGTATTTTTAGTAGAGACTGGGTTTCACCATGTTGGCCAGACTGGTCTCAAACTCCTGACCTCAGGTGATCTGCCTGCCTTGGCCTCCTGAAGAGCTGGGATTACAGGCATGAGCCACCTCTCCTGACCACTATCTCTTTTTGTTTTGAAGATATTTTTCATGAGAATTATTTATTTTTTGATGAGATAAATATCCTTTACTAGACAATAATAATTATATTACAGTAATGATATTTCCCCTATTTTATCCTATTAAAAATAATTTGCTAATTGATCGTTCACAGACAGTTACAGATCGAACTCCTTGTTCTACTCTTTCCCCCCTTCTCACTACTGCACTTGACTAGTCAAAAAAAAAAGTTTAAAAAAAAAAAAGAAAAAAAAAAGAATTTGTTGGCTGGGCACAGTGGCTCATGCCTGTAATCTCAGCACTTTGGGAGGCTGAGGCAGGTGGATCACTTGAGGTCAGGAGTTCAAGACCAGCCTTGCCAACATGGTGAAACCCCAACTCTACTAAAAATATAAAAAATTAGCTGGACTTCATGATATCCACCTGTAGTTCCACCTACTCGAGACGCTGAGGCAGGATGATCACATGAACCCGGGGGGCAGAGGTTGCAGTGAGCCGAGATGGCACCATGGCACTCCAGCCTGGGTGACAGAGTGAGACTCTATGTAAAAAAAAAAAAAAATTGTGGACTATTTTATCTTAAAATTTTTGTAGGTACATAGTAAGTGTATATACTTACAGGGTACATGAGACATTTTGATATAGGCATACAATGCATAATAATCACATCATGGTAAATGGGGGCATCCATCCCCATCCACTTTCGGTACCCATTAGCCATCCCCACTTCCCCTTGTACCTCCACTACCTTCCCCAGCCTCTGGTAATCATCCGACTTTCTATCTCCATGAGTTCAATTGCTTTAATTTTTAGCTTCCACAGATAAAAGTGAGAGCATGTGAAGTTTGTTTTTTGGTGTCTGGCTCATTTCACTTAACATAATGACCTCCAGTTCCATTCATACTGTTGCAAATGACAGGATCTCATTCCTTCTTACGGCTGAATAGTACTCCATTGTTTCTGTAGCATGTTTTCTTTATCCATTCATCTGTTGATGGACACTTAGGCCACTTTTGTAGATTATTTTAGGATATAAAAATCCAGAAACAATTCATTAGGTAAGTATTCTATCATATGGCTTTTGTGGAGGGGAAATAAACTCTAAGGGAAGATTTCATATAAGCACTTGGCATGGTAAAAGGCTAATGTAATGAATCAGTACTGTTAACTATGTGTAATTATATTAGTCAGGACTCTTACAGTTGCACAAGTCAGAAGATCCAGCTCAGACTGGCTTCAATCTAAAAGAAAAATTTATTGACTCATGCATGTGCAAAGTTCAGCCTTGGCTGAATCCAGGGCTGCATAATGCCATTTGGACTTGATCTTACTCTTTCTATTTCTTAGCATTTTCTTCGTTGGGTAAGCTCTTCCTATACAGTGGTAAGGCTCCAAGCTTATGTTCTATCCTTTCAGCAATCCCAGTGCCAGGACAGTGCCTCTTTGCAGACAGTTCTAATGACTCCCAGAGTTGAGTTGCATTGTTTGATTGGGTCATGCATGGGGATATACCTGCACCCATCTTTGTTCTAGGTATCTAGAATACACTGATTGTCTAGGCCTGAGTTATGTGCACATGCTGCAATCCAGGAGTAGGGCTTATCTCCTCTTGAACCGCATGGCCTGAGAACAGTGGGGAGGTGGTTCCCCACTGGAAAATTGAAGACTTTCTTTTTTGAGATGGATTCTCCCTCTGTCTCCCAGGCTAGAGTGCAGTACTGTGATCTGGGCTCGCTGCAACCTCCACTTCCTGGGTTTAAGTGATTCTCCTGGCTCAGCCTCCCAAGTAGCTGGAATTACAGGTGCGTGCCACCATTCCTTGGCTAATTTTGGTATTTTTAATACATACAGGGTTTCACCATGTTGGCCAGGCTGGTCTCGAACTCCTGACCTCAAGTGTTCCTCTTTCCTTGGCTTCCGAAAGTGTTGGGATTACAGGAGTGAGCCACCATACCTGGCCGTAAACTGGGGACTCTTAAGCAGAATAGATTACAATGGATGATAGGTAAGTAAAGGCAGTGAGACTCCATAACTAAACTAACAACAAAAATAACCCTAGTTTTGCAAAACAGAACTTTGTGTTGTTGTTTGAGACAAGGTCTCACTCCCATTGCCCAGGCTGGAATACAGTGGCACGATCTTGGCTCACTGCAACCTCGACCTCCCAGGCTCAAGCAATCCTCCCACCTCAGTCTCCTGAGTAGCTAAGACTACAGGTATGTGCCCACGTACCTGGTTAATTTTTTGTATTTTTAGTGGAGACAGGGTTTCACCACGTTGCCCAGGCTGGTCTTGAACACCTGGCCTCAAGCGATCTGCCCACCTCAGCCTCCCAAAGGGCTGAGATTACAGGCATGAGCCACTGCTCCTGGCCAAAACAAAAGTATTTAAAACAAAATAGTCGTTTTTCTTTAATTCATAAATACACTAGTTTAATGTGCTAATTAGGCAAATTTTTGGTTTTCAGAAAAACTAGACATGAAAAAATTTTGTTATATGGATTATCAATACTTATTTTAGAAATTAAAAGTGTTATGATCTCTTTAATAAAGGAGCACTAGGTTCTTATGTGCTTGTGCATTCCATTAATTCCATTGTGTACCTGTCATGTAATTACTTGGAAACTCCACTATTTACTTGACAATTGTGAAAAAGACCAAATAATGTCTTTATTATTATTATTATTATTTTGACATGGAGTCTTGCTCTGTTACCCAAGCTGGAGTGCAGTGATGTGATCTCATCTCATTGCAACCTGTCTCCCAGGTTCAAGAGATTCTCTGCCTCAGCCTCCCAAGTAACAGGGATTACAGGTGCATGCCACCATATCTGGTTACTTTTTGTACCAAATAGTATCTTAATGTTGTTATGACAGTTTTTCTTCTTTTTTCTTTAAAGATGGGGTCTCACTGTGGCTAATCTCAAACTCCTGTTCTCAAGCAATTTTCCTGCCTATGCCTCCCAAAGTGCTAGGATTACAACATGAGGTATGAGCTACTGTGCCTGGCCATTATGACAAATTTTGACCTCATGGGCACTCCCAGGTCAGAGGATCATACTGTCTTAATAGACCTGTCCATATTCAGTGTCTTCTGTAATTTCTTATAAATTTCAACAGGGACCAGGCACCATGGCTCACACCTGTAAGTAATCTCACTACTTTGGGATGCCAAGGCAGGAGAATCATTTGAGGTCAGGAGTTCAAGACCAGCCTGGGCAACATAGTGAGACACCGATCTCTAAAAAAAAAAAAATTTTTTTAATCAGTTGGGTGGCTGGGTGAGGTGGCTCATGCTTGTAATCCCAGCACCTTGGGAGGCTGAGGCAGGTGGATCACCTGAGGTCTGGAGTTCAAGACCAACCTGACCAACATGGAGAAACCCCATCTCTATCAAAAATATAAAATAAGTCTGGTGTGGTGGTGCATGCCTGTAATCCCAGATACTCAGGAGACTGAGGCAGGAGAATTGCTTGAATCTGGGAGGCGGAGGTTGGCAACAAAAGCAAAACTGTCTCAAAAAAAAAAAAAAAAAGCCAGCTGCTGAGATGTTGATGCCCAAGAACTGGATTGCCATTTGTGAACTCCTTTTTAAGGAGGGAGTCGTGGTGGCCAAGAAGGATGTCCAAATGCCTAAGCACCCGGAGCTGGCAGACAAGGATGTGCCCAACTTTCAGGTCATGAGGCCATGCAGTCTCTCAAGTCCTGAGGCTACATGAGTGAATAGTTTACCTGGAGACTTTTCTACCGGTACCTTACCAATGAGGGTATCCAGTATCTCTGTGATTGCCTTCATGTGCCCCTGGAGATTGTGCCTGCCCCCCAGCCATCCAGAGACTGACAGGCCTTGACCTAAAGGTCTGGAGGGTGAGTGACCTGTGACTCACAAGAGGGAAAGCCGCCAGAGACACCTACACACGGAGTGCTGTGCCCCCTGGTGCCGACAAGAAAGCCGAGGCTGGGGCTGCATTAGCAACCCAATTCCAGTTTAGAGGTGGATTTGGTCATGGATGTGGTCAACCACCTCAGTAAAATTGGAGAGGATTATTTTGCATTGAATGAACTTATAACCAAAAAACCTTAAAAAAAAAATAGCTGGGTGTAGTGGCATGTGCCTGTAGTCCCAGCTACTTGGGAGGATGAGGTGAGAGGACTGCTTGAGCCAGGATGTTGAGGCTGCAGTAAGCTATTATCAAACTACTGTGCTACAGTCTGGGTGACAGAGCATGACTCTGTCTCTCAAAAAACAAAAAAAAAAACAAAAAAAAAACTATGATGGGCACCTGGTCAACTGAGCAGTCTCTTTCTTTCACTGTTCCTTAAATTGTGGCTCTGGGATGACACATGAGAATTTGCATTTTAACCATTTCCCAGATAATCCAAAAGCCTTTAACTCAGGAATACCAGACTTTTCTGTTTCCCTCTGATTTACTCCAAAGAGCAATTTGTTTATTTTATTTATTTTATTTTTTTCATTTCAGTAAATGAAAAGTGAAAAGAGGCCAAAGAGCAATTTTAAAAAGAAGTCTGAAGTGCCCAAGCTTAAGATGTTCAAGCCCATCATACTTATCTTCCAAAAATAGTATATCATTCAATTCCCCAACTCTCCCTGCTAAATAAAAAATCTGAAATTACATATTAAGTGTCAATCACCCAAAAGTCAAGTGAGGTTCTTCTCTTCCCACATCAAAGTTGGAATACTGAGCAAATTTGAACAAATTGAATGCTGAGTACTACTAGTCTTTCCTCAAAAGAACAAGCCTATTTTAAAGTCTGTTTTTATCTAAAAGTAATTAAGAAGTCAACTCTAAACACACATTTCTTTCTAACTTCTACATACTATTTGAACTTTCTGATGTAGTTTTGTACAGGGTAAAAGTTCTAATGAAAAAGCTGACTCATGTCAGTTATAAATTACATTTGGCTGCCAGTAACAGATCTAACTAACAGTACCTTACACAGATAACAGTTTTTCTCATGTAAGAAGAGGTTCAGAGGCAAACTTGCTGGCCTTGGTTTATTACCTTATGGATATGAATCTCTTGATATTTTCTTTATAGACCTAAAATGGCTGCTGAAATTTTGGCCTTCATGTCCAGGATGACAGTAGGAGGAAGCGAAAGGGTTTATAAAAGGGGAACAAGGACGGGCGAGGTGGCTCACGCCTCTAATCCCAGCACTTTGGCAGGCCAAGGTGGGCAGACCCCTTGAGCCCAGGGATTCAAGATCGACATGGGCAACATGGTAAAACCCCATCTCTACAAAAAACACAAAAATTTGCTGGGCGCCGTGGTGCATACCCATAGTCCCAGCTACTCTGGAGGCTGAGGTGGGAGGATCAATTACCCTGGGGGCAGAAACTGCAGTGAGCTAAGAGATAGCACCATTGTACTCCAGCCTGGGCAACAAGTGAGACTCTGTCTCAAAAAAAGAAAAAAAAAAAAGAAAAACAGAAAACTCCAAAAGTGCAACAAGTATTTGCTTTATTTATTTTTTCTGCTTGCTTCTTAAAGAACATAACCAGGTGTTCCAATCAGCACTTATTTTTCAAATGGCCACATATATCTTCAATGGAGACTGAGAATATAGTATTTCACTTGGGATCAGTGCCACCCCAGAATTTAACCAGCCTACATTATGAGTGTGTGTGTATGAGTGTGTGTGTGTGTGTGTGTATGTGTAATGTATGTCTGTGTGTGTATATATGTGTGTATATGTGTGTGTGTGTGTATTTTTTTTTTTTTTAAGAGAGATAGGGTCTCACTATGCTGTGCAGGCTGGTCTCGAACTCCTGGGCTCAAGTGATCCTCCCACTTTGGCCTCCCAAAGTGCTGGGATTACAGGCATGAGCCACTGTGCCCGGCCAGCCTGTATTACTAAGGAGAAAGGGAATAATGGATAATAGCTTTCTTGGTCAGCTCTGCTGCTCTAACAAAATACCACAGACTAAGTTGCTTGCAAAACATATATTGGCCAGGCCTGGTGGCTCACACCATTTTGGGATGCCAAGGTGGGCAGATCACAAGCTCAGGGGTTCGAGAACAGCCTGGCCAATATAGTGAAGCCCCATCTCTACTAAAAATACAAAAAATTAGCCGGGCATGGTGGCTGGTGCCTGTAATCCGAGCTACTCGGGAGGCTGAGGCAGGAGAATTGCTTTAACCTGGGAGGTGGAGGTTGCAGTGAGCCGAGATCACGCCATTGCATTCCAACCTGGGCAACTGTGCATCTCAAAAACAAACAAACAAAAATATATATTTCTCATAGTTCTGGAGGCTAGAAAGTTCAAGATAAAGTGCCAGACAATTTGATTCTTGGTGAGGGCTGTTTTCCTGGCTTGAAAATGGTAGCCTCTTCACTGTGTCCTCACATGGTGGAGACAAAGCAAGTTCTAGTCTCTATTCCTCTTCTAGTAAGTACACTAATCTCACCATGGGGGGACCTCACCATCGTGAACTTATCTAAACCTAATGACCTCCAAGAGATCTCACCTCCAAATACCATCACATTGGGGTTTAGAGCTTCAGTGTGGGAATTCGGAGGGGAACACAAATACTCAGTTCAGAACATTTTACTCCTGCCCGCCCCCCAAATTCATGTCCTTCTCTCATGCAAAAATACATACATTCTATCCCAGTAACTTGAAAAGTCTTATCTTGTTCCACCATCAACTCTACATGAAGTTGAAACCCTTATCTAAACGTCTTCTAAATCAGATATGAGTGACACTTGAGGCAGATTGAACCTAAGCCAAAATTCCTCTCCAGCTACTAACTTCTGAATCATATAATTACGTGCTTCCAAAATATAATGGGCACACAAGCAAAGAATAGATACAGTAGTTCCCCCTTTTCCATAGGGAATACGTTCCAAGACCCCCAGTAGATGTTGGAAGCTGCAGATAGTACCAAACCATATGTACACTAAGTTTTTCCCTACATATAATATATAATAATGATAAAGTTTAATTTATAAATTAGGCACAGTAATAGATTAACAGCTGATGAAATGTAACAGTTATGACAATACTGTTCACAATTTCATGGATAGATTTGTTCTTATCGCAGATCTTAGCAACTTCAGCATATGAATTTTTTCTTTCCTTATTTTAGTATTTTTGTTTTGTTTTGTTTTTAGACAGTGTTTCGCTCTTGTTCCCCAGGATTGAGTGCAATGGCTCGATCTTGGCTCACTGCAACCTCCACCTCCCAGGTTCAAGCAATTCTCTGCCTCAGCCTCCCAAGTAGCTGGGATTATAGGCATGTGCTACCACGCCTGGCTAATTTTTGTATTTTCAGTAGAGACGGGGTTTCACCATGTTGGTCAGGCTGGTCTCAAACGCCCGACCTCAGGTGATCCGCCCGCTTCAGCCTCCCAAAGTGCTGGGATTACAGGTCTGAGCCACTGCAGCTGGCCAAGATTTTTCTTTCCTTATTAAGTCAAGAACTTTTGGCCAGGCACCGTGGCTCACACCTGTAATCCCACCACTTTGGAAGGCCAAGGCAGAAGATCACTTGAGGCTGGGAGTTTGAGATCAGTCAGGGCAACGTGGGGAGACCTCATCTCTACAAAAAATACAAGCATTAGCTGGGTGTGGTGACCTGTGCTTGTAGTCCCGATACTTGGTAGGCTGAGCTGGGAGGATCATTTGAACCTGGGAGGCTGCAGTGAGCCATGATAGCACCACTGCACTCCAGCCTGGGTGACAGAGCAAGATCCTGTCTCAAAACAAACAAACAAACAAACAGCCAAAAAACTTTAACCTTTTCAGGTAAAAGAAGCATTTTATGGCTTCTCTTTGGTAGATCCAAATTGCTAGCATCACTGCTCTTGCACTTTATGGCCATTCATAATTAAGTAAAATAAGGGTCACTTGAACACAAGCATTGCGATACTATAACAGTCAATCTGATAATGCAGACAACTACTAAGTGACAAACAGCAGAGCAGCATATACCAGGGGTCCCCAAACCCCCAGGCAAGGGACTGGTACTGGTCTCCATGGCCTCTTAGAAACTGGGCCACACAGCAGGAGGTGAGCAGCAGGCAAGTGAGCGAAGCTTCATCTGTATTTACAGCCGCTTCCTATCACTGGCATTACCGCGTGAGCTCTGCCTCCTGTCAGATCAGCAGCGGCATAGGAATGTGAATTCTATCATTCACTGCGCATGCAAGGGATCTAGGCTGCCTGCTTTTTAAGAGAATCTAATGCCTGACATGTGTCACTGTCTTCCATCACCCCTAGATGGGACCTAGATCTAGTTGTAGGAAAACAAGCCCAGGGCTCCCGCTGATTCTATATTACGGTGAGTTGTATAATTATTTCATTATATGTTACAATGTAATAGTAATAGAAATAAAGTGCACAATAAATGTAATGTACTTGAATCATACCAAAACCATCCCCTCCATTCTGGTCTGAAAAATGTTAAGGACCATTGGCATATACAATGTGGATAGCATGGACAAAGGGATGAGATGGACCACCCTGAGATTTCATAATGCTACTCACAATGGCACACAAATTGAAACTTATGAATTTAAAACATTTTTATTTTTATTTTTTACCTTGCAGCTCCAGTTCAAAGGGATTAATGTACTATTTTTTAAAACAGAGTCTCATTCTGTTGCCCAGGATGAAGTGCACTGGCATGATCACGGGTCACTGCAGCCTCAACCTCCTAAGCTCAAGCAATCCTCCCACCTCAGCCTCCCAAGTAGCTGGAACTACAGATGCACACCACCATATCAGCTATTTTTTTGGTATTTTTTGTAGTGAAATGTTGTCTACGTTGAACTCCTGGGGTCAAGCAATCCACCCATCTCATCTTTCCAAAAGGCTGCGATTACAGGTATGGGTCACTGTGCCCAGCCCGCAATATACAATTTTTAAAATTCATTTCTCTATTCTTGGACATTTAGGTGGCTTCTAATTTTTTACTACTGTAAGCAACTCTATTTTATTCTGTTAATATTTTACTTATGAAAGCAATGTATGTTATTTCTAAATAATTCCCAAAATATAGTATTGTGTAAAATAAAAAGAAAAATTCCCTATTTTATTCACCAGTACTTCTGTTTCCTGGCACTTCTATGCCCCATAAGGAAACACTATTAATTTACTGTGCATCATCTAAAGTTTTGTTTTCTGACTCACTTTTTTCTTTTCCTTCTATTCTATTAACCTACGGTGTTTTTTTTCTTTCTTTGTTTTCTGCTCTTGTCATGCTCTGCCTCAAGCAACCTCTTTGCTCTTCTTATTTGCTTCTTGGTCTAGGAAACCAAACAAATAAATCTATTAAAATTATGTATAAATTTATTATTTTTAAAGCACTGGGAGTAGAAAAGGAACAAAGAAATCTCTAAGTGGTCACACCACTGTCCTCCAGCCTGGGTAACAGAGCAAGACCCAGTCTCAAAAAAAAAAAAAAAAGGAAGAAGAAGAAGAAGCAGAAATCTCTAACTGATTGTGTTCAATTAGTTGTAAACAGCACTGAACTTGAGCTTGGACCAGCCAGAATTATGTGTAAACCTAGACAACATAAGTTATGACTGAAGGCTTCACATCTCTTTGATTGAATTTTACTATTTTCTCCTTTTGTATTTTGGCTTATATTGAGCCTATTAAACCTACTTCCTAGCACTAACTGCATCAGACAGTTGGAGAAGTAATCTTTATTTTTATTTATTTTTTTCTAGAGACAAGATCTTGCTCTGTTGCCCAGGTATAGTACAGTGGTATGATCATAGGTCACTGCAGCCTTGAACTCCTGGGCTCAAGAGATCCTCCTGCTTCAGCCTCCCAAGTAGCTGTATCTACAGGTATGGGCCACCATGACCAGCTAATGTTTTAAATTTTTTTGTAGAGATGGAGTCTCCCTATGTTGCCCAGGCTGGTCTCTTAACTTCTCCTGCAGTTTGGCCTCCCAACGTGTTGGGATTACAGGTGTGAGCCACTGCACCTAGCCGAAAGGTAACCTTTAAATAAGGTTACTCTCCCCGTGTTATCTTTACTTTTCTTAAGCCAAGAGTACATTACAGTTAAGAAACATTTTAATGTTAACTTTTAATATGTTCATACAAATTACCATGGAAGGAAAATTCTGTAAAATAAGGAAAGAGCAGTTCAAGATACTTTTTTGAAGTGCATTCATTCATTAATTAAATATGTACTGAGTGCCTGCCACATATCAGGCCCTGTATAAATATTAAGAATGTAAAAACAAAACAAAAAAAGCTCTTTATTATTTTTTCTTTTCTCTCTCTCTCTCTCTCTCTCTCTCTCTTTCTCTCTCTTTTGTTTGTTTAAGACAGAATCTCACTCTGTTGCCTAGGCTGTGCAGTGGTACAATCACCTCTCCCTGCTGCCTTGATCTCCTGGGCTCATGTGATCCTCTAGGCTCAGCCTCCTGAATAGCTAGGACTATAGGTATGTGCTGCATAGTCCTGGCTTTAAGGAATCCTCTTGCCTTGGCCGCCCAAAGTGTTGGGAATAGAGGTCTGAGCCACTACCACACCCAGCCACCATTTTTTGAGGAAACACTGTTTAGGAAACCTGATAGTGCATTTTTATTTTATTTTATTTAGATGGAGGCTTTCTCTGTTGCCCAGGATGGAGTGCAGTGGTACAATTTTGGCTTACTGCAACCTCCCCCTTCTAGGTTCAAGAGATTCTCCTGCCTCAGCCTCCCAAGCTGGCATTACAGGCGGATGCCACTATGCCTGGCTAATTTTTATATTTTTAGTAGAGATGGGGTTTCACCATGTTGGCCAAGCTGGTCTTGAACTCCTGACCTCAAGTGATCTACCTGTCTCAGCCTCCCAAAGTGCTGGGATTACAGGCATGAGCCACCGCATCTGGCCCTGATTGTGCATTTTATAGTTTTCTTTGGCTGGATCCCCCCTCCAAAATCTGTATTTGAGCACTTTTGTCTTTCAGAGAAGTACAGCAGTAAACTCAGTTCTCTATTGATAACACATTGGCATTGGACCGCTGTGTATTTCTCTATGTGTTTTTTCACCACCACAAGTATAGCTATGTCCCAGCACCCCTGACAGCATTTACCTTAAGTGCAAGAGGGAAGTCCCCTGGCTTCCCATCTAGGTAAATATCTAGGACATTTGGACTCCCTGTGGGTCTTTTTGGTAAAACTAAGCCCAGAGACCTGACGCTGCATTTCACAATTCACACCATTGTCTAATGCTCACCCTTTCGTTATTTTTTTCTTCTGTTAAAACTGAAAACTGCTGAAATGCCAGAAGTTTGGCTAGGGGTGAGTAGGGAAGTTTGGAATGTTTTTAATCCTGTGTTCAGTGCTCTTGGTAATATTAGAAGAGCAGCAGAGCCATGAATCTAGTCATGCTCTTGGCTAACACAGTCTACCCTGACTTAAGTGCTCCTCACATGAAAAAAGATCCAGGGCTTTAGTTGACAGTAAATGCAACCTGAGCCAGTGATGTGACCTGGCTGCCAAAACAAGTAAATGTGATATGAACTGGCATTAAAAGAAGCCTCGTGGCTAGGACAAGGAAAGTAATAGTCCCAGAGTACATTCTGCAATGGTCAGATCACACCTGGAGGATGGATGGTGTTTCCTTCCACGCTTTAAGAGTGATGTTGACAAGCTGGAGTATGTCCAAATTGGGCAACAGGATGATGAATGGCCTAGAAACTACATCTTTTGAGGAATAGTTAGAGGATGTGGGGTAGTTACTCTGAAAACTAGAAGGCATGGGGATGTGGGATAACTATTTTCAAATGTTTGCAGGGCTATCATGTAGAAGAGTTGGACTCTTTTGTGTAATCTCAGCAAGCACAGCTTAGACCAATGGGTGTATATCACAAAGTGGCTGATTTTGTCTCTGTAAAGGGAAGAACTTTCTAGCCCTTATGAACACCTAGAAAATAGCAGTTCTGAAAGGTAGTGACTTTATTTATTTATTTATTTATTGTATTTGATTTTTGAGACAGAGTCTCACTCTTGTTGCTCAGGCTAAAGTGCAGTGGTGCGATCTCGGCTCACCACAACCTCTGCCTCCTGGGTTCAAGTGATTCTCCCACCTCAGCCTCCTGAGAAGCTGGGATTACAGGCATTCGCCACCATATCCAGCTAATTTTTTGTATTTTTAGTAGAGACAGGGTCTCACCATGTTGACCAGGCTGGTCTCCAACTCCTTACCTCAAGTGATCCCCCAACCTCTGCCTCCCAAAGTACAGGGATTACAGGCGTGAGCCACCGCACCTGGCCTATTTATTCATTTAATTAATTTATTTTTTGAGACAGTCTCCCTCTGTTGCCCAAGTTGGAGTGCAGTGGTGTGTCTCAGTTCACTGTCAACTCTACCTCCCCAGTTCAAGGGATCCTCCCACCTCAACCTTCCTAGTAGCTGGGATTACAGGTGTGCACCACCACACCTGGCTAATTTTTGTATTTTTAGTAGAGATAGGATTTCACCATGTTGGCCAGGCTGGTCTGGAACTCCTAGACCTCAGGTGGGTGATCCACCTGCCTCCACCTCCCAAAGTGCTGGGATTACAGGCTAATGACTTAACTTTAATAGAGAGTGTTAGAAAAGAGGCTGGTTAACTGAATGTCAGAAGATCCATGAATAGCATAGGAAGTTGAAAGAGATAATCCTATCCAAAATCCTTTCAGAGTCAAAGGTCCTGATGATGAACCATCAGAAGGTGTCAGTATCTTGTTCCTTAGCGCCCATTAACAACAGAAACGGTGTGAAAACATTGTAAGGCAGAATGTCAAAGTTACGAAGGTAGAGGGAAATAAAGCCATTAGCTACTTTGTTTTCCCTGGTGGTTATTCGGTGTATAAAGATTTAAGCAGTAGTGTGTTGTTTTCTGTTTTTCTCTCCAAACAGGTTTTTTACTTTTAAAATTCTCTAGAGCTTTGGTGTGCTTTCTTTCTCTGAAAACTCTGGTCCTCCTAATATGTTGTTTTCAGGGTACTGTATTTTGACAAGATTATTCTTTTTTTTTTTTTTTTTTTTTTGAGATGGAGTTTCGCTCTTGTTACCCAGGCTGGAGTGCAATGGCACGATCTCGGCTCACCGCCACCTCCGCCTCCTGGGCTCAGGCAATTCTCCTGCCTCAGCCTCCCGAGTAGCTGGGATTACAGGCACGCGCCACCATGCCCAGCTCATTTTTTGTATTTTTAGTGGAGACGGGGTTTCACCATGTTGACCAGGATGGTCTCGATCTCTCGACCTCGTGATCCACCCGCCTCGGCCTCCCAAAGTGCTGGGATTACAGGCGTGAGCCACCGCGCCCAGCGACAAGATTATCCTTAATCCAGTATTATAAAGCAGCATTTCAGAGAATGTAGTTTGTGTCTATGTATCAAAGAACCAGCCCTGTGGAACAGGTAGTGGTCTTTCTTTTTGGCTTTTGTTTTTGAGACGGGGTTTTGCTGTGTTGCCCAGGCTGGAGTACGATGGCACAATCAAGGCTCACTGCAGCCTTGACCTGGGCTCCAGTGATCCTCCCACCTCAGCCTGGAACTACAGGTGTGCGCCACCATGCCCAGCTAATTTTTAATTTTTTGTTTTAAGAGATGGGGCCTCCCTATGTTGCCCAGGCTGGTCTCAAACTCCTGGGCTCAAGTGATCCTACCACCTCGGCCTCCCAATGTGCTGGGATTAGAGGTGTGAGCCACTGTGCCTGGCCACAACTGGTGTTTTGAGATCATTTATCATTAAAAATGAAGTAGCATCTGGTAAAATGTGTGCATTAGGATAGCGTAGATTTTCCCAACAGTCAGGGAAGTGAGTTAGTAGTCACCATTCCCATTTACCAGAAACTGGGTTTTGGAGTGGCTTGTCTACCATAATTGTGGGTGGAGCTGGCACTAGAATCCAGAACTTCTGACTTTCAGGCCAGTGTTCCTTCTAATACAAAAAATGCTACTGTTCTTTCCCAATACTGAGTTTAGAGTATTTTACTTGATCGCAAAATACAGTTTTTCCTTTTTTAAGCACAGCAGGTCTCTGGAGTAGGATGGCAGGCTACATTGGCTAAAGACTTGGCCTCTAACTTAAGTGCTGTCCCTAAGTTCTTTTTTGTCTACAGGAAGTCCATAGCAAACATCACTACTGATGTCTGTGCATACTTGACCACCTCCTTGAAAACAGGGATGCTAACACTTGTTCCAAAAAAATTCTAAGAATGTGAAGAGGGCAGTTATTTGTCAAATGTAATGGATTTGACTCGGCAGTACAGCAAAACGCTTAAGCTCTGCTGTCTTTTTTGTTTTGCGTTGTTTTTTTTAGAGATGCAGTCATGCTATGCTGCCCAGGCTGGAGTGCAATGGCTGTTCGCAGGCGTGATCATACCGCACTGCAGCCTGGAGCTCCTACTCAAGTGATCATCCCTGGCCTTAGCTGACCTCAGCTTCCCAAGTAGCTGGGATCATAGGCATGACACCTTGCTGGTTTACTCATTTTTCTATTGAGGTATTATTGTGTTTCCTACTTTTACTATGCTATTTACACTCAACATAGTAGGTGGTGAATAAATACTAGTTAGTATCCTGGCTGGTCCAATAATCAGTAACAATTGATCTCAAAATACGAAGCTGCTTGACACCAGGCTCTTGCCCCAGTGCTCAGAGAGATCCATAGGTTGCTGTGGAGGCCAACCTGCCCAACCTGGGGTCCCAGAAAGGTCTGGGGATGTGTGTTGAGTGAGTCACAGCCAGCCAGGCCAAGGAAGGTGGAGGTGGCAGGGTGGGGAGGCCTTGCTGGAGAAGGAACAGCTGAGTGAACGCACAGATCTCTGAATCAGCAAACTGAATGAGTGAACTGCAAGCCAACATCGAGTTGTCATACTTGTTGAGCTGGTCATGTAACCTCCAGAACCTTCATTTCCTTATCTGTAAAAAAAAAAATACTGTCTATTTACTTGCGATTATGTGAAGATTCAATAAGGTAATATTTGTAAATATTCGCACTTGTACTTGGAACATCAACTGGCACAAAGTAAGCGTTCAATGTTATCCACCGTTACCATTACACTTTCATAATTGAATAATACCTGATTATAATAATTATGAACGGTGTCATTCCACGAATAATTTATTCCCTGGTCGTGGACTGCGAACGAGGTTGGTAGGGATTCATAAACCAAAGAGATTTCAGAGAAGGAGGCCAGGGCCGGCTTCACAATCCAAGACAAGCGATAGCGTGACGTCCCCACGTCCGGTCCTGGCCCAGGAGGATCTGCGCAGATCCGCGCTCCCAGGGTCACGTGACCCGCAGCCCCGCCCGGACCGAATGGATCCCCGGCGGCTGCGGCAGCGGCCTCTGCGACTGCGCGGAGCCGAGCGCGCTCTACGGCGCGGTCCGCGGTTGAGGCGGCGCGAACAGCCAGGGGGCGGCGAATGGCTCTGAGGGGCCCCGCGGGCTTGGGGCCCGGCTCTCGAAGGCCGTTGGACGAGGCAGTGGCGGTCGTCGAGGGGCGCGAGGCGCCGGCCCTTGTGGCGGCGGGAGGCGCGCCAGAGGACGAGGAAGAGGACGATGGCCGTGCCCGGGGCCTGCTGCGCTGGGACGGTTTCTCCGCCTGGCTGCACTGCGTGTGTGTGGTGGGCTTCGACCTGGAGCTGGGCCAGGCCGTGGAGGTGAGGCCCGCCCAGCCCTGTCTCCGCGCTCCGCCCTCGCGCCGGGGCGGCTCCAGCAGAGCTCTTGGCCCGCCGGCTGGCAGGCCTGGACCCCATCAGCCGCGCATCCGGGCGTGGCCAGTGTCCCCGCCGGCGCTCGGCAGGGCTGCGGTCCTAGGGCACTTCCCGGGGGAGGATCTTGGGCTGCGGCTAGGGGTGACAAGTTCTCTCTAGGCCCCTCCTAAATACTTGTTGATATTCATCTTTTTCTTTCGTTTCAATCCACAGTGACAGGAATCACTAAAAGGGTTAGTAGCATCCACCCGGAGAAGCCTGCAGGCAGGATGTTTGGTACTTTTTCAAGAAGGGAACAATGCCTGTAACAGATGAGGAACTCTAATAGCCAGACGTGCACAACCAACTTTAAAGGCTCACATTGTTTTGGTCATTTGCAGGAACTCTTAGAGCATTCCCCTCAGCCTGAGCCAAAATGCTTATCTAAGCATGCATTTTCTCCCTTCCTCCTTTTGTGCCTTATTTCTGTTATTTATTTTTTATGTTGCCTCTGGAACAGTGGGGTGAAACAAATATCAAGACGAATACAGGGAAAATCGTCTGCTTGTAAATCAGTCAACTTTTCCATCCTTATATATGGCCCCTTATCGAAAGGCTTTAGAAACATCCATTCTTGAGGTTGTTTTAAAGTCCTTTTAGCCTAAGGAATTGCTTGTCTTCATGTGTCCTAGGAAAAGGTTATCAGAGAGGCATTTGTTTAGACATTTTTGTTTTTTTTTTTTTTGGTTTGGTGACAGATTTTGATCTCATTCTGACTGTAGTGGCCTGGTTGACTAAGAAAATTGGCTAGCGGGGGGTTAATACGAAACTGCTGCTTTTGTATTCGGCCTGCCTTCTGGGTATTTTATTGTAACACAGTTCAAGGACAGTAAGTTTCCATTAAGATCCAAGCATTATATTAGTTGCAGGGCATACAAATAGGATGTGCTCTAACTTATATTTGTAGATTGAGGCAACAATTTAGAGGAGAACCAAGAATTAATCATAGTAGCTGATAGGGCCAAATGCAGTGCCTGGCACCTAGTGGCATTCTAGACATACTTTTGATAGAATGGGTGAATATGTGAGCAATTGTTTATCTTATTAATGTAAGAAAAATAGTTTCCAAAGATTTTGAATAAGATTTATAAGCCATTTATTATTCATCTTGCCATGTTAACCTGAAGTTACATGTACAACAAGACACAGTTTAACCAGAAAGCATAAGAATGGATGGTTGTAGTTTATTGTGTTTTTAAATTGCTAAAGGAGATCTTTTTGGATTCTCATAATTTGGGACATTCTTTTATAATATGAGTATATGTCTTTTGACCAAATAAGCAGAATACTTAATATAGTTGAGGTACTGAAAAAATGTGAATTATTAAAGGACTTAATTTTGAGTTTCATTTTCCAAGGTGTATGCCTCTGTATGGAGTTTTTTTAAGGTCAGAAGTTCTTAACTTTTTTGCTTTCTGGATCTTTTAAAAATATGAACATTGTGAACTTTCCACTAGGAAAAGACTTCATGATACAAAGTCATGTATGTGTTTCCATAGACTGTCTGAGTTTATCCATGGACCTTCTGTTCCATTGTCCCCACATTAAGAAGCGCCGATTTTAGAATGTGTAGGATGAGGGTAGGGGAAAATCCCTAAAAAAGGAAGGTTGAGGCTGCTGTGAGCCATATTCCTGGCACTGCACTCCAGCCTGGGTGACAAAGTGTTCCCCAGAAAACCCAAGCAAAACCCAGACTCTAAAGCTGGGCTGCCTAGGTTTGAATCCATGTGACTTTGGGCAAGTTGCTTAGCTTGTTTGAGCCTCACATTCTTCCTTTTTATAACAGGATAACAGTACATATATCATGACATTGTTGTGAGGATTAGGTAATTTAATGTTTATAAAGCATTTGGAACAGTTCTGGGACACAGTAAGATGTATTTAAGTCTGCATTTGAGAAGCATTGATTTTCTAGAAATTTCCTTTTTCTTTCCTTTTTTTTTCTTTTTTGATTTTTTTTTTTTTTGTTTCTGAAAACAGATCACATCATATCTTTTCTTTTTTTTGAGATGGAGTGTCACCCTGTCACCCAGGCTGGAGGGCAATGGCATGATCTTGGCTCACTGCAACCTCTGCCTCCCAGGTTCAAGCAACTCTTGCGCCTCAGCCTCCTGAGTAGCTGGGATTATAGCAACCTGCCATCATGCCTGGCTCATTTTTATATTTTTGTAGAGACAGAGTTTCACCATGTTGGCCAGGCTGGTCTTGAACTCCTGACCTCAGGTGATTCACCTGCCTCAGCCTCCAAAGGTGCTGGGATTATAGGCATGAGCCACTATGCCTGGCTCCTTTTTCAGTAAAGAGGACCCCTGATTTTTGCTTTATGAAGTTCACCCTCAGTTTTCTCAATTGTAAAATGAATTGAGGTACTAGAATCAATACCTTTTTTTAGTAGGGGAACTTTGTTCCCTGTGTAAATATAAATCTAATCTGGAACCTTAATGACTAATCTTGTTGAAATGGGGCCTATGTATGTATCTTTGTTTGTCTACAACAGAAACTAATTTAAGCTACCTCAGACCTGTTTTCTACCTCACCCTCAGTTTTCTCAATTGTAAAATGAATTGAGGTACTAGAATCAATACGTTTTTTTATTAGGGGAACTTTGTTCCCTGTGTAAATATAAATCTAATCTGGAACCTTAATGACTAATCTTACTGAAATGGGGCTTATGTGTGTATCTTTGTCTACAGCAGAAACTAATTTAAGCTACCTTAGACCTGTTTCCAGGTGTTTAAGACATAAACCTGGTCAGGCTTCAGAAAATGGCTAGAGTTCAGAACCAGGGAAACCTCTTGTTTTTGGGGTGTGTGTGTAGGGGTCTTGTTTATGTTTCATGCTCCCTGCAAACTGGCTTTTTCCCTTTCTCTGATTTTTTCTTCCTTAGACACATGGCCTGGCTTAGACTGGAGTGCAGTGGCATGATCATAGCTCACTATAGCTTTGAACTGCTAAGCTGGAGGGATCCTCCTGAGTTTCTAGGACTACAGACATGCACTACCACACCCAGCTATTTTTTAATTTTTTGGTGGAGATGGAATAGTCTTGCTGTCTTGCCCAGGTTGGTCTCAAACTTTTGGCCTCAAACTAACCTGCTGCCTCTGCCTCACAAAGTGCTGGGATTATAGGTGTCAGCCACCATGCCCAGCCCTTCTTCTCCCATCTTTAAGGTGGAAGTTAATGTTTTTAGCCACTTTAGTGAAAAAGAGTGAATCTTTAACTCTCTCCCAAATGCCAGAGGAATATAATCTGGCCTGGTTTGGGGCAGGTTCCCACTGTGATACAGTTGGCTCAAGACCTGAGTAGAAGGGGTAGTGGTTCACCTAGCATGAAATGTCTTTTATGGCCCTGTCCTAGGTGAAGGGGATGGTAAGGAGGTTTTTGAGCTAGGAAGAAACTGAACAAGGTGTTGACTACAGCGGATGGGTGTTGAGCTGCTTTTCCCCTGAAGTGGCTCTGTAGACATTACCACAGAATCAAAGTGTCCTCTGGAACAAGGACACTTTGAAACCTCCTGGGTTTTATATACTCTATCTCACTTTTAGCTTTGAAATTACCCATTATTTAGTGAAGCCTTAATTATCTAAATACAGAATTACCTTATTTATTCAAGTATTTTTTTTGAGTGAATAAATAACATACTCATTGTTGCAAACTTGGCAAGTAAAGAAATTATAAACACTAGAAAATATCACTGAATTCTACTAAGAGGCAACTGCTGTTAATATTTGGCATTTTTATTGATGCTTTTTTTCTTAATATAATTTTGTATCCGTCAAGGATTAATTTGGTAGGAACAGAAACCTCAAATAAACTTAAGGGATGTAGATTGTAGGGATTCCAGGCAGTCTTTTGGAATCCAAGTGTGTGGGAAGCGGGGATGAACCTGTGGGATTTGGAAAGCCCCAGGCTTTTGCTTTTGCCCTTGTCTCTGGAGCCGCTTTTTTGTTTTTTTTGTTTGTTTGTTTTTTGTCTTTGCTTTTTGCATGTCTGTTCCATTCTCGATGTTGAGACTGGTTTGTGCTGCAGTGACCTTAGTTTCTGATCCCTCATTACTCTGCTTGACTTTGGGTTTCCATGGTACTGAATTTAGCCAAACTGTTTTTCTGAAATGAGGCTGAAGCTTAATACTGGAGTATCTGATTGGCTCAGCATGGGATATGTGTCCCATTTTGTTCACCTGTGGTCAGGAGACAAGGTTTCAATAGCAGTAGCAGTCACTTAGGCTCACCCTGCAATAAGAGGGACACTACCAAAGCATGGTATGGGCAACAGTCTGCTAAACGTGTCTACCATGAGTCTGCTTTTATTCATAAATATTCTCATAGTTTGTGAGGTCATTAGACTTTTCATAAGCTGGGTGCTGTGGCTCACATCTGTAATCCCAGCACTCTGGGAGGCTGAGGCGGGTAGATCACTTCAGGTCAGGAGTTTGAGACCACTGTGGCCCACATGATAAAACCCTGTCTCTACTAAAAAAAAAAAATAAAATAAAAAATTAGCCTGTATGGTGGCACGGTCCTGTAATCCCAGCTACTCAGGCGGCTGAGGCAGGAGGATCACTTGAACCTGGGAGGTGGAGGCTGCAGTGAACTGAGATCATAGCACTGTACTCCAGCCTGGGCAACAGAGCAAGACTTTGTCACAAAAACAAAAGCAAAAAAGAACCAATTCTTCATAAATATAATTTTACAAACCATAAGTTATTTTCTGTTTGTTTGTTTGTTTGTTTGTTTGAGATGGTCTCACTTTGTTGCCCAGGCTGGGGTGCAGTAATGCAGTGGCTCACCGAAGCCTTGAACTCCCTGCTCAGGTGAGCCTTCCCTGGTAGCTCATGCTGCAGACATGTGCTTCTGTACCAGGCTGATTTTTGAATATTTGTGCAGAGATGGGGCCTTGCTTTGTTGTCCAGGATGGTCTCAAATTCCTGGCTTCAAAAAATCCTCCTACCTCCGCCTTCTGCTGGGATTACAGGTGTGAGCCACTGTATCTGGCCGTCAGCCTGTTCTTTGAAACTTTGAAGCCAGGTATTCACTTTTCTCTCGCTATGAAAGTCTTAGAGGCCATAGTCTTCCAATAGAAGGCTGTTCCACCTACGTTGAAAATCTGTTATTTAGTGTAGTCACTTTCATCATTTCTCTTAGATTTTCTGGATAACTTGCCATACTATCAGTCCTTGCTGCTTCACCTTGCACTTCTATGTTATGGAGACAGCTTCTTTCCTTAAATCTCATAAATCTGCTAGCTTCCAACTTTTCTTCTGCAGATTCCTCACCTCTCTCAGCCATAACAGAATTGAACAGAGCTCTTGCTCTGAAGTAGGCTTTGGCTTAGGGAATGTTGTAGTTGGTTTGCTCCTCTCTCCAGACCACTCAGACTTTCTCCACATCAGCAATAAGGCTGTTTCAGTTTCTTATCATTCATGTGTTCACTGGAGTAGCACTTTTAATTTCCTTCAAAAACTTTTCCTTTGGCTGGGTGTGGTGGCTCAGGCCTGTAATCCCACCACTTTGGGAGGCTGAGGTAGGAGGATTCCTTGAGCCCTGGAGTTTGAGACCAGACTGGGCAACATGGTGAAACCCTGTTGCATAAAAAAAGAAAGACAGAACTTTTCCTTTGCATTCACAAGTTGGCTGTTTGGTCCAAGAGGCCTAGCTTTTGGCCTGTCTCAGCTTTTGACATGCCTTCCTCATAAACTTAATCATTTCTAGCTTTTTTTTTTTTTTTTTTTGAGACAGAGTTTCGCTCTTGTTACCCAGGCTGGAGTGCAATGGCGCGATCTCGGCTCACCACAACCTCCGCCTCCTGGGTTCAGGCAATTCTCCTGCCTCAGCCTCCCGAGTAGCTGGGATTACAGGCACGTGCCACCATGCCCAGCTAATTTTTTGTATTTTTAGTAGAGACGGGGTTTCACTATGTTGACCGGGATGGTCTCGATCTCTCGACCTCGTGATCCACCCGCCTCGGCCTCCCAAAGTGCTGGGATTACAGGCTTGAGCCACCGCGCCCGGCCCATTTCTAGCTTTTGATTTAAAGTGAGATATGTGTGACTCTTCCTTTTATGTAAACACTTAGAGGCCATTATAGAGTTATTCATTGGCCCAACTGCAATGTTCTCATGTCTTAGGGAATAGGGGGGCCTGAAGAGAGGGAGAGAGATGGGGTAATGGGTGGTCAATGGAGTTGTCAGAACACATGTATTTATTTAAGAAATTTGCCATCTTATATGGGCATGGTTTGTGGTGCTCCAAAACAATTGCAGTACTAACATCAAAGATAACTTATCACACCACTGTAACAGATACAATAGTAACAAAAAAGTTTGAAGTATTGTGAGAATGACCAAAATAACACAGAGACGCAAAATGAACACATTGTTGGAAAAATGATGCTGATAGACTTGCTTGACGTAGGCTTGCCACAAACCTGTAACTTGCAGAAACTAGTAACTACAAAGCACCATGAAATGATGCACAATAAAACAAGGTATGCCTCTATTAATAAAAGGAGAAGGAAGAATGGTATTGGAAGGCAGCAAGCATTCACTGCCTTACCTGAGAGCAGTTATAATCTTTTTTTTTTTTTTTTTTTGAGATGGTTTTGCTCTTGTTGCCCAGGCTGGAGTGCAATGGCATGATCTTGGCTCACTATGACCTCCGCCTCCTGGGTTCAAGCGATTCTCCTGCCTTAGCCCCCCGAGTAACTGGGATTATAGGCGTGCACCACCACACCTGGCTAATTTTGTGTTTTTAGTAGAAATGGGGCTTCTCCATGTTGGTCAGGCTGGTCTTGAGCTCCCAACCTCCAGTGATCTGCTCGTCTTGGCTTCCCAAAGTGCTGGGATTACAAGCGCTTGCCACTGCACCCAGCTGAGCAGTTCTAATCTTATGTGATCAAAGGTTTGTTCTGAAAGATTTCTAAGCTGGGGTTTTACGCTATAAACTTTACTAACTTTGAACTCTTTGAGAGCCAAGGGTATATATGCCTGAAAAATTCTACACCATTATGTAACTTTGAAATAAAGGAACATGTCCTGTTTTACCTGGGATATGGAAATACCTGTTAATGCTAATTGAAAATGAGGCTAACCATTTATATCTTGGTAAATTTAAGCTTTATTTTTTGAAATGGAGTCTTGCTTTGTTGCCCAGGCTGGAGTGCAGTGGTGCGATCTCCATTCACTGCAGCCCCTGCCTCCCAGGTTCAAGTGATTCTCTTGCCTCATGCTCCTGAGTATCTGGAATTACAGGCACCTGCCACCGTGCCTGGCTAATGTTTTTTATTGTTGTATTTTTAGTAGAGGTAGGATTTCACCATGTTGGTCAGGCAGGAATTTAAGCTATTTTTGTATCATTGGGATTCTGAGTTATTTTGTTCTTATCATAAGAATCATCTGGGGGCATTTGTTACATATAAGGATTCTGGGGCTCATCCTAGATCTGCTTAATCAGAATCAATTCCAAATGATCATTATGGGTAGGCATGTTTGGAGTATGTTTTTGAATTTTCTCTTTATATATACTTTTCTGTTTTTCTTGTAAACCAGCTGTTGTCAAAATGTGGTCTGAGGATTTCTGGGCATCTCTGAGACCGTTTTAGGAGACTTACAGGATCTTTTCAAACTATGTGTTGCTTTTCTTCATGTTCTTCAACCAAAACAACATATTGCAATAGAATGAACATAGAATGATTCTGCCAAGAGCAAACATCAAAGAAAAGCAAATGAAAGAAAAAAGCAGATATGAGAATCTAGTTATTTCTGTTAGATCAGACATTAAAAATATTTACAAAGATGTCAACAGTGCCGTCTTCTCAGTAAAATTTTTGTTTTATTTAGGAATACAGGTTGTGTGTTCTTAATCTAAGCATTCAAAATCCAATACACTCCAAAATCTGAAACTTTCTGAGTACTGACATGATGCTTAAAGGAAATTTGCATTGAAGCATTTTAGATTTCAGGTTTTTGGATTTGGGATACCTAGCTGGGTAAGTATAATTCAAATATTCTAGAATCTGAAAAGATCTGAAACCCAAAACATTCTGATCCCACCAAGCATTTTGGATAAGGAATACTCAACCTGGATATAGTTACTTTTCATAAAAGAATATGTTGGCCAGGTGCAGCGCCTTATGCCTGTAATCCCAGCACTTTGGGAGGCTGAAGTGGGCAAATCACAAGGTCAGGAGATCGAGACTGTGGTGAAACCCTATCTCTACTAAAATACAAAAAATTAGCCAGGCGTGATCATGCGCACCTGTAGTCCCAGCTATTTGGGAGGCTGAATTCCCCTTAGCAGGGGAATCGCTTGAACCTGGGAGGCAGAGGTTGCAGTGAGCCAAGATTGTACCACTGCACTCAAGCCTGGTGACAGACCTAGACTCCTTCTCAAAACAAACAAACTATATATATCTATCTATCTATATCTATCTATCTATCTATCTATCTATCTATATATATATATATAAAATAGGTTGTTATTTTAGAATAAATTAACAATATTTTAAAAAATGATCGCTTTTAGTTTTTCTAGTGGTAAATGTTGATAGACGTAATCATATGAACAAGAGTTCTTTGGGAGCCTCAATACATTTCGAAAGGATAAAGGGATCTTGGAAACAAAAAGTTTGAGAGTTGCGGTTTTACACTGTCTGGCTTGAGATACTTTGATTAGTTGATTTGTGGGAGGCAGGCTAAAGTGGTAGTTAAGTGGATTGTAAAGTGAAGCCAGGACTGGCATCCTGGTTCCAGTACTTACTAGATGTATTATTTTGATGAAGTCACTCAGTCTCTATGCTTCATCACCTCTGGTATAAACAGGAACCAGCTTCACAGAGTTCCCATAGAGAGTTAAATCAAGTGTGTAAGTCACTAAGCACAGTGCCTTGCACACATCAGGGGCCCAGCAACTTCTGGCTATATTGTGGTAGACAGCTTTAGAGGATGTTGATGTTGTTTCTTTGATTGTTCTATGACTTTAAACAGAAAATTTAAAGAGAAACATTACTTGTGTATCTCATTTCTTTCTCTCTCTCTCTTTTTTTTTTTTTTTTTTTTGAGATAGCATCTCACTTTGTTGCCCAGGCTGGAGTGCAGTGGCATGCAATCATGGCTCAGTGCAGCCTTGAACTCTTGGATTCAAGTGATCCTCTGACCTCAGTTTCACAAGTAGCTGGGACTACAGGTGTGTGACACCTTGCCCTGCTAAATTGTTTTATTTTTTGTGGAGTTAGGATCTCACTGTGTTGCCCAGTGTGGTCTTGAACTCCTGGGCTCAAGGGATCCTTCTGCCTCTGCCTCCAAAGTGTTGAGAACACAGGTGTGAGCCATTGCGCCCAGCCTTGTTTATTCCTTTCAGTCACTCTAATTATTTTATTTTATTTTTTATTTTTTTGAGACGGAGTTTCGCTCTTGTTACCCAGGCTGGAGTGCAATGGCGCGATCTCGGCTCACCGCAACCTCCGCCTCCTGGGTTCAGGCAATTCTCCTGCCTCAGCCTCCTGAGTAGCTGGGATTACAGGCACGCGCCACCATGCCCAGCTAATTTTTTGTAGTTTTAGTAGAGACGGGGTTTCACCATGTTGACCAGGTTGGTCTCGATCTCTCGACCTCGTGATCCACCCGCCTCGGCCTCCCAAAGTGCTGGGATTACAGGCTTGAGCCACCACGCCCGGCCTCACTCTAATTATTAAGTAACATTACAGACTTTCTTTCCTTTCTTCCTTTCTCTCTTTCTTTTTTTCTTGTCTTTTTCTTTTTCTCTTTCTTTCCTTCTTTCTCTTTCTCTCCTTCCTTCCGTCTGTCCTTCCTTCCTTCTTTCTTTCCTTTCTTCTTTCTTTCTTTCCTTTCTCTCTTTCTCTCTGTCTCTTTCCCTCCCTTGCTTCCTTCTTTTCTTTTCCATTCTTTTCTTTTTTTCTTTCCCTTTCTTCCCTCCGTTCCTCCTTGCCTCCCTCCCTTCCTCCCTTCCTCTCTCTCTCTCTTTCTTTCTTTCTTTCTTTTTCTCTTTCTTCTTCAACCTCCACCTCTCAGGTTCATGCAGTTCTCCAGTCCCAGCCTCCCAGTAGCTGAGATACAGGCGCATGCCACCACGCTGGGCTAGTTTTTTATATTTTTAGTAGAGATGGGGTTTCACTGTGTTAGCCAGGATGGTCTTGATCTCCTGACCTCATGATCCACCTGCCACGGCCTCCCAAAATGCCGGGATTACAGGTGTGAGCCACCCCAGCTGACTTTATTTATTTATTTGAGACAGGGTCATGCTCTGTCAGCTGGAGTGCATAGCATGATGACAGTGCACTACAGCCAGACCTCCCAGGCTCAAGTGATTCTCTCACCTCAGCCTGTCAAGTAACTGGACTGCAGGTGTGTACCACCACGCCTGGCTACTTTTTTGTTTTTTGTTTTTTGTTGTTTTGTTGAGACAGTGTTTTTCTGTGTTGTCCAAGCTGGTCTTGAACTCCTGGCCTCAAGTAATCTGCCTGCCTCAGCCTCCTCTAATACACCTGCCTTTGGCTCCCAAAGTGCTAGGATTATAGGCATGAGCCACCATGCCTGGCCATAAACTCTTTTTAAATAAGGGAACTGAAATTTAAAGAGTAACTTGCCCCATATCACTTGCTTTATAAGCCAGGATTTGAATCCAGTTCCTTTTGATTGTGAAGCCTAATTTCCCCCCACTATACTGTGTTATCCTAGGTAAAAAATTAAGCTACTTTTGTTTACTATTTAGGGAAACTGAAGCTAAAAAGACATGAAATGCTAGTGGTAGCTTGAACTAAAATTCCTAAGTTCTTGGCACTAATAGTTTACCCCATTTCTCAAAGTGTTCTGCTTACATGCTAATACTAAATGTAATAATAGTACCTAGGTCTATTTTGTGAGTTGGGTATGAACTACTTTTAGCATTTTTGTGATCCTTTAGTTAGCAAAATGCTTTACTACCCTGTGAAATGTACAGTAGACACTTTCTTCTGTTTGGACAAAAGAATAAGTGAACCCAGACCAGTGTAACCTATGTCAATGACATAAGGTTAGATTTCCTGAATGTAGGTATTCTAGCTGGTAACAGTTTATAACCATGGGTAGATGAAGTGAGATGATAATATTAATAGTTCCCATTTCTAGTGTATTGTGAGGATTAATTGATACAACACAGTGCCTGGCACAAGGAAAACACTAGATAAAGTTAGCAATTGTAATTATTTATGAGTTTTTCTGAAATAATGAAATGGTTACTCTTTTGATCTAGTTTATTTGAATTCTATCAGTATTACTCATTTAGTGAATTCCTACCTAACCATAGAGTCCTTTATAAGTAATACAGGATCAGTATGAAGGTAGCATTGATACCTATTATAATAGGAACACTAGGACTGTTTGGATAGGACATCATAAGGACCTAACATGCACCGAGGACTCTCTATTCTATTCTATTCATCAGTAGATGAAGACATGAGAATCCTTGCTTTCCAGGATTTAACTGAGGAGACAAGTAAGAGCATAGAGTCGGCAGGGCAGGGTGGTTTACTCCTGTAATCCCAGCACTTTGAGAGGCCGAGGCGGGTGGATCACCTGAGGTCAGGAGTTCGAGACCAGCTTGGCCAACATGGTGAAACTCTGTCTCTACTAAGAATATAAAAAAATTAGCTGGACATGGTGTTACATGTCTGTAATCCCAGTACTTGGGTAGCTGAGGAAGGAGAATCGCTTGAACTTGGGAATTGGAGGTTGCAGTGAGCCAAGGTGGTGTCACTGCATTCCAACCTAGGTGACAAAACCAGGCTCCGTCTCAAAAACAAAAACAAAAACAAAAAAATATATATATATACATATATATGTGTACATATATATACACACACATATATATGTATATATATAGTCATTGGTCCAGAGATTAAATGAAAATTTCTGGTGGAAGGCGAAAATTTATTTGAACCTTAAAGGCTGTATAATTTAACATTTCAGCTTATATAATTAAAAAATTATACCCAATATTCATTGAGGAAAAATTACAGAAATTACCAAAAGAGGCAATATAAATCATTTATTTCTCCTGCTGGATGGAATTTGATAGGCAGATAAATGCTGAATCAGTTCCTAAGCATGAGCAAGGGAAGAAGCAGGAAAGTTCAAAGCATCTTTAGAATTAATGAATAGATCATGTACTGAAATATTACAGTCTTCCAGATCTTTTTTTTTTTTTTTTTTTTTGAGACGGAGTTTCGCTCTTGTTACTCAGGCTGGAGTGCAATGGCGCGATCTCAGCTCACCGCAACCTCCGCCTCCTGGGTTCAGGCAATTCTCCTGCCTCAGCCTCCTGAGTAGCTGGGATTACAGGCATGTGCCACCATGCCCAGCTAATTTTTTGTATTTTTAGTAGAGACGGGGTTTCACCATGTTGACCAGGATGGTCTCGATCTCTCGACCTCGTGATCCACCCGCCTCGGCCTCCCAAAGTGCTGGGATTACAGGCTTGAGCCACCACGCCCGGCCTCTTCCAGATCTTTTAAAAAAAAAAATTTTTTTTTTTCAAAGACAGGGTTTCACCATGTTGGTCAGGCTGGTCTTGAACTCCTCACCTCAGGTGATCCACCCACCTTGGCCTCCAAAGTGCTTGGATTACAGGCGTGAGCCACCACGCCCAGCCAGTCTTCCAGATCTTAAGGAAAAAAGCAGTGTGTAAAGCAGTGAGAACAGAATATAATTTGTGTTAAGAAAAAGTACATACATAATTTTTCTTTGTAAGATACATGGGAAATTGTTTAATAATGGTTATTGAAGGAAGGAAACCTCAAGGTCAGTGGGAGAGAGACTATAATTTTGATTTTATGCCTTTATGAGGTTTGAATTATTGTGTCTGTGTTTCCATTTTTAAAACTTCAGATATTCAGATATAAAATTCACACTTTTAAAGTGTATAATTAAGTGGTTTTGAATTTTTCACAGGATTTGCAACTAACACCACTATAATTGCAGGACATTTTTCTTTTTTTTTATTAAAATTAATTTTATTTATTACGTTTAGAATATTTAAAGAAGTTTATCTAGGTCCATGTTTGTCATTTTAAATTACCCCATTGCTTAAATACTGTAAACCTTGAATTCCTTTGGTATGGAAATTGTGTTGGGCTTTTCAGACATGTTAAAGGTCACTGAAACTTTTAATAGATATGAATGTTGTTAAATACAATCTTTAGGGAAATTCAGTTTGAGTACTTTTAAACTGTATAAAAACAAGGCCAATTCCAAGCATAAAAATATGTCCTATAAATATGATTTCTCAATTTTAAGTAATTTATAAAAATCAGGTAAGATTCTAGTAGTAATATACCTTGAACAGTTTATGTGTGCTAAGAATCGTTCTGATAAGAAACAAGAAATAAAGCTGTGATATAAGGCATGCTTCACATTTATGCACAGCACATAACCTAGCAAAATGGATAAACAGTTCTTTTTGAATCAACTATCCATATTTCCTCTAGACATTTAATCAGATCATTTCCAAGGGGAGGAAATTACATTGCTTTTTTTTTTTTTAATGGAACACTTCACAAATTTTCGTGTCATCCTTGCACAGGGGCCATGCTAATCTTCTCTGTATCGTTCCAATTTTATTATATATGCTGCTGAAGCGAGCACAGGACATTTTTCTTAACCCAAAAAGAAAACACATACCCATTCCCCTTTTTCCCTAGTGCCTGGCAGCCACTAATATACTTTGTCTCTATGCTTTTGCCTGTTATGTACTTTTCCTGGGAGTGTAATCATACATGTTCTTCCATGTCATAGTATGTATCTGCACTTTACTCCTCTTTGTGGTTGAATAATATGCCATTGTATGGATATATCACATTTTGTATATTCATTACTTAATGGAAATTTGGATTGTTTCCTTTTTCTTTTCTTTTTTTTAAAACAGGGTCTTGTTCTTTGTCCAGGCTGGAGTGCAGTGGCATGATCATAGCTCAGTGCAGCATTGACCTCCTGGGCTCAAGCAACCCTCCTGCCTCAGACTCCTATGTAGCTGGGACTGCAAGTGCCTGCCACCATGCCTGGCTAATTTTTAATTTTTTTTTTGAGGAGACAGAGTCTCTCTATGTTGCCCAGGCTTGTTGATATTTTTTGGTTATTATGAATAATGCTACTGTGAAAATTTGTGTACCAGTTTTTCACTTTTCTTGGACATATACCTAGCATTAAAATTGCAGGTCTATACTGTAACTCTGTGCTGTAACTTCTTGAGAAACCGCTAAACTGTTTTCCACTAGTGTTACATGAGGGTTCCAATTACTCTGCATGTTTGCCAACCCTTGTTATTGTCTGTCCTTTCGATTACAGCTGTCCTAGTGGGTATGAGTAGTGTCTTACTGTGATTTTATTTGCATTTCCCTAATAACTAATGCTAAACCGTGTTTTTTCATATGCTTCTTGGCCATTTTCATTTTAACTTTTTGGAGAAGTATCTATTCACACTTTTGCTCATTTTAAAATTGTGTTGTCTTTTTATCATTATATTGTAAGAGTTCTTTATGTATTCTGTGTACTAGACCCCTACTGGATATATGAATTATGTCTTTTTTTTTTTTTTTTTTTTTTTTTGAGATGGAGTCTTACTCCATCACCCAGGCTGGAGGGCAGTGGTGTGATCTCGGTTCGCTGCAACCTCCACCTCCTGGGTTCGAGCAATTCTCCTGCCTTAGCCTCCTGAGTAACTGGGATTACAGGCGCATGCCCCCATTCCCGGCTAAATTTTTATATTTTTAGTAGAGATGGGGTTTCACCATGTTAGCCAGGACGGTCTTGAGCTCCTGACCTCGTGATCTGCCCACTCAGCCTCCCAAAGTGCTGGTATTACAGGCATGAGCCATGGTGCTCGCCCATGAATTGTGTGTTGGCCTATTCTTCTCACAAAATACCATAAACTGGGCAGCTTATAAAAAATGTATGTTTATTTCTCATAGCTCTGGAGGCTGGGAAGTCCTGGCTGATGTGGGGTTTGGTGAGGGTACTCTTTCTGGTTCATAGATGGCGCCTTCTAGCAGTATCTTCACATGGTGAAGAGCTAGCTCTCTGGTCTGTTTTATAAGAACACTAATCCCAGGCAGAGCCCTCATAACCTGATCACCTCCCAAAGGCTACCTATACACCTCCTAATACCACCATCACCTTGGGTTTTTTTTTTTTTTTTTGCGGAGGGGGGGTTGTTATTAAAACAAGGTTTTAAATTTTGATGATGTCCAATTTATTTATGTTTCCTTTTGTTGTTTGTGCTTTTGGTGGGATGTTTAAGAAACCTAATTCAAGGTCATGAAGATTTTTTACTATGTTTTCTTCTAAGAATTGTATCGATTTAGCTCTTACATTTAGGCCTTTGATTCACTTTGAGTTGACTATTGTATATGCCATGAATTAGAGCTGTTATTTTTTTAAACTTTATTTTGAGATAATTTTAAACTTAAGAGTTATAAACGTAACTTACTCAACTTCACCTGGAGTTAAACTTTGTGCTTCAAAGAACATACAATTCATTGTTGCCACTACTGCTGCTGCTATTCTGACAGTTCTAGTTTCTCACAAGTTTCTATTCATAATCATGCTCAGCACCTTGTACCATCTCTATACCTCACCTTTCCTTCCCAGTTGCTGTTAGGCTGTCTATTGCATTCATAATTCCTATAGCTCTCACCAGTAGTGGCTGAGCCCCTCCTTCCCAGCCTGTATTTTTGACACATTCAAGGTTAAAAATTCTCTAGCAGCTTCTTTAACATAGCCCACAATCTCCTACATAGTCTTCTCTCTCCTTACTTCTTCAGGCTCACCTTGCCCCACTCCATCAGTGAGAAACAATGAACCATTGGTATGGAAGTTACACCCTCATGTTATGGAAGCAGAAACTTAGACATAGACTGGCTAAGGATTTCCCACAAGGACACATCTAAAGGACGAAAACATAGTTTTGATCATAGTACTGTACTTTCCATCTTTCCCCATTTCCTCTAAGAGTTTGAAGATGTTGAGCTGTATTCTTTTATTCTTGCCCAAAGTCAAGGTGAGTAAGTGTGAACTTTAAAGAAAATTTGGGCTTTAAAGAAAAAATTGAAGTGAAGAAGAGATGATAGGAAGAAGCTGAAGATTTGGCTTATTTTGATGAGTTAGTGATGGTTGAATGAGAAGTAATAACAGTGAAGAAGAAAGAAGGCAAAATGCTCATATTTTGTCTGCTGCCTTCTGTGAGGGCAGGTGGGACTATCTAGTTAACTGTGTTTCCTAGAAGCTAGTAAGATGAAAGAATAGGATCTGTGCATATGGCAACCATACCAGTGCCTCCTATTTTCAAATATTTGTCTTGTCTTCCCACAAACCATCTGTATTGGTTGCTATGGCTACTGTACGAAAATACCAGACTGGGTGTCTTGTTTTTGTTTTTGTCTCGAGACAGGGTCTTGCTCTGTCACCCAGGGTGGAGAGCGGTGGCTCTCATCTGGGCTCACTGCAACCTCCACCTCCTCAGTTCAAGCAATACTCATGTCCCAGCTTCCTGAGTAGCTGTGATTACAGGTGTGTGCTACCATGCCCAGCTAATTTTTGTATTTTTAGTGAAGATGGGATTTCGCCATGTTGGCCAGACTGGTCACTCTTGGCCTCAAGTAATCTACCTGCCTTAGTCTCCCAGAGTGCTGGGATTATAGGCATAAGTCATCACACCTGGCCTGGATGTCGTAAATAACAGAAATCTGTTTCTCTTGGTTCTGGAGGCTGGCGGAAGTTTAAAATCAAGGTGCTGGCCAATTTTGTTCCTGGTGAGGATTCTCTTCCTGACTTGCAGACAGCTGTGTTCTTGCTATATCCTCACATGGTGGAGAAAAAGAGAGAGATCTCTCTTGTGTTTCCTCTTATAAGGGCACTAATGCCATCGTGTGAGCTCTACACTCGTGACCTAATTACCTCCCAAAGGCCTCGTCTCTATATATGATTGGAGGTTAGAGCTTTAACGTGAATTTGTGGGAGACATACAATTCAGTCCATAGCACCATCTAACTGGACTAGATATCTCTGCAGTTGAGCCCCAACTGTATTTCTTCTCCCTTGATTGCCTGAAAAAAAAAAATCTTGCCAGGCGCAGTAGCCCAAGCCTGTAATCCCAGCACTTTGGGAGGCCAAGGCGGGTGGATCATGAGGTCAAGAGATCCAGACCATCCTGTTCAACATGGTGCAACCTCGTCTCTACTAAAAATACAAAAAAATTAGCTGGGCATGGTGGCGCATGCCTGTAATCCCAGCTGCTCGGGAGGCTGAGGCAGGAGAATTGCCTGAACCCAGGAGGCGGAGGTTGCGGTGAGCCAAGATCGCGCCATTGTACTCCAGCCTGGGTAACAAAAGCGAAACTGTTGTTTCAAAAAAAAAAAAAAAAAAAATCTCATCTTAAACTATTTTCATTCTCTGTGTAGAAACCAACCACCATTTTATGCCCTCTCTAAGGGGAAGGCCGTGTGTGAGGTGCTCTTTATGGGTCTTGAAGAATGTGTTTCTCAGAAAAAAAATAGCTGTTTATCAAGGCATTTATGTGCTGGGAGAACCTCCTTATTGGTTTCTGATAAGCTGTAGAGATCTGTGTTAAAATTTAAACATCAAGAATATACTCTCTAAATTTGTATTTATCCTGGAAAAAGTATTAGGAGAAATTATCCTATGACTGCCAAAAGAACTTGGTATCTAGTCTAAGTGGATTATAACAGAAAGTCCTTTTTTTTTTTTTTTTTTTAAATAAAAGAAATCATTTTCTTTAGGAATGGCTAAATGAGATGTGTTAGACTGGTTTAATGAGATAGTGTGATGAGTTAGTGATATTGTAATGAGTTAGTGATTTTGAGAAAAATGGCTGAATAGTTCAGCATTTAGATGGTTGGTTATTTAAGATGATATAACAGCTTGCAAAGAATAGGATATAATTAACCTCTACCAAGTGCTTCTAGTTAGGAACTGAGAAGGATTATATTAATCTCAGCTGGTAAAGGAAAGAGTCAATGCAATCTGATACAAAGCCAGGAAAAATGTTGAGATCTAGTGAATTAAGATGTAGTACTCCTTTGCGCCATCAAAATAAAAAAGTATTCATGATTCTTTGTGTTAAAAGTGACAGGAAGGCTGGACGTGGTGACCTGTAATCCCAACACTTTGGGAGGTGGAGGCAGGAGGATCATTTGAGGCCAGGAGTTTGAGACCATCCTGGGCAACATGGCAAGACTCAATCTCTACAGAATGTTTAAAAATTAGCCAGGTGTGGTGGTGCATGCCTGTAGTCCCAGCTACTGAGAAGGCTAAGGTAGGAGGATCGCTTGAGCCCTGGAGGTCAAGGCTGCAGTGAGCCGAAATTGTGCCACTGCACTCTAGCCTTGGTGACAGAGTGAGGCCCACTTCCCCACCCCCCCAAAAAGACAAAAAGGCCCAAACTGGCATAAGAAAACAAAGTTTATTGATTCATGTTATTGCAAAGTTCACAGGTAAGCCTGATTCAAGGCACAACTGAATTTATAGTTGAGATAATGTAAGGACTTGGTTTCTCTCCATCTTTCTGCTGTCTTTGACTGTAGAGAACTGATTAAAATGATAGGACATAGGAATAGAAGGTGGAACTTACTAGAAGATACCATTAGAGCCTTACATATCAATGGGAAATAGTTTTTTGTTTGTTTGGAGCAAATAGTGTTGGGAATGTTGACAATTTTAAAAATAACAGTTGGCGGCTGGGCATGGTGGCTCATGTCTGTAATCCCAGCACTTTGGGAGGCCAAGGTGGGTGGATCACTTCAGGTTAGGCATTCGAGACCAGCCTGGCCACCATGGTGAAACCCTGTCTCTACTAAAAGTACAAAAATTAACTGGGTGTGGTGGTGCACACCTGTAATCCAGCTAGTTGGGTGGCTGAGGCACAAGAATCACTTGAACCCAGGAGGCAGAGGTTGCAGTGAGCTGAGATCATGCCATTGCATTCCAGCCTGGGTAACAGAGCAAGACTGTCTCAAAAAGATAAATAAATAAAAAAAAATAAAAAGTAGCAGTTTGAGCTATAGCTCAGAATTTAAAAAAAAAGCACATAAAATGTTAGAAGAAAATATGCAAAAACTTAGTTGGTTGTTTTCCAAGTTTCAGTCATTTATTGTCATATTTGTACGATTAATATTTTTCTTTGGATTCTTCACATCTTTCTGTCTCCTTTTTTACTTAGTTATACCTTTTTTTTTTTTTTTTTTTTTTGAGACAGTTTCGCTCTTGTTACCCAGGCTGGAGTGCAATGGCGCGATCTCGGCTCACCGCAACCTCCACCTCCTGGGTTCAGGCAATTCTCCTGCCTCAGCCTCCTGAGTAGTAGCTGGGATTACAGGCATGTGCCACCATGCCCAGCTAATGTTTTGTATTTTTAGTAGAGACGGGGTTTCACCATGTTGACCAGGATGGTCTCGATCTCTTGACCTCGTGATCCACCCGCCTCGGCCTCCCAAAGTGCTGGGATT
This sequence comes from Saimiri boliviensis, assembly GCF_048565385.1. Classification (NCBI taxonomy): domain Eukaryota; kingdom Metazoa; phylum Chordata; class Mammalia; order Primates; family Cebidae; genus Saimiri; species Saimiri boliviensis. The sequence goes on from NC_133456.1 coordinate 4,210,530, forward strand.
ACAGGCTTGAGCCACCGCGCCGGGCCTTACTTAGTTATATCTTAAGCATTTGTGTCTATGCTATATTGATTTCAAGTGTTACTTTTTTTTTCTAGTACACATTAAAATAAGTACAGTACATGTAACTACTAAAATTTTTAAAGGGCTGTGCACCATATAATAGCTCCACTGGCATATGTGCCATGCCTTAGGAAACAAGGATTTAACTGTTAAAAGATGAGAGAAGGACTTTTTCTAAGACGTCTTGGAACAGCAAAAGGACAACTATTTCTTTTTCCTGTTTTCAGATATCTTAAAGAATTGTTTTAACTAGTGGACTTTTTCTTTTTTTAAGACAGAATCTTATTCTGTCACCCAGGCTAGAGTGCAGTGGCAAAATTTTGGCTTACTACAACCTCCGCCTCCCGGGTTCAAGTGATTCTTATGCCCCAGCCTCCCAAGTAGCTGGGATTACAAGTGTCCACCACCACGCCTGGCTAAGTTTTTTGTATTTTTACTAGAGACATGGTTTCACAACGTTGGCCAGGCTAGTCTCCAACTCCTGGCCCCAAGTGATCACCCACCCCGGCCTCCCAGAGTGCTAGAATTAGGCCAAGAAGGACTTTTTTTTTTTTTTTTTTTGAGAGAGGGTCTCACTCTGTCACTCAGGCTGGAGTACAGTGGCATGATCTTGGTTCACTGCAACCTCTATCTCCTGTGATCAAGCAGTCCTCCACCTACCCTCCCCAGTAACTGGAACCACAGGTGTGTGCCACCATGTTACAAAATGGTGTGCCCCATGTTACAAAATACACAACATTGTGTATATTTTGTAACATGGGGTTTCACCATATTACCCAGGCTGGTCTTGAACTTTTGGGCTCAAGGGATACTCCCACCTCAAACTCTCAAAGTGCTGGGATTACAGGCATGAACCACTGTGCCTGGCCAAGAGGACTTTCTAAGAGTAAGAGCAGGAAGAGAAATTACAAAGTGAAAAATGTAGATTTAACTACATATGGATTTAAAGTTTCTTTTCATTAAAAAAAAATGTAGGCAGGGTGTGTGGTGGCTCACACTTGTAATCGTAGCACTTTGGGAGGCCGAGGCAGGCAGATCATGAGGTCAGGAATTTGAAAGCAGCCTGTCCAATATGCTGAAACCCTGTCTCTGCTAAAAAATACAAAAACTAGTCGGGCGTGGTGGCACACGCCTGTAGTCCCAGCTACTCAGGAGACTGAGGCAGGAGAATCACTTGAACCCAGGAGGCGGAGGGTGCAGTGAACCGAGATCATGCCACTGTACTCCAGCCTGGGCGACAGAGTAAGACTCTGACTCAAAAAAAAAAAAAGAAAGAAAAAGAAATGAAACTGCAAACTACTGGGAATTTGAAAAGTTTGCAGAGTTCTGAGTCCTTTGTCTGGCACACAGGGAAGACTAAATAGTGTATGTAAGTATGTGCTGGAGGGGCCTGACTCTCCTAAGTCAGCCATTAGTACCACCAGGTGGCCTTTAAGGCACCTCTGCTATTTTGAAAATCACTGGCCTTTGATAATTGGTGTCATGAGAGAGGCATTACTGCCAATGCACACAAGATGCCTTCCATAACTCATGTATAGTGCCAGTTGACTAGTCAAGTATTGAGTGCATACTTTTCATCACTTTGATAAATGTAATGTTCATCTCCTAAGGAGGTCAGGTTGGTTATAACATAGAGCCTGGTTGGCTTGTAGAGTGTGTGCCCTTGGGTGTGGTATTTACTAGTGTTTGTTCTGATGGTAATTGATCTGGCCTAGCCCTGCTTCTTTGCAGGGGCTGTGGGGCGGGAGTTTCTTCAGAAGGTGGCTGTGGTCATTGTAGACACTAAAATAACCTGTTTAAGAAAATGTATAATGATTCTTTAAAGGGACCAGAGAGAATTAGAATAGCCTTTATTGTGGAAATGGTCCTTGAGGTTTCTTAAACTGCAGATAATTATTTTTCCTTTTCATTTTCAGTAACTAAATAGGGTGTGTATTGCTTATTGGAGTCAGCTGAAAATTATTGTTTCGCTGGGCGTGGTGGCTCAAGCCTGTAATCCCAGCACTTTGGGAGGCCGAGGCGGGTGGATCATGAGGTCAAGAGATCAAGACCATCCTGGTCAACATGGTGAAACCCCGTCTCTACTAAAAATACAAAAGTTAGCCGAGTGTGGTGGCGTGTGCCTGTAATCCCAGTGACTCGGGAGGCGAGGCTGAGGCAGGAGAATTGCCTGAACCGAGGAAGCGGAGGTTGCGGTGAGCCGAGATCATACCATTGCACTCCAGCCTGGGTAATGAGCGAAACTCCATCTCAAAAAAAAAAAAAAAATTATTGTTTCTTGGAGTAGATTCCAGCTGAAGGATTAAGTTCTCTTTATGTTATAGGCTCCCGAAGAAAAGACTTAGTAAGCTTTGAGTTATTAGTAATTCAATTGGTAAATGATTCTTGGTAACTTATGAGTTTACCAATCTTTTGGAGATAATTTTAAACCAAAAAATTTTTTTACCTAATATAATTATTACTTAATACTCCCAGCTTTCCCCCTTGTTTTATTATTAAAGTTTATAAACTGTTTCTTTTTTTTTTTTTTTTTTTTGTCTTTTTAACTTTTATTTTAGATTTTGGGGTACATGTGAAAGTTTGTTGCATAGGTAAGCTCATGTCATAGGGATTTGTTGTGCAGATTATTTCATCACCCAGGTGTTAACCCCGGTACCCAGTAGTTATCTTTTCTACTCTTCTCCCTCCTCCCACCCTCCACCATCAAGTGGACTCCAGTATCTATTGTTTCCTTCTTTGTGTTCATAAGGTCTCATCATTTAGCTCCTCCTGCTTATAAAAGGCCCACTGTGCCTGGCCAGAACTATTTATTAAAAAAAAAAAAAATACTCTTGGCTGGGCATGGTAGCTCAGGCCTATAATCCCAGCCATTTGGAAAGCCGAGGCGGGTGGATCACCTGAGGTCAAGAGTTCGAGACCAGCCTGACCAAAGTGGTGAAACCCTGTCTCTACTAAAAATAGAAAGTTAGCTGAGTGTGGTGGTGCCTGCCTTGAATCCCAGCTACTCGGGAGGCTGAGGCAGGAGAATCTCTTGAACCTGGGAGGTGGAGGTTGCAGTGAGCTGAAATGGTGCCATTGCACTCCAGCCTGGGCAACAGGAGTGAAACTCATTCTCAAAAAATGAAAAATATTCTTAATTATTGCGGATATATAATAGTTGCACTCATATATGGGATACATGTGATATTTTGATGCAGACATGCAACATATAATGATCAAATTAGGGTTATTGGGACATCTATCACCTCAAGCATTTATCATTTCTCTGTGTTAGGAACTTTGTAGTTCTATTTTTCAGTATTTTGAAATACACAATAAATTATTGTTAACTATAGTTGTCCTATTGTGCTACCAAACACTAGATCTTATTCCTCCTATCTAACTGTATTTTTGTACCCCTCCATTCTTTCTTTGTTCTGCCCTCCCAAACTCTTACTAACCTTCCCAGCCTCTGGTAACTCACCATCATTATTCTTTCTATCTCTATGAGTTCCTCTTTTTAGCCCTCACATATGAGTGAGAACATGTGATCTTTGTCTTTCTGTGCCTGGCTTATTTCACTTAACATAATGTTCTCCAGTTCTACCCATGCTGATGCAAATGACAGGATTTCATTTTTTTTTTTTTTTTAATGTTTTTGAGACAGACTGTCACTCTGTCACCCAGGCTGGAGTACACTGCTACAATCTCGGCTCACCGTAACCTTCGCCTCCTGGGTTCAAGTGATTCTCATGTCTCAGGCTCCCAGATAGCTAGGATTACAGGCATGAGCCACCACACCCAGCTAATTTTTGTATTTTTATTAGAGATAGGATTTCACCATGTTGACCAGGCTGGTATTGAACTCTGCCCATCTCGGCCTCCCAAAGTGCTGGGATGACAGGTGTGAGCCACCATGCTGGCCTGGATTTAATTTTTTTCTTTTCTTTTCTTTTTTTTTTTTTTTGAGACAGAGTCTCACTCTGTTGCCCAGGCTGGATTGCAGTGGCACGATTTCAGCTCACTGCAACCTCCACTTCTAGGTTCAAGCACTTCTCCTGCCCCAGCCTCCTAAGTAGCTGGGATTACAGGCACGTGTCCCCATGCCCAGCTAATTTTTGTACTTTTAGTAGAGATGGGATTTCACTATGTTGTTCAGGCTGATCTTGAACTCCTGACCTCGTGATTTACCCGCCTTGGTCTCCCAAAGTGCTGGGATTACAGGCATGAGCAACCAAGCCTGGCTTGGATTTCATTTTTTTAATGGCTGAATAATATCCCATTATGTATATTTACTGCATTTTCTTTATCCATGCGTCTGTGAACTCTTTCTGAGAGTGATTTGACCATATCCAACTACTATTTAGATTAATGTTTATTATATATGTGTGTATATATATACACACACACAATTTTTTTGAGACAGAGTCTTATCTGTCACCCAAACTGGAGTGCAGTGTCGCAATCTTGGCTTACTACAACCTCCATCTTCCGGGTTCAAGTGATCCTCCCACCTCAGCCTCCTAAGTAGCTGAGACAACAGGCATGGGCTACCATGCCTGGCTAATTTTTGTATTTTTAGTAGAGACAGGGTTTCTCCATGTTGGCTAGTCTGGTCTTGAACACCTGACCTCAAGTGATCACCTGCCTTGGCCTCCCACGGTGCTGAGATTACAAGCTCAAGCCACTGTACTGGGCCTATAATATGTTTATAACTAATGTTTATTATAATATGTTTAATAAAATTTAACTCTTTTCTTCCAGGTAATTTATCCTCAGCATTCCAAACTTACTGACAAAGAAGTAAGTAAAAGTACTGCTCTGTATAGTTTACTGTTATATTTCTGTTTGTTTTCATTGGTTATGTGTGTGTCAGCATACATAGCTTTTGTTTTCTTTTTCAGAAAACCAATATTTGCTATTTGTCTTTTCCAGATTCAAATTCAGGTAACTATTTTTCACATAGTGTTTCTGTTTAATTTTATACTGAAAATACTAGTAATACTGTTAAAGTATTGATTAAAATAGCATATTAGAATGCAAACACAGATTCAGCCAAATAGATCAACGATTTTGATTCCTATTTTAATGATAACTAGTCCTGTCATCATTGATTGTAGTTGCTTCAACTCTTAAAATAACTGTTATGGTGTGATGAGGCAAACCATCAAGAAACAATAAACTCTTGAAATAGTGAAGAGGTTGCAAATCAGTGACACTGATATACTTGGGATTCATGGAGTATGTATTAAATAGTTTATAGAATATATAGTTTATTTTCAGTTCAGAATCTGGGAGCTTACCAGGAACTCTGTAAAAGCAGTGCATTTTTAAAAAGCCAGGATAAGTTTGGTTAGGAAGCAAGGCCATAAATTATTTGCAATAGTTTATATGGGTTAATATATATAAAGCCTTGGAATAGTGCTTGGTATATAGAAAAAAACATATAAGGGCCTGCTTATTGTTGAGCTTGATTTTGCTGGTCTCTTTCAAGCTATTCATTTTGTGTGTCCTAATCATTGACATCCTTCAGGTTACCTCTTGTGTTTCACTTTCAAACTAGCTTTTTTTGGCTTGCAGTGACCAAAACGTTCAGTTTCTCAGGCCACACACAGTTATAAAGCAGAGACAATCTAGTTTTCTTTCCTTTTGTGGTTACTTCTGATATTCTGTTAATTCATTCATTTAATCTGATTTGAGAGATTTGACATTTAATTTTTTTTTTTTTTTTTAGCATTTTCTCCTTTCTGTGTAAATTCTGCAAGAATTTTTTTTCTATACATTTGTAACTCAGCTTTAGTGAACTATATGAAAGAAAAGTGAAATCTTGGTAAATTACATATTGCCTTTTAGAGATTCCACTGAGGCGTTTTTTCTGACCTGGAATTATTTTAATGTTTTTGCCCATTAATGAAATAGTGATACAGAGGTCTTGTAGGAATGTATCTTCTTCATTTCAGTTAACATTTTTCTTATAGAATCTGCACATACACTTTTTTTTTTTTCTTTTTTCTTTTTAAGATGGCATTTTGCTCTTGTTGCCCAGGCCGGAGGGCAATGGTGCAATCTCGGTTCACTGCAACATCCTCCTCCAGGGTTCAAACGATTCTTGTGCCCCAGCCTCCTGAGTAGATGGGATTACAGGCATGTGCCACCATGCTTGGCTAATTTTATATTTTTAATAGAAATGGGGTTTCTCTATGTTGATCAGGCTGGTCTTGAACTCCCAACATCAGGAGATCCTCCCTCCTCAGCCTCCCAAAGTGCTGGGATTACAGGTGTGAGCCACTGTGCCTGGCCTTACACTGTGATAGGTTAGATTTCCAGGACTCAGAGTAAGCTGAGTTGTATAGATGACAGGATGGACTGACTTTCTGTATGGAATCCCAACAAATTACACTGGATGTTCCTTTCTTTCACATCATAGCTGGTTGTCATGGCTCCTCTCTCTTTTTCCCTTCTCTACATGAGCATGAAGGGGATCAGAATATGCTATCCCCAAATATATCACTTATGCTTAAGGATTATTTTGAGCTGAAGGCAATTGAGAAACAGCAGATGCAAAAAGAGCTCTTTACCCTCCCCCATATGCCTAAAAGCAGGGCATACATTTCCTTTTGTGAAGGTCACCCCTCCCCTTTCCCATACCAGGAAGAAGAGAAAGATTTTGAATCACCAGAGAAAACATCACTGGAGATGCCACCAGCTTGATTCTGCATAAATAAGCCTTGCTAAAATAACCCTTATCTTTCATTAGTTTCACCCATGTGTTTACCTTCCCACAATTTACCACCCTTAGAAATCCAAATCTTTTTTCCTTTGTGTAGTCACTGTATTTTAGTTTCCTTTGTTAAAATGGTTTCTAAGCTCCCAAGTTTAACCATCTCTTTGGGTTTTTATGTTTTCTCTGAATCCTTTGTGTGCATTCAAACTAAATCTTTTCTTGTTAATCTGTTGTCTGTTTCCCAGGCCCCAGTTACTGAACCTAAGATGGTAGACGAAAAGTCCCCTACACTTACCCATTAAGGCTAAGAAGTTAATTCTGTAGTGTTTAAATAGTCTATATCTAGTTTTATAGTCTCTGTGTGTGTCGTTTTCTTTTTGGAAGTTAAGTTCAAATGGAAATCTTTGTAAATCAAAAAAATTTTAAAGTATTTTTGGCTTATGAATGACCTATGCAGTCTTGCTTTGTCCAGTCACCCAGGTTGGAGTGCAGTGGCATGATCTCAGCTCACTGCAACCTCTACCTCCCAGTGCAAGTGATTCTTCTGCCTCGGTCTCCCAAGTAGCTGGGACCACAGGTGCCCATTACCATGCCCAGCTAATTTTTTTTTTTTTTTTTTTTTCTGAGACAGAGGCTCACTCTGTCACCCAGGCTGTAGTGCAGCGGCATGATCTAGGCTCACTGCAACCTCCGCCTCCCAGGTTCAAGTGATTCTCCTGCCTCAGCCTCCCGAGTAGCTGGGACTGCAGGCATGTGCCACCATGCCTGGCTAATTAAGGCCAATTTTTTTATGTTTGGTAGAGATGGGGTTTTACCATGTTGGCCAAGTTGGTCACAAACTCCCAACCTCAAGTGATCCACCCACGTCTGCCTCTCAAAGTGATGGGATTATAGGCATGAATCACAATGCTCAGCTGATTTTTTTTTCTCATAGATATTTTTAAATGCTTTTTTTAATGTGCCACACATTAAATGAAGTGTGGTTCATATGACTTGAAGTATGGTTGGTACTTACAAGTAAAATTACAAAAGACCTGAAAGCAGACCCCTTGCTGTCTTAACAGATCATCATTAATCTAGGTAGCAAGAGACTATATGTTTTGTAAATATTTGAAGTTACTATTCCCAGTTGTGGTTATCCAAACAGTTTGTTTCTGTTATGTGTTTATTAATTGAAGGTTGGAGGCCAGGTTCGGTGGCTCACACCTGTAACCTCACCACTTTGGGAGGCTGAGGCAGATGGTAACTTGAGGTCATGAGTTTGAGACTGGCCTGGCCAACATGGTGAAACCCTATCTCTATTAAAAATACAAAATTAGCCGAGCATGGTGATGTGTGCCTGTAGTCCCAGCTACTCAGGAGACTGAGACAGGAGAATTGCTTGAACCAGGGATGCGAAGGTTGCAGTGAGCTGAGATCGTGCCACTCCAGCCTGGGTGACAGAGCAAGACTCCTTCTCAAGAAAAGGAAGTTGGGATTGCTGTACCAACTTTGAAATGGATTTAATTTTTCCCAGGATAGCGTTTATTGCTATAGAAGGAAATCCAGACACAGTACAGCAGTCTTTAGGAAAGAGACATAAATCAAGCCTTGTATACACCTAAAATACCGTTTTAGACTGCATGAAAAAATGACACAGATAAAAATGCTTTTGAGGCCAGGCATGGTGGCTCACGCCTGTAATTTCAGTACTTTTGGAGGCCGAGGCAGGTGGATCATGAGGTCAGGATTTCAAGACCAGCCTGGCCAAGATGGTGAAACCCCGTGTCTACTAAAACTACAAAAATTAACTGGTGTGGTGGCAGGTGCCTGTAATCCCAGCTACTCAGAAGGCTGAGGCAGGAGAATTGCTCCAACCCAGGTGGCAGAGACTACAGTGAGCCAAGATCATGCCACTGCATTCGGCTGGATGACAGTGAGACTCCTCAAAAAAAAAAAATCCTTTTGAGATTGCAATGGTTTGCCCTCCCCAACCCCTCCCCACCTTAGAAAAAGCTTTGTTTGGTTGTTTTTTTAGTTTTAATTTTTTTGTTCCATTTGAGTGGCTTTTATCTTTAGGAGCCTAAGTTTAATGTGTCCAGTGTTTTTTTCCTTATCATTTACCATTAATATCATCTGGATGTAGGTATTGCTGAGGCTTACGCTGTGATGAGTGCCCAAGGACAGCATCAATATATTTTAAACATGTCCAGAGAGAAAAACTCAGCATTAGTAGAGAGAGTTTGAAGCAATAATGAATCTGAAGGAAAGATTAATCCTACTTGTTGTGGATGGACTTGATATGCAGACAATATTCGTCTCAACACATTTCTTCTCTGTAAACAGGAGAGACATTACAATGTGCTTTATACTTCCCAGTAGCTAAAGTAGCACTTCTCATACCATGATGAAGGACCAGTTGGGGTTTTTAATATTTCTAGTCTGTTTGTACCCATATTTTTGTAAAACAATTTAATTGAATTATTAGAAAAATAAAATGAAAGGAAAAAACAAAGAAATATAAAATAAAAGTCTATTTTTTTTTTTTTTTTGACACAGGGTCTTGCTGTGTTGCCCAGGCTGAAGTGCAGTGCTATGATCTTGGCTCACTGCAACCTCTGCCTCCTGGGTTCAGGCAATTCTTCAGCCTCAGCCTCCTGAGTAGCTGGGATTACAGGTGCCTGCCACCACAGCTGACTAATTTTTGTATTTTTAGTAGAGACGGCCATGTTTAGTAGAGAGGATTCACCATGTTGGCCGGGCTAGTCTCAAACTCCTGAACTCAAGTGATCCACCCACCTTGGCCTCCCAAAGTGTTGGGATTACAGGTGTGAGCCACTGTGCCTGGCCTAAAAGTCCAAATTTATTACTGCAATATCAAGTTGCTGTGAAATTTTCTAAATATATATTCTCAACTTGCGTATTTATTTGGTTATGGAACAGTAACAAGAGTTTATGGACTGGTATCAGTCTATGGAATAAACTGTGAAAAACTGTGGTCTAAACTACTGTTTCTCAGCAATCCAGCTTAACCACCCTAATCACAGAGAGGGACTATATAAACTGAGGGGAGAAGGGAGGGGGCTGGCTCTTGAAGCTTCATGTTTTGTCTTAGTCTTAAACATTTTGATCTACTCTGTAGCTGTGTTTATACAAGTATAGAAATAACATTCTAAAGCCTGGTATGGTGGCTCTCGCCTATAATACCAGCACTTTGGGAGACTGAGGTGGGAGAATCACTTGAGCCCAGGAGTTCAAAACCAGCCTGGCCAACATGGCAAAATCTGGTATCTACTAAAAATACAAAAATTAGCTTGGTGTGGTGGCGTGCACCTGTAATCCCAGCTACTCAGGAGCCTAAGGCAGGAGAATCTCTTGAACCCAGGAGGTGGAGATTGCAGTGAGCCAAGATCCCACCACTGTACTCTAGCCTGGGCAACAGAGGGAGACTCTGTCTCAAAAAAACAAAAATACTCAACTTTGCATTATAGTTCTTTGTCCTCAGACAGTTCGAGGCCACAGAGCTTTGGGTATACTTACTCTTTTTCATAATTAATTGAAGTCAGTCTCTGATATATTCCACAAATAAAATCATTTGTAATCATTTCTAAAAAAAAAAAAAAAATCACATTGTTAATTTTTGTAACTGTTTATAAAAGAAAAAGTCAGTTTTCATAAAAAAATTTTTTATCTTTAAGTGAATCGTCAGCTATGGTGCTCACAGCATAATTTGTATATCTTTTTGCATCATGTAGATCTTTATTTTTCTTAGTGAGCATATTGGGTAAGATGCTTGGAATTCAGTACAGTCATAGGTCAAGTTGTGGAATTTTATTTTAGAATCTTCAAATGTTGTTGCTGGAAGTGACTTTAGAGATTATCTAATAATACTCCTTGGTTTTGTTGACAAGGAAATTGAGGTGAATCTTTCCTCCAAATGTAACCACTATCCTTTCTTATAATAATACTTTTCTTTATATTTTTATCATTCAGCCATGCATCCCTAAGCACTACTTTGAAAACATTTTATAAAAGTGGATTCGAACAATATGTGTTCTTTTGTGTTTGGTATCTTTTGCTCATTATTATGTTTGTGAATCAACATTACATGCAGCCATATTCCAAAAACTTTTAATTATATGAGGGATATGGAATAGGAAAAATAGTAAAGAGACTTAGGAGTTAAGATGCATGTTTTACTTCTTACTCTGCCTCTAACCATCAAGGATGGCTTTGAGCAAGTCACTTGAACCTATTCCCTCCAAAACATGACAGAATAGGTTAAAATGATTGATAGGATTTTTTTCAGCTCTAAAGTGGATGAAACTAGATAAATGTTATACTAAGCTATCCTTAATTTCTTTCATTTTTGTTTTCATTAGGTTGTCTTGGAGATACCCAGTTTTGTTTTAGATTTCGACAGTCTTCTGGGAGGAGGGTGTCACTGCATTGTCTCCTGGATCAATTTGACAAAGATTTACCAGTTTACTTAAAGGTTGGAAAACTAGTCATAGAAAAATGTCCATGTCAGAGGAAACTTTAGAACTCATTTATTCAGTTACCTCTGATACCATTCAGAAATATTTTGCTTTTGTTTTGCTGCTGTATTATGTAACTAAATTTACTAAGTGAGTCTTATTCATAAGGATTCATCATGTAAATGAAAGAGACTTTATACAGTTACTGTGCTTGATCTTATAACATCATTGTGAATTATTAAAATGGTGGTGGGCACCTGTAATCCCAGCTACTTGGGAGGCTGAGGCAGGAGAATTACTTGTACCTGATAGGCGGAGGTTGCAGTGAGCGGAGATCATGATGCCACTGCTCTCTATCCTAGGCAACAGAGCAAGACTCTGTCTCAAAAAGAAAAAAAGGATTAGAATGTTAAGGTAATTTTCTTTCATTTGTTAATAAATTCTTGAATTAGATGTGGGAGTGGAGTTGTACTATACAGTAAATATCATCTAGAGTTGAGGGTAGTCATTCTTGATGATAACATATAGTTGTCTCTTTTTGATTTTTAAATGGGTTTTGTTTTATAGTTATTATTTATTTAAAACATTTTAATAATTCAGATAATCTTAGAATCTAGATTTTTCTTCTTGGTACTGTATGTTTACATCTTTAACTACATGAGGAGCATTTTCATTTGGATACCCTATCAGCATATCCAGTGTGACTTTGACATAATTTGCCTGAAAACAGTTTCTACAGTTTACTTCCCTGGGTTCCACTAATTTGCCTGATAACAGTTTTACTTTTAATTTGCCTGACAACAGGTTTACTTCTCTGGTTCCTCTAATAGTAGAGATACTACCTGTGAAATGTTTCTTAGAGCCATCTCCTCCTTGCTGTCACTACTAATATATTCTTCCAACCAATAATAATAATAGCTGTTATTTGTTAGGGCTTTTTGTGTTCTAGATACTATATTAATAAGCATATATCATCTAGTTAATCCTCCCTACAGTGCTCCAAGAGAGTTCCTTTTGCAGAGGAGGGAACTGAGGGCTATTGAGGATAAGAAATTTACCCAAGGACATCCATCTCTTGTTTTATTCCAGCACAATGTGTCTTATATAGTAATGCCAGCTATTGTGTACATATATATTATAAAAATAAAATCCAAAATGACTATGCATTATTTAATTAGTAAAGGAGTATAGTACTACTTCCTTGTCCTCACTATTTGGACCTTCCAAAATAAGACCTTTATTCTATCGAAATTTCACCCTCATCTCCTTTCTACATGTGCCATATATGTGCCATATTTTAGTCAAACTGAACTATGTATTTTTTCCTGAGAGAACATGTATTTTTCTGTCTTTTTGTGTTTTTACTGAAACTCCTAGCCCTTTCAACTTGGAATGCCTTTGTCTTTAATTTATATCCATCCTTCAATGCCCAATTCAGAAACAGCTGCCTCCCTATAATCTTTATTCTTTCCCCTTGGCTTTCCTGTTACACTGTGTGCTTTTTCATGGTACCCACCCTTTTATTACAGTAATACTCATTTTTGTACTTTTCTTATTCCTCCTAAATCATGATATCTTTGAGGAAGAACTGTGTCTTATGCATCTTTATCTTCTCTAACACAATACCCTGTTCAGAGTAGGTTGTCAATATATATTTGTTTAAGGAATAATAATCAAATAAGGAACTGAGCCAAAGTGTATTCCGTTAAGATATAAATGCTTCTTAAATTTTTGGAATGCAATTTTCTTTCAGATTGTATGTTGATAAACGTTGTGATGTTTCAATATTATTGGGTTGACGTATAACTGACTATAGAAGATCCAGATTGTCCTTTAACTCCTTTTATTTTTTCTCTCGAAATTATATGTTAGGGTACCTCATTTTGTTTAAAGATTGATTCCTTATCTTTGACAATCTCAAAATTGTAGGTAGAATTTTTTAGAAACTAAATATAACATTGGGGAAAACAGAATTTGACTGTTGAACTTTCACCTAGTATAGATATGAATAAAGAATGTAAGCTAAGTAAGTTATAGGGGGAAAATCTGACTTTAGTACTTAGTTTGTGATTAGTACTTTACTATCTTTGGGCAAGTTAGGAGAGTTTTTCTGTTTTAATTTTAAGTTTTTACATACATCATATGGACCATGTCAAGAGTTGGAAGACATCATATGGACCATGTCAAGAGTTGGAAGGTTCTGATCTGGCTGTTGCTGTCATGATTATTGCTTGTTGGTGGAAAAGCATAACTAGCTCTTTGTGTATATTTCATGTCTTGATTTGGGTTTATAAAGGAACCTGATGTTAATATTAAAAGATATAGATATGGATATAGATACAGATGACACATACATATGTACTCCCACACACATTTACTTGTCACTTTCTTCATAGAAGGATCCTGCTTATTTTTATGGATATGTGTATTTCCGACAAGTTCGAGATAAAACTCTAAAAAGAGGCTACTTTCAGAAGGTAATTGTCATATACACTAATAAAAAAGTATTTTTTTATTTTGTGATTATAAAAATAAAAACTTTTAGATTTAAGAGTCTTTAAAGTCAGATTTAAGAGTCTTTAAAGTCTGGTATTTTATCTTTAAACATACTTGGGTTTATATATATGAGTGTATATATAATGTGTGTATATATGTATATATATTGTGTATATGTATATATATTGTGTGTGTATTTATGTGTGTGTGTGCGTATATATATATATATATATATATATATATATATTTTTTTTTTTTTTTTTGAGACAAAGTCTTACTCTGTCACCCAGGCTGCAGTGCAGTGGCGTGATCTCAGCTCACTGCAACCTCTGACCCCTGAGTTCAAGCAATTCTCTACCTCAGCCTCTGGAGTAACTGTGATTATAGGCTCCTGCCACTATACCTGGCTAATTTTTTGTATTTTTAGTAGAGACGGTTTCACCATCTTGGCCAGGCTGGTCTGGAACTCCTGACCTCATGATCTACCCACCTCAGCCTCCCAAAGTGCTGGGATTTGGGATTACAGGCATGAGCCACTGTGCCCAGCATATATATAAAAATATATATATGATGGAGTTTTGTCCTTGCCTCTCAGGCTGGAGTGCAGTGGCACGACTTTGGCTCACTGCTACCTCTGCCTCCCAGGTTCAAGTAGCTGGGATTACAGGCTCCGTCACCATGCCCAGCTAATTTTTGTACTTTTAGTAGAGACAGAGTTTCACCATGTTGGCCAGGCTGGTCTCGAACTCCTGACTTCAGGTGATCCACCCACGTTGACCTCCCAAAGTGCTGGGATTACAGGTGTGAGGCACTGCACCTAGCCTTGGGTTTATATTTTATCTTCTTTTTTAAAGTTATAGACACCTGTCTGTGTATGTTTAATTGCTATTGAATTTTTGTTTTCTGTGCCAGATTCCTGACTGCAAGTTACAGTTATTGGATGAGATTCTGTCAAAAGACAGAGGAATCTGCTTAATTTTGACATTTTAGAATAAGGGAAGGAATAAACAGATTGTAACATTGTTACAACTAATAAAAGCCTGAACTATTATATCCTTTTTTGAAGAGCCAATAAATAAACTTTAGCAACATCTTAGCAATTATTGTTTCTATTCCAAATGTACAATTCCTTTTGTTTCTTAAAAAGAATCAGGTAGATCACAGTGGCCCACACTTGTAATCCCAGCACTTTGGGAGGCCAAGGTGGGCAGGTTGCTTGAGCCCAGGAGTTTGAGACCAGCCTGGGCAACATGGCAAAACCCTATTTCTACCAAAAATCCACCCTCGCACCCCTCCCCTCCAAAAAATAGACTTGGTGGAGTACACCTGTAGTCCCAGCTACTCAGGAGGCTGAGGTGGGAGGATCACCTGAGCCCAAGAGGTTGAGGCAGCAGTGAGCCATGATCACACCATTACACTACAGCAGGTGTCCCCAAACTTTTTACACAGGGGGCCAGTTCACTGTCCCTCAGACCGTTGGAGGGCCACCACATACTGTGCTCCTCTCACTGACCACCAATGAAAGAGGTGCCCCTTCCTGAAGTGCGGTGGGGGGCTGGTTAAATGGCCTCAGGGGGTTGCATTCGGCCCTCGGGCCGTAGTTTGGGGATGCCTGCACTACAGCCTGAGACTCACTAACAGAGTGAGACCTTGTCTCAAAAAAAAAAAAAAAGAAAGAGAAAATAATCTGTTCTGTTTAATCCCAGCTAGCAAGACACACCTTTCCTTTTTGTACTCAGAATTTCCCCTCACCACTAATTGGTGTTAGAAAAATAAAGACTGGTTTTTAAGAAAAAAAAAAAAAAAAAAAAAAAAAAGTATAAAAATTAGCATAATTTATATCTGAAATGACCAAACTATAAAGTTACAATTTCTAGCTATGTGATTGTGACAGTTGAACTGTAAAATACAACCCATAAGTCTTTTGGAAGAGTATCAAAATTTGCTCTTTTTTTTTTTTTTTCTTTGAGATGGAGTTTTGCTCTTGTTGCCCAGGCCGGAGAGGCGCGACCTTGGTTAAGTGCAGCTTCCGACTCCTGGGTTCAAGCAGTTCTCCTACCTCAGCCTCCCAAGTAGCTGGGATTACAGGCATGCACCACCACACCAGGATAATTTTATATGTTTAGTAGAGACAGGGTTTCTCCATGTTGGTCAGGCTGGTCTTGAACTGACTAGGTGATCTGCCCACCTTGGCCTCCCAAAGTGCTGGGATTACAGTGTGAGCCACCACGCCCAGCCTGCTCTTTCTTTAATGGAAAAAGTTCATATGGCTAATTCTTGTGTGTGTGTGTGTGTGTGTGTGTGTGTGTGTGTGTGTGTGTGTGTAGAATAACAAAAAATATTTTACTAAAACATAAGATTTACAGAAGTTTCCAGACAAGCCATACAAAATGGCCACAAGCCTTTTTTTTAAAGAGGGGAATCTACACTTGACAGCAAAGTCACAATGTTATTAGTGAGGGCTGTGATATTTGTTTAATGTTCCCATTTTGGTTCAAACAATTCAAGCTTGTTCATCTACAGCATCTAAATAAAGTTAGACTTGGCTAGAGAGCATATTCGAAATAACTGGTTAGCCGCTTTTAACCAATGCAGTTAGATCACCATAAAAGGGGGAAAGGAGCCCATAAAATTAAAATAAAACTACCTCCCCCCTCAAAAAAATAAAGAAAAACACCCACACCCCTGCAGCTAACCTGACAACTACCTTCATTCACAGTGCTTTATACTTAAACCAGGATGGGGGAAATGAGTAAAAGCAGGAAGGGGCCGCTGCTTTTAAACCTTTCACAATAATCCAGATGATACTTCTAGCTTCTGCTCATGCTTTAGGACAGTGAATCAGGACAAGACATAGATTTGCTAATGTGCATTTAATCACCAAAGGACTGAAGATGTCTGGGCTTTTTTATTCTGTAATGTTTCTAAGACTGTGTCCATTAAATGCAAACAAAAAGGAAGAAGTCTTGGCAGAACAAAAGTGATGCACACTTGATGATCGGATCAATTTAAATATTATTCATGGCATATAGCCTAGTCCATGCTCTAGCTGTTTCTATGGCTTGGGCTTTGTTGGTCTTTCACTGCTTTGCTACATCATTTGCTAATGGATCATCTGGATTAGGAGCACTTAACAAGGCCTGGATCGATTGCAGAACTGTGCAGATCTGCAGTGCTGGGGACCACTTATCTTTCAAAATATCTCAACATATTCTTCCCAACTTGTCTACATTAGGATGATGAATTTTGGTCATTAAATGTACCTTAGGGGCTGCCATTGGGTATTCTGGAAGGAATAGTTCAGATTTAAAAATCCCTCCCTCAAAGGGGAAATCCTGAGGGCCAGCAATGACCACATGAAAATAAGGGGCGTTGCTCTCATCTGGTTCTACTTTGACACTAGGAACTGGTTCTGCCAGCAAACGCTGGGTTTCCATGATGATCCTGCGGGGCAGCCCGGCCATCTTGTCAGAACCCGAGTTCGGCCTCTGGTCTCCTCTCCCAGCTAATTCTTGATATTGCTATTGTAAGGATAACAGCAGCTAGGCTTTCGAAGTTACTCATGGCATTAGTTTTTTTTTTTTTTCTTTTTTCTTTTTCTTCCTTGGAAACTGGGAAGACATTAGTTTGTTTATAGAAAATTCTTTTTTTTTTGAAGAGCAGGAACATCTGTTAACATGCCTTTATGCTCCTAAAGTGTAGTAGTAAAGTTAAACTTTCTGTATTTTGCAGCTATGGTTTTATCCTTTTAATTATCCACTGTAAAACCTTTTTATTTTAAAATCCACACTTTTTGCTGAATTTAGCTTGTTAGTAATTGCTTATGTAAGAAACGAATGGCAAAGCAACTTTTAAAACATTGTTTCTTTTTTTTTTTTCCCCTCAGTCCTTGGTTTTGATCAGCAAACTACCTTATATTCATTTTTTTCACACTGTGCTCAAACAGATAGCACCAGAATATTTTGAAAAGAGTGAACCTTACTTGGAAGCTGGTAAGTTTAACATTGTGTGAGCTGAGTACCTTTATGAAGGAGTTTTAAAATTTTTATTGAAATTGAGCGATAAAAATGAAGTTGATTTATAAAAATTTATATAAGGTGAGGTAGGAATTTAAGGAATATATGATAGGAGAAAGATATAAAACGATTTGTCTGGCATCTATACCAAAACTGCCTTTCGTTATCTCCTCTAACTGCTTTGATGGTGCCTGTTATTATTAAGATAACAATAAATGAAGATCAAGTTGACAGTTTTAATATTCAGAGTACTATTGAACAAAAATTCTTATGTCACTTGCAACAGATGGAAGGCCTTTGCCTGTTGATGTGCTTTTGTAGCTAATTAGTAATAATAAATGAATACGAAAACTCCCTATAGTACTTAGTTTAGGGCCGGGCACTGTGGCTCTCGCCTGTAGTCCCAGCACTTTGGGAGGCCGAGGCGGGTAGATACCTGAGGTCAGGTGTTTGAGACCAGCCTGGCCAATGTGGTGAAACCCTGTCTCTACTAAAAATATGAAAATTAGTTGGGTGTGGTGGCAGATGCCTGTGATCCCAGCTACTCAGGAGGCTGAGGCAGGAGAATTGCTTGGACCTGGGAGGTGGAGGTTGCAGTGAGCTGAGATCCCACAATTGCACTCCAGCTCGGGTGACAGAGCAAGATTTTGTCTCAACAACAACAACGACAACTTAGTTTAGGCCGGGTGTGGTGGCTCATGCCTGTAATCCCAGCAGTTTGGGCAGATCACAAGGTCAGGAGATCAAGACCATCCTGGCCTACATGGTGAAACCCCATCTCAAAAAAAAAAAAAAAAAAAAAAATAGAAAAAACTAGCTGGGCATGGTGTTGGGTGCCTGTAGTCCCACCTACTTGAGAGCCTGAGGCAGGGGAATAGCTTGAACCTGGGAGGCAGAGGTTGCAGTGGGCCGAGATCGCGCCACTGCACTCCAGCCTGGCAACAGAGCAAGACTTCATCATCAAAAAAAGTACTTAGTTTATTGCTTTCAAAAACTGTATTAACCAGTTTATATCCTAGAACATATGAGTATTTCTGAGTGAAATGTAAAATGTTTTCATCGCTTTGACTTTTCTTATGTCTTTTATCTTTAATTCTTCCCAGTATATTTTTTCTGCTACATGGAAAGTAATGTTCTAATTTCTAATCTCTCATTTTTAATACTTGATATCTTCACTTATTCTAAGGAAATATTTTGTTATATTTTTCAGCTTGTAATGATGTTGATCGATGGCCTGCTCCAGTGCCAGGGAAAACATTACACCTGCCTATCATGGGGGTGGTAATGAAGGTAATATCTCATATCTTGAATTGTCTCCTTTTTATTTTATTTTAATTTTTTTTGAGACAGGGTCTTGTGCTGTCACCCAGGCTGTAGTACAGTGGCGTGATTACAGCTCACTACAGCCTCAACTTTCTGGCATCAAGCAATTTTCCCACTTCAGCCCCCCAAGTAGCCAGGACTATAGGCATGCACTACCATGTCTGGCTAATTTTTAAATTTTTTGTAGACAGGATCTCACTATGTTTCCCAGGCTAATTGTGATCTTTCTAAATAACTTGGACAGGTGTGGTGGCTCATACCTGTGATCCCAGCACTTTGGGAGGCCGAAAGTGGGTGGATCACTTGAGCCCAGGAGTTCAATACCAGCCTCGGCAACATGGTAAAACCTTGTCTTTACAAAAATGCAAAAGTTAGCGGAGTATGGTGGTGCACACCTGTAGTCCTAGGAACTTGGGATATTGCTTGAGGCTGGGAAGTTGAGGCTGCAGTGAGCCATGTTTGCATCACTGCACTCCATCCTGCATGACAAAATTGAGACTCTGTCTCAAAAAAAAAAAAAAGAACTTTGTAGGAAGCTCCCACGTGGGCTTTGCTTTTTAACCTTCTATTAATGTTAATCATGTTATTGCTTTCACTTGTTTGTCATTGATGTGTGGCATTACAGAGATACTGCAATTCATTTTGCTTCCTAGAACCACTAGTCGCACAGCTTCAGGCACCTCTGATCCCATGGCATCCTGTAGAGTTTGCAGAATAATGTCATTTGAATGTAATACATGTACATGTAAGTGCTACCTTCTAGAGTTCTGCAGCTCGGTGGCCCTACCAGTGCCTCCAGAGATGAGTGATATGCAGAAACAGATCACTTAGTAGAATTGATTCTGAATTAATAAAAATTAAGAGAAATTGGGAAAGCATTGGTTCCTAGTTCTAAATGATGTTCTTAACATGAGATGTCAGGACCAAACATGTTCATCCCAGGGTATTGTTCTCTGTTAGATTTTTCTTTTAAATAAATTAGCATTTTCCTCTCAGACTTTGTATGAGTGTACTGTAAGTGCTTTGCAATTCACTATTGAGTAGTACTTATGACTATGTTCTCTCTGTACGTGTGCTCATTTTTATAGGATCTGTATTGTGTTTTTCCCTGGGAAATCATCAAAAGTAATACTGATAGCTCTTTGTTGAGTGTTCTCATTGTTTCCTGTGAGATTTATCCAAAAGTTTGGCAAGCTTGAGAGGGTGTGTTTGGGTGTGTGTACATTAATGAAGCAAAGATTGGAACAATAAACAGGAAGCAGTATGAAGCTGATGTCCTTTTTCTGTTTTTCAACATACTTGCTTCTCAGGAAGTTAGTGATTTCTGTGTATATGTGGGTATGGTGACCTTGATTTACTTACTTTTTGCTGTGACTAAAAATAAGTATGACCTTAGTTTTTAACTCTGACATAAATATTTTGTTTTTGTAGCTTTTTTGGCATTACTGACCATATCTTTTTAGCAGTACTTCTCATCCCCTATTCTTTTGTAGCCAAAAATAATTTCCTCTCTTTCTTTAAGGTACGGATTCCCACATGTCATGACAAGCCTGGGACAACTCAAATAGTGCAGTTTACTCAGCAGGTAGTGTGGTACTGTGGTAGAATGATCCAGCACATATAGTCTCTTTAACAGACTTTTTAAACTAGCAAATGCAGTTTCTTGAGTTTATTACATATTTCTGAAAATTACTGAAATATCATATTAAATAATTTTTAATGAATTGCAAATATATTCTCTCATGTTTCTTAGGGTGTTTTTTCTTGTTAATTCTCCAACAGACACTGGAGAACTCAGAAGTTGTATTTTCATTGTGAGGAAAGGGGGAAAGTGAATTTTTTCTTAACAAGCTTTGATTCTGGAAAAACCTCTTATCTTAGGAGAGTGAGCAGCAGACTTCCGATTTTAGGAGACTCACTTAAAAGAATTCTGTAGTTACGATTGCTCTATTTTTCCAAAAGCACCATCTGTTCATGGGTGGGGTTGAAGTTTTCATTTGAAATATTTTAACTGATGTTTTTAACTGGTATAAATTTTTTTGTTGTACTTTGTTCTTTGAATTGAATAAAAAACAGCAGTAGGAAAACTAATATTTCTGTCACATATCAACCAGTATTAATAGTAGTATTTCATACAGTTGCAAGTTAATGTAATCTTGACTATTAGATTAATTTTTTTTTATTTTTTTGAGACGGAGTTTCGCTCTTGTTACCCAGGCTGGAGTGCAAGGGCGCGATCTCAGCTCACCGCAACCTCCGCCTCCTGGGCTCAGGCAATTCTCCTGTCTCAGCCTCCTAAGTAGCTGGGATTACAGGCACGCGCCACCACGCCCAGCTAGTTTTTTGTGTTTTTAGTAGAGATGGGGTTTCACCATGTTGACCAGGATGGTCTCGATCTCTCGACCTCGTGATCCACCCACCTTGGCCTCCCAAAGTTCTGGGATTACAGGCTTGAGCCACCGCGCCCGGCCTAGATTAATTTTTTTTTTTAAACAAGGATGGGGTCTCCCTCTGTCACCCAGGCTGGAGTACAGTCGCATGATCATAGCTCACTGCAGCCTCTAATTCCTGGGCTGAAGTGATTCTCCCACCTCAGCCTCCTAAGTAGCTAGGACTGTAGGTGCATGCCACCACACCTGGCTAATTTTTAATATTTTTTTGTAGAGATGGCATTTCACTCTGTTGCCTAGGCCGATCTTGAACTCTTGGCGTCAAGCCATCTTCCCTCCTGGCTTTCCAAAGTGCTAGGATTACAGGCATGAGCCTGGGATTAATTTTTTATCCAAGGTGTCTGTGTATTCTTGATCTTCTGCTATGTTAGGGAAGATTGGTAAGACCCATTCCCTCTCTGGCTGCTTCTAAAGGAAAAGAATCTTAAAAGTTAGATAGGGCAACATGGCTTATTGATCATGAGATAGATATACTTTGAATTTTCGGTAAATTTTGGTGATATCGTCTCTATTATTTTTCTTTTTTATCTCTCAGGCAGACACAAATATATCTGTTATTTTACCTACTGTTCATGAGGTGGATCTTTTCAGGTAAAGAATAAAAAATTTTGTTAACCGACTTTTCTTTCTTTTGCTTTGTGATGACGGTGGTAATATATTAAAAAAGAATGTTCTCATATAGGATATAGAAAAAAATGGTAAGAAAATAGTTACTATGTTTTACATGTTATAAATCAATGGTTCATCCCTGTCTACATGTTATAAGCTTTGACAATTAGGGAAATTTGGATATAGAGTATGTAAAAATATTTTTTGTTTGGTTTGGTGTGAGAATTATATTGTAATGATGTTATAAAATGTGCTTTTTAAAAAAGAGATGCATTTTATTTGGGAGTGAAATGTCATGAGGTTTGTGTTTTATTTTGAAATACTTCAGTAAGAAAAAATAGATGACATAAAATGGCAAATATTATTAATCATTAAATCTAAGTGATATGTATGTTGATGTCTCTTACACTGTTTTTATTTTTTTGTATGTTTGAAAAATGTCAACATGAAAAATAAAAAAATAAAAAGGTGATACTCTTAGCATTTAAAAAAGAAATAGAGGAAAAAGAAAAAGTAATGTTTGTGCCTTTACCCAGAGCAGCTAAATCTTTGGATTGGTGCCAAGTTCTAGCTCCTCAGGTGGTTCTGATGTATAGGCCAGCTTGGTAAACCACTGCAACTACCAAATGCTCAAAAAGTCATGGAAGACATAAAATGGATTTTTTTGGTGGGATCTTTTTTTCTTTTTTGAGATAGAGTCTCACTCTGTTGTCCAGGCTAGAGTGCAGTGCTGCAGTCTTGGCTCACTGAAACCTTCGCTTCCCAAGTTCGAGCAATTCTTCTGCTTCAGCCACCCAAGTAGCTGGGCCTACAAGTGCACACCACCATGTCTGACTAATTTTTGTATTTTCACTAGAGATGCTGTTTCACCATGTTGGCCAGGCTGGTCTCAAACTCCTGACCTCAAGTGATCTACCTGCCTTGGCCTCCCAAAGTGCTGGGATTACATTTGTAAGCCACCGTATCTGCCCAATCTTTTTTTTTTTTTTTGATGATTTGTAAACTACATGGAATACTACTTCAAAGATTGGTTAGTTTTTAAAAAAACAAAAAGATTCGTTAGCTTTGTATGTTGCTCCTAGCACAGTACTGTCATTCTATTTCTAGATATTTACTCAATAAAAATGAAAACATGTCTATGTGAAGACCTGTATGCAAATGTTTATATAGCAGCTTTATTCATAGTAGTATAAAACTGTACACAACCAAAGTGTTCATCAACTGATAAATGGACAGACAAAATGTAATATATGAATGCACATGGAATACTACTCAGCAGTAAAAAAAAAAAAAAAAAAAAGGAGCAGTTAATATATGCAACAATATGGAAGACTTCCAAAAGCACTGTGCTAAGTGAAAGACTCCAGATATCTGAAGATACTTGCTGAATGATTTCATTTATATGATATTCTGGAAAAGACAAAACTATAGGGACAGAAATCAGATCAGTGGTTACCTGGGGCTAAAGGAAGAAATCTACTACATAAGGGCTGCAGGGATTTCATGAGGTGATAGAACTATTCTAGAACTTTGGTAAGGGTAAATTTTACTGTGCATAAATTATAAATATGACTTCTTAATTTTACTTTTCTTACCCATAACTCCTGAGAATATACCAAGTAATAAATGTGACTTTTTAAACCAATTAATTTTCTTAAAAACTTATGTGTGTCCCCAAAATAAATGAATAAATATTACAGAAAAAATGCACTAAGAGGAATGTATGCTATATCTCCTTTTAATACTTGACTCATTAAGGAATAATTTCTTTGCTGAAGTGGCATAAATTAATACAGAGTCAGACATTTTTTCTTTTGAACTTCTGAGTATGAGGCTTACACTTTTTTGTTTGTTACTGATTATCTTAGCTTTTGTGGTACAGGTTGCATATGCCATATATGAAATGCTTAGGATCAGAAGTGTTTTGGATTTTGGACTTTTTTTAATTTGGAGATTTTTGCGTATACATAACGAGATATCTTGGGGATGGGCTCAAGTGTAAACACAAGAGTCACTTACGCTTCATATACACCTTATATACACATATCCTGAACATACTTTTTACAAATATTTTTAATGATTTTGTGCATGAAACAAAATTTTTATTACATTTTGACTTCGACTCATCATGAGGTCATGTGTGGAATTTTCCACTTGTGGCATTATGTCAATGCTCAAGACCTTTTGGATTTGGGAACATTTTGGATTGCAGATTCTCACATTAGAGATGCCCAACCTGTAGTTAATTCCCCCATCACCAACACCTTTGATTAGCACATGTCTCTTCTCCTGGATGTGAATTACATAATATTGTTTTAAGAGTGGGACAAGTTAGTTTGTTGTTTTTTAATTCTTGTTTCCCAAGAGATAGGAAAACCAAATTTTGACAAATAATCTCACACGGTGATAGTAATATGTCAAGCATTTGATAGCTAATGATTAGATTAATACTTTAATTGTGACAGTGTGCTTTGTTTTGTGTCGATAGAGCTTATATTTCACATTTATTAGTGTGAATGAAAGTTTACCAGTTATATTGAAGGTGATATATTTATACCAAGACTGAGCTTGAGAGCAGAGACCTAGAAAGGCATTCGAATTTGAGTGGCAGAGATACAGTTGAGTATAGGGCTTCTTTCGCTAGGTCAAGGTCTATTCCATGGACCATGCTTTTGGTTTCAGCTTTCTTAATAGAGAAATAGTTTTCTCGTTCTGTTTTAGAGGTGACATTAGAATTGAAGGGCAGTTTTCTGTTGAAAGAAATGAACATTTTCTTGCCTTACAATCAGACATTTTACCTGATGATATTTGCTATTGATTCCTAGTACAATGAAAGACACATCAGTTATCACCTCTCGCCATCTGCTTCTCTCCCCTGCTCCCTATTGTGACTTGAGAAACAAGTTATTTTGGCTTTCTACTGCAATGGCTGAATAGACAACAGTTATGGCTGTTTCTGTGTTTCAGAGATTGAGAAAGCCTATCACCCCATAAAATATATCTCATGCTATTTGACACATGTTAATTTCCTTTGGGTTTAGGTTTCAGACTATAATAACATACTATATCTTTATCAAAAGGTTGAAACCATTATTTATTTCTTAAACGTTAATTCCTAATTATTTTCCCAAGGCATGGCTGTTTTAATGGTGAGAGCATAACATAAAGGCATGGTACTCCAGAATGGGAATATAAATGTGGTACTAAAAAAAAAAAAAAAAAAAAAAAAGATCCAGTGATTTCCTTACAGACCTTCATTTCAGTAATCCTGTACTGTAGTTAATTTGGTGCACACTACTAATATTTTTTAGTTAGAGCTGGAGATAAGTTTCCTGAATATTAAAAACTTGCCTCCCCCCCCCAAAAAAACGACTTTGATAACATATTATCAGTATAATACAAAGCTTTCAAAGAATGATTTATCTTGTAACTATACTTCCTATCTTCTATTTGTGCCCTTTGCTAATAATATATTAATATATTTGAAAGACAATAATTTGCAACTTGGTGCGTTAAAGGAATCCCACTATTAAAGTCAGTTGATCAGATGTTTTCATGTAGGCCTTTTTCATTTTTCCTTTGATTATTTTTTACAAGCCAACGGAAAAGTGGCAAGTACAATACAGAAGACTTTTTTCCTGAACTATTTGGTAGTAAGCTGGAGACCTGGTGCCCTATCATCCCTTAATACTTTAGAGTCTATTTCCTACAAACAGATATACAATGCAACCATCAAAATTGGTAAAATCAACATTGATCAGTTAATATCATGTAATACTAAGACCAGTTCAAATGTTACCAGTTATTATAATAATGTCTAGTTTAGAATCAGAATAGTTCTTTAGTCTGTCACTTTCATGACCCTGATATTCTTGTAGATTCCAGGACAGTTATTTTGCAGAAACTCCTCAGTTTAGGATTGTCTGGTATTTACTTCTGATTAGATTGAGGCTCTGCATCTGTCGGGAGATGGCACACAAGTTCAGCTTGCCTCATTATTGATGATGTTCATTTTGATCACTTGATTAACGTGGTGTCCTCCAAGCTTCTCCACTGATAAGTTGTTTTTCCTTTTGTAATTAGATATTCTTGGGGAAGACATTTGAAGCTATGTATGTTAGTTATTTATTGATGTGTAACACATTACCTCCAGTACTTAGAGGCTTAAAAGAGCAAACATTATTTCACACAGTTTCTGAAGGTTGGAAATCTGGGAGCTGCTTAGATGGGTGGTTCTGGCTCGGAGTTTTTTATGTGGTTGCAGTCAGTTGTTGTCTGTGGTTTCAGTCAATCGGACATGAGTCTGGAGAGTCTACTTCCCCACAAGGCTTTCTTGCACAGCTGTTGGCTGGAGATCACAGTTCCTTGTGGCTGTTGTTAGGAGGTCTCAGCCCTAGCCTTATGGACTTCTCCATAGGGCTGCCTGTGCTCTCACAACATGGCAGCTAACTTTTCCCAGAGCAAGCACTGAGAGAAGGCTGAAGCCACAGTGTCCTGTAAGACCTAGCCTTCAGAGTTGTACATTGTAATTTCTACCATATTCTGTTGCTTACAATCAAACCACTAATCCAGTCCACACTCAAGAACAAGAGAATTAGGCTCCATGTTTTGAAAGGAGTGTCAAATAATTTGTGGACAGATTTTATTTGTTTATTTTTATTTTTATTATTTTTGTGGAGAGGGTGTCTTGCTATATTACCCAGGCTGGTCTTAAACTGCTGGCCTCAAGTGATCCTCTGATCACCTTCACCACCTAAGGTATTGGGGTTACAAGCATGAGCCACCATGGGCAGCCTGGACATATTTTAAATCAGCACACTATTTTTATATATTCGCTTGGACTCTGATTTCTTGCTTTATTCAATGGATTCTAGTCCATTATTATCTATTTTGATATTCAAAATGTCCCCAGTTTAGCCAGTGAGAACTTACTATAGGCTGGCTTCTATGTTTTCGCCATATCTCTGTCAAATATCTCTGTCATTCTTTTTTTTTTTTTTTTTTTTTTGAGATGGAGTCTCACTCTGTCACCAGGTTGGAGTGCGGTGGCATGATCTTGGCTCACTGCAGCCTCCCCATCCTGGGTTCAAGCGATTCCCCTGCCTCAGCCTCCTGAGTAGCTGGGACTACTATACCACCACACCCAGCTAACTTTTTTATTTTTAGTAGAGACAGGGTTTCACTATGTTGGCCAGGATGGTCTCGATCTTTTGACATTGTGATCCACCTGCCTTGGCCTCCCAGAGTGCTGGGATTACAGGTTTGAGCCACAGGGCCCGGCTTCTGTTCTTCTTTGAATACTTCCTTGCTTTCTGGTGCAAGATATTCCAGGTTTATCTTTTTTTTTTTTATGGTAATTAAATAAACTAAGTTGTAATTCTCATACCATACAATATTCAACCTTTTAAAGTACAACTCACTGGTTTGTTAATGTATTCACAAAGTTGTGCAACCATCACTGCTAATTCCAGAACATTTTTGTCACTTTAAAATGTAGCCCTGTACCCATTAGCAGTTCCCATTCCCTCTTCTTCCCAGCCCCTTGACACTATTAACTTACTTTCTGTCTCTATGGAACTCTATGTACTTGTTGTTTTAAACATTTAATTAGAATCATACCGAATGTGACCTTTTGTGACTGTCTTCCTTCACCCAGCATAATGCTTTTAAGGTTCATCTGTGCAGTATCATGAATCAGTACAGATGCTCCATGACTTACAAGGGGGTTATGTCCTGTTAAACCCATTATAACTTTGAAAATATCATAAGTTGAAAGTGTGTTTTTGATATTTTCAGTTTACAGTGGGCTTATCCGGAGGTAAGTCTGTCTTAAGTTGAGGAGCATACTGAATGCGTACTGCTTTTGCAACATCGTAAAGTTGAAAATTTTAAGTCGGACCATTGTAACATGGGGACTGTCTGTACTTCATTTTTTTAATGGTTGAATAATATTCCACGTGGATGGACCAAGCACGTGGCTTATACCTATAATCCTAGCACTTTGGGAGGCTGAGGCAAGCAGATCACTTGAGGTGTTAGGAGTTCAAGACCAGCCTGACCAACATGGTGAAACCCCGTCTCTACTAGAAATACAGAACTAGCCAGGCATGGTGGTGCATGCCTGTAATCCCAGCTACGGGGGATGCTGAGGCAGGAGAATCACTTGAACCCAGGAGGTGGAGGTTGTGGTGAGCCAGGATCACCTCATTGCACTCCAGCCTGGGCAATAAGAGTGAAACTCCGTCAAAAAAATATAAATAAATAAATAAATATGTACATATATTTAATACACATACGTATATATGTCCACATAAAGGTGTGTGTGTGTGTGTATTTATTTATTTATTCCATATGCATACACCACATTTTGCCTATCCATTCACCATTTGATGGAGATTTCGATGGTTTACACTTTTGATTATTATGAATAATGCTGTTATCAACATTTGTGTATAAGTGTTTGTGTGGACATGTTTTCTGTTCTCTTGGGTTCCAGATCATCTTGTATTTTCTCTTCCCCAGCCCTAGAATCAGCCATTTATATAAAAAACCTTGGTTCTTTTTAGCAGAGAATAGGATTTTGCAGATAACATCTGGGCACCTGGTATACTTATTCATATTGGAATATCATTGCTTTTAGACCCTCTCAAGTGGACAAAGCTAGGATATGTGTGTGTATGTTTGTGTGTGTGTGTGTGTGTATATATATATATATATATATATATAAATGCATGTATATATACACATTCATATATAATATGTTAAATTACTCTCTATTTGCTGATTGGGTCAGTACCCCTGTTAGTAATCAATGTTCCATCTCTGCTGCAACTTTTTTTTTTTTAAGTTTTTTGTTTATTTCGAAAGGATTTTGGGGAACAGATGGTGTTTGATTACATGAGTAAGTTCTTTAGTGATGATTTCTGAGATTTTGGTGGACCCATCACATAAGGAATGTATACTGTACCCAATGTATAGTCTTTTTATCCCTCACCCCATCCCTCCTTTTTCCCCCAAGTTCCTAAAGTTCAGTGTATCATTCTCCCTTTGCATTTTTATAGTTTAGCTCCCACTTACGAGTGAGAACATAATGATGTTTGGTTTTCCATTCCCAAGTTACTTCACTTAGAATAATAGTCTCCAATTCCATCCAGGTTGCTGTGAATGCCATTATTTCATTCCTTTTTATGGCTGAGTAGTATTTCATGGTATATATCTATACACAACTCTATATGTATTTACAACATTTTCTTCATCCACTCATTGATGGGCATTTGGGCTGGTTCCATATTTTTACAATTGTAAATTGTGCTGCTGTAAACATGCATGTACAAGTATTTTTTTAAATGACTCCTTTTCCTCTGGGTTGATACCCAGGAGTGGGATTGCTGGATCAAGTGGTAGATCTACTTTTAGTTCCTTAAGGAATCTCTGTACTGTTTTCCATAGTGGTTGTACTAGGTTTACATTCTCACTAACAGTGTGAAACTATTCCCTTTTCACCACATCCACTTCAACATTTATTATTTTTTGATTTTTTTGATTATGGCCATTCTTGCAGGAGTGAGGTGCTAGTGCACTGTGGGTTTGATTTACATTTCCCTGATAATTAGTGATGTTAAGCATTTTTTCATGTTTGTTGGTAATTTGTATACCTTCTTTTAAGAATTGTCTGTTTATGTCCTTGGCTCACTTTTTGATGGGATTGTTTTGTTCTTGCTAATTTGACTTCCTTATAGATTCTGGGTATTAGTCCTTTGTTGGATGTATAGATTGCAAAGATTTTCTCCTACTCTATGAATTGTCTGTTTACTCTGCTGATTATTTCTTTTGCTGTACAGAAGCAAAAGAAGTCTTATCTATTTATCTTTGTTTTTGCTGCATTTCCTTTTGGGTTCTTGGTCATGAAGTCTTCGCCTAAGCTAATGCCTGGACAGGTTTTTCCAATGTTATCTTGTAGAATTTTTATGATTTCAAGTCTTAGATTTAAGTATTTGATCAATCTTGAGCTGATTTTTGTATAGGATGAGAGATGAGGATCCAGTTTCATTCTTGTACATATGGCTTGCCAGTTATCCCAGCACTGTTTGTTAAATAGGGTATCCTTTCCCCACTTTATGTTTTTGTTTGCTTTGTCAAAGATCAGTTGACTATTAAGCATTTGACTTTATATCTGGGTTCTCTGTTCTGTTCCATTGGTCTATATGCCTATTTTTATTCCAGTACCATGCTGTTTTGGTGACTATGGCTTTACTGTATAGTTTGAAGGCAGGTAATATAATGCCTCCAGATTTGTTCTTTTTGCTTAGTCTGACTTCGGCTATGCAGGTTCTTTTTTGGTTCCACATGAATTTTAGGATTGTTTTTTCAGTTCTGTGAAGAATGATGGTGGTATTTTCATAGGAATTGCTTTGAATTTGTAGATTGCTTTTGGCAATATGGTCATTTTCACAATATTGACTCTACCCATCCATGAAGTTAGGAGGATGTGTTTTTCCATTTGTGTCATCTATGATTTTTTCCAGCAGTGTTTTGTCATTTTCTTTGTAGAGGTCTTTGACCTCCTCGGGTAAGTATATTCCTAAGTATTTAATTTGATTTATTGCAGCTATTGTAAAAGAGGTTGATGTGATTTTCAGCTGGGTTGTTATTGGTGTACAGGAAAGCTACTGATTTGTGTACATTAATTTTGTATACTGAAATTTTGCTGAATTTGTTTACCAGTTCTAGGAGCTTTTTGGATGAGTTTTTAGGGTTTTCTAGGTATATGATCATGTCATCAGCAGTGACAGTTTAACTTCCTCGTTAACAATTTGCATGCTCTTTATTTCTTTCTCTTGTCTGATTGCTCTGGCTAGGACTCTGCTGCAACTTTGTCCTCCATGCTAATACTTTTCTCATCCCTCCTGGGCCCTGACATTCCACACCTGGCTTCCCTTCTGCATGGATACCCTCCTTACCCTGCTCACTCTCTGATTCTCCTTGTTGGATTGACTCCCCCTATGGATACCCTCCTGTCTCATTCAGGTAACTTTATCCCACAAGACCATGTCTACAGGTGGGTGCTATCTCCCCTCTTTTGGGCTCTGACTCGACACCACATCAAGCCTCACATCACTGCCCTCCTTACCCTGCTTGTATGCTTACACACCCCATGCCGGGGTACTTCTTCATGAAGATACCTTCATTCCTCTGCTCTGACACGTTGTGCCAAGTGGTCGCACACTGTGACAGCCTCCTCAACTCATTCTGTCTTTGATGCTACACATCGGGCTACCTCTCTGTGCTTCCTGGGCTCTGTGAATACAAACCAAATAATACCCACACATGTGTACCTTCCACACCACATTTGGGCTCCATCAGCTCCACAGCAGGCCACCACCTGGATGTAGATGCCCACTTTACCTTACATAAGCTCTGACATGCCTTGCTGGCCAGTGTGGCTCTCTTTCCCTTGTGACAGAGATACCTACCATGTTCTGCTTTAGGACTGAGTTGTTTAGGAAGGTAAGAGGAAGAACTCCTTTGCCTTACCCATGAGCTGTTTTTTTGTTTTTGTTTTTTTCTTTTGTGGCACTTGTTTTTGAATAGTTAAAATTAACTCCCCTAATTTCCATCTCATAATTTGTTGCATATTTTGTACTTAATTGTTTTTTCTTTTCTTTTTCTTTGCATGTGTGTCTTTCAACTGAGTGGATTGGTTATGTTTTTCATAAATAGATAAGATTTTCCCCCCTAATTTACTAGAAAAAATTTTTGCCAAGCCAGGAGGAAATTCCTAAATAAATGAAAGTTACCAAGTGTTTTAGGCTCAGTAGCATACTAGCAGAGTTGTGTCCCAACAGGCCCCCATGCAATTCCAGGGCTGCTGTAAAAATACGTGGCATTTCTGTAGAGGGAGGATCTGCCCAGGAGGTTCGCTCTTGTTCAGCATTAGCACTCCCCCTTGTGATTTGTCATCATTCTTTAATGTCAAAAGTATTGGCTTTTAAATTAAGTATATCCAATAAGTGCCTCTTGAAGAAAATTAATTAGAATTGAAATTTAAATATATGAAAGCAATATTGATAAAATAGATCTATCTATCATATAGTACAACAATTTTTTTTTTTTTTTTTTTTTGAGACAGAGTTTCGCTCTTGTTACCCAGGCTGGAGTGCAATGGTGCGATCTAGGCTCACCACAACCTCCGCCTCCTGGGTTCAAACAATTCTCCTGCTTCAGCCTCCTGAGAAGCTGGGACTACAGGCACAAGCCACCATGCCCAGCTAATTTTTGTATTTTTAGTAGAGACGGGGTTTCACCGTGTTGACCAGGATGGTCTCAATCTCTTGACCTCGTGATACATCCACCTCGGCCTCCCAAAGTGCTGGGATTATAGGCATGAGCCACCACGCCCGGCCTACTACAACAATTTAAGAAGTATATGCTTTTATTGTCTTGTCGGTTATTCCTTGTGTCAGTATATTACATTTAATTTTGTAAAAATTAGAATGAGTCATTGAGATATTTTTTGTGAATAAAAGGGACTTAATGTCTCTATATATCACCATCTTCTAAATGAATTTGTGTATCAGATCAAGATACAAATAGCAGGAAGAATTTATGTCAGTGTGGAGTTTTTAGAACTATTATGTAGGAATTTTAAAAACAGGATTGGCTATATTAAAAAATATTTCTACTGTGCATCACCTTTCAGGTGTTTCTGCCCAGTTTTCCTTCATAGTCAGATGCTCTGGGAGCTGGTGCTGTTGGGGGAACCCCTTGTGGTTATGGCACCATCACCATCGGAATCATCAGAGACTGTATTGGCACTTGTTAAGTGAGTATATTTGGTTACTATTTTTGACTTTTTTTTTTTTTGATGCTGCAGTACTGAACCTGTTGGTGATATTTGCAGCACTTCCCATCTGTTGTATGTTTCCCCACCCATTAATGCATTGATCCATGCAACAGCCCTATCAGAAGGTAATGCTTATTATAGCACCATTTTATGGATGAGAAAATTGATTCAGGCTCCATGAGGGCTGGAACCATGCTTCTGTTGTTCTGAGTGACAGGCACATTGATTCATTACATGAAGTTGTCCCTTGATAAATATAACTTGTGTGAATGATCAGTGTAGAGTCTAAGGCATACAGCTAGTAAATGGTAGAGCCAGAATTTCACCCCGTCTTCTGCCCCAGACCCAGTGTGTTCTTTCAGTATACCATTTCACATTACATATATATGTATTTCTAAATCTGTGAAATGAGTTTACCATTTATTGAAATAAATAAAGTATCCCTTTGTGTGTATACTATTTGTGTAGATGTTATCTAGTTATTGATTAGGATGTTTAATTTTTTTGTGTCCTTTGTTTTACATGTTCTTCCTGTTCCACAGCTGTATTTCTCCATTAAAGTACTTCAGTGATTTCCGACCTTATTTCACTATTCATGATAGTGAGTTCAAAGAATATACTACCCGCACTCAAGCTCCGTAAGTAAACAGAATAACTTCTATTGACCAGGTATTATCTTTATAACCAAAATTATGTAGAATTATGTTTGGCAGTAAAAGTCTAACCTAAATTTTGAACTTATAGGCAGAATGATGTTATAAAAGGAAAATTTGAGAAGCTGCTGGAAGTAATTTTAGATTTTAAGAGATTTAGAGATTTAGTAATTTTAGATTTAGAGATGGAGTCTCGCTCTGCTGTCCAGGTTGGAGTGCAGTGGTGTGATCTCAGCTCACTGCAACCTCTGCCTCCTGTGTTCAAGTGATTCTCCTGCCTCAGCCTCCCAAGTAGCTGGGATTACAGGCACACACCACCACACCTGGTTAATTTTTGTATTTTTAGTAGAGATGGGGTTTCACCTTGTTGGTTAGCCAGGTCTCGTACTCCTGACCTCGTGATCGCTCTACCTCGGACTCCCAAAGTGCTGAGATTACAGGTGTGATCCACCTCACCCAGCCCAAGTGATTTTATCTATTAATGGAAGCTATATTGTCATTAATAGCCACTATGTTGTACTTTCAGTTCTTTTTTTTTTCATGAAAAATCCTTTCAGTCTGTAAAAAGAAGAGAAAAAATAATCTTACCCTTTCCCTTTTATCTCCTGCTCTATTGCTCACGTTTTTATAGCTAGATTTCTAAAGCAACAACAAAAATCTCCATGTACTATCTCCACTTCTTGATTTTCTGGTTGCTTCTAGTCAACTGTAGATGGACTTCTTCATATTTACTGAATTTGTTCTTGCCAAATCATCAAGACCCTTCTCACTTTTTGACCCAGTGGGTGTATCATTGCCCTGTTTTTCCCTTTCTTTCTTCCTTTATTTTCATTCTTTCTCTCTCTCTTCCCCACCTCCCTGTATCCATCCCTTCCTCTTCCTCTCCTCATAAGGTGTTTTTTAAATTTCTTCCAGAGATATCTTTCTAATAAGCACTTTTTCTTTAATGCAGCATTCCTCTACTTGGTTATCTAGTACTTTCCCTTTGCCTATAAGATAACATCTATCAGGCAGTCCAAGTCTTAGGAAAAAAAAAAAAAAGATAACATCTAAACTTCTTAGCATACTAACTTGGTACTAATGATCTGGTCAACAATATTCTCATTTCTGAGTATTCATCCTTTCTGCTTTTTGCTCCAGGAATGCTAAACTCTGTAGTTCTAGAGACAGGCCATGATGTCACTTCATTGCTTTGAACATAGTTTGTTTTGTATTACTCTTCCCTCTCTCATCCACTTGGCAAAAAACTCCTACTCATCTTTCATGTCTTCCTGTAAATATTATCTCTTTGGTGAGGCTGTCCTTTAATCCCCTGGTAGACATAGGTTCTCCTTTGTGATTAGTGTGCATTTTAAACCTCCTTCACTGTCTTCTAATTTTGGCATCATAACTGGGTGTGTATACCCTTCTTGCTGTGTGCTGTTGGAAGGACCGTGTCCTTTCATTTTTATATGCCTAGTATAAAACATATTGCCTGACATATAGTTGATATGTAATATGTTGAGTAAAGGAAAGAACCGTCTGTGTTTTGTTCATTGAAAAGAAAATGTAAGATATTCTTCACTGATTTAACATTCATCTTTTTCTCACCTTTTTATTTTGTTTTGTTTTGTTTTATATAGGCCTTCAGTTATATTAGGAGTAACCAACCCTTTTTTTGCTAAGACACTGCAGCACTGGCCACATATTATTCGAATAGGAGACCTTAAACCCACAGGTAAAGTATAAACTTGGTGTTCTGTTTTTAGTGTGCAGTGTTGCTGAACAGGTTTCTTTCTTCCTTTCTTTTCATCCTTGATTACTTTTTATGTTGATGGCAGCTTTCTTTGAGACCTTTGGAGAAGAGTATAACTTCCCACTAAAATATGCAGGTTCTTATAATATGTATAATCTGTTATGTCCTCCTACCAAAAAATGTGCTTATAGTGTTACAGACATTGAATGAATTATAATAAAATGAAGTCTGCAAATGTTAGCTTTATATATATATATATATATGCCCAATAAAGCAGAAATTTCCAGTTTTGCTTGAGTAAAACCTTGTAAAAAACTAGAATTACTCCAGACTTGTCACAAAATTCTCAGGTAGGTCTCAAAACAAGTATGTTACTGTAGCACAGGTTATTGATCTAGTAAGTGGTTAAAAGTGTCTTTCCCACGTGGAAAAGACAGCACAGTACCTTGTTCATCATAGGAGTTTAAGCATATACTTAAACAAATGTTTAAGTATATGAATTCTGAGGTTGGAAGTTTTGTTAATCTAGATGACAACTAAATGGTACGTTTATTAAGGACATGAGTCTTGGGTATGAGAAGATACGAAAAAAAATTTTTAAATCTTAATTTAATCTTGACATTTTATTTTCGTGGTTTGAGCCTAGACTATTTTATGAATTGTGATATAGTAGACTATGGACTATTTTCTCCTTCCATTGGAAGAAGTTTCTCTTACATAATAATGGACATTCACGAATTTTCTCCTGAAATAGTTGGGATTATGAAGTTATTTTCTAATAACGTTATAATTACTTTATTTGTTTGTTTATTTATTTATGAGACAGAGTTTCACTCTGTTGCCCAGTTGGAGTGCGGTGGTGTGATCTCTGCTCTCCCAGGTTTGAGTGTTTCTTCTGCCTCAGCCTCCCAAGTAGCTGGGATTGCTGGCACCTGACGCCATGCCTGGTTAATTTTCGTATTTTTTGTAGAGATGGGGTTTTGCCATGTTGGCCGGGCTGGTCTCAAACTCCTGACCTCAGGTGATCTGCCCACCTTGGCTTCCCAAAATGCTGGGTTTACAGGTGTGAGCCACACTCCCAGCCATTACCTTTTTTTAAAAAAATTTTTTGAGACAAAGTCTGGCTCTGTCACCCAG
Source organism: Saimiri boliviensis (assembly GCF_048565385.1). Lineage (NCBI taxonomy): Eukaryota > Metazoa > Chordata > Mammalia > Primates > Cebidae > Saimiri > Saimiri boliviensis. Next base: position 4,247,012 of record NC_133456.1, read on the forward strand.
GCTGGAGTGCAGTGGCATGATCTCAGCTCACTGCAACCTTCGCTTCCTGGGTTCAAGATTCTCCCGCCTCAGCCTCCCGAATAGCTGGGGTTACAGGCAAGTGCCACCACACCTGGCTAATTTTTGTAGTTTTAGTAGATACAAGTTTTCACCATATTTGCCTGGTTGGTCTCAAACTTCAGACCTCAAGTGAGCCGCCCACTTCATCTTCCCAAAGGGCTGGGATTACAGGCTGAGCCACTGAGCCTGGCCAGTAGCCACTACTTTTAAAACTTGTTCCTTTTGCTATACATAGGTATATTTAAAACATGACTTAATAATCTGATTTTATAAGATATTCCTTTTGGTATATACATGTATTTAAATGGAAGTATTAGAATGAAGGATAACAATTTTTTTTTTTTTTTTTTTTTTTGAGATAGAGTCTCTCTCTGTTGCCAGGCTGGCGTGCTGTGGCTTGATCTTGGCTTACTGCAACCTCCATGACTCGGGTTCAAGTGATTCTCCTGTTTCAGCCTCCTGAGTAGCTGGGACTGCAGGCGCCACCACCACACCCAACTAATTTTTGTATTTTTAGTAGAGACGAGGTTTTCAGCATGTTGGCCAGGATGGTCTCGATCTCTTGACCTCGTGATCCACCCACCTTGGCCTCCCAAAGTGCTGGGATTACAGGCGTGAACAAGGATAACATTTTAAATAGTACTATTTACAAATTCTGGACTCAGTATTACACTAAAGTCTTTAGAAGCCTTATGAAATAGAGGAAAGCGCAAAGGGCTTCACTTTGGCAATCAGAACTGTGTGAATAGTATCTTTAAGCCTCAAATTTTTGGTATGCTGGGAAGACTAAACACAGTGCCTGATATATGGTACTCTGTAAATGTCATGGTCCCCTACCATTCTATTACTGTTCTGTCTAGAGTATTATTAATAATTCAGAGAGCCGGGCGCGGTGGCTCAAGCCTGTAATCCCAGCACTTTGGGAGGCCGAGGCGGGTGGATCACGAGGTCGAGAGGTTGAGACCATCCTGGTCAACATGGTGAAACCCCGTCTCTACTAAAAATACAAAAAATTAGCTGGGCATGGTGGCACATGCCTGTAATCCCAGCTACTCAGGAGGCTGAGGCAGGAGAATTGCCTGAACCCAGGAGGCGGAGGTTGCAGTGAGCCGAGACCGCACCATTGCACTCCAGCCTGGGTAACAAGAGCGAAACTCCATCTCAAAAAAAAAAAAAAAATAGTTCAGAGAACAACAGTTTCAAGAGTCTTGGGTATGAGAGATATGATAATGTTTTTTGAATCTTAGTTTAATCTTGACATTTTCATGGTTTGAACCTAATAATTTAGACAATTCATTGTAATGTAGTAGACTACTGATTATTTTCTCTTTCCAGTGGAAAAAGTCTCTCTGCTAGATGTAGGTAGAGAACTTTTGCACAAAATCATTGGTAGAGCCCCATGAATTGATAAATCTGTTAAATCACCAAACTGTTTTCGAAAGTGGCCCATCAGTTTATATCCTTACCAGCAATGTATGAGGGTTCCTATTTCTTCACATCCTTGCCAACATTTGATGTTGTCATTTTCATTATGGCCATTCTAGAGTGTTTGAAATGGTGATTTTAATTTGCTTTTCTCTAATGAATAATGATGGTGAGCACATTTTCATCTATTTCCTATCATTCATGTATCTTCTTTGGTGAAATGTCTGTTTAAATATTTTGCCTTAAAAAGAATTTTTTTTTAAATAACAATAGGGTCTTTCTTCGTTGCTCAGGCTGGAGTGCACTGGCATAATCATAGCTCACTGTAACCTTGAATTCCTGGGCTCAAGTGGTCCTTCTGCCTCAGCCTCCCAAGTAGCTGGGAGTACAGGTGCATGCCACTGTGCCTGGCTAATTTTTTATTTTTTTCTATAGAGATAGGATCTTGTACTGTTGCTGGTCCTGAACTCCTGTGCTCAAGCACTCCTCCTGCCTTGCCCTCCTAAAGTGTTGGGATTTCAGGAGTGAGCTACCACACCGGCCTGTTATTTTCCATTTTTTTGATAGTAACCATCCTAATGGGCATAAGTATTGTGGGTTTCATTTTCATTTCTCTCATGATTAGTGATATTGGGTATCTTTCTGTTGTTTATTGGCCATTTATATATCTTCTTTGGAGTATCTTTCTATTGTTTATTGGCCATTTATGTATCTTCTTTGGAGAAATATCTATTCTTTTGCCCACTTTTAATAGGGTTGTTTAAATGGTTTTTTTTTTTTGAGTTATAGGAATTCCTTATGTATTCTGATTACTCATCCTTATCAGATACATGCTCTGTGAATATTTTCTTATATTTTGTATTGTCTTTTTGCTCTTTTGGTGGTGTCTTTTGATGGACAATTTATTTGATTTTTTATTATTATTATTTTTAGATGGAGTCTTGCTCTGTCTCCCAAGCTGGTGTGCAGTGATACAATCTTGGCTTACTGCAACCTTGGCCTCCTGGGTTCAAGCAATTCTCCTGCCTCAGTCTCCACAGTAGCTAGGATTACAGCTGTGCAGCGTCAGAGTCAACTACTTTTTGTATTTTTAGTAGAGACAGGGTTTTACCATGTTGTCCAGGCTGGTCTTGATCTCCTGACTTTGTGATCCATCCACCTCAGCCTCCCAAAGTGCTGGGGTTACAGGCTAAACCTCCGTGCCCAGCCTGTGCACAGAAGTTTATAATTTAATGGTTTTATTTATCTTTTTTTGTTTTCTTCTGTTTTTTAATTTTTTTTCTCTTTTGTTTGAAGTCTTATTTACTTTTTCCTTGTACTGCTTGTGCATTTGGTGTCATAGTCATGAAATCTCGTGTATCTTTTAATTTATGGGTGGTATCTTGGAGCATTTTTCTGCTTGTTGAGTTAAAAACCAGCCAGGCCCATTGCAAATGCTGCACAAGTTATGCAACGAAGAGCCCTGCTTAGGATTCTAGCTCTGAAACTCAAAACAATCTGATATAGACTGTGAGCAAAGGAAAAAGAAATCTGGCAGGGTCAGTAAAATTACAGAAAAAAGCATTTTCTGTAGAACAAAGAGGGAAGAATTAACATTTTGCTCTCCTGTGTCCTGAAACTTTACCAGAAACATACATTTAGTGTTAACCTTGCAGGAGTATCATTCCTCCTGATATAAAGGGATTGCCTTTTCTGTATTGTACCTAGTTTTAGTGCACCCACATTATTGGACAGGATGTTCCTCTGTCTCTAATTATGACTGAGATAACCTGTCTTGATAGGGCACTCAATCAGAATGCATGATGCAGTGGCCAGCTTGTTCTGGTACTTACCAGGTGAATATCAGTTTTGCCCATGCTTTAGTGTCTTCATCTGTGAAATAGGCATCTTAAACAAAACTTTAATTGTGAAGATTAAATGTGATAATTTGTGCAGTGTTCTTGGACCAGAGATGGGCACAGAGAACATCTTCAGTAAATGGTAGCTATTGCTGTTCTTACCATTATCTGCAACTCTGTAAGCAACATGTTTTTCATGCTTCTGTATTTAACTTTTTATTTAAAGATCTTTTCTTCTTTCCATGGATAACTTTTTTTTTTTTTTTGAGACAGAGTTTTGCTCTTGTTGCCCAGGCTGGAGTGCAATGGCACGATCTTGGCCCACTGGAACTTCTGCCTCCCAGATTCAAGCGATTCTCCTGCCTCAGCCTCCTGAATAGCTGGAATTAGAGGCATGTGCCGCCAGACCCGGCTAATATTCTATTTTTAGTAGAGATGGGGTTTTTCCATGTTGGTCAGGCTGGTCACAAACTCCCAGCCTCAGGTGATCTGCCCCACTTGGCCTCCCAAAGTGCTGAGATTACAGACGTGAGCCACCACACCATCTCTAACTTTTTTTTTTTTTTTTAAAGACGGTGTTTTACCGTGTTGATCAGGCTGGTCTTGAACTCCCGACCTCAGGTGATCCACCCGCCTTGGCCTCCAAAGTGCTTCAGCTACAGGCGTGTGCCACCATGCCTGGCCAAGATGAAAGAAGACTTGACTTTTTATTTATCTTATAAGTTGGCTTAAATATTACCTCCTTTAGGAATCCTCATTAATTTTCTTACCCCTCTTTGGCCAGGACACTTGTCTGTGTCTCCATAGTATCCTGTTCATATTCTATCCTAGCACCTAGTCCTCTGTATTGTCATTTCCCTGTCATATTTTGTTGTTAGACTATGTCTCATTGATGTGAGGAATTAGCTGTTTTGTTCCTGTATTGCCAGTATATTGAATTTACTTATTATTTACTGAATTGATGAAAAAATAAGACTATGTATCCATGATATTGCTTCTTTAACAAGTATCTTTTTAAAATTATTATTGGAGCAGTTGACAAATTTGGAGTATAGACTATTTTTTAAAATCTCTTTCATTCTTTCCTTTATAGACTGTATTATTTGGCAGCTTCTCTGCAAGATTGAAATTACAATTAACCCTTGAACAACACAGGAATTAGGAATGCTAGCCTTCCATGTAGTAGAAAATCTATATATACCTTTGACTCCTCTAAAACTTAACTTCTAACAGCCTACTGTTGACCAGAAGCCTTAGCAATAAAATGAACAATCGATAACACATATTTTGTATGTTGCATGTATTGTATACTGTATCCTTATAATAAAGTAAGCTAGGAGAAGTAAAATATTACTAAGAAAATCATGAGGAAGATAAAATACTGATATTCATTAAGTGGAAGTGGATCATCATAAAAGTCTTCATCCTCATAGCCTTCACATTGAGTAGGTTGAAGAGGAAGAGGAGGGAATGGTTTTGCCATCTCAAGGATGGCAGAGGTAGGGAAAAAAATCACAGTTTAAACGCGTGTTGTTCAATGGTCAACTGTATTTCAAAGTAAAAAGTTTATAGAAATAACTGTTTTATCATAGTACATGCTCTTAAAATTTTTTAGCAATATAAGATTGCAAAGGAAAATGTTCTTTGTTCTTATAATCCCACCCCCAGATATACCACAACTAAAAGTTTGATCTATGGAAATATTTAAACAAAGGTATTTCATGAATTTAGAGGCTTGAATTATATTATAATCTCTATAATAATATAATCTGTAGATGGTCTTTCAGTTCTTAAGTTCTTTTAACCCTTATGGAGAGAAGAGGGAGGGTAGAGAAAGTCTGTGAAATTAGGTGTATTCATGACACTTTTAAATGTGTATCTTGAGGCATTTTTCTGCCTGTTATAAAGTTTGTTTAGGTGTTAACTTTCTTTGAGCCTAAGACCAGGGCCTGTATATACTACACAAGCTGTTCAACACAGCAGCCTGCTCAGGAGTCCTGTCCATCTGTGGCTCAGGCCTGTGGTTGCTGTACACACCATCGCCACTTGCTGGCAGTGTAAATTTCTATAATGGAAAAGCCAAATTGGAAGAGGCATCAAAAAAAAAAAAAAAAAGGCTGGGCGTGGTGGCTCAAGCCTGTAATCCCAGCACTTTGGGAGGCCGAGGAGGGTGGATCACAAGGTCAAGAGATCGAGACCATCCTGGTCAACATGGTGAAACCCCGTCTCTACTAAAAATACAAAAAGTTAGCTGGGCATGGTGGCGCGTGCCTGTAATCCCAACTACTCAGGAGGCTGAGGCAGGAGAATTGCCTGAACTCAGGAGGTAGAGGTTGCGGTGAGCCGAGATCGCGCCATTGCACTCCAGCCTGGGCAACAAGAGTGAAACTCCATCTCAAAAAAAAAAAAAACCACCCACAAACCCTTGAAGACTGCATGTCATAGTCATTTAAGAATTGCTCTCTATTCCATTTGTACTTAAAGGGTATTTTATTCCTCTTCAGCACATAAATTTTCAATTTTATGTATTTGGCATATAGATTTTAAATTACAGGTTGAGTGACAAAAAGGGAAAAATTTACTGATAAATATTAATGAAAGATCAACTATCCATTTTATATAATTGACACGAATTGTTTCTGTACTGTTGTAATAATCCACGATTCATTTTATCCAGTTTTAAAATATCAAGACTGAACCCTTAACATATTCATTGATGTTAAGAATGCTTTAATTGTAACATACTTAAGTAATAAACAGATTATAAATCTGATAAAGTTCCAATTTTGCAATATGTATGATTAGAATAATTATAAAAATCTTTATGCTGCTTCCTTCAGGTGAAATTCCTAAGCAGGTTAAAGTGAAGAAATTGAAGAATCTAAAGACCCTGGATTCTAAACCTGGTATTGACTTTTATTAATTTTTAAGTATATATTTATATGGTACTTGGGTTTTTCTATTTACCTTCTTTTTTTTGCTCTTAGGAGTTTATACTTCATATAAGCCATATTTAAATAGAGATGAAGAGATCATAAAACAGTTACAGAAGGTAATTAGTTGCTCATATTATTAATTTAAATTTCCTTATTCAGTTATGTAGTATCTTATTAAGCAATATGTGAAATAGGATCTCTCCTTCTTTTTTGTTTTGTTTTGTTTTTGGGAGACAGAGTCTTACCCTGTCTCCTGGGCTGGAGTGCAATGGCATGATCTCAGCTCACGGCAACCTCTGCCTCCTGGGTTCAGGTGATTCTTGTGCCTCAGCCTCCTGAGCAGCTGGAATTACTGGTGTGCACTACCACGCCTGGCTAAGTTTTATATTTTTAGTAGAGATAGGGTTTTGCCATGTTGGCCAGGCTGGTCTCAAACTCCTGGCCTCAAGTGATAGGCCCACCTTGGTCTCCCAAAGTTCTGGGATTATTAGCATCAGCCACTGTGCCCAGCCGGGGTTTCTTTTTTGATTCAAAATTTTATGAAAATCAGAAGACTAAGCTAGCAGCAATATGGGTGTGTATTTGGGGCTGTAGCTAAACATGAATGTCAATCTTTCTAGAAACTTGAGAATTACAGTGAAAAAGCCATAGATTGTACCATGAGGTAACTTAGCATCTAACAATAGAGGATTGTTAATCATTTTTTAAAAAATACAAATAGTTTAATATAGCAGATATAAAATAAAGATTGTCTTTATTGTGAACTCACTTTTTTTTTGAGACAGTTTGTCACCCAGGCTGGAGTACAGTGGAACAATCTCAGCTCACTACAATCTCCGCCTAACCAGGTTCAAGCAATTCTCCTGTCTCAGCCTCCCGAGTAGCTGGGATTTACAGGCGCCCGCCACCATGCCTGGCTAATTTTTGTATTTTTTAGAAGAAACAGGGTTTCCCCATGTTGGCCAGGCTGTTCCTGAACTCCTGACCTCAGGTAATCCACCCACTTCAGCCTCTCAAAGTGCTGGGATTACAGGCTTGAGCCACAGCACCCAGCTGTGAACTCACATTGTTACAGTATGGGATGAACAGTATTCCATAAGCTAAGGGCTCTTAAGTTTTACTCTGGTAAAGATTATTTTCACAGGATATTGCACAATGAAATTCACATTAAGTTACTTCAAGGTGAAGTTCTAGTTTTTTAAATATCAAGCATAAATTATATTTATATAGCACTTGAACGTGATAAATTATCCATTGTTTTATATTCCAACACTAGAATATGGATTCTCATTATTTCCTCTTTTAAGGGTGTGCAACAGAAACGTCCTTCTGAGGCTCAAAGTGTTATTCTTCGACGCTATTTTTTGGAACTGACACAAAGTTTCATCATTCCATTAGTAAGTTAATAAATACATTGTTGCATAATTTGGTGAAGGGTGTATAAATGTTTCTCCCACCCTCCAAAACCATATCTTAAGTTGTGTGTTTTGCCAGCCTGGTATATTTAGTGATTAAAAATAAAGCCCTTTGCAAGAGAGCTGGATTATTTGTTAGTGTTAACTATTCAGCTTTGGTAAGTCACTCCCTCTCTCTGACCCTCAATTTTCTTACCTCTGAAATGTGGCTGATTCCACTTTCCTAAGTACCTTTCAGGACTGTTGTGAATTTTAAATGATATATTTTATATGAAATATTATTTAGTTACTGCATTTTTCACCTTAAAAAAAGATTATCGTAGAGCTTCTTTTTCTGATAGTTATCTTGAATACAATTTGATATAATGTCTGTGAGGCTGTAGCTCCATAATAACAGGGACCATATCTGTCTTGCTTATTATTAATTCACCAGCCTGGCATATGGTAGCTCTCAACTATTTATGGAATAAATGACTAGATGAAGAAGAAATTCAGAAGGGTGTCATATTAAAGTAAAGGCAGGACCATGATATGACCCTAGTTTGGAGACTGCATCGTAGAGAAACTTTGTGTAGTTATTAATATAAAGTAACGTATCTGTGAACATTATACAGGGCATCCTGGAGATCTTTTCTGTTATATTTTAGAAAGTAATATTCTTTCTTGGTCTATGGGTATCAACTTTATTTACTTCATTAAGTCTATTTGTTTGAATAAATAAACTTTACTGTAGTGCTTACAAAGCATGGACTAGGCTTGGCACAGTGGTTCACTGGGCTCAGGCCTGCCACTTTGGGAGGCCAAGGTGAGAGGACTGCTTAAGGCCAGGAGTTTGAGACTACAGTAAGCTATGATTGCACCACTGCACTCCATCCTGGGCAACAGCAAGACTCTCTTAAAAAAAAAAAAAAAAAAGAGCATGAGGCTGGGTGTGGGGGCTCACACTTGTAATCCCAGCACTTTGGGAGGCCAAGGCAGGCAGATCACCTGAGGTCAGGAGTTGGAGACCAGCCTGACCAATGTGGTGAAACCCTGTCTCTACTAAAAATACAAAATAGCCAGGTGTGGTGGCACACACCTGTAATCCCAGCTATTTGGGAGGCTGAGGCAGGAGAATCACTTGAACCCAGGAAGCAAAGGTTGCAGTGAGCCGAGATTACGCCATTGCACTCCAGCCTGGGCGACAAGAGTGAAACTCCATCTCAAAAAAAAAAAAAAAAAATCCATTGGGCTGGACGCAGTGGTTCATACTTATAATGTCAGCACTTTGGGAGACCAAGGCAGGAGGATCACTTGAGCCCAGGAGTTCAAGACCAATTTGGACAACATGGTGAGACCATGTCTCTACAAAATTTTTTTTTTAAGTAAGAATAAATTTTTATAATTTATTTATATTTTTATTTATTTATTTTGAGGCAGAGTCTTGCTCTGTCGCCCAGGCTGGAGTGCAGTGGTGCGATCTTGGCTCACTGCAACCTCTACCTCCTGGATTCAAGCGATTCTCCTGCCTCAGCCTCTGAGTAGCTGGGATTACAGGTGTGCACCACCACACCCGGTTAGTTTTTGTGTTTTTAGTAGAGATGATATTTTACCATGTTGGTCAGGCTGGTCTTGAACTCCTGACCTCATGACCTGCCCACCTTGGCCTCCCAAAGTACTGGGATTACAGGCATGAGCCACAGCACCTGGCCTAAAAATTTTTTTAATTAGCTGTGCGTAGTGGCTTGTGCCTGTAGTCCCAGCTGCATGCTGAGGTGGGAGGATTGCTTGAGCCCAGGAGGCAGTGAGTCATGATCGCACCACTGCATCCAGCCTGGGTAGCAGAGCAAGACCATGTCTCAAAAAAGAAAGAAAAAGGTCGTCCCTTGGATTATCCAAGATTTAGTTGAATTTTTATTTAAAATCTGACTTCCCAAATCAGTCTGAATTTAGCTATATCTGTTGTGGGGAGTTACGGAGTTGTTGTCCATTGAAAGGACATATAATGAAAAACTTAAAAGAGTCATTCCTTTTAAGTAGGTCTGTTTAAATATTTTTGAAGACTCTCTTTTTATTAACTTTTTTTCTCGGTTTTAGGAAAGATACGTGGCAAGCTTGATGCCTTTGCAGAAAAGTATTTCTCCGTGGAAGGTATGAATATATTCAAATGCATTCCTATTTGGGTTCTCTAACTGTAGTTAACTTCTGTGAATATATCTACTTCTAATTTCTTTTTTCTTTCTTTCTTTTCTTTTTTTTTTTGAGATGGAGTCTGTCTCTGTCACCTAGGCTGGAGTGCAGTGGCATGATCTCAGCTCCCTACAGCCTCTGCCTCCTGGGTTCAAGTGATTCTCCTGCCTCAGCCTTCTGAGTAGCTACAGGCACGTGCCACCATGCCCAGCTAATTTTTGTATTTTTAGTAGAGACGGGGTTTCACCATGTTGGCCAAGATGATCTCCATCTCTTGACCTTGTGATCTGCCCACCTTGACCTCTCAAACTGCTGGGATTACAGGCGTGAGCCACTGCACCTGGTCTCCACTTCTAATTTCTAAATATTATATGTCCTGTTTTCTAGAGTCCACCTCAGTTAAGACAGTTTCTTCCAGAAGAATTTATGAAAACACTAGAGAAAACAGGACCTCAGCTAACCTCTAGAATAAAAGGCGATTGGATTGGACTTTACCGGTTAGTCTTTTTTCTCTTTTTATACCCATGCTTTATTTAAAAACAAAACAAAAACCTAAACTAAACTTATTATTTTTTTTTAATTCTAAAGTTTGACATGGATCTCTGAATAGGAAAGGTATTGAGGAAAGGAAATAAGTTATAATCAAACTTTGCTTTTTTAAAATGTATTTATATAGGCATTTCCTAAAGTCTCCAAATTTTGATGGCTGGTTTAAGACCCGACGGAAGGAAATGACCCAAAAATTGGAGGCACTCCATCTAGAAGCTCTCTGTGAAGAGGTTCGAAAACTGTGTTTGTATAATGATTAACAACTGTTGAAAATAAAGATATTCTTAGAGGTTTAAGATTGTACCCTTTATCCACTCTTTATAAATAGTAACGATGACTAACTTTTCTAGATCATGCGCTATGTGCCAAGGACATTATAGGGGCTTTATATTGATAATCTGTTTTAATCGTTACCATGATCCTTTGAGGTAGGTGTGTTATGAACTGCATTATGGGAAACCTTTGGCTTAGAAGTTAAATGACTTGCCTCAGATCACATCCCTGCTAAGTAGTGGAGCCAACAGTGTGCTGGAGTCCACTTGCATTGGCTCACAAGAGCTGATTGTTTACATCTCTTCTCAGCTCTGCATTCAGTGACCTCAGGTTGATAGCTTGAAATAGCCTACAGTGGGAATACTACACCACAGAAATTGGCAAATGCTACAAACTAGAGACGTCTTTTGGAGAACCACTTGTTAAGTATTTACCAGCACATTACTGGCTAGAATAAGGATTCTAATCCAAGAAGCCTAACTCCAGGTCTTTTTCTGTATGACATATTTACCTTTTTTAGTTAGTATTAACACTTTAAAAAATGTGGACTGATTTTTTTATGTTCTGTATTGCCAGCCTATTTTAAATTAAACTACTTGTGAAAATAAAAGGGATAGTCTTTTCATTTATATTTAGCTTTAAATGTGAGGTGTGCTAGCCTCAGTGTTAACTTTCTATACAGAAACTCCCAGTGACCGTGGCTTTGAGAAAAGGAATATGATGAATGCACCTGCAACATAAGCCCAGGAAGAGGTTATTTGAAAACAAAGTTTACATCCAGTAGTAAACTTATGTTCAGTTATCTTGATTTGTTAGCTAATGTTCTTCTTAAGTTAGTTACTACTTAGTGGCAGTAGGGGTTAGTATTACAGTTTGAGCTGCAATTTTGTTTTTCTTGTTTGATCTAAAAAAGCCACCTCAGAAAGGAATTTTCTTACATTTTCTTTTACTTCCAAACATGAGACAGTTATTCTGGCTAATGCAGAAAAATATCTGACAGTTATTAGAATATTAATGAGAATTATTCTTGCACTATAGTGCTGTATCTGGGTTAAATACTTTGTTGTTCTTTCCGTCTTGTCCTTCCTTCACAATAGCCTTACCTATTGAAATAGAGAGGTTTGAATATTATTTTGAGAACTTACTCATTTGGGATTTTATTATTGTTCTAGGACTTACTTCTCTGGATCCAGAAACACACAGAAGTAGAAACAGTAGACCTTGTTTTGAAGCTGAAAAATAAGCTGGTATGTAGCTGAAACAGTCAAAGATTAAATTGACTTTTCTGTGACGATATCTTCCTCTCATGTGAGCTGACAACCTGTGATAGTTCACAGAAGCAACTTTTTAAATGAGAGGGCTTGAAATTGGTCAATTGATGGTATATATTGCTGAAAATACTTGGTCACCGAAACAGACTGTTATGGTGCCATATTATTCTAACTTTATCTACATGGAATCTAATGAGCTCTACAAAAACATTCTTGTTTACATTTTTGGGTTTTATTATGAATTTACATAGAAGCCTGTTATTGAGCTCAATAACAAATTGTTTAAATGGAATACTCTTTGCTTTTTTAGTTTCTATAAATTCTGCAACAGGTATCCAATTGTAGGCCTTTAAAATGGTTTACTTAGAGAATATAATGTATTAATACTGATTCTGAGGATAATTTAAATGCTATGAAATATTCCTTATATAGTTGCAGGCTGATCGAGAGCACTTACCTGTGAAACCTGACACTAAGGAAAAGTTACGGACACACATAGATGCCATTATCTTAGCATTGCCAGAGGACCTGCAAGGCATACTGCTTAAAACGGGCATGACGTGATATTTGCCAAGATTTTCTAGCCAAAAAGGATTATGCACCATAAGGCATGCTGACATGTCAACCAGACGCACAGTGGAGATCGCTCAGTGGCAGCAGAGTGGAAAATCGGCCATGAATGCTAGTTACAGGGTAGAAAGACTGTATTATATAAACAGACCTTTTTAGTGCATTATTTTTAAAAGTGGACATCTGTGGTGGTTCCACTTTAATACTGAAACACCGAAAGGCATTTCTATATTTTTAATCATGTTCTAAAGTGCTCTTATGAGAGACTTGTGGGGTCAACAGTATTAGTGAATTCATACTGCAGTGCTGGCATTGCAGATATTTTTTTAAATTGGTGCTGTTTTGCCCAATCATGTTAAAACTCAGGGGGATATAAAAATAACATTCACGCTGGCTATCTTCTTAAGAACAGAAAGACTGAACTGTCCAACTGCAGTTAGGAGGAACTGATATTTATGTAGTGCCTTCTGTTGTCCTACGTGTTTCACACACAGTTCAGCTGCTAGTCTTGAAGCTTTTCCTTAGCTTGGTGATAACATGTAATTTTATAAGGTATTCTGTTGAGTGATCATTGTTTAAAAAAATATGTTTCTTGTTGCCCATTGTGTTTATTAATAGATATGGTAGGTTTTTTTCAGTTGCCATACAGATTTTCTGTTTTCTCTACCATTTTCAAAATTTAATCTTACCAGTTTCTCCAAAGACAAGAAGGCATCTAGTATTAATTATGGAAGAGTTTATTTTCTCTTACCCTTTACTAATTTAAACATTAGGCCAGGCATGGTGGCTCACGACTATAATCCTAGCACTTTGGGAGGCCAAGGTGGACAAATCACCTTAGGTCAGGAGTTGGAGACCAACCTGGTCAACATGACAAAACCCCGTCTCTACTAAAAGTACAAAAATTAGCCAGGCATGGTGGTACGTGCCTGTCATCCAGCTGCTTGGGAGGCTGAGATGTGAGAATCACTTGAATCTGGGAGGCGGAGGTTGCAGTGAGCCAGGATTGTGCCACTGGACTCCAGCTTGGGTAACAGAGTGAGACTCCATTTAAAATAAAAATAAAAATAAAATAATAAATATGAATTTAAATATCATTAAGTGGTTAAATTAATGAACTTGGATGCTTTTCAAAGACATTCTAATTATAGATCTCATAATCAGCTATTTTTTTAAACTGAACTATTCTTATTTCAAAGGCATTCATAAGTTTTTTATGTGATAGTTATTTGAGTAATGATAAGATTGATTTCCAGCATTATTTGTTTGGTAGTGTTTTTTTCCTCAATATTCATGTTTCTTAGAACACTTTTCTTACTGTTATTTGATATGGTAACTTTTGCCTGAATCACTGTTACGTTACGCTTTTGTTGTTGTTTTTGTTTAAACAGTACTACCTTGCCAAAAGCAGAAGAATGTGATTTGGTAGAATAAGGTTGTTTGGTTTGTGTTTGAATAAGAGTATCCTGCAGAATCCACTATTTTTTTTTTTTTTTTTTTTGAGATGGAGTTTTATTTTTGTTGCCCAGACTGGAGTGCAATGGCGCAGTCTAGGCTCACTGCAACCTCTGCCTCCCAGGATAAAGCGATTCTCCTGCCTCAGCCTCCCAATTAACTGGGATTACAGGCATGCGCCATCACACCTGGCTAATTTTGTATTTTTTAGTAGAGACGGGGTTTCTCCATGCTGATCAGGCTGGTCTTGAACTCCAGACCTCACGTGATCTACCTGCCTTGGCCTCTCAAAGTGCTGGGATTACAGGCGTGAGCCACTGCACACAACCAGAAGCCACTGTTTAAAATAGGAACACATGACACAGCATGTGGTTAATAGCCGTATCTTGAATTATTTTCTAAATAACCAAATTTAGTTGTATGTATTTGTAAAAGATATGGCTCCAGAAGCTATCTTTTGTTCTCTGTTATATAACTCTTAAGAGCATTCCTGACTCAAGAAAGACTGATTGCATTTGTAACTGTGGTTTAATACTCAAATGTGCCCTGTTCTTATGGATACAGTCTCTTGAAGCATACCTCAAAGTCATAGAAAGAATATGGCATTTGAAAGAAGTTGTTTGCCTTGGATCATGTGAGTTATTTTGTAAACAACAGCTGACTTTTCAGAAAATGGGCAACTACTTTTATATGCTAAAGTATTTCATAACTTTCTTGGAAACCTTATTTAGGTATAAATGGTCATCTTATTATTTTTCAAAAAGGTATTTTTTAATAATCTTACAATTCATATACAGTTTGTGGCCAGAATTTGCAAGTTGTTAGTGTCATATCAAGGATCTTTTCAATTATACCACTACAGGATATATCATTTCAAATTTATTTTGCACAGCTAAAGAGTAGCAAAGGATGCCAATTAGCATGATGATGGTGTCTTCGTATTTACTGTATTTAACTGAAACCTAACACATGTTGAAAACCATATCATACCTAGTTTCTCTCTTAATTTCAAACTATGTACTTGTAAAAATGATGTAAAGTTGCATTGGGAACCTGAGAAAGACTGACTGATAACTTAATTTTTGGTGTGTGATTTTCAGATTTGTCTTTTTTTTTTTTTTTTTTAAGAAGACTTTGTTACTATGTAAACCCTGACATGAAATGTTTTATCTCTACCAGAATCAGGAGGAATCACTGCTTTAAGCTTATTATGTAATGCCTAGTGCCTTCTATTTACAGTGAAAAAGAGGTTTCGTGAAGGCATTTGTGGTCATTACCAAAAACTAAATTAAAGGCCTTGGATTTTAAAGCACTTGGATATTTTCTGTTATTTCTGAGTGGGGTTGGACTGCTTGGGGAAAATGCATAATGAAACTTGTACATTAGGAGATTCCTTGTGTTTCCTGCCAGGTTGTTTTTTTAAGGACTCAAATGAAAACCCTCTGTGTACTTCACTATGAGCAGGTGAACAGTTCTGTTTAAACATATCAGTTAAGTGACTTCATATCCTTCCTAGCAGTGCACTTATTTTATGAAATATTCTGGTAAAAATATTGGCCATTTGTGGTGGCTCACACCTATATTCTCAGCACTTTAGGAGGTCTCACAAAGTGAGACCCCATCTCTACAAAAAATAAAAAAATGAGCAGAGCGTGGTGGCACATGCCAGTAGTCCCAGCTACTCTGTAGGCTGAGGCAGATGAGTGGATGGCCTGACCCTAGGAGGTCGAGGGGTATAATCACACCGTTGCACTCCAGCCTGGGTGACACAGCAAGACCTGTCTCAAAAAAATGATTTTTTTAGCTGAATAATCTTAGTTATTGCTAGATTCTTCATTTGCTACCTTCTTAAAAACCCAAATCTCTCATTATTTTTCTTTCTCTTCTTTTTTAAAAGTAGCAACTACATTATATTGTTATTATCATTTTATCTTGAAATGGAGTCTTACACTGTCACCCAGGCTGGAGTGCAGTGGCATAATCTCTGCCTACTGCAACTTCTACCTCCTGGATTCAAGTGATCCTCCTATCTTGGCCTCTCAAGTAGCTGGGATTACAGGTATGCACCACCGCGCCTGGCTAATTTATATATATATATATGTATATATATATATATTTTTTTGAGACGGAGTTTCGCCCTTGTTACCCAGGCTGGAGTGCAATGGCGCGATCTCGGCTCACCGCAACCTCCGCCTCCTGGGGTCAGGCAATTCTCCTGCCTCAGCCTCCTGAGTAGCTGGGATTACAGGCACGCACCACCATGCCCAGCTAATTTTTTTATTTTTGGTAGAGACGGGGTTTCACCATGTTGACCATGATGGTCTCGATCTCTCGCCCTCGTGACCCACCCGCCTCGGCCTCCCAAAGTGCTGGGATTACAGGCTTGAGCCACCGCGCCCGGCGCTAATTTTTATATTTTTAGTAGAGAATACAAAAATTAGAAACAATCCACGTTTCACCATGTTGACTAGGCTGGTCTCGAACTCCTGACTTCAAGTGATCAGTCTTGGCCTCCCAAAGTCCTAGGATTACAGGCATGAGCCACTGCACCTGAGATCCCATCTCTAAAAAAAGGTTTTTAAAAGTAGTCAGACATAGCGGTGCATGCCTGTGGTCCCAGCTACTCAGGAGGCTAAGGTGAGAGGATACTGCTTGCCCAGGAATTCAAGGCTGCAGTGAGCTGTAATCATGCCACTTCACTCAGCCTGAGTAGCAGAGTGAGACCCTGTCTATAAAAGAAAAAATATTTTTAAAAAATTTTAAAAGATTTTGTTGTTCGATAACCATGCTTCATTCCATTTTACTAGTTTCACCATTAAACTTAGGTTTCTGCTTATTTTTGCCTCCCCTTTCTTGTTGTCATCATTATACTATTTCTGTCTTAACCATTAGAAAGCCAGACTTCACTGTTCCTACATGATTTAGCCTGTCCCTCACATTTTTCCATGACAGCCAGTCAGAATACATCATGGCTTAAATTGCTTCTACATTGACTGAAAGCGTTTTGGAAAATAGTAACTTTATATTCCAGAGTTATACTTCTTATTAAGTGAATTTTTTTTTTTTTTTTTTTTTTTTTTTTTTTTTTTTTTTTTTAGAGGGAGTCTTGCTCTGTCACCCAGGCTGGAGTGCAGTGGCACCATCTCAGCTCACTGCAACCTCTGCCTCCCAGGTTCAAGCGATTCTCCTGCCTCAGTCTCCCGAGTAGCTAGGGTTTCACTGTTTAGCCAGGATGGTCTCAATCTCCTGACCTTGTGATCCTCCCGCCTCGGCCTCCCAAAGTGCTGGGATTACAGGCTTGAGGTACTATGCCCGGCCAATTTTTATATTTTTAGTAGAGATGGGGTTTCACCATGTTGGTCAGGCTGGTCTTGAACTCCTGACAGGTGATCTACCCACCTCGGCCTCCCAAAGTGCTGGAATGACAGGCATGAGCCACCATGCCTAGCCTTAAGTGAATGATTTTTTGTACTTCAGTAGGACACTTGAAATGATTGCTTTTATTTAATGAAATGGGTAGATATTTTTACTTTTTTTTTTTTTTTAAAACTGTCTTGATTGAGTAATATGAAGTGGGTAAATAATTTTATAAGCAGAGGCTCTGGTGGTAGATACCCACAAATCAGTTTTTTGTTTGTTTGTTTGTTGTTGTTGTTGTTGTTTTGTAGAGATGAGTTCTTGCTATGTTGCCCAGGCTGGTCTGAAACTCCTTGGGCTCAAGCAGTCCTCCTGTCTCCACCTCCCAAAGTGCTGGGATTATAGACGTGAGCCACCTTACCCAGCCATAAATCGTACTTCTTAAAAACAGCTTTATTGAAGTACAATAGACATACAATAAGCTGAACATATTTAAAGTGTATAATTGGATGAGTTTTCACATTTGAATACACCCATAAAATTGTCATCACAGCCAAGATAGTGAACATATTCATCACCCACCCCACAACATTTCCTTAGGCCCATTTGCATTCCTTTCTGTCTCCCCCAAACAACCATTATAGGTGTTTTCTGTCGCTGTAGTTTGTATTTTCTAGAGTTTTACGTAAATGGAATCATACAGTATGTACTCTTTCTGTTTTTTGTGGGGAGAGGGGTCTGACTTCTTTCACTTAGCCTAATGATTTTGAGATTCATTCATGTCGTTGCCTGTATCAGCAGGTCATTTATTTTTATTGCTGAGTGGTATTCTATTAATATGGGTAAAACACAATTTTTACCCACTTACCTATTGACAGACATTTGGATTGTTTCTAGTTTTTGGCTATTACAGATAAAGCTCCTGTGAACACTCATGTATGAGTCCTTGGATGGATATATATTTCCTTTTTTCTTGGGTAAATACCTAGGAGTGGTATGAGTGGAATGGCTGGGTCATATGTAGGTGAATATCTAACTTTTTAAGAGACTGCCAAACTGTTCCAAAGTGGTTGTACTGTTTTGTTTCTATGAGTAATGTCTGAAAGTTGCAGTTGTTCCATGTCCCAACTAACATTTGGTATGGTCAGCCTTTTTAATGTTAGCCCATTCTAATAGGTTTGTGTCAGTACCTTATTGAGATTTTAATTTACATTTTACTAATGACCTTTGATGCTGAGCATCTTTTTGTGTGCTAATTAGTCTTCTCTGTATCTTCTTGGTAAAGTGCTCAAATCTTTTGCTTATTATGTAGCTTGCTATGGTGGTTGTGTCTTGAGAGTTCGCCACAATTTTTTTTTTTTTTTTTTTTTTTTTTTAGGCAGAGTCTTGCTCTGTTGCCCAGGCTGGACTGCAGTGGCATGATGTCGGTTCAGTGCAACCTCCACCTCCCAGGTTCAAGCAATCCTCCTGCCTCAGGCTTTCAAGTAGCTGGGATTACAAGCATGTGCTACCACACCTGCCTAATTTTTGTATTTTTAGTAGAGATGGGGTTTTACCATCTTGGCCAGGCTGGTCTTGAACTGCTGACCTTAAGTGATCCACCCACTTTGGCTTCCCAAAGTGCTGGGATTACAGGTGTGAGCCACTGCGCCAGGCCAGAGTTCTCTATATGTTGATACAAGTTCTTTTTCAGATGCATATATTGCAAAGATCCCTGCATCCCTAGTTTATGATTTTCCCCCCCATTTTTTAAAGTGTCTTTTGAAAAGCAATTTTTAATTTGGTTTAGTTCAGCTCGTGAATTTGTTCTTTCAAGTGTTGTGTTCTTACCCAGGGTCACAAAGACCTATGTTTTCTTCTAGCAGTTTTATTTTTATTTATTTATGTATTTATTTTTGAAAAGGACTTTTGCTCTGTCACCCAGGCTGGAGGGTAGTGATGCAATGTCAGCTCACTGCAACATCGACCTCCCTGGTTCAAGCAATTCTCCTGCCTCAACCTCCCCAGTAGCTGGGATTATAAACTCGCACCACCATGCCTGGCTAAGTTTTGTATTTTTAGTAAAGATGGGGTTTCACTATGTTGGCCAGGCTGGTCTCAAACTCCTGACCGCAAGTGATCCGCCTGCTCAACCTCCCAAAATTCTGGGATTACAGGTGTGAGCCACTGCACTCAGCTTCTTCCAGCAGTTTTACAGTTCTAGGTTTTGCATTTAGGTTTATAAACCATTTTGAATTAGTTTTAGTGTGTATGTGAAGTATGGATTTAAGGGGTTTTTTTTGTTTGTTTTTGCGTATGAATATCCAATTGTTTCAACACCATTTGTTAATGGGTTATTATTATTGCCAGAAATCAGTTACATTGGCTTTGTTGTACCTTTTTCAAAATTCAGTTGTCAATATACATGTGGGCTTATTTTTACACTCCTATTCTGTACCACTGGTCTATATGTCTATCTTGATGCCAATGCCACATTGCTTGATTACTGTAACTTTATTATTGAAATTGGGTGGTGTTAGCCCTCTGGTTTGTATCCTGTCTGAAGTCTGTTTTGCTTGCTTAATTACTTTACGTTTCCATATAAATTCTAGAATCAGCGTATGAATTTCTACACAAATTCCTGCTGGGATTTTGATTGGGATTGGTTTGAATTTATAGATCAATTTGAGGGAGAATTGGATAATTTCAAGTCTTCTGAACCATGAACAAAGTATATCTTTCCATTTATGTATGTGTTCTTTAATTTCTCTCAGCAATATTTTTTAATTATCATATTAATCGAACAAGTCTTTCATCTCTTCTATCAGATTTATCACTAAGCCTATCATTTTTGATGTTACAAATTATATTTTTTTAATTTAAATTTATAATTTTTCAAAAATTTAATTTAAAATACTAGTACTGTACATAAAATATAGTTGATTATTTATTTTTTTTTTTTTTGAGATGGAGCCTCACTCTGTTGCCCAGGCTGGAGTGCAATGGTATGATCACAGCTCACTGCAACCTCTGCCCCTGGGTGCAAGTGATTCTTCTGCCTCAGCCTCCCAAGTAGCTAAGATTACAGGCGTAGCTGATTTTTGTATTTTTAGTAGAGATGGGGTTTCACCATGTTGGCCATGGTCTCGAACTCCTGACCTCATGATCCATCTGCCTTGGTCTCTCAAAGTGCTGGGATTACAGATGTGAGCCACTGTGCCTGGCCCAGTTGATTTTTATAAATTGATCTTGTATCCTTCAATATTACTATATTCCAGTAGCCTTTTTTGACGATTCCATTAGATTTTTTTTAAAACAGTCTGTGATTAAAGACTGTTTTACTATAACTCAATCAAGACAGTTGCAGGTGGGCAAAAAAAAAAAAAAAAAAAAAAAAAGACTGTTTTACTTCTTCTTTCCAGTCTGGATGACATTTATTTTAAAAATGTTTTTTGTAGAAATGAGGTCTCACAGTGTTGCTCAGGCTGGTCTCAAATTCCTGGGCTCAAGTGATCCACCTTGGCCTCCCAAAGTGCTAGAATTACAGGTGTGAAACACCAAGCCTGGCCTTACCCACTATTGATGGGCCCCTGGGTGGATTACATGTGTTTGCTATTGTGAATAGTGCTGCAATAAACACTTGAGTGCAGATGGTTTTTGGGTAGAATGGTTTATTTTCAGTTGGGTATATACCTAGTAATGGGATTGCTAGGTCAAATGATAGTTCTGTGTTTACTTCTTTGAGAAATCTGCAAACTGTTTTCCACAGGGGCTGAGTTAATCTGCATTCCTACCAATGGCATATAAACATTCCCTTTTCTCCACAACCTTGCCAGCATCTGTTATTTTTTTACTTTAAATTCTGACTGGTGTGAGATGGTATCTCATTGTGGTTTTCTTTCACATCTCTAGAATGTTTTTTTAGACAGGGTCTTTGCTCTGTCGCCCAGGCTGGAGTGCACTGGCCTGATCATAGCTCACTGCATCCTTGACCTCCCAGACTTAAGCAGTTCTCTAGCTTTAGCCTCCAAGAAACTGGGACTACAGGCTTGTGCCACCACACCTGGCTAATTTTTAAATTTTTCGTAGAGATAAGGTCTCACTATTTGGCCCAGGCTGGTCTCAAACTCCTGAGTTCAAATGATCCTCCCAGTTCAGCCTGGGAGAGTGCAAGGATCACACACATGAGTCACTGGGCCTGGCCTAGAATTTTTTTTTTTTTTTTTTTTTTTTTTTGAGACGGAGTTTTTGCTCGTTACCCAGGCTGGAGTGCAATGGCACGATCTCGGCTCACTGCAACCTCCGCCTCCTGGGTTCAAGCAATTCTCCTGCCTCAGCCTCCTGAGTAGCTGGGATTACAGGCACGTGCCACCATGCCCAGCTAATTTTTTTTTTATTACTATTTTTAGTAGAGACAGGGTTTCACCATGTGGACCAGGATGGTCTCGATCCCTTGACCTCGTGATCCACCCGCCTCAGCCTCCCAAAGTGCTGGGATTACAGGCTTGAGCCACCGCGCCCGGCCCTGGCCTAGAATATTTTTTATGATCTTTGCTAATTTTTTTTTAAATGTTTGCATCTATGTTCATGAGACATACTAGTTTGTCATTTTTTAGGTAATGTCTTTGTTTTTGGTATCAGGCTTCACAGAGTAAGTTGGAAGTTTGTGTCAAATTGGTATTCTATCTTCCTTAAAGATAGAATTTGGTATAATTTACCAGTTAAGCTCTTTGGACCTAGAGTTTTCTCTGTGGGATGGTGTTTAACTACATTTTTAATTTTTAAAACAGACACAAGGCTATTAAAGTAGTCTATTTCTTCTTCTCAATCTCCTCCTCCTCCTCTTCCTCCTCCTTCCTCCTTTCTCCTCCTCGTTCTCTTATTCCTCCTCCCTCCTCCTCTCTCCTTCTCCCTTCCCCTTCCCCCTCCTCCTCTTCTTTCTTCTTCTTCTTTTCTTCCCCACTCTACCACCACCTCCTCCTCCTCTTTTTTTTTTTTTTTTGAGACAAGGTCTCACTTTGTAGCCCAGGCTGGAGTGCAGTGGTGCAATCATGGCTGAGTAGCTGGGAGTACAGGTGTACACCACCGGGCCTGACTTATTTTTATTTTTATTTTTGTAGAGACAAGGTTTTGCCATGTTGCCCAGCCTGCTCTCAAACTACTGAGCTCAAGTGATCCTCCTACCTTGGCTTCCCAAAGTGCTAGAAGCCTGGCCTGTTTCTTCGAGTGAGATTTCTTTGTCTTTTAAGAAATTTGTCCATTTCATCTAAGTTGTAAAATGTGTGGACATGAATTATTCCTTCGTTATCTTTTTAATATCTGGAGACCCTGTGGTGATGTTACCTCTCATTCCTGATGGTAGAGGCTTATCAATTTTACTGATCTCAGATAAACAGGTTTTGGTTATATTTATTGTATTTACTGATTTTGTTTTGTTTTGTTTTGTTTTTTTTGAGACAGAGTCTCACTCTGTCGTCTAGACTGGAGTGCAGTGGCGTGATCTCAGCTTCACTGCAACCTCTATCTCTCGGGTTCAAGCGGTTCTCCTGCCTCAGCCTCCCGAGTTGCTGGGATTACAGGAGCACACCACCACACGGGGCTAATTTTTATATTCTTAGTAGAGACGGGGTTTCACTCTTGTTTGATTTGTAATTTTTTAGTAGAGATGGGGTTTCACCATGTTTCCCAGGTTGGATTTTGTATTTTATTTTTAAAATGTCTATAGATTTAGTGGTACATTTTTACTACATGGATATACTGTGTAGTGGTAAATTCTGGGCTTTTAGTGTAACCATCACCCCAAATACAATGTACACCCAAAGTGTACATTGTGCCCAACAGGTAACTTCTTATCCCTCACACCCTTCCTGCCCTATCACCTATTTGGAGTCTCCAGTGTCTATTATTCTACTCTGTATATGTCCATGTGTATCTATTGTTCAGTTCCCACTTATAAGTAAGATCATTCAGTATTAAACTTTCTGTTTCTGAATTACTTCATTTAAGATAATGACCTTCAATTCTATCCATGTTGCTACAAAAGACATGATTTCATTCTTTTATGGCTGAGTAGTATACCTTGGTATATGTCAGCATACCACATCTTTATCCAGTCATCTGCTGATGGACCCTTAGGTTGACTCCATGACTTTGCTATTGTGAATAGTGCTGCGATCAACATACAAGTGCAGGTGTATTTTTGATTTTATTATTTATTTATTTTTGAGACAGAGTCTTGCTCTGTTGCCCAGGGTGCAGTGCAGTGGTGAGATCTTGGCTTACTGGCACCTCTGCCTCCGGGGTTCAACCAGTTCTCCAGCCTCAGCTTTTCAAGTAGCTGGGATTACAGGCATCCGCCCCCATGCCCAACTAATTTTTGTATTTTTAGTAGAGACAGGGTTTCACCATGTTGGTAAGACTAGTCTTGAACTCCCAACCTCTGGCCATTCACCCACCTCGGCCTCTCAAAGTGCTGGGATTACAGGCGTGAGCCACCATGCCCAGCAGGTGTCCTTTTTATATAATGATTTCTTGATCCCTGGGTTCTTTAGAAGGGGTTTACTTACTTTCCAAATATTTGGAGATTTCCCCTCAAAATTTTTTTTCTAAAAACACAAACTAAAGCAGCAGATTTTCCAAAAATCTTTTTGTTATTGACTTCTAATTTAATTTCAGTGTGGTCTGCAAACATACTTGGTATGATTTGAATCCTTTCTGGTTTAAGATTTGTTTTATGGCCCAGAATGTAGTTTATCTTGGTAAATGTTCTGGGTACACACTTGAGAACAGTGTGTATTTTGCTGTTTTTGGGTGGAGTGTTTTACAAAATGTCAGTTAGGTCAGGTTGGCTGATAGTATTGTTCGAGTCAAATTTTCTGCCTATTTGTTGTATATGTAAGAGAGGGCTATTTAAATCTCTTGACTACAATAATTATAATTGTGGATTCATGTATTCTTTGCCCTAAAATCTACTTTATCTGGTATTAGAATTCTCCTAGCTTTCTTTTAACTAGTCTTAGCATGGTATATCGTTTCCATACTTATACTCTTAACCTATTTGTGTCTTTATATTTTAAAAGTTTTTTTTTTGTATGTAGCATATAGTTCATTCTTGCTTTTTTAATTCAGTAGGACAATGTTTGCCTTTTTTTTTTTTTTTTTTTTTTTTTTTTTTTTGAGATGAAGTCTCACTCTGTCGCCCAGGCTGGAGTGCAGGGGCGCAATCTTGGCTCACTGCAACCTCCACCTTCCAGGTTCAAGCAATTCTCCTGCCTTAGCCTCCTGAGTAGCTGGGACTACAGCTGTGCGCCACCACACCCAACTATTTTTTGTATTTTTAGTACAGACAGGGTTTCCCCATGTTAACCAGATGGTCTCAATCACCTGACCTCGTGATCTGCCAACCTCAGCCTCCCAAAGTGCTGGAATTACAGGCATAAGCCACTGCACCTGGCCCTAATTGGTATGTTTATGCCACTTCATTAATGTGATTATACAGTTAAGTTTGAGTCTATTATCTTGCTTTTGTTTTCTATTTGTCTTATCTGCTTTTTGTTCTCTTTTTTCCTTTTTTTCTGGTTTCTTTCAAATTAATAGAATATTTGTAATGGTCTTACTT
Organism: Saimiri boliviensis; assembly: GCF_048565385.1. Taxonomy (NCBI): domain Eukaryota; kingdom Metazoa; phylum Chordata; class Mammalia; order Primates; family Cebidae; genus Saimiri; species Saimiri boliviensis. The sequence goes on from NC_133456.1 coordinate 4,271,927, forward strand.
TATGTCCTTGGAGTGATTATTATGTATAATTATTTTATTATTTTAGTGGTTACTTTAAGATATATTGTATACATCTTTTTTTTTTTTTTTTGAGACGGAGTTTCGCTCGTTACCCAGGCTGGAGTGCAATGGCGCGATCTCGGCTCACCGCAACCTCTGCCTCCTGGGTTCAGGCAATTCTCCTGCTTCAGCCTCCTGAGTAGCTGGGATTACAGGCACGCACCACCACGCCCAGCTGATTTTTTGTGTTTTTAGTAGAGACGGGGGTTTCACCATGTTGACCAGGATGGTCTCGATCTCTTGACCTTGTGATCCACCCGTCTTGGCCTCCCAAAGTGCTGGGATTACAGGCGTGAGCCACCAAGCCCGGCCTGTATACATCTTTAACTTAACAGTCTACCTTCAGTGATATATTATACCACTTCGTGTATAGAATAAGAACCTTACAATAGTGTGTTTCTATTTTATTCTTCCAGCCTTTATGATGTTATTGTTCACAAATTTGACTTTTATTTATTTATTTATTTTTGGAGACGGAGTTTCACTCTTGTTACCCAGGCTGGAGTGCAATGGCGCGATCTCCGTTCACCGCAACCTCTGTCTCCTGGTTTCAGGCAATTCTCCTGCCTCAGCCTCCTGAGTAGCTGGGATTACAGGCACACGCCACCATGCCCAGCTAATTTTTTGTATTTTTAATAGAGATGGGGTTTCACCATGTTGACCAGGATGGTCTCGATCTCTTGACCTCGTGATCCACCCGCCTCGGCCTCCCAAAGTGCTGGGATTACAGGCTTGAGCCACTGCGCCTGGCTAAATTTGACTTCTATATGTTATAAATCTCACAGTATGTTATTTTTGTTTAAACAGTTATCTTTTAAAAAAAAGTTTCAAACTAAAAAAAAGTTTACATATATACTATTATACTTAATCTTTTCCTGTGCTCTCTATTTCTTTGGGTGGATCCATATGGTGTCATTTTTCTTTTGCCTGAAGAACTGCCTTTAACATTTCTGGTAGTACAGGTTTGCTGTCAGGAATTCTTTCAACGTTTATATGTCTGGAGGCATCTTTATTTTTCCTTCTTTTTATAAAATGTTTTTGCTGGATACAGATTTCTAGGTTGACCTTTTTTACTTTCACTATTTTAAGATGTTACTCCACCGTCTTCTTGCCTGCAATGTTTCCAGTGAGAAATATGATGTCACCCTTATCTTTGTTCCTATATGATTACTAAGTCTCTTTTTCTCTGACTGCTTTTAAGATTTCCTCTTTATCACTGGTTTTGACTTATTTGATGGCAGCATACTTTGATATAATTTTCTTCATGTTTGTTGTGCTTGGAGTTAGTAAAGCATCTATACCTGTGGTTTTACCAAATTTGTGAAAATATGGGTCATTACTTCTTGAAATATTTTTTCTGTTACTCTTCCCTTTTTTTTTTTTTTTTTAAAGGATATATAAGAGTGCTAGAAGATCAGAAGATCATTCACTGGATTGAGACACATCTTCCCTTCTTTTAGGTACTTCTGTTACCCATGTATTAGGCTATTTGAGGCTATCTCACAGCTCACTGGGGCTCTTCATTTTTCCTTTTTGACTCTTTTCTGTTTCATTTTGAATAATTCCTATTTCTATGAGTTTAAGTTTATTAATCTTTTCTTCTGTGTAGTTTAATCTGCTATTAATTCCATCTAGTATATTTTTAATCTCAGACATTGTAGTTATTTCTAGATGCTCATCTTTTTAAAAATATCTTATATGTCTTATTTAAAATAACATCTGTGTCAGTTCTGTGTTGGTTTCAATTGACCAATTATTCTCATCATGATGGTTATGTATTCCTTCCTCTCTGTATGCCCAATAATTTTGGATTAGATGCCAGAATTTTACCTTGTTGGATATTGTGTATGTTTGTATTACTTTAAATCCTTGTGAGCTTTGTTCTAGGATGTAGTTAAATGACTGGGAAACAATTTTATCTTTTCAGGTTTTTTATAATTTGTTAGGTAGACCTAGAGTAGTGCTCAATCTAGTATTAATTATTCTTCATCAGTGAAGCAAGACCTTTTTGAGTACTCTATCCACTGTCCCATAGGTTAGGAGTTTTTTTCAATCTGGCTGATAGGACCAGGCATTGTTCCCAACTAACTCTGGGCACTGTTTCCTCTAACCTTATCTGTTGATTTTTCCTTTGGTTTTTGGGTAGTTAGCTCAGATTCATGTGCTAATAAGTACCCTGCTGAATACTCTAAGGAAACTTCTGCAGATCTCTCCCTTTCTGTGCTGCTCTCTCCTCTCTGGAATTCTGTCCTAAGATTTGGTTTTCCTAGACTCTTAGCGCAGAGTCCACCAGGCTAACTCTCTGTTCCCCATTTCTGTGCTGCATTGTGGACACATTCCTAAGGCAATAAACTGGGGCAATATCCCGGCTCCCTACATTTGTTTCTTCTCTTTTAGGGATCGTCCTTTGTTGCCTGGTGTCCAGTGTCTTGAACAACCATTATTTCATATAGGCTGCCTAGTTTGTTTCTGTTTATCTTAGGTGAGTGAGTAAATCTGGTTTTTGTTACTTGATCTTGGCTAGAAGTGAGAATCCCAGCAATTTAGTTAGTTGTTTTAAAAGATGGAGTCTTGGCAGGCATAGTGGCTCACACCTTTAATGTCAGCACTTCAGGAGGCTGAGTTGGGAGGATCTCTTGAAGCCAGGAGTTCAAGACCAGCCTAGGCAACAAAGCAAGACCCTATCTCTACAAAAATTTTAAAAATTAGCCAGGCACCGGGCGCGGTGGCTCAAGCCTGTAATCCCAGCACTTTGGGAGGCCGAGGTGGGTGGATCACGAGGTCAAGAGATCGAAACCATCCTGGTCAACATGGTGAAACCCCGTCTCTACTAAAAATACAAAAAATTAGCTGGGCTTGGTGGCATGTGCCTGTAATCCCAGCTTCTCAGGAGGCTGAGGCAGGAGAATTGCCTGAACCGAGGAGGCGGAGGTTGCGGTGAGCCGAGATCGCGCCATTGCACTCCAGCCTGGGTAACAAGAGCGAAACTCCGTCTCAAAAAAAAGAAAAAAAAATTAGCCAGGTGTGGGGGCACATGCCTATAGTCCCAGCTGCTCAGGAGACTAAGGGAAAAGGATCACTTGAGCCCCGGAGTTTGAGGTTGCAGTGAGCCATGAGCACACCACTGCACTCCAGCCTGGGTGACAGAGTGAGATTTACTTTGTTGTCCAGGCTGGGCTCCAATGACCCTCTTAAGTAGCTGGGACTACAGGCGTGGGCCACCATGTCCAGCTTTTAGCATTCCAGTTTTAACAAGCCCTCAGGCTTAAGTTTGAGAATTCTGTTTAAATCCGAGAACCATATAGATATATGAATTTAACATTAACTGATTATTTCATTAACACTATCAACTACCATTTACCATGAAGGAAGTATTACATGAATCAGTAAATCTAATTTTTAGAGGGAAAAAATTGTAAATTAATTCTCATTTCTATGTTTTGTAGCTTGGAAGATATTTAAGTAATTATGATACATTAAAAAATATTTCTGGGCTGGGCACAGTGGCTCACTCCTATAATCCCAGCACTTTGGGAGGTCGAGGTAGGAGGATCACCTGAGGTCGGGGAGTTCAAGGCCAGCTTGACTAACATGGAGAAACCCCGTCTCTACTAAAAATACAGAATTAGCTGGGTGTAGTGGTGCCTGCCTGTGATTCTAGCTACTCAGGAGGCTGAGGCAGGTGAATCACTTGAACCTGGGAGGCAGAGGTTGTGGTGAGCCAAGATTACACCATTGTACTCCAGCCTGGGCAACAAGAGTGAAACTCTGTCTTAAAAAAAAAAAAAAATTCGCCAGGTGTGGTGGCTCATGCCTGTAATCCAAGCACTTTGGAGGCCAAGGCGGGCGGATCACCTGAGGTCGGGAGTTCAAGATCAGCCTGACCAACACAGTGAAACCTCGTCTATAAAAAAAAAAAAAATTCTGGCTGGGAATAGTGGTTCATGCCTGTAATCTCAGCACTTTGGGAAGCTGAGGCAGGAGTATCACCTGAGGTCAGGGGGTCAAGACCAGCCTGGTCAACAAGGTGAAACCCCATCTCTACTAAAAATACAAAAATTAGCCAGGCATGGTGGCGTTTGCCTGTAGTCCCAGCTACTTGGGAGGCTGAGGCAGGAGAATTGCTTGAACCTGGGAGGTGGAGATTGAGGTGATCTGAGATGGACCATTGCACTCCAGCCTGGGCAAGAAGCGTGAAACTCCAACTCAAAAAAAAAAAAAAAAAAAAGTAAAATCTGAAAGAATGTCAAGCTAACAGTGGTTAATTCTTTTTTTTTTTTTTTTGAGATGGAGTCTCATTCTGTAGCCCACACTAGAGTGCAGTGGCCTGATCTCTGCTCATTGCAACCTCCACCTCCCAGATCCCAGTTCAAGCAATTCTCCTGCCTCAGCCTCCCAAGTAGCTGGGATTACAGAAACGCACCATCATACCCAGCTAATTTTTTTATTTTTAGTGAAGACAGGGTTTCACCAGTTTAGCCAGGCTGGTCTTGAACTCCTGACCTCATGATCCACCCACTGTGGCCTCCCAAAGTGCTGGGATTACAGGTGTGAGCCACTGCACCCAGCGGGTTAATTCATCAAAGATTATTTTTTTAATTATGCAAGTGCAGTAATGAATGAATAAAGTCATCTTATAAAATGAACACAGACACAAAAATACATGTGCTTAAATGTTCATAGAAACTTTATTCATAATAGCCCAAAACTTTAAACAACACAAAGTCCACCAACTGGTGAATGGGTAAACAAACTGTGGTATACAATCAAAGAGTACTCAGCAATAAAAAAGAGCAAACTTCTGATACACACAATAACATGGATGAATCTCAAAATCATTATGCTAGGAGAAAAAAGCCAGACATACTGAATGATTCTACATATATGAGCTTGTAGAAAGGAAAAAAGCTATGGTGACAGCAGCTCAGTGATGGGCCAGGAGCTGGAGGCGAGAGGGGAGCATGAGGGAACTTTTGTGGGTAATAGAATTGTTTGATATCATAATTATAATGATAGCTATACTACTGTATATATTTGTTAAAATTCATCAAATTGCCAGGCTTGGTGGCTCATGCCTGTAATCCCAGCATTTTGAGGGGGCCAAGGCTCGTGGATAACGTGAAGTCAGGAGTTTGAGACCAGCCTGGCCAACATGGTGAAACCCCATGTCTACTAAAAATACAAAAATAGCCATATTTAGGAGGCTGAGGCAGAAGAATGATTTGAACCCAGGAGGTGGAGGTTGCAGTGAGCCTATTGATCTAGAAAAAAAATAATAATCAACCTGTATATTTAAATTGGATTTTATTGCAGTAAATTATATCTCAGGCAGACTTTGGTATGTGTGTGTGAGAGAGTCTTGCTCTGTTACCAGGCTGGAGTGCAGTGGCGTGATCTTGGCTCACTGCAGCCTCCACCTCCTGGGTTCAAGCAGTTCTCCTGCTTCAGCCTCCTGAGTAGCTGGGACTACAGGCACATGCCACCACATCCAGCTGATTTTTGCATTTTTAGTAGAGAAGCAGTTTCATCATGTTGGCCAGAATGGTTTTGATCTCTTGACCTCGTGATCCACCCGCCTCGGCCTCCCCAGTGCTGGGATTACAGGCATGAGTCACCATGCCCGGCCTCAAGCAGACACAGTACAAATAAGCTCTCCTTTAGATTACCAATCCAAAACCAGGTTCTCTCACTCCTTGAGATGAGATGAGAGCTGGCCCCCTACTCCCTCCACACAAGTAAATCAGGTAACTGCTAATGATGAGGTTGGTGCAAAAGTAACCCATATCACTATTGCAAGTGGATTCTACAAGTTCTTGTTCTGCATTTACACACACACACAAACGCAGGGGAGGTACATACTTTTCTGTTATCTTACAGCACTTAAACTATTTGGCATTTTCCCACTAAATGTACCTCGGAGAGCTTTTCATAAGAGTATGTCTTTCTACATAATTCTTCTGACTCCTTAATCTTTTTTGTGTGCATGTGAGGGAGTTTCACTCTTGTTGTCCAGGCTGGAATGCAATGGCATGATCTCGGCTCACCGCAACCTTTGCCTTCCGGGTTCAAGTGATTCTCTAGCTTCAACCTCCCAAGTAGCTAGGATTACAGACATGCGCCACCGTGCCCAGCTAATTTTGAATTTTTAGTACCGACCAGGTTTCTCCATGTTGGTCAAGCTGGTCTGGAACTCTCGACTTCAGGTGATCTGCCCACCTCGGCCTCCCAAAGTGCTGGGATTACAGGCGGGAGAGGCGTGAGCCACTGCGCCCAGCTCTCCCTATTCTGTAGCATGGATACACCAGTTTGTTCAGCTATCCTATCACTCAACCATATTTATTGAGTATTGGCGGTGTGCCAAGTTCAGGAAATACAATATACTATAAAAATGGACTAGTTTTCTGCCCTCCTGGTGTTTTCTGACAAGTGGGGAAGGGAGCGGGCCGTCAATAGTAATATTAAATGTGAAATAATAACCACAAAGGGAGGTTATGATGCTTTGAGCTGAGTAATAGATTTCTCTCTTCAAGAAGTCGACAAAGTATTTTCCTAGAGAAAATACCTTTAAACCGATCTGAAGGTGGGTGAACATGGCTTAACTGGGTAAGAGCAGGGGTTGGCCTGCAGCAACAATATGATGGAAGAGGTATGTTGGAGGTGGAGAAAATTATGAGGAACTTGCTTTTTAACACTTTTTCATTTTTTACAAGATACATACCTTATTTTGTAATCAGAAAAGCTATGAGATTATATATACTTTTTTGAGACGGAGTCTGGTTCTTGTCGCCTAAGCTGGAGTGAAGTGGCGAGATCTCGGGTCACCGCAACCTCCGCCTCCTTCGTTCAAGCGATTCTACTGCCTCAGCTTCCCGAGTAGCTGGGATTACAGGTGCCGGCCACCACGCCAGGCTAATTCCCCCCCCCCTCCCCCCCGGGACAGAGTTTTGCTCTGTTGCCCAGGCTAAAGTGCAGTGGCACAACCTCGCCTCACTGCAAGCTCCACCTCCCTGGTTCAAGCCATTCTTCTGCCTCAGCCTCCCAAGTAGCTGGAATTGCAGGAGCCTGCTAACATGCACGGCTTTTTGTATTCTTAGTAGAGAATGGGTTTCACCATGTTGGCCAGGCTGGTCTCAAACTACCGACCTCAGGTGATCCACCCACCTCGGCCTCCCAAAGTGGTGGGATTACAGGCGCAGGCCCTAATTTTTATATTTTAAGTAAAGATGGGGTTTCACCATGGTGGCCAGGCTGGTTTCGAACTCCTGACCTCAGACCTCGGCCTCGTAAAGTGCTGGGATTACAGGCGTGAGCCACCGCTCCCGGCCTGATCACAAATACTTTTAAAGTGAAGAGGCTTTCCACTTCCTCAACATAAGGTGTTAATCTTTCATGCTTCTAGGAGAATAAGCACAAGAAAAGACTTCCTCGTTGCTTTCTCTTGAAAAAGCAACAGCCGATGAACGTGTTGGAGCGCTCTCGCCGAGACAGAATTAGGGATCTTCAGTCTGACCTGGCAGAGTGGTTGAAGCCTCTAGCCCTAGCTGCTTACTGGGGTGCCACAGCTTCTCCGCCCAAGCGTCGGCTTTTAACCACTTTTCTCCGCAAAAGTACTGCTCGGTCTTCACGCGCCAACTAAGGCAAGTGTCTGGTGCGATGTGTGAGACGTGTAAGTTCAGGGCATCAGGGAATCCCCAACGCGCGCACCGTAATAGAAGAGGGCGCGGTTCCTCACCTGACCCACAATGCTCAGCTTGCCTTTCCGGAAACAAGAACTGTCACCTCGACAATGCTGCATCCTGGCGGAAGCGTCGTGCCCATACTCTGGAAGCGAGGAAGCGAGGTATTGTGGGGCTTTGTCCGTCTTCCAGTACGCATGTGTCAGCTGGCGCCTCTCGGCTTTTAGAGCCACGTCCGGGCGGTGGCGGCGACGAGAGAAGCACGTCAACGAAACCGGCCAATCCCCTGCGCGCGCAAGCGCAGTGGCTCGGACAGCACCGGAAGCGCAGGGGGATGGGGCAAGGGTGACGCGATTCTGTCCGCGTTGGAGGGGCTGGGCCGCGGCTAAAGTCGCCGCGGCCGCCGCGTGACGTGGCACAGCCGAAGCCTAAAGGCTAGAGCCGGAGCTGCCGCGCCAGTCGCCTAGCAGGTCGTCTACCGGCTAATTCCTGTCCAGGAGCTTCATCGGCACAGCGGCCAGCGAGACGTTCCAGGCTGTTTCTTCCTCCGCTTTCTCTTCCCTCTGGTTTATTTTGCTGGGAGCGCGAAAGGAGGAAGCACGGGGCCGTCCCAAACCCCTTTTGCTTCTGCCCATCGCAAGTGCCACTACCACCATGGGCCTCACTATCTCCTCCCTTTTCTCCCGCCTCTTTGGCAAGAAGCAGATGCGCATTTTGATGGGTGAGTGAGGGTCTGCGAGTCGAGGCGGGACCCGGGAAAGGCAGGGTCTCCACCATTGCGGTGGCCTCCGGGCCTGTGTTTCCCTCCGCCAGCCGTGGTGGGGGAGGGGCGCCGGGTCGGGGGGCGGTAGGAGTTCTTAACGGGGAACAATGGAGCGGAGCGTGAGCGGTCGCCCCACATCTGTCGCCCGGCGTGGCAGGGACAGGGCTTCGGTCAGGGCTTCTTTCTGGACTTGGCTTTTTCTCCTTGTTATTGAAAGCTGGGCGACATCGGGCAGAGATGTGGGGAAAGCCAACTCTAGGAATCAGACGCTTGGCCAGGCCCTTCCTGGGGGCGATCTGCATAGCTTCTTGCCCGGGTGTGGACAGCGGTCAGGAGCGAGGCAGAGCAACTCCAGCCTCTTCCCTCCCCCTCTGCGCTTCGTGTACAGGCCCTGCACACCCCACTGGTATGTGAGCGAGCGGCCACCCGGAGCCCAGAGCCGCCCGGGGCAGGAAGTGCGGTGGCCAGGGAGCACCTAAGGTTTCCGAAGCGTCCGGAGTCCTTAAGCGCTCACTTTGCTTAACTTTGCCGTGCGCTGGTTTCCGTTTCAAGTTTTTCCCTCTTGTTCATCGCATTCTCCGAAAACTGAGCTTATCTTTCGTCTATTTCTTTGGCTGTTTAAAAAAACTTTAAATGTATTTGGTTTATTCTCCTAGGTTTTCAAACTTGTTTTTAGCTGGCCTAAGGTCTAATGCAAAAGAATTTTAGAAACATTTTTTTTTTAAAAACCTGATAAATTTTCAGTAACTGAACTGAACATCATGGCGCTGAATTTTAGGGTAGCCTTGTTAGATAGTAACTACAGTTTGTTGGCTTTTTTTTAAATTTCTTTTTAGATAATTGACATTTTAAAAACTACTATTTAGGGGGCGGGTTTTTGCTCAGCTGAGGGAGAAGGGCTGTCAATTGGCTGCTATAAGCAACCGCTCCCGGTTACTGTGAGCATTCTACATTACAGCTGAGCTCCATGGACTAGAATAACGCTGAAAGAAGCCCTTCTCACTTTGAACGTTGAAACTTGTTGGTTCATCAGCTTGTTTTCTACCGGAGGAGATTTTATTTTCTTTCCTTTTTTTTGGAGACGGAATTTTGCTTTTGTCGCCCAGGCTGGAGTGCAGAGGCGCAATCTCGGCTCACTGCAACCTCCACCTGCCGGGTTCAAGCGATTCTCCTGCCTCAGCCTCCCAGGTAGCTGGATTACAGGCATGCACAAGCAGGCCCGGCTAATATTTTGTATTATTAGGAGAGATGGGGTTTCACCACGTTGACCAGACTGGTCTCGAACTCTTGACCTCAGATGAACCGCCCGCCTCCACTTCCCAAAGTGCTGGGATTATAGGCATGACCCACCATGCACGGATGGAGGTTTTATTTTCGAACTGTTCTACCACTGAAAGTTTTCAAACACAAGCTTCTGTAGTATTTCAAGGTATAGGAAGAGTAAAAGTATTTACATTGGCTCATGTTTAATTTCCTCTTAATTCAGCTTATTTACAATTTATAAAACAATTGTTTATGATTCATTCATAAAGATAAAAGTATTTTCTCTTTCAAAGTTTCTTAGATTTCCTTTGTCAAGAGGACAGAATTATTTTAGGAAAGCAAGCATATTTAAGTTTTAAGTGGCTGAAAGTTGGCAGTCTGAAAAAGGATCTGAAGTTAATGAATGGACTTTGGACTGTGATAAATGTATTTCCAGTCTGTTCCTTAAAGAGATTTACCAATGCGTGGTTGGGTTCCATAGCATGTAGTATATTGGTCTTTTTACTTAAGATTTATTGTAAATAAATTGCTGTTTTTCATTTCCTTAGTCTTTTGTGACTGATGAAAGTATCAGAGGGGCAAGGAAGATACAAGTATGCTACCAGCACTTTCCTATATTTACTATATTGGGAGGCATTTTCCACCACCCCCAAAAATGTTTGGAAGAAAATGGGAGAGAAAAAATATTTAACTTTCTGCATTTGTGCGGAGAATTGAAGTAATGATTTAGGAGTTATTTGTTTTGAATGTTTTATTACTCAGGCATGCTATTCTTTTGCACTTTAATTTTGGGATAATCAGTTTTCCTTGACTAATAAAAACACTTTAGTCACAAGATCAAGATTTATGGCAACTCATCAAAGGAAGTATCAACACAAGGGAGATATGTGCATGAACAGGGAAAAAGGTGGTTTGGAAGTTTGATAATTTTTACATTTTTCTGTCTGGCTTTGTGAGTGGCAGCAAAAATAACATCACTTTTAAAGTGTCTGCCCCATTCAGCTGTTGGAATTTATCAGTTAATGTTTTACCTTAGTGTGCTGCTTTTTTCTTTATAAAGCTCAGATAAGATTCATGCCTTCCTGAGTCAGTGTTTTTTTCAGACTTTACCATTTTAAATTATAAGGAGATACCGGTTACCTGATGTGTCAGTTTGCCAACCTACTATGGAGAAGTTTTAAATTTAATTCCTATAAGCTGCTGTTCTCCTGAAAGTTCAAGTAACTTTAAATGATACTGGAAGTTAGCTTGTAGTTAACTGTAATTAAAAATAAAAAGCCCAACACAGTGTATCAAAGTTAACATCATCTGAACTATTGATTGACAGAAATTATGTAGTAATTACTTGTAAGGGGAAGTTACGAGAGTGATGATGCTGCCCGAGTTAGAAAGCTACAGCTTCTGGCCAGATATCGGTGGTTTACGCCTATAATCGCTGCACTTTGGGAGGCCAAGATGGGAGGATTGCTTTGAGGCCAGGAGTTTGCAACCAGCCTAGTCAACATAGCAAGACCCCATCTCTTTGAAAAAAATAAAACAATAGCTTCTGTATTTTATTTATTTATTTAGAGATTGAGTTTTGCTCTTGTTGCCCAGACTGATTGAGTTTTGCTCTTGTTGCCCAGACTGGAGTGCAGTGGCATGATCTAGGCTCACTACAACCTCCCTAGTAGCTGGGATTACAAGTGCTACCACCAAGCCTGGCTAATTTTTGTATTTTTAGTAGAGACGGCGTTTCACTATGTTGGCCAGGCTAGTCTCAAACTCCTGACCTCAGGTGATCCAACTGCCTTGGTCTCCCAAAGTGCTGGGAATACAGGCAGAGCCATCACGTCTGGCCGGCTTCTGCATTTATATATGTACACACACACACACACACACACACACACATATATTTAATATTTATATATACATTTATTTTAAATAATAATGTTTTTATCTTGAGTAGCTGAGACGACAAGGACACGCTACCATGCCTGGCTAATTTTTGAAATTTTTTGTAGTGACATGGTCTCACTATCTTGCCTATTTTTGGGCTAAAGTGATCCTCCCACCTTGGCCTCGCAAAGTGCTGGGGTTACAGGAGTGGGCCACTGAGCCTGGCTGCATTGTCCTATTTTAAGTCTAGTTTCTGTATCTTGATTCACGATAAGATGTAAGATTGTAATATTGCTAAGTGAATCCTTAAATTATGTATGTATCAAAAAATACTAATGTGTTCTGCAGAGGAATTATTAATTCTGATCTCTTTACTTTGAACTTCCCAGTTCTTGCCTGTTGAAAAGGTGAAAAACTGTTACTTTTTAAAAGTTTGCTGATACCAGTGTAGTGCAGTATGCTGGTGTAGTTCTGTATTGTCTTGTGTGTGACTGTGGCTTTGAGGACCTAGAGAGGTTCAGGAGAAAGATCCTGTTTTTGTCACTTTAAAAAATATTACCAAGCTAAAGAATGGTGTTTTATATTTGTTTCTTAGCATATTTTGTGAATTTTTTATTTATTTTTTCTGATTGTAAAAGTGGTATATGTTCTATCTGTTACATTTAGAAAACAGGTAAAAGAATAAAGTGAGGCCGGGCACGGTGGCTCAAGCCTGTAATCCCAGCACTTTGGGAGGCCGAGGCGGGTAGATCACAAGGTCAAGAGATGGAGACCATCCTGGTCAACATGGTGAAACCCCGTCTCTACTAAAAATACAAAAAATTAGCTGGGCATGGTGGCGCATGCCTATAATCCCAGCTACTCAGGAGGCTGAGGCAGGAGAATTGCCTGAACCCAGGAGGCCGGGGTTGCGGTGAGCCAAGATCGTGCCATTGCACTCCAGCCTGGGTAACAAGGGCGAAACTCCGTCTCAAAAAAAAATAAATAAATAAAGTGATAATTACCTATCTGTAATTCCACTGTTCTGTCATATTTACTCTCAACCTTATTTTCGTTTTTATTTTTATTTTTTGAGACAGGGTTTTGCTCTGTCACCCAGCCTCTGGGGCGCATACAGGTGGCATGATGATAGCTCACTGTAGCCTTGAACTCCTGGGCTCAGATGATCCCTCCTGCCTTAGGCATTGGAGTAGCTAGGACTAGAGGCACCACTACACCCTGCTAATTTTTACATTATCTTTTAGAGAATAGGGGGTCTTGCTTTGTTGCCCAGATGATCTCGAACTCCTGGGTTCAAGAGATCCTCCTTCCTCGACCTCCCAAAGTGCTGGGATTACAGGTGTAAACCACCACATCTGGTACACTCCCAGCCTTTTAAGGGGAAGTTTTCGTTCCTCAAAATAGTTGTAATATTTAGTTTTGTGTCCTCTCTTTTTTGATTTAGCTTATTGCAGGCATTTTCTCAGGTTATTGGTTGAACATATAAAAAAAAATTAGCAGGGCATAGTGGCATTTCTAGTCCTAGCCTTTAAAAAAACAGGCTTTTCTGATTGGTTATGTGAATATAGGAAACAGAAAAGGCAAAAATCCTTAGTTTCATGGTACTCGTTGATAGGTACAACCATCTTTAGATGCACCCTTTTGCATTATTAAAATAATGCAATAGGCTGTCAGAAACTTTGATAATTTTCTGCAAATTAACTCACTGATAAAAATGTAGATGTTTCTCATCCATGTGTAGAAGCAGAACCTAAGTTCACATTTTTCCGTATACCTGGTGGCCTCAGTTTCAGTTTGGATAGTCAAGCCTCTGATGAATTAGAGTAAACACGCACACACACACACACACACACACACACTTTTTTGAGATGGCATCTCACTCTCATCCAGGCTGGAATACAGTGGCATGATCTCAGCTCACTGCAACCTCCACCTCCTGGGTTCAAGCAATCCTCCTGCCTCAGCCTCCTGAGTACCTGGGATTACAGGTGTCCACCACCACCCCTCGCTAATTTGAATAATTTTAGTACAGGCAGGGTTTCACCGTATTGCTCAGACTGGTCTTGAATTCCTGACCTCAGGTGATCCACCAGCCTTGGCCTCCCAAAGTCCTGGGACTACAGGCATGAGTCACTGCGCCCAGCCAAAATATTAAGATACAGTGTGTCCACCATAAAAACCTAAAGGCAGGATGACAGTATGTAAATAGTACTTGAAATCTCTGGCATCAGAACTAGGGTTTTTTTGGTTCCGGCTTTTTAGAAAACTTAAGCAAAAAAAAAAATCGAGATACAATTCATGTACCATAAAATTTACCCTGTTACAGTGTATAATTCCCTGGGTTTTAGTATATATATTCACAAAGTTGTGGAACCATCACTATCCTCTAAGGAAACCTGATACGCATTAGTAGTTGTTCCCATTCCCCCTCTTCCCATCCTCTGGCAGCCACTAATCTGTTTTCTGTTTCTGTGGGTTCATTTATTCTGGACATTTCATTTAATGGAATCATATAATTTGTGGCCGTTTATGTCTGGCTTTTTTCACTTGGCATGGTGTTTAAAAAAAAGAAAAAGTTCATTCATATTATAGCATATATTAGTACTTCATTCTTTTTATTTTTTTTCTTTACATTCATGTCACATAAGCACCTCATTTCATTGGATGGCCAAATAGTAATTCAGTTTTATGGATAAACCATATTTTATCTGTCCATTTATCAGTTGATGAAAATTTGTTTTTTTCCACTTTCTGGCTCCTCAATATTCGTGAAGAAGTTTTTTGTGTGGGCAAGTGTTTTAATTCTCTGATAAATACTTAGGAGTGGAATTGTGTCATGGTAACCGTGTTTAACGTTTTGAGGACCTGATAAACGTTTCCATTTTACATCCCCATTTACATCCCCACTAGCAATATATGAGGGTTTTAATTTCTCTGCAAGACTTAGATTTTAAAATAACTATTCTATTTCTGTGATTGTGGGGACATTTCTGAACATTAAATGTCTTTTTTTTTTGAGACGGAGTTTCGCTCTTGTTACCCAGGCTGGAGTGCAATGGCGCGATCTCGGCTCACCGCAACCTCCGCCTCCTGGGTTCAGGCAATTCTCCTGCCTCAGCTTCCTGAGTAGCTGGGATTATAGGCACGTGCCACCATGTCCAGCTAATTTTTTGTATTTTTAGTAGAGACAGGGTTTCACCATGTTGACCAGGATGGTCTCGATCTCTTGACCTCATGATCCACCCGCCTCGGCCTCCCAAAGTGCTGGGATTACAGGTGTAAGCCACTGCGCCCGGCCTCATTAAATGTCTTATCTGAAAAATGGAAGGTTATTGTGAGGATTGAATTCCAAAAATGTGTAGAATCACCTAGTACTATGCTTAGAATGCAGTAAGTATTCAATTTAAAATTATTATTATGTAAAATTATGTGGCTTGGGCAACATGGCAAGACCTCATCTCTACAAAAAATCACACCTGGCTAATTTTTGTATTTTTGTAGAGACAGAGTTTTGCCATGTTGCCCAGTTGGACACAAACTCCAGAGCTCAGGCAATCCACCTGCCTCGGCCTTCCAACGTGCTGGGATTACAGGTGTGAGCTACCACTCACAGCTTCCCAGCTCATTCAATTTTTCTTTTTTAAAGATGGATCTCACTATGTTGACCAGGGTGGTTTCAAACTCTTGGGCTCGAGCAATCCTCCCGACTCAGCCTCTCCTAAAGTGCTAGGATTACAGGTGTGAGTGACTGTGTCTGGCTGGCAAAGATTTCTGAGGTAGTTTTGCTGCTATATTAACACTTCGGTCAAATTGCAAGTCTGGTTAAGGAGAACAAGTAATAATTCCAGTGCATCTTTGAAGACGGTTGCTTGTTTATGGACGTGGAGGGGAGGCAGAACATTGCTGGGCTATACAGATTAGTCTTATCTTGGCCAGTTGAAAATCAGTTGTAGTTTTCATTTTGTGGAGAAATTTCATTGCCAAATATTGCAACATTAAGGAAATACATAAGAAATGACTAAAGTGGCACAAAATTGTTGGATTGATACGTTTTTGAATAAAGAACTGTGTTTTAAGTGAGGATGTTATACGTTTAATTTGTGCCTTAAAGCTTAGTAGAAATATCTTTTTTAAAAATTTTGCATTTATACAGCATTATTATTTTTGATGCAACTGTGTAAGATACATTCTATGTCGCTGTGAGCCATTAAACTGTTATCTTGTAATATATATTTAAAAAATAATTTGTGGATGCTTAAAAGTTATTATGGGTGTATTATTTCCCCCCCACCCCACCCCACAAATTCTGGAGTGACCTAGAAATGGTTGGATTATTTTGTAAACACTTACCTTTTTAAAAAAGTAAACAATATATAAAATATTATATATTTAAAGCCCTCAAGCAATCATCTTCAAAAAGATACGTCAGGAAATGTAAACAGCCCAACATTTTAATAAAAGAAATCTACTTGGACAATTTTTTTTCTCTTTTCATAAAAGTAATAGGTAAAAAAAAAAATTTATCAGTAGAGGAGCAAGTAAACTAGTAAACAATTCTGTAAGTAGAGGAGCAAGGCAACTGTTCATACAAACACATAGGAAAGCTATTAAAAGAAAACGTGGATTCCCTGCGTGCTTTTCTATAATTCAAAATAATATAATCATGATTTGTCTTGGATTTCTTCCATTCTTTGTCAATATTTTTGGATTTACTTTTTTTTTTTTGAGATGGAGTTCCACTCTGGTTGCCCAGGATGGACTGCAGTGGTGCGATCTCGGCTCACTGCAACATCCGCCTCCTGGGTTCAGGCGATTCTCCTGCCTCAGCCTCCTGAGTTAGCTAGGAGTACAGGCACGTGCTATCATGCCCCAGCTAATTTTTTAGGAGAGACGGGGTTTCACCATGTTGGCCAGGCTGGTCTCAAACTCCTAAAGATCCGCCTGCTTCAGGGTCCCACAGTGCTGGGATTACAGGTGTGAGCCACCATGCCCAGCCTTACACGGTTTTTAAATGGCAATCTGAGGTCCAGTTGGAGCGCCAGTGAGAACTGGCAGGTACCATAGTTTGGTGTGTGTGTGTGTGTGTGTGTGTGTGTGTGTGTGCGCGCGCGCGCGCGCATGTGTGTGTCTGTGTTTCCTAATCAGCATCTCAGTTTCAATTCTGACTTGGCTTAATCATATTTGAACTTAGTTAAAAGTTAATTTTTGTTATCTTAAGAATTTGGTCTGAATTACCCAAGGGAGTTTTATGTTTTTAAGAGACTTAGCGGCCGGGCGCGGTGGCTCAAGCCTGTAATCCCAGCACTTTGGGAGGCCGAGGCGGGTGGATCACGAGGTCAAGAGATCGAGACCATCCTAGTCAACATAGTGAAACCCCGTCTCTACTAAAAATACAAAAAAAAAAATTAGCTGGGCGTGGTGGCGTGTGCCTGTAATCCCAGCTACTCAGGAGGCTGAGGCAGGAGAATTGCCTGAACCCAGGAGGCGGAGGTTGCGGTGAGCTGAGATCGCGCCATTGCACTCCAGCCTGGGTAACAAGAGTGAAACTCCGCCTCAACAAAAAAAAAAAAAAAAAAAAAAAAAGAGACTTAGCTTTGTAGAATCATTTAAAGATCCAGGTTTTTTTTCTTTTTTTTCTTTTGCCACCCTCGCCTTTGTTTTATATCTTGTTACTAAAGATTCCAGACTTTAACTTAGTTCCTTTTTATGATATTTTTTAGAATTATGTTTTCTGATCTTTTTGATACTGTTCCATGCTCAAAAAATCAAACACTTGTGTAATAGTTGGTTTTTATTGTTATGCTCCTGAATGAGGGTTTGGTGTGGGCTGATCACACCGACTAGTATTTGGGAAGGAATAAACCTGCATCCAGTACGAAGTGGCGAACAGGATTTTACAGGACAAAGGAATAAAAGCCTTGAGTCTCCAAAAAGATCTAAAAGTTATTTTTGGTAGGGCACAGAGTAGAAAGGGTTTTTAAGAGGATCCAAGGAATCCGAATTGCCTGTAGCCTTCAGTTCTGTTTTGGAGTAACTCATAAAAGATAGACTTAGTTGCCCTGGAATGTAAATTAGATAAGTGAGATAATTTCAGTTCTTTTCTAACTTGCACTGCTTTTATGTGCTAAGTCATGCTTTGACTTAAATATTAAGAACATGTCCTTGCTTAAATCAATACTCGGTTGAATCGATATAAAAATCTACGATAAGTTAAATCCAGGCAGCCAGATATGATATCCTAAGAACAAACATATATTCAGTTAGGCCATTAGATACTGATCTTTCATTTGTGAGGGCTTTAGCAAACACTGCAGAATATACAGGTTTTAAGAGATTCATACTTACAGGCATTTAATTTGTTCTTCACTGTCATTCTAATAAAGAGGTATAGCCTCTTGTTCTAGTGTGGATTTTTTTTCACAAGCAAGCACATTTTTCCCTATATGAACTTCTGCCTCAAATGAATCATTTTAAGAATTTAGGCCTGGCACAGTGACTCACACCTATAATCCCAGAGCTTTCAAAGGCTGAGGCAGTTGGATCACCTCAGTTCAGGAGTTCAAGACCAGCCTGGCCAACATGGTGAAACCCCATCTCTCCTAAAAAATTAGCTGGGGCGTGGTGGTGCGTGCCTATAGTCCCAGCCACTTGGGAGGCTGAGGTAGGATAATCGCTTGAACCTGGGAGATGGAGATTGCAGTGAGCTGAGATTGCACTATTGCACTCCAGCCTGGGTGCAGTGTTACTCTGTCTTAAGAAAAATAATTTAGATATTACTTATATTGTCACAGAACCTATTTCCTTCTCTGAAGAATTTTTTTTAAAAAAGATACTACTGGTATTGGAGATGAATATGAGAGGGTCATTTTTATAACACAGGTTAATCAGACTTTGGTTTTCATTTTGGCACATTTAATGTTGAAATGGATTTAAGCAGGGGTAAAATTGGCTTCATCTTCCTTTATTATCATAAGGTGACTAGGACATAAGTATACCAGTGTATTTTTACCTCTTAGCATCAAAATGTTACCCAAATTTTACTCTGTATTTATGAGAAATTTTTTTTACAAATCTTAAGATAATTCTTTTCACTTATTATGTGTTCTCTGAATCAACTTCTAATTTGTTTTTTTAAATTTTTTAAATTTTTATTTTTATTTTTTCAGAATTCTTTTATGACTGACATAATTTGTTTTAAAAAATGGTGGTAGTACAGCTGGGCATGGTGGCTCACACCTGTAATCCCGGCACTTTGGGAGGCCCAGGCAGGTAGATCATTTGACGCCAGGAGTTTGAGATCATCCCGACCAACATGGTGAAACCTCATTTCTACTAAAAATACAAAAATTAGCTGGGCATGGTGGTGGGCGCCTGTAGTCCCAGCTACTCATGAGGCCGAGGCAGGAGAATTGCTTGAAACCCAGGAGGCAGAGATTGCAGTGAGTGAAGATCACGCCACTGCAGTCCAGCCTGGGTGACAGAGCAAGAGTTCATCCCTCCTGCAACTCCCCAAAAATGGTGGTAGTTCATAGGATTAATAAGGACTTGGATTGGAAGAGATCTTAGATGATTTGATCCAGTCCCTTTATTTTATGGCTCATTTCTTTGGCCTTGGTGTCCTAAAAGTCACTCAACTAGTTTGTTGCAAAGCTAGAGATTAGAGCCTAAGCCAGCTGTATACTCTTTTCCTTTTATTAGTACGTGCTGTCTCTCTTGGTCTAGAAAGAAGAATGGAGAGGCTTGTTGTAGGAAGTGTTGCCCTTGGGAATCAGAAATAAGATTATTTCATTTCTAACTCATTTGTGTCTTAAAGTTAACTTCTACTTTTGAACTATATATTTACTGTAAAATTATTTGTTGGGAGTATGCTTTTGGTCTGGATTTTAAATCTATAATGTCTTCTTCTAGTTGGATTGGATGCTGCTGGCAAGACAACCATTCTGTATAAACTGAAGTTAGGGGAGATAGTCACCACCATTCCTACCATTGGTAAGAAAGTTTACAGATGACTTTATATCATGATATGTTGTAAAGTGGAATATAATACAGTCTAGTTTTGACACTGTCTTTTTGTTAAGCTTGTTGATTATCTTAGAAGTACTTTTAAAACAGGCTGGGCGGGCATATCCCCTGAGGTCGGGAATTCAAGACCAGCCTGACCAACATGGAGAAGCCCCTTCTCTACTTAAAAGAAAAAAAAAAAAATTTAGCCGGGCATGGTGGTGCATGCCTGTAATCCCAGCTACTCGGGAGGCTGAGGCAGGAGAATTGCTTGAATCTGGGAGGCTGAGGTTGCAGTGAGCTGAGATCGAGCCATTGCTCTCCAGCCTAGGCAACAAGAGTGAAACTCTTGTCTCAGAAAAACCAGTCCAGGTGTGGTGGTCATGCCTGTAATCCCAGCACTTTGGGAGGCCAAGGAGGGTGATCACTTGAGCCAAGGAGTTCAAGACCAGCCTGCGTAACATAGCGAGACCTTGTCTCTGATGTTTAGGTTTAAATTATTTTTATATATATATAAAAATAAATAATTGCTTTTAAAACACTATTCTAAAAAAATTCCACAATAAAAGGTTTTATTTTCTTAATGACGCTGCACAGCGGTCATTTTTGTTTTTCTTTGTAGGTTTTAACGTGGAAACAGTAGAATATAAGAACATTTGTTTCACAGTATGGGATGTTGGTGGTCAAGATAGAATTAGGCCTCTCTGGAAGCATTACTTCCAGAATACCCAGGTAAGGGATACTATATGTTTTTATAACTTTTCTTTGTGGGTTTCATGCTCTAAAGTTTATATCAGTGTCTAGTATTTACTTGGATGTTGGTGTTTACTATGAGTTGGCATTTATCTTATCTCCACTTCCACATTCTTCAGTGGACTCTCGCTTATGCCTTGGAAGGCTAACTTATGCAGAGTGGAAGAGTTGTATAACAGTTACAGTAAATGTTTGGAAGATGGGATGGATGATGCTGTACTTCTCAAGTATAAATTGGGTCTCTTATCCATAGTTCTTTCGTTTCCATCTTAGTTTATCAAGTAAGGTCTGTTTAAACTATCATTGTAGTTTCTGATTAAGACAATTGATAGTCCTTTGTTTAGCCCAGTTAGGTGTTTACTTTATTAAATACATTATGGTCAGTTCGCTGCATTGATTCGTAAGATATTTTTTATATTGCCATGTAGTATTTATATATAATACTGGCATGGAAGAGACCTTAGTGTTCCTGTAGAACAGGAGTTCTCAAATTTGGTGGCACTTAAGAATCACATGGGGAGCTTTAAAAATCCCAAGACCTGGATCATCCCCTAGACCATTTGAATCAGAATCTCAGGGTATATAGTCCAGGTATAGTATAGTAGTGTTTCTTAAACTTTAATATGCATATGAATAACCTGGGTATTTATTAAAAATACACATTGATTCCATAGGTCCTACGTAAGGCCTGCAATTCTGTATTTCTAGCACTTCTTGGGTCGTGCTGATACTACTGGTCTGGTATCTTACAACACAGCGCTACTTACATTTTGGGCTGGGTTATTCTTTGTTGTTGGGTATGGGGAGGGCTCTCTATGCATTGTAGGATGTGTAGTAGCATCCTTGTCCCATACCCACTAGATGCCAATAGCAGCTCCCCCCATCTGGCAGCCAAAAATCTCTCCACACCTGCAAAATATCCCCTGGGAGCAAAATTGTTCCCTGCTGAGAACCACTGTTCTTAATCTAACTAACTCTCTTATATTTGAGGAAACTGAAACTTAGAATGACTTACCCAATTATCCTCTGGGAGCAAAATTGCTCCCTGCTGAGAACCACTGTTCTTAATCTAACTAACTCTCTTATATTTGAGGAAACTGAAACTTAGAATGACTTACCCAAGACGGGAGAGTTTGTTCTTACTCTACCTTTGTTTAACTTGGTCCCAACTCTGTTATTTTTTCTGTCACCTAAGGAATTTCTTGTCAGTTTTTGTTTACTACTTAAGTTGGTAAGTTTTTTTTAAATGTGGTATCACTAACACTTTTTATGTTTAAGACTTGCAATGTCATCTTGTTACCCAACTCTTAAAACATTGCATACAAGTGGGGTATATTGCCACCAGGTGGCAGTGAATACCCTAGGTGAGTGGCTGGGAAAACCAGGTTTACATAGTATGTCATGTTAAATAGTGGTATGCTTTTTAATTTAAAAATGAGAATGTTTATGGTCATCAATATAGCTGTGACTAGAAAAGATACTTAATACAGAGGCACATACTTTAAAAAAAGCTTTATCATGGAAAATGTTAAATACAAAATTCTTGGGAAACCACTGTTTCTGATCTCAGAATTTCGGGGGTTTTGGAATATTTGCATTTTACCAGTTGAGCATCCTAAAGCCAGAAATCCAAAATCCGATATACTCCAATGAATTTTTATGCTGGTGTTCAGAAAGTTTTGGATTTTGGGGTTTTGGATTAAGGAAACTCTGTATACATATATAGTCATCTCTAATGTGCTCTACCCTCTAGTCTTTGTTTTTTTTCTGAGATGGAGTCTCACTCTGTTGCCCAGGCTGGAGTGCAGTGATGTGATCTTGGCACACTGCAGCCTCTGCCTCCTGGGTTTAAGCAATTCTCCTGCCTCAGCCTCCCAAGTAGCTGGGACTACAGGCATGTTGCCACCACACCTGGCTAATTTTATATTTTTAGTAGAGATGGGGTTTCACCATATTGGCCAGGCTGGTCTCAGTCTCCTGACCTCATGTGATCCCCCTGCCTAGGCCTCTCAGAGTGCTAGGATTACAAGTATGAGCCTCCGCACCTGACCAATATATTTTGAAAGAGTTAGATACGAAGTAAAACCTTGCTAATCCTTAATCCTAATAGTTCTTGACCCAGGTTAACCCTGGCTTTATCCCTAGATTTGTTTAGAATGCTTTAATTTACTTTGCATTCTTAATTTGAGATTAGACCCAATTCTGGCCTCTTTGGACCACCTTAGAAATAGAAGTCCGCCGGGCGCGGTGGCTCAAGCCTATAATCCTAGCCCTTCGGGAGGCCGAGGTGGGTGGATCACGAGGTCAAGAGATCGAGACCATCCTGGTCAACATAGTGAAACCCTGTCTCTACTAAAAATACAAAAAATTAGCTGGGCATGGTGGCGCGTGCCTGTAATCCCAGCTACTCAGGAGGCTGAGGCAGGAGAATTGCCTGAGCCCAGGAGGCGGAGGTTGCGGTGAGCTGAGATTGCACCATTGCACTCCAGCCTGGGTAACAAGAGCGAAACTCCGTGTCAAAAAAAAAAAGAAAGAAAAGTCCAAGTGCTATTTCCTAGGGAGTTCATGCTAGCTGGGGAAAGCTTTATGTGTTACTTGATACAATCAAAGCTAAGTTCTTAGCTTGTGTTCCGAGCATTCCTGATCAGTTCTTCTAGCTATAAAATTTAAAATAAACTAATTATAACTTTAACCATGTTTCTAACTTACACTAATAAACCATGGCACAGTGTTTAATAAATTCCTATTAGATAATTCCAATTAATTTGCCATTCTAAATAATTAAGCAAATATTTGGCTGTTAAAATAATCATACAGCAGCTGGGCTTATCTGTAGAATCCTAACTTTTCTTCACTCTTGATTCTAGGCTGTTCCAAGAAGAAAATAATTAGGGATTAATTCCTGGAATAATTCTCCTTCTCAGTAATGTTACTTTGGGACTGATAGTATTATTTATGTTTTAAAACAGAATAGAGGCTGGGTGCAGTGGCTTATGCCTGTATTCTCATCACTTTGGGAAGCTGAGGTGGGAGGATTGCTTGAGCTCAGGAGTTTGAGACCAGCCTGGGGACCCTGTCTTTACATTAAAAAAAAAAACAAAAAAACAAAAAAACAAAAACAATAAAAATGAAAGGTTAGTAATCAAGATAAAATTAGATCCCTTTTAGGGGCATTACCTCTTGTAAAGGGTACATTCCAGGACTGGGTGCTGTGGTTTATGCCTGAAACTGCAACATTTTGGGGCCGGACGCAGTGGCTCTTGGGATCAATGGATCCTCCCACCTCAGTCTCCCAAGTAGCTGGGATTACAGGCATGTACCACCACACCCAGATAATTTCTGCATTTATTTTTTGTAGAGACAGGCTTTTGCCATGTTGCCCAGGTTGGTCTCAAACTCCTGAACTCAAGTGATCTCAGGCCTGATTGCTTGACTGCCTCGGCCTCCCAAAGTGTTGGGATTACAGGCATGAGCCACCATACCTGGCCAAATTCACGATTCTTTAGGCTCCTTGATTTGTTGTTTTTCTTTCTGTTCCTACTATGTGGCTATTTTGGTACCTGTACTTATATGTGAGAGTACAGAGGGGAGAGGGGAAAATGGATACAGTTTATTCCTAGGGTAGTTGAGAAAAGTAGTTCATTGGTGAAGAATAAGATTTTTTTAGATTTGAAATAGCACTGATAAATTAAAATTACAAATAGTTCTCAAATCAGCTTTCAGCGTTACAGCCTTAATGAGACATTTTCTTTCTAATATCTAACCACTGATAACATTTTTCTGCCTACACTTATGTTTCTTATAGAGAGTGTTGTTTAACTCTTAAAATTTACTGAAACAATCTTTCCCCAGGGTCTTATTTTTGTGGTAGATAGCAATGATCGTGAAAGAATTCAGGAAGTAGCAGATGAGCTGCAGAAAATGGTAAGAATATACTTTAAATTCATCATTTTCAAGGTGTGTTTTTCTGGGTGAAACTGGTGGTGTGTTAGTACATTTTAGCTATGATGAGATTATAAAAATGATTTTTGAAGGGGCTAGAAATAAACTTAAGAAACTATGTTATCCACAGATTCTTAATAATGTACTTCAAAATCGCTTATAGAGCTTTTTAAAAAACACATGGAAGAGTAGTTACTTCAGTAAGTTGGGAGGAAGGCACAGCAGCTATTTTTAGAATGCCTCATGGGTAATCTTGATGCCTGTGTCTGGCTGAGGATATCAGATTTAGCTAAGTGCCTTATTTTACAGATATCAAATCTGTATTGCTGAAGCAGTGGTTTTTTTTTTTTTTTTGTTTTGTTTTGTTTTTTTTGAGACGGAGTTTCGCTCTTGTTACCCAGGCTGGAGTGCAATGGCACGATCTCGGCTCACCGCAACCTCCGCCTCCTGGGTTCAGGCAATTCTCCTGCCTCAACCTCCTGAGTAGCTGGGATTACAGGCACGTGCCACCATGCCCAGTTAATTTTTTGTATTTTTAGTAGAGATAGGGTTTCACTATGTTGACCAGGATGGTCTCGATCTCTCGACCTCGTGATCCACCCGCCTAGGCCTCCTGAAGTGCTGGGATTACAAGCTTGAGCCACCGTGCCCGGCCTGCTGAAGCAGTTTTGACCCTAAGAATCTTGGTTCAGATGTTTTGTTCCCAGGGTCATTGGTTCCATTTTCTCTATGTTGTGCCAATAATTACTTTAGAAATGTTTTTTATAGTAACCATTAAAAGATAAGGAATTCCTTCTGAAAGTAGAGACAGTTTGGTTCACAGTGGCATTTTGCAGCCTTGCCACATATTGAATTAATGTGATTAATGTTTTCAAGTATTCATGTTGTTATTCTGAACAGAGGAAAACTTAGGAGAATCCTTGTCATGATTTTAAACTTGAATTTTTTTTTTTTTTCTTCTCTGAGGCAGAGTCTTGCTCTGTTGCCCAGGCTGGAGGTGCAGTGGCATGTTCTTGGCTCACTGTAACCTCTGCCTCCAGGGTTCAAGCAATTCTCCTGCATCAGCCTCCCAAGTAGTTGAGATTACAGGCACCATGCCCGGCTAATTTGTTGTATTTTTTTAGTAGAGACGGGCTGACCAGGCTGTTCTTAAACTCCTGACCTCGTGATCTGCCTGCCTTGTCCTCCCAATGTGTTGGGATTATAGGTGTGAGCCACCATGCCTGGCCTGAAATGAAATCTTAATTCTCATTCATTACTCCTAAGACTACAGTGCAGTTTGTAAAACCATTGTGCCAGTATATGTGTGACTAAATCATTGTTGGATTTTTGCCTGAGTCAAATGTCACCAGCTTTCCCCTTTTTTTTTTAAAAAAAAAAGCACTTCATTGAGACATACTTGTTGACATGCTATAAATAACAACCTTTAAAATTGCAAATCAGTGGCTTTTAGTATACACAGTTGTCCAACTGTCACCACAATCTACTACTAGAAAATTTTCATCACCCCGAAAAGAAATCTCGGAACCATTAGCAGTCACTCCCCATTTCCATCCTCTCCTGCGCTACACTCCCAGCCTCTGACAGCCACTAATTAGTTGGTCTCTATACAGTCACCTATTCTGGACATTCACATAAATGAAAACATACAAAGTGTTCTTTTGTGACTGTTTTCACTTAGCATAATTTTTCAGGGTTCATCTGTATTGTATCATGCGTCAGTACAGGTTCTATTCTTGGTTCCGTTTTTGTATTTTTCATGATACTGCCAACGCCCAAATAATTGTGATGTTGTCCCACTCTTGGTCCAGCTGGCAGGAAAGAAGTCTGAAAAGTACTTCTGCTATTAAGTACCATAAGATCCTGTCATAAACATTTTATTCCCATATGTGTTTCTTGCCCTTATCAGTTCTGACAATTGGTAATCATGAAGGCTGAATGATGAGTGATTTGCTTTAATGGGGTTTAGGATGATTGACTGGAAAAACAATCTGTCTTACTTGAAGGCATATGATTGTTTGCTCTGGATTTAAAAACTGAGTGGTGTGAGTTATGAGTATCTGAACTTTATGTAGAGAAATTTGGTTAATGTTTAATAATGTATATAATGCTGAGTAAAGTATATATAGGAAGACAGTTTGTTTTCAGAAATTGGATTCTGGTTGGTAGTTTTTAATGCCTTATCTTTTTATTTCCAGCTTCTGGTAGATGAGTTGAGAGATGCAGTGCTGCTGCTTTTTGCAAACAAACAGGATTTGCCAAATGCTATGGCCATCAGCGAAATGACAGATAAACTAGGTCTTCAGTCTCTTCGTAACAGAACAGTAAGTATGTGGAGGTTAATACTAACCTCTTTTTTTTTTTTTTTGAGACGGAGTTTCGGTCTTGTTACCCAGGCTGGAGTGCAATGGCGCGATCTCGGCTCACCGCAACCTCTGCCCCCTGGGTTCAGGCAATTCTCCTGCCTCAGCCTCCTGAGTAGCTGGGATTACAGGCATGCGCCACCATGCCCAGCTAATTTTTTGTATTTTTAGTAGAGACGGGGTTTCACCATGTTGACCAGGATGGTCTTGATCTCTTGACCTCGTGATCCACCCGCCTCGGCCTCCCAAAGTGCTGGGATTACAGGCTTAATATTAACCTCTTGACTATTAAGAGTTACTAGGCCGGGCACGGTGGCTCATACCTGTAATCCCAGCACTTTGGGAGGCTGAGACAGGCAGGCCACCTGAGGTCAGGAGTTCGAGACCAGCCTGACCAACATGGAGAAACCCTGCTCTCCTAAAAATACAGAATTAGCTAGATGTGGTGGCACATGCCTGTAATCCTAGCTACTTGGGAGGCTGAGGCAGGAGAATCACTTGAACCCAGAAGGTGGAGGTTGCGGTGAGCTGAGATCATGCCATTGCATTCCTGCCTGGGCAACATGAGTGAGACTCAGTCTCAAAGATAAAAAGGATAATTGTGTAAAGTACTATGCAGTTTAAACATTTATTTATTATCTCCTTTTGACAAATAATGAACACATCATTTATTTAAAAATATGGTAATAAGCTTTAAATATCTTTGATTTTTTTGTAAAGATATAGAAAACTATTGTGGAATTGGTCTAAAGATTATTGATAGTCTTTTTTTAATCTTTTTTTTTGAAGGGGGAAGTGGAAAGAATGGAAAGGAGATTATTGATAGTCTTAATTTTAATTTTGTATCTTTTAACCCTACAGCAAACATTTTGTAATTTGGCTTTCTTATTAAGGGTCCAGTATTTTTAGCAACTGAAATTTAGCTAATATTGTTTAGTACTGTTTGTTTGCTTGTTTTAAAAGTGGAGATGGGCCAGGCGTGGTGGCTCAAGCCTGTAATCCCAGCACTTTGGGAGGCCGAGGCGGGTGGATCACAAGGTCAAGAGATCAAGACCATCCTGGTCAACATGGTGAAACCCCGTCTCTACTAAAAATACAAAAAATTAGCTGAGCATGGTGGCTCATGCCTGTAATCCCAGCTACTCAGGAGGCTGAGGCAGGAGAATTGCCTGAACCCAGGAGGCGAAGGTTGCGGTGAGCCGAGATTACGCCATTGCACTCCAGCCTGGGTAACAAGAGAGAGCAAAACTCCGTCTCAAAAAAAAAAAAGTGGAGATGGGGGTGTTGCTTTGTTGCCAGGCTGGTCTTGAGGTCCTGGACTCAAGCAATCCTCCCACTATCTCAGGCTGCCAAAGCGCTGGGACTCCAGCTATGGTGCCCAACGTTGTTTGCTTGTTATCAGCTTATGGAGGGGACCAGGTACCATGGTTCTCCTGTAATCCCAACACTTTGGAAAGCCAAGGCAGGATGATTGCTTGATGCCAGGAGTTCGAAACCAGCCCGGGCAACAAAGTGAAACCCCATCTCTACAAAAATAAAAACTAGCTGGGTGTGGTGGCATGCTCCTTTAGTCCCAGATACTTGGGAGGCGGAGGTGGGAGGACTGTTTGAACCCCGAAGTTGAACGCTGCAGTGATCTGTCATTGTACCCATTGCCCTTCAGCCTGGGTGACAGAAAAAGACTGTTTCTTTAAACGAAAAAAATTGTACTTCTCTAAAATCGCTTATCATTTGAGATCAGTGATTGAGATAAATTATCATAAACTTAGTGTCATGTACTTTTTATAGTAATTTTGCATTAACTTGTAAACAAGGCAAATACTGTGGCTGTGGTAAAAAATGAAACACAGAGAACCTATTGTCTGAGACATCTCAGGCTGATTTAAACAACTTAAACTGGGCTGGGTATGGTGGCTCACACCTGTAATCCCAGCACTTTGGGAGGCGAAGGCAGGTGGATCACTTGAGACCAGGAGTTCAAGCCTAGCCTGGCCAGCGTGGTGAAACCCTGTCTCTACTCAAAATACAGAAATTAGCTGGGTGTGGTGGTGCATGCCTATGTAATCCCCAGCTACTTGAGAGGCTGAAGACATGAGAATCTCTTGAGCCTGCCAGGCGGGGGTTGCAGTGAGCTGAAATCACACCACTCCAGCCTGGGCAACAGAGTGAGTTCTCTGTCTCAAAACAATAAATAAATAAACAACATTAACTGTAAATGATACAAGTTTTCCATACTGTGAAGCTATGAATTTGAGCCTTTTCCTAGCCTCCTAGGTTACTGAGATTTGTTATTCAAATAATCGGCAATATGGTATACTTGCAGTGGCCTCGAAACATTAAACTGGTCCAAAAAATTAATAAAACTAAACTATGCCTTAAATGTAAATTGCTTTCTAGGTTTTATTTTCTTGATATTTTTACATAGTTACTGGAGATAAGATTCATTACCATCTAAAAAACAAGAATGGGCTGGCCACTGTTTTTTAGATGGTAAAAACAATGGCTCACGCCTGTAATCCCAACACTTTGGGAGGCAGGCAGATCATGAGGTCAGGAATTTAAGCCCAGCCTGGCCACCATAGTGAAACCCTGTCTCTATTAAAAATACAAAAATTAGCCAGGCATGGTGGCGCATGCCTGTAGTCCCAGCTACTCAGGAGGCTGAGGCAGGATAATAGCTTGAATCTGGAGGCAGAGGTTGTGGTGACCCAAGACTGTGCCACTGCACTCCTGCCTGGGCAACAGAGTGAGACTCAGTCTCCAAAAAAAAAAAAAACAAAAAAAAAAACCAAGAACATTTTAGAATGCATGAGACTAAAGATAGTAGAATTATCTGAAAAGCTTGCCCCTAAAATATCAACAAACTCTGCTCTTTCAAAAATTTACCTCTTCTACTTTGGGGTAGTTTATTAGTTACTAATTTCCCCATGATTTCTCTTTTCAGATTAAGTGGTAGAACGTTTACTAAAAAGGAACTAAAAACCAGCACTGAAAAAAAGCCGAATGATTGAGGGGGCGGGGAATGTTGTTTAAATATAATAAATAGGTAGAAGTAACTTACTTATTTTATTTTGTTTTGTTTTATTTTTTTTTATTTTATTTTGTTTTATTTTATTTTATTTTTGAGATGGAGTCACACTCTCTCGCCCAGGCTGGAGTGCAGTGGCATGACCTTGGCTCACTGTAATCTCCAGAATAGGTAGAAGTAGCTTTATGTTTAAAAAATAATTTAATCTAAAAAAGTAGAGACAGTCTCACTATGTTGCCCAGGCTGATCTCGAACTCAAGTGATCCATCTCCACCTCCCAAAGTGCTGAGATTTATAGGTGTGAGCCGCCATGCCCAGCCAGAAGTAACTTTAAATATGGGAGAATTTTGTGAGAAGCAGGAGGTTGAGAAGACTCCTAATTTTGATTAAGAAAGTTGAAACACTGGTTATATATTAACTGTGTTAATCAAGTTTTTTCTTGTCTTTTCTTTACAGTGGTATGTTCAAGCCACTTGTGCAACACAAGGAACTGGTCTGTATGAAGGACTTGACTGGCTGTCAAATGAGCTTTCAAAACGTTAAATGAAACTGGATAACTAACCAAGGACATGTTTGATAAAATTGGTCTAGGCTTGTTACAACAAATTAGTTTGTATCTTGGTTATTAAACAGTATCTGGGACTGGTTTGGGCAGAACTTATTTTGTTGCCAATTATTGTTTACCAAGTATAATGTTGCTATTTAGCAATGTTACTGGTTTTAAAAAAATTCTCCTTGGGGAAAAAGTATCCTCTTTCAATTTTACTTCCCATAAGCCTAAATGCCTGGACATAGCTATTGTGAAACCCTTAAATAAATCTGTTTTGAGTGTTTTTTGAGCCCCAGACAAATAATATTTTTAAGTTATCCCCTTGCTACTTTACTGACACCTTTATCATTCCTGAGACAGTCTGCTAATTTAAAAATGTAGCATTCCATTTGTATTTATTTCTCTCCCTTGCCAAAAAAGATTTTCTAATACTGCCTGTACCATCCAGGGAAAGATCCAAAACACTATTCAGCTCTCTTGCACTGAGGAAATTTTTTCCCCCTGCATTGACTCCTGGCCTACATCAGCCAAACTTACTTTGGTGTAGTTTGGATTTGATAGCTAATTAGTTCCGTGCTGGTTGCAAATAATTGACATTTAGATGGTTTTTAATATTCAGCAGATTGTCTTCCTTTATATCATGTCTTTTTTATGTTGCATGTTGCTTTTGTTATCAGCCTGATTTTTTGCTCAGTATATGATAGTTCTGCTGATGTTTTATTATTGGGCAGGCATATCTTCATTAAGAGTTTTTGGAAGACTCGTCAAATTCAATGAATACATTTTCTTCATAACCCATTTGGAATTATTCCTAATAAAATGATAAAATACGTTAATTGTGTGTTCTTCTTGAGTCTTGAAGGTATTTGAAATGTATTTTCTCATATAGCAAACTTTGCTTGCATATTTTGTGTACTGTGAACATTAATACAGATCCCACTGGTAGTTACTAATTGTATAAAGTGGAGATCTGGGTTCTCATGTGTATAACAACATGGGGAGCACTATTAAAAATTTAAGTTTTCTAAAGTCAGATCAAGAGTGAAAAGCAGGTCTGGCACAGTGGCTCACGCCTGTTATCTTAGCACTTTGGGAGGCCGAGGCAGAAGGAGCACTTGAGACCAGGAGTTCGAGATCAGCCTTGGCAACGCAGTGAGACCCTGTCTCTACTTAAAAAGAAACAAACAAACAATGGGGGAGAGGCATGGCGTGTGGAGTAGGGCGGGGAGAGTAAAAGGTTATATAATAAAATGAACTGCCCAAAAAGCACGTATGCACGTAGTTAAGATTAATTAAGAAAAATTCAAGTGCTGCTTGTATGGCTAACATAGAGACTTAAGTGATGTTACTCTTCTACAAAAAAGTTTCACAGGCACTTTTTTCTTTTTTTAAATGGGAGTTTTGCTCTTTCGCTCAGGCTGGAGTAAAGTGATGCGATCATGGCTCACTGCAACCTCCACCCTGTGTTCAGTTGATTCTCCTGCCTCAGCCTCCCGAGTAGCTGGGATTACAGGCGTGTGCCACCACGCCCAGCTAATTTTTGTATTTTTAGTAGAGACAGGGTTTCACCATGTTAGCCAGGCTGGTCCCAAACTCTTGACCTCGGGTGATTCATCCACCTTGGCCTCCCAAAGTGCTAGGATTACAGGCATGAGCCACCATGCCAGACCACACTTTTCTTTTTAACATGATAAATTTTAGAACTTCAACAGAAAGTTGCATTTAACTCATAAAGGTATACCTCATCAACTACATCTATTAAGTTGTTAAGGGCTCAACTTGATAACTGAGTAACTTAGTTTCTGTCTGTATTCTAATGTCGCATTCTTAATGGCTTGTAAAGCTTCAGCTAAATTTATGGATTGAAAATTACTTCCAAAATCAAATGCATACTTGTAAACATATTTTTGAATTGCCAAATAAATAATAATAAATAATGGCCAGGCACAGTGGCTCACACCTATAATCCTAGTACTTTGGGAGGCCAAGGTGGGCAGATTGCCTGAGCTTAGGAGTTCAAGACCAGCCTGGGCAACATAGTGAAACCTAAAATCTACAAAAAATGAAAATTCAGCATGGCGCTGCATGCTTGTGGTCCTAGGTACTTGAGAGGCCAAGGGAAGAGAATCACTTGAACCTGGGAGGCAGAGGTTGCAGTGAGCTGAGATCGTGCTACTGCACTGAAGCCTGGGTGACAGCAAGACTCTGTTCCCTCCCCGCCCACCACCAAAAAAAGGAAATACTGGATTAACCAAAAGGAAATTAGAATAGTTGATTATTAGGGCAAAGTGTATGTTTGAAGTAGTTTGTGTTGCTTGTTAGAAATGCAGTTTTCCTAGCCAACTGGATGAAATCTCCCTTCTTCCTTCCAAAGAAGAGAGGTGTCATTTCTTGTTATGATAAAACTGAGCTATAGTATGTGTGTGTAGTCTTATAGGGTATCAACTAGGAAATATAAAAGATAAATGAGGCTGGGCGCAGTGGCTCACGCCTGTAATCCCAGCACTTTGGAGGCCGAGGTGGGCAGATCACGAGGTCAAGGCATTGAGACCATCCTGGCCAACATGGTGAAACCCCATCTCTACTAAAAAAAAATACAAAAATTAGCTGGGCGTGGTGGTGCGCGCCTATAGTCTCAGCTACTCCAGAGGCTGAGGCAGGAGATTTGCTTGAACCTGGGAGGCGGAGGTTGCAGTGAGTTGAGATCATGCTTCTGCACTCCAGCCTGGTACCTGGCGACACAACAAGACTGTCTCAAAAACAAACAAAAAAAAACCCAACCATAAATGAATAAATTCAGTGTTAGGGTTGTAGTTAAATCATTAAGTTGCCAAAGCATTTAACCCAGTTATGCAAAGGTGTTTTCATGGACTGTAAAAAAGGACTAGAGTATCCATATAATCTTACTTGTGATGTAAGGCAGCTCTTCTTGAGATGATCTCACTCTGTCACCCAGGATGGAGTGCAGTGGCAGAATCTTGGCTCACTGCAACCTTCACCTCATGGGTTCAAGTGATTCTCCCACCTCAGCCCTGAAAGTAGCTGGTACTACAGGCATGAGCCACCACACCTAGCTAATTTTTATATTTTTCTGTTTTTTTTTTACAGACGGAGGTTTCACCATGGTGGTCAGGCTGGTCTTGAACTCCTAACCTTGTGATCCGCCTGCCTCAGCCTCCCAAAGTGCTGGGATTATAGGCATGAGCCACCGTGTCTAGCCTTAATTTTTTTTTTAAATTTATTTTTGCCATGCCCCAAACCCAAATTTATATATTTTTTAAATAAAGTGTTAACTTAGCAACTTGATACTTGTTTACCCCCCAGAATTATTTTGTCTTCAGTCGTTGTAGTATTTTTTTAAGTTCCTTTTTTTTTTTTTTCCAAATAGAAGTGGTTAAATGTTCTGGGGAAAAGTATTGAGAGGTAACTCCTAGCCTTTCCCTGTTTTATGCAAATACAAAATCACTATCACTGTCCTTGCTTACTGAAGCACTCTTACGAAATAGTTTATGCTATTAAAATTGAATGCTTACTGTTCACTCAAATGTTAAACCTCGTGTTGGTCAATGAATAAGAGTTCTCTGTGACTGCCCCTGTTGTACAGAACAGTTGATTATATCCCCAGATTAGAAAGTATTTTGTCAAATAATGTCAAGAGAAACTAAAGAGAAATTGTGATTCCCTTATATGCTCACTTGGCAGCATCAGAGTTAAGAATAGTGTGATTATCTGTTCTCTGGTCTCCCTGTCCAATAAGCTTATTTTTTTTTTTGTCCATAATATTTCCCATTGTCTTTTGTATTTAACATAAGCTGCTTTTCTGTGATTTAATATCTTGATAATTTGTTAAGGGTTTCAATTTCAATGGAATTTTCCACTTAACCTTATATACCCTCCATTGAAATAAAAAAGGCATGGTGGCTCATGCCTGCAATCCCAGCACTTTGGGAGGCTGAGACAGGAGGATCCCTTGAGGCCAGGAGTTTGAGACCAACCTGGTAAATACAGTGAGACCACCATCTCTACTAAAAAAAAAATAAAAAGGAAATATGTCTTTTGTGGAGAGTATTGGTGTCTCATTCAGAAACTTGTTTACTTGAGCATACAGAATTATCTTTCATGTAGTAGTAATTACTTTCAGGTCACTTACTGGGATCAAACTTTTTTTTTTTTTTTGAGACAGGATCTCGCTCTGTTGCCCCGGCTAGAGTGCAGTGGCATGATCACAGCTCACTGAGCCTTAACCTCCCAAGCTCAAGCAATCCTCCTACCTCAGTCTCCTGTGTAGCTGGGATTATAGGCCCACGCCATCATGCCTGGCTAATTTTTGTTATTTTTTTTTTTATAGAGATGGGGTTTTGCCATGTTGCTTAGGCTGGTCTTCAACTCGAGTTCAAGCGATTCACCCACCTAGGCATCCCAAAGTGCTGAGATTACAGGTAGGAGCCAATGTGCCTGGCCTGAACTTTCTTAAATGTGAAATACCTGGTTCTTTGTCATGGATGTTTAAAAGTGACTCCTAACTTGTCATTGAAGACAAGTGCTTTTATTTTCTTTTATCTTATTCAGATGGAGTCTCACTTTGTTGCCCAGGCTGGAGTACAGTGGTGTGATCTTAGCTCACTGCAACCTCTGCCTCCGGGGTTCAAGCAATTCTCCTGCCTCAGCCTCCTGGGTAGCTGGGCTTACAGGCACACACCATGGTATTTTTAGTAGAGACAGGGTTTCACCATGTTGGCCAGGCTGGTCTTGAACTCCTGACCTCAGGTGATCCCTCTGCCTCGGCCTCCCAAAGTTTTGGGATTACAGGCGTGAGCCACTGCACCTGGCTAAGTGCTTTTCAGTGGGGAGAAGCCGGAGAGAAAACAAGTGCTTGTACCTTCTGGTAGCTTGTACTTCTAGGTGTTTCAATAATGTAAATATTGGTTACCAGCTTTGGTAGAATCAGTATGAAAACTATATTTAATAATAACAATCTGTAAGTTAATTACCTGAGGATCTAATAGGGAAAATATACTTCTACTAGCATATACATTGTGACATTGCATTCATGGGCCACTACTGGAAAGTTACTTGGCTGCTGTTGTTTTTCACTGTTACTTTTAGAGGACTATCCCTTTATCTTAAGTAAATTCTAATAACATTGTGAGAAATGAACAGCAAAAGTGCTTATCTAGACACAGGCGAAGAATAATTAAGGTAGCTGTACAGCTGGAGGCCTGCCACTACGGCTTCATGTGTCAGCGGGCAGCGGGGTTAGGTTCCTTCCTGACCTTGTCAGTTATTTCTATATTGTTCAAATGATATGTTTTCAATTTTTTTGACAGGGAGGGCAGTCTCGTTCTGTCACCCAGGCTGGAGTGCAGTGGCATAATCTCAGCTCACTGCAACCTCCATCTCCTGGGTTCAAGCAATTCTTCTGCCTCAGCCTCCCGAGTAGCTGGGACTACAGGCGCACATCACCACACCCGGCTAATTTTTGTATTTTTAGTAGAGACGGGGTTTCACCATATTGGCCAGGCTGGTCTCCAACTCCTGACCCTGTGATCCACCCACCTCGGCCTCCCAAAGTGCTGGGATTACAAGCACTGAGCCACCCTGACTGGTCAAAAAAAATTTTTTTTTTTTTTTTTTTTTTTTTTTTTTAATGGATTCTTGCCCTGTCACCCAGGCTGGAGTGCAGAGGTGCAAATCCTGGCTCACTGCAACCTCTGCCTCCTGGGTTCAAGAGATTCTCCTGCCTCAGTATCTGGAGTAGCAGTGACTACAGGAGCGCACCAGCACACCTGTCTAAGAATTTTTTTTTTGTATTTTTAGTAGAGACAAGGTTTCACCATGTTGGCTAGGCTGGTTTCAAACTCCTGAGAAGTGATCAGGCCTGCCTTGGCCTCCCAAAGTGCTGGGATTACAGGCATGAGCCACCCCGTCCAGCCACATTTTCAGTTTTATTGGGCATGTTAAGTACTTGGTGTTGGACAGCTTATCCCTGCTTTCTGGGAACTCACCAGATTTTGGTTACAAGTTTTCTTTTTTTTAGGCTGGGAACTAAAGGGATGTATGAAGCACAGACAATGATTTGCCTCTTGGATGGCCCTGAAAAGGCAAGGGATGATGGATTATTATTGTCATTATATATATATTTTAAGGAGGGGTGGCTAAACAACAAATAACACTTTTAAATGGGCAAGTATTTCAAAAGACATTTCTCCAGAGATATATAGATGGCCAATGAGCACATAAAGAGATGCTTAACATCATTAACC
Source organism: Saimiri boliviensis (assembly GCF_048565385.1). Classification (NCBI taxonomy): domain Eukaryota; kingdom Metazoa; phylum Chordata; class Mammalia; order Primates; family Cebidae; genus Saimiri; species Saimiri boliviensis. The sequence continues at coordinate 4,308,467 of NC_133456.1, forward strand.
ATCATGGAAATGCAAATCAAAACCACAATGAAATGCCACTTAACACTAGGATGCCTATAATCAAAAAAAGATAATGAAATGTTGATGAGGATGGAGGGAAGTTGGAACCCTCCTATTGCTGGTGCGAATGCAAATAATGCAACTGCTTTCCATAACAGCCTAGCAGTTCCTCAAAAGGTTATCATATGATCCAACAATTCCACTCCTTGTATATGCCCAAGAGAAACAGAAACACATATTCACTCAAAAACTTGTACACAAATGTTTACAGCAGTATTAGTAATAGAAGCCAGGAAGTGGAAGCAATCCAAATGTCTGTCATCTAATGACTGGACAGATGTGGTATGTTCATAAGATGGAACATTCATTATAAAAACTAACTCCTGATACATGCTACAACAGTAAGAACCTTAGAAACATCTTAAGTGAAAGAGGCCAGTCACAAAAGACTACATAAACCATATGATTCCATTTATATGAAATGTCCAGAATAGGCAAATTCAGACAGGTAAGTTGTTGCCAGGAGCTGGGGGAAATAGGGAGTGACTGTCAAGTGAATACGCAGCTTCTTTTAGGGACCAGTCCTTGTCAACTGTGTTGATAAGCAGTGATGAAAAGCTCTTATGGAGAATGGGATTATGTGATGTGAGCCACTGTGTGGGCCTGATTCCATTATTTATAATAGAATTATTTAAAATTCTACAGCTTGGATAGAAATATCCTTTCTTGGTTTAAGATACCCAAAACACAAAAAGAAAAATAAAAGAAAATAAAAAAAAAAAAGATACCCAAAACACTATACTTAACGCAGCCTTTCTGAGGAAGGCCACTATTTATTTCTAACTGATTTTATCTCTGGATGTACCATTTCTCCAAACTATTCCACAGGGGATATAAGGATTATATGCAATAAATTATTTTAAAAGTGTGTGTATCAAATTTTAGAATAACTGAGGGAGTACAATTAGAATGTTCATAACACAAATGATGAATGCTTGATGTAACGGATACTCAATTTATTGAAATGTACCACATAAATATATATACCTACTATGTACCCATAAAATGTTTTTAAAAATTGCTAAATATGTTCTTTCCTGGAGAAAAAACTTGTTTTAAATTTTTTTTTTTTTTTTTAAAGGGCTGTGTGTGGTGGCTCACACCTATAATCCCAGTACTTTGGGAGGCTGAAGTGGGAGAATCATTTGAGCTCAGGAGTTTAAGACCAGCCTGGGCAACATAGTGAGACATTATCTCTACAAAAAAAATTTGAAAATTAGCCAGACTTCGTGGCATGCACCTGTAGTCGCAGCTATTCAGGAGACTGAGGTAGAAGGATCGCTTAAGCCCTGGAGTTTGAGACTGCAGTGAGCTATGATCATGCCACTATACACTCTAGCCTGGGCAACAGCAAGACCCTGTCTTATTACTTAAATAAAAAAAAATTTTGTGCTGACTGGGTGGGGTAGTTTCATGTCTGTAATACCAGCACTTAGGGAGGCAAAGGTGGGTGGATTGCTTGAATTCAGAAGTTCAAGACCAGCCTGGGCAACGGGGTGAAACCTTTTTTTTTTTTTTTTTTTTTTGTCTATAAAATATACAAAAACTGGCCAGGTGTGGTGGTGTGCACCTGTAGTTCCAGCTATTTGGGGAGGCTGTGGTGGGAGGATTGCATAAGTCCAGGAGGCAGATAGAGGTTGCAGTGAACTGTGATGGCACCACTGCCTTCCAGCCTAGGTGACAAAGCCAGACCCTGTCTTAAAAAAGAAAAGTGTGTATGTTACATAGTATAAGAAAGCCGCCGGGCGCGGTGGCTCAAGCCTGTAATCCCAGCACTTTGGGAGGCCGAGGCGGGTGGATCACGAGGTCGAGAGATCGAGACCAACCTGGTCAACATGGTGAAACCCCGTCTCTACTAAAAATACAAAAAATTAGCTGGGCGTGGTGGCGCGTGCCTGTAATCCCAGCTACCCAACCAGGAGGCTGAGGCAGAATTGCCTGAACCCAGGAGGCGGAGGTTGTGGTGAGCCGAGATCGCACCATTGCACTCCAGCCTGGGTAACAAGAGCGAAACTCCATCTCAAAAAAAAAAAAAAAAAAAAAGAAAGCCAACTAAGGCCAGGCGTGGTGGCTCGTGCACTCGTGTAATCCCAGCACTTTGGGGGGCTGAGGTGAGCGAATCACCTGAGGTTGGGAGTTGGAGACCAGCCTGACCAACATGGAGAAACCACGTCTCTACTAAAAATACAAAATTAGCCGGGTATGGTGGCGCATGCCTGTAATCCCAGCTGCTTGGGAGGCTGAGGCAAGAGAATTGCTTGAACCTGGGAGGCGGAGGTTGCAGTGAGCCAGGATCAACCCATTGTACTCCAGCCAGAGCAACAAGAGTGAAACTGTCTCAAAAAAAAAAGCCAACTAAAGAAAACCTATCCAGTTCCCCTACTGAACCATCTTCAACATATAAGGAACACAAATGGTATGAAACTAGCAAAAATGCAACCTAGAAATACTTCAATACACTTAAAAAAAGGTACATTAAAAAAAAAAAAAAAGAACCAAAAAAAAGGAAGGTACATCAACAGTCAATACTTCATGATAACATCATCAAAGTGTATTACTGGGCAAAATGGTCTGTGTTGTATAAATGCCTTGACATACAATCAATACATAAATAGGACAGAAGATAGAGATGAATAATTCAGTTTTCTATGAAATTTTGCAAGGAAATTTTAAATTAGAGTCTAACACCGGCAATATGAACATGGATTTTTGGCAACCCAGAGTTTGCTAGCATAGCAGATAGCTGAAGAGATTTCGCATGTTTAAGATTATTTTACCACATATATAAAATTAAAATTTAGGCCAGGTATGGTGGCTCATGCCTGTAATCCCAGCACTTTGAGAGGCTAAAGTGGGCAGATCACCTGAGGTTAGGAGTTCAAGACGAGCCTGGCCATATGGTGAAACCCCGTTTCTACTAAAAATACAAAAATTAGCTGGGTGTGGTGGTGCACATCCATAATCCCAGCCACTAAGGAGGCTAAGGCAGGAGAATCGTTTAAGCCCAGGTGGCAGAGGTTGCAGTGAGCCAAGATCGTGCCACTGCACTCCAGCTTGGGTGACAGAGAAAAAAAAAATTAAAATTTAGCATGTCTTTTTTTTTTGAGATGGAGTTTTGCTCTTGTTACCCAGGCTGGAGTGCAATGGCGCAATCTCGGCTCACTGCAACTTCCACCTCCTGGGTTCAGGCAATTCTGCCTCAGCCTCCTGAGTAGCTGGGATTACAGGCACGCACCACCATGCCCAGCTGATTTTTTTTGTATTTTTAGTAGAGACGGGGTTTCACCATGTTGACCAGGATGGTCTTGATCTCTTGACCTCGTGATCCATCTGCCTCGGCCTCCCAAAGTGCTGGGATTACAGGCTTGAGCCACTGCGCCCGGCGTAGCATGTCTTAAATATGATTCAGTACACTGCGAAGATGGCCAATTTGCAAAATAATTTCCTGTATTTTTATAATTTTGAATGTCATATTAGCTCAATTTTTTAAAAAATTATTTTAAAATCTTATCTTGAATTTAGAGCTTTCTTTTTAAAATATATTTTTAATAAGTAGAGTTTGGTCTTTTTTTTTTTGAAAGACGGGGTTTCACCATGTTGGCCAGGCTGGTCTTGAACTCCCGACCTCAGGTGATCTGCCCGCCTTGGCCTCCAAAGTGCTTGGATTACAGGCGTGACCCACGATGCCCAGCTGGTCTTTTTTTTTAAGCAGCATAACTTGGTTATATTCAGCCACTGTCATTTCAGTTTCTCAGGAATTAGTATTTCTGATTCTTGCTATCTGCAAATGTGTACCTAAATCAAGATTTAAAAGCAGTAGGAACTAGATTGTTTCATAACATTGTGACTGTACTGAATGCAACTGGCTTATACACTTGAGAATGTTAATCTCATGTGAATCATGTGAATTTTATCTCAAGAAAAAATGATTTGGTAATATATCAGCAAATAGTACTGTATGGTTATTCTGAAGTTAGTGCTAAGAAAAAAAAATCAAGTTAATACAGCTCTAGTATTTTCAACATTTAAAAAAGTACTTTCTCATAAAGCAGGAGCACAGAACTTATATATTACCCATGTCAGTTAAAGCTGTTAAAAATTGTCCTCTCTACCCCCAACAAAATGAACTCTAGAGTGGTTTTCTGGAGACAGGGTCTTGCTCTGTCACCCAGGCTGGAGTGCAGATCACACCTTGATCACAGCTCACTGCAGGCCTGACCTCTTGGGCTCAAGTGATCCTCTCTGGCTTCCACCTCCTGAGTAGCTGGGACTACAGGCATGCACTACCATGCCTGGCTAATTTTATTTTTTGCAGAGATGGGGTCTCACAATGTTGCCAAGCCTGGTCTTGGAACTCCTCAGCTCAAGTGATCTTCCTGCCTTAGCCTCCCAAAATGTTGGGATTACAGTTGTGAGCCACTGTGCCTAGCCCTCTAGACAATGTTGCCTTCCTGTACTATATTGAGCAATTATTTTATTATTATTATTTTGAGAGTTTCGCTCATTGCCCAGGTTGGAACGCAGTGGTGATCTTGGCTCACTAACTTCCCCTTCCTAGGTTTGTGATTCTCCTGCCTCAGGTTCCCAAGCAGATGAAATTACAGGCACCTGCCACCACCCCCTGCTAATTTTTCTATGTTTAGTAGAGATGGGGTTTCACCTTGTTGACCAAGCTGGTCTTGAACTCCTGACCTCAGGTGATCCACCCACCTCGGCCTCTCAAAGTGCTGGGATTATAATAGGTGTGAGCCACTGTGCTGGTCAATTATTATGCTCAAAACCCGGAAATATTTATTTGTGTTTAGAAAATTGGTTTTCAGGCCGGGCGTGGTGGCTCATGCCTGTAATCCCAGCACTTTGGGCGGCCGAAGCGGGCGGATCACCTGAGGTCAAGAGATTGAGACCATCTTGGCCAACATGGAAAAACCCTGTCTCTACTAAAAATACAAAAAAATTAGCCAAGTGTGGCATGTGCCTATAGTCACAGCTACTAGGGAGGCTGAGACAGAATTGTTTGCACCCATGAGGCAGAGGTTGTAGTGAACCAAAATCATGCCACTGCACTCCAGCCTGGCAACAGAGCAAGACTCTGTCTCAAAAAAAAAAAAAAAAAAAAAAAAAAAATTTAGAATATTAATTCTATAGCAAGAACTTGTGATATTATAAAATGTGGTTTACCAAAGAAACTCACTAGATTTTCCATGTTTTCTTAAAATTAAATTCACTAAAAAATCCAAATGCAATTAAAAAAATGCAATCACACAGGTTGCTTTAAACAGACATTTCTGGGTGCCTACGGGCAGTGGGAGTAGACTCAAAGTTCCGGTTCCTCGGGTGAGGTGACCCTATTAAAAAATAATAAAATAAAAAATAAACAGACATTTCTGAATAACAATGCATTCCAACTCATGAGTACAAAGAAATGTGTATGCTATTTATGCATTCTTAGTGTTTGATACCTTTGCACTCCAGTCATTCCAAAATATCTGTATACTGGAGATTTGATCAGATTATATGATACTTCACAATAACATTCCATGTCCTAATAATCTGAAATGTCTGTATACAGAGTATACTGTTTAGTCAGAAAAGGATATAGAACATGGAATGTCTGTAAAGTGTTGAGTTTTTCTGACTAGAGTTTAATCTAGCTAGTTTTAATGTAGAACCTGTATTTTTTTTCATGGGCATGTTTGAATTTTTTCTTTCAAAATGTTTCTCAACTTTTCAAAGTGACACTTTGTGTTTTCTCCCAATTCACTCTAAAGGTCCTGTCAACATCTTTGTTTGAAAGGACCACGGCCGGGCGCGGTGGCTCAAGCCTGTAATCCCAGCACTTTGGGAGGCCGAGGCGGGTGGATCACGAGGTCAAGAGATCGAGACCATCCTGGTCAACATGGTGAAACCCCATCTCTACTAAAAATACAAAAAATTAGCTGGGCATGGTGGCGCGTGCCTATAATCCCAGCTACTCAGGAGGCTGAGGCAGGAGAATTGCCTGAACCCAGGAGGCGGAGGTTGCAGTGAGCCGAGATCGCACCATCGCACTCCAGCCTGGGTAACAAGAGCGAAACTCCGTCTCAAAAAAAAAAAAAAGAAAGGAGACCAAAAACACATTTTAAAAATGAAAAAAAAATATTCATGAGAGAATCAGGTTTTGGTTTTAATCTATTATTTACATATTTGTAAACTGCTGTTAAAATGCTCTCAAAAATAGTATTTAGGAAGGCACAATTTGGTAGCATCAATTTTTTATTTATACTTTTTTTCTAAACAAGATCCCAAGAAACTTCCACTTTAATTTTTCCCTTGGTCAAGTGCAGACAAAACCCTTTCATTCTCAAACTTACTAAAAGTTAGCAATACATTTGATAGTGAGCAGCATATGAAAGTACAGATGTTATCAAAAGAGGAAAATTTTTATGATACTGGGTTCAGAGATTAAAGAATTTGAAACAAGGGCTTTCATGACTGGGGAAAACCAAAGCTTTTCCTGAAGGGGGTGGGCTTTTAATACCCCAGCTATTAATTAAATGCAGAAATGAGATAACATAGTTATCCTGAACATCAAAAAAGCAACAGCTAAAGTATTATAAATAATGTATTTGACAACTTAATTAGTAAAGCTCTGTTACGACTCTAGGCTAGACACTAATCAGCGTAACCATTTGTAATTTCTAATTTTAAAAAGTTTGGTTTCACATTTAAATTTTCTTTTACTATATATATATTACATATGTACACACTGTTGTAACTCAAAACTATAATGCTTGTCTATAAAAAGAATAGTATTTTTTTATTTCAGAGATGCTTAAAAGTCCCACTACTCACCCTTTTTCCTATTTATAAAAACCAACAATTTTGAAATTACTTCCAGCATAGAAATGCTCAATGATTCATCCAAAATTTCAAGCCCATATCAGTAGGTAGTTTCTTATAATGTATTGTGCTGTATTCTCTAATATCATATGGTCAAATACCCTGTTCATTTGTGAACACTTTTCATGGGTAAGAGTAAATAAAGACAATGAGATCAAGTTGAGTATGTTGCTACTCACTTTGAATACTAAATTGTGCTTGCATCCTAAAAATTAAAACGAGCTGCAGTAAGAATTAGAATATAAATTGTGTTCATTTGTACCATACACTAAAAACTAAATTCCTAAAAATAAGAATGAAAATACTTTACTTGTTCATTGAAAAATGAAAGATGAGAAGCAATAACAATGGGTGACAAATTTCTTTTTATCTTTTGTTAAAGCTCTGAAATTGTAGTAAATCACTAAATTGAGGTAGAGGTAGACCCTAATGTTACACCTTCCATGTTTCAGGTCTCTCATCTTAGGTCTCTAATGTCACCTATAACTTAGTCTCTTACCTTCACTTACATATGTTTTCCCTCTTAGTACATAAACATGATTCAATTTGGAATGTGTTGTTACGAAAGAAAAGATCATTCAAATGGTACTTTAAAAATTCTGAAGTACTAGCTAAAAAATTTCACTTATAAAAACATGTACACAAGGGCCAGGCATGGTGGCTCACACCTGTAACCCTAGCACTTTGGGAGGCTGAGGCGGGAGGATCATGTGAGGTCAGGAGTTCAAGACCAGCCTGTCCAACGTGGTGAAACCCCATTTCCACTAAAAATACAAAAATTACCTGGACATGTTGGTGAGTGCCTGTAATCCCAGCTACTCAGAAGGTTGAGGCAGGAGAATCACTTGAACCTGGGTGGGGGGTGGGGGATGGGGGGTGGGGGGGCGGAGGTTGCAGTGAGCTGAGATCCTGCCATTGAACTCCAGCCTGGGCAACAAGAGCAAAACTCCATCTCAAAAACAAACAAAAAAAATGTACACAATAACTGAATCTTCCTTTTTTTTCTGAGAGCCTCAAATTGGAGAAAAATAATTCAATTTTCTATTTTGCTAGTCATAAATATATCTGTTTCTCCTCCAAATGTAGAGATAAAAAAGAAAGAGAAGAGTTGTGATGCAAACATTAACAGTTTCATAACAAAGACATCTGGAACGTAACTAGGAGTATTGAACATTTACCATTCCTCTTCAAAGATTACATATAAACTTTGATTCATATTAAATTTTTTTGCTAAAGTAACTACTTCCTTTTCAGACTTCAGTTCCATTAAACACACATCTATTTCCATTTTAAATCACATACAAGTGCTATGTGATCAGAGGGATGGGAAACACTAGGTAAGGCCTGGTGGGTGGTAACTTCTTCATGACTAGGTAATGGAATCACCTGTTCAACTTCTAAAGCATTTAAGTCAATGAAAATGTAATCTAGACATCCATGAAAGCCACCAACATAATTTGTATAAGCAGGTTCACCACAAGCACTTTTCAGCTTGAAGAAATGCATAAGAGACATGTTGCATCTTTCCTCCTCCCCATTGGAAGCCCAGTCTTCATGATCCTCTGGAATGCTGCCATTGATGACAAAATGATACATTCCTGTTGATGGTGTACTATTAAAGTCCCCACAAAATATAACTGGTATGCCAGGATACAGATCACATGAAACATGTCTAATGTGAGCCAAGGCTACTGCCATTTGAATGAGGCGAATATACCCACCTATGAACATAAAAAACATTAATGTAAGCATTTTTAAAAGTTGTTTAAGTTAAAAAAGAAAAAACTACACAAATTACAGTCTCTCGGTGACATTGAAAATATATATGTATAAAATAAATTTAAACAATCTTAACCACATTTAAGTCACTTGTGAGACTAAGTAAAACCTACCTTTAGGATGCCAGTAAAGATGGGTATTAGCAACACATATCCTTTTAGAAGAGTCCTTTGTAGACTGAAGAACTGAAACCTAAAATAAACAAAAAGTGGCAAGAGTTCGGCTGCCATCTGCAAATCTCCCAAATGTTTTTTTATCTAAGACTATATGATGAACTAACATTTTATTCCACCTCCTTCCCTTGATGAACTAGGACTGCAATCATGAAATCCGATTTGTTATTTAAGTTTCAGGATCTACATGAGTAGGAGTCCGTGGAACATATTTTAATAACAGTTCAATATATAAAGCTAGTATGTAAACAATACATTTTACATGACAACACTTTGGAGAAAAGTGTTTTCAAGCGTAAGTGGAGGCTCGTATCAGACAGACCTTGGTTTGAATACTCCCTTTACCGTGTATAGCAATGTGACCTGCAGAAAGGCACTTTGCTAGCCACTTTCTAGTAATCACTGACAATACCATCCACATGGACTGTTGTGTGGAGACAATTAAATGATCTTACACAGGTGCATGAAGCCCCTTAGGTGCTGAAAAAAATGGTAGCTGCTCTTCTTACCATAAACAAAATTAATTACTTAAAAATTTTAACACATGAATTACATCTATAAAATGGGAACAGGGGAATTACTGTGAAGATTCAATAAGCCTATGATTTTTTAAAAAAACAACTAGTTTATACTTATGGAGCACTTCAAAACACACCAAGCTCTTAAATTTTAAGTACTTTGGGCCGGGAGCGGTGGCTTACGCCTATAATCCCAGCACTTTGGGAGGCCGAGGCGGGTGAATCACGAGGTCAGGCGTTTGAGACTAGCCTGGCCAACACAGTGAAATCCCGTCTCTACTAAAAATACAAAAAATTAGCCGGGCGGGGTGGCGGGCGCCTGTATCCCGGCTACTTGGGAGGCTGAGGCAGGAGAATCGCTTGAACCTGGTTCAAGGTTGCGGTGAGTCGAGATCACGCCACAGCACTCCAGCCCGGGCAACAGTGTGAGACTCCGTCTCAAAAAAAAGCAAGTACTTTAAAATGTGCCAGAACAGTGCTTGGCAAGCAGTAAAAAACATTAGCTACTATAGTTCTTGCACTTAGCATGTGTCCCTCTCGCTAGATTGTAAGCACTGTAAAAGTCCTGCTTGTCTTGTTCAAGGCAACCTGCAGTGTGGCAGGCACACCAGAGGTATTCAAAAAATATCTGCTGAATCAATGAAGATTAAACTTTGCGTTGAAGATACAAGAGCAAACACACCTTTCAACAATAGCTGGATACTTTCATTGCAATTTTAACCCCCACCTAAACGCTTGCCTTTTAGGCCCCTAAAAGTGGGACAGTAATGTGAAGAGATGCGCGGAGTTACTTTACCTGAAGAACAGAAGATCTCTGGAGCACCTTCTCCCGCGCTGATGGGTACAAAACTAGTTTCTCCAGCAGTTCTTTGTGAAGTGGGTCGGACTCAAGGGCTTCGTGGAACGAAATGTCATGCTGGCTAAGAAGGCTGAACTTTGACTTTCGGTAGAAAGTGGCCAGGCCTTCGTGCTGCTTGATTCGAAACACCCCCTCTAGCCCGAAGGCCTCTAGGGCGGGTACCAAGCTGTCAGAAAACACTGCGCGGTCAACCTCCTGCAAACAGATGACATCGGCGTTGTAGCCGGTGAGTTCCTTCTGGATAAGGTTCTGGCGGTAGTCGAGCTCCAGGGCGTAGGGGGCACAGTATGGGTACAGGACAGTTCGCGAGAAATCAGTCTGCGCGTACGTATCTGCCAGGATGTTGTAAGAGACAGTGCGGATAAAAGCGTCCTCCGTCACCTTCTTCGTGTAGAGATGCCGGTGGTCAAAAGTGCAGGTGCCAGGCCCAGCCTCTACCCGACACACACTTTCCAACTCCCGGCTCGGCCCAAAGCGCTGCCCATCGCCTGGGGTGCAATGAAGCTTGAGCCTTAGCCCGATGTCGGCATTGGACGGAGTGTAGACGCGCTCCTGCACTTCAGTCTCGGTCCAAGAAGGAGAGGAGGGAGACAATGGCGAGAGGACACCGACCTCAGGCTCCGCCGCTCCGGACTCGGCTTCCTTGTACCAGCGGAAGAGGGAGCCGGCGGGATCTCCAAATTCGAGGCCGAGCTTGGGGCACACAGGGAACCCGGCCATGATGTAGCGCGGCAACTGCAGTTCGGTGAAGGCGGGCGGGTTGCGCTCCACCTTGTACTTCACGTCGCCGATCTGCAGCACCGCGCCGTCCTGCCACGCGTCCACGTTGAGCACGTCCTCAGCCACTGCCTCCTCCCGGTAGTACAGCTTCACCACGGGCTCGCAGGCCACCGCCGGCTCGGACCCCGGCCCTGAACAGGACTCACCGCCGCTCGCATTCTGCCGGCTCTTCCTGCTCTTCTTGGCGGCGGCCGCCTTCGCGTGCCCCTTTAGGGCGTTGGTAGCGATGCGGCTGAGTACTCGACCCAGAGGCTCGCTCTGGTCGCGCTGCATGTTCTTGTGACTGCCATCAGCCAAAGCGAATGACAGGCTCAGCTTAGGTTCCGAGGGTACACAGCGCACGACAGCGCGTTCCATCGCTTCCGCCGCCTTCTCGCTCTCGGCTTCAGCTCGGCTCAGCTGCTCCACCGCCGTCCGGATCCTCCGAAGCGCGGCGCGAATGCCTGGGAGCCTCCACATGAACCTGGTGGCCCAGCGGTCGACCAGCCCCGCGGCCGATCAGCGGCCTACCGTCAAGTGGAGCTGAGGAGCCGAGACCGCCGGCTTTGACTCATTCAGACCTCGCGACTTCCGGCTAGTGGAGAGAGGGAATGAAGTGTTTCCGCCTCGCACTTTCGCCAAGCGCTTGGGCACTCATGTCTCTAATTCTCTGAAGATTAATTTTTATCTACAAAATAGGTCAGAATTATAGGGAGGTGAAGAAAACATAAAGGTGTCAGAGGAAAATACTAGATTTTATGATTTTCGAAAGTGCACGCTGCGGACGGGAGGTAGCCTGAGCTCCAAGCCGGAAGTGGATGGGGCAGTGTCACGTGTTCCGCTTCGCTAGGAGACGTGGACTTCTGTCCTGGAATCTTGACTGGTGAACGAACCCTCCTGCCTGCGCTCCGGACTCGACTGCGCTAGGATGTGGAGACCTCCACCCGGACTGCGAGCTTTAATCGCGGTGTGGAATATGTTGCCCATTTCATCTCCATATCATTGCCCAGCCTAATCGCTCTTTTCGGTGGCCTGGTGCGTTCATCCCAGGCTGAGCCAGCGCCTACACACGGAGCAGAGTCTTTGTGGTATATAATAACAAACAATATACAGTAACTCCCATTTAGTGAGTGCAGACTATGCGAGAAACACTGCACACACTATCTTATTTAAGCCTCATAGTTCTTCTCAGGTCCCTTTATCCGTTGCTTTACAGATGCGAAGTCCAGAGACATTAGCTGCTCAGGGTCACACAACTATTAATTGACAGAAAGAAATAGTACTGACAAGCTACTGAAGGTTGTTTGTTATTTTTTTATTAGAGACGAGTTGTCACTTTGTCACCCAGGCTGGTGTGTAGTGGCCTGTTCATACCTCACTGCCGCCTCGAACTCCAGGGCTCCGGTGATCCTCCCACTTCAGCCTCCCAGGTACAGGGATTACGGGCAAGAGCCACCCAGCTATGTTCTGTTCATTGTTTGTTAGTAAAGAGATAGGAAGACTCTTTCTGTTTAGAGTTACTACATTTAACAAATAAAATTACAGGACTCTTGGTTAAATTCGATTTTCAGATAAGCAAGGAATAAAAATGGGGCATACTTATCTTAAATAGTTGGCCGGGCGCTCACGCCTGTAATTCCAGCACTTTGGGAGGCTGGGGTAGACAGATCACAAGATCTGGAGTTCGAGACCAGCCTGACCAACATGGTGAAACCCCATCTCTATTTAAAACACAAAAAATTAGCCAGGCGTGGTGGTGCTACCCTGTAATCCCAGCTACTCAGGAGCTGAGGGAGGACAATCGCTTGAACCTGGGAGGTGGAGGTTGCTGTGAGCCAAGATCACACCGCTGCACTCCAGCCTGGGCAAAAGAGCAAGACTCCATCTCAAAAAAAAATCTGAATTTATTTGTTTAATATAATTGTTATTTTTTAGGCAGAGTCTTGCTTTTAGCCCAGGCTGGAGTGCAGCTGTGTGATCTTGGCTCACTGCAACTTCCACTTCCAGAATTCAATCAATTCTGTGCCTCAGCCTCCCAAGCAGCTGGGACAACAGGCACACACCCCCAACGCTCAACTAATTTTTGTATTTTTAGTAGAGACGGGGTTCATCATGTTGCCCCGGCTGGTCTCAAACTCCTGGCCTCAAGCCACCTGCCTTGGCCTCCCAAAATCCTGAGATAAGTGAAAGCCACCTCCCCTGGTGTAAAATGTTGGGTACCAGCCCAACCCTGTACGTGGGTACCCTCAGTCCCGGCAGTGACAAGGGATTGAGAAAAGGAAATAAAGGCAGAGACACAAGAGTAGAAGTTACAGCATGGGTACAGGGGACCAATGCAAGCGTGGGAATCCCATTGGCCTCGAGCTTTGGGCTCCAAAAGCTTTTATTATGTGCATAATCTCATTGATCTTACAGGCATGGAAGGGGAGGATTAAGAAGAGGGTAAGATGGGGAGGGGGGAAGAGCCCTTGAGATCCTTCTAAGACATGCTAAACTAATACTCTTGAGTTTATCACCAATTGTTATCAGGGTGCGGCTGCATCAGAGGTGTAGTGGATTGGTGGGGTGTCTGACCACATCCATGCATCAAGGGGCTTTTCTCTCCCAAGCATTGAGAACATAGAGCAATTAAAATCACTCCATATTCCGAGAACCTAGGCAGAGCCTAAAGTGTTCCCTGATCTCTGCCCTGCAAGGCTTTTCTCCTCCTTGCCAGCTCCCATCAGCAAAGACCCTCCTGGATGTTGTGAGCAGAGGTTGCCTCCCTTCTCAGAGATCTTTGCATAAGCCCTCTTTACGAGGCCCTCATGCAGTCTCCATGTTGAGAAGGCATTCATGGGACCAGACCAGTATTACCTGCTCTGCAACCACCACGAGGTGTTCCCAGTGTTACTGCACCCTCCGATGGTCTTTACCTTAGGCCTCCTGTTGCCGCTTGATTTCCAATTAACTGCACCAATAATACAGTTTAGTTGCATAAACTTCAGTGTACTCTGAGCCAAGCAAGCTTATAATTATTTACCTAGAATTAACATAGGTCTCCCCCTAGCCATCTTGACCCACATAAGGCATCCTGTATATTATTGCTATTGTTTTAAAAGGTCTTGAAGAATGAATGATTTTAACTGTAGACCAGAAAGAGATCCAGCGTGATGAGTAAAGAGACCAGGGGAGAGTAATAGATAGGAAAGATATGCATCTACCAGATTGTGTAGTGCATTCTAAACCATACTATGAAGTTCTGGATTTCTTCTAAGAGGGCCATTAGAGTTGTTTTGCTTGCAATTATGGAAAAGTTTTAATTTTCATTTTCTTGAAAGGGGAAAAGCTAAAAAATATTTGGTTTTAATTGCAGGAAAAAAAGTGTTTGATACCATAATTGTCACTGGCCTCTGTGCTATATATATATATATATATATATATATATATATATATATATATATATTGAGATGGAACCTTACTCTCTCACCCAGGCTGGAGTGCAGTGGTGCAATCTCGTGCCTCAGCCTCCCTAATAGCTGAGATTACAGGTGTGCACTGGCATGCATGGTTAGTTTTTGTATTTTTAGTAGAGACGGCATTTCACCATCTACTAAATACGGTGAAATGCCGTCTCTACTAAAAATACAAAAATTAGACGGGATTTCACCACCTCTACTCAACATGGTGAAACCCTGTCTCTACTAAAAATACAAAAATAGCCAGGCGCAGTGGCAGGCACCTGTAATCCCAGCTACTCGCGGGGCTGAGACAGGAGAATCTCTTGAACCTGGGGAGTGGAGGTTGCAGTGAGCCAAGATCGTGCCCCTGCACTGCAGCCTGGGCAACAGAGAGACTCTGCCTAGAGGGGAGGGGAGAATAAGTAGCTTAAGAATTTAATTTAGACATTACATTTTGCCTGCATCAATTGGTCAGACAGATTTATGCTTCCTCTGCTAGATGTTTTAAGGTCATAAAACTGTTGCTTCCATGATACTTTTAATACTTGCTTGATTTGTGTATAAGCTAAAACCATGAGGGCTGGCTGCTGGGCTCCCCTGAAACCTTGCACACATTTTGATATGAGCTTTTGTCTTTGGTTTTTAGCCTCTGGATTCTGAAAGCTAGACAGGTGGCCATGGTGAAACCTGGAAACATATGTGTGTCTGTGTCCCCTGGCCCACCAGCTGAATGGTAGAGCAGAGACTAGTATGGCCCCATCCTCCCTGGCCCAACTCTTTATCCTTGTCATGTTGGGAGGGGTTGGAACCTCCACTGTCATCTTCACAGCTTTATCCTCTGTACTGGGCTCTACACCTGGTATGTAAATCCAGGACACAGATGGGCTCTCCCTTCATAGCTGTCCTCGATGCCACATGGATACTCAGGAACAGGATGACTGGGGTTGGCAGAAGGGCAAGGGATATTGGGAAAGGTACCTTTGTCCAATATCTTAAAGGCCTTGGTTAAGATGAGACTGGCTGATGAAGGGTTAGGTTAGTTTTGTGTTTTCTTTGCTTTATTATTATTATTAATTTTTTTTGATATGAAGTTTTGCCCTTGTTGCCCAGGCCGGAGTACAATGGTGTGATCTTGGCTCACTGCAGCCTCCACTTCCCGGGTTCAAGTGATTCTCCTGCTTCAGCCTCCCCAGTAGTTGGAATTACAGGTGCCTGCCACCACACCCAGCTAAGTTTTTATATTTTTAGTAGAGACAGGGTTTCACTATGTTGCCTAGGCTGGTCTTGAACTCCTGACCTCAGGCTATCCACACGCCTTAGCCTCCAAAAGTGCTGTGATTACAGCATGAGCCACTGTGCCGGCTACTTTTTATTTTAATTTTATGATTATTATTTTTGAGATGGAGTTTCGCTCTTGTTGCCCAGTCTGGAGTGCAATAACACAATCTTGGCTCACTGTAACCTCTGTCTCCCAGGTGCAAGTGATTCTCCTGCCTCAACCTCCCAAATACCTGGGATTACAATCATGCACCAGCATACCTGGCTAATTTTGTATTTTTAGTAGAGACAGGTTTGAGAACTCCTGACCTCAGGTGATCTGCCTGCCTTGGCCTCCCAAAGTGCTGGGATTACAGGCCTGAGCCATCGTACCTGGCCATTCTTATTTTTTTTTAAGACAGAGTCTCACTCTGTTACCCAGGCTGGAGTGCTGTGGCACCATGATAGCTTGCTGCAGCCTTGAACTCCTTGGGCTCCTATTTTAGGTACATGCCCCACCAAACTAATTATTTTGTATTTGTTGTAGAGATGGGGGATCTCACTATATTGCCCAAGCTGGTCTCAAACTCCTGGGCTGAAGTGATCCTCCTGCCTTGGCCTCCCAAAGGGCTGAGATTGGCAGTGTGAGACACTATGCCCGGTGGCTTTGTTTTTTCAAAATAAATAACTTTCTCGAATGGAAGGGACTTAATGAAAATAAATAAGTAACTTAAATGGGTAGTTTTGCTTTCCATAAGCAAATGAAATACAGTTGTTAAGAACAAGTAAATTAGGTAAGTGTGAATGGAATAAGCATCTACAAATAAACTTGTCATAGTTTCAAAAATCTTTTCAGTAATTTAAAATCATAAAGTCATGTTATATTAAATTAGGTAACAGATAATTATAAATTGTCTTGAGGTGGCTGAGCACAGTGGCTCATGCCTCTAATCCCAGCACTTTGGGAGGCTGAGATGGGAGGATGATTTGAGCCCCAAGCAACATAGTGAGACCCCATCTCTTAAAAAAAAAAAATTAAATGTTTGAGTTATTTCTAAGTTAGTGAGTGAAAATGCTGAAACATTAATTATTAAACATAAGTTTAAGTTTATATATTTGATGTCTTGGTTTATTTTTTCACTTTTTTCCACTTATTCTCAAGTTCTGTTTGTTTTTTTTTTAATTTTTGATGTCTTGCTTCATGTGATACAGACAGCTAAATATATTTGGATCCATTGATCAACAAATTGAGAAAACATATTTTTAGAAATTATTGCATGGCTCTTGTCTGCAAACACTGATATAAAACAATTCAAAATCACTGACTTCCTGGGTTTTCACTAGAAACTGGTGTTACTAAGTTAAAATTCAAATTAATATATGTAATTAAAACTACTAAAAGTAAGAATTTTGCATACAGAGTACAGTAAAAGCAACATGTTTTTAGTGAAGAAAAGTTATGAGATATGTGTGTGTATATATATATATATTTTGTTGTTGTTGTTGTTGTTGTTGTTGTTGTTGTTGTTGTTTTTGAGCTGGAGTTTCACTCTTTTTTCCCAGGCTGGAGTGCAATAGCTCGATCTCGGCTCACTGCAACCTCCACCTCCTGGGTTCAGGCAATTCTCCTGCCTCAGCCTCCTGAGTAGCTGGGACTACAGGCATGCACCACCATGCCTAGCTAATTTTTGTCTATTTAGTAGAGACAGGGTTTCACCATGTTGACTGGGATGGCCTCGATTTCTTGACCTTGTGATCCACCCGCCTTGGCCTCCCAAAGTGCTGGGATTATAGGCATGAGCCACTGCACCCAACCAAGGATATATTCTTTTGTTAAAAAATTTTTGTTTCTAACCACTGAAACAGTAACAACAACAAAAAAAAGAAAAACGTTCGGCTAACTAAAGGTTTTGTAAAGGTTGTTTTAGAATAAATATGTGGCACTTTGGGAGGCTGAGGTGGGGGGATCACCTGAGCTCAGGAGTTCAAGACCAGCCTGGCCAACATGGTGAAACCCCGTCTCTATTAAAAATACAAACAAACAAAAAAATAGCTGGGCATGATGGTATGTGCCTGGGATCCCAGCTACTCAAGAAGCTGATGTAGGAGTATCACTTGAACCCGGGAGGCAAAGGTTGCAGTGAGCCAAGATTGCACCACTGTACTCCAGTCTGGGCCACAGAGCAAGACTGTCACTCACTCACACACACATACACACACACACACACACGCACAAGCTGGGCATGGTGGCTCACACCTGTAATCCCAGCACTTTGGGAGGTCGAGGCAGGTGTATCAGGAGGTCAGGAGATTGAGAGTGCACCATCCTGGCTAACATGGTGCACTCCATCTCTACTAAAAATGCAAAAAGTTAGTCGGGCGTGATGGCACACACCTGTAGTCCCAGCTACTCGGGAGGCTGAAGCAGGAGAATTGCTTGATCCCAAGAAGCAGAGGTTGCAGTGAGCCAAGATCGAGCCATTGCACTTCAGGCTGGGTGATAGAGCAAGACTCCGTCTCAAAAAAAAAAAAAAAAGAATAAATGTATGGAAAAATGTTATACACAAAAATAAATGGATGTAAGAAGTTAGAGAAAAAAATTTAAAAACGAAGGGGGTTATAAAAAGCTTATGGAATTCTTACGTAGTCAAAGCTGACTGGATCTATTTGTTTATAAGGTTATTATTAATATTTATTCATCTTTTTTTTTTTTTTAAGAGACAGGGTCTTGGTCTGTGACTCAGGTTGGAGTATTGTTATATAGTCTTAGCTCATTTGTAATCTCAAATTTCTGGGCTTACGCATTCCTCTTGTGTCAATCTCCCAAGTGGCTAGGACTGCAGGTATGTGCCACCATGCCTGGCTAATTAAAAAACTGTTGTTTTATAGAGATGGAGTCTCGCTCGATGTGTTGCCCAGGCTGGTCTTGCACTCCTGGCCTCAAATGATCTTCCCACCTTGGCGTCCCAGAGTGTTGGGATTATAGGTGTGAACCACCATGCCTGGCCATATAGTTTTATTGAAATTTGCTTTAGTATTAGTTAATACACTGATACAAAAGTAAAATTTGATTCTCTCATTTGAACATGATTTTCTGGTAGTACCTTTTTTTTTTTTTTTTTTTTTTGAGATGGAGTTTCACTTTGTTGTTGCCCAGGCTGGAGTGCAGTGACACGGTCTTGGCTCACTGCAACTTCCACCTCCCAGGTTCAAGTGATTCTCCTCCTCAGCCTCCTGAGTAGCTGGGATTACAGGCACCAACCACCACGCCTGGCTAATTTTTGTATTTTTAGTAGAGACAGGGGTCTCACCATGTTGACCAGGCTGGTCTTGAACTCCTGACCTCATGATCCACCTGCCTCAGCCTCCCAAAATGCTGGGATTACAGGCGTGAACCACCACACCTGGCCTTCTGGTAGTATTAATAAAAGATAGTAAGCCAGTCATGGTGGCTCACGCCTGTTATCCTAGCACTTTGGGAGGCCAAGGCAGAAAAATTGCTTGAGCCCAGGAGTTCGAGAGCAGCCTAGGCAACACAGCAAAACCCTGTCTCTACCAAAAATACAAAAATTAGCTGGGCATGTTGGTTCATACCTGTAGTCCTAGCAGGCACTGCACTCTAGTCCTCAGTCTGGAGACCGAGGTGGGAGGATAGTTTAAGCCTGGGAGGCTGAAGTTGCAGTGAGCTGAGATTGCACCATTGCAATCCAGCCTGGGTGACAGAGCCAGAACTTGTCTCAAAAGATAAAAGAAAATAAAATATGGTAAAAGATTTTGTTCACTTTTTGAGTAAATTGCAAAAGAAAGATGAGAGAGAAACTGATTGTGTGCCTCATGCTGTCTAAAATATTTTAAAAAAAAAAATTTTTTTTTTGAGACTGGGTCTCGCTCTGTTGCCCAGGCTGGAGTGCAATGGTATGATCTTGGCTCACTGCAACCTTTGCCTCCTAGGTTCAAGCGATTCTGTCACCTCAGCCTCCCGAGTAGCGGGAACTACAGGTGTGTACCACCATGCCCAGCTAATTTTCATATTTTTTGGTAGAGACCGGATTTCACCATGCTGGCGAGACTGGCCTGGAATTCCTGATCTCAAGTTATCTGCCTGCCTCAGTCTCCCAAAAGGCTGGAATTACAGGCGTGACCCATTGCACCTGGCCTGATTACATTTTTTAATTAAAAAAGCCCAGGCTGGCCGGGCACGGTGGCTCACGCCTGTAATCTCAGCACTTTGGGAGGCCAGGGCAGGCAGATCACAAGGTCAAGAGATCGAGACCATCCTGGCTAACATGGTGAAACTCTGTCTCTACTAAAAATACAAAAAATTAGCCAGTCACAGTGGTGAGCACCTATAGTCCCAGCTATTCGGGAGGCTGAGGCAGGAGAATTGCTTGAAACCGGAAAATGGAAGTTGCAGTGAGCCAGGATCGTGCTACTGCACTCCAGCCTGGTGATAGAACGAAACTCTGTCTCAAAAACAAACAACAACAACAAAAAGCCCAGGCTGGAGTGCATTGGCTATTCACAGGTGCAACCATAATAGCCCACTGCCTCCTTGAACTTCTGAGCTCAAGTGATGCTCACACCTCAGCCTCCTGAGTACCTGGGATTACAGGCACAGGCCACTGGATCTGGCCCTGCTCTCTTTGTTAGATCTTTTCATTATTTGGAAAACTGAGTCTTCTCTCTATCAAAAAGCGAAGGATTTTGCTTTATAAAATCTTAAAAAAAAAAAAACTGTGGAATGCTTCACAAATGTTTGTGTCATTCTTGTTCAGGTGCCATGCTAATCTTCTCTGTATCATTTCAGCTTTAGTGTTTGTGCTGCTGAAATGAGCACTGCTTTGTAAAATTTTTCAGATTATCACTTTAGCTAAATGAATGACTGATACTTTACAGTGACCTGTAATCTTATTTTGATAAAATGTTTTAAAACTTTCCTAGTTTGTATTCATTAAAAAAAATTTTTTTGAGACAGTGTCTCACTCTGTCACCCAGGCTGGAGTGCAGTGGTGCAGTCATAGCTCACCGCAGCCTCGACCTCCTGGGCTTAAGCAATCCTCCCACCTCAGTGTCTCAAGTATCTGGGACCACAAGCACACACCACCAACGCCTGGCTAAGTTTTAAAAAATATTCTGTAGAGACAGCATCTCTCTATGTTGCCCAGGCTGTTCTCAAACTCCAGGGCTCAAGTGATCTTTCACCTTGGACTTCCAAAGTGCTGGGATTATAGGTTTGAGCCACTGAGCCTGGCCTTTTCTATTTTATTTGAGTGTTTTTATCCTTTGACATACTTGACAGCCTTCCCAAAATCAAATTTCAAATTCTAAATTATTTAGTCTTTTTGGCCTCAAACTAATCTTATGTTATCCTAGAATGGCCCTAGAAGTCTAAGAAAGACATATTATTCTTTATTTGATAAGTAAATTATACGGAAAACCTTCTTTGCATTACATTTATATGAACATATTATTAATATGTTTTTTAAAAGTATATGAGATTCCTAAAAATATGTGTCTTTGTATATGTTATCAGTCATAATTATGGCTACTATGTAAAACTTTTGTAGATTACAAAAAAAAAGCAAATTTCCTTGTCAATTTCATTATTGTTGTAAACTTTTACCAGGTCTTTCACCACAGCCATTCTAAATCTTGTTGTTCATAGTAAATTGCTTTATTCTGATGTTTCTTCTAAATGATCCTTGCAAGCAAATATAATCCTTAAGTATTGTGTCTTCAAAGCGGTTTATGAAAAGGATAAAGAGGTTTATGAAAAGCATAAAAATCTCTGTTACATACTCTGGAATACAGGCATCTGTTGATTATTCAGTTGGACTGGATAAGAACTTGAAAAACTGCAAGGTGAAAACTGGACCTAAGATGTCTAATTTATCAAGTAGAACAAAAATTAATTACATGGGACTGAACTGATGAGGACAGAAATGATTTTACTGACTTTTTTTTTTTTTTAAGAAAAAGAATAAAGAAGATGAAGAAAGAGAAAGAGGAAGAGGGAGAGAAGATGGGGGTATTGCTTTATTGCCCAGGCTAGAATGCAGTCTAAATATGGGTATGCCTATAATTGTCCTTAATAATGGAGACATAAAAGAAAATGAGGGAAGAGAATAACAAACAAGGAGCCAACCAACATTTCGTTTAAACTTCTAAGTTGATATGATGTGGTACTGATAAGAATGTATATTTTGTGTATTTAAAGTGGAGAGTTCTATAAATGTTAATTACGTTTACTTGTTCCAGATCTGAGTTCAAGTCCTGGATATCGTTGTTAATTTTCTGTCTCATTGATCTGTCTAATATTAATGTTGAAGTCTCCCGCTATTATTGTGTGGGAGTCTAAGTCTCTTTATTAGTCTTGTATGTCTAGGTATTCCTGTATTGGGTGCATATATATTTAGGATCTTTAGCTCTTCTTGTTGTTGCATTGATCCTTTTATCATTATATAATGTCCTTCTTTGCTTCTTTGGATCTTAGTTGCTTTAAAGACTATTTTATCAGAGGCAAAAATTGTAACTTCTGCTTTTTGTTTATTTATTTTAGCTCTCTGTTTGGTTGGTAAATCTTTCTCCATCCATTTTTTTGAGTCTTTGTGTATCCTTGAATATGAGATGGGTCTGGATGCAGCATACTGATGGGTTTTAGTTTTTTATTCAAATTGCCTGTCTGTCTTTGGATTGGGGGATTTAGTCAATTTAAATTTAGAATTAATAATGATATATGTGAGTTTAATACCATTTAATATTAGCTGGCTATTTTGCCCATTAGTTGATGTAAATTCTTCATTATATTGATGCTCTTTTTGGTATTTTTTAGAAAGGCTGATACTGTTTGTTCCTTTCTATGTGTAGTGGTTCCTTCAGAAGCTCTTGTAAAGCAGGCCTGGTGGTGATGAAATCTCTGAGTGCTTGCTTGTTCACAAAAAAACTTTATTTTTCCTTCACTTATGAAGCTTAGTTTGACTGGATGTGAAATTCTTGGTTGAAAGTTCTTTTCTTTAAGGATGTTGAATATTGGTCCCCACTCTATTCTGGCTTGTAGGGTTTCTGCTGAGAGATCTGCTGTAAGTCTGATAGGCTTCCCTTTGTGGGTAAACCTGACCTTTCTCTCTGGCTGCCCTTAGTATTTTCTCCTTTATTTCAACTCTGGTGAATCTGACGATTATGTGCCTTGGGGTTGCTCTTCTTGAGGTGTATCTTTGTGGTATTCTCTGTATTACCTGAAGTTGCATATTATCCTGCCTTATTAGGTTGGGAAAATTTTCCTGAATAATATCCTGAAGCATATTTTCCAGCTTGGATTCATTCTCTTCGTCACATTCAGGTACACCTATCAAGCGCAGATTAGGTCTTTTCACATAGTCCCATATTTCTTGGAGACTTTGCTCGTTCCTTTTTATCTTTTTTTCTCTAATCTTGTCTTCTAGTTTTATTTCATTGAGTTGGTCTTCGACCTCTGATATCCTTTCTTCTGCTTGATCAATTCGGCTGTTAAAACTTGTGCATACTTCACGTAGTTCTCGTATTGTGTTTTTCAGCTCCATCAATTCACTTATTTTCCTCTCAAAATTGTGTATTCTTGTTAACATTTCGTCAAACCTTTTTTCAAAGTGCTTAGTTTCTTTGGATTGTATTAGAACAAGTTCTTTTAATTCACAGAAGTTTCTTATTATCCACATTTTGAAGCCTGCTTCTGTAATTGGAACCCACTCGTTCTCCATCAAGCCTTGCTTTGTTGCTGATGAGGAACTGGGATCCCCTGCTGAGGGAGAGGCGTTCTGATCTTGGGTATTCTCACCCTTTTTTGTCTGTTTTCTTCCCTTCGTTGTAGATTTATCCATCTGTGGTCTTTATAATTACTGTCTTTGTAATTGGGTTTCTGAGTGGACGTCCAACTTATTGATTCTCAGCGCCGAAATCTGAGCAACCCACTGCGCTGACTAAATCAGCGGCGTTAAGATTGATGGTGCTTCTGTATATTCTCGCTCATAGGCGGGTGTTGAACAATGAGAACACATGGACACAGGGAGGGGAGCACTACACACTGGGGTCCGTTGGGGGGAAATGGGGGAGGGGCGGGGGGGTGGGGAGGTGGGAAGAGATAGCATGGGGAGAAATGACAGATACAGGTGAGGGGACGGAAGGCAGCAAAGCACACTGCCATGTGTGTACCTATGCAACAATCTTGCATGTTCATCACATGTACCCCAAAACCTAAAATGCAATAAAAAAAAAAAAAAAGATTGATGGTGCTTTTCTGACTCTGCACCAAGAACCGATGCTCCGAGGCGCCGGCAAAACCGCCTCACCGGTCACAAGAGTCGCGCTGGCGACCCGTGGGGCTCCTCCGCTGGGAATCTCCTGGTGCGTGAGCAACAGGAATTCATGTGAAGGTGTGGCGTCCTCTCGTTCTTTGCGCTTTCACTGGGAGCTACAATTTCACTGGGAGTTACACTGCTAGTGATCAGCCATCTTGATTTTACTGACTTTTTTTGCTTGAAAGGTTGCTGACATTTTAATTTTTTTTCTTTCAGAGTTAAGAAAACTTTTTTCTCTGCATTATCTGTAGTTTTACAGCAATTTGGTAACCATTTGGTATATTTTGTGAGTAAAATTGAAATATTTACCTTTTTCTCTACCTGGTATCTCCAGAATTAGGAAACGATTCATGAGTATTCTTATTTTATGACAATATATTTATTTGTATTAGCTCAAGAGGAATCTGTTCTTGTAAAAGAACATACTTTTGGAAACATTGGCTGTTAAAAATATGTACATTGGCAAGGTGTGGTGGCTCACTCCTATAATCCTAGCACATCTAGAGGCCAAGGCAGGAGGATTGCTTGAGGCCAGGCCAACCTGGCCAACATAGTGAGACTTTGTCTTTAAAATAAAATTATTTTTAAAAGTGAAAAAAAAAAAAAAAGATGTACATTGTATCAGTCAGGTTTCAAAGTGGGAAGCAGAACCAGTAAGAGATAATATATATCATCTATATCCATATATAGATATATGTATGTGTATATTATTATTATTATTATTATTATTATTATTATTTTTACAAAGAATTGGCTTATGCAATGGAAGGGGCTGCAAAGCAAGTCCAAGGTCTGTAGGGCAGGCTGTCAAGAAGGGAAGAACTAGAAAATTGAGAGCAGTTGTAGATCCAGCTGTTCTTTGGAGTTTGACTCAGGGCATGCCTATCTTTTTATTATTTTTTAAATTTTTTAATTTTTTAAAATAGAGATGGAGTTACACCATGTTGCCCAGGCTGGTCTCAAACTCCTAGGCTCAAGCAAGCTGCCTGGCTTGGCCTCCTAACATGCTGGGATTACATGTTTGATCCACTTTGCCAGGCCTAAATCTTTTTAAAAGGATTTCTACTGATTGAGTCAGGCTCACCCAGGCTTATCTCCTTAGACCAATGTCGGTTGACCACCAGGGACTTGAATTATATCTGTAATCTCTTCACAGCAGCCCTAGATTAGGGTTTGATTGAATGACTGGGAGGAGGTGAATATGTCATACATAAGATTGCTGCCTTCTCTTCAGTCCTTCTAGTTTAGCCTAACCAAATTGATATTCAGGCCAGATATAGTGACGCAGCCTGTAATCCCAACACTTTTAGGAAGCTGAAGCAGGAGGATTGCTTGAGCCTGGGAGTTTGAGACAAGCTTGGGCAACATAGTGAGACACTGTCCCAACAAAATATTTTTAAAAATTAGCCAGTGTCTTGGTGTGCGCCTGTAGTCCCAGCTACTCAGGAGGCTGAGGTGGTAGGATCCCTTGAGCCCAGGAGTTTGGAGATGCAGTGAGCTATTGCAGTAGTCTCAGCAATGCAAGATGTAGCAGTTTCTCAGGCCTGGCGCGGTGGCTCATGCCTGTAATCCCAGCACTTTGGGAGGCTGAGGCGGGTGGATCAAGAGGTCAGGAGTTTGAGACCAGCCTGACCAACATGGTGAAACCCTGTCTCTACTAAAAATACAAAAATTAGCTGGGCCTGGTGGCATGTGCCTGTAATCCCAGCTACTTGGGAGCCTGAGGCAGGAGAATCGCTTGAACCCAGGAGGCGGAGATTGCAGTGAGCCGACATTAGGCCACTGCACTCCAGCCTGGGTGACAGAGCGAGACTCCATCTCAAAGAAAAACAGTTTCTGGTTATCTGAGATAACAACTGGGATTCTTTGTCCTACCTCCAACACAAGTAAGTAGGGCAGACCCCAAGGTGAGTTTAGAGTGAAAGTTTAATAGTGAAAGAAGAAAACTCTCTGCCAGCAGAGAGGGGCACCTGAATGGGGTGCTCCCTGTGAGGCTGGGGTCCAGGGTTTTTATGGACTGGGAAGGGGAAGAAATGTGTTTCATGCCCCCCACTCCCCTTCCCAGGGGCCTTAGCCCAGGACTAATCAGGAGCTGAAGTGATGATTCATAGATGCTGCTTAGCTTGGCCCAGGACCTGTGGAGCTAAAGTGAAAGCTGGGCCCTGGAGCTTGGCCCGGGACCAATGAGCGGCTGAAGCGATGATTTATAGAAGCCCAATTTACAATCCAAATAAAAGAAAGTAGAGCGCCCACCGGAACCTACTGGACCGTACTGTGCCCACGCCCACAAAAGGAGAAGAAACTTTTTTTTTCCTTGGAGCCCATACAAAGGACAAAGGCATTTTTGTGCCAGGCCTTGTTCCTTTATGTGAATGAGAAGGTCGGTGCAAGTTTTTGTCTAAATGGGCTGGAGGTTTTTCTGTCTGTGCAGTCGCGGGCATGTCTCCAGGCACAACACCCTGTGCTAGTTGCCTTATCAGTGCCTGCAGCTTGAATTTTTTTTTTCCCCAGGCTGCTTTTTATGTTATGTGGGGATGAGGCACTGACCTATGGGCCGGGGTTTCTCCGGGGACCCTTCCCTTGCTATCTACCTAAGGCAAAAGCTAGCTGACTCCTTTCACAGTGATGGTGCCGCTGTACTCCAGCCTGGGTGTCAGAGCGACACCCTGCCTGTAAAAAATAAATGTTAATAAATTGACATTTTAAAAAACTGTCTAATCTGTTATAGGATTAGAGTTTAAACAAAAAAAGGTCACATATTTATACAAGTATTTTATTTTCTACAGAAAGATAGTTTGCTTTTACAAACTACCCAGAAGTTTTAACTTGTTCATTCGCTCACTTAAATGACATTTTAGAGCACCTGCTGTGAGACAGACACAAATGTTGCCTGTGCTTTCGTTAAAACGACAAAAAATTATGTAGTGACTGACAGAGTGCTCAAATATTTGTTGAATGAATATGCTATTTTTTTAAGTCTCATGAGATCTAAGAATGAATATGCTGTTAACAGACCAGCAGGATGTATTCACTTCCCTAATTTAATTTTGATACAGTATTCTTGTAGGCTATTATCGTTTAGTTGCGCAGCTTCAAACAGCAATATTTCACATCTTTCTCCCAGCGAACTCACTAAATTCACACCTTAACCTGTTTGATTTTGCCAAAGAATTGCTGCAAGTGCTGTGTCAACAAATAGCAAATCTAGAAACAAGATAAATTATATTGCTGATTAGTTACAATATTTACAGGATGTCACTAGGGGACACTTGAAAACTTGATTCTCTTGCCGAGTGTTTCCATACATCTATTTTCCAACAGATCTATATTTCCAGTCTTGCAGTTTTCCACAATTTGAAGGTCCTGATTTCCTGGTCCCCTTCCAAGGAAAGGCAGTTAAGTTAAAAACAAACAA
Organism: Saimiri boliviensis; assembly: GCF_048565385.1. Taxonomy (NCBI): domain Eukaryota; kingdom Metazoa; phylum Chordata; class Mammalia; order Primates; family Cebidae; genus Saimiri; species Saimiri boliviensis. Next base: position 4,335,939 of record NC_133456.1, read on the forward strand.
ACAAACAAACAAAAAACAAAACTCACACACTATTTACTTGAGTCACGACTTATTGTTGTGACAGGTAATCTTAGTCCTTTGCGGCGCAGCAACTGCCTCTCCAGGCAACCTTTGCCCAGCCCCACCCGCGGGGGCCTCCACAGTTTCCATAGCGACGACGTTGTTTCCACCCGCCCTTCTCCAGCTACGCGCCTGGCTTTCCAGAGCCGCTGGCTTTCCGGAGGCTTCGCCCTCGTTATCCCTTTCCTTTCACCCGAGGAGAGGCTCAGACTGTCTCTCAGCGGGAAAGTAGTGAGAGACAATCAGGTACTTGTTCTCTGCTTTTCTCTTCCTTTCCCTCTCAGGGCAGGTGTCGAGATTTGGGTGCCAACTTAAACGCTCTTTCAAGGCAGGAATCTCCAAATCCTGTAGGCATTCATGGCAAGTATAGTTGTGATCACAGTAAAATTTTTGAGCATTTACATGACCTTTTAGATTGCCATGCATTAACTGCCTATTTTTTGCTTGATCATAGCACCACTTTCTTGGAAGGCAGCAAGAGTAAAATATCCTAGTGATGTTAAAAAACATGACTGATGTTAAAATCGGCTTTTATGTGGAAGGGGATCATCCCTCAACAACTGGATTTGTTGTTGTGGTCGTGGTGGTGGTTTGCATCTAGGGAAAATTTTGAACCCAGAATGTTAGAGCTGTAGGGATATTACAAAGCATTTAATTCAACTCCTTAATTTCATGCATAAGGTAACAAGCCCTAAAGGGGAACTGACTGGCTCGTTGCTTCATAGGTGCCTCGTAGAGTTCTAACAGGAATCCCTGCCAACTTACCTCAACTGCCATTCTTTAGACTGATGCCATACTTGGCAGGAAGATCCAAAACGTGTCCAGAATTTTATTTTTGGTATTGGTATGTTAGACCTGTTATGAATATATTGAGGCTTGTTTATACAATAATGGCTTTATGGACTTTTTCTCCTCAGAGTACAGAGCATTTTAATCTTTAGGGGATCAAGATGTCAGTTCCAAACAAAGCTGCCATTACAGCAGAAAAGGAAGCTCTGAACTTGAAGTTACCCCCCATTGTCCATTTCCCAGAAAACATAGGCGCTGATACGCCAACACAAAGTAAGCTGCTAAAATACAGAAGATCCAAGGAGGAGCAGAAGAAAATCAATCAGTTAGTGTAAGTAGCATATTAGTAGATAATTCTTGCTTGGAATTCAAGTGAAATGATTGGTGTTCATATTCTCATAAAAAGTTTTAACTGTGGAGGTTGTTCATGGGTAAAATACAACTGTTTTCAAGTTAGTTAGAAAAAAATTGACAAATAATTGTAATGATAGCAAATATTATACACTGTGCACTGTTAGACATTGTTCTTACCACCTGTACTTCTCACAACAATCCTATCAGGTAGGTACTATTGTTAGCTCCATTTTTTAGATGAGTCAACTGAGGTATAGAGAAGTTAAGTAACTTGCCTAAGGTTGCACAGCTGGGATTTGCACTTGGTTGGTCTGGTTCTAAAGTTCATTAAGCACCATACTATTCCTCCTCTCAATATAACCGTACTGATTCCCGAAAGTAAAATCAAATAACTAAACCTCTACAATTTGAACAAATACTTAATAAAATATCTTGAAACTACTTATATTTGAAATTTTTTGATATGAAAGGAAACATGGTTCAGCATCCTACTCACCCCCCCATCTCCAATTTAGTGGAAATTAAAACTAATTTAGGTACCTGCTGCCTAAGGCTGTGATGAGAAGTTGGTTCAGTTCAATTAGACAGTTACTGAGAATTTCCTAAACACCTGATTCTGCTGAGTTCTAGGGATAAATAAAAATACATGGATTTCATTTACAAAATTCCAAGGCAGCACTTAAAGTATAAAATGAGAAATTTCTCTTAGGTGGATTTGTTTCCCTTTCTACATTGTCTTTCCTTTCTTGGTTGGCCTCATTTTAAAATATTTTTTGCAGCTGACAAAGTATTGTTGCCAATTTAATAATTTTAATTTTTACTAATTTTACTTTCCTTACAACTAAACATTTTTATATTAATATTTAATATAAACATATATTAATCATATAACTTCTTTAGAGTTAGTTTTTTTTTGAGACAGGGTTTCACTCTTGTTGCCCAGGCTGGAGTTTAATGGTGTGATCTCAGCTCACTGCAACCTCTGCCTCCCAGGTTCAAGCAATTCTCGTTCCTTAGCCTCCCAAGGAGCTGGGATTACAGGTACCTGCCACCACACCCAGCTAATTTTTGTATTTTTAGTAGAGACAGGGTTTCACTATGTTGATCGAGCTGGTCTTGAACTCTTGACTTCATGATCTGCCTGCCTTGGCCTCCCAAAGTGCTGGAATTACAGGCGTGAGCCACACCATGCCAGGCCCTAGATTTACATTTTTATTAGTCATCAATCATTTACTTATATTTAAATATATATTTATAGGGTATATAAACTAATGTCAGTACATGTATGATTAGAAATGCTTAAGTGTTAAAAGACTTAGATAAAAAAAAAAAAAAGGCTGGATATGGTGGTTAATGCCTGTAACCTCAGAATTTTGGGAGGCCACAGTGGCAGGATTACTTGAGTCTAGGAATTTGAGACCAGTCTGGGCAGGGTAGTAAGGCCCTCATCTCTCAAAAAAAAAAAAAAAACAAAAAAAAAACCCCAAAACACTAGCCAGGTATGGTGGGACATGCCTGTGGTCCTAACTACTTGGGAGGCAGAGGCAGGAATATTGCTTGAGCCCAGAAGGTCAAAGCTATAGTGAGCTGTGATGGTGTCATTGCACTCCCAGCAATGGGCAATGGAACGAGACCCTATCTCAAACAAGCAAATGAAAATAGTTTTAAAAGTAAAAGAGAGGCCAGACTCAGTGGCTCACACTTGTAATCCTAGCACTTTGGGATGCCAAGGTGGGCAGATCACCTGAGGTCAGGAGTTTGAGACCAGCCTGGCCAACATGTTGAAACCCCGTCTCTACTATAAATACAAAAAATTAGCTGGGTGTGGTGGCAGGTGCCTGTAATCCCAGCTACTCAGGAGGCGGAGGCGGGAGAATTGCTTGAATCTGGGAGGGGAAGGTTGCAGTGAGCGGAGATCATGCCACTGTACTCCAGCCTGGGTGACAGAGAGAGACTCCATCTCAAAAAAAGAAAAAGAAAAACTCCATCTCAAAAAAAAAGAAAAAGAAAAAGAGAGATGCCTTCCTCCTTCATTCCTAAGATTCTATTCAATGTTTCAGTAGATTTAGAGAAGTGAGTTCTCTAGGAATTATAGATTGTTCTTTTTTTTTTTTTTTTGGAGACAGGGTCTTGCTCTGTCAACCAGGCTGGAGTGTAGTGGCATGATCTCAGCTCACTGCAACCTCAACCTCCTGGACTCAAGTGATCCTCCCACCTCAGCCTCTCAAGTGGCTGGGACTACAGGCATGCACCACCACACACGGTTAATTTTTTGTATTTTTTGAAAAGACACAGTTTTGCCATATTGCCCAGTCTTGGTCTCAAATTCTTCGGCTTAAGTGATCCATCTGCCTTGACTTCCCAAAGTGCTGGGATTACAGGCATGAGCCACTGCATCGGGTCTAGATTGTTTTAACTCCATAACTTTCATTATCTTGCATTATCATGTTGAACTGCTTGGAGTTTCACGAATATACTGTATTTTTCACAGTTTAGAGATGTACTCTGCAATTTCCCTCACTGCACTATCTGCCTGAATACTTATCCTAGTTCTTCCAGGTTCAGTTTATGGGTCACCTTCTCTAGAAAGCCTTCTCCTAATCCCTTTCATGCTGCTTTAACCCTCTGTATGCATTTCTCTCACATCAGTTTATTTAGCAGATACTAAGTATCTGCTGTTACACAGACACTTGTTACTGAGGAGACCATAGAAAACACAACAGACGGTGGCTCATGCCTGTAATCCCAGCACTTTGGGAGGCCAAGGCAGGTGGATCACCTGAGGCCAGGAATTCCAGGCCAACCTGACCAACATGACAAAACCCTGTCTTTACTAAAAATCCAAAAATTAGCTGGGCAAGGTTGCTTGTGCTTGTAATCTCAGCTACTCAGGAGGCTGAGGCAGGAGAATAGCTTGAACTTGAGAGGTGAAGGTTGCAGTGAACTGAGATCACGCCACTGCACCCCAGCCTGGGTGACCGAGCAAGACTCTGTCTCAAAAAACAAAACAAACAAAAAAGCGAACACAACAAAAAGGATTGTATCTTTAAGTCATTTGTATGCTAGTGAGAGGAGACAGGTAGTAAATATGTAAAAAACAAAAAGGGTGTGTTAACCTTTTAGCTGATGATAGATGCTATGAAGAAATCAGACAATAGGACAGAGAGAAGGTATTCCCAGGAGCACCACAGGAAAGGCCTGTGGAGATAATATGTAACTAGAGATCCAGAGAATGAGAAGATGCCTGTCATCTAAGTAAACATGAGAAAAGCTCTCTAGCAAAGGGGATAGCAAGCATGAAATCTTTGAAATAATGATGCTTTCAGTACATTCTAGGAACATGATTCTAGGAATCATGAGCCTGGGGAAGGGTGGTATCAGGTGAAGATGGAGAGGGAGGTGGGAACAGATTGTGTAGGCCTTGTTGGCCATGACAGGGAATTCAGATTTTATTTTTAAGTGCAGCGGAAGCTACTGAAATGTTTCAAACAAGAAAGTGACATGAAACCTGACTTACATTTAAAAGGTATCACTCTGGCTATTAAGAATAGAGTGAGGTGGAGGGGAAGAGGGAAGAGTAGGGGGCACAAAGAGACCAGGGAGGATGCCACTACAGTAGCATAGGTGAGAATTTACAGCGGTTTGGATAAGGCTAGAGACTGTGGAGGAGGAAAATAGATTTACAGGAGATGTATTTCAGAGGCAGGATCAGTAGGATTTGCTGTTGGGTTAGCTTTGGTAGCCAGGTGGATAGTAGTGTCACTGATTGATAGGGAATTGAGGAAGTTCAGGTGATGGGGATTAAAAAGCAATAATACTCTTTATTTTTTGACCCATGTCTTGCTATCTTTTGGAGCGTAAGTGCCTGTGTGATATGTAAAGGGAAATACATTAATAGCAGTTGGATAGATAAGAGAAGTCTCGGCTGGAGATACAAAAATTTGGGAGTCGACTGGGAATGGTGTCTCATGCCTGTAATCTCAGCATTTGGAGAGGCTGAGGCAGGCAGATCATGAGGTCAGGAGTTCGAGATCAGCCTGACTAACATGGTGAAACCCCTTCCCTACTAAAAATACAAAAATTAGCCAGGAGTGGTGGTATGCCCCTGTAATCCCAGCTACTCAGGAGGCTAAGGCAGGAGAATTGCTTGAACCAGGGAGGCAGAGGTTGCAGTGAGTCGAGGTTGTGTCACTGCACCCCAGCCTGGGTGACAAAGCAACACTCCATATCAAAAAAAATTGGGGAGTCACCAGAATGTAGATGATGTTTTTTTGCATGTACGTGATTTTTAAAGCTATAGGGAATCGTTGGAATCATGCAGAGAGTGAGGGCGAGAGCTAGGCAAGAGAGAGCACAGGGGAGAGCATGAGTGAGCAAGTGAACTGAGAAAGGCAAAGGCCAATGGCAAAGCGTTACAGGTGTGGAGAAAAGTCACCCAGCAAGTAGAGTAAGTGTGACTGGTAAGGAAGGAGGAAAAGCAGAAGAGCAAGATGTTCTAAGCACAGAGTATGTTACAATACAATGTACTTTTCTTTTCTTAGTTGTCTTTCTTCTCTACCTTGGCATGCTTAAGGAGAGGGATCTCAACACAAATCACAGGGTTTGGCATGTTATGACAAATGAATGAGGGGATGAATGACTTTTTAAGGAAGAAACTTGCCTTATTGTGCTTTTTACAGATCTGTAAATAGTACAACTTTTATTTTGGTGCTTAAATTTAAAAATGCTGCCTCAAAATTACCTGAAGCATAGTGCTATATTAATACTGAGATTAGAACTGCCATGTGTTTCTTTGGGAAAAATGCATTTGGAATTATTGGTTTTATTATATTTTCCCTGGATGTGTTCGCAATGTTAGGGTCATTTAAAAGAAAAAAAAAAAAAGAGCGGGGTACAGTGGCTCACGCCTGTAATCCCAGCACTTTGGGAGGCCGAGGTGGGAGGATCACAAGGTCAGGAGTTTGAGACCAGCCTGGCCAACACAGTGAAACCCCGTGTCTACGAAAAATAAAAACAAGTAAAAACAAAAAAGAAAAAAAAGTTACTTTAGTGAGTGCTCACTTTGCTAAACTTTACCTCATACTGGATTCCACTTCATTTTTTTTTCCATCTCCTTATTAATAAGCATATTCTTTGAAAACTAAGTTTATCTTGTGTGTGTTTCTTTTAAGTATATTTGGTGTATTCTCCTTGGATTTCAAACTCATTTTTAGCTGGCCAAAGGTCTAATGCAAAAAACTTTTAGAAACCAATTTTTTTTTTTTTTTAGGCAGAGTTTCACTCTTGTTGCCCAGGCTGGAGTGCAATGGCGCGATCTCGGCTCACTGCAACCTCTGCCTCCTAGGTTCAAGCAATTCTCCTGCCTCAGCCTCCTGAGTAGCTGGGATTACAGGAACCCACACCATGCCTGGCTAATTTTTGTATTTTTAGTAGGGTATCACCATGTTGGGCAGACTGGTCTTGAACTCCAGACCTCAGGTGATCTGCCCGCCTCAGCCTCCGAAAGTGCTGGGATTACAGGTGTGAGCCACTGCGCCCAGCCTCAGAAACGAATTTTTTAAAAAAATGATAAAATTAAAGATTTTTTTTTTAAAAAACTGGAAACATATCTTTCTGGATGGCTATGGACTTTGGGATTCTCCATCCCTTGCTATCTGTACCTGTTAGACGACAGGCATGCAGACTTCCCTTTTTGAAAGGTGGAGTGATGTCTGTGGATAGAGGAAGTTCCTGGGGTGAGGTAGAGTATAAAGAGTCATGGGTAGAAGTGGGCCCCCTACTAGGGCCAGTCGCTGGGAACACTTGGCTGAGCCAGTATCGTTTTGTAGCTTTCCAGAGTCTCAAGAATGAGCCTGCCTTCTTTTTTGGCTACTACCTCACCTCTTGATTCAAGCCAGTTTCTCTTCTTTACTGCATGTGGTTTTTTACACATTTGAAATTTTCAAGTATTTATTTATTTGATTTTATTATAAAATTTTTTAGTTTAGTGATGATTATTCATTATTCGTCCCCCTCACCGCGTTCTTTTTGAGACAGGGTCTCACTCCGTGGCCCAGGCTGGAGTGTAGTGGTGTAATCACTGCTCACTACAGCCTCTGACTTCCCGGCTCAAGCAATCCTCCCACCTCAGTCTCCTTTGTAGCTGGGACTCCAGGTACAGTGCACACCACTGTGCCCAGCTAATTTATGTATTTTTTGTAGAGACAGAGTCTCATCATGTTGCCCAAGCTGGTCTTGAACTCAAGTGACCTACCTGTGTTGGCCTCCCAAAGTGCTGGGAGCCACTGTGCCCAGTCTGTTTTTAATTGTTAATATACAAATCAAAAACAGTCAGAGAGTGAAAAGGCTCACTCATATGTTCTTCCAGCTCTTTTTATTTATAGCCAGTAGGAGAAAACACACTCTAGAAATTGTTGCTATGCAAAAAGGTGGCATTTATATATAAAGAACAGGAAATCAGGCATATTTATGTTGGGATAATTAGAGTACAAGGCTGACTATGACTAGTGCCAATTAGCATACCAAAGTATAAGGCAAATTCCTTGAAAGTAGCAATCACTTAGAGCTAGACTCTTTAGGGAGACCTGATGGATGAAGGGAAGCCTGGCCAAGGTCTTGAAGATTGACAAAGAAAAGAAGGAGGAGGATATCCAGGTACATTTTCTACTTCATGTGAGAAAGTCTTAGGAGTTTTAGTTTACTACAGGCTTAGTAAGATTCAGCAGGGAAATGAGGCTGCTCAAAAAGGCTAATTCAGTCTTAGGATACTTTAATAAATGTATCATGTCTAGGCAATGGGAGAGAAAATTTTCACTCTGTAGTGGTCAAACATCACATGGAATTCTGGGGTCACACTTCAAGAAGGACTTTGAGTGTTCTTTTGGCAGCACACGCACACAAATTGGAACAATACAGAGAAGATTAGTAAGGCCCCTGTGCAAGGGTAATGTACAAATTTGTGAGGTGTTCCATATAAAATGAAAGTTAAAAGAGGGACATTGATAAACCAGAATAGCTACAGAGGTATCCTAGACTATTTTTTATTGCTATAACCGAATACCACAGACTGGATAATTTATAAAGAATAGGGGTTTAGGCTGTACATGGTGGCTCACACTTGTAATCCCAGCACTTTGAGAGGCCGAGGCAGGCAGATCACAAGGTCAGGAGTTCGAGGCCAGCCTGACCAACACAGTGAAACCCCATCTCTACTAAAAATACAAAAATTAGCTGGGTGTGATGGCAGGCACTTGTAATCCCAAGCTACTATGGAGTCTGAGACGTGAGAATCGCCTGGACCCAGGAGGCGGCGGTTGCAGTCAGCCAAGATCATGCCACTGCACACCAGCCTGGGTGACAGAACTAGACTCCATCTCAAAAAAAAAAAAAAAAAAAAAAAAAAAAGAAGGCCAGGCACACAGTGGCTTATGCCTCTAATCCCAGCACTTTGGGAGGCCAAGGAGGGCAGATCACCTGAGGTCGGGAGTTTGACCAACATGGAAAAAACCTTATTTCTACTAAAAATACAAAATTAGCTGGATGTGGTGGTGCATACCTGCAATCCCAGCTACTCAGGAGGCTGAGGCAGGAGAATTGTTTGAACCTGGGAGGCGGAGGTTGCAAAAAAAAAAAAAAAGGAAAAAAAAAGAGATTTAGGCCTGGTGCGGTGGCTCACGCCTGTAATCCCAGCACTTTGGGAGGCCGAGGCAGGCGGATCACGAGGTCAAGCGATTGAGACCATCCTGGCCAACATGATGAAACCCCGTTTCTACTGAAAATACAAAAATTAGCTGGGCATGGTGGCGTGCACCTGTGGTCCCAGGTACTCGGGAGGCTGAGGCAGGAGAATTGTTTGAACCCGGGAGGTGGAGGTTACAGTGAGCCGAGATCGTGCCACTGCACTCCAGCCTGGCACCTGGAGATGGAACAAGATTCTGTCTTGAAAACAATAAAGCAATGATGCAACAAATTGAAAAGCAGCCGAGCACGGTGGCTCATGCCTGTAATCCCAGCATTTTGGAAGGCTGAGGCAGACAGATCACTTGAGGTCAGGAATTCAAGACCAGCCTGGCCAACATGGTGAAACCTTGTCTCTACTAAAGATACAAAAATTAGCTGGGCGTGGTGGTGGGTGCCTGTAATCCCAGCTACTCAGGAGGCTGAGGCAGGATAATCACTCGAACCCAGGAGGCGGAGGTTGTGGTGAACGGAGATTGCCCCATCGCACTCCAGGCTGGGCAACAAGAGTGAACCTCCATCCCAAACAAACAAACAAACAAAAAACAATCCTAAAGTTTATATGAAACCACAAAACACCCAGAATAGCCAAAGCTATTGTAAGCAAAAACAAAACTGTAGGAATTATATTACTTGCCTTTAAATTATACTAAAGTGCTAATGGTAACCAAAATGGCATAATATTGGCATAAAAACAGACATCTAGACCAGTGAGACAGAATGAAGAACCCAGAAGTAAATCCATATATCTACAGTGAACTCATTTTCAACAAAGGTGCCAAGAACATACAATGGAGAAAGGACAATCTCTTCAGTAAATGGTGCTGGGAAAACTGGATATCCATATGCAGAATAATGAAACTAGACCCCTGTCTCTTACCATATACAAAAATCAAATCAAAATGGATTAAAGACGTAAATCTCAGACTATGAAACTACTGCAAGAAAACACTGGGCGAAACTCTCCAGAATATTGGAGTGGGTGAAGATTTCTTGAGTGATGCCCCATGAGCACAGGCAACTGAACCAAAAATGGACAAAGGGGATTCATATCAAGTTAAAGCCCTTCCTTATAGCAAAGGAAATAACAAAATGATGAGACAACCCATAGAATGGGAAAAAATATTTGCAAACTATCCATCTGACAAGGGAATAATAACCATAATATGTAAGGAGCTCAAACAACTCTGATACAGTTTGGATGTGTGACCCCACTGAAATCTTACATTGAATTGTATTCCTCAGTATTGGAGATGGGGCCTGGTGGGAAATGATTGGGTCATGGGGATGTATTTCTCATAAATGGTTTAGCACCATCCCCTTGATGCTGTCCTCATGATAATGAGTTCTCATGAGATTGGTAGCTTCAAAGTGTGCCTCCTGCCCCTGCTCTTGCTTCTGCTTTCACCATGTGACATGCTTCCTCCTCCTTCACCTTCCACCTCATGATTATATGCTTCCTGAGGCCTCCTCAGCAGCAGATGCTAAGCAGTTTCCTGTGCAGCCTGCAGAACCAGGAGCCAATTAAACCTCTTTTCTTTAAAAATTATCCAGTCTCAGGTATTTCTCTCTTTTAAAAAAAATTTCTTAGAAGCAAAGTCTTGCTGTGCTGCCCAGACTGGTTTCAAATCCCTGGGCTCAAGCAATCCTTCTCCCATGACCTTCCAAAGGGCTGGAATTATAGGCATTAGTTACCACACCTGGCCAGTCTTAGGTATTTTTTTTACATCAATGCAAGAATGGCCTAATACAAACTCTATAGGAAAAGAAAAATCTACTAGTCTGATTAAAAAATAGGCAAAAGATCTGAATAGACATTTCTCAAAAGAAGACATGCAAATGAAAAAGAGGTGGATCACCTGAAGTTAGGAGTTTGAGACCAGCCTGGCCAACATGGTGAAACCTCATCCCTACTAAAAATACAAAAATTAGCTGGGCATGGTGGTGGGCGACTGTGATCCCAGCTACTTGGAGGCTGAGGCAGGAGAATCGCTTGAACCTGGGAGGCAGAGGTTGCAGTGAGCCGAGATCACGCTACCCGCACCCCATTCTGGGTGACAGAGTGAGACTCCATCTCAAGAAAAAAAAGAAAAGAAAAAGAAAATGGCAAACAGATATAGGAAAATGTGCTCAAGATCATTGATAATCAGAGAAATGAAAGTCAAAACTACAATGAGATATCATCTCACTCTAGTTAAAATGGCTTGTATCCAAAAGATAGGCAGTAACAAATGCTGGCAAGGATGTGGAAAAAAGGGAATCCCCATACGCTGTTGGGAATAAATACAACCACTTAGATATTTCTTTATAGCAATGCAAGAATGGCCTAATACAAACTCTATAGGGAAAAAAAATCCAATAATCTGATTTTAAAAATAGGCATAAGATCTGAATAGACATTTCTCAAAAGAAGAACTGAAAATGGCACACAGGGGCGGATCACCTAGGGTCAGGAGTTAGAGACCAGCCTGGCCAACATGGTGAAACCCGGTCCCTACTAAAAATACAAAAATTAGCCGGGCATGGTGATATCTCATTGTAGTTTTGATTTGCATTTCTCTGATGATGAATGTTGTTGAGCACCTTTTCATATACCTGTTTGCCATACGTGCCAAACAGTTTGGAGGTTTCTCAGGAAATGAAAAATAGAGCTCCCATATGATTCAGTAATCCCACTCCCAGGTATATACCCAAAAGAAAGGAAATCCGTATTCAGAGAGGTATCGGCCCTCCCATGTTTACTGCAGTAATAGTCAAGATTTGGAAGCAACCTGAGTATCTATAAACAGATGATTGGGCTGTGCTGAGACCAGCTCAGTCGTGGAGATCCCAACTCAGGTAGTACTAAAGGAAGGAAGAAACAGACACAAAGATAGCAAAAGAGGGAATCAGAGTGGGACATCAGGGGGCTCACAGCATTCCCAGCTGAAAGGCCCGGAGCAGACTCTGACCCACTTATTTATTTTTTGTGAACAAGTGATTATTTTTGATGAGCAGGTGTTCTATGTTTTTTCATGGAATAAAGATTAACTAGGCAGGCGGCTAGTGCCTGTTCACTACTAATTAAGAATAAACTAGAAAACATTCTTGGAGGGAGCTATGGGGGCAGAGTCATGTATCCTGTGTTTTAAGAACTGGTTTCACGGATGCATGATTGGTACATATTGTTTACTATTCTATAACGCCCTGAGCAGTTTTCTGCCTGGGGCGATTTGGTGTTCCTTGCCATTGTTTCTCAGTAAACAAGGTATCATTCATCACACACATCAAGATTTGTTCTCATCAGGCTGTTCTGTCTATGGAGTAGCCATTCTTTTATTTCTTTACTTCTCGAATAAACTTGCTTTAAGAAAAGAAAACAAAACAAAAACCAAAAACCCAGATGAATGGATAAAGAAAATGTGGTACATAAACATAATGGAGTACCATTCAGCCATAAAAAAGAATGAGGACCTATCATTTGCAACAACATGGATTGTTGGGTACCAGTCCCAGCCCCATACATGGGTGCCCTGAGGCCCGGCGGTGACAAGGGATTGAGAAAAGGAAATAAAGACAGAGACACAAGAGTAGAAGTTACAGCATGGGTCCAGGGGACCAACACAAGCATGGGAACCGAGTTGGCCCCAAGCTCTGGGTTCCAAACACTTTTTTCTTTTCTTTTTTTTTTCGGAGTTTCGCTCTTGTTGCCCAGGCTGGAATGCAATGGCTCGATCTCGGCTCACTGCAACCTCCGCCTCCTGGATTCAGGCAATTCTCCTGTCTCAGCCTCGTGAGTAGCTGGGATTACAGGCACGCGCCACCACGCCCAGCTAGTTTTTTGTATTTTTAGTAGAGACGGGGGTTTCACCATGTTGACCAGGATGGTCTCGATCTCTCGACCTCGTGATCCACCCACCTCGGCCTCCCAAAGTGCTGGGATTACAGGCTTGAGCCACTGCGCGGGCCTCCAAACACTTTTATTATGTGCATAATCTCATTGATCTTACGGGTGTGGAAGGGGAAGATGGAGGAGCCGGTAAGTTGGGGGGAGGGGGAAGAGCACTTGAGATCCTTCTAAGACATGCTAAACTAGTACTCTGAGCATTTAACAGCACTTGAGATCCTTCTAAGACATGCTAAACTAGTACTCTGAGTTTACCACCAATTGTTATCGGGGTGCGGCTGCATCAGAAGTATAGGGGATGAGGAGCCACCGGGTTTGACCACACCCAATACATCAAGGGGCTTTTAGTTAAAATTACTCCAGTATATTCTGAAAACCTAGACAGAGCCTGAGGCATTCCCTGATTTCTGCCCTGCAAGGCTTTTCTCCTCCTTGCCAGCTCCCATCTGCAAAGACCCTGCCAGATCTTGTGAGCAGAGGTCACCTCCCTTCTCAGAGATCTTTGCATAAGCCCTCTTCCCCCACCCACCCCATAAACCGTCTTTACGAGGCCCTCATGCAGTCTCCATGTTGAGAAGGCATTTGTGGGACCAGACCAGTATTCCCTGCTCTGCAACCACCACGAGGTGTTCCTGGTGTTAACTGCACTCTTCGATGGTCTTTACCTTAGGCTTCCTGTTGCCTAAGGATTGCTGGATTTCTAATTAACTGCACCAATAATATAGTTTAGTTCAGTGTATAAACTTGAGTGTACTCTGAGCCAAGCAAGCTTATAATTATTTAGCTAGAATTAAGCATAGGTCTTCCCCTGGCCATCTTGACCCACAGTGGATGGTCATTATGTTAAGTGAAATAAGCCAGGCACAGAAAGGAAAACATTGCATGCTTTCACTTATCTGTGGGCACTAAAAATTAAACTCATTCACTTATCTGTGGGTGCTAAAAATTAAACTGTTTGAATTCATGGAGATAGTAGAAGGATGGTTACCAGAGGCTGTGAAAGGGTAGTGGGGAAGATTTGGGGGGGGAGAAATTGGGTTGGTTAATGGGTACAAAAAAACAAAAGAATAAGTAGGACATGAGTAGTATTTGCTAGCACGACATGGTGACTATAATATAAATAATTTAATTGTACATTTAAAAATAACAAAGGCCGGGCATGGTGGCTCACACCTGTAATCCAAGCCCTTTGGAGGCCAAGGCGGGCAGATCACCTGAGGTCCGGAGTTCAAGACCAGCCTGACCAACATGGTGAAACCCGGTCTTAAAAAAAAAATAACTAAAAGAGTATAATTGAACTGTTTGAACCACAAAGGATAAATGCTCGAGGTGATGGATACCCTATCTACCTTGATATGATCATTATGCATAACATGCCTATATCAAAATATCTCATGTAACCCAGAAATATATACACCTACTATGTACCTACAAAAATTAAAAAAATAAAGTGATGACTGCCACCTGTCTTCCAACACCCTCACCCATTTCACAGTACTCTCATGGTACTCTCAGGCTGTGCCCCTGGAGTACCATGGGTACAGCTTGATATTGCTGAGAGAATTCATCTCTATCAGGTAAGGTACTAAACTAGACATGCAAGATCATTTCCAAATACGCTATTCTGATCATTCATTCAACAGATTCTTACTGAGCTGCTATACCTTGATAGATACTATTTAAGTGGTGTGGGGAGAGCAGTGAGCAAAATAGGCATGATCCTTGTCTGTATGCTGTTTACAGGTCTGTGGTTTTATGGCTCCAGTGGACACCCTTTTCTTCAGATTTTTTTTTGGTTCTTCTCTTACCTAGCTGATGGTTATCTCCTTTGCTCATCCAATTGTTATTTGTCCTCATTCCTGTCATACCTGACACTCTCCAAGCTTTTCTGAATTCTCTTTTCTTTACCTTGTATGCTTTTTCCTTTGGCCATCTCTTCTAGTATATCTGGCCTTATAGACTGTTAGATTTGTCTTCCTATATACGTTTCCATCCTCAAAACCTCGAGAGTTCCTATTGTCTATTGGATTGCTTACTTCCTATTGTCTATTGGATTAAAGAGTTTGTTTTTGAGACCTTTAGCTGGATGTTTCAACGCGCTTCTCCAGACTTATCTCTACTTGACACTGTCAGCTTTGGGTGGATTGAACGGCCCCTGCTTCCTTGTTTCCCCTTTGATCCTTTCCTTGCCTTCCTGTTTCTTGAGGTCTTTGTTTTTTTAGATCCCAGGAAAACTATGTCTTCATCTGAAATCCTCTTTCATTTAAAGCTCATTGCTAGTGCTAATGTGTATGTGGCCTTCACAGATGGAAGTGAACTCGTCCCCCCTCGGAACCACAGGGTACCTATATGGCATTCCGTTTTTTTCTTCTCACCTAATCAGTTCATGAGTCCTTGAGATTTGTTGTTATATTTTAATAGGATCTAGTGTTGTGATTTGCATAATGTAGGCATTCAATAAATATTTGCTGACAGATTAATGGATTATACAATAGGATTATACAACTTAATTTAAGGAGAAAAATATATCTTATGGATGCAAAAGATCTATAAACAGTTTTGAAGGTGAACTATTTATTTATTTATTTTTGCTAGAGACAGAGTTTTGCGCTGTCGCCCAGGCTGGAGTGCAGTGGCCCGATCTCGGCTTACTACAACCTCTGCCTCCTGGGTTCAAGCAATTCTCCTGCCTCAGCATCCCGAGTAGCTGGGACTACAGGTGCATGCCACCACGTATGGCTAATTTCTTTTGTATTTTAGTAGAGACGAGGTTTCAACATGTTTCCCAGGCTTGTCTCTAACTCCTGAGCTCAGGCAGTCTGCCCATCTTGGCCTCCCAAAGTGCTAGGATTACAGGCCTGAGCCACCGTGCCTGGCCAAAGGTAAACTGTTTCTTGAGCATCTACTATGTGCCAGGTACTGTTCTAGGCACTGAAGATAGCCACAATGAATAAAACAGTCTACAAAATATACTATATCAAATGATGGTAAGTGCTTTGAAGCAAGATAAGTGAGGATAAAATAGATGGATGTGAAGGAGGTGCTACTTATTAATATAGGGGATGGGGAGAGGCTTCTTTGATGGACTGACAGACATTTGAACAGAGATGATACATATAAGGGCCCACTATGCATTGGGATTCATTTTTAAATGATCAGTAAGTTAAACTTGAAAAAATCTGGGCCAGGCGCGGTGGCTCAAGCCCGTAATCCCAGCACTTTGGGAGGCCGAGGCGGGTGGATCATGAGATCAAGAGATCGAGACCATCCTGGTCAACATGGTGAAACCCCATCTCTACTAAAAATACAAAAAATTAGCTGGGCATGGTGGCACGTGCCTGTAATCCCAGCTACTCAGGAGGCTGAGGCAGGAGAATTGCCTGAACCCAGGAGGCGGAGGTTGCTGTGAGCCGAGATCGCCCCATTGCACTCCAGCCTGGGTAACAAGAGCGAAACTCCGTCTCAAAAAAAAAAAAAAAAAAGAAAAAATCTGATTTTTATTCTCACTCTGTTATATATATATATGAATTATTTAAAAATTAAGATCTCATTGATAATATCTATTGGGATTTGTTTCTTATAAAAAATTCAGTAAGATAACTCAATTATCTCTTAGTATAGTTAGAAGAATGCTCAAATTGTAATGTTTTAGTAACTTATGCTAATGTTATCAAGAGAGTCATATTTCTAACTATAAATTTCAGAATTGATGGAGCCAAAAGAAATTTAGACAGAACACTGGATAAAAGAACACCCGTATTACCACCCCCTGATTATCCTCAAACTGTAAGTCTTTGTTTCCTCTTTAAAATGTTTATCCTTCTATCATTTTAATTTGTAGTTAAGACAATCTCAATATAACTAATGTTTTTAAAAGGAATCATAGATATATTTTAAACTATATATTTAATTTTTAAACAATTGAAATTAATTTTAAAATGTTCTCCTTGATTTAATTATATCTTGTTTATTTTTTTTGACAGATGAACAGTGAAATGAAAAAAAAAGGAGTGAGTTCAAGTTTTTATATTTCTTGTTTTGAAAATGTTCAAAGAAATTATTGCAAAGTAGTTTCTTCTAATACCACCTGCTAAGTCCCATTCTAGAAAAGAGATAAATTTAGAAACGGAGATTTTTATTTTCTTTTCCCAAGGGAACAAACATGTCATGAACAACAATATGGCAATATGGACTTTTTTGTTTTAGGCAGGGTTTTGCTCTGTCACCCAGGCTGGAGTGCAGTGGTGTGATCTCTGCTCACCGCAACCTTCATTTCCCGGTATCAAGTGATTCTCCTGCCTCAGTTTCCCCGAGTAACTGGGATTACAGGTACCCACTAATTTTTGGTATTTTTAGTAAAGACGGGGTTTCACCATGTTGGCCAGGCTGGTCTTGAACTCCTGACCTCAGGTGATCGCCTGCCATGGCCTCCCAAAGTGCTGGGATTGCAGGCGTGAGACACTGCACTGGGGTGCCCGGCCTCACTTGTCTTTTTAAACTCTAGGGCTGAGTGCAGTGGCTCACACATGTAATCCCAACACTTTGGGAGGATGAGGTGGGTGAATCACCTGAGGTCAGGAATTCAAGACCAGCTTGGCCAACATGGTGAAACCCCGTCTCTACTAAAAATACCCCAAAAATAGCTGGATGTAGTATCGGGTGTCTGTAATCCTATGTAGTAGCGGGCATCTGTAGTTCTAGCTACTCAGGAGGCTGAGGCAGGAGAATCACTTGAACCTTTGAGGCAGAGGTTGTGGTGAGCTGAGATCATGCCATTGCACTCCAGCCTGGGCAACAAAAGTGAAACTTCATCTCAAAATAAAACAAAACACTTTGGTCAGTGGAACAGAATAGATGACACAGAAATAATAGACCCAACACTAGTATAGCCAACTGATTTTTATTATTACTATTATTATTTTAGAGATGGAGGTCTCTCTTTGCTGCTCAGGTTCATCTTGAGTTCCTGGGCTCAAGTGATCCTCCTGCCCCAGCCTCCTGAGTAGCTGGGATTACAAGAGTAGCTGGGTTTACAAGAGCATGCCACCATGACCCTGATTTTTGACTAAGTTGCAAAAATCATTCAGTGAAGGAAGAATAGTCTTTTCAAGGAATGGGGGGAACCAAATTGGGTATCATAAAATAAAAAAATAAAAAAATAAACTCAGCCTAAACCTCCCACCTTGTACAAAAATTAACTAAAAATTGATCATAGGTGTAAATGTAAAATGTAAAACTACTTTAAAAAATTAGAAAAAGACATAGGAGAAACAAACCATAAAACTTTTAGAAAAACCCAGCCTAGACAAAGAGTTCTTAGGTGTGTTCTCAAAAGCAAAATCCAGGTGCCTGGATTTTTAATCCAGAGAAAAATTTAAAACTGAATAAATTACATTTCATCAAAATTAAAAACGATTGCTCAGTGAAAGACCCTGTTAAGAGGATGAAAAAACAAGCTGCACACTGGGAGAAAATATTCACAAGTTGCCTATCCGACAAAGGAATTGTGTCTAGGATATATAAAGAACTCTTAAAACTCAACAGTATAAAAACAAAAAAATCTGATTAGAAAATGGGTAAAAATGGCCAGGCGCAGTGGCTCATGCCTGTAATCCCAGCATTCTGGGAGGCCAAGGCAGGCAGATCACCTGAGATCAGGAGTTTGCAACCAGCCTGGCCAACATGGTGAAACCTCCTCGCTACTAAAAATACAAAATTAGCTGGGTGTAATCCCAGCTACTTGGGAGGCTGAGGCAGGAGAATCACTTAAACCCAGGAGGCAGATGTTGCATTGAGCCAAGATCATGCCACTGCACTCCAGCCTGGGTGACAGACAAAGACTCTGTCTCTAATAATAATAATAATAATAATAATAATAATAATAATAATAAAATGTACAAAGGCTTGGTTTAGCATTTTGTAGTTTTACTTTCAGAAATTCTCGGCAATTAATAAGATAATTTATTAAAGATGGTCCTTTCTACCTCTGTGGTGTGTGCTATTAAAAAAGGAGAAAACTCTAAATTGAATCACCTTTTTAATTTACTCATTTCTGTACAGCAGGTTGTGGAAGCAGTTTAATTCAGAGGAGAACTTTGCTTATGGTTGAGCAGTTAGAAAATAATGTTAGCTCTCTCAACACTGTTGCATTAAAAAAAAAAGTTAAACAAAGTCCAGTTTAACCCCCACCCCCCACCAAAAAACGAATGATATGAACAGACATTTTACCACAGAGGATATATGGATGTCGAATGATATTCAACATCATTAGCCATTATGGTAATACAGATGAAAACCATGATTCATTTTCACTACATACCTATTAGAATGGCTGAAATAAAAAAACAGTGACAATTTCAGCTGACTTTTGACACCACGGACCATTTATTTCCTTTCTAACATTCCCTTACGTTTGTTCATCTTGTTCTTCATTATTTCTCTGTCATCTCCATGGTTCCTCTTCCTTGAGTAGCTTGTAGCCACTCTTTTTCCTTGAATCTCCCTGAATGATTCTCTCCTTTTCTGATTTCAGCTACCGTCCATATGTAGGGGACTCCCAGAGATTTTTCTGCACAAATATCTCAGCGTCAGCATGTTAACAAAATGACCCCACAAGCTTCCTTCATAAGACTCCTCTTCCTCATCTTCTATTCTAGTTGTTGTTATCACCATCTATCTGGTTACTCATGCTTAAAATATCTGAATCTGAACTTATTTTTTCCCCCTCCCTAACTACCTCCCTCCCATATACTTAGTCCCCAAAAGCTCTATATAGTTCTTAAATCAGTCATTTTCTTGTCCTAGCCTTTGATCAGAACTTCATCCCTTGTCTTGACCACAGTGGCCAACAGTGGCTTTTTTTTTCTTCTTCTTGTTTTGAGTCATGCTCTGTCACCCAGGCTGGAATGCAGTGGGGCAATCTCAGCTCATTGCAACCTCTGCATCCTGGGTTCAAGCAATTTTCATGCCTCAGCCTCACAAATAGCTGGGATTACAGGCACATGCCACCATGCCTGGCTAATTTATGTATTTTTAGTAGAGACAGAGTTTCACCATGTTGGCCAGCCTGGTCTCAAACTCCTGACCACAAGTGATCTGCCTGCTTCAGCCTCCCAAAGTGCTGGGATTGCAGTTGTGAGCTACCGCGCCAGGGCAGAAGTTGCTTCTTAATCAACTACTATACTGTCAAGCACCAAATATAGTTATTTAATGAATGATTGATGAATGAATAAATATAAAAACACATGTTCAGTAAAATATAACAGCTGTTATGATAGAAGTATGAAGAGACTACAGTGAGGGCATAAAGTAGAAAGGTTAAAAAAATTTTTTTTTCTGTTTTTTGAGGTAGTTTCTCACTCTGTCACCCAGGCTGGTGTGCAGGGGAGTGATCTGGGCTTACTGTAACATCTGCTTCCCAGGCTCAAGTGATCCTCTAGCGTCAGCCTCCTAAGGAACTGGAACTACAGGTGTGAGCCACCACACTTGGCTATTTATTTATTTATTTATTTATAGAGATGGAGTTTCGCCGTGTTGCCCACACTTGTCTCTAACTCCTGAGCTGAAAGGGATCCACCTGCTTCCACCTCCCAAAGTGATGAGATTACAGGCATGAGCCAACTGTGCCGGCCCAGGAAGCTTTCACGAAAGATTTTGAAAGTACATCAGTTGATTTAGAAAGACAGCGTTATGCTAAGGCAGATTATATACTTTAATTCTAAGGGTCAAACTTTTTTTTTTTTTTTAACAGAAATGAAATTACTGTCTATACAGTTGGGCCTGAAGTCATAAAGGGTAGTGCTTGAGATCACAGAAATAAGCAAGGAAGTTCTTTTTTTTTTTTTTGAAAGAAAAAAAGAGAAAGAGAGAGAGAGAACAGGAGTCTTGCTCTATTGCCCAGGCTGGAATGCAATCTAAAAATAGGTATTGAAAACCTCTTTTATGCCGATAATTGTGCTTAACGGTGGAGACAGGAAGGAATAAGGGAAAAAAATAATAAACAGCCAACCAATATTTAAGTCTGTGAAATGCTATGCAAATGCTGAAGAGTGATTTACTTCCAATTATGTGGTCACTTTCAAAATAGGTGTAATGTGATACTGAGAAAAATGTATGTTCTGTGGACCTGGGGTGAAGAATTCTATATTCACTGAGTTTACTTGTTCCAGGTCTGAGTTCAAATCATAGATGTCCCTGTTAATTTTCTATCTCAATCCGTCGAATATTAATGTGATATCAAAGTCTCCCGCTATTATTGTGCGGGAGTTCAAGTCTCTTTATAAGTCATTAAGAACTTGTCTTATGTATCTGGGTTCTCCTATTGGGTGCATGTATATTTATAATCATTGACTCCTGTTGTTGCATTGATCCTTTTACCATTATGTAATGTCCTTCTTAGTTTCTTTTAATTTTTGTTACTATTAAAGTCTATTTTGTCAGAGACGAAAGTTACAACTCCTTTTTTTTTCTCTCTCTCCATATGATTGGTGAGTCTTCCTCCAACCCTTTGAGTCTTTGTGCGTCCTACTTAAGAGATGGATCTGGATACAGCGTACCGATGAGTTTTGACTTTTTATTCAATTTGCCTGTCTGTGTCTTTGATTGGGGCTTTTAATCTATTTAAATTAGGATTAATATTGATATTTATGAGTTTAATATTGTCATTTAATGCTAGCTGGCTATTTTGCCCATTACTTGATGTAGATTCTTCATTATGGAAATACTTTTTACCTTTTGGTAAGTTTTTGGGATGACTGATACTGGTTATTCCTTTCTGTGTGTAGTGCTTCTTTCAGAAGCTCTTGTAAAGCAGGCCTGGTGGTGTTGAAATCTCTGAGTGCTTGCTTGTTCATGAAAAATTTTATTTTTCCTTCATTTATGAAGCTTAATTTGGCTGGATATGAGATTCTGGGTTGGAAATTCTTTTGTTTGAGGATATTGAATATTGACCCTCACTTTCTTCTAGTTTGTAGGGTTGCAGCTGAGAGATCTGCTGTGAGTCTGATAGGCTTCCCTTTATGGGTAACCTGACCTTTCTCTCTAGTTGCCCTTAGAATTTTCTCCTTCATTTCAACCCTGGTGAATCTAATGATTATGTGTCTTGGGGTTGCTCTACCTGAGGAATATCTTTGTAGTGTTCTCTGTATTACCTGGAGTTGAGTATTGTACTGCCTTACTAGGTTAGGAAAGTTTTCCTGAATAATATCCTGAAGAATATTTTCCAGCTTGAATTCATTCTCTTCATGACATTCAGGTACACCTATCAAACGTAAATTAGGTCTTTTCACATAGTCCCATATTTCTTGGAGACTTTGCTCATTCCTTTTTACTTTCTTCTCTAATCTTGTCTTCTTGTTTCATTAAGTTGGTCTTTGACCTCTGATATCCTTTCTTCTGCTTGATCAATTCTACTGTTAAAACCTGTGCATACTTCGTGGAGTTCTCGTATTCTTCAGTTTCATTAATTCACTTATATTCCTCTCTAAATTGTCTATTCTCGTTAGGATTTTGTCAAATCTTTTTTTCAAGGTTCTTAGTTTCTTTACATTGGTCTAGAACCTGTTCTTTTAACTCACAGAAGTTTCTTATTATCCACCTTCTGAAGCCTAATTCTGTTAATGGAACGTGCTCGTTCTCCATCAGGCCTTGTTCCCTTGTTGATGAGGAACTGTGATCCCCTGTAGAGGGAGAGGCGTTCTGATTTTGGGTATTCTCAGCCTTTTTACGCTGGTTTCTTCCCATCATTGTAAATTTATCCACCTGTTGTCTTTGTAATTACTGACTTTCAAATTAGGTCTCTGAGTGGACATCCAACTTGTTGATTCCCAGCGCCGGAATCTGAGCAACCCACTGCGCAGGCTAAAACAGTGGCGTTAAGATTCTTGGTGCTTTTCTGCCTGGGAATCTCCGGTCTGGCTTCCCTCTTGAGTCCATTTTTCAATCAGCTGAATAGGCGACTCTGCCTTCCCGGAGCTCCAAACGTCGACCAAACGGGGACCCAGTCCCGTTTACTCTGCACTGAGAACCGCCGTGCCGGGGCGCTGGCAAAACCGCAAAACTGGTGCGGCAGCCACAGGAGTCGCGCTGGAGACCCATGGGGCTCCTCCGCTGGAAATCGCCTGGTCTGTGAGCAACAAAAATTCCTCTGTAAGTGTGGCGTCCTCTCGTTCTTTGTGCTTTCACTGGGAGCTACAATCCTCAGCTGCTAGTGATCGGCCATCTTGGATCTCTCTCAGGTCAAACAGTTTTATTTTAGGAGATGAAATAGTTTTAAAAAGGCATAAGCTAAAGATACTTAATTAGAATAATGAATTGAAATTTCCTTTTTACTTTTTTCCACAGAAAAACACATTCAATAAATTTCCTTTCATTGTATGGTCATATAGTAATTTTATTCAAGCTTAATTTTCTATATGGTATTTCAGAGCTTGACCATGGCCTCCTTTCTAGAACTGCTATAGGTTTGGGATACTGCGAAAATATCATCTTTGTATAATTTATTTATTCATGAGATACTTAATAAATACCTATAATTGATCCTGTGCTGGAAGCTGAAGATTGCTGGACAAGATGGACATATAACCTTTATGAAGCTTACAGTTTAATGAGGAAGACATATAATAATCAAATAAGCAAAATTTTTCTATTTATTTCACTTAATAAAATTGTGGTAAGTACTATGAAGGAAATACAGGGTAATATGGTAGAT
The DNA here is from genome assembly GCF_048565385.1 of Saimiri boliviensis. Taxonomy (NCBI): domain Eukaryota; kingdom Metazoa; phylum Chordata; class Mammalia; order Primates; family Cebidae; genus Saimiri; species Saimiri boliviensis. The sequence goes on from NC_133456.1 coordinate 4,359,473, forward strand.
AGTGACTGGTGAGGGAGTGGGGCTGTATCAGGCAGGTGGTTACAGAAGGCATTCCTGGCATTTATGGAGACCTGAATGATATAAAGGAGCCAGCCATGGAAGAACCTGGGGTTGAGAATTTCCCAACAGAGAGAACAGCTGAGTTTAAGTTACCTGAAGGAGAAAACAACTTGGTATGTTCCAGCTTGACTAGAGAATGCTGACTGAGCTCGTGGGAAGGTATCGAATAAACTTGAAAAGGGAGTCAGGAGCCAGATACGAGGGCCTTGTAGGCTACGGTAAGGTGCTCGGATTTTACTCAAAGTGACAATTAGAACTCACTGGAGGATTCTGCCCATGGGGGTGACATAAATTGATTTAATGTTGAAAAGTCACTTTGACAATTCTATAAAAAAGCCCACTAAGATTCTTTAGAAGATGGATTGTGGCTACGGCAGGAATATAAAGGAAGAACCGCGTCGTTGTACAAGATTAACAGTCTAGGTGAGAGAGAATGGTAGTTAAGACTAGAGCGATAGCAATAGAGAGAAATTGTTGGACTCATATTTGGGGAGTAAATATGACAGGACTTGCAGATAGAGTGCATGTGGAGGGTGAGGAAAAGAGGAACCAAGGATGACGCTTAAGCTTTGGCCTGATTTTGTAGAGTAATTGGCGACACTTTTTTTTTTTTCCGTCTTCAATATTTCTAGCTGAGGAAGGCGACACTTACTAAGATCATCTAGAGAGGAGAGATGAGCTGGAATAGGAAGAGGACCAAGTTCAATGCTAGACAGAGGTCAGCCCATTGATACAGTGAGGGATTGGGGACAATCACGAGACTTTTAAGATTAAGCAGTACATTAATGGAGTGGGCATAGAAAAATGTCTTTCTGTGAGAATTTTGAGTGAGCAACTAATTGAAAAAAAATAAAGGTAAGATACAAAAGAAAAAATGTCCATCTAGGCTATACATTAAAAACATCTTTTTATATCAGAATAATTTTAGACATACAAAAAAGTTGTAGAAGAGAGTATCAAGAAATCCCCTGTATGCTTTATCTGTTTGCATAATATTAACAGCTTTGTCTGTAACAATGATTACTATGAGAGTTACCAAATAGTAATTTTTTTAATCACTTATTTTACATTTTTCAGTTGGAATTCTGTAGTAAGCAAGAACTTCTAATTTTTTTCTTCATCCATTTGTTCATTTATATCAGTGTGGACTATGGATTTTTATTTTAGCCATTAAGTTATAATGTATTATTAATAATAATTATTATTAGTTTTTAGAGATGAGGTTTTGTTCTGTTGTCCAGGCTGGAGAACAGTGTTGTGATCATAGCTCACTGCAGCCTTGAACCCTTGGGCTCAAGCCATGCTCCCACCCCAGCCTCTTGAGTAGCTGGGATTACAGGCATGAGCCACAGTGAGCTGGCTTTATTATTATTAGTTTCAGAGTTCAGTTGTTCCATATTTGGCCAGTGGGAGCCCTTCAAGTTGACTCTTTCATCTTTTTTCACATATCTCATCATTCTTTGAGCACATCCTTACTTTTTGGCAAAATAAGATGTTCCAGGATCATGGTATATATACTTTTTCTATTCTAGCCCTGGAATCAGTCATTTCTCTAGGGATTTTTGGCTCCTTTTAGTAGAGAATGGTAGTTAGAAACCATGATATGTGTGTTAGATGTGCTCCTCGATACTGAGTGTCATTGCTTCCTGGCTTTCTCAGCAGAAAGATCTAGAAAATAATTCTTTCCCTCTCTCTCTCTCAAAAACCATGGATTCATACTGATACTGCCTATTCCAGTTCAACATCACAGGGATCATTCTAGCCTGTCCCCCTTTCTCTATGCATAGCTCCCTTCTTTGACAGTGAGGAATCTGGCTTTCATCCATTAGCCACAAGGTTTACTTATTTTGTTAAATCCTAGAGTATACATAAGTAATTTCAAAATTGTTAACTCATGCTACTGTGAAAAACCTGTTCACCGTAATTTAATATTCATCTATGGTTTTTTATTCTTAGCATAAAGATATATGGTTAAAATATTGTGTTCAATATTGGTTCTATACTCCTGTTCAGTAGGTAATTATTAATATGTTTTCAGCTAGATAATTATTAATAACTTGAAATTCAGGTAGGTTCATTGATTTGTTTGTTTTCATTTGGAGCTTCTTTTCTCCCCCATTTGTGTTGATATTTTTTACTTATACTTTGAGCATGTGAAACAACAGCAAGGTTTAAAATCAGAACTATACCAAAAATACACCTCACAGAAGCATCTCCCATCCCTTCTACCCTGTTCCTATGCCCCCATACTTTCTACCTGTTCCAAGCCACTCTTTCATGTAACTAATCTCATTAATTTTTGATTTATCCTTTTGTGTGTTTTTTTTTCACAATGAACAGATATGTTTTCTTATTTCTTTTTGTCTTACACAAAATGCATCATGCTATAGGTACTCTTGCTCTGGTTTTTTTTTTTTTTTTTTTTTTTTGAGATGGAGTCTCGCTCTGTCGCCCAGGCTGGAGTGCAGTGGTGTGATTTCAACTCACTGCAACCTTCACCTCCCAGGTTCAAGCAGTTCTGCCTCAGCCTCCCAAGTAGCTGAGACTACAGGTGCACACAGCTACACCCAGCTTTTTTTTTTTTGTATTTTTGGTAGAGATGGGGTTTCACCATATTTGGCCAGGATGGTCTAGGTCTCTTGACCTCGTGATCTGCCCACCTTGGCTCCCAAAGTGCTGGGAATACAGGTGTGAGCCGCCACACCTGGCCACATTTTGTTTTTAACTCAATAATTTATCCTAGAAGTGGCTCCATATCAATCTTCCTCACTTTTCAGTATTGCTGCACAGAACACCAATGTATGCATCAACCACTCTTAAATGTTTTCAGTATTTTGCTGTAATGAATAACCTTGTATATGTGTGTTTTCATACTGTTGGAGGTATAGTGTTAATTTCTCTAAATGGGACTTCTGGGTCAATATGTGGTCTTGTTAGATATTGCAAAATTTCTCTCCAAAATGTGCCAGCAATTTATGAGAGTGTTTGATTCCCCATAGTTTCACAAAAGAATGTGGGGGTCGTATTTTTTAAAAATTTTGTCAATCTGATATGTGACAGATACTATTTCAGGGTAGATTAAATTTGCTTTCTGTAATTATGAATAAGATTATACATTTTAAAATATGGTTTAGGTGCCATTATTAGTATTATTATTTTGAGATGGAGTCTCACACTGTCACCTGGGCTGGAGTGCAATGGAGCAGTCTCAGCTCACTGCAACCTCTGCTCACAGGCTCAAGCAATTCTCCTGCCTCAGCCTCCTGAGTAGCTGAGATTACAGGCACCTGCCACCACACCAAGCTACTTTTTTGTATTTTTAGCAGAGACAGGGTTTCACTATGTTGGCCAGGCTGGCCTTGAATTCTTAGCCTCAAGCGATCCACCCGCCTTAGCCTCCCAAAGTGCTGGGATTATAAGCATGAGCCACTGCACCCGGCCTTTAATTATATTTTTATTGTGAAATGTTGGTTTATATCTTCTGCCCATTTTTCTGTTGTAGTTTTGGTGTTATTTTTCCCTAAACATTTACAAATTGTGAAAAAATACACATAATATAAAACCATCGTAACCATTAAAAAAATTTTTTTTAATCTTTATTTTTTTGAGACAGGGTCTTGCTATGTTGCCCAGGCTGGAGTGCAGTGGCTATTCACAGGTGTGATCCCACTACTGATCAACGCCAGAGTTTTGACCTGCTCCATTTCTGACCTGGGCTGATTCACCCCTCCTTAGGCAACCTGGTGGTTCCCCGCTCCGGGGAGGTCACCATACTGATGCCGAACTTGGTGTGGACACCTGATCGGCATAGCGCACTACAGCCCAGAACTCCTGGGCTCAAGTGATCCTCCCACCCAGTCTCCCAAGTAGCTGGGACTCAGGCACGTGCCACTGCACCTGGCCCATCTTAACCATTTTTAAGTGTACAGTTTAGTAGTATTTTCTGAAAAAAATTTTTTTTTTAAAATTTTAAGTTCTGGGATACATGTGCATAACGTGCAGGTTTGTTACACAGGTATACGTGTGCCATGGTGGTTTGCTGCACCTATTGGCCCATCCTCTAGGTTCCCTTCCCTTGCCCTCCACCTCACTATGGGGCCCTGGTTTGTGTTGTTCTCCTGTCTGTGTCCATGTGTTCTCATTGTTCACCTCCCATTTAGGAGTGAGAATATGCAGTATTTGGTTTTCTCTTCCTGTGTTAGTGTGCTGAGGATGATGGCTTCCAGCTTCACCCATGTCCCTGCAAAGGACATGATCTCATTCTTTTTTATGGCTGTGTAGTATTCCATGGTGTATCTGTACCACATTTTCTTTATCCAGTCTATCATTGATGGACATTTGGATTGGTTCCATGACTTTGCTATTATAAATAGTGCTGCAGTAAACATATGTGTGCATGTGTCTTTATAGTAGAATGATTTCTATTTCTTTGGGTATATACTCAGTAATGGGATTCCTGAATCAAATGCTATTTCTGGTTCAAGCTTCTTGAGGAATTACCATACTGTCTTCCACAATGGTTGAAATAATTTACATTCCCACGAACAGTGTAAAAGAATTCCTTTTTCTCCACAGCTCGCCAGTATTTATTGTTTCAAAAATATGGAATGTTTCATGAATTTGTGGTCATCCTTGCACAGAGGCTGTGCTAATCTTCTCTGTATCGTTCCAATTTTAGTATATGTGCGGCCAAAGCAAGCACAGTTTAGTAGTAGTTTCACATTGCTGTGCAGTGAATCTCCAGAACATTTTCATCTTGCAAAACTGAAACTCTGTATTTATTAAATAACAACTTCCTCTTCCCCATACCCCTTGGTAGCTACCATTTTGTTTTCTGTTCCTATAAATTTAACTGCTCCATTTCTCATGTAAGTGGAATAATGCAATTATTGTGTCTTATTGTGATTGGCTTATTTCACTTAGCATAATGTCCTTAAAGTTCACCCATCACCTAAATTTTAAAGCATTCTTTCTACTTTGAGATCTATGTTGCAAATATTTTCTGCCAGATTGTCAATTGTCTTTTTAAATTGTTTTTTGTTATGCAAACGTTTATATTTTTATTGTAGTGAAAATTAATCTATCATTTGATTTTTTTTGTATCTAGTATTTGAATCATAGATAGAAAGGTTTTTCCTATACTCAAGTTATAAAATACTTCATCTATGTTTTTCTTATGGATCCTTGTATATAATTTCATTGTTTAAGTTAAATTCTGGAGTTTATTCGTGTGTGTGTATTTTATCTTTTTCCAAATGGCTAACCAGTTGTTCCAGAAGTAATTATTAAAACCCAGTGATTTGAGATGCCATGTTTATCATGTGCTAAATTTTCTGATATGTTGGTCTATTTTTTGACTTTTTTTTATTTTCCACTGATCTGTCTATTCATATATCTAGGCTACACCAGGCTTTGTGGTATGTTCTAATGTCTCCTAGGGCTAGCCCTCCATTGCAGATTTTCTTTCTCAGAGTTTTCTTGGTTATTCTTGCATGTTGATTTTTCCACATGAACTTTAGGATCAACTAATCTAATTCCATAAAAGTGTATGTAGATATTTTTATTGGCATTGTGTTAAATTAATTTTGGGAAAACTGACATTTTCATGAAGTTAAAATGTCTTTACTAAGATCAAGTGTCTTTTCATTTATTCATGTCTATTTTTAGTCAGACCATTCTTATAAAAGAATTTATGAAATTATATTATACTACTATGGTTCTGGAATATAATCTCCAAGAGAGCATAGGCTTTGTCTGTTTTGTTCAGCTACTATATACCCAGCATTTAGAACAATGAATATTTGTTGAATCAGTGGATATATTATAATAATAAGTTAGATAATAAGGAATAATAAGTTAGATAATCTTTGTTTTGCCTTGAGAAAATGACTCTATTAATAACATTAATTTGGCAAGAATTCGTCATAAAGAAAAAGATAAAATGGTTTATTTGTAGGGTGTACTTTTGGATTAAGTGGTTTTTATTCTGAAAATGTTATTTTTCAGATTATTTTTAATCTGAAAAAATGTTATCTTAGGAAGGAGAGTTCAGGAGTTACACTGAAATGCTACAACCATGCAGAACATTTAATTTTTTCTTATTATGTTCCCAGTTGAACTATATTTATATGAAGCACTGTGTAGAAAGTAGTCCTATAGTACCTATTCAGCAGGAGTGGCTGGATCACATGTTAAGGCTGATACCTGAGTCTTTAAAGGAAGGGAAAGAAAGAGAAGAGATCCTTGAAAGTCTCATAAATGAGGTGTCAAGTGACTTTGAAAACAGCATGAAGAGATATTTGGGTAAGTAGCATTTAACACACACCAAGCTTCTTTCACCTTTGCTTCTCCCCAACCCCACTGAATCAGAAATAGAAATAAGCAAAATTAATAATGAATATTATATATTTAAATGATATCTATTTTTTTCTTTTTTTTTTCTTTGAGACAGGATCACTGTGTCCAGGCTGGAGTGCAGGGTTGCTATTTCAGCTCACTGCAGCCTCCGCCTGCTGAGTTGAAGTGATTCCCCTACCTCAGCCTCCCGACTACCTGGACCTTCAGGCATGTGCCCCCATGTCCAGCTGATTTTTTTATTTTTTGGTAAAGATAGGGTTTCACCATGTTGGCCAACCTAGTCTCGAACTCCTGGGCTCAAGCCATGTGCCCACCTTGGCCTCCCAAAGTGCTGGGATTATAGGGAGCCACTCAGCCTGGCCTAAACTATATGTATTTCTTACATATGATTTTTATTTAAAGGTTTTACTTTGAGCCTATACTCAAGTCAACATCCTTACAATTTAAGGGTACTTTTTTTTTTTTTTTTTTTTTAGCTAATATCTCTTTGATGTTTTACTTTGTCTTTATTATTTTAGCTATACTATTTATAGATTTACTAGAAAATACTAATGTGTTTTGGAAGATTTATTAAGGTATAATCTTTGCTATTTTTAGAAAAACTTTTTTCCTTTTTAAAAACTGACAAAAACTGTATGTAATTATCATGTACAGTATAGTTTGAAATATGTATACATTGTGGAGTAGCTAAATTGAGCTAATTAACAAATGCATTTTTCCCATATTTATCATTTTTTGTGTGTGGTAGGAACACAAAATCTACTCTTGGCAATTTTCTAAAATACAATGTCACCATGTTGTATAGTTTCTTTTCTTTTTTTTGAGATGAAGTTTCGCTCTTGTCGCCCAGGCTGGAGTGCAGTGGTGATCTCGGCTCACTGCAAACTTCCCCTCCTGGGTTCAAGCAATTCTCCTGCGTCAGCCTCCTGAATAGCTGGGATTACAGGCACACACCACCAAGTCTGGCTAATTTTTGTATTTTTAGTAGGGACAAGGTTTCACCATGTTGGCCAGGCTGGTCTCAAACTCCTGACCTCAGGTGATCTGCCCGCCTTGGCCTCCCAAAGTACAGGCGTGAGCCACTGTGCCCCGCCTGCATCTAGTATCATCTCTTGAACTTGCTCCCTCCTCTCTAACTGAAATTTGGTAGCCTGTGACCAACATCCTCCCAGCCCCAGGTAGCCGCCATGAAATACATTTTTTTAAGTGGCCACGCTGGTGACTTTTGAGTAGATGGAATACGAAAAACTGAGAGTGTATTAAAGCTTTTCTTTATATGAACTTTCCTCTGAAGTAAGGCCAAAATTGTACCAAGCACTCGATTTTGTTTCTAATAAAGGAGTTTTTTCTTGCTTTCCTTTTAATGCACAGTAAACTATAACATCCAAAATTAAAAGTTAGAAACATTGATATGAAGAGGTTGTACAGAGATTTTCAAGAAGCAATAATATATTTGTGTATTTTAGTGCAAAGCGTTCTTGTGAAACCACCAGTTAAATGGCTTGAAGATGAAGGAGGTCCTTTGCCTGAATCCCCTGTGTGAGTAAATTATTTTAAATAGAGTACCTCAGTTTTTCATACAAATCAAAAATAAACTGATCTTAGATTGAGGTCTACAATTGTGATGCTCAAAGGCATTTTGAACATATCTAAAAAAAAAGTACTCTTGTTTTCTCCCCCAACGGTGTCCCCTCCACTCTGCTTGTTTAGTTCTGCATACATAATTGGGGAGATGTTTATGAATGCATAGCTTAACTTAGCCTTGCGTAAGCTTTGGTGTATGCCAGAAAGATCTCTCCATCCCTTTTCTTCAGTCTTAAAGACTGTGTTCTTTCAGCTTTACCTGGGGCAACTGAACCAAAGCACAGTGAAGTTAGCAGAGCTCTCAGATGTGGCCCATCAATCAGCCTTACTCACAAATTATTTCTGTTCTTTCTGAAGATAATGCACTTTGGACTTCTTGATGTGTTTTTTTATTAAATGCATATAAGGCTCCCGTTAGTGACACAGTTCCCTCTTCTCAAGCCACAGTTTTCTCACTTTAATATTAATTCATGTTATAAACATTATTTCCTAAAGTTTAGGGTATATTATTTTAATCATGTTTGACCTGTGTTTTGCTTTTCCAGAGGCCTAGATTATTCTAATCCTTGGCATTCTAGCTATGTGCAGGCAAGAAATCAAATATTCTCTAATTTGTACATTGTTCATCCAACTATGAAAACGCTACTGGACCTTGGTTATACAACATTTGGTGATATAATTTTGTTGGACTTCACAGGAATTAGGTAAAATCCTGTACTTACTAATTAAATTTAAAATATGAATGTCTCTTTGCTTGTCTATATTTTTGACTATATACTTTAAAAAACTGATTCCTAATCTTCAACACTTTTCTCTAAATTTTAGAATATAAAAAATGTATCTTGGCAGGCATGGTGGCTCATGCCTGTAATCATAGCACTTTGGGAGGCCGAGTTGGGTGGATCGTGAGGTCAGGAGATCGAGACCATCCTGGCTAACACAGTGAAACCACATCTCTACTAAAAATTCAGAAAATTAGGCTGGGTGCAGTGGCTCATGACTGTAATCCCAGCACTTCGGGTGGCAGAGGTGGGCGGATCACCTGAGGTTGAGAGTTCGAGATCAGCCTGACCAATATGGAGACACCCCGTTTCTACTAAAAATATAAAATTAGCCAGGCACAGTGGTACATGCTTGTAATCCCAGCTACTCGGAAGGCTGAGGCAGAAGAACTGCTTGAACCCAGGAGGCGGAGGTTGCAGTGAGCTGAGATTGCAACAACGGTGAAACTCTGTCTCAAAGAAAAAAAAAATTAGCCAGGTGTGGTGGCATGCGCCTGTCGTCCCAGCTACTTGGGAGGCTGAAGCAGGAGAATCGCTTGAACCTGGGAGGCAGAGGTTGCAGTGAGCTGAGATGGCATCACTGCACTTCAGCCTGGGGGACAGAGTGAGACGCTGCCTCAAAACAAACAAACAAACAAAACAAAACAAAAACACCAATATCGCTTACTTGTTTCAACAATTGTGTGTTTTTGTCTTTTTCCCTGAGATGGAGTATTGCTCTGTTACCCAGGCTAGAGTTTGGTGGTGCAATCTACACCTCCCAGGTTCCAGCAATTCTTATGCCTCAGCCTCCCGAGTTGCTGGGATTGTAGGTGCACACCACCACACCCAGCTAATCTTTGTATTTTTAGTAGAGTCAGGGTTTCACCATGTTAGCCAGGCTAGTCTTGAACTCTTGACCTCATGATCCACCTGCCTCAACCTCCCAAAGTGTTGGGATTACAGGCTTGAGCCACCTCGCCTGGCCCAACAAATGTTTTTTAAGACCAATATGTATCATTTGCTTCAAATCATATTTCTTTTTCTCATAAATAGAGCTAAAGGTCCAATTGATTGTGAATCACTGAAAACTGATTTATCAATAGAAGCTAGAAAAGCAGAAGAGAAGATAATGAATACATGGTATCCAAAGGTTATAAACATCTTTACCAAGAAGGAGGCACTAGAAGGTATTAAACCTGAAAAGTTGGATGCATTTTATAGCTGTGTTTCCACACTTATGTCAAATCAGGTAAATACACTTTACATATATTGCATGATAATGTTATTAAAATTAGTTCAGTATTTTAAATTAAAATTCTATGTAAACATAGTACTAAGTAATTATTTTGAAATAAATTAGAATATTTCTACTGTAATTTTATTTAAATAATTGTAACAGGAAAATACTGAGTTTCTGAAACTAAAATGAAAGAAGTCTAGAAGTATATGCCAGTATTATGAGTGATTACTTGGCTCATGCCTAAACGATATGTAAGTTAATTATAGTTTTATTGGAGTATGCTAACAAAAAACTATTCTAGTAACGTATTTTTGAATTTATTAGATTCCAAGTTGATTGATTTTCATTTTGTTCTCAGTAAAATATTGGTTTAAAATGTTATTGATCATTGCGTAAGAGGAATCCAGTGGAAACAATTTTAAAAATCACTGATAATCTTTAAATGACAAATAGAGAATTTTTAATTTTATGAAATTATATTTATGGCCTCCTCAAATTTTTACTATTGTAGATACACAATTCTAGAAAAATAGTTTTGAAGAAAAACTTTCCCTTTTGGTAAAGACTTCCAGTAATTCCATGACTTTTGTCTTACATGTTTAAAAGGAGAATATACATATTTAATATCTAGTATGTAACACTGTAAGTAATATACATGGTTTCCTTTCTACCTTTATCCTCTTAAGAGGACTATGATTATAAGGGGCCGGGCATGGTGGCTCATGCCTGTAATCCCAGCACTTTGGGAGGCCGAGGTGGGTGGATCACGAGGTCAAGAGATCGAGACCATCCTGGTCAACATGGTGAAACCCCGTCTTTACTAAAAATACAAAAAAATTAGCTGGGCATGGTGGCGTGTGCCTGTAATCCCAGCTACTCAGGAGGCTGAGGCAGGAGAATTGCCTGAACTCAGGAGGCGGAGGTTGTGGTGAGCCGAGATCGCACCATTGCACTCCAGCCTGGGTAACAAGAGCGAAACTCCGTCTCAAAAAAAAAAAAGGACTATGATTACTAATAAAAGTAAAGAGATGAGGAATGTCTTGAAGATCATGTAGATTCATGTTTTTCTACTGGGCTAAATTCCCAACAGTTGGTTCTCTATAAGAAAGCACTATTCATACTTTAGAGGCTCATCATGCACATTTCTAAGTTCCAGTGGCTTTACCTTCACCTAGTAGTGTGCTAGAGATACGGCTTTCCAGAAAAGAAAATCACCCTGAGGCTGGGTGCAGTGGCTACACCTATAATACCAGCACTTTGGGAGGCCCATGCAGGTCGATCATTTGAGCTCATGAGTTCAAGACCAGCCTGGCCAACATGGCAAACCTCCTCTCTTCTGAAAATACAAAAATTAGCCAGACGTAGTGGCATACACCTATAATCCCAGCCACTCAGGAGGCTGAGGCATGAGAATAGTTTGAGACCAGGAGGCGGAGGTTGTGCTGCATTCCAGCCTGGGCAACAGAATGAGACTCTGTCTCAACATAAAAACAAACAAGAGAAAAAGAAAATTACCCTGACTTGTAGTGTTTACTGATTTCTGTGGTGTAAATATTCCCACTGTGGTAAATTTCAAGTTTCTAAGAGTTTAGCAACTGGCTCACAAAATTCTCGAATATTTAACAATTTGCTCTTGAGACAATAGCATTCCACTGTACCTCACTCCATGTGCATGTCCCCCATTACACCCTTACCTCCTGATGTCAGGCCGCCCCTCCCCTCAGCCTTTACCATGTTGTTTGATCTTCTGGAACATTTTCTGTACCAGGGACAGAATTAATGATTGTGAAAAATTCTACATGCCTATAATCCCAGCACTTTGGGAGGCCAAGGCAGGCAGATTACCTGAGGTCAGGAGTTTCAGATGAACCTGACCAACATGGAGAAACCCTGTCTCTACTAAAAATACAAAATTAGCTGGGCGTGGTGTTGCACGCCTGTAATCCCAGCTACTCGGAAGGCTGAGGCAGGAGAATTGCTTGAACACTTGGGAGGCGGAGGTTGCAGTGAGCTGAGATCATGCCATTGCCCTCCAGCCCAGGCAACAAGAATGAAACTCTGGTTCAAAAAAAAAAAAAAAAAAAAAAAAAGAATGTGAAAAATTTTGAGTTGCCATTTTAAGATTGTTGATATTCTATTTAAAATTAGGGTTTGGCTTGATATGGTGGCTCACACCTATTATCTTGGCACTTTGGGAGGCTGAGGTGGGAGGATCACTTGATCCTAGGAGCTCAAGACAAGCCTGGCTAACAAAGTGAGACACTGTCTCTAGAAAAAAAAGTGAAAAACGAACCAGGCATGGTAGCTCATGCCTATGGTCCCAGCTACTCAGGAAGCTGAGGTGAGAGGATTGCTTGAGCCCAGGATCCCAGGAGCTCAAGGCTGCTGTGAACTATGATTGTGCCACTGCACTCTAGCCTGGTCTTAAAAAAATAAAAACAAAAACAAAATTAGGGTTTGCATATAATGTTCTATTTATTGTTTTGTTTGTTAATGTATGTTCTCACTTATTTGTGGGAGCTAAAAATTAAAACAGTTGAAATCATGGAGATAAAGAGTAGAAGGATCGTTACCAGAGGCTGCGGAAGGTGGTGGGAGAAGTGGGGGGTAAGTGGAGATATTTAATGGATACAATAAAAAATTAGAAAGAATGAATAAGCTGAGTGTGGTGGCACATGCCTGCAATCCCAGCACTGTGGGAGGCGGAATTGGGCAGATCACTTGAGCTCAGGAGTTTGAGACCAGCTATGAGCAACATGGCAAAACCCTGACTCTACAAAAAATAGAAAAATTAGCCAGACGTGGTGGCATGTGCAGGTAGTTCCAGCTACTCGGGAGGCTGAGGTGGAAGGATGGCTTGAGCCCAAGAGGCAGAGGTTGCAGTGAGTTGAGGTCTTGCCACTGCATTCCAACCTGGGCAACCCTGCCTCAAAAAAAAGAAAAGAAAAAACAATGAATGAAAAAGACTGTTTGCTAGCACAACTGGGTAACTATAGCAAAACATAATTTGATCATCCCTTTAAAAATAACTAAGAGTATAATTAGATTGTTTGTAACACAAAGGATAAATACTTGAAGTGACGGATACCCCATTTACCCTGATGTAACTAATAAACATGACATTCCTGTGTCAGAATATCTCATGTAACCCATAAATATATACACCTACTGTGTACCCACAAACACTAGAAATTAAAAAGAACATATCATGCTGATTAGCTGGGTATGATGGCATGCACTGTAGTCCCAGCTACTCAGGAGGCTGAGGCAGAAAGATTACCTGGGTCCAGGAGTTCAAGGTTACAGTGAGCTATGATGGTACCACTGTACTACAGTGTGGGCAACAGAGTGAGACACTGACTTAAAATAAAAACAAAAACAGCCAGGCGTAGTGGCTCATGCCTGTAATCCAAGCACTTTGGAGGCCAAGGCGGGCGGATCACCTGAGGTCAGGAGTTCAAGACCAGCCTGACCAATATGGTGAAACCCCATCTTTAAAAAAACAAAAACATATATATGTGAAGATAATTTTCAAGACTTAATGGATTGAGAAGATGTTTTAATTATAGGAAATTATAATCAGATATAGGCAATTATAATCAGTTTGCTGATTTCAGTTAAAGGTTGAATTTGTATTCTCTAAAGTAATAGCAAATTATGTCATGCAGCTAAAGGATTTCTTAAGGAGAACTGTGGAAGAATTTGTAAAACTCTTTGACCCAAAAGATCAACAAAGGCTGCCAATATTTAAGATGGAATTGACATTTGATGATGACAAAATGGAATTTTATCCTACCTTTCAAGATTTGGAAGATATTGTTTTGAGCTTGGTAGAACGAATAGCTGAAGCTCTGCAGGTATTGCATCTTTACCCACTGGATTTCTTTATGTGGCTTTTTAAAAGAATTTTATTTGAGTTGAATCTCTATGAAGTATATATGTACATAAAATGTTATAACTCTTTTATTTTCCTCCCTCAATTATTTTAAATTAGCAATTGCTTTCTCTTTGAAAAAGTCTCTTGGCTGGAGATGACATTTTTCTTCTTAGAACTTTTCTTGTAGCCATGAATTGATTTTTTTTTTTTTTGGCATGTCTCATCTCCTCTACTGAGTTGTGAGCTTCTTACGAACAAGATTCAATTAATATTTGTTATTTCTAGAGTTTTCTGGTATAATTACTTTGGTATTAGTCAATAAATGTTTGTTGAATGATAGAAAACTAATGTAACTCGAGGTTTTCTTTGTTTTGTTTGAGACAGGGTCTCACTATGTTACCTAGGCTGACATGCAGTGGCTATTCACAGACATGATCATAGCACACTGCTGCCTCAAACTCCTGGGCTTAAATGATCCTCTTGCCTCAGCCTCCCAAGTAGCTGGGACAATAGGCATATGCTGCTGCACCTGGCCCAACTTGTTTTATGTTAGACTACAAACTATATAATTTTAAATCATTATTTTGTATCAATTATTTTTTCTTAGGCCATTGAAATCTGAAAAGAATGTTGTAAAATATTGTATAAGATCTACATATAGGCCAGGCGCAGTGGCTCACACCTGTAATCCTAGCACTTTGGGAGACAGAGGCAGGCGGATTCCCTGAGCTCAGGAGTTCGAGACCAGCCTGGGCAAAATGGTGAAACCCTGTCACCAATAAAATACAAAAAGTTGGCTGAGCGCGTCAGCGTGCGCCTGTAGTTCCAGCTACTCAGGAGGCTGAAGCAGGAGAGTTGCATGAATCTGAGAGGTGGAGGTTGCACTGAGCTGAGATTGCACCACTGCACTCCAGCCTGGGTGACAGAGCAAGACTCTGTCTCAAAAACAAACAAACAAACAAAAAAACCCACTATATATAGATTAATTATACAGTTAGATATTTATTAAATTGTTACTTTTATTTGTGTTAGAATGTCCAGACAATCCCCTCTTGGCTATCAGGAACTTCAACACCAGTAAATCTTGACACAGCACTTCCTGAACACGTGTTATCCTGGGCTGTTAATACACTGAAGGCAGCAGTACGTCGGAACTTAGAAGGCGCAAGAAAACATTATGAGACATACGGTATATATGACATATATAATATTATACCATTTTTCATCATTGTTTTGTGCTGGAGTTTAGTCAGGTATTTGTCTGGGGCTGCCATGAAAGAACAAGGAGAGCTAGAAGTGAGCAGAGGCGTGGCTTTCGGCAGAGTCAAGGATCAAACCCAATGTATTTTGTTGTCCAGTCCAAAGGGTGCATGTTAACTGGAGCAGGGTGATAAAGTCAAAGGCAGAAAGAAGAAATGTTGGAATAATTCAAGGGTAAAAGCAAGGAAATTTCTGAGAGTCGTTTTGAAGAGCCTGTAGCTCAATTTTATTGGTCTGTATCCTTCTCAACTGTGTGTCAGGTCAGGATGTATAGTTGTTAACCAGCATTTTCTATTAATTGGTGTATCTGTACCCCTAAGTTATTTTTAAGAGCCTCAAATGCTCTATTACCTTTGTTTTAAAATGTCTGTGTTTAACTTGGTTTGCTTTTATTCTACCCATTTTCTTAAAATATAGTAAACCATGTATGTTAATACTCTATTAATAATAATATTTAGGCTGGGTGTGACGGCTCACACCTGTAATCCCAACACTTTGGGAGGCCAATGCAGGTGGATCACCTGAGGTCAGGAATTTGTGACCAGCCTGTCTCTACTAAAAATATAAAAATTGGCCAGGCATGGTGGCACATGCCTGTAATTCCAGCTACTTGGGAGGCTGAGGCAGGAGAATCACTTGAACCCAGGAGGTGGAGGTTACAGTGAGCAGAGATCGAACCACTGCACTGCAGTCTGGGTGACAAGAGTGAAATTCCATCTCAAAATAACAATAATAATAATGGCAGTTAATTGAGTAGGTTCCCCATTCCATGATCACGTAAAAAAGTGTTTTATCGTTTAAAAAGGGTATTGTTGAGATTTTAATTAGATTATTAATTTTCAGTTGAAAAATATAATTGGCTCCTTGATGGGACGGCAGTTGAGAATATAGAGACTTTTCAGACAGAAGATCATACTTTTGATGAATATACAGAGGTAAGTGGTAATTCTGTTTTTATGAATGTGTTTTGGATTTTTTGTAATAGTGGGATCTTTTCATTCTAAAAAGTAAATGCTTAAATAGAATTTCTTTCTTTCTTTTTTTTTTTTTTTTGAGACGGAGTTTCGCTCTTGTTACCCAAGCTGGAGTGCAATGGCGCGATCTCGGCTCACCGCAACCTCCGCCTCCCAGGTTCAGGCAATTCTCCTGCCTCAGCCTCCTGAGTAGCTGGGATTACAGGCATGCACCACCATGCCCAGCTAATTTTTTTTTTTTTTTGTATTTTTAGTAGAGACGGGGTTTCACCATGTTGACCAGGATGGTCTCGATCTCTCGACCTCGTGATCCACCCGCCTCGGCCTCCCAAAGTGCTGGGATTACAGGCTTGAGCCACCGCGCCCGGCCTAGAATTTCTTATTTAAAATATTTCAGTAAAACTCATTGGCTTACCTTGTAATTTTAGTCATTCATTTACTCTTTGGTTAATTCAGCAAAAATTTCCTTAACCCATTCAGATACCTAGCAAGGTTTGGTGATGCAAAAATAAATGATAGGGTGGGTGTGGTGGCTAATGCCTGTAATCCCAGCATTTTGAGAGAACGAGGCAGAAGCATTGCTTGAGCCCAGGAGTTTGAGATCAGCCTGGACAACATCGTGAGAACCTGTCTCTACAAAAGTGTTGTTTTTTTGTTTGTTTTTTTTTTTTTAAATTAGCCAGGTATGGTAGTCCCTTCTTACTCAGGAGGCTGAGGCAAGAAAAGAATCACTTGAGCCCAGGAAGTTTAGGCTGCAGTGAGCTATGATTACACCACTGCACTGCAACTGGGCAACAAAGCGAGACCTTGTCTCAAAAAAATATATATGTATATACATGAACACTGTCTTCAGGAACTAACATTTGGCCTGGAAGTCTGACATGGAACTAACAACTATAATGTGTTGATATAAGTACTGGAATAGAGATATGGACAAAGTGTTGTTTGTTTTGGAAAATTGGTAAAGATATTATGCAAAAGTGAAATGTGAGTTAGGCTTTGAAGTAGATTTTATAGGTGGAGAAGGGAGAAGATGCAGCATGAACCAAAGTGTTCAGAGAACATACATGAATGGAAATAGTTAAAGAATAGGTATCAGGGACACAGAACATGAAAGATTTAGAATATGATGAAGTTGGAAATGCAAGTTGGAGCCACATGGGAAAATCCTGGGGTACCTTTGCTTAAGAGTTTGTGCTTTGTCCTAAAGATTTTAAACCATGAAAGTAATCTATTTGGATCTGAGTTTTAGAAAGGTAATTCTGAGCCAGGCATGGTGGCTTACGCTGTAATCCCATCACTTTAGGAGACCGAAGTGGGTGGATCACCTGAGGTCTGGAGTTTGAGACCAGCCTGGCCAACATGGTGAAGCCCCATCTCTACTAAAGATAGAAACTAGCAGGGCGTGGTGGCACATGCCTGTAATCCCAGCTACTCAGGGGCTGAGGCAGGAGGATCACTTGAACCTGGGAGGTGGAGGTTGTAGCGAGCGGAGATGTGTCACTGCACTCCAGTCTAGGCAACAGTGTGAGACTCTGTCTCAAAAAAAATAAAATAAAATAAAATAAAAAAGATAATTCTGGTAGCGATGAGGGAAAAGGCAATTGAAAAAAAGATTCCTACCTCCTCAAGGGACCTTGTTCTATTGGTTAAAACTAGCCTTATATTTCTTCATTTTCCTTCTTTCTATTGACTGTTTAGATTTTTTAATGTGTACTTTATGCATTTTAATTTTTTTAACATCTTAAATTTTAAAAATATAGAGTTTTTTGTCTGTTTTTTGAGACAGGGTCTCACTCTATTGCCCAGGCTGGAGTGCAGTGGCATGATCATGGCTCACTACAGCCTTAACCTCCTGGGTCCTTCACTTCAGCCTCCCGAGTAGCTGGGACTATCTCAGCTCACTGTAACCCCTGCCTCCCAGGGTCAAGCGATTCTCCTGCCTCAGCCTCCTGAGTAGCTGGGATTATAGGCACCTGCCACCACGCACAGCTAATTTTTTGTATTTTCACTAGAGACAGGGTTTCACCATGTTGGCCAGGCTTGTCTCAAACTCCTGACCTCCAGTAATCCACCCGCCTTGGCCTTTCAAAATGTTAGGATTACAGGTGTGAGCCTGTAATCTGGCCTCCGATTATTTATTTTTTTAGAAACAGGGTCTCTGTTGCCCAGGCTGGAGTGCCATGATATGATCATAGCTCAATGCAGCCTCAAGTTCCTGGGCTCAAGCAGTCCTCCTACCTTAGCCTTCTGAGTAGCAAGGATTAGAGGTGTGTGCCACCATGCCTGTCTATTTTTTTCTATTTTATTTTATTCGAGACAAGGTCACCCAGGCTGGAATGCAGTGGTGTGATCACGGCTTACTGCAGCCTCTGCCTTCTGGGTTCAAGTGATCCTCCCATTTCAGCCTCCTGAGAAGCTGGTGCTACAGGCACATGCCATAACACTTGGCTAATTCTTGTATTTTTTTTTTTTTTTTTTTGTAGAGATGGGGTTTCACCTTATTGCCCAAGCTGGCTGGCTAATTTTTAAAAAATTATTTTTTTTGTAGAGATGGGGGTTTCACTATGTTGCTCAGGCTGATCTCAAACTCCTGACTTCAAGCAATTCTTCTGTCTCAGTCTCCCAAAGTGCTGGGGGTTTATAGGCATGAGCCACCATGCCTGGCTTATACAGATGAATTTATAGGATACTTGTGATTTCTGAAAAAATAAAACAGGACAGGGGAGTGGTTAAAGATATAGTTAAAAAAAGGTTGGTCATGAATTGCTAATTGTTGAAACTGGATGATGTGTACATTTTGCCTATTTTTGTATGTTTAAAATGTTCCATGAAAAAGTTTAATATAATTGTGAAATATAACATACATACAGAAAACTATGTAAAGTACATATGTATAGATTGATAGGTAATTATAACCTGGGTGGTAATAACCATGCAGCTTAAGAATGAGAACTTTCTGAAATCATAGGTAGCTAAAAAAAAAAAAAAAAAAAAGAATGAGAACTTTCCAATACCCAGAAGCCACCATGTGCCTCTCCCCAATTATAACTTTCCTGTCTTTATTGGTAACTATTATCCTGACATTTCCTGCTTTCCTTTATGATTTTACCACCTATGTACTTATACTTAAATGATATAGTTTAGTTTTGTCCACGGTATATAAAAGATATCATACTGTATATGTTCTTTTGTGTTTTTCTTCTTTTGTTATGGTAAAATTTATCCATATTCATCTTTCTTCGGTGCCATAAGTTCTTTCTATCCTTTATTTGTTTATTTGGTGTATTTCTTTTCTTTTCTTGTTTTTTTTTTTTTTGAAGTAGAGTCTCACTCTGTCTCCCAGGCTGGAGTGCAGTGGCACAATCTCTGCTCAATGCAACCTCCGCCCCTCAGGTTCAAGTGAGTATCAGCCTCTCGAGTAGCTGGGTTTATAGGCATGATAGCAGGTGCCTATAATCCCAGCTACCCGAGAGGCTGAGATTTGCTTGAACCTGGGGGGTGGAGCGCCACCACACTTAGTTAATTTTTATATTTTTAGTAGAGATGGGGTTTCGCTATGTTGGCCAGGCTGGTCTTGAACTCCTGACCTCAGGTGATCTACCCTCCTCAGCCTCCCAAAGTGCTAGGATTGCAGGTGTGAGTCACCATGCCCAGCCTATTTGGTGTATGTCCAACCAAGAGCAAGGCAGGCACTTCAGATAAGTCTTTGAATTAATTAATTGTTATCTTCCCCCTTGAACATTAAAAAATTTAAACCCAATTCACCACATTCCTAGATACTCTAGAAAAAAGGGATAGCATTGAGAGAGTGTAACATGAAGGAAAGTTCTCCTGAAGGAAGAATAAAAAGAATAGGACATTTTGGTAGAGAGTGGAGATTGAGTGAGAAGGAAGGCAGATCGAAACATTGAAGGTGGATTGTGAAATTAAGTCAAAGTTTGTCCAAAGTTGGTAAGTATGTTTCACTTTTACCAAGTACAACATAGCTTGTCAGATTTTTTTGATACTACTTTGTTTAATTTTAAAAAATTATCCCAGCGTTTAGGTACTAAGAAGTTGACATACATTCCAAAATCTTGGATCTTGGTAATTGCAGAGCATAATATTTCTCTCTTCTTGGATTATTATCATTATTTATTTATCTTTTTTCTTAATCATCATTATTATTATTATTATTATTTTGAGACGAAGTTTCACTCTTGTTACCCAGGCTGGACTGCAATGGCGCGATCTCGGCTCACCACAACCTCGGCTTCCTGGGTTCAGGCAATTCTCCTGCCTCAGCCTCCCGAGTAGCTGGGATTACAGGAACGCACCACCATGCCCAGCTAATTTTTTGTGTGTTTTTTTTTTAGTAGAGACGGGGTTTCACTATGTTGACCAGGATGGTCTCGATCTCCTGACCTCGTGATCCATCCGCCTCGGCCTCCCAAAGTGCTGGGATTATAGGCGTGAGCCACCGCGCCCGGCCTTAATCATTATTTTTAACAGACAGGGTCTCACCTTGTCACCAATCCTGGAATGCAGGGTTCCATCATAGCTTACTGCAGCCTCAAGCTCCTGGGCTCAAGTGATCCTCCCACCTCAACCTCCTTTGAGTAGCTGGGATTATAGGCTCAAACCATCATGCCTGGCTTGGGGTATTTTGACAAAAACCAATAGGTTCCTTATATATATATGTATATTTCCCTGAAGATTGAATTAGAATCCTTGACCATGTGGACGTAAAGTACGAAATACTAAAAATTTAATGAGCTATCAGTAATGGCAAAAGCAAATATTTGTCCGCTATGCAAGTTGACTCTGGGGATAGTATTAAAAAATAATTATTGAGGGAAATTTTACCTTGTGATATGTTCAGATTTTGATACTGTGAATGGCATCATATTAGATATTTACTGGTAAATTGGCAAATTCCTTAAGGAAAGAACAGGTGAAAAAAATATGTATGCAACAAGGAAAAAAATTTTAGTCACTTAGCAGAATAAAGTGTATCTATATTATATAATTAAGGAATTATATATATATAATTATATAATTAAGGAATAAAGTGCATTTATATTATATAATTAAGGAATTATATATTCTATATAATTATATAATTAAGGAATAAAGTGTATATATAATATAATTAAGAATTTCATAACGATACAATATTATAAAATCAGTGAACGTTCTAAGCATTTTTTTTTTTAATTTGAACACTGTTTTTCAAGTTTGTAGAAAAATTTTTCAGTCTTGCCTCAGAAATAATGCTTTTGCCTCAGTGGATTCATTACCCTATGGTGCGTTTGGATTGTGAAGATTTGAAGACAGGCCTGACAAATAAAGCAAAAGCCTTTGCAAACATATTATTAAATGATATAGCTTCAAAATATAGAAAAGAAAATGAATGGTAAGTAGCATTAATTTCCAAGCTCAGAATTATATGGCTAAAAGAAATATTTTGCTAAAGTAATTCTTGTTTAAAAACAAGGGCTGGCGCGGTGGCTCAAGCCTGTAATCCCAGTACTTTGGGAGGCTGAGGTGGGCGGATCACAAGGTCAAGAGATCGAGACAATCCTGGTCAACATGGTGAAACCCTGTCTCTACTAAAAATACAAAAAATTAGCTGGGCATGGTGGTGCATGCCTGTAATCCCAGCTACTCAGGAGGCTGAGGCAGGAGAATTGCCTGAACCCAGGAGGCGGAGATTGCGGTGAGCCGAGATCGCGCCATTGCACTCCAGCCTGGGTAACAAGAGTGAAACTCCGTCTCAAAAAAAAAAAAAAAGCTTAAAATATGTAAGTACTTACAACTTTTTCTCCATAGCTGCCTCCTATAGAGGTGCCTTTGTAGTCCCATTGGGCTGGGTTCTTTTTGTTTGATACTATTTTTAATGCAACCCAGGATTTTAAAGAAAAGAAATGGAAATAAACCAGATTCAGGTACAGATTACATGATAATGATAAGATTACAGACTTTTGGTAATACTGGGCAGATCTGTGATCATCCCTGACCCCAATATTTACTTATTGTATCACCTAGCTTATTTTTCTCATCTGTAAAATGGGGACACTAATACCTACTTTGCAGGTGACTATAAAACTAGATTCATAAATTAGTGGACTGCTACCTGAGTATGTCATGTGGATGTGTTTTGCTTGTTTCACACTGTGTTTTATTTTGTTTAAACACATTTTAGACTTGCTATTATTTTAAAATTAGGAGTACACACACACATGCATATGCACACACACACACTTTGAATTTCTTTCTTTTCTTGAAAAAGTAGGAAGACAATGCCACATTGGGCCCACTGTGATAAATGGAGTTAAGAAGCAACTTTCCTTGTTAGACATGGAATATGTCCTGTGGTTTGTTCACCCAGAGCTCAACCAATCCATCATCCAATTTATTGAACTCATTTGTTATCTGTGAGTTCCCCAAAAAGCTTGTAACTTTTGTAAAGATTAAAACTAATGTATGTATAGCACCTAGCATATGCCTGGCACATGGGTACTCCGTAAATGTTAGCTATGATGTTTATTTTCCTGGAAGCAAAGTGAAAAAATTGTATGCTTTGGAATCAGAAAGACTTGAATTTGAATCCTGACTGCATTACTACTTCCATAAATCCGGGCAAGCTACTTAATTTTCTTGAGCTTCAGTTTCCTACTGTGCTTAACTATGAGAAATAGTACCTTCCTTGCAGGACTAATGTTAGGATCACAGGTAACATTTGTAAAATATCTAGCACCTTGCTTGGCATAGAATAGGAGCCCAATAAATATCTTAAATTGAATAAGCAAATATATTACAGTCAGAAGTCAAGTTTATCAGGCATACTCTCTATATAAAAGTAGACTACACAAGAGGATATCAAAGAGGGTAAAGTATTAGAACCTTTCCCTTTCTTGAGAGTTGTAACCATCCTGATGAGTAAGAACAATGGCAGTGCCACAGTTGGTTAAAAAAAAATTGTTTAACAGAACTTTTTTGTATTTATCTTCACAGTATATGTGATTTTTCTGGAATATTCCATACTTCTCACAAAATAACTATCTTATTATAAACCTATGATATAAAAGCAATGGAAAAAGCTGTGCAGTTTCCTTCACCTAGTTTATTCTTTGATTCCATCCTGTTTAAATTCTATACTTTAGGTAACATCAAAAGGAGGAAATGTGTGCCACTAGGTTAAGTACAAGGTCACTGAAGAACAATTTGCTTACTTCACAGTTTGGTTTGGCATCGCGTGGGCCATCTTGATTTCATAATTTTGTTTGCCTCCTTTTCTTTTGCTGAAATCTCTCTCCCCAAAGGACACAGATTCTTCTCCAGCAAGATGATCCCCAGGAGGATTCTCTGTCTTTTTGCATTATCTACGTTAATGCATTCCTCCTATATTTTTTTTTCTCCCTCTCTGCCTCCCTCCCTCCCTCCCTTCCTCCCTCCCTCCCTTCCTCCCTTCCTTCCTTATTTATTTATTTATTTATTTAAATTAGAGATGAGGCCTTGCCATGTTGCCTAGGCTGGTCTCAAACTCCTGGACTCAAGCGACCTTCCTTTCGTGCCCTCCCAAAGTGCTGGGATTACAGATGTGAGACACCGTGCCTGGCCACATTCCTCTTGTCTTTCTGATAATCAAGAATTAACTATAAAGTCCTACTTGATCTGACTCCTGCTTACCACTCCAACTTCGTCCTACGTCCTCTTCCTGGCATTCATTCCTACTGGCCTGTTTGCCATTCCTAAAGTATGCCAAGCTTATTACCACTGTATGGCCTTTGTCTTTGCTGTTTTTTCTTCCTGGAATCTCTTTTCCTCTTATTTGAATGACTCTGTTGTTGTTGTTGTTGTTTTTCCCTACCTTGAATATCACCTTCCTAGAAAGGCATTGCCTGGCCACTCTTACAGTGGCTTCTTCCTGACACTCGATCATTCTTTTTCCTTTTACCTTGCTTTATTTTTCTTCATAGCTTTTTTTTTTTTTTCTTTAGAGATTGGGTCTCATTATGTTGCCCAGACTAAAGTGCAGTAGCACAATCATAGCTCACTGCAGCCTTGAACTCCTGGGCTTAAGGGATCCTCATCATTTTTTTGCTACCTAACATAGTCCATATTTGTGTGCTTTGTCTCTCTCCTCAGCTTGAATGTAAGCTTTATGAGGACAGGATCTCATTTGCTGCTATATTTACAATGTTTAGACTTTTTCTTAGCATATTGTAGGTACTCAGCTATTTATTAAATGAGTAAATGAGCAAGTAAAATTTCCCACATATTTCTTAAATTCCCCCACAAACTAAGAGGTCACTTACCTCTTTTACACTTTGTTTTTACATGTTTTTTCCTTATATTTCTGGTAATAGCATGGCAATACAGATTTCTATTTCTTACTTAAAATAAAAAAAATTTTTTTTATTAGAGACATGGTTTTTCCCTGTTGCCCAGGCTGATTTCAAACTCCTGGGCTCGAGAGATCCTCCTACCTCAGCCTCCCAAAGCACTGGGATTACAAGTGTGAGCCACTGTGCCTGGGCTAGATATATATATATATATATTTAAATTTTATTTTATTTTATTTTAAAGATGGGGTTTCACCATGTTGGTCAGGCTGGTCTTGATCTCCTGACCTCAGGTGATCCGTCCACCTTGGCCTCCAAAGTGTTTGGATTACAGGCGTGAGCCACAACGCCTGGCCTGGGCTAGATATTTTTTTTTCTTAAAGAAAAAATTATTGGCCTGGTGTGGTGGCTCACGCCTGTAATCTCAGCACGTTGGGAGGCCAAGGCAGGCGGATCACATGAGGTCAGGAGTTCAAGACCAACCTGGCCAACATGGTGAAACCCTCTCTTTAAAAAAAAAAAAAGAAAAACTTATTTTAATTTTTAAAATTTCAATAGTTTTGGGGGTTACAAATGGTTTGGTTACATGCAAGTTCTTTTTTTTTTTTTTTTTAAGATAAAGTCTCACTGTAACCTCTGCCTCCCAGGTTCCGGTTATTCTCTTGTATTAGCTCCCCAAATAGCTGGGATTACATGTATGTGCCAACATGCCTGGCTAATTTTGTATTTTTAGTAGAGACGGGTTTCACCATGTTGGCTAGCCTGGTCTCAAACTCCTGATCTCAGGTAATCTACCAGCCTGGGCCTCCTAAAGTGCTGGGATTACAGGTGCGAGTCACCGCGCCCAGCAGGTAAGTTCTTTAGTGGTGATTTCTGAGATTTTAGTGTACCCGTCACTCAGGCAGTGTACACTGTACCAATATGTAGTCTTTTGCCCCTCACCTGCCTCTCAGCTTTCCTCACACTGAGTCCCCAGTGTCCGTTATGTCACTCTTTTGCATCCTCATAGCTTAGCTGCCACTTTAGAGAATATACTGTATTTGGTTTTCTATGGCTGAGTTACTTCACTTAGAATAATGACCTCCAGCTCCATTCAACTTACTGCAAAAGATATTATTTAATTCCTTTTTGTGGCCAAGTAGTATTCCATGTTTTCTTTGCCTTTTCATTGGTTGATGGGCACTAAGATTGGTTCCGTAGCTTTGCAATTGAGAACTGTGCTGCTACAAACATGCCTGTGTAGATGTCTTTTTCATATGACTTCTTTTCCTTTGGATAGATATCTAGTAGTGGGATTGCTTGAATGATAGTTCTATTTTCAGTTCTTTTTTATTTTTATTTTTGAGACGGAGTCTCGCTCTTGTTGCCCAGGCTGGAGTGCAATGGCGCATTCTCGGCTCACCGCAACCTCCGCCTCCTGGGTTCAGGCAATTCTCCTGCCTCAGCCTCCTGAGTAGCTGGGATTACAGGCACGCGCCACCATGCCCAGCTAATTTTTTGTATTTTTAGTAGAGACGGGGTTTCACTATGTTGACCAGGATGTTCTCGATCTCTTGACCTCGTGATCCACCCGCCTCGGCCTCCCAAAGTGCTGGGATTACAGGCTTGAGCCACCGCGCCCGGCCCTATTTTCAGTTCTTAAGGAATCTCAATACTGTTTTCCATAGTGGTTGTACTAATTTGCATTTTCACAAGCAGTTTAAATACTCACTTTTCAGCATATCCACCCCAACATCTGTTATTTTTAGACTTTTAAATTATGACCGTTCTTGTAGGAATGAGGTGGTATCTCATTGTGGTTTTAATTTGCATTTGCCTCATGATTAGTTATGTTGAGCATTTTTTCATAGGTTTGTTGGCTGTTTGTCTATCTTCTTCTTCTTTTTTTTTTGAGATAGAGTCTTGTTGCCCAGGCTGGAGTCAGTGGCACAATCTCAGCTCACTGCAACCTCCGCCTCCTGGGTTCAAGCAATTCTCCTGCCTCAGCCTCCTGAGTAGCTGGGAATACAGGTGTGTACCACCATGCCTGGCTAAGTTTTGTATTTTTATTAGAGATGGGGTTTTACTATATTGGCTAGCCTGCTCTTGGACTCCTGATCTCTCATGATCTGCCCACTTCGGCCTCCCACGATTCTGGAATTACAGGCTTGAGCCACGAAGCCCAGCCTTATCTATTTTCTTTTGAGAAATGCCTGTTCATGTCCTTTGTCCACTTTTTGATGAGTTTATTTGTTTTTTCCTTGCTGATTTGTTTGAGTTCATTGTGGATTCTGGGTACTAGTCTTTTGTCAGAGGCACAGTTTGCAAATATTTTCTCCCACTCTGTGGGTTGTCTGTTTACCGTGCTGATTATTTCTTTTGCTGTGTAGAAGCTGTTTGGTTTAATTAGGTCCCTTTTTAAATTTTTGTTTTTGTTGTTTGCTTTTGAGGTCTTGGTCATGAATTCTTTGCCTAGGTCAATGTCCAGAAGCTTTTTTCCTCATGTTTTTTTCTGGAATTTTTATGGTTTCAGGTCTTGGATTTAAGTCTTTGATCCATCTTGAGGTGATTTTTGTATAAGGTGAGAGATGGGGATCCTGTGGCTATTCAGGTTTCCCAGCACTGTTTATTGAATAGGGTGTCCTTCTCCAATTTGTCTTTGTATGCTGGGATTACAGGTGTGAGCCACTGTGTCTTGCCAAGCGTAATATTTTAAGATGCCTTAGTGAATCAACCAATTACTTTTAGGATAGCACAGTTCTTATTTTATAATAATTGTCATAACACACATTTATTGAATATGATGTAATATTAATGAACGTAAGTCTATTAAAGAGAAGTATTATGTCAGTATTTGCAGTGAATTTGAAGCAATTAAAGAACATGCATTAAAAGTTCCTGAAACAACAGAAGAGATGATGGATCTGATAACTTATGTAGAAAAAGCTCGGACTGCAGGAATTGAAGAATTGATTTCAAGGATCCAGGTAAGAAACTTTTAATTTACACATTTTGTGTTTTTCTCATTGTGAAATATAATATTCATAGTGAAGATGTGTAAAACAGATAGTTACACAAATAATTGTAAATTCAGCAGTTATATTGCCACCACCCAGGTCAAGAAATAGGGTACTGTTAGCACCCCAGGACTCTGCATATGACTTCCTGATCACAATGCCTCTCCTCCTTCCCTGTCCTCCTCTAGAGGTTTCCAGTTGATTTGTACAGGAATCATAGCTTTGAATTTCTTTAGTTTCACCAATTGTGTGTATGTCCTTAAACAACAGAGATTTTTAGAAATATTTTTTCTTTTAGTTTCTGAATGTATGCCTTTTTCAGCACAAGATTATATACCTATTTACCTATATTTTACTCTTATTCTTTGTTTAAAAAAACTTTAAAAAATGTTAAACAATACATATACCCAAATTACATAAAACACAAATTGTACAATTTGGAATGTTCTAAAGTAAACAGTCAGTAATTGCCACCTAGGGAAATCAATATAACCTTGCTGACACCCTTGAAGCCCATCATCATCTCTTGTCTTCTGGATGTTAGCACTACTCTGATTTTTTTTTTTTTTTTTTGAGACGTAGTCTCACTCTGTCACCCAGGCTGGAGTGCAGTGGCATAATTTCAGCTCACTGCAACCTCCGTCTCCTGGGTTCAAGTGATTTTCCTGCCTCAGCCCTCTGAGTAGCTGGCACTACAGACGTCCATCACCACACCCAGCTAATTTTTGTATTTTTAGTAGAGATGGGGTTTCACTATATTGGCCAGGCTAGACATGCATTTCTAATCACTGTAATTTCTGATTTTGATCTTTATATAAAGGGAGTCATATTGTTTATATTCTTTTGCCTCTCGGCAACGATATATTAGTATAGTAATGTCATTGTTCCTTAACTTTAGTTGATTTTCATTGCTGTCTAGTATTCTATTCCATATTGCATCCATTCCACATTGTATATAATAATTTATTTTACAAATTTGACTACTCTAGATATTTGGTTGTTTCTGCTTTTGCTGTTACTGGCAATGCTTCTGGGAACATTTTTGTACATGTATCCTGGTGCATATATTCATTTCTTCCAGGTGTTATAGGATATGCTTTTCTTCACTTTACTAATTAAGGCAAAATTCTTTTCCAAGTAGTTCGTTTTAGACTCCTATTAGCAGTGCACAAAGTTTCTGTTATTTTACATCCTTACTTGCAATTGTGAGATGGTTTCTATTTTGCCACTCTACTGGGCGAAAGTTTGGTATTTTCAATGTGCATTTTCCTGAAAAAAATGAATTTGAACACTTTTCATATGCTTATTGGCCATTTGGAGTGCCTCTTTTGTGAAATGATAGTATATATATTTTGCTCATTTAATTTTTGGATTTTATTTACTATTTCCTTATTGATTTGTAGTAGTTAAAAAAGTGGTAAAATAACACAAAATTGACAATTTTAACCATTTTTAAGTTTACAGTTCAATGTAGTGAATTTTAATATATTATTGGGTATCTTTTTATTCACTGTGTAATTTAACTTTTTAATGGTGTTTTTGATGGACAGAAGTCCTAAATTTTAATGCAGTTAAATGGAACAATCTTTTATTTTATAGCTAGTGCTTTCTGTGTTTTGTAAGAAATCCTCTCCTACCTTGGTTCAAAGATATTTTTATTCCACCCTTTTCTAGAAGCTGTTTAGTTTTGCTTTTTGGATTTACGTTTCAATCCTGAAATTTTATTTCTGTGAATAATGTGAGGTCCAATTTAAATATTTTCCCATATAGATGAGCAATTACGTATTTATTGATGAGACCATCCCCACCGTGTCCATATATGTGTAGATATGTTTTGAGGCAGCTTGTTCTGTTCCGTTAGCCTTTTTCTTTTCTTTCTTCTTCTTCTTCTTTTTTTTTTTTGAGATGAGTCTTATTTAGTCGCTCAGGCTAGAGTGCAGTGGTGCAATCTCAGGTCACTGCAACCTTCACCTCTCTGGTTCAAGCGATTCGTGTGCCTCAGGCTCTCGAGTAGCTGAGATTACTGGCATGCACCAAACACGGCCATCTAGTTTTTGTAGTTTTTGTAGATATGGGGTTTCACCATGCTGCCCAAGCTGGTCTCGAATTTCTGGCCTCAAGTGAGCCACACGTGCCAGCCTCCCAAAGTGCTGGGATTACAGATGTGAGCCACTGTGCCCGGCCTCCATTGGCCTTTTTGTCTACCCTTTTCTTGATACCACATTCACTTAATTATAACAGGTTAATGACAATTACAATAGTAAGTCCTGATACCTGATAGAACGTGTCCTTTCACCTTGTTCTTCATTATGTTTCTTGCTTGTTTTTAGCCCTTAACATTTGCATATAAAGTTCATAATCAACTTTTCATATTCTACAAAAATCTGTTGGGATTTTGATTAGGAATGTATTAAGTAGACAATGGAGAGAATTGGTAAATTTACAATATGGAGTCTTCCAATTCATAATAGAATGTTTTATTTATTTACCTCTTATTTAACATCTCTCATTGTTTTATAATTTTCTCTGTAGAGGTGTTACATACCTTTTTTAGGTATAATTTTAGGTACTTAATATCTTTTTATATTATATAGTATTTTTAAATGGTTTAATCTTCTGTTTATTGCTTGAATACAGAAATATAATTAATATATAAAATGATAACTATTTTTTAGAACAATTTTAGGTATACAGAGAAATTGGGCACATAGTAAGACAGTTCTTCAGTTCTTATGTTAGCATCCCACCTTTGGTGCTCCCCTCCACACTTAGTGTCCTGATTATTAATGTCTTACATTTGTATGGCATATTTGTTGCAATTGATAAACCATTATTGATACATTATTATTATTATTATTATTACTACTACTTTGAGACAAAGTCTCACTCTATTGCCCAGGCTGGAGTGCAGTGGTATGATCTTGGCTCACTGCAACCTCCACCTACCGGGTTCAAGCAATTCTTCTGCCTCAGCCTCCTGAGTAGCTGGGAATACAGGTACATGCCACCACGCTCAGCTAATTTTTTTGTATTTTTAGTAGAGACGGGGTTTCACCAGGCTGGTTAGACTGGTCTCGAACTCCTGACCTCAAATGATCCCCCTACCTCAGCCTCCAAAAGTACTGGGATTACAGGTGTGAGCCACCACATGAATCTTGGAACAGAAAAATGGCATTAAGTAAAAACTAAGAAAATCTTTAGTTAAAACCCATAGTTTATTCAGATTTCCTTAGTTTTTACTTAATGCCATTTTTTTCTGTTCAAGATTCCATCTAAAATACCACATTATGTTTAGTCATATTTCCTTGGGCTCCCCTTGGCTGTAACAGTTTCTCAGGGTTTGCTTGTTTTTGATGACCATGACAGTTTTGAAAAGTATTGATCAGGTATATCGTAGGATGGCCTCCTATGGATATTGTCTGTTGTTTTTTCTCGGGATTAGACTCAGGTATGGTTTCTTTGGGAGGAGGATCACAGAGGTTAAGTGCCACTTTATGACATCATATCAAGGGTATATACAATCATCATGACTTAACACTGTTGTTGGCCTTAATCACCTGGCTGAAGTCATGTTTGTCAGGTCTCTCCATCTTTTTCCTCCCCCTTCCATTTTGTACCCTCTGGAAGGAAGTCACTATTTGCAGGTCACACTTAAGAATTGGGAAGTTATATTCTCTTTCTTTTAGGATGCAGAATATACACAATTTATTTGGAACTTTCATGCATCAGAGATTTGTCTCTTTTCCCCCGCTTTTTAATTTATTCAATCATTTATTCATATCAATATGGATTTATGGATATTTATTTTGTACTTTGGGCTATAATATAAAATTTATTTTTATATAGTAGTTTAATACCCATCACTCACTTTTTCTTTTAAAATTTTCTATTTAAAAATTTTGACTTTAGGCCAAGCACAGTGGCTCATGCCTATAATCCCAGCACTTTGGGAGGCCAAGGTGGGTGGATTACCTGAGGTCAGGAGTTTGAGACAAGCCTGACCAACATGGTGAAACTCCATCTCTACTAAATACAAAAAGTTAACGGGGCATGCATGCCTATAAATCCAGCTACTTGGGAGGCTGAGGCAGGAGAATCACTTGAACCTGGGAGGCGAAGGTTTCAGTGAGCTGAGATTGTGCCATTGCACTCCAGCCTGTGTAACAAGAGTGAAATTCCATCTCAAAAAAAAAAAAAATTCAACTTTAATATTTTCATATTTTTAAATTTCGCTTCTTAATTTTAATAGTTTATCTGAAGATTATTTTGGATGTCTGTATATTGCATTATATAACTTACAAATAATGACAGTTTTGTTTTTCCTGATCAAATATTACACATTTGCCAAACTTAATTTTCTTTGCAACAGTGGACTGTTTGGGACTCTAGTACAATGTTGAATAGCAGTGGATGGCAGGTTTCCCATCTTTATCCCAACCTTAAGGGGAAAGCTTTCAAGATTTCACTATTAAATATGACATTTATTTTATGTCATACTTAATAGTATTTTTTGCATACTATTTTTTACACACTAGTTTTTACACACACTATTTTTTACATACATACTTATTTTTTACACACTATTAAGTATGACATGAGTTTTATGTAGGTACTTTTGCCAGATTAATGAATTCCCTTCTATTGCTGATGTGCTACTAGGTTTTTTTTTTAAAGAAAAGTTATTATGAGCGGACTTTGAATTTCACTACATGCTCTTTTTTGCATCTACTGTGGTGATCATATGCTTTTTCTCTTTAATCTATTAATTTAACCTATTAATCTGTAATTATAAAAATTATAATTTATTAAATCTATAATTTAATCTACAAATAGATTACATGGATCATTTATTATTTTAAAGTTTTATTTCTACATGCATTGTATATATGTAATATATGTAATGTACAGAATATATATTTAATGTTATTTGCAACATATAATTATGTATAGCTATATAATATAAAATCAAAAACCTTAAATTTGCCTTTGAATCTGTATTTCAGTTCTTAAAAATTAGTACTACAGTACAGCTTATAGAGCACTGAAAGATACAGAAGGTAAAATTATTCAACCTCTCTACTCAGATAAATCTATTGTTTTAAGAGTTTTTAAATTTGCAACTCACTTCCAACTCTGTTTGAGACAGAGTCTAACTGTCACTCAGGCTGGAGTGTGAACTGCAGTGACGGATCTCGACTCACTGCACCATCTGCCTCCGGGGTTCAAGCAATTCTCCTGCCTCAGCCTCCTGAGTAGCTGGGACTATAGGCGTGTATCAGTATGCCCGGCTAATTTTTGTATTTTTGTAGCTACAGAGTGTCACCATGTTGGCTGGGCTGGTCTTGAACTCTTGACCTCAGGTGATCCACCCACCTCAGCCTCCCCAAGTGCTGGGATTATAGGTGTGAGCCACTGCACCCAGCCAACTCACCTACAACTCTTTCTGAATAATTACAAACAGCAATATTCTAAACTATTGTATACAGCAATATGTGAAGTAGGCAAAAAAGGTGGCAAAAAAAGATACAAATCAAAACAAAAGATACTTTAGTATCTTTGTCATTAGAGATTCAAAAATTAAAAAATTCATAAGAATAAAATAATTTAAAATCCTTTAAAATCAAAGTTAAATAATTGCTGAACATTTAGTTATGTTTTTCAGTCATAAACAAGGGAGGACCAAGAGTTCGTTTATGCTAAGTTGACTGCAAGTGAAAACTTCTTAAAAGCCTTATTTCTAGCATAAAAGTAAGCAACTATGTGACATGAAACAAGATAAATAATACTATAGCTATTGAAATACCCATCTGGTTTGGGTGATATATAAAATATCAGTTAATAATCTGAATCTAGTTGAAATCTGAAAAGGTATTAAAAATTATTGTTGTTAATCTCTTTTTCATAATGACTTAGATTTTCTATATGGCATATTATATCTGGAGTTTCTTTTGTAGGAATCTAAACGCCAAATGAGTTACTTTTTAGATGTTTTTCTATTTCCTCAAGAAGACTTAGCTCTAAATGCAACTGTCCTCATGTGGCCTAAGAAAATAAATCCTGTTTTTGATGAAAATGATGAGGTAAATATATTTTTCAGTATGTATTTTTGTATTCTGACATTTGAAGCACAGAATTCACATTTAATTTCATATCTACTGGCCATCTAGCTTTCAAAGTAATTCTGTGTGTCAATATGAGTTTGAGACTGGCCACCCTATGGAGGCAAGCTGTTAGGCTTAACTCACAAGGTCTGGTAAGTAGTGGGGCTGACATTTAAAAAGTCAGAGCTATTACATAAATTAATAATAGAAGCACTTAACTGAGAAAGTGCTTTCCATTTATTCACTTATTTCACTCTCATCAAAATCTCATGTGCTCCCATTTCTTCCATTTTATAGATGAGAAATATGAGACTCAGATAAATTAAATAGCTCAGTATCACAGATAAGATATATGATTTTATATCAGAACGAATATATTTCAGATATTGAAAAAGTCCTAATGTAGACCAGTTTATCCTAAATTGGGAGGTAAGATGGTATTGTAATAAAAAGTGTGGCCTTCCATCAAATAAACCAAGATTCTCATCCAGATTTTGATTTTTTTTTTTGTAAACTTGAACAAGACTTCCATAAGATTCCATTTCTTTTCTCTGAAATGAGAATAATAATACCAGTAATAATATAGGTAAGATATTTAATAGTTCTTGGGCATATACTCAATAAATGGTAATTTTATTATTATCCCAGAATCTGTTAAATAAAGTATTTAATGAATACAGTTGTTAAAGTCACTTTGGAGATCTAGGAACATTTTTCTGTGTGGTTTATTATTCTTTGCATTTTTATATCAGTTATTATAAACATTGTTTTATTTTTCTACTCATTTTTACTTCTCTGGGTTTTTTTTTTGAGACAGAGTCTCTCTCTGTTGTCACCCAGGCTGGAGTGTAGTGGTGCAATCTCAGCTCACTGCAACCTCCGCCTTCCAGGTTCCAGTGATTCTCTGGCCTCAGCCTCCCGAGTAGCTGGGACTATAGGCATGTGCCACCATGCCCAGTTAATTTTTGTATTTTTAGTAGAGATGGGGTTTCACCATGTTGGCAAGTATGATCTCGATTGCTTGACTGTGATCTACCCACCTCAGCCTCACAAAGTGCTGGGATTACAGACGTGCATCGCCGCCCCCAGCCCTCTGATTTTTAAAATTATTATACACAGTATTTAGATTTCTGACTTGGTAATTCTTTGTTACAGATTAACTAACATGATTAAATTGTCTTTTAAAAAGCTAATTGAGAATGCTAAACATAAAAAAGAAAATGAACTAATGGCCAAGAGAGAGAAACTTATTTTGGAAATAGAAAAGGAATCACGCCACATGGAAGA
Source organism: Saimiri boliviensis (assembly GCF_048565385.1). Taxonomy (NCBI): domain Eukaryota; kingdom Metazoa; phylum Chordata; class Mammalia; order Primates; family Cebidae; genus Saimiri; species Saimiri boliviensis. The sequence continues at coordinate 4,394,303 of NC_133456.1, forward strand.
GTTTACAGAATTTGCAGAGCTGGAACGCATGCAACAGGTCTGATAAATATATAAGAAAAAGCTATGGCCAGCCCATAGAGTCATACAGGACATATTAACATAAATTTAAAAATATAGAAAAATATATGTTTACTATATTTTTTGTTAGCTGTATTATATAGATATATAGAAAAGTATAATTACACTTATCTAATACTATAACATATAGTAAAATACATAAATATTTATATAAATATTTTATATGTAGTCCCAGCCTCCTGAGTAGCTGGGACTAACAGGCATGTGCCACCATGCATGGCTAATTTTTTATATTTTCTTTAAAGATGGGGTTTTGCCATGTTGCCCAGGCTGGCAAACGAAGACCTGAATTTTAGGCCCAGAACTGGAACTATGTAATCTTTCTTGTGACTTAGTTATCTAATTGTAGTATAGACATAATTGTACTTTTTGTTTTCAATCATAATTATGTTGTGAAGCTAATATTTAAAGTTGCTGTATAGGCTGGGTGCGGTGGCTTATGCCTATCATCCCAGCACTTTGGGAGGCTGAGGCGGGTGATCACTTGAGGTCTGGAGTTTGAGATCAGCCTGGTCAACATGGTGAAATCCCATCTCTACTAAAAATACAAAAGTTAGCCGGGTGTGGTGGTGTGCACCTGTAGTCCCAGCTATTCGGTGGGCTGAGGCGGGAGGATTGCTTGAACCAGGGGGCAGAGGTTGCAGTGAGCCCAGATAGCACCACTGCACTCCAACCTAAAAATAAAATAAGGTTGCAGTATAAATGCAAGAGCATATCTTACACAGTACCATACTATTTTATAACATTACTTGAATATTTTTAAGATATTTAATTAATTTAAGATATTTTGTTAATATTTAACAAAAAATTATTTGTTTTTAGTATGTGACAGATGTAAGACAATTACAAAAACGTATTCAGGAATCTGAAGAAGCAGTGCAGTTTATTAATAAAGAAGAGGAACTTTTCAAGTGGGAATTGACAAAATATCCTGAACTGGATAAATTAAAAGTTAACATTGAGCCTTATCAGAAGTTTTTTAATTTTGTTCTGAAGTGGCAACGATCAGAAAAACGGTAATTCTGGTAATGTAATAAAAATCAAGCAAATGATAGAAAATAACTTGCAAAATATAAATTGATTTTTTTTTTTGGTTAAGTGTTTAAAAGTAGGAGTTATCTGTCCATTTGAAAGAGAACCAAGTACCATATAGAAGAAGCATCCAGTGCTGCTAAGGTACCACTAACCTTACTAATATAATATCTGAGATCCTTTTCTGGCTTATGGGCATGATTGGTGTGTGAGAAGTATGCCTCCCTCAAACATTGTTACGATGTCAGCACATTACCCTTCTGACATGAAAAAAGCATATATAATATATGAGTTGTCATTTAGGTTTCTGAGAGTCAATTTCCTTTTTAATACAATAGATTAATTTCACTAATGTTTACCCCCAAAATTAGAAGTATGGAGTCAAATCTGCATTTTATTTTTATTTTTGTTTTATAATTTCAACTTTTATTTTAGATTCGGAAACATGTGCAGATTTGTTACATGGGTATATTGCATGCCACTGAGGTTTGGAATACAAATGATCCTATCACCCAGGTAGTGAGCATAGCATCTACTAGGTAGTTTTTCAGCCCTTGTTCCCCTCCCTCTCTCTCACCTTTCGTAGTCCCCAGTGTCTGTTGCTCCCATCTCTATGTCCACGTGTACCCAGGGCTTACCTCCCACTTCAAAGTGAGACCATGAGATGTTTGCTTTTCTGTTTCTGCATTAATTTGCTTAGGATAATGGCCTTCAGCTGCATCCATGTTGCTGCAAAGGGCATGATTCCATTCTTTTTTAGGGTTGTGTTGTATTCCGTAGTGTATATGTACCAAATTTTCTTTTCTTTTTTTTCTTATTTGTACCCCACTTTCAATCATGTGACTTTTCTACCAAATTTTCTTTATTCAATCCACTGTTGATGGGCACCCAGGCTGACTCCATGTCTTTGCCACTATAAATAGTGCTGTGATGAACAGACAAGTACATATGTCTTTTTGGTAGAATGATTATTTTCCTCTGGGTATGTACCCAGTAATGGAATTGCTGGGTCATATAGTAGTTCTGTCTTAAGTTCTTTGAGAAATCTCCAAACTACTCTCCACAGTGGCTGAGCAAATTTACAGTCCCACCAACAGTGCAACAGTGAATAAGCATTCCCTTTTCTTCACAGCATCTGTTTTTTTGTTTTTTTAAGCTTTTTAATAATAGCCATTCTGGTCAATGGGAGATGGTCTCTCATTATGCTTTGACTTGCATTTCTCTGATGTGAATATGCATTTTATTTGGGTACTATAAGTCATCCATTTATAATCTGATACATATTTTAGCACATGCAGCATAATCAAAATGATTATTTTAGTTCTGTCTATCTACCATCAGCTGTACCTGTGTACCTGAGAAAAACTGTTAACAGCTTTTGTCCTCATTTTTCTCTCTTAAAAAAAAAAATAAGGGGTCTAGTCTAAAGGATCTCTAAGGCACCTTCAAACTCTGAAAGTCTGAGTTTAATAATTTTTTTCTTTCAATTCAGGTGGATGGATGGAGGGTTTTTGGACCTCAATGGGGAAAGCATGGAGGCTGATGTGGAAGAGTTTTCCCGCGAAATTTTTAAGACACTAAAATTTTTCCAAACGAAGCTAAAGAAAGAATTACAAGAAAAAAGAAAGGCAGCAAGAAAACGGTCTCTGGAAGAAGAGAAAATTGAAGAAGAACCCAAAGAGAATCCTACTATTACTATGTGCAGTACAGTCATGGAACAGATAAAAGCTTTTAAGGTATAAATGTATATAATAACATTTTAATATTTTAGCGATCTTCTCAACTTTTCTGTTGCATAATATATAAATTATAAAGCCTATCTTCTTGTTTTACATGTTTATCAATTATTATCATTATTATTAAGTTTTGAGACAGGGTCTTAGTATGTTTCCCACGATAGAGTATAGTGGTGACTCCCTGCCAACTTCACCTCCTGGGCTCAAGTCATCCTCCCACCTCAACCTCCTGAGTAGCTGGTACTACAGGTGTATACCACCATGCCTGGCTAATTTTTTTGAGAGATGGGGTTTGGCCATGTTGCCCAGGCTGGTCTCGAACTCCTGTGCTCAAGCAATCTGTCCACTTTGGCCTCCCAAAGTGCAGGGATTACAGGCATGAGCCACCACACCTGGCCTATTATTATTACTTTTTAGATAGGGTCTTACCCTGTTGCCCAGGCTGGAGTGCAGTGGCACAATCATAGCTTACTGCAGCCTCAGACTCCTTGGCTCAGGAAGAAGACACTATTTCTTCCTCTTTGGCCAATGAATTGGGTCTCTGTCACTTGTAATCAAAGGAGTGTGGCCAAATGAAGGTACTGAGGAGAAACAATCAGAAAAAAATAAGATTTTAAATTCCTCTGCTATGCCTCAGGCTCTTGGTCAAGCTCTGACTCACTCCCAGCTCTGTTGTAGGCATGGGTATTGTGACAGAACTAAGTGACTGGTTTTGGGAGGAAGTGGTAAGGGCAAGAGAGGGCACTTTATTCTTCTCATCTTTTGAATTACATCTGTTTGCATCTTTGATATTTTGGTGTCTCATTCCCACAACTTGAGCTCCTCATCATGAAGCACCATTATGGAGTGTAGGGAAGGCTAATGGGTGGTGAATGACAGCCATATTTGAGGGGCAGATCAAAGATAATATACATATAAAGCCAGATGTCACAAAACCGGGGAAATAGTTCCTCTGGCCTAAGAAAGGCAGTAGAAGATTGCTCAGATCTATTAGGGCAGATTGCATACTTCCTGAAAATGATACAAAATCATTTTCCTACGGAAAACATAGGAAGAGGACACCATTGTTCATAATTTTAATAAACTAAACAAATCTAATAAAATAGCCTGCCATTAATTCAGTATAATCCAATCTTTGAAGTGAGGTTATAACTATTTTTTTCTAGATGAATACATTAAAAGTTTTTGGCATTTGCAAAATGCTTAGGTGGAGAAGGCTTTTGAGCCCAGATAAATTATTGACCCATGGATTCTAAATTTTAAGAATTACTCAAGGCCAGGCATGGTGGCTCATGCTCGTAGTCTCAGCACTTTGGGAGGCCAAAGCAGGCAGCTCACCTGAGGTCAGGAGTTTGAGACCAGCCCGACCAACATGGTGAAACCCCATCTCTACTAAAAATACAAAAAATTAGCTGAGCGTGGTGGTGCATACCTGTAATCCCAGCTACTTGGGAGACTGAGGCAGGAGAATCATTTGAACCTGGGAGGCGAAGGTTGCAGTCAGCCGAGATCATGCCACTGCATGCCCCACCTGGGCGACAGAGCCAGACTCCATCTCAAAAAAAAAAAAAAAAAATTTTACTCAAGAAAACCTTGATAGAGCTTTTCTCATCATCAAGTGCTAATGAAAAGAAATAGAAAGATTTGGAAGCAGGCTGGGTATAGTGGATGACACCTGTAACCTGTAATCCCAGGGCTTTGGGAGGATCATTTGAGGCCAGAAGTTCAAGACCAGCCTGGGTAACATAGCGAGGCCCTACCTCTACAAAAAATAAAAAGTAGGTTATAAATAAAAAAATTAAAAGGTAGGGTAACATAGTGAGACTCTATCTCTACAAAAAATAAAAAATTAGCCAGACATGATAAAAAAAATTCAGCTGTTCTGAAGTCCCAGCTACTCCAGAGACTGAGGTGGAAGGATCACTTAAGCCCAGGAATTTGAGATTACAGTGAGCTATTATTGTACCACTGCACTCCTGGGCAATAGAGTGAGACCCTGTCTCAACAAAAACAAGGACATAAATTTACTAGGGCAGACCACGTAGCCTATACTAAGTGCAGCAACACAGGGTAAGAGTTTTTTGGGAAGGATTTGGAACCATACTGCTTAGTTATACTATTCTGCACCTGGCAGTTCTATACCTTGAGCAAGATATGTAGCTGCTTGCGCCTCAGTCCTCTCATTTATAAAGAGAGAATAAAAATAGTTTTTGTGACAGTCAGTAATACATCCTCTTCCCAAGGCAGTAGTGGCACTGGTTTTATTGGCAAATTTCCACTGTCAGCATGCCCAGAGTGCAAACTCTGCGACTGGATTTAAGCATTGTTCCTGTCTATGTCTAGTCGTCTCAGAGATTCCATGGCTGCCTGATTTTTTTTTTTTGACTTAAAAATTCTTTTCAATGTTGAATACATTTGCATGGTCTAAAAAATATAAAAATATATATCTGAAAATTCTCCTCCTCATGTTTCTCACCTGTATCACTCAGGTGATAAGTGTTATTATCTTCTTGTTTATAGTTCCAGAGTTTTTTTTTTTACACATATAACAATGTGAATATATATTCTTATCTGTCTATCTTTTTACATAAAATCTAGCATATGATGTATATGATTTTCTTTTATTTCTTCATTTTGCTTAATTTATCTTAGAGACTTTTTCTTGTTATATATTGGGAGCTTCTTCATTTTTTTTCATACTTATATAATATATGAATAATCTGTGTGTGTGTGTGTGTGTGTGTGTGTGTGTGTGAATTGCATGTGTTTGAAGGTGACTGCAGGGTAAATTGTGGAAGAGTAAATGCTAGGTTACAGTCTACAGTTGAATTACCCTCTGTAGGGGTTATACCAGTGTATACTCTTATCAACTTTCATAATAAAATACATCAAATTTTAGGTTTTTGCTACTCTACTAAGAGAACTTTCATTTCTCTTATTGCAAGTAAAATCTTAAACATTTTCATATATTTCATATATTTGAGTTTTTGTATTTCTTTTCCTGTTAACTGTTTTAACATACCTCTGCCTATTTTTCTTTTGAATTATTGGCCTTTTTCCTACTGATTTCTTTTCCTATATATATGGGAAATTAGGCTTTGTCTGTGATGTGAACATTTATTGTTTGCGTTTTGACCTTGCTTATGGTAACTTGTGCCTTGCAGAAGCCTTTTATTTTTATGTAATTATTTTTATTCTTTTCCTTTATGGTGCTTGGGTTCTGAACTGTAGTTTAAAATGCCTTCCCCATGCCAAATTATTTTTTCTAATGCTTTTATGGTCTGTTATTTGTTCATGTTTTATTCAGGATATTTGAGGTTATGTTCAGGAAGGATTTTGGTTTTAGTTTTCTTTTCTTGTAATGTCTTTGTCAGATTTCGGTATCAGAGTTATATTGGCTTTGTATAACAAATTAGGAAGTTTTGTTTTCTCTATTTGCTGAAACAGTTTTTTATAAATTGGTATTATTTCTTTCTTATTTTAGAGAAACATTCACTAGTGAAACCATTTAGCCTGAAGTTTTGTTTGTAGGAAAGGTTTTGAAAACAGACTCTCTCTCTCTATTTCTCAAGTACTGATTTCTTCTTCATATTCTGTAAGGACCACAGGTTAGCTGAGTCTCTGCTCCAAGTTGCAGTCCTGTTCTGCTCCTGAGTTCCAGGACACAGGCTATGCCTTGAGCTAATGTGAGCCAATCTGGTGTTAGGGAGAAAGAGCAAGGGCTGAGCTACACCATGCACCTGAGTTTAGATCTTCCACTCAATTGTGACATACTTCATGTCCACCCGTATTACATTGGCTGAAGCAAGTTCTGTGCCAATTTCCCCTCTATGTGAAGGAAAAGAGAATTTCTTTAATAGATAGAGGGCTTTTCAAATTTTCTGTTTAATTTGGGTAGATTGTATTTTTTAAGGAATTTGTCCATTTCTTCTAAGTCATTGATTTTGTTGCCGTAAAGTTGCTAATAACATTTCTTTATTGTCTTTTAAATGTCTGTAGAATCTATAGTGCTAGCTCCTTTTAAATTCTAAATATTGGTTCTTTTAATTTTCTCTCTCTTTTTTTCATTAAGCAGTCGTTAGGAATTTCGCTGTTTATTGTTGGTCAGAGGGCTCACATATCCCTGTCTCCTGCACTTCGTCTGTTTGTGGAGATCATGGTTCCCGGTTTGCTGTTGTTTTTGCTGGATATACATCTGTGTCTTTGCATTGAAGTGTTATGTATTCTAGTGTTCATTGTCTAGCTTGCTTTGTTTTATATTGGATATATTTGCTTAGAGTTTCTTTAGCGCTAGGTCACTGCTTCCTTTTCAGCTCCAGGTGGCACCTTAAGCCCAGGTTTGTCTTGGCTCTAGTACCCAGTGGGAAGTACTGCCTTTCCTGAATGGGGACGGTCCCAAAGGGTATATTCTGGCAGTATGGGAAGCTGTCTAGGAGTTTGTGCCCAGGGGACCTGTGGGACAAACCTCCTACAATGTGCTGCTGCAGAATAGCCACTCTAATTTGGGCATCCCCTGTGGATTATAGAGTTTCTGGGGCTGGGGAGGGTCGTCCTACCTTCTCCCTTTGTCTCTGTCCTCAGGAATTATTGATCCCTTCAGGCATTGGGAATGCTTCCTGTGGGTTAAGGGAGGGATGGGTCTCCTGCTAGGGACCCAGGGTGGTGGGGTAGCTGGTTGTGCACTTTGACCTTACTCTTATCAGGGTAGAAACAGTGAGCTGGGGGGAAATTTTCTGCCCACTTGGTACCAGACAGAATAGGGAGAGGGGCATTGCAGATGTGGAAGTTCGATTCTCTTACTGTCGGCTCCTCTGCTTGGAGCTTTTTTTCACTTTTATGTGGCCCAGCTACTCAGGAGGCTGTAATCCTAGCTACTCAGGAGGCTGAGGCTGGAGAATCTCTTGAATCCCGAAGGAGGTTGCAGCGAGCCAAGATCGCGTCAGTGCACTCCAACCTAGGCGATGGAGTGAGACTCTGTCTAAATAAATAAGTAAATAAAGAGTATGTCCTTCCTACTTTTTAGATGTTAAAACTTCATTTATTTAAAAAATACTGAGTGCCTGTTATAGTATGTTCTGATGAATTCTAGGGAATATGTCACAAGCAAAAACATGATGGTGATAACCAACAGGAGGTTAAAACAGTCCTTAACTAAGCAAAATGAAAAGTGTGCTAGTTTGTGGTCCTCCAATTTAAAAAATTTGTAATATTAAGTTATTACTTATACAAAGTTAAAACATGACTCATGAAAAAGTAAAAGAGGGGGCCAGGCATGGTGGCCCATACCTGTAATCCCAGCACTTTGGGAGGCCAAGGCGGGTGTCACTCAGCAGAGATAAAACACTGTTACATTTTGGGATTTTGGCACAGATATTTTCCCCATTCGTGCTATGTGTGTGTATTTATAGCTATATATTATATTTTTCTGCAAGTAGTACTTATAACAAAATTGAATTTCTAAAATAATACCACAGTTTTATCATATACTTAATATTTTACAGAATAATTACCCTTCATTCTTCCTTTTTTTAAAAAAATAGAGACAAGGCCTCACTCTGTCACCCAAGCTGGAGGACAGTATTGCAGTCATAGCTCACTGTGACCTCAAATTCCTGAGCTCAAGAGATCCTTTCATCCCAAACTCCCAAAGTGCTGGGATTACAGGCATGAACCATTGTGCCTGGCCCTTCATTCTTCTTTTTCACTCTTATAATTTTCCTGGCTATTTTTACATGCTTATTTTTGCAGGTGAAGCTTGGATTCATTTTGTTAGCATCTCTCTCCTTCCAAATCTAATTGAGGCTTTGATTGTACTGATAGAAATGTATTAAGTAATTTGAAGAAATGTAATCCTTATACTATCAAGGCTTCATCTACGGAATCTATGTGTGTGGAAGTCAAATGAGTGACTCATTATTTTTTATATTTTTGCCATTAGGAATATATTCCTACTGTCTCCATTCTGTGCAATCCAGGAATGAGACCTCGTCATTGGAAACAGATGTCAGATATTGTAGGCTATGATTTGACTCCAGACTCTGGTACTACACTGAGAAAAGTTTTAAAATTAAACCTTACCCCATACTTGGAACAATTTGAAGTGATAAGTGCAGGTGCAAGCAAGGTAAACGTAAAGATCAACCGAAATACTTTACGTGATGAGTTTGTTAATCAAGTAATCATAGTTTTTGTTGTGGTTGAATATGTATAGTACTGGATAGCAGTGGGAGGTGGTGGGGGAGAGTGGTAGAAGACCACTATCTGGCTGGGAGTGGTGGCTCACACCTGTAATCCCAGCACTGTGAAAGGCTGAGACACGGGGATCACCTGAGGTCAGGAGTTTGAGACCAGCCTGGCCAATATGGTGAAACTCCGTCTCTACTAAAAATACAAAAATTAGCTGGGCATGGCAGTGGGTACCTGTAATCCCAGCTAACCAGGAGGCTAAGGCAGGAGAATCGCTTGAACCTGGGAGGCAGAGGTTGTAGTGAACTGAGATCACACCACTGCACTCCAGCCTGGGTGACAAGAGCAAAATTCCATCTCAAAACAAAACAAAACAAAACAAAACAAAACAAAAACACTCTTCCCACCCCCACACAAAGTGTGTACTTACTTGTCCTGAATCCAAATGAGAAACGACTCCTTTGACATCCTCTTAATTCTGCCACATTCTGATGTAGTTGGATGATGTGCTAGTGTTGGTACATAATTTTTTCATTAAGAATACTGGTGTATGTGTGGCATGTGATATGTGTGTGTTCTAGCAGGGTAAGTATGGCCCTAAAGAATGGGTTCTTGAAGTACACAGAAAACATCTTCAGACTATGGGCTGGCTGTAGAAAGGCCACTTCGAAGAAAGTCCTACAGGCATTTTATTCTCTTGTCCATTTTTTTTTTTTAGACGGAGTCTCACACTGTTGCTCAGACTGCAGTACAGTGGCACGATCTCGGCTCACTGCCATCTCTGCCTCTTGGGTTCAAGCAGTTCTCCTGACTCAGCCTCCTGAGTAGCTGGGATTACGGGCGTGTGTTACCAGGCCTAGCTAATTTTTTTGTATTTCCTGACCTTGTGATCCGCCCACCTCGGCCTTCCAAAGTGCTGAGATTGTAGGCATCAGCCACCGTGCCCGGCCTCTCTTGTCCATTTTTAGTAATGACAGCAGTTTTCATAGCAAGTGAATCTTTAAAAATTACGTAATTCTTTTTCTTAGTCATTTTGAAAATGTTGAAAAAAACTTTTCTAACTTAAAAAGTTATACTGAAGTGACATTGTCTTAAGGAAGTGATAACGTCATACATCAAATGCTTACTGAATTCACTAGGGAAAGTCAATATAGTAAATAAGAATCTTTTGTCACCATCCCATTGTTTTTTCATTCCTACCTTTTAGGAATTTTCATTAGAGAAAGCCATGCATACAATGATGGGAACTTGGGACGATATTGCTTTTCATATAAGTCTTTATCGTGACACTGGAGTCTGTATTCTTTCTTCAGTGGATGAAATTCAGGCCCTCCTTGATGATCAAATTATAAAAACTCAGACAATGAGAGGCTCACCTTTCATCAAACCATTTGAAAATGAGATCAAGGTATGTTAAATATGACAATCAGCTCTTGATCATATGTATAGATTGCAGTCTTATTACATATACACGGTCATGGTAATAAGTAGTTTATTGGATGGATTTTTAAGTGTTTATTCAAATCGTAGACCTATAACCTTGATATTTTAGCTCATAAAATACAAAATGATATTCAAAATTTAATATAGAAATATATACATATAAATGATTTTTAAAAGAAAAATGTCTTATTAACATCTTCTCCAATGGCAGTGATAGACTCAGGAGGAAAACAGGTGGTATTATTTACTCTAAATTTAGAAAACCTAGACCCTGTTTCATGCTGCATTGCTGCAACTTGTAGTAAAGTTCTATACACCAAGCTTTAATTATAGTTGTAAACAGCTAGCATGAGGATCTTTTAGAGTAATTAATGCATTATTGTTCACTTGAGAAAAATAAGTGGTATTTGAGGCTCCAAGATTACTTCATACTTTTTGGTTGATGTGGGTAAATATAGAATGCAAACAAATTATGATAACTAATAGCTCTATAGGTATTGTAAAAATTCTAACTGGGGACTATATAAATTGGGGAAAGACGATTGGATTTTTTTACCCTGATATCAGTTGATTTCAAACTATATTCCAGATGCTGCTCTAGGAACTTTACACTTATTAATCCACTTGATCCCTGCAGCTGACCTTCAAAGTAGGCACTGTTATTATCTGTATTCATAGACAAGGAAACCAAGGCATAGGAGGACAGGTCATTTTCCTGAGTTCACCAACCTAACAAATGACAGAGCTGGGGTTCAAACCAAGGCAGTTTGGTTTTAATATGAGCATAAGTAGTGTTTTATAGAAGATTTTGGCTGTCATTATTTGGAGAAAACAGAGTCATGTTCTTCCAAGAGGACATAAGGCTGGACATTATCCTAAGAAGCAGTCTAGCCTAGCCTTTCCTGATAAATATTACTTTTTTTGTAGAAATTTACTTGTCTAACAGGAGGAATTTAGAAAACAAATTTAAAAGCTATCTTATAGATTTTTTTAAAAATCAAAGATATGAGACTTAATCTCTTGACACATAGATTTAGGTACATATTTAAGAACCAAAGAAAGATATTATGTTAATGGTCTTCAGCTAATGAAATATCTTGTCATTTCTAGGGGATCTATGAGAATAAGGAGGCTTATTTCATTTTATTTTTCATGTCAGCTCATTTTTCTCCAAAGTCTCTTGAGGTAGAGCAGGATTTCTCAACCTGTCACTGTTGATTTTTTGGTTTCTATGCTTCTTTGTGATGGGGGCTGTCTTGTACATTATAGATTGTTTAGCTGCGTCTCTGGCCTCTACCCACTAGACACTAGTAACATCTTCCCCCATCAGTTGTGACAACCAAAAATGTTAACAGACATTGTCAAATGTTCCCTGGGGTGGGAGGCAAAATTGCCGGTGGTTGATAACCACTGCTGTAGAGCAGGATATGTGTTGGGTGCTTTTGGGACTCCAAATGGCTCACCTAGAGATCAGGAAACTGGTCAAAATAACTTTACAGTCATTTCCAATTGTGAGTTCCAATGATTTAAGAAAACCTCAGACCTCTTAGAATTTTTCTAAGCCTTTGTGAGACATACATAAGTAAGCTTAAGCTGTAAGATGTTTTGCATTTATTTAAAAATAATAGTAAATTTGAAATGCATTTTCCTTGCTATAATTTATAGCTTTTCTTTAATAACTAGAATTTAATGCAGTATGCTCTTCATTAAGGCCTGGGAGGACCGTTTGATTCGAATACAAGAAACAATTGATGAGTGGTTAAAAGTACAAGCTCAATGGCTTTACTTAGAGCCTATCTTTTGTTCTGAGGATATCATGCAACAGATGCCAGAAGAAGGGCGTCAATTTCAGACAGTAGACAGATATTGGAGGGATATCATGAAGTTTTGTGCAAAGGATCCAAAGGTGAAATGTTTGTTTTCTCTCTCACAATAGGTGAACCTTTGTTTTTGGATATTAAAGAAAACATCTGACTTTTTTTTCTGATTACAAAAATTAACCTGTTCATTGTATACAAACTGGAAAGTTCAGACAAATATAAGAAAGCATAAAAGTATTAAAATAAGTTTACTTTTCAATTCATGAGATATACTGCTTGTAACTCATTAGTATACCTAGTGGAGCTGCTTCAGATTTACATCTGATTCACATGACTTCTGCTATACACACTCACTGCTCTCCTCCTCAACAAAATAAATAAATAAATCAAATTAAATGGAGAGAGAACAAGAGAGAGGGAGAGAGAATGAATAGTGCAGGTGACTCACCTGACATTCTGCTAGTGACTCTGTATACTCAGAGAGTGATGGGGAAAAATCTGCTGTTCTCTCACTTGGTCTAAATTCCAATATCTCTCCTAGTAAATGCTGAAAGGCATACTCTATATTTTTCATACACACAGTGCACATATTCCATAGATATGCATCTACTTTTTCATCTGGTGTTCAATTTATGAAATAACAATTTATTCCCATGCTGAATGAAAAGTAGCTGTGCTGGACTCACTGAGAGTCAGTAGTGCACTGAAATTTATGTTTTAAGGATTTTGCTTTACCTGTGGACTTCAGAATCTTTGTGAAACATGATTTCTTATAGATCAAAGGTCAGCAATTTTTTTCTGCTAAGGGCGGTCTAGTAAAATATTTAGACTTTGTCTTACAAATATATACATATTTTAGACTTTGCAAGACAGGTCTTTTTTGCAGCTACTCAATTCTGTTGTCATTGCAGTGAGAAAGGAGTCAGAGATAATATGTAAATGAATGTGTCTGTGCGACAGTAAAACTTTATGGACACGGACATTTTCGTATGTCACAAAATACCCTTCTTTTGATTTTTTTAACCTCTAAAAGTGTAAAAATAGTTTTCAGCTTATAACCCATACAAAAACTGACAGCAGGCTGGGTTTGGCCTGCAGGATGTAGTTGGCCAACTCCTTGCTATACATTGCTGAATTTATGGTTGACAGTAGTAAAAGTAAAAATTAAATCAAGCACCAGCCGAACAGACTTTTCACACAATATTCAAAATAATGTAGGAGAAATGACAATATGGATGACAATCATCACTTGTCATTTTAACTAGTGTCTTTGGATAAGTATTTATAATTCATTGAATTTTAGTTTTTACATTTAAAAAAGATTTCATTGCAAATTTTATAAACCCGACATTTTTTCATAAACCTTTTAACATTAAAACATGTTTAACATATAGTATAGATTGATATGTAAGCCTTGTATCTAGCACGTAAGTGCTGACTTGAATGAATTGTCTCGTTTAGGTTCTTGCTGCCACTTCTTTGACAGGTTTGTTGGAAAAACTGCAGAACTGCAATGAACTTTTGGAGAAAATTATGAAAGGTCTTAATGCATATCTTGAAAAGAAACGTCTTTTCTTCCCTCGGTATGATAGATGATCAATTGCGCTGTAATTAAAAGCATTTCCATATGTGTAATGAATTATAACTAAAGCTTTTGTATTTGTATGTTTTTCCCTAGTTTTTTCTTCTTATCTAATGATGAAATGTTAGAGATTTTATCAGAGACCAAAGATCCACTTAGAGTTCAGCCGCATTTAAAAAAATGCTTCGAGGGCATTGCTAAATTGGAGTTCCTTCCCAATTTGGACATTAAAGCCATGTATAGTTCTGAGGGCGAGCGAGTGGAGTTGATAGCACTCATTTCCACGTCTGCAGCTCGGGGTGCTGTGGAAAAGTGGCTCGTTCAGGTGGAAGATCTAATGCTCCGGAGTATTCACGATGTGATCGCTGCAGCCAGGCTGGTATGTTTCCTAGGATTTGATGTATACTCTATTTTCTGCAAATGCTTTGTTTAAGAGGTTTTGAAAACCAGTAAATTAACATTTAAAGTCGTTACTATTTTAAATCATTTATTTTCTTTACCTGTTTGTTTCTAACATTATATTAACATAACAGTATTACTATGAATTGATAATAGTATGTGATGGTTGTAAAAGAGAAAAGATATTATGAGAGAATAATAAGAGGTATGTAATTTAGAATGGGGGAAGTTCCAGTGATAGGCTATTAGAGGAGGTGATGTTGAAACTGAGACGCAAAGGTTAGGTAGGAATTAGCCAGGTAAAGAGCAAGTGAGAGAGCATCTAGGTATCCTACGTAAAGACCTGGGATCAGAAAGAACTGGGGAGTTGTGAGATCCTGAAAGAAGACAAATGTGTCTGGAGTAGGGTAAGCAAAGTGGAGAGTGAAGTCACATGAGGTTGGAAAGGAAGGCAGTTTTATTTTATTTTATTTTAAATGCAATGGAACACCACCTAAATATTTTAATCATGGGAGAGACATAGTCTGATTTATATTTTTATACCATTATGGTTGTGGTATAAATAAAAGATTAGTGGAGGTGTGAAAACAGGAAGGCAAATTAGGAGACTCAGATTAGTTTAGATGAAAGATGATGTGGGCTGGTTTGTCAGAGATTCAAATTCAAAAAACAAAAATCAAAACCAAAAATAAGGGGAAAAAGATGTAGTCTGGTACTATGCAAATGGCAGAAGATATGGAGCAAAGTAGCATATCAGAAATATATTTTGTAGTTAATTTCAACAGGTCCTGATGATGAATTGATTGTAGAGTACAAGGGTAAGGAGGAGGAGGTCTCAAAAATCACTTTTAGGCTTCTAATTTTATCGTATGGGTGGCATTTGTTCTGGGCAATTACTGGACAAGAAGCAGGTTTGTGAGGCTTAGGGGAAGATCAAGAGTTCGATTTTAGATGTATTAAAATAGAAATGCTATGAGCTAGCCTAGTAAATATGTTTCATAGGCAAACAGTCCTGCACATTAGCACATGGGAAACTGTAGGACAGTTCTCTTCAGACGTGAGTGATAAATACAAGACCTAGTTCACTTACTGCTTTTTACACTGAAACAACTACTTAGAAACTGAAATGAGATGAACAAACATTAAAAAGTATGTAATAAATTTGAAAGATAACACTTGGCACTACGTGTATCTCACTTATGCTAATTCAATTAACCCAATCTTGAATGATAAGCATGTATATTTCTGCCTTTAAGACCGCAAAGGAGCAGTTACATAGTAGAATAGTTTTAACATGCTTTATATTCAGCAACTCACTGTACGTCAGTGTTCTTTTTCTTTCACCAAGAGCCCTATGAAGCTCATCTTCTTGTGGTGGCTATTCTGTTCAGCTTCAGTGTTACTACAGATAAATCTTGACTTTTTCTCCCCTTTTGCTATTTATGATTCAAAACAAACTAAAACACATAGGAAAGAATCACTATTGTCCATGAAAGTATTTCCTTAATCAGTATAGAAATTAACCTTCTACGTACCTAGCAATGGCTCTTAGTCACCACTCATCCTTCTTTAAAGCTAAGGTTGGCTTATCATTTGCATTTATTTATAAATATTGCTAATAAGCATATTGTAATAATACTTATATCCTATTTTAACATTCTTAGATATAAGATGATGTTATTGTATTGAAAATATAGTTTACATTAGCATCAGCTTCAAAATTCATTCTGTAGTTTTCGATTTATAGTTTGGATCTGCTAAAATCATTTACTGTTTAAACAAGCTATTCTAAAAAAGATTAAACCTCTCCCTCCATAAATCCACTTAAATGCATTTTGAATATCAAAGTGTTAGGAAAAAAAAGAGAAAATATACCTTGAATTCAAAACTACAGATTGTTCAATTATACATAATTGAACAAATATATGATTATTAAATTATATACTCTGATCATATAGGTTTTTAGAAAAGCTATGGATAAATAATACAAGGGTGCTATTAGTGCAGTTTTAAACTATATTGTAGTTTAAACTCCTTTTCAATCAAATCTTGGCATCAATATACAGAATCTATTTGACTAGTTTTTTGTTTTGGTTTTTTTTTGAGGCAGAGTCTCACTCTGTGGCCCAGGCTGGAGTGCAGAGGCAGGATCTCCACTCGCTGCAACCTCTGCCTCCTGGGTTCAAGCGATTCTCCTGCCTCAGCCTCTCCAGTAGCTGGGATTACAGGTGCCTGCATCATGCTCAGCTAATTTTATTTGTATTTTTAGTAGAGACAGAGGTTTTACTACGTTGGCCAGGCTGGTCTCAAACTCCTGACCTCAGGTGATCTGCCTGCCTCAGCCTCCTAAAGTGCTGGGATTACAGGTGTGAGCCACTGCACTTGGCCTTGACTAGTTTTTTTAAGTTTACTAAAATTTTTATACTTTATTATGATAGAAGTAATAGGTATTCTATATGGAGAACTTGACAACTCCTCATAGCAAAGGAACATAAAAATCACATAGAAATCAACTTCCAGAAGAATCAACAGTTACATCTGTCCATTATTAACATGTTGGTATTTACCTTTTCATTCTTTTATAAATAAGTATTTCAAAAATACAATAATAATTTATGAAATTTGGGAGGAATCTTTTAAATAGCCATTTAACATTTTTTATGACTGTATGATATTCTAGCCTATGTATGTACCAAATATTGCACTTCTCTATTGCTAGACATTTAGCTATTTTTTCCTCATTCAATCTTTTAAAGTTAGAAATTTATTTTAATTATTCAGGCTTATCCAGAATCTGCAAGAAGAGACTGGGTTCGAGAGTGGCCTGGCCAAGTTGTACTTTGTGTTTCTCAAATGTTCTGGACATCTGAGACACAGGAAGTTATAAGTGATGGGAGAGAGGTAAAGCAAGCATTGTTTGCTTTTAGGCAGTATTCTTCATTTCGGCTTTTTGTTTAAATTTAATTTTATTATTTTTAGAAATGAAATCTTGCTGTGCTGCCCAGACTGGTCTCAAACTTCTGGCCTCAATAAATCTTCCCACCTCAGCCTCCTAAAGTATTAGGATTAGAGGCATGAGTCACTGTGCCTGGCCCCGTTCCATGTTTCTTAGTTAGCTTATCTATTGTTTGCAAAGACAATATGTCTGTCAGTTTCTATATGTAATCTTGAAATTATACTATTCATTGAGAACTTGTTCTTAATATTTTACTGGGCTTAGACAAAGTCGCTCACAAAATTCATCTCTCTCTCTCTCTCTCTCTCTCTGTGTGTGTGTGTGTGTGTGTGTGTGTGTGTGTGTGTGTGTGTATGTTTCTTTCTTTTTTTTTTTTTTTTTTTTAAGAGACAGGGTCAGCTGGGTATGGTGGCTCATGTTTGTAATCCCAGCAGTTTGGGAGGCCGAGGCGGGAGGATCAACTGAGGTCTGAAGTTTGAGACCAGCCTGGCCAATATGGTGAAACTCTGTCTCTACTAAAAATACAAAAAATTAGCTGGGTGTGGTGGTGCATTCCTGTAA
This sequence comes from Saimiri boliviensis, assembly GCF_048565385.1. Classification (NCBI taxonomy): domain Eukaryota; kingdom Metazoa; phylum Chordata; class Mammalia; order Primates; family Cebidae; genus Saimiri; species Saimiri boliviensis. The sequence goes on from NC_133456.1 coordinate 4,412,096, forward strand.
TCCCGGCTACTCAGGAGGCTGAGGCAGGAGAATCACTTGAACTTGGGAGGCGGAGATTGCAGTGAGCTGAGCTGGTGCTATTGCACTCCACCCTGGGCAACAAGAGCAAACCTCTGTCTCAAAAAAGAAAAAGAAAAAGAAAAAAAGAGAGACAGAGTCTTGCTCTCTTACCCAGGCTAGAGTGCAGTGGCATAATCATAGCTCAGTATAACCTCAAACTCCTGGGCTCAAGCTATCTTCTTACCTCAGCCTCTGAATGGCTAGGACGACACCCACACACCACCACATCTGGCTAATTTTTATAGAGACAAGGGTCTCTCTGCTTTGTCAGGCTGGCCTTGAAATCCTGCCCTCAAACAATCCTCCCACCTTGGGCCAGGCACCATGGCTCACGCCTGTAATCCTAACACTTTGGGAGGTGGAGGCCGGTGGATCAATCACTTGAGGTCAGGAGTTGGAGACCAGCCTGGCCAACATGGTGAAAGCCTGTCTCTGTTACAAATACAAAAAATTAGCCAGATCTACTGGTGCATGCCTGTAGTCCTACTCAGGAGGCTGAGGCAGGAGAATTGCTTGAATCCATAGATTATGAAGTCAGAATTGTTTTATAAAAGACTACATATATAAAATACATGTTTTAAGTATGATATGACATCAATTAGATTGCTTTTTTTATTTTGTAGGGATTAAAGAAGTACTATAAGGAACTTCAGAACCAACTGAATGATATTGTAGAGCTGGTAAGAGGAAAACTGTCTAAGCAGACCAGGACCACTCTGGGGGCTTTGGTTACTATTGATGTCCATGCTAGAGATGTGGTTATGGACATGATTGAAATGGGTATGTGACTTTTTCTTTATTTTTAAAGATAAAATGTTGATAGTATCTGGAAACAAAGACTTGTACTATATGTATTTTTGTTTATTTTTAAAGATAAAATGTTGATAGTATCTGGAAACAAAGACTTGTACTATATGTATTTTTCTTTATTTTTAAAGATAAAATGTTGATAGTATCTGGAAACAAAGACTTGTACTATATGTATTTTTCTCTCAACAGAATTTGTTTAACACAATCTTTTTTATAAGTTGGCAAACATGAATTATTTTAATATTTGCTGTTATAAAAGATAAAATACTTATGTTTCAAATTATTTCCATTTAAGGATCATGCATCTTACTTTATTCTTTCTAGGTGTCTCACATGATACAGATTTCCAGTGGCTTGCTCAGCTCCGGTATTACTGGGAAAATGAGAACGTCCGAGTTCGTATCATTAATTGCAATGTAAAATATGCTTATGAATATCTTGGTAACTCACCTCGACTTGTCATTACTCCTTTAACTGACAGGTGTTACAGAACATTGGTATGCATTTAAATTATCTTAATTCATGCATTAACAATAACTTTATGCTGTAGCATTATCTTTTCTCACTTATTGTCTTACCTGTAATAGTTGAATACAATTATCTCTTTCTAATCCCAAATTCTCTTTATGCAAAATTATAATAATGAATATTTACTTCTGGGTGCTTTTGTAGCATACAAGAGTATTTAAATTTAATTGTTTGAAAGTTGTGAGTCACTCCCATTGGGAGTTTCAAAATTAGAAACTCCCATAATTAGAAATATTGGGAGTTTCATGATTAGAAAAAGGACAGTATTGACAATATAATGACAAAACTGAAGCTTTGGAAGATGGTATCAATTTTTGCAGTGGAATCTTGGGAGAGATAACAGGAAGATGAGAAAAGTAAATTTGGGCCTTAGGACACGAAATTAGTGCTGTTGAATAGGATGGAGAGATGAAATGTAGGGGGATGGCGCTGAGATCTGTGCTTGATTGGGAGCTGTGGGAGACAGAGCTGTAACTATAAAAACCCTGGGAATGTGGTTGCTGGATAAAATACAGGGTTCCCAGGTAAATTTGAATTTCAGGCAAACAACAAATAATTTTTTAGTATAAGTAAATACATCCCAAATATTGCATGGGACATACTTACACTAATAAATTATTCATTGTCTATCTGAATGTTAGCAGTGGAAATTACCCAGGTCACATGGCACCAAAATATATGTTACCAGTGGAACATTTCTGTATCGGTATGAGTCTGCAGTAACCTCAATTCTTTTTTTTTGTTTTTTTTTTTGGTTTGTTTTTTGTGTACGTGTGTGTGTGTTTTGAGACGGAGTTTTGCTCTTGTTGCCCAGGGTGGAGTGTAATGCTATGATCTTGGCTCACTGGAACCTCTGCCTCCCAGGTTCAAGCAATTTTCCTGCCTCAGCCTCCCGAGTAGCTGGGATTACAGGCATGCGCCACCATACCCAGCTAATTTTGCATTTTTAGTAGAGGTGGGGTTTCTTCATGTTGATCAGGCTGGTTGCAAACTCCAGACCTCAGGTGCTTCCGCCTCGGCCTCCCAAAGTGCTGGGATTACAGGTGTGAGCCATCCCACCTGGCTGTAACCTCAATTCTTACCTCCTCAGAAGAAAGAATTCTACTGAGGGGCACGAGGCAGGAAAGATTGAGCAGGTTTTAGAGCAGGAGTGAAAGTTCATTAAGAAGCATTAGAGCAGGAAAGAAAAGAAGTAAAGATGAGGAGGCCCAAGTGGGTGACTTGAGAGATCAAGTACGCGGCTTGACCTTTCGACTTGGGGTTTTATACCTTGGCATACTTCCTGGGTCTGACATTACTTCTCCCCACTCACCCAACTCCTGAGATCTTATGGGGAAGCTGCTTATCATCAGTTTCAGGTGTTTTCTATCTGTTAGGAGCCGGCATATCCCTGACACCAGCTGTGACCAATTATTACTTTAGCGCAACAGTTAAAAACCCCTGACCATCACCTGATGGTTGCCCAACATTCCTTGTGTGTGTGGGGTGGGGAGTGCTCTCTGGCCCTCCTGGTACCTGACTAGCCACCCACTGTAACAAAATTTTTATTTTTTTTTCTGAGACAGAGTCTTACTGTGTTGCCCAGGCTGGAATGCAGTGACACCATCATGGCTCACTGCAACCTCTGCCTCCCGGTCCCAAGTAGCTGGAACTACAGATGCCACCGCACCCAGCTAATTTTTGTGTTTTTTTTAAGTAGGCATGTTGCTTGCCCAGGCTGGTCTCAGACACCTAGGCTCAAGCCATCTGCCTGCCTCAGCCTTCTTAAGTGCTGGAATTGCAGATGTGAGCCAGTGTGCCTGGCTGTTTATCTGAAATTTAAATTTAGCTGGGCATTTGCTAAGTCCGGCAACCCTACCTATGGGAATTGAGAAGGAGCATCAAGAAGTATAGCTCTACCTGTGCTGAGTAAGTGAAATTAACATGTCATTGAATAAGTTTAAAGCAGAAATGAAGGGCGATTCTTGTGCAAATGATTTATTAGGAAATGTTCTTAGTAAAAACCTGTAGGGAAGGATGGGACGGGAAAAAGCGAAGCAAAGATGTGGTTTCAACAGACCTACGGTTGTAGCCTGATCTCACAGGGCGTTTTGAAGCATGAATGGCATGAGTTATTCCATTTCAAAGCAGTGGGGTCTGGCTTTTGTACCCATTTATTGTCGTCGTTGACTAAGGGTCATCTCTGGGGCAGGGACATGAGCAAGCTTTCAGGCATTTTCTTGCTGATAAGGAGAAAAGAGCAGCTGTGAACTGTTTGCAACTTAGAAAATGGAGGTTGAATCCAATGGCTGGCTAAAGGGGCTTTGGGTGGGGCAACAATGGGTCTAAGAGAAAATATTTCACGAAATCCTTTATTTTTCTCGGTAGCTGCCTGTGGGCAGGGACTATGTCTGTCTTGTACTTTAGTGCTGAACAAAAACACAGTTATCCCTAAATATTTGTTGAGCAGATGAATCTCAAGATAGGATGTCACATCTGTTACCTCAGTGAAGTCAGAAGCTGTGATATGCTTGTAAGATAGGGGCTAACAACTTTGACTTGTAAAAATCAATCACATTCAACACTTTTTTCTTTTTTAAATTGAGATAGTCTCACTCCGTTACCCAGGCTGGAGTGCGGTGGTGTGATCTTGGCTCACTGCAACCTCCGCCTCCCAGGTTCAAGCAATTCTCCTGCATCAGCCTCCCAAGTACGTACGGGTGGTAAGTCGATCAATACCTGTACAACTTACGACCAGTCGACTTTATGACCACAATCGCTAGCCATGACTGCTGCGCGTCTGGCAGCGCAAACGTTGCCCAGCTGGGCGTACGACAGTGAGGACCAGCTTCCAGCAGCACTACCATCTCCGCGTGCACCATTTTCAGCTGTTATCCCAGACTCGGTACAGCAAACTCAACTTACGACCAACTCGTGTTACGACTGGTCTGTCGGACCCAATCGTGGTCGTAAGTCGAGCACCAGTAGCTGGGACTACAGGCATATGCCACCATACCTGGCTGATTTTTGTACTTTTAGTAGAGACGGGGTTTAACCATGTTGGCCAGGTTGGTCTTGATCTCCTGGTCTCAAGTGATCCACCTGATTAGGCCTCCCAAAATGCTGGGATTACAGGTGTAGGCGACTGCTCCCTGCAGGGATCATATTAAACACTTGAATAACTAGACACTGAGAAAACAGTCTCCTAGTATATTCCTAATGAAGGGAACATGTTTGTGAACATTTTCTTAACATTGAAAAGAAGGGGAGAAGGAAGAGCCTGAGGTTTTCAGCAATCAAGTTAATGGACATTAACTATAGAGCATCCATTATAAATTTAAAATAGGTTGGTCAGGTGTGGTGGCTCACACCTCTAATCCCAGCACTTTGGGAGACTGAGTTTGGAGGATTGCATGAGCTCAGGAGTTCGAGACCAGCTTGGGCAATATAGTGATACCTCGTCTCTACTAAAAATAATTTAAAAAAAATTAACTGATTGTGGTGGCATACACCTGTAGTCCTAGCTACTCGGGAGGCTGAAGTGGGAGGATTGCTTGAGCCCAGGAGGCAAAGGTGCAGCTAGTTGAGATAACACCACTGTCCTCCAGCCTGGGCAACAGAGCGAGCCCCTGTCTCAAAAAATAAAATGAGCGAAATATCACTGATACTGCATTTTTTTATACCAGCTGTCTCTCTTGCGTTTTTAAAATAAAGTAAAAATATTTTGTGGTTTATTTTTTTAAATAGACCTTTTTTTGAGCAATTTTAGGTTCATAACAAAATTAAGAGCAAAGTACAGGGTTCTCTTGTTCCCCCTTCTCCCCTTAAACGCACAGCCTTTATCACTTAGCCCAACTTTTTCTAAAAGAAGTTAAATTTGAAACTCCCATGAAATGGACTCCATAGTTAGAGAGAGCTGACTGAATGTATGTAATTAAGTATAATACAAGGTAGAAAGTGATACTACTGGTAAGAGAAGTGTTAAACATGCACTCTGAATGAAGAGACCCCCTAAACCCAGGCTTTATGTGAGCAGTATGGCTGTTTATTCACTCGGGTGCAGGTGGGCTGAGTTCAAAAAGAGTCACCAGAGGGTGATGGGATAGGAGTTGGTTTTACAGGTTTGGGGTAGGCAGTGGAAAGTTACAGAAGTTACAGTTCAGAGCGGTTTTTGCAAGCTGGGAGGGGGTCTTGAGTCTGGAGTCACAAGGTTGACCAAGGTCAGTTGCAAAGTCCAATTGCCTTTTCAGCTGAGGTGGGAATAAGAAGAAATAGAAGAATGTCTCAAGTTAATTAGGCCCCACAGGGGTTGATCATTCTTCCCTTTTTCGTGGTCTTCCAGTTACTTCAGACTTTCTAGTTCCAGGAACTCGCCTGGAGTGTACGTGCAGGTCACAGAGGTCACCATGGCATAGTCCGTGGTGCAGTCAGTCAGCCTAAAAGACCTTACATTCCTGTCTTTTATATCAGTAATATAAAGGAAAAAGAAATGTAGAGTGGAGGGCAATGGAATATTAGGAAGGCCGGCACAGAAGGGTGATGGGGCGATGTTTCTCAGGGCTTGTTCAAGTGGGATTGGGGGTGGCGCAGAAACCTAAAAATGGGAAAGAAATTAGGCTGCTGGGAGATCTCGGGGGCAAAGGGTGATATTGTGGGATTGTTAGAAGGAACATCTGTTGTATTGACTGATTTGTTATCACCTGTATATGATTTTGTAGGAATTGAGAGATTAATTGGGAAACACAGGGTCCAAATAAGGAGAAAGATAGGTACCAGAGGAGTGAGGATTGGAAGAAGCCATGACACCCAGTTAGAGAGTGTCCAGCCAGTCCAGCCCGATCCAGAATAACCATTTGCGTGATTAGCAAGCTTTGGGCTCCGTGTTCTAATTTATTGATGGCATCATATGCAAGGTCAGACTGGTTTACATAAAAATAACATTCTTCATTTAGGAACAGGCAAAGACCTCCTTTTTCAGCAGCCGGTAAATCAAGACCTCTGTGGTTTTGGAGGACGACTTCAGCTAGGGAATTCACTCGAGTTTGAAGAAGGAATAGTGATTGAGTTAATTCTGCAATGCTAGCAGAGAAACCATTAAGAGAGGCTACGGAAGGTGATGATTGAAGTGGTAAGGTCTGCTACACCTGTGCCCAGTGCAGTAGTAATTCCTAACCCTACAAGTAAGGGGATCCATGGAATGACCTGCTTGTGTCATGTCAGGACCACAAGGGCAACAGGGAGGCAAACTGAATTTTGAGAGTAAGAAAAACTAGGGTACAAGTGCCTGATCCAGTTGGTAGGAAGGCAGATGTAAGAAGAACCACAGAAGGGGAAAAAGGTCCTTGGCTTAGACAGAACTGGAAGTATAAACTGAAACGGTCAGAAAGTGTTGTGAGGGGGCTGGGGCTTTGGACCCAAATGCCAAGGGAACCAGCAAGGGCTGTGGTGGTTAAAGGTTGTAGTGGGGTTTGGTAGGGTTACTGTGTGGAGGGAGAGCTTTTGTTTTCATGGTGTATGAGGAGGTGTGTGGTATCTATAAGTAACCACTCACTTTCATTAACAAATTGGGTGTGAGAGACCAGAAAAGGGGTCTGGAGGAGAGTCTGAGGAGCAAGGGGAGCGCAGCCAATGGTAGAGTCAGAGGCGGGGTAAATGCCTACCTAGGCAGAACCTGCTATTGACATTTTTTAAGGCTGCTAGTAATAAGGGAGGGCTTTTCTGTAATGTGCAGTTCGTATGCTCCTATTTTTTGGTTAACGTGGGTAGCAGGGCTCTTGAAGTGAAGTGTGAAGGAACACAAAGAGGGCGGGAGATTTCCTAGGGGGATTCCAGTGGGTAATTGTCAGGAAATACCTAAGGGAGAAGCAATAGGAATAGTTGTTTTTGTAGTTAGCAGTCTGAGGTCGGGGGGGGGGTGTTGAGTTGACATAGGGGGAAAGATTACTTAGGTGAGTAGAAGAGCAGCAGCCTATTGGGATGAGATACCTGGGGTGTGTCTGTCGACTGTCTAGGAGGTAGAGGAGTTCTGGGGGTACAGGTGGGGGTGTTGAAGGAAGTCTGGAGATAGAGAGAAATGGGAGAGTTTGTCCAGTTGGTCAGTAGGGTGGGAACAACTGTGTAGTGGGATGGGGAGAGGGAAGAGCATAGCCAGCAATCTAAGGAAGGGTTCGAGTTTGCTAGGATAGAGTGGGTTAGGTTTATGGTATGTTGGAGGTAATCAGGGAGAGATAGTGGGTAGCAGGAGAAAGGGAGCGAGATTAAGAGTGAGTGTAGGGCCGGGCGCGCTGGCTCACGCCTGTAGTCCCAGCACTTTGGGAGGCCGAGGTGGGTGGATCACAAGGTCAAGAGATCGAGACCATCTTGGTCAACATGGTGAAACCCCGTCTCTACTATAAATACAAAAAATTAGCTGGGCATGGTGGCATTGCCTGTAATCCCAGCTACTCAGGAGGCTGAGGCAGGAGAATTGCCTGAACCCAGGAGGCGGAGGTTGCGGTGAGCCAAGATCGTGCCATTGCACTCCAGCCTGGGTAACAAGAGCGAAACTCCGTCTCAAAAAAAAAAAAAAAAAAAAAAAAAAAAAAAAAGAGAGTGAGTGTAAAAGAAAAGGACTTCATCGCGGTGGAAGAACTGGAGAGTTCCTTGCCGCTGAAGATCATCTAACCACTCTAAGAGAGTTGAGGGTGGCAGCCTGGGGATAAAACCACGAAATATCGGCCATAATTGCTGGAAGAAAAAAAGTAAACTGGCAGTGTAAACAAAAACAGGGCATTTAAGTTTCCTCGGAAATTCGAGTTAGCTTTAGAGAGGTTGGGGAGAGTACCTGCGACTTCCAAGAGGAGGTGGAGGAGTCAGGCTGGCTATCTGATGGGCACAGCTTCACCCTGGAGTGGTGAACCCACTGGGGAGGGTCTTGCAGGTGGACAGTGATTGGGGTGCTGTAGATTACCAGAAAGGGTCCTGTCCACCGAGGTTGTAGAGACCAGGGGGCCAGGCTCTTTATCAGAACTGACTGTCCGGCTAGGGTATCTTCACATGGCTGGATATCTGGAGTAGGTAAGAGAAGTTTAGCAGCCTGGCAAATTTCATGTCTGGCCTGCTGGAGGATTGGAAGGTAGTCACAGAGAGGGCTGATGTCTGGAATAAGGTTGGGCCCAAGCAGGAAGGTGTGGCCATTTAGGAGTTCAAAGGGGCTGTACCATGTGGGTTCTGGAGGAGTGGCCAGAATTCTGAGATGAATAAGGGGTAGGAGAACTGTCCAGTCTTTCTTAAGTTAGTGGCTGAGTTTGGTGAGATGTGTTTTTATAAGGCCATTAGTTCTTTTGGCTTTTCCTGAGGACTGAGGATGGTATGGGATGTGGAGATTCCACTGGATGCCCAGGGCCTGTGAGATGCTTGGATGATCTGGCTAATAAAGGCCAGTCCACTGTCTGACTGTATGGAAGTAGGGAGGTATGTAAGTAGGGAGATCAAAGCAGGGAATTATGTCTGACAGAAGGGAAGAAAAGGCTTCCACCCATCCTGTGAAAGTGTCAACCCAGACCAGGAAGTATTTGAACTTTCTGACACAGGGCATATGAGTAGTCTGCTAGTCCTGGGCAGGGGTGAACCCTCGAGCCTCATGTGTAGGAAAAGGAGGGGACCTTACGGAGTAGTAGATTGGCAGGTGGAACATTGAGAAGTGATTGCCTTGAGGATGGACTTCCACGATGGAAAGGAAATGGGGGGTTCTAAAAGATAAGCTAGTGGCTTGTACCATACATGAAAGTGGTCGTGAAAGGACCAGAGAATACGAGCTTTCGAGGCAGGGAGGAGGAATTTTCCATGATCTAAGAACCACTTGCCTTGAGTAGGAAGTGATTGATACGTTAAGGTTTTGATGGGAGGGTAGGTAGGAGTGACAGATGAGAAGGAGAAATACTGACCATGAAGGGCAGGTATTGGAGTGTTACCTGCTCTTTAGCTGTTTCATCAGCATAAGCATTTCCTTGAGTAATGGGATTTTCTGGTTTTTGGTGTCCCTGGCAGTGAATGACTCCAGCCTTGGCTAGAAGTAAAGCAGCTTTAAGAAAGGTTTTTTTTTTTTTTTTTTTTTTTTTATCAGGGGGGACATTGTTAATAATGGAGGACCCTTGTGTAGTGAGAAATCCTTTTTCTGCCCATAAAACAAGGATGTGGAAGGCATGTTTAGAATCGGCATAGATACTGACATGCAATCCTTCTGCAAGTGTGAGGGCATGGATTAAAGCAATAAGCTCAGCTTGTTGAGATGTGGTAGAAGGGGGAAGCATAGCAGCTTCAGTAACAGATGTGACAGACACTATTGCATAACCTGCTTTTGCTGGTGATGACCAGTTGGGCTTTGAGGAGCTGCCATGAATAAACCTTAGTGTGGTCTGAGTCCGGAATAGGAAAGAGAGGAAGATGAGGAGCCGGGCGCGGTGGCTCAAGCCTGTAATCCCAGCGTTTTGGGAGGCCGAGGCGGGTGGATCATGAGGTCAAGAGATCGAGATGATCCTGGTCAACATGGTGAAACCTCATCTCTACTAAAAATACAAAACATTAGCTGGGCATGGTGGCACGTGCCTGTCATCCCAGCTACTCAGGAGGCTGAGGCAGGAGAATTGCCTGAACCCAGGAGGCGGAGGTTGCGGTGAGCCAAGATCGTGCCATTGCACTCCAGCCTGGGTAACAAGTTTTGAAACTCCGTCTCAAAAAAAAAAAAAAGAGAGGAAGATGAGGAAATGGGGAGGATGCCATATGGTTTAGGGAGACACAGTCATGGGGTTCAGGGTTTGTGTCAGGTATTAAGTGAGGCCAGGTTGAAATCTGGACCAGAGGCAATGGTAATTGTGGGGGTTTCAATGAATAATGAGTAGAGTTGGGGGGTGGGCAGAAAGTATGTGTGCCAAGTGTGAGGAGGAAATCAGATTTTGAAAGCTATGAGAACTGTAGAGGGTAAGCGGAGCATAGGGGATTCCAGGAGTAAAACAGCGGTGGCTGCCACGGGATGCAGACACGTTGGCCAGCCTAGAACTGTAAGATCAAGTTGTTCAGACAGAAAGGCTATGGGTCGTTGGCCTGGTTCTTGTGTAAGAACTCCAACTGCGAAGCCTTTCACTTCTGCTATGTGTAAAGAGAAGGCTTGGGAGGAGCTGGGAAGCACCAGTGTAGGAGCTGTTTCTAGGGCTTTTTTTTTTCTTCAGAGAATGAAAAGAATGAGGGAAGAATGTAGGGTCTATGGGGTTAGCTAAGTCTCCTTTTGAAAGCTTAGAAAGCTTGGAGTGGTTTTGCCAGTAAGGCAAAGCCTGGTATCCAGAAGCGGAAGTATCCTACCACGCCTAGGAAGGAGAGAAGCTGCTGTTTAATAGGAGTTGTGGTCTGGAAGGTCAACCAGACAAGGTCAGGAAGGAAAGTGTGTGTGTTCTGCTGAAGGATTATGCCAAGATAGGTGATGGATGGGGAAGAAATTTGGGCTTTGGAAGGGGATACTGGATACCCCTTTGAGTATAGTTGCTGAAGAAGCAGGAGAGTATCTTGCTGGGAAAATTTGTAAGAGGGACTGCAAAGAAGAAGGTTGTCCACGTATTGAATAAGGTGAGAAGCAGATGGACAGAAGGAAAGTAGATCCGGAGAAAGGGCTTGGATAAAGTAGTGAGGGCTATTTCTGAAGCCTTGGGCAGAACGGTCCAGGTAAGTTGCTGAGACTGGTGGGTGTCAGGGTCAGTCCAGGTGAAGGTGAAAAGAGGCTGAGAGGAGGGTTGTAAAGGGATGGTGAAAAAGGCATGTTTGAGATCAAGAACAGAGTATTGAGTTGTAGAAGAGGGTATCAAGGATAGGAGGGTATAAGGATTTGGTACAACAGGATGGATGGGAAGTACAATCTGATTGAGGTGAAGGTCTTGGACTAGCCTGTAGGATTTGTCTGGTTTCTGGACAGGTAGGATAGGGAGTTGTAAGGAGAATTTGTAGGCTTTAAAATGCCATCTTGTAATAGATGGGTGCTAACAGGCTTTAGTCTCTTTAAAGCCTGTTGTGGGATGGGGTACTGGCATTGAGCAGGGTAAGTGTGATTAGGTTTTAATGATGGGAAGGGGCGAATGATCTGTTGCTAAGGAAGGAGTAGAGGTGTCCCATACACGTGGGTTGAGGTAGGGAGATGTGAGAGGAGGTTGTGAGGGAGGCTTTGAATCAGGCAAAAGGACAGCTGTGAGATGTGGCTGTAGTCCAGGAATAGTCAGAGAGGCAGATTATTTAGTTAAAATGTTTCGGTCTAGTAGGGGAACTGGACAGGTAGGAATAACTAAGAAGGAGTGTATAAAAGAATGCTTTCCAATTTGGCACCAGAGTTGGGGAGTTTTAAGAGGTTTAGAGGCTTGGCTGTCAATACCCACAACAGTTAAGGGGCAAGGGGAAGGGGCCCTTTAAAAGAAGGCAGTGTGGAGTGGGTAGCCCCCTATCAGTCAAGAAGGGGACAGACATACCCTCCACTGTAAGAGTTACTCGAATCTTGGCGTGATGGTGCAGGGGACTTCCAAGTTGATCAGGCAGCCTCAGTCTTCTGCCACTAAGCTGAGGAGATCAGGGAAAGAGTTAGCCTAAGGGATAATGGGGTTGGGCTCCTAGAGCCTTAAGGACAGCAGTTTGAGTCTGGCAGTCCGACTTCCAGGGGCGTCCCGCACAGATGGGACACAACTTAGGAGGAATCCAGGGCTGCTGGCATTCCTTGGCCCAGTGGCCGGGTTCTCTGCATTTGAAGCAAGGCTTTGTGGGAGGAGGTCCTGAAGAGAAGCCTGAACACTGTGGGTTTGGTTGTCTGAAACTTCTGCCAACTGAAGGAGTGGCTGTGGTCTGTCTTACAGCGAAGGCAAGCATTTTTAATTCTGAAATATGTTGCCACTTGGCAGCTTCTCCTTGGTTATTAAACACCTTAAAGGTGAGGTTGATTAGTTCCTGTTGTGGTGTTTGAGAGCCAGATTCTACTTTTTGAAGTTTTTTCCTAATATCGGGAAGATTGGGTAATGAAATGCATATTAAGAATAAGACAGCCTTCTGGGTCTAAAGCAGTAAATTGTTTAAGGGTGGCTGCTAAGTGGGCCATGAACATAGCAGGGTTTTCATCTTTGCCTTGGGTGGTTTAAGTTTGTTATAGCTGACAGCTTTACATGCTAATTTTTTTAGCCCTTCTACTAAGCATGACATCATATAATCTCACCTTCCTATACCAGAGGAACCTGCCTGGTACTCCCAGTCAGGCTCTTCCTGGGGAACTGCCCTGGAACCTTCCTGGAGAGCAGGCTATAGGTGCTGGCGATCATCAGTGTGAGACTGAGCCAGGGTGTAAACTCTTTCTTGCTCTTCTAGGGTGAGAGTGGAGGTGAGGATGATATTTAAGTCATTCCAGGTTAAACCATAAGACCGGGTCAAGTATTGGAATTCCTGTATGTATTTTCTAGGGTCTAAGGAAAAGGAGCTTAATTGTTGGCTAATCTGAAAGAAGTCAGACAGGGAGATGGGAACGTGGGCTCTGACTATGCCTTTAGCTCCAGCCACCTCTTGAAGGGGAAACTGTTGGGCAGGCAGGGAAGGGCTATTCCCAGGGTTGAATTGCAAACCAGATCTAGTATGAGGTGGACTGGTAACAGGAGGGATGTAGGGAGGCAGAGTGCTGACTGGAGAGGGGTTAGATTGTGGGGAAGCATCAGGAATAGGAGGAGCAGGGAGAGGGTCAGGGCCTGGCTGAGGCAGACAGGGAGGAGAGAGAGCAGGGGGATCAATGGATAAGGAGGAAGATTCAGTGTCAGGGGAAAGGGTTGAAGGAGCGGTGGGAAGAGAAGGAAGATTTGGGATGAGTTACATTGGGAACAGAGTTGGAAGGGATCTGAGCATGAAAAATGCCTGGACGTATGGCACTTCAGAGCATTTGTCCATTTGGTAACAAAAGTTGTCTAGGTCACACAGGATCAAGAAATCAAACGTGCCCTTTTCTGGCCATTTGGAACCATTGTCTAATATGTATTGGGCCAGGCAGTATTGCAAAAGAAAATGAGACGTTTGGGTTTCAGATTGGGCAACAGTTGAAGAGGCTTTAGGTGTTTTAGGATGCAGGCTAGAGGTGAGGATTGAGGAATGGAGAGCTGAGTATTGCCCATAGTGAAGGAGATAAGTTTAAGGAAAGGAGTAGAGTAGAGACGAGAAGGAATGAGCAGCTACCAGGGTCTTCAGTAGGCATCCCTGACTGAATCCTGGGCTGTAATGTGGGTGAGTGATTGAGGCACGTGTCCCCATGATTGTCCAGACACCAAGGGAAGACTGTCTTCCCGTCTGTGACCAACGCTGGAGTTTTCGAGTGAAAGGGAGAGACTTGTCTCCTCTGTCACTAGATGGATAAAGAGTATCTTCTTTGTCTCTACTAGAGGGAGAAAGATTTAAAGGAAAAGAGAGAGAGGGAGAGACTTGTCTCCTTTTCTCTACCTAGAAGGAGAAGGATTTAAAGGAAAAGAGAGAAAGGAGAGACTTATCTTTTTCTCTTTTCCTTTAGAGATAAAGTATCTCTAAAGGAAAAGAGAGAGAAAGGGAGAGACTTGTCTCCTTTTCTCTAAAAGAAAAGGGAGAAAGAGGGGTAGACTGCTTACCCAATCTGAGGGTGGTGAGAGAGCTGTTCGGCATGCTACATGCGGACTACTGGCCTGATCTGATGTGTTGAGGTCTCAGTGGGTCTCTTCCTAGATGGGGGAGTGGCAACAGGAGTCTGGTTTCCCCAGAGGAGTACCCCTGACCCGGGTTTCAACACCAGATGTTAAATGTACACTCTGAATGAAGAGACCCCCTAAACAGGCTTTGTGTGAGCAACATGGCTGTTTAATCACCCAGGTGCAGGTGGCTGAATCTGAAAAGAGTCAGCAGAGGGTGGTGGGATAGAAGTTAGTTTTATAGGTTTGGGATTGGCAGTGGAAAGTTACAGAAGTTACAGTTCAGGATGGTTTTTGCAAGCTGGGAAGGGATCATAGGGTCTGGAGTCACAAGGTTGACCAAGGTCAGTTACAAAGTTTAATTGCCTTATCAGTTGAGGCAGAATGAGGAACAATAGAAGAATGTGTCCAGTTAATTAGGTGCTGCAGCAATTGATCGTTCTTCCCCTTTTCATGGTCTTCCAGTTACTTCAAACTTTCTAATTCCAGAAACTCACCTGGAGTGTACGTGCAGGTCACAGAGGTTACCATGGCATACTCTGTGGTGCAGACCTTAAAGAAGCATAGAACAGTTTTATGGGAATGTAGAAAATGGAGAACATACCAAAAGTAAAAGGCAACAGCTAGGTGAATCATAGACAACATTATATAATAGATCATCTGTTTCTCTTCCCAATGATGGGTGCCATTTATAGCTCTCACTTTTCAGTGTGTGTTTTTTTTTAACCCCCTTTGCAGCAAGCCATCCAGAATGTGTCATTATTGTCCTCCACAACCGTCTCCACAACTACTTCTAATAAAAACCTTCCTGAACTAATTTTACTCCCACAAGGCTAGATTTTCTTTGTTTTTAAAGGTAAATGGGATACCTATGAAAGTGTCAGAAGACAAGGAATTTTTGATACATTTTCACTGTTTTGAACATTTTAAACTGCTTTTTCTTTGTACAGCTAGAAAAATTTGTGCTAAAGATTAACTGAACAAGATAATTATTTAATGGCTTCTCTGAAGCTACAGAAAAGATTAAATCCATTTGGTAAACAAGGGTCTGTTTTGTTTTTACATTTAACCATGGATTTCTTTCACACATGTTTTTCATTTCAGATAGGTGCTTTCTATTTAAACCTTGGAGGTGCTCCAGAGGGGCCAGCAGGCACAGGAAAAACTGAAACCACCAAGGATTTGGCTAAAGCTCTTGCTGTGCAGTGTGTGGTGTTCAACTGTTCTGATGGGCTAGATTATCTAGCAATGGGAAAGGTAGTTAAATTATTGAATCAATAATACTAAATGTTACAAACTTACACCTAGGTCTAACTAGATAAATGGAAACTCATGTTTAGACTTATGAATGTGGTTTGAATATTACTTGAACTCTCATTTTAGGAGTAAATACATTGTTTTTATTCTTGGAACTTTTATTAAATTTAGCTTTCAATTCTGACTTAAAATGTTAGATATTTGTTTTAAGAGATGATACTCTTTCCTAATAAAAAAAAATCACTTTCATTTTTTCCTTGTCCTTAGTTTTTTAAAGGGTTGGCTTCTTCTGGAGCTTGGGCTTGCTTTGATGAATTCAATCGAATTGAGTTGGAAGTGTTGTCAGTGGTAGCTCAACAGATCCTTTGCATTCAGAGAGCCATTCAACAGAAGTTGGAAGTGTTTGTTTTTGAAGGGACAGAACTTAAGCTCAATCCAAATTGTTTTGTAGCTATTACCATGAATCCTGGCTACGCAGGACGCTCTGAATTGCCGGACAATCTTAAGGTAATTTTTAAGTTGTATATTTTTTGAGGTGGAGTCTCACTCTGTCACCCAGGCTAGAGTGCAATGGCGCAATCTCAGCTCACTGCAACCTCCACCTCCCAGGTTCCAGTGATTCTCCTGCCTTAACCCCCCGAGTAGCTGGGACTACAGGCACCCACCCACCACGCCCAGCTAATTTTTTGTATTTTTATTGGAGACGGGGTTTCACTCATGATTCACTCACCTCGGCCTCTCAAAGTGCTGGGATTACAGGCATGAGCCACCGTGCCTGGACAATAGTTTTTTAAGAGTTTAAGTTTGTGAATAAAAAAACCCAGCACAATCCTTTTCAAAATGATATTTTTTTTCATATAATTATAATTTTACTCCCAAAACTTTTTTAGACATCCAAAAAAAAAAAAATACTAAGTGCATACAAATGTTAAAACTACTACTGAAAAAAGTTGAGTTTAGAAAAAGGTGCTGCATTTGGGGAATAAACTTGAAAATCAACACCACATCTTTGAATGCTTATGCTCAGCTTAAAAACAGCTTCATGTATGTAAGTAATATATTTCATTTATTTTATACTGCAGGTTCTTTTTAGAACAGTGGCTATGATGGTTCCAAACTATGCCCTTATAGCAGAAATCTCCCTCTACTCCTACGGATTTTTGAATGCAAAACCTCTGTCTGTGAAAATAGTGATGACCTATAGGCTTTGCTCCGAGCAGCTCTCATCGCAGTTTCATTATGACTATGGAATGCGAGCAGTAAAAGCAGTTTTAGTGGCTGCTGGCAATCTAAAACTAAAATATCCAAATGAAAATGAAGATATACTTGTAAGTATTAAATACACACATTGTGAAAGTTTCAGTAGAAAGATAATTTTCTTTAGTGAGGTTGCACGGGAACTACAAATAGGCGCTTGCTTGAGAAGGTTGTGCTTTGGCTTTTCATATGAGGTCGAAATGATAGTTTTGTGGGTTATGTTGTTGTTACACTTTATATGAATACAAAGACTTTTTGGCTTGATAAGCATAGTGTTGGCTTTTTATTATAGGGATTCCATAGAACAATGTAAAATAAACTTTGACTTCTGGCCAGGGCAGTGGGGTGGGGAGCAGGGTGGGGAGGGAAAAGTGGGATTGCAAATGCTGGCAACTAACTTACATTGCACTTTTGGGGTAATTTTAGCTTCTTCGATCAATTAAAGATGTAAATGAACCAAAGTTCTTATCACATGATATACCTTTATTTAACGGAATCACTAGTGACTTATTTCCTGGTATTAAACTTCCTGAAGCTGACTATCATGTAAGTAAACCCATGAGAATAACTTATTCAGAATAATAAATTCATCTGATGACTCAGCTGTTTACCAAGATTTATTAGAGTGAAATTCGGTTTGGAGTAAAATCCCTTATTTTGGCCACTTTAGTTAATAATGATAAGTAAATATGGGTGCCTCTTTTTTTTTTTTTTTTTTTTTTTAAATCAAGACAGGGTTTCACCATGTTGGCCAGGGTGGTCTTGATCCCTTGACCTTGTGATCCACCCGCCTCGGCCTCCCAAAGTGCTGGGATTACAGGTGTGAGCCACCACGTCCGGCCAAGGGTACCTCTTACTATATGATGCCAGGGTTACCTGTCAAGATTCAGGTTAAACCAGCTAGGCACAGTGATTCACCCCTGTAATCCCAGCACTTTGGGAGGCTGAGACATGCGGATCACCTGAGGTCAGGAGTTTGAGACCAACCTGGCTAACATGGCAAAACCCAGTCTCCATTAAAAATGCAAAAAATTAGCTGGGCATGGTAGTGTCCCACCACTGTACTCCAGCCTGGGCCACGGAGTGAGACTGTCTCAAAAAAGGAAAAAAAAAAATTAAGTTAAAGGTAATGTTCTTTGTAAGAGAATAAGTATTTTATTTTCTATTTTGTGATTTATTAGTATGTATACTATAATACTGTAATATACTATTACAGTATGCATATTAAATACTATTATGTATTTTATTAGGTAGAAATGAAAGTAGTATATTCTATAGATAACATAATAAGGCTTTGTTTCTTAAATTTAGGTAGTATGCTCACTTTTTTTAAAAAAGGAAATGGTCCTTAACACACACAAACACACACATACAAATGGCAACTATGGGTAGTGATAGATATGTTAATTAGATTGTGGTAATCATTATACAATGTATATGTTTATCGAATCATCATGCTGCACCTTAAATATATACAATTTTTATTTGTCAATTACAATGTTAAAATACCAAATAAAAATAAGACACAATCATTTGCATTTCCAATTTCATTTAAATTTTATTATACACATTATAGTGAAGCCTAAATATGTATATACTTGTCTGCGGCTTATAGCTGTCATATAAAACCAGAATACAATTTAAAATGAATTACAGGCCAGGCACAATGGTTCATGCCTGTAATCCCAGCACTTTGGGAAGCTGTGACAGGTGAATTGCCTGAGGTCAGGAGTTCGAGACCAGCCTGGTGAAACCCCATCTCTACTAAAACATGGTGAAACCCCATCTCTACTAAAAATATAAAAAAATCAGCCGGACGTGGTAGCAGGCGCCTAGATTCGGAGGTACTTGGGAGGCTGAGCTGAGAGAATCACTTGAACCCGGCAGGCGGAGGTCTCAGTGAGCCTAGATTGCACCACTGCACTCCAGCCTTGGCAACAGTGAGACTCTGTCTCATAAATAAAATAGGCTAGGCATGGTGGCTCACGCCTATAATCCCAGCACTTTGGGAGGCTGAGGTGGGTGGATCACCTGGGGTTAGGAGTTTGAGACCAGCCTGACCAACATAGTGACACCCTGTCTCTACTAAAAATACAAAAATTAGCCGGGCATGGTGACACACACCTGTAGTCCCAGCTATTTAGAAGGCTGAGACGGGAGAATTGCTTGATCCCAGGAGGCAGAGGTCGCAGTGAGCCAAGATTGTGCCATTGCACTCCAGCCTGGGGTACAGACTGAGACTTCTAGATAAAAATAAACTACAAACAAAGCAATCTCAAATTCAGTTCAACACAGTTAATGAAATAGGTGATATGTGGCTGAAACTAATTTGTCACTTTATGGGAATTTCTACTGTGAAATGTACAGTGAAGATTCTCTTTGAGGTCACATACACAAACCAGCTTTTGCCAAGTGATGGTTCAGTTCTTTCACCTCTTCTCTTTACTGATATGACTGCAAAAATCTTTTTGTTTAAGCTGTCATATCATCAAGACGTCACTTAAAGGCATTTTTACTTTTTTGTCTGTTTTTTAAGTTCTCATGCTCAAATATTAATACCTGCATTTTATGGCAGGTTAAGGTGACTATCAAGATGAGTCAGGATATGCTACTATGATTTTTAAACACCAAAATGAAAATAGAAAATTTCAATATTTTCTTGAACTCTTATGTCCTCTTATGAATACAGCAATAAATCCATAGATTCCAGTTTGAAAAATAGTACTAAATTGCCATCTCACTTTTAAATCTGTTCTATATTCGTTTTTCTTTTACCGACTTCTTTTGAATTTCAAAAAGTGTTTATCACTCTGCTTTATCTTCTCTATTGGCTTTTTAGTTTTACCTTAGTGTCCACAGATTGCAATATATATCCTTGGCTTATTACAGTTTTACGTACGTTGTTAGCATTTTACCAGTTCACAAAAAAATCTAAGCACTTTAAATGGTATAGTTTCATTATTCACTCACTCCTGCCCATTGTGCTATTGTTTCATATATTTTACTTCTATATATTTTTAAACACCACAATGCATTGTTATTATTTTCTGCTTTAACTATTAGTGTTTTTTTTTTTTTTTTTTTTTTTTTTGAAGCATTTTACACTACCCTTTCTAGTGCTTTTATTCTTTCCAGCAGATACGTGTTTTCATCTGGGATCTTTTATCTTTAACCTAAATTACTTCCTTTAGTAATTCTTGGGTGTATATGTGTCTTCTAGCAACAAATTCCCTCCCCTTTTGTCTGCCTGAAAATGTCTTTATGTAATCTTTAATTTTGAAGAATATTTTCACGGGTATAGAATTCTAGATTGGCAGGTATCTCCTCCCCACCCCACCCTGCCCTTAGCATTTAAAGATGTTACTTCATTGACTCCTGCCTTTCAGTGTTATGCTAACAAGTCAGGCATTTTTCTTATTTATTTTGTTTTTGTTTTGAGCAGACTATCTGCCTAGCTTTGTTTTGTACTTTATGGCCTGGGATTTTCTATGCTGTTTGAGTCTGTGGGTTGATGTGTTTTGCCAGAAAACTCCTTTTTTTTTTTTTTTTAGAGACAGGGTTTCACTGTCACCCAGGCTAGAGTATGGTGCATGATCATAGCTCACTGCAGTCTCAACCTCCTGGGCTCAAGAAATCCTCCCACCTCAGCCTCCCAAGTAGCTGGGACTACAGGCACGTGCACCACACCCAAATAATTATTTTATTTTTCGTAGAGACAGGGTCTCACTTTGTTGCCCAGGTTGGTCTCAAGCTCTAGGCTCGAACAATCTTCCTGGCTCAGCCTCTTTTTTTTTTTTTTTTTGAGACGGAGTTTCGCTCTTGTTGCCCAGGCTGGAGTGCAATGGCACGATCTTGGCTCACCGCAACCTCCGCCTCCTGGGCTCAGGCAATTCTCCTGCCTCAGCCTCCTAAGTAGCTGGGATTACAGGCACGCGCCACCACGCCCAGCTAGTTTTTTGTATTTTTAATAGAGACGGGGTTTCACCACGTTGACCAAGGATGGTCTCGATCTCTCGACCTCGTGATCCACCCGCCTCGGCCTCCCAAAGTGCTGGGATTACAGGCTTGAGCCACCGCGCCCGGCCGTGGCTCAGCCTCTTAAAGTACTTTGATTATAGGCATGAGCCACTGTACTTAGCCAGAATATTTTCAGTAATTATCTTTTTATATATTTTTCTGTCCTAATTTTTTCTCTCCTTTCCTTCTGGAACTTCAGTGACATGTTTATTAGACCATTTTATATAGTTTCATGTGTCTCCCATGCTCTATTTTTTTTTCTTTTGTTTTTCCTTTCTTTCTCTCTGTACTTTAGTTTGGATATTTTCTTATTGACCTATCTTCGAGGTTAATGGTCCTTTCTTTGGCTTTGTCCAGTTTGCTGATAAGCCCATTCAATGAATTCTTAATTTTGCATATTTTGATTTTTTAAGTTCTAGTGTGTCCAATTGGTTCTTTTTAGATATTCCTTTTCTCTGCTAAAATTCTTATTTTTTCCATCTTATAATCTATTCTCTTTGATAATTTATATATGTATTGTCAAGTTCTTATCTGTTAATTATGACATTTGGGTCATCTATGAGTTTGTTTACTGTTTTTTCTCTTGGTCATCAGCTGCTTCTCATGACTTTGTTATTTTTTTAAATTATTTTGTTGTGAACTGACTGTTTAGAGTCAGGGTCTGGCACAGTCACCCAGGCTGGAGTACAGCAGTGCAGTCATGGCTCACTGCAGTCTCCAACACTTGGGCTCAAGCAATCCTCTTACATCATATTCCTGAGTCGCTGGGACTACAGGCATGTGCCACCACACCTGGCTAATTTTTTGTATTTTTAGTAGAGAGGAGGTCTTGTTATGTTACACAGCCTAGTCTTAAACTCCAGGGTTAAAGCTATCCACGCATCTTGGCCTCCCAAAGTGCTGGGATTACAGGTGTGAGCCCCTGCACCTGGCCTATTTATTTATTTTAAAAATAAATTTCAACTTTTAGATTCAAGGGATACATGTGCAGGTTTGTTTCATGGGCATATGCATGATACCGAAGTTTGAGATATTATTGATCCCATCACCCAGGCACTATGCATATTACCCAATAGTTCATGAGTACCCAGTGTTTGTCTACCACTTAAGAGTAAGAACATGCAGTATTTTATTTCCTGTTCCTGTGTTAATTTGCTTAGGACGGTGGCCTCCAGCTGCATTCACGTTGCTGCAAAGGACATGATTTTGTTCTTTTTTATGGCTGCATAGTATTCCATGGCATATATGTACATTTTCTTTATTCAATCTACTGTTGGACACCTAGGATGATTCCATGTCTTTGCTATTGTGAATAGTGCTGGGATAAACATAATGCATGCATATATCTCTTTGGTAGAACAATTTTCTTTTGGATAAATACACAGTAATGGGATTGCTGGGTGAAATGGTAGTTCTGTTTCAAGTTCTTTGAGAAATCTCTAAACTGCTTTCCATGGTGGCTGAACTAAATTTGCATTCCTACCAACAGTGTATGAGCATTCCCTTTTCTCTGCAGCCTTGCTAGCATCTTTTCTTTTTTAAATTTTGTAGTAATAGCCATTTTGACTGGTGTATTTTTGACTTGGATTTCTCTGATGATTAGTGATGTTGAACATTTTTTCATGTATTTGTTGGCTGCTTGCATGTCTTTGAGAAGTGTCTGTTCATGTCTTTTGCCCATTTAAAATTTTTTTTTTCCTGTTCAGTTGTCTAAAATCCTTATCAATTCTTGATATTAGACCTTTGCTGGATGCATAGTTTGTGAATATTTTCTCCTATTCTGTATGTTCTATGTTTTCTCTGTTGAGAGTTTCATCATGCGGAAGCTCTCTAGTTTAAATAGGTTCCACTTGTCAATTTTTTTGTTGCAATTGATTGCTTTTGAGGACTTAGTCATAAATTCCTTCCAAAGGCCAGTGTCGAGAATGGTGATTCCTAGGTTTTCTTCTAGGATTCTTATAGTCTGAGATCTTAACTCCTCAATTCATGTTGAGTTAATTTTTGTATATGGTAAAAGTTAGGGGTCCAATAATTATATGGCTCACAAGCTATCCTAGCACTATCAATTGAAAATGGAGTCCTTTTTTCATTGCTTTTGTCCACTTTGTTAAAGATCAGGTGGCTGTAGATACACAGCTTTATTTTTGGGTTCACTAGTCATTCCATTGGCCTGTGTCACTATTTTTGCACCAGCACCATACAGTTTTGGTTCCTGTAATCTTATCGTTTGAAGTTAGGTAATGTGATTCTTCTAGCTTTGTTCTTTTTGCTTAGGATTTCTTTGGCTATTCAGCCTCTTTTTTGGGTTCCACCTGAATTTTAGAATAAGTTTTCCTAGTTCTGTCACAAGTAATCTTGGTAGCTTGATAAGAATAGCGTTGAATCCATAGATTGCATTGGGCAGTATGGCCATTTTAACAGTACTGATTCTTTCAATCCATGAGCATAGAATGTTTTTCAATTTGTGTGTGTCATCTGTAATTTCTTTCAGCAGTGTTTTGTAGTTCTCCTTGTAGAGATCTTTACTTCTTTGATTGGATGTATTCCTAGTGTGTGTGTGTGTGTGTGTGTGTGTGTGTGTGTGTGTGTGTGTGTATGTATTGTAAATGGAATTGATTTCTTTCTTTTTTTGAGACAGGGTCTTACTCTATTGGCCAGACAGGAGCGCAGTGGTGCAGTCTCTGCTCACTGCAGCCTCCTGAGTAGCTGGGATTACAGATGTGCGCCACTACCACCCAGCTAATTTTTGTGTTTTCAGTAGAGATGGGGTATCACCATGTTGGCCAGGCTGGTCTTGAACTTCTGACCTCAAGTGATCCACCTGACTTGGCTTCCCAAAGTGCTGCGATTACAGCCGTGAACCATTGTGCCCAGCCAGATTGCATTCGTGATTTGACTTTCAGCTTGAATGTTATTGGTGTATGCTACTGATTTTTGTACATTGATTTTGCTCCTGAAACTTTACCAAGTCATTTGTCAGTTCCAGGAGACTTTTGATAGAGTCTCTAGGGTTTTCTAGGCAGAGAATCATATTGTCAGAGAAGAGAGATAGTTTGACTTCTTTTCCTATTTGGATGTGTTTAATTTTTTTCTCTTGCCTGCTTCCTCTGGCTAGGACTTTCAACTTTAAGTTTTGAATGTATGTTATTGTGTATAAAATAATTGTACAGACTAAGGTAGTATTATTTTCCTGCAGAAAAATCATGGATTTTTTTTTTTTCCTATTTCAGATAGCTAGGTTGAATTGCTAATCAATTCAATCAGGAGTTGACCTAAGTCAGAGTTTTGTTTACTTCTGCTTTCAAATGTGTTCAGAGTAAGAATTGTGCTGCCATATGATTGGCGCTTCCCTGTAGTAGGATTTTGGGATCTAAGTATTCTGAGACTAAAGAAATCTCACGGTGTATCTTTCCAGCTGAGCCCTTGGTCTCTAGTATCACTACATGCTGAACAAAAACATGGGCAAAAGCATGGACAGTGGAGAGAACCAGCTTGACATTTGGGCTTCTCCACATTCAAACCTGTCACATAAGCTCACACAACCATTAAAATCACTATTGGTTTCTTCTTTCTTTGGCTAAGTCCTTCTGTCTATAGCAGGCCCAATGCAATATCCACCATGTCCAGACTTAGAAAATGTCCGCAGGATAAAACAGCCATTCCTTTGTACTTACCTAGCAAAGGCTCATCATCCCTTTCTGAAATTGAGTTCCTTTATGTTTATTTGCATCTAAAGTATTTCTATGTGTTTAAGTGTTTTATAATTTAAAAAAGTGTTTATTTCTACTTACTACAGTATAAAGGATTGTTTGGCATGTCTTTGTATAACCTAACCAAAAGTGAAATTCTGGGAAACACTATTAAAAGGAGTTGTTTTCATGCAGCATACACCCAATGCTATGATGCTGTGATCATTCATAACTTATAATAAGGAAGACTAATATATTAAAAGTATTTTAAGTCTATATGTTTCTCCTCTTGATTTCAAAAAATAATAAAGGTTTAAGAAATAATTGATCAATGAAAGAACATGCATTTTTTTTAACTTGTAAATTTAAAATCTATACTTTGAAGACAGGTATGACATGATTTATAATGTATTATAGAAATGCATTACTTTTGTTTTTCAGGAATTTTTAGAATGTGCTCATGAAGCCTGCAATGTACATAATCTTCAGCCTGTTAAATTTTTTCTTGAAAAAATAATTCAAACATATGAAATGATGATTGTTAGACATGGGTAAGGTCATATGTTGCTATAGTTAGATGTTGTTTCTTAATTAAACTGTTAACAAAAATCCATGAACCAAAGACTTGTCGAACTGATTGGTGAGCTTGAGAGCAACCCTCACCTGCCCCCTTGGCCCCCCAGTGGCTTAAAAGGCAAAGGTTTATTTCTCTGTCATACTACATGTCCAACAAGGATTGGTAAGAAGTGCTCATTCAGTGACCTAGCATGAATACCCACTATCATTTGCATAAAAATACACTCTTCCCTTCCCAAGGAGACACCTAAAAGTTCTAATCAATAAATGAACCAGACTCAAAGTTCAGGATCCCTCGGTGATGATGCATGGTAGCCTTTGTATTACATCTGGAAGTTGTTCCTCTTGATTTAGAGACCTACAACCTAGAAAGACAAGTTATCTTTTCTCCACAAACCCAGTGCACAATCGTGGGCTTATCAGAACAGGATTACCAGAGCAAACACTCCCATTCAGAAATTGAAGAATAGAAGACATAGCCAACACTGTTCGGTGACAATTCTGAAATCCAGCTGGTCAGGTGAGGGCTCCAGTTTTAGAGATGGATTGATTTGAAACTAATAGAGTTTAAACTTCAGGACCTCACACTTGTAGAGACTCATCCAAGGAGCCATAAGCACTTTGTATGTGTGATTTATTACACAGGGTGTCATTAAAGTGGTATGGATATTTTGTATTTATAGTTAATGTAAGTAAAAGTTACAAATATCTAAGTAAAGTCACATATATTAGAGAGCCACCTTTTTTAAAACTTGAATCTACCTCTGCTTGATTTTGCTACCTGGGAGGGGCTTTCCAGTTTAATTCTTCTCTGTAAGCCTTGGTTTAACCTTCTGAGAGGTCTCTCCATTTCTGTTTTCTTCTCTGGGCACATATGAAGTGGGCAAGAGAGAAAATAATGTTGTTGGGAACTGAGAAATGTTTTCAACCTGATTCCTGCCTGTAGAAAGTTAGAATCTCAATTGTCACGATTTTTTTTTTAAAGGTAGGGTTACAAAAACATTATGTAAAATTTTAAACCTCTACAAAAATAGAGGGAATAGTACAAACAACCCTTATGCATCCAATACCCAAGGATTATTTTAAACATTATTTATGATGTATTTTTGAGATGGAGTCTGTCGATATTGCCCAGGGTGGTCTCAAACTCCAGGGCTCAAGTGATGCTCCCTCCTGAGCCTCCCAAGCAGCTGGGACTACAGGTGCGCACCACCACACCTGGCTCCCAAAGAGTATTTAAGTCCTGAGCATTCACATATGTTTTAGACTAGACTCATGGTTTTTTGGTCAGTAAACTCCTTCAAAAACAATCAACTTTTTATCTGTTTGATTCCAGGCAGCTCCATGTTCCTATATCCATAACAATTGTCCTTATTAAGTCATGCCTTTTAAAATTTCCTTGTAGTATCCTTGACCCTATCAGGCTTTGTGGAGAGAGCCACAGTCTTAGTCTATTATTCATGAATCACTTTATCCTCCTGAAATGATTACTGGGAAATATATATTTACACACACACACACACACACACACACACGTGTGTGTATATTATATGTATATATTTTGGAAATAGAATCTTAGTCTATCACCCAGGCTGGCACGCAATGGCAAGATCTCGGCTTGATGCAACCTCCACCTCCTGGGTTCAAGCAATTCTTGTGCCTCAGCCTCCTGAGTAGCTGGGACTACAGGGACATGCAATCATGCCCAGCTAATTTTGGTATTATCAGTAGAGACAGAGTTTTACCATGTCGGCCAAGCTGGTCTTGAACTCCTGACCTCAAGTGATCCACCCGCCTTGGCCTCTCAAAGTGCTGGGATTACAGGCTGGAGCCACTTGGCCCGTATTAATTCTTTGTAGGTTTTAATAATGAGATACAGTGACCCTATCCTTGATTTTTTTCCCTTGATGCCACACTGAGTTTTAATAGATTTTTGTTTAAAGTTTTTCTTAATTTTATATTTTAAATGAGAATAACTTGATATTTTTTTTTACCAATTGCAAATGAGAATAACTTGATATATTCAATTCTAGAAGTTTGTGAATTTCTGGACTCCCTTTCAGTCCTGCTTACAAACTGGCCATGTTTTTTTCTGGGCTCATTTCTTTCATTTGGTTCTTTTTAAAATGAAACCAGTAGTTGCCATTATATACTAGTAACATTCTGTTTACTATCCTTTTCACCTAAAACGGATTTCCTTAGGTAATTAGCTGTCTTCCAGGTTATCTCAGGGAATACAATACCAAATGTTTCATCATTCATTGCATAATAATTGTCCATATTTTAGCTTCTGATAAGTTAATTTGTCATTCACAACTTGGCCTTTAATCTAATACCACATTAGTATTTTTTTAATTATGGCAAGAACACCCTCCCCACTTCTAGGTACCAATTTCTGTTACTAAGTATGGGCTAGGATATTCTGTAGGAACAATCAACACTCAAATGTTAGTGACTTAAAAAACAAAGATTTCTTATGTGTACTGTGTCCATAGTAGGTTAACAGAGCAGCCCTGCTCATTATGACCACTCAGGGCCCAGCCTATTAGAGTAAGCACCACCTTAACATTGTGGGTCATAGCTGTGCTAGAGGGAAAAGGGATCTCTGTAGGGTCTCTAGCTGGCAATTATCTACCCCTACTTGGAAGTAATACCCATCATTTCCATTTATTACTAATTGTTTATAACTAGCTACCTAGTCTTTCCACAAGAGGGCCAGAAATCCTATATGTACCAGGAGGGAGGAGATCTAGAAATGGTAAACAGCACTAATAATTTTATAGCAAATGAAGACTTTGGGAATATAAATCTTTTCCATTTCTCTCCTCAGGGGGCTTTAGGTTGAGTTTAGTTCAGGTTAGAGTATACAGATACTAAGTTTTCATTATCATTTGAAGATTCTTTATTCTGTCTTGGAGAAAATAATTTTAGTGTGAAGAATTTGATTTAACCAATTCAGAAGTTAAATACGTTTTCCTCATGTCTGAGAAAAATTCATATGATTTCAAAAATTATAAGTAATAATTATCACAAGGTGAAGTTTTATATGCCGATACAAATAATTTAACTTTCTAAAGATGCTTAGTGTATAATTATTTCTTTTCCTTAATAGTTTTATGTTAGTAGGAGAGCCTTTTGCTGCTAAGACAAAAGTTCTGCACGTGCTGGCTGATACGCTAACTTTAATGAATGAACATGGCTATGGAGAGGAAGAAAAGGTCATTTATAGAACTGTAAACCCCAAATCTATTACCATGGGCCAACTTTTTGGACAGTTTGACCCAGTGTCTCATGAGGTAACCTAAATATAAACATTCTCAACTCTTATGGAAAGTGTGTGTTAAAGCAAGAACTGTGAAGTCTTTTCATAGTTTCACTCCTAAATCAAATTTTATGAAGAGAGCTTTTTAATTTTTTTTTTTTCCCCCTCAGTGGACCGATGGTATTGTGGCTAACACTTTTAGAGAATTTGCCTTGTCAGAAACACCTGACCGGAAATGGGTTGTATTTGATGGTCCTATTGACACTTTGTGGATAGAGAGCATGAACACGGTACTGGATGATAATAAAAAGGTAAATCATGATCAAAAGAGCAGCAGATTCAGCCATGATTAAGCAATTTTATGTGTTCAACAACTAATCAACTAAGACCCTATTTAAAATAAAGGATGCAAAAATAAAATAAAGGATGCAGCAAGTCGAGGTTTATATATTCGCTTTTCAATGAAAACTGTGCTATAGTAAGTAGTAAAAATTAAGTCCTTGACTTAATTTTTTTATAGAATGAAAGTGTTGTATTAAAATTTCCGTGTTAGCCAGAAGGCATAGTAATCCAGGTGAGAATAAGTTGTTAAGTGGCTTTAGTCTTATGGTTTCTTATAGAACTTTAATATTTTAGGAGAAAATAACAAAAGCCTCATTCCTTTTGAAAACATGAAATGCTTCAGTGCTTATATATAGTATATCACCTTAGGGGCTATGAGATATACAAAAGAACTAGCAAGTGAAAGTATTCTAATATTTATTTTAATTGAGAGACAACATAAAGTATCAAATGTACTCCAATTTCAAGTATAGATTGTGTGATTTTTAAAAATATATTTGTACATTCACATAATTGTCAACCCAAAAAATGATACATGAAATTTCCTATACCCTACAAGACTCACTTATGTTCCTTCCCAGTTTGTATATCTTCCTCTAGAGATAATTACTCTTCTGACTTCTATGAAGAATTAGTTTTGCCAGCTCTTGAACTTCATGTAAACGGACTCATACTCTTTAGTGTTTTTCTTTTTTTAAAATCAATATATGTGTGATGCTTATATTGTTGTAGTTCAGTTTCATTAACTAATGCCTTTTAGATCTATTAGTATCCTAGTGTGTGAATATATCACAATTTATTTTCATATTTACGTGAAATGACTATACTACTAAATAAGCAAACTCATTTGATTAGCATTTGAAGATATACTCAAGGCAAGGCACAGTGGCTCATGCTTGTAATCCCAGCACTTTGGGAGGCGGAGGTGGGCAGATCATTTGAGGTCAGGAGTTCAAGACCAGCCTGAGCAACATGGTAAAACCCTGTCTCTACTAAAATAAAACTTTAAAAAATTAGCTGGGTGTGGTGGTGGGTGCCTGTAATCTCAGCTACTTGGGAGGCCGAGGCAGGAAAATCACTTGAACCTGGGAGGAGGAGTTTGCAGTGAACTGAGATCACACCACTGCACTCCAGCCTGGGCAACAAAGCAAGACTCACTCTCTCTTTCAAAAAAAAAAAAAAAAAAAAAAAAAAGGAAGCTATACTTAAGCACTTTATTATAGGTGTTATAGGTGGTTGGTCATTCACATTCCTTCCTTCATTTAGTAGTAGTGGTTGAGCTGAGGGTGGAAAATAAATAGACAAGAAGTAGAAAAGCTATTAGCTATTTTAATTGGAGAGTGAAGTCTAAGAATTCAGAACCAAGTGAGTGGATTGTCTGCTGTTACATGAGAGGAAATTACAAAAAGAGTTACAGGTGAGCGTGTGTATTCGATTGTGGAAATTTGAAGGCAAATCCTTCTGATGATTTCTCTTTTCTTCGTGAAGTGATGGGCCTTGGTTCTTTGCAAAATTAGGCACTGTGGAAGATGGGAAAGAGAGCTACTTAGGAAAACATAGAAACATTTCTGGGTAGCACTGAGAGCCTGATTGAGTGGAAGATCATACATTAGTAGTAGTAGTACCACCATCTCCTTTGTGAGATACTCTCTACCAGTCTAAGCAGCTTAAGTATGGGTAATATTTCAGGCCTGTAAATACAGTAAGACTTTAAAGATACTGACATAAGAATGGTAGAAGCATTAGACCATAGAACAGAAGCTGCCTAATGAAAGAAGTAAAAACATCAGGAATGTGAAAATGAAGAGCAAGTGTAGCAGGAGACAATGAATGAAATAACTGGATAGATTGGAGGCTATGGGCAGAGACTGAGATACTTGAATTTAATATTTCAGAATTGTGTAATATTTTAGGAGAGAAGGTCCCAGATATATAAAGTGGATGGCTGAAGTGGAGCAAGGTCGTCAAGGACCTGATGGGCTGCTGTGTTGAGATTCTCCGTCTTTTTAATGCTGGAGCAGGCAAGAGTTACAGTGGAGAGAGAGATTGGGCCTTTAGCTATGGTGGAGGGAATCATTGGGTTCTGTTGAGTGGCAGCAAAAAAGCAGGAGTGGTCAAAGGAGCAAGGGTTGTCACTGGGGTGGAATAGAAGTAGTTGGAAAACAACATGGGGCAGTGAGGAGAATGCTGACCCTACCTTTCAAATTTGTGGAGAGTAGGAGAATGTTTGCTGAAATCATCTGGTCAAAGATTAAAAGTACTCTAGACCAGCATGTCCAGTAGAACTTTTTACAATACTGAAACCACCTGCATTCTCTGATAAGGTAGCCACTAGTCACATGTGGCTACTGAGCATTTGAAGTGTGGCTTAGTGCAGTTGAAGAACTGAATTTAAACTTTTAGTTACAGTTAGTTAAATATAAGTAGCCACATATGGCTAGCGGCTACCATATTGGACAATCCACCTCTACATCATTCATTTTGCAGCTAGGAAATGGAATCCACAAATGTTAAATTTCTCATTGTTGACGTGTGACTAGATGGAGCAAAACTGGAACCAGAGTGATGATTGTAAAAGCAGAGAGGAACTACTGAAAACTAAATGTAGAAGATTTCAAAGACTTAGTAATAAAATTAATTTAGGTATCAAGTTAATAAAGGTAATGATGGCCAGGCGTGGTGGCTCACGCCTAGAATCCCAGCACTTTGGGAGGCTGAGGCGAGCACGTCACAGGTCAGGAGTTCGAGACCAGCCTGGCCAATATGGTGAAACTCCATCTCTACTAAAAATACAAAAAATTAGCTGGGCGTGGTGGCACATGCCTGTAATCCCAGCTATTCTGGAGGCTGAGGCAGAAGAATTACTGCTTGAACCTGGGAGGTGGAGGTTGCAGTGAGCCAAGATTATGCCACTTGCACTCCAGCCTGGGCGACAAGAGCGAGACTCCGTCTAAAAAAAACAAAAACAAAACCCAAAAAACAAAAAACAAAAAACAGTTAATGACAGTTCCAAAGGTACAAGTCAAAGAGATTGAGGAGATAGGATGGCTTTAATAATAACAGCCAAGATAGAAATTTGAGGGAAAGGAAGCAGTTGAGAAATTCAGTTTTTGACATAGTTAATAAAAGAAGAAATGTTTTAGATTAAGAGAGACCAAGGAGACATAAAAAACTCAATGCACAGTCTTTGAATTTTGCTTTGAATAAATCCATTGAAAAGACATTTCTGGTACAAATGAAGAAATTTGAGTATTTACTGTTAGATAAGGAATCACTAATTTTGTTGGGTGTGATAATGTTCTTGGATTGCATAAAAAATATACTTCTTTTGGAGACATTTACGTTTGGATGTGAAATGCCATGATGTCTCTAATGCTCTTTAAAATGTTTTTTTTTTAAGGCCGGGAATGGTGGCTCATGCCTGTAATCCTAGCACTTTGGGAGGCCGAGGCAGGCAGATCATGAGGTCAGGAGTTTGAGACCAGCCTGGCCAATATGGTAAAACCCAGTCTCTACTAAAAATTTAGTCTCTACTGAAAAACAAAACAAAAATTAGCCAGGCATGATGGCACGAACCTGTCGTCCCAGCTACTGGGGAGCCTGAGGCAGAAGAATCGCTTGAACCCAGTAGGCAGAGGTTGCAGTGAGCTGAGATCGCGGCACTGCACTCCAGCCTGGGCGACAGAGCGAGACACCGTCTTAAAAAAAGAAAAAACCTTTTTTAAAAAGGCAATGATAATATGGCAAGATCTTGACATTGATTAAATCTAAGAGGTGGGTATATGAGTACTCATTATGTTAGTCTCTGTTTTTTTAATTTAATAAAAAGGTCTATGGTAACTTTATAAATTCAGTAGTATTTTATTTAATTTTCTTTTCTTTTTTGAGATGGAGTCTTACTCTGTCACCAGGCTGGAGTACAGTGGCATGATCTCGGCTCACTTAACATCCACCTACCAGGTTCAAGCGATTCTCCTGCCTCAGCCTCCCGGCTAGCTGGGACTACAGATATGTACCTCCACACCCAGATAATTTTTGTATTTTTAGTAGAGACAGGCTTTCACCATGTTGGTCAGGATGGTCTCAAATCTCCTGACCTCGTGATCTGCCTACCTTGGCCTTGCAAAGTGCTAGGATCACGGACTCATTTAATTTTCTTAATAGCTGATATTTATATAGGATTTTATAGGTTTTAGACTTTGTCTAATAGTTTCCCTTCTTGCAATTCTACAGGAGAGATATTATTCCTGTTTTATAGATGAAGAGACTGAGACTCAAAGATGTTAAGTATTTGCTTAACTGTAATAACATGGCTAGACCTAGAATTAAGATTTCTGAGGCCGGGCGCGGTGGCTCAAGCCTGTAATCCCAGCACTTTGGGAGGCCGAGGCGGGTGGATCACGAGGTCGAGAGATCGAGACCATCCTGGTCAACGTGGTGAAACCCCGTCTCTACTAAAAATACAAAAAATTAGCTGGGCATAGTGGTGCGTGCCTGTAATCCCAGCTACTCAGGAGGCTGAGGCAGGAGAAATGCTTGAACCCAGGAGGCGGAGGTTGCGGTGAGCCGAGATCGTGCCATTGCACTCCAGCCTGGGTAACAAGAGCGAAACTCCGTCTCAAAAAAAAAAAAAAAAAAAAAAAAAAAAGATTTCTGGCTTCCATTCTAATTTTTATTTCATTATATCACAGGAGCTACTTTATCTTACATATAGTATAAATTTTTATCTGAGAAGCTTGAAAGGTTTAAAAATAAATGTTTGAAAAATAATTACCTTTAGCTTTGCCTTATGAGTGGAGAAATCATTCAGATGTCCCCCCAGATGAGCCTCATCTTTGAAACAATGGACCTTTCCCAGGCATCCGTAAGTTCGTAATTTAATACAATAGCAGTTTGTTCATTTCTTAATTTAGCCAATAAGCATTTTTTATTATATGTCAGAAAACGGGTTAGGCACTGGGAATACAAAGATGAATAAGACACAGCGTATACTTGTTTAGGGAGGAAGAGAAGCATCCTAATAAATAATCCCCATACACAGCTACATGTTCGTGCTTTAAGAGTGTGGAGAGGAGTGAGCATCTGTGAGGCGGAGGGTTAGAAGGGCCCTGTGGAAGGTGACTGAGTGTTTGATGTGATTTTGAGAAAGATGTAAGACTTCTCCAGGGAGACAGGATTTGGAAATCCTAAGCATGTGAGGTAGATGGGAGCTAGATGATGAAGGGTCTCATAAGTCATCCCAGGAAGTAGTTGATAGTTGCCAGCTGCAGTAGAAAAAGAAAATGTTGTCTTTTTTCTCTAGCCTGCCACTGTAAGCCGTTGTGGTATGATTTATCTGGAGCCCTCACAGTTAGGATGGGAACCGCTTGTGGCTTCTTGGTTGAATTCACTGAAAGGACCTCTGTCTGAACCGGAACATCAGGCTCTTCTGAGAGGACTTTTTGCCTGGTTGATACCACCCTCTTTAAAGCATCGTAAGAAAAAATGCAAGGTAATCCTATAATTCTGACCTATTCAAGTGTCTTTAGTTTCCATGCAACTTGATTAAGTCTAAAGTCACAGTGGTTGGTAGAATGAATAGCGAAGACGTTTGTCCTCATGCATTTACTATTGCCTTGGTTTTATATTGCTGAAGTTACAGTCATAGAATCACCCAGGGGTTGAATTTATTCCAGCTAAACTATTTGTATACAACCATAGTGTCTAAAGCTTTAAAAATTCTAATTACTTTTTGTATTTCAAATTATTTTAAATATATGCCTCTAAAAACTCACATGTCTATGTAGTGAGTTTGAGTTATTTAATACTTAGTATTTTATGAGAAAGCTTTACATATTGTATTAGCTTCCTGGGGCTGTCATAACAAATTACCACAAACTTGATGGCTAAAACCAGAGACACGGTGGCTCATTTCTGTAATCCCAGCACACTTTGGAAAGCTGGGGTAGATGAACCACTTGAAGGCGGAAATTCAAGACTAGTTTGGCCAATATGGTGAGATCCCATCTTTTCTAAAGATGTAAACATTAGCTGGGCGTGGTGATATATGTCTGTAATCCCGGCTATCTGGGACGCTAAGGCAGGAGAATCGCTGGAATCTCAAAGATGGAGGTTGTGGTGAGCTGAGATCGCACCACTGCACTCCAGCCTAGGAAACAGAGCAAGACTTCGTCTCAAAACCGCCCCCATCAAAACAACAACAAAACGCCCAAAACTGGAAATCTATTCTCTCGCAGTTCTGGAGGCCAAAAGTCTGAAACTGGGATGTTTGCAGGGCAATACTGCTTTGGAAGCTCTAAGGGAGACTCTTTCTTTACCTTGTCCAGATTCTGGTACCCTCAGGTATTCCTTGGTTTGTGGCTACGTAACTCCAACCTCTTCTTCCATCTTCACATGGCCTTCTACTCAGTATGTCTCTCCTCCATGTGACACTTGTAAGAACTTGGATTTAGCATCCACCAGATAATCCAGAATGATGTCCTCCCCCTGAGATGTTTGACTTAATTACTTCTTCAGAGACACTTTTCCATATAAGATCACATTTATAGGTTCCTCAGGTTAGAACATGGAAATATCTTTTTGGGAACCACTGTTCAACCATTACCACCATCATCTACACACACACACACACACACACACACACACGCACGCACGCACACTAGTTTCTTACATATAAATAAATATATTGATACAGAGAGAGGAAAGAGATACTCAGATTTATCATCCTAAAATACTGTTTTAGGGATAGAGGAAAGTGCCATTTAAAAGAAAAAATGAACAATTCCAGTTTATGAAGATTCTGTATAGTGTCTTCGTAGAGAAAATAAAGTCCTTTTGGAGTTTTAAAGCTCTAATGCTGTATGTTGTAAATAATTCAAAATAGTCTTCTTCTTCCCACGTAATGAGTAATGGATTTTTTTTTCTCATAGTTCATTCTCCAGTTTTGTTTTTGTTTTTGTTTTGTTTTTGAGACAGTCTCTCTTTATCTTCCAGGCTGGAGTGCAGTGGTGCAATCTCACTGCAACCTCTACCTTTCAGGTTCAAGCGATTCTCATGCCTTAGCCTACTAGGTAACTAGAATTATAGGCTTGCAGCACCATGCTTGGCTAATTTTTGTATTTTTTTTTTTGCTTTTAGAGATGAGCTTTTACTGTGTTGGCCAGGCTGTTCTCGAACTCCTGGCCTTAAGCAGTCCTCCCACTTCAGCTTCCCAGAGTGCTGGGATTACAGGCGTGAGCCATTGCACCCAGGCCCCAGGATCTATTGATTTTTCCCTTCTTGATAATGTTTATATCTGTTTTCTTTTAATCCTTGTTTCTGAGCCACCTCCTCACCCGACTCTTTCTATTATAGTATCTCAGTTCTGACCTTCATCACTTCCTACCTGAATCCAAAACAATAGAGCTGCTCTGGTCCAGTCTACATCCTGCTACAGAATGAAGTTTGCAAAACACAAATCCTTTGTTTATTTCTTTATTTAAAACCTTCCCTTGGAACTCTTTCTCTTATAATTAAATCCTTAATACAGCATGTAAAACTTTTCAGGATCTGACTGTTGTCTATTTCTCAAGCCTTATTTTTGGCCATTTGTCCTTCAGACCCGATTTTCCTATCCTACAGAATCCCCTTAATAATCTGTATCTGCTCACGTCTCCATTCCTTTGTATACATAGTTTCCCCTGCCTTGAACATCCTTCCCTTGTTCAGCTGGCAAACTAACATTTTCCTTCCAAATTCAGCACAGCTATTACTGCTTCCTCCAGAAAGCCCTCCTTGATGTATCTCTCTCTCATTTTCCTCCTCGTTCACTCCTCCGGTTGTTTATCCCAAGTAGTCTAGTAGCCTCCTCCTTCCCTGAGACTTTCTCTGTCATACCATTATTGTATCATATTATTTTTGTCTATTTATCACTCCTTTTTAAACGTTCTATTATTTTCATATCTCCTAGCTTGCCACATATATATAGTGTGTTTTCCGTAAATGTTTGTTCAATAAATAACTGAGTGAATGGCTCCTAGAGACTTCATTTCTGCTGCCCTTAGAACATTCTCTTCCAGTAGCTAGGTTTCGTTTGTCAGAAAATTTAGAATGTTACTGTACAATTGTTATGTATAATTGTGGAATATAACATGGCAAACTAAAATATTTGAGAAATGTTCTATCATGCCTACTTAAATATTCTAAGATTAAATATTATAAAGACATCATGAGGCCAGGTGTGGTGGCTCATGCGTGTAATCCCAGCATTTTGGAAGGCTGAGGCAGGAGGATTGCCTGAGTCCAGGAGGTTGAGGCTGCACTGAGCTGTGATCACACCACTGCACTCTAGTCTGGGCAACAGAGTGAGACCCTACCTTAAAAAAAATTAGCCTGGTGGTGCGTACCTATAGTCCTAACTACTTGGGAGGGTGAGGTAGGAGAATCCCTTAAGCCCAGGAGTTGGGGGCTGCAGTGAGCTATGATTGTGCAACTGGACTTTAGTCTGGGTGACAGAGTGAGACTCCATCTAAAAAACCAACCAACCAACCAACAAACAAAAAACCCTTATTAAAACGATGTTTACTTTTATCAGTTTTTAAAAATAAAGTGTTTATTTTCTACATATGATGAAAATTTAGAAAGTTACCTTGCTTTCACCTTGCAGGAACTGATTCCTACAAGCAACAGCAATGTGGTTGTATCTCTCACACGCCTCTTTGAAATACTACTTTGTAATGTGGTAGAAGATGACCCTTCTAGCAAGCACATTCGTATTTGGATTATGGTTTGTTTTATACTTCATGTAGTTTTTAATTACAGAATAAATTATGCTTCTGGTACCTGATACTTACACTGAGAAAGACATGACAAGATTCAAAGCTATTTTTTGGTGAGCATTGAAAGAATAGCTGGAGACACTAAAGTTGCCCTGACACCTGGTATTCTGATATGAACAAGCACTTTAAAGAAATTAAAATGTCAGAAGGAACCAAAACTAGAGTCTCACTCTGCCTCCCAGGTTGGAGTGTAGTGGTACGATCTTGGCTTACCGCAACCTCTGCCCCACAGGTGCAAGTGATTCTCCTGGCTCAGCCTCCCGAGTAGCTGGGATTGCAGGCACCTGCCACTGCACCTGACTAATTTTTGTATTTTTAATAGAGATGGGGTTTCACCAGCATGGCCAGGCTGGTCTTGAACTCATGACCTTGTGATCCACCCAACTCGGCCTCTCAAAGTGCTGGGGTTATAGGCATGAGCCACCATGCCTGGCAACTATCCTACTTTTTATGGAAGAGTATAATTTGATAAACACTTACTAAGGTGATTTAATACTAAATAAATTTGGGCTGGGCACAGTGGCCCTCATCTGTAATCCCAGAACTTTGGGAAGCTGAGGTGGGTGGATCACGGGGTCAGGAGACCATCCTGGCCAACATGGTGAAACCCCATCCCTACTAAAATACAAAATATTAGCCAGGAGTGGTGGTGCATGCCTGTAGTCCCAGCTACTCAAGAGGCTGAGGCAGGGGAATCTCTTGAACTCAGGAGGGTTCAAGAACCAGGAGGCGGAGGTTGCAGTGAGCCAAGACTGCACCACTGCACTCCAGCCTGGTGACAGAGCAAGTCTCCATCTCAAAAAACAAAAAACAAAAACAAACAAACAATATATATGTATATTGTAAAGATGGGGGTCTTACTATGTTGCCCAGGCTGATCTCGAACTCCTGATCTCAAGCCATCCTTCTACCTCAGCCTTTCAGAGCTCTGGGATTACAGGTGCCAACCACTGTACTCAGCCAGCGTGGCATTTAAAATTTTGATAGATAAGAGGCCAGGCACGGTAGCTCATGCCTATAATCCTAGCACTCTGGGAGGCTGAGGCAGATGGATTGCAGAGTCTGGGAGTTCAGGACCAGCCTGGGCAGCATAGCAAAAACCCCATCTCTACTTAAAAAAAACAAAACATTATCAGATGCGTAAGTAGAAGACAAAACTGGAAAAAAGAAAAAAAAATTAGGCTTTGTCTTATATGCCTATAGTCCCAGCTACTCAGGACAAAGGCACAAGAATCACCTGAAATGGGGAGTTGAGGTTGTAGTGAGTTGAGATTGTGCCACTGCACTCCAGCCTGGGCAACCAGAGTGAGATCCTGTCTCAAAAAAAAAAAAAAAAAAAGACATGCATATATTTTGATAGAAATTGCCAGAGAAATGACTCTACGTGGCTTAGCAGTGCTACATTCCACTTTATTTACATTTATGACCTTGTTCAAGTAGTTTGAGCAGGTCCTAACATGTTGAATTTTGGTTAAATTTCTCCTAAACTTTTTTAAAAATAATTGCTATAAGTTAAAATTTTTCTCCACCAACAGGCTTGCTTTATATTCTCTTTGATTTGGTCTATTGGAGGAAGTTGTGACACTGATGGCCGTCATGTTTTTGATGCTTTTATACGATTAATCATACTGGGAAAAGATGAAGCAAACCCAGTGCCAGACTCTGTGGGTAAATGGGAATGCCCATTTGATGAAAAAGGCCTGGTCTATGACTACATGTATGAGGTATGACATGGAAAGCTTGGTATAGTCAAATAAAACACAAAGCCTTGGATCAGCAGACAAAGCTCCTGCGTTTTCAACCTAGAGTAATTTTGACTCCTGTGGTGAGCTTTTTAGTCTCCCTTCTTTTTCGTTTCACCTCCCATAACTTATTGGCTGTATAAGTAAAGTTGCTTTAATAATATTTTTATAATTTTACATTTAAATTAAATTTTTCATTTGATTAAATCTCCAAAGCGCTTTTTAAACAGCAAGTATTTGAATAATTATTTGATTCTTACAAATTTTATTACATACCCCATAAAATCTAGATAGAGCATTAGTTATCATTTGACCTAAATCTCAAGTTTTATGATAAGGAAGTAAGCCTAAAAAGGTTAGTGGCTAGCAGAGCCAGGACTTAACCCCGGTTCTCCTGACTGATAGTTCAGGACCCTTTCCCCAAAACCATGCTGACACAGAATTTTCAGAATATGGCCAGAAAGAGAGTCTCATCCTCATTAGTCATAGCGGGAAGTCAATAAAGTAATCTCTAAAAGTGAAAAAGAGATAGTAACACTAGCATATTCTTTTAGAATTGAAAATAAATCTCAAACAACCCAGCTTAGAGAGGTAAAGGTCTCTAGGAAGGGGAAAGTGAGAGTAGGGAAATGCTATTTTTCTTAATCTTATAAATCGTTTGACTGTGAAATATGTATATATTTAATGTTGATTTTAAAAAAGCTAAAACTTAAAAATATACAAATATGAATTACTAAAGAAACATTCACCCAAACTTGCAACATGCCTCCATTCAAACATATAACGTATATAACATGTATAATTTGCTGCAAGATAGGAAAAGATTCAGAGATTCCAGCCACAGCTCTGGAATAGGGTCCTAGACTCCCCCTACTTTGGCGAGTGTTAAAACTTTTGTTACTTAATAGTGGAAGAGCCCGGCGCTGTGGCTCATGACTGTAATACCAGCGCTTTGGGAGGCCGAGGTGGGCGGATCACGAGGTCAGGAGATCGACACTATCCTGGCCAACATGGTGAAACCCTGTCTCTACTAAACACACACACACACACACACACACACGCGTGCGCGCACACACACGCACACACACACCCACACACCCACACACCCCCACACACACACCCCCAAACACACACACACACACACACCCCCAAACACAAACACACACACACACACACACACACACACACACACGATTAGCCAAGCATAGTGGCACCCACCTGTAGTCCCAGCTATTCGGGAGGCTGAGGCAGGGAAATCGCTTGAACCTTGCAGGCAAAGGTTAAAATGAGCTGAGATCATGCCACCATACTCCTGTCTGGTGACAGAGCAAGACTCCATCTCAAAAAAATAAACAGTGGAAGGGCTGGGGGTCTCCAGGGACGGGACATAACAACCTGGAGAAGAAGAAAATGATTGGGGCTGGAGTGAAGATTGGGAGGCACTCAGGAGTGTCAGGACAGCAGCTGTTTAGCCGGTGGTTCAGAAGAATTTCATGTTGTAACCATCAATACAACTATATATCCTGGTTGTTTCAGCCTGGATCAAAATGCTAAAGAAAATAATGTTAGAGAAACAAATGTAGTGGTTTTGCTGATATTTTTAGTTAGATTATTGCCCATTTATTTTAAAATAAAGTAAAGCCAAAATCCAGGAAATTGTTACTTGAGGTACATTAGAGTAGCTTTTAAATAAATACTTGATGTATGCAAAAGAACATCTTGAAGGCATTTGGGGAATACTGAGGGTTAAGAAAACATCAAGGCAAAAATATCTGAAATGTTAGGTATTTTGAATATGTGATAACAAAAGTTTCATTGTGTTTTTTGGGTTATTAAAAAGGAAAATTTTAAAAGTATTAAATTGAGTGGTGTTTGCATGAATGCTTATTTTATTAATCTGCTTTATGACTTAAAATGTTATGTGTTCTTTTATATGATTGTAATGTTTCGTTAAAAGGGGGAAGACAAGTTTTTAAAAGCTAATATAATATAAATGTTGAAAAGAGCCTTTCAGATATAACAAGTACATGGTTTTAATATTTTAAAACTTATCTTTTCTTGTAGTTGAAAAACAGAGGTCGCTGGCTCCACTGGAATGAATTAATTAAAAATACTAATTTAGGAGATAAACAAACCAAGATTCAAGACATCATAGTTCCTACAATGGACACAATTAGATATACATTTCTAATGGATTTGAGTATTACCTACGCAAAGTAAGGAACTCTGCTATAAACAAGTATTTTGAAATGTAAAAGTACCATTTAAATAGGATTATGGCAATTTTCGGAGTATTTAAGATCATTCTTTTTCAGATAACTGGGATCCTGGGGGACTAATTGACATGTTCAGAGTGACATCTGTTGCTATTGGCAAACCTGGAATGCACATTTCCCATTGCCCACTCCAAAGCCCTTGCCATCATACTTTGCTGCCTCATAAGTCACCTAACGTTTTTCCGATTTGTAACAGCACACTAAAAGTCTGCTGCAGTGTTACTGTTAAAAAGGTATGCGTTGGGCTGAGCGTGGTGGCTCACGCCTGTAATTCTAGCACTTTGGGAGGCCAAGGTGGGCAAATCACCTGAAGTCAGGAATTTGAGACCAGTCTGACCAATGTGGAGAAACCCCGCCTCTACTAAAAATACAAAATTGCTGGACGTGGTGCCACATGCCTGTAATCCCAGCTACTCAGGCTGAGGGAGGAGAATGGCTTGAACCGGGGAGGCGAATGTTGGAGTGAGCCGAGATTATGCCATTGTACTCCAGCCAGGGCAGCAAGAGCTAAATGCCCCCTCGCCCCCTCGCCCCCCCACCCCCCTTCCTCCACACACCACAGTATGCATTCCCCTGAAAGATTCAGTGTACTCCTGAGATATCATTCTCCTATTACATTTGGCATTTTCACATATCCTGTGTCAGTTGTGGATTCCATAACTTAAGATTAATATTAAAAACTCAGACTTAATTCAGAAGAGTCCATCAAAAAAGATGCATGAAACTAATAAAAAATATGTACTGTTTGCATATCCATACCAACTTTCTTAATAACATTTAATAGTTATTTTTCTTTCAAAACACTAGGCATAATTTATCATTCATATTATTTAAACTAGACAATATTATATTCATAAATGTCTTTTTTGATAAAATGTTTCTGAATGCATTCTGTCAATAATTTTATCTTGTATAAAAGAAAAAACAGAAAAATAGCTTGAGGGAAAATAGTTTACCCCTATTTTGTGTCTGTAGTTGCATTTTTGCATTTAAAAGCTGAGCAAGGAAGACAGTTGCCAATTCTGGGACATTCCTAGTGTAGCAGTTCTTTTTTTTTTTTTTTTTTGAGATAGGGTCTCACTCTGTCACCCAGTCTGGAGTATGGTGGCACAATCATGGCTCACTGCAGTCTTGATTCCCCTGGTTCCAGCGATCCTCCTGCATCAGGAGGATCCCGCAAAGCTGGGACTAGAGGCATGCACCACTATGCCACGGTTTTTTTTTTTTTTTTTTTTTTTTGTTGTTGTTGTTGTTGTTAGAGACAGGGTTGCCCAGACTGATCTTGAACTCCTGAGCTCAAGGAATCTACCTGCCTCAGCCTCCCAAAGTGCTGGAATTACACCTGTGAGCCACTGTACCCAGCAATACAGTTCTTTTGTGTCAAGAACCATTTGCCAGAATAATACTTTTAAATAAGTACAAATAGAATTATACAGTAAACTCTCTCTCTCTCTCTCTCTCTCTCTCTCTCTCTATATATATATATATATATATATATATATATATGCAAACCATACATATGTATGTAATTATATATATTTTTATTTTTTCTTGAGACAGAGTTGTTCTCTGTCTCTGAGGCTGGAGTGCAGTGGTATGATCTCGGCTTACTGCAACCTCTGTCCCCTGGGTTGAAGCAATTCTCCTGCCTCAGCCTCCCGAGTATCTGGGATTATAGGCTCCTGCCACTACACCTGGCTAATTTTTTTGTATTTTTGGTAGAGACAGGGTTTCACCACTTTGGCCAGGCTGGTCTCAAACTCCTGGCCTCAAGTGATTCACCCACCTTGGCCTTCCAAAGTGTTGGGATTACAGACGTGAGCCACCATGCCCAGCCAGTTTTTTGCTGTGTTGAAATACATTTATTAAAATATTGAACATATTTGGGCTATAGTAGAAATGTATATGTTTATTAGCACATTAAATAACAAGATCTCTCAGTGGGTCTGATGACTGTAATATCTTTGAGGATGGAATGGGCATGAGGGATATTTTTGAGACACTGTAACAATTGTAATGTGTAGAATAATAGCTATGGTTTCTACTGGTGACAAAGACGCAGGTACTATTCATACAATTGCTACATTGGAGTCATCCCAACTACTCAGGAGGCTGAGGCAGAAGAATTGCTTGAACCTGGGAGGCGGAGGTTGTGGTGAGCCAAGATAGTGCCATTGCACTCCAGCTTGGGCAACAAGAGCAAAACTCTACCTCAAAAAAAAAAAAAAAAAAAAAAAATTGGAAACTTTGCTTGAAGCCTCACTGAGTAGAGAATTCCTTAGTTTGCTTTTAGACAAATATTTTTTATTGAATTGATTTTAAAATGCTGTTAACAGTATAGATAACTGTTAGCTTTAGAATTCACTGTCATTCCACCTCTCACAAAACCTTTGGCTATTGAGATCACTGTGAAGCAGCCTACAGCTGTCTTACTGTCATCACCCTATTATTCTGTTCCACACGCTGCCCCCATATCTATACCCTAACTAAAAAGTACAAATACAGCTCTTTTCTGAGGAGATAGACTTTGACTTTCTGTTTTAAAAAGTTAAGCATATTATTATTTTATAAGTGTTTTGTATATAGCAACATTATATCTATTCAAATAATAGTTTATTTACTTTGAAAGTTTATTACTTTGAAAGTTTATTACAAAGTAATAGTTTATTACTTTGAAAGTATGTGCAAACCCAGGCACAGTGGCTCCTGTCTGTAATCCCAGTGCTTTGTGAGGCTGGGATGAGAGAATCACTTGAGGCCGAGAGTTTGAGACCAGCATGGGCAAAATAGCCAGGTCTTGTCTCTTCAAAACATTGAAAGTAAAAAAAAATTAGCTGGGTGTGGTGGCATGCCACCTGTAGTCCTAGCTACTTGGGAAGCTGATACAGGAGGATCACTCGAGTCCAGGAGTTTGAGGCTGCAGTGAGCTATGATTGTGCCACTTCATTCCAGACTGGGTGGCAGAGCGAGACCTTATCTCAAAAAATAAAAACAGGTTGGTCATGGCGGCTCATGCCTGTAATCTCAGCACTTTGGGAGGCTGAGGCAGGTAGATCACTTGAGG
Source organism: Saimiri boliviensis (assembly GCF_048565385.1). Taxonomy (NCBI): domain Eukaryota; kingdom Metazoa; phylum Chordata; class Mammalia; order Primates; family Cebidae; genus Saimiri; species Saimiri boliviensis. The sequence continues at coordinate 4,456,463 of NC_133456.1, forward strand.
TCAGGAGTTCGAGAACAGCCTGGCCAACATACTGAAACCTGTCTCTACTAAAAATACAAAAAATAGCCAGGTATGGTGGTGCACGCTTATAGTCCCAGCTACTTGGGAGGCTGAGGCAGGAGGATTGCTTGAATCTGGGAGGTGGAGGTTGCAGTGAGCCAATATCATGCCACTGCACTCCAGCCTGGGCTGGACTCCGTCTCAAAAAAAGAATAAAAAATGATACAAAATAAAGTCCCTGCAACATTATGGAAAAATATATGCCAATCATTGCTTTTATCCATATTTTATGAAATAATAATTATGGGTAAAATATGAGTTTTTAATGAAGATGATTTTATTATGTAAGCTTTTAACTACAGCCTCCTTTAGTAGAAATGTATACTGACTTTTTTTCCATTTTTAATAATATATTCATTGTTTTCATTAAGGCCACTGCTTTTTGTGGGTCCAACGGGTACAGGAAAGTCTGTGTATGTGAAGGACAAGCTAATGAATCACTTGGAAAAGGACCGGTACTTTCCTTTTTATGTTAACTTTTCTGCACGGACCAGTGCCAATCAGGTTCAGGTTAGTTTAAAGACAGAAATGTGGATCTATCATTATTAATTTTTTTGCCTTATTTGGTAAGTGTTTAAATTGTACATTAAATAAGCAACTGTATGCATCTATAAATTTAGAACTTTCAAATGTTTGAGGAGTTACAAGTTTTGAAATTAATGACAAAAGTTTCAGAGAACATTTTTACATTAATAGTGGGTTATCGAGCTTTATTACCTTTTTAAGCTTGAAAAGAAGCAACAATTGATTTCTTAACTGGTGAAGGGAGTATAAAAGACACACCACACACACGCCACACACACGCCACACACACGCCACACACACGCCACACACACACGCCCCACACACGCCCCACACACGCCCCACACACGCCCCACACATGCCACACACACACACGCCACACACACACACGCCACACACACACACGCCACACACACACACGCCACACACACACACACACGGTGGGGCAGGGGTTGGGAGACCCAGAGAGAAATGAAAGGACTTTGAATTGTTCTCCCAAGACTCCCGGATGGTCCTCAAGGGCATTTGCTGCTATTGGACCTTTCAAACCGTGGACTATTGTGTGACCTGTGACAAGAACCACGTGAGTGCATCCCACCCTTTGGCCTCAAATGTACCAAGGTGAAACTACTTCATGAAACCTTTTCTAATTGCCATTTTTATCGTCCATTCCTAAATGTATGCCTATCCATTCTCTCCTGATCCCATTTCTGTTGTTTTAAGTCTGTATACTTCCCTGAACTTCAGAATCTTACAAATTTAGAACTTCTTTACTGTGGAGCTTTATTTGAATGAAAACAATAATTTTGGTTTATTTTTCCAATAGACAAGTACGTTCCAAAAGTATTAGAACTATAAGAAAGGATCCACATTTATTTTGGCTAAAAAAAACCTACCAAATGTAAAGATTAATGCATTAAGTAAGTGAGTTTACAGATATGTTGTTGAATACAGATGGACACAAAGAAGGAAACAACAGAAATTGGGGCTACGGGAGAGTAGAAGCGGGGAAGAGGGTGAGGACTGAAAAACTGTGTATTGGGTACTATGCTTATTACCTCAGTGATGAAATAATCTGTACACCAAACCCCCGTAACACACAATTTTCCATATAACCTGCATTTGTACTCCCTGAACCTGAAATCAAAGTTGGAAAGAAAAATTTATTCAGTGAAGAAAAAAATAAAACAGATACGTTGGTTATCCAATGAGGAAAATATTGTAGAAATTTTGGTGACATTTATAGAAATATTGTAGACACATGCATATCCTATACAAAAATACATAAATACGTGTATAACAATTGTGAGTGCATAGAAGGATTTCAACAAATGTCTAAATGATGTTGATTGTGAAGTTTAGTATCACCCTAAATATGAATAAATAAAAATACACACGTAATGCTGCTTTGTATGATTTCCCTCAGAGACTTAAACTTTGTTTTTCTGGTGTTAAATAGGACATTTTATGTTAAGTTAATCATTGATAAATTCAGCAGATAGCAATTGTTACTGGTAAAAATTCCATGGATTCTGGCAAAATGGGTTTTTTTACTTGTTGATACTGATTTAACATAAGTCTAATAATAAATTCATAATTCAATTATAGGTAAATATACTACTCTTCCTTTATATTTTAGAACATTATCATGGCTAGATTGGATAAAAGACGCAAAGGAGTCTTTGGACCACCTATGGGAAAGAAGTGTATAATTTTTATAGATGATATGAATATGCCTGCATTGGAGAAATATGGAGCTCAACCTCCTATTGAATTATTACGACAATTTTTTGACTGTGGACATTGGTAACTATTTCAAGTCTCAAGTTAGGCTGAAGTTATAGCTCAGTTTTTAGGTTTTCAAAGTAAAATATATTTTTCAAGCTATTTAGGGAAAAGAATGGTTGCTCAGATTTTCCTATACAGGAAGGCAGGCTTTCTAATATCTTTCTAAAAGCCTATTTTAAATTAAGAGGAAGGTACAGAGATTTCCTGTATATTCCCTGCCGCAACACATGCATAACCTCCTCAGTCTCAACATCCCCACTGAGTTGACACATTTGTTACAACTGATAAGCCTACGTTGATAAATCACAATCACTCAAAGTCCATAGTTTACTTTAGGGTTTGCTTTATGTGTTGTACATGCTATGGGTTTGGAGAAATGTATATGACATGCATCCATCATTATAATATGCAGAGTATTTTCACTGCTGTAAAGATACTCTGTGTTCTGTCTTTTCATTCCTCCCCCAACTCCAGCCCCTTTGTAAGAGAGCCATTGATCTTACTCTCTCTATAGTTTAGCCATTTTCGGAATGTCAGACAGTCGGAATAAAACAGTATGTAGCTTTTTCAGTCTAGCTTCTTTCATTTAGTGATATGCATTTGAGTTTCCTTTAAGTCTTCTCATGGCTTGATAGCTCATTTCTTTTTAGCACTAAGTAACATTCCATTGTCTGGATATACCACACTTGACTAATTCACTAACCTACTGAAGGACATCTTGGTTGCTTCCATGTTTTTGGCAATTATGAATAAAGTTGCTCTAAACATTCGCATACAGATTTTAAGTGAACGTAAGTTGTCGGCTTCTTTGAATAAATACCAAGGAACACAGTTGCTGAACAATATGGTAAGAATATGTTTAGTTTTGTAAGAAACCACCAAATTATCTTCCAAAATAACCATATCACTTAGTATTCCCATCAGGAACGAATGAGAGTCAGTGTTGCTCCACATCTTCTCTGGCATTTGGCATTGTCAGTGTTCTAGATTTTGGCCATTCTAATAAGTATGTGGTGGTATTTCATTGTTTTAATTTGCATTTCCCTGATGACATGACATGTGATAAGAAGCATCCTTTAATATGTTTATTTGCCCTCTGTGTATCTTACTTGGTGAGGTGTCAATTAAGGTCTTTGGCCATTTTTAAATTGAGTTTTTTACTTACTTACTGAGTTTTAAGAGTTCTTTGTATATTTTGGATGATAGTCCTTTATCAGATGTGTCATTTGCAATTATTTCTCCAAGTCAGATGTGTCTTCGCATTCTCTTGACATTGTCTTTGGCAGAGCAGAAGTTGTTAATTTTAATGAAGTCCAGTTTTTCAATTAATCCATTGGTGTTGTGTCTGGAAAAAGTCATTGCCATACTCAAGTTCAACTAGGTTTACTCGTATGCTATCTTCTAGGAGTTTCATAGTATTGCATTTATTATTTAGGCCTGTGATCCATTTTTAGTTAATTGTTGTGAAGAGTGTAAATTGTATATAAATTTTTTTGCATGTGGATGTCCAGTTGTTTAACAATATTTGTTTTCTTCTAAAAGACAGGGGTCTTGCTATGTTTTCCAGGCTGTTCTCAAATATTGGCTTCAAGCAATCCTTCTGCCTCAGCCTCCTGGGTAGTTGGGATTACAGGTGTGAGGCACTGTGACCGGCAACATTTGTTGAAAAGACTATCTTTGCTCCATAATATTGCCTTTGCTCCTTTGTCAAAGATCAGTTGACTATATTGGGTCTATTTCTGGGCTCTCCATCTGTTCCATTGACCTATTTGTCTCTTCTGCCAGTACCACATTGTCTTGACACTATAGTTTTATAGTAAGCCTTAAAGTTGGGTAGTGTCAGTCCTCTGACTTTGTTTTTCTCTTTCAATAGTGTTGACTAATCTAGGCCTTTGACCTCTCCATATGAACTTTAAAATCAGTTTCTCAGCATCTAAAAATAACTTGCTGGGATTTAGATTGGGATTGCATTCAATCTACCAGTCAAGTTTGGAAGAACTTCATAACATTGTTTTCCTATCTGTGAACATGGAGTATCTCTCTTTATTTAGTACTTTGATTTAGTTCATCAGTGTTCTATAGTTTTCCTCATATAGATCTTCTATATATTTTGTTAGCTATATCCCTAAGCATTTCACTGGGAGTGGGTGCTAACGTAAATGGTATAGTACTTTTTTTTTTTTTTTTTTTTTTTTGAGATGGAGTCTTGCTCTGTCACACCAATTGGAGTGCAGTGGTGTGATCTTGGCTCACTACAACCTCTGCCTCTGGGTTCAAGCAATTCTCCTGCCTCAGCCTCCCAATTTGCTGGGATTACAGGCATGTGCCACCATGCCCAACTAACTTTTGTATTTTTAGTATAGACAGGTTTTCACCCTGTTAGCTAGACCACCCTTGAACTCCTGACTTCAAGTGATCCAACAGCCTCAGCCTCTCAAAGTGCTGGGATTACAGGTGTAAGCCACCGTGCCTGGCCCAGATATTGTACTTTTAATTTCAAATTCCACTTGCTTATCGCTGGTGTATGAAAAAGTGATTAACTTTTACAGGTTAACTGTTTATTCTGCAAGCTTGCTATGATCACTTATTAGTTTCAGGAGTTTTTTGTAGTTCTTTCATATTTTTTTTTTATAGATCATCACATTATCTGCAAACAAAGACAGTTTCATTTTTTTCTTCCTAGTCTACCTTTTTTTTTTCTTGTCTTATTGCTAGCCTTTAGTACGATGTTGAAGAGAAGTGAGAGAGGACATTCTTATCTTGTTTCTGATCTTGGTGAAAAAGCTTGGCAAGTCTCGTCATTTGATATTAGCTGTAAGGTTATTAACATCTTACCAAGTTGAAGATGTTACCTTTATTTTCAGTTTACTGAGAGGTTTTTGGTTTTTTAGCTTTTTTGAGACAGTTTCACTGTGTTGTCCAGGCTGGAGTATAGTGGCGTGATCTTGGCTTATTACAACTTCTGCCTCCCAGATTCAAGTGTTTCTCATCCCCCAGCCTCCCAAGTATCTGGGATTACAGGTATGCACCACCACACACCCAGCTAATTTTTGTATTTTTAGTAGAGATGGTTTGGCCACGTTGGCTGGGCTGGTCTGAAACTCCTGACCTCAAGTGATCCACCCACCTCAATATCCCAGAGTGCTGGGATTACAGGTGTGAGCCCCCATGCCAAGCTTGGAGGATTATTAATTGGCCTAACTTCCATATTGTATCTCAAGGAATAGGAAAGTCTGAGAAGAGGGAGAGAGATGGGAACAGCCAGTCAGTGGAACAGTCAGAACACACACATTTATCAGTTACGAGTTGAGTTTTTCTTCTTATATAAGTGCAATTCAAGGTGCTCCAAAACAATTAGAATAGTAACATCAAAGATCACTCATCACAGATTACTGTACCAGACATAACAATAGTAAAAATAGTTTGCTATATTGCAAGAATTACCAAAATGTGACACAGAGACCAGAAGTAAGCAAATGTTGCTGGAAATATGGTGCCTGTAGATCTGTTCAACACAGGGTTTCTAAAAGCCTTTTTCAGGCTGGGCATGGTGGCTCATGTCTAATCCTGGCTCTTTGGGAGGCCAAGATGGGCAGATCACCTGAGGACAGGAGTTCGAAACCAGCCAGAGAAACATGGAGAAATCCTGTCTCTACTAAAAATACAAAATTAGCTGGGAATGGTGGCACATTCCTGTAATCCCAGCTACTCAGGAGGCTGAGGCCAGAGAATCACTTGAACCCAGGAGATGGAGGTTGTGGGAACTGAGATGGTGCCATTGCACTCTAGCCTGGGCAACAAGGGTGAAACTCTCTCTCTTAAAAACAACAACAACAAAACTGGCAGGCTATGGTGGCTCACACCTGTAATCCCAGCACTTTGGGAGGCCAAGGTGGGCAGATCATGAGGTCAGGAGATCGTGACCATCCTGGCTAACAACAGTGAAACCCCACCTCTACTAAAAGTACAAAAAAATAGGTGGTCTTGGTGGCACACACCTGTAGTCCCAGCTGCTTGGGAGGCTGAGGCAGGAGAATCACTTGAACCTGGGAGGTGGAGGTTGCAGTGAGCTGAGATCATGCCACTGTACTCCAACCTGGGTGACAGAGTAAGACTCTGTCTCAAAAAAACAAAACCTTTTTCAGTTTGTAAAAGATATAGTATCAGCTGGGCATGGTGGTTCACACCTGTAATCCCAGCACTTTGGAAGGCCAGGGCAGGTGGATCACAAGGTCAAGAGATCAAGACCATCCTGGCCAACATGGTAAAACCCTATCTCTACTAAAAATACAAAAATTAGCCGGGCATGGTGGCATGCCCTGTAGTCCCAGCTACTCGAGAGGCTGAGGCAGGAGAATTGCTTGAACCTGGGAGGCAGAGGTTGCAGTGAGCTGAGATCGTGTCACTGCACTGCAACCTGGCAATAGATCAAGACTCTTATCTGAAAAAAAAAAAAAAAAAAAAAAAGCACAGTATCTGCAAAGCTTAATGAAGTGAAATAAAATGGGACATGCCTACACTTCAACTATTAGTTTTAATTATTGAAAATAACTTAACGATTACATCCTTCAAAGTACCATTCCCCCAAGTCAAGAATTTGTGGGTAGCATCCCACCTAAGTAACCATAATCAGCACCCATTTTTCTACCGTGTTTAACTCTATATTTTCTATGGCTGCTTGGGACTACCAACCGTATATTTGAGATGGCTTGGTTTCCGACAGCAATTTCATGGATAACCCTTCCATTCTCCCCACACCAATTTATGGTGATGTCATTAGTTTCTAACCTGCAAGATACAGCACCTTTTAATTAGGAGGAATAATTAATTTCCTTCTCTTAAATGTACTTTTCTATTCCTCATTATGCTATGATTTTTTTTTTTTTTTTTTTTTTTTTTGAGACAGAATCTCGCTCTGTTGCCAGGCACCAGGCTGGAGTACAGTGGCGCGATCTCGGCTCACTGCAACCTCTGCCTCCCGGGTTCAAGCAGTTCTCCTGCCTCAGCCTCCAGGTAGCTGGGACTACAGATGCACACCACCACACCCAGCTAATTTTTTTTGTATTTTTAGTAGAGATGGGGTTTTACCATGTTGGCCAGGATGGTCTCGATATCTTGACCTCGTGATCTGCCCTCCTCGGAAGTCAAGGGCAGACAAATTTCAAAGCTAAGTCATATTTTACAGATGCATTTTTGTTATTATAGGCCCTAAGAATTCTGCTTCCAGGAGATAACCATTGTTGAGATAATCACTGTGATTATCTCAGGAGATAGTCACCCTCCTGAGTTAATTTTTTTCTATATATTTTTACGTTTGAAAATAGGTTCATATTACGTGTGATGTTTTAGAAATTATTTTACACTTACATATTTATCTGGAATATCCATATCAGTGCATCTTCGTCTACTCATTTATTTTATTGGCTTTTAATATTAGTTATGTGGATGTCACCATAATTTACTTAACTGATCTTCCATTGATGATTATTAGGGTTGTTACCAAAAACCTTGCTTTCATACTTTGTAGCATGCTCTTAGCCTAAGGACTGGCTAGATAGAATCCTCCCCCAGCCTTTGTATGTGTATGTCTGGTTGTCTGAGTGTGCAATAGCTTCAATACTAAAGACTTGATGACTTATTGACAGTAGCAGCCTTTTACTCTGAGTGGTTCCAACTCAGCTGTTTCATCCATTTTTCCCTAATGGGTCCCTTTCTATAACAAAATGTATAGGTCCTATTTAGACATCGTATCCACTCTGAAGTTATGGTTTGAGATGAGAAAAAGAAAATCAGGGCATTCCTATAACCAGTTAGACTATATAAATTAGTGTTCAAACTGTGGCATTTCTGAGAGTAAAAGGGGAGTGTTATAAATAATTACTTCAATACAAGCACAAGCCAGACTTGTCCTAGGTAAAATGAGGTACAGTCACCTTATCTACAAACAGCTACAAATAGGACTGATCACTCATCTATGCTTCTAGATCTTGACTAATAAAGGAGAAATGGAGAGCTGAACTGCAAGGAAGACTACTAGGAAATAGAGTGAAAAGTAAGAGGAAGGGTCATTCCAGATACCCAGAATCTGGGTAACAGAATCGGTCATGGAGGGGAGAAATGAAATTCTACTTTTAAAAAAATTCTATCCTACTCAAAGTGTTATCTGAAGTTACTCCTTTTAGAGAAGCTAAAATCTGATTAAATTTCTTGGGAGATCTATATTTCATTCCATCTTTATAACAAATTATTTAAACAGATTATCTAAAAAATTTTTTTGTGCTTTCTAAGGTACGACCTCAAGGACACAAGTAAAATCACACTGGTGGACATAGAGCTGATTGCTGCAATGGGCCCTCCGGGTGGTGGAAGAAATCCAGTTACTCCCCGTTTTATTCGACATTTCAACGTCTGCAGTATTAATTCTTTTAGTGATGAAACTATGGTCCGAATCTTCTCGTCTATTGTAGCATTCTACCTTAGAACTCGTGAATTTCCTCCAGAGTACTTTGTAATTGGGAACCAGATAGTTAATGGGACTATGGAGGTCAGTCAATAAAGCAGTGTAAATGTTTTGATATTACATATTGCCCTCATTTGGCCCTTATTTTATTTTATTTATTTATTTATTTTTGAGACGGAGTTTCGCTCTTGTTACCCAGGCTGGAGTGCAATGGCGCGATCTCGGCTCACCGCAACCTCCGCCTCCTGGGTTCAGGCAATTCTCCTGCCTCAGCCTCCTGAGTAGCTGGGATTACAGGCACGTGCCACCATGCCCAGCTAATTTTTGTATTTTTAGTAGAGATGGGGTTTCACCATGTTGACCAGGATGGTCTCGATCTCTTGACCTCGTGATCCACCCGCCTTGGCCTCCCAAAGCCTTATTTTATTTTTTAACATTGTTTCCCACTTAGCTATCTACTTTGATCTTTGGTGTCAGAGAAACTGTTCAGAAGACCAGAGAATGGGAAGATCACAGGATTTGAAATCAGGGAATCTAACTTGGGTTGGGCCTTGACTGCTATTTCCTAGCTATATGACTTAGAGCAAGTAATCTGACATTCCAGAGGCTTTGTTTTTTAATCACTAAAATTATTCACCTTTAAATGGCACAACCGTAATAACTGGGCAATAAAAGTAGAGATGGGGTTTCTATTTGGACGGGCTTGGATGGAATCGGATATTAAGTTCCCTTAACTTCATGATGCCTGGCTGAGTGCTATAAGCCAAAATAAACATATATGCCATGTTAGGCTTAGTACTATGTAATTTTCTCAGCCAATATAATCTTTGTTTTTTTTTTTTTTTTTTTTTTTTTTTTGAAACAGTCTCCCTTTGTTGCCCAGGCTGGAGTGTAATTGTGCAATCTTGGCTCACTGCAACCTCCACCTCCACCTCCCAGGTTCAAGCCATTCTTCTGCTTCAGCCTCCTGAGTAGCTGGGGTTACAGGTGTGCGCCATGACACCCAGCTAATTTTTGTATTTTTAGTAGAGACGGGGTTTTGCCATATTGGCCAGGCTGGTCTCGAACTCCTGACCTCAGGTGATCTGCCCCCCTCAGCCTCCCAAAGTGCTGGGATTACAGGTGTGAGCCACCGCGTCCAGCCCAAGCCAATATAATCTGATAGAGCAAATATTTTGTATAACATTCCATTGGTTATATGACTTTGCTGATTATAAGCATTTTATTTTTGCTTTGTTGCTTTTTTCATATTCAGATTTATAAACAATCCATGGAAAACCTTTTACCCACTCCCACTAAATCCCATTATACTTTCAACTTGCGTGATTTTTCACGTGTCATCCGTGGCTGTTTACTCATGGAAAGAGACTCTGTGCAGAGCAAACACACTATGATCCGTCTGTTTGTGCATGAGGTTCTCCGAGTGTTTTACGACCGCCTGATTAATGATGATGATAGAAGATGGCTGTTCCAGTTAACTAAAACTGTTATAAAGGACCATTTTAAGGAATCATTTGATAGTATCTTTTCACATTTGAGGAAACAAAATGCACCAGTGAGTACAGTGATTAAGAATATATCAAGTTAAAGCAGTACAATACATGAATTGTTAACGTTATCTTTTTAAAAATCATTTTTTAATGAACATACTCTTTTAGCTTTCCTTGTAGATAGGTGTTTGTTTTGAGAAGATTTATCTTCATAGCAATGTATGCAACATAGAATTTACTTAAAGAACACCTTATGTGATAGGGAATAAATGATATAATAGATATAAAGCGCTTAACATGATGACCATCACTTAATAACTACTCAATAAATGGGAGTCATCCAGAATGACTTCTCTAGCCTAACGACAACAAAACATATATGATAGAAAATCTTACTTTTCTTTTTATTTTCTAAGGATATACTTTCAGGTATTAATTTTATAAGTATATTATTTACTACCCTAATGTTTAAAAATCATTTTGTAACGTGGATGAAGCAAAAATTTTGTATGTTTTCTTAAATGTATTTTTAAATGTTTTATGTTTGGTAATTTTCTATTACCTATAGAAAATTTCTTTTCTATAGGTAACTGAAGAAGACTTAAGAAATCTCATGTTTGGTGATTATATGAATCCTGACCTTGAAGGAGATGAGAGACTTTATACTGAGATTCCAAATACTCATCATTTTAATGATGTTGTGGACCAGTGCTTAGATGAGTATAATCAAACTCACAAAACAAGAATGAATCTTGTCATTTTTAGGTACCTATGTTTGGTGTTGATGTTTGTCATTGCTATCTATAAAATATTACTAACAAATGTTTTAAATGTGCCAAAAGGTGTAAAGAAAAATACAGTGAATAACTTTGTACCCATTATCCAGCATAATACATAAAACGTTAGTAATGTATTTGAAGTTCCCTGTTGTAGCCATCCCCTCTCCTGCATCCTGTGTCATACGTGTAGTAGTGAAAAGAAACTTGTGTTTCTTAGAACTTTTACTATACATGTCTATATTCCTAAATACATATGCAGTCTTATTTTCATATTTTAAAACTGCTTATAAATGGTATAATACTGGATACAATCTTCTGATAGTTTCTTACTCCATATTGTGAGAGTCACAGAAAAATGAATATTTACTACTATATTGCATTCTATTATATAATTGTACCACAATGTAGTCATTCTTCTGAGACAAATTTGAGGTGACTTCTAGTTTTTGCTATTATAAAAAAGGCTTTGAAAATTCACATGCATGTCTCTTTGGGTACATGTGTGAGAATTTCTCTAGGCTGTTTTCTCGTAAGTGGGATTATCGTGTCATATAAGCATCTTCAACTTTGCTAAACTTTGCCAAAATGTCTTTAAAAATGATTTTTTTTTTGAGAGCTTCCATTTTTCCTCACCTTTGCTGATGCTTAGGATTGACAGATATTGTAAGATTTTCTGGTCTAAGGAGAGTGAAATGGTATCTCATTATTGGATTAATTTTAATTAACCTAGTTATCAGTGAAGCTAAGTTCCTTTTCTGAATTTGTTTTTTTATAGGTAACTGATCTTTCATTTCCCACGTAGAAATCTTAAGAGACTGAAGAAACGTATTTAATAAAAATGTTAATATACTGCCATATAAGCAGTTAATATTTCATTTTATTTGTATAACTTATATATTAAATTTCCTGAATTTGAGCTTTTAATTAGTTTTCCCCTACATCAAATGATCCATTTGTAACTACTTTTGAAAAATCACACACTTTTTGATAGTAAACTCTTTAAAATTGGAATAGTAATATACGGGACAGCAAAGTCACATTATTCTAGGAAAGTAAAACAATAGTTACATGTAAATATACATTGACATTGGTATTATAATGTATAATAAAATTTTTATTTTGTGGTAGGTATGTTTTGGAACATTTATCAAGAATATGTCGAGTTCTAAAGCAGTCTGGTGGAAATGCTTTGCTGGTTGGACTTGGAGGAAGTGGTCGTCAATCTTTAACTCGTCTGGCTACATCCATGGCAAAAATGCATATTTTCCAACCAGAAATTTCTAAGAGCTATGGTATGAATGAATGGAGAGAGGATATGAAGGTAAAATTAACAAGAAGCCTAATATTTAAAATGAAAGCAGTCATTATTTTACTTGTAAAGTTAGAGCCAGCCTGTGTAGCTGTATACTCAACTCCAGCAATGATGATAATACTGTCCCTAGAGCATCTACTGTGTGTGCTGAGTTCTGCCTTGAGTGCTTTACCTAGCTTTTACCTATATGATCTCATTTTATAGGTACAGCAATGCAATGAAGCAGGTGGGTTGTCTCTTTTACGGAAGCTGAGTGGCATGTGACACACAACAGATCAAGGCTTTCTGACTCATCTTATCCACCACACTGTCACCACTGCTGCTACTTAAAAAAAAAATTGATATGTAATATTTGTACGTATTTATGAGGCACATGTGATATTTGATACATGTGTAGAATGAATAACTATTGTGTAAGCACATTTAGGATATCATGTAGAACATTGATCTTTTTTGTGTTGGGAACATTGAAAATCTTCTCTCTCGAAATATACAATATATTGTTAAATATAGTCATGCTATTGTACCGTTGAACCCTGAAACTTCTTTCCTTGTAACTGTATGTTTGTACCCATTGACCTACTTCTTTTTATCCTCCTCCACCCCCCATCTCCTTTCTGGCCTCTGATAACTGTCATTCTACTCTCCATCTCCACGAGGTCAACTTTTTTGGCTCCTACATAAAAGTGAGAACATGTGATGTTTATCTTTCTGTTCCTGGTTTATAGCACTGACTCTGTATTTATTCCACTTCAGAGAGGACTTACTTCAGATAAAATATGGTTTCCAGCAGATAGAAACATGAACCTGGTTATGAGGATGGCATTATTGTTGTCTTAGTAGTAATCTTAATAGTTTCTTTTCTGCCTTTTTTTTTTTTTTTTTTTTTTTTTTAAAGATGGAGTCTTGCACTTGCCCAGGCTGCAGTGCAGTGACGTGATCTCGGCTCATTGCAACCTCCACCTCCCCACTTCAAGTGATTCTACTGCCTCAGCCTCCCAAACAGCTAGAATTACAGGCTCCACCACCACACCCAGCTAATTTTTGTATTTTTAGTAGAGATGGGGTTTCACTATGTTAGCCAGACTGGTCTCAAACTCCTGACCTCATGATCTGCCTGCCTCAGCCTCCCAAGGTGCTGGGATTACAGGCGTGAACCATTGCGCCCAGCCTTAATCTTAATAGTTTCTTCAGAGCTTTATTGCTGTCCCAGTAACCAACAGGATAGTGGAGTACATACTGAGGCTTCATCCTTATATGCTATGCCTAGTGGTCTGTAGACCCAGCAGAGAGAGATAATACAAGGTGAAAAAAAAAAAGAAGAGAGAAATTGCTGGACTTCTTTCATTTTCACTGAATAAATTTCTACAACTTAAAAGTTAGCATACAGAAATGGATTTTTCTTTGTCAATTCTAGGCGGAAATGGTAGAACTCAAGCTCATATCAAAGAAATCTATTTACATAGCCATGAAAGGAAAAATTACACTTATATTGTTTCTTTTCCTGCTTACACGTTAGAAGAAAACTTTTGATGCATTTACTACCAAATTAACTACAGATTTAGAAATCAGCATACTTCATGTACTACTTTGTGGTAGCAAAAACATGGACTTTGAAATTAGACAGATACAGTATTAGCTCCTGCTTTGCATGATTTCAGCATATCACTAAATCTATCTGTGCTTTAGTTTCTAGGGACTTATCTATTTCTTCTAGGTTATCCAATTTGTTGGCATACAGTTGTTCACATTCTCCTATAATTCTTTTTATTTCCATGGCATTGGTTGTGCTACCAAAGTATGCTACTTTTTTCATTTCTGATTTTCATTGAGTCTTCTCTTTTTTCTTTTTGTGTTGATCTTCTATTCTCAATTTCATTAATCTCCACTCTATTCTTTATTATTTCCTTCCTTCTGGGAGCTTTGGGTTTGGTTTATTCTTCTTTTTCTAGTTCTTTGAGGTTTCAAGTTAGGTGGTTGATTTTAGATCTTTCTTCTTTTATTTTTATTTATTTTTTATTTTTTGAGATGGAGTCTCACTCTGTCACCCAAGCTGGAGTGCAGTGGCATCATCTTGGCTCACTGCAACCTCTGTCTCCCAGGTTCAAGTGATTCTCCTGTCTCGGCCTCCTAAGTAGCTGGGATTACAGGCGCACGCTGCAATGCCTGGAGAATTTTTTTGTAGGTTAGTAGAGACCGGGTTTCATGGTGTTGCCGAGGCTGATCTTGAACTCCTGAGCTCAGGCAATCCACCTGCCTCAGCCTCCAAAAGTGCTAGAATTACAGGTGTGAGCCACCATGCCCAGCCTTCTCTTTTTTAATATGGGTGTTTACAGCTACAAACTTCCCTCTTAAAAATATGTTTGCTGCATCCCTCAAGTTTTGGTTTGTTTTTGTTTTCATTTGTCTCGAGATATTTTCTAATTTCCCTTGTGATTTATTCTTTAAATTACTGGTTAAGATTAATAATTAACAGTTTAATTTTCATATATTGTGAATTAAATTTTTTTTGTATTGATTTCTAGTTTTGTTCTATTGTGATCAGGACAGATACTTTTTATGATTTCTTTTAAGTGTTAAGACTTGTTTTGTGGCCTAACATGGTTTATCCTAGAGAATGTTTGATGTGCACTTGAGAAGAGTATGTGTGTTGCTGATGTTGGATGGAGTGTTCTGTATATATCTGTTAGATCCAGTTGGTCGACAGTGTTCAAGTCCTCTATTACTGATCTTCTGCAGGTGTTCTGTCCATTACTGAAGATGGGGTATTGAAGTTTCTTAATATTATGGTAGTCCCCACTTACCTGTGGCTTTTCTTTTTGCGTCTTAGTTACCCACAGTCAACTGTGGTCCAAAAATAGGTGAGTACAGTGCAATAAGATATTTTGAGAGTGGAAGGGACCACATTCACATAACTTTTATTACAGTATATTGTTATAATTGTTTTATTTATTATTGGTTGTTGTTAATGTCTTGTTAATTTATGAATTAAACTTACAGGCATGTATGGAAAAAAAACATAGCATATAAAGGATTCAGTACTATCTGTTTCAGGCATCCACTGGGGGTCTTGGAATGTATCCCTGATGGATAAGGGGAGACTCTACTATATTTGTTGCTGTACATTTCTTCTTTCAACTCTCTCAAAGTTTGCTTCTTGTATTTAGGGTGTCTGTGATTTGGTTCATAAATATTTGTACAGTTGACCCTTAAACACCACCAGCCCCCAACACAGATGAAAATTCACATGTAACTATTTTTTTTTTTTTCAAGATAGAATCTTGCTCTGCCGCAGGCTGGAGTACAGTGCCACAATACCAGCTCACTGCAACCTCCACCTCCCAAGATCAAGCAATTCTCATTCCTCAGCCTTCTGAGTAGCTGGGATTACAGGTGCATGCTTCTACACCCAGCTAATTTTTGTATTTTTTGTAGAGATGGGGTTTCACCATTTGGCCAGTCTGGTCTTGAACCTCTGAACTCAAATGATCCTCCTTCCTTGGCCTCCCAGAGTGCTGAGAATACAGGCATGAGCCACCATGCTTGGCCCACATACAACTTTTGACTTCCCCACAACATAACTATTAATAGCCTACTGTTGACCAGAAGCCTTACTGACAACATAAATCGTTGATTAATATGTATTTTATGTATATTCTTATAATAAAGTAAGCCAGATAAAAGAAAATGTTACTTCAAAATTCCTAAGGAATAAAAATATATTGACTATTCCTTAAGCGGAAGTGGATCATCACAAAGGTCTTCATCCTTATGATCTTTATGTTGGGTAGGCTGAGGATGAAAAGAAAGAAGGGGAGTGAGTTGGTTTCGTTGCCTTTTTTTTTTTTTTTTTTTTTTGAGGCGGAGTTTCGCTCTTGTTACCCAGGCTGGAGTGCAATGGCGTGATCTTGGCTCACCGCAACCTCTGCCTCCTGGGTTCAGGCAATTCTCCTGCCTCAGCCTCCTGAGTAGCTGGGATTACAGGCACGTGCCATCATGCCCAGCTGATTTTTTTTGTAATTTTAGTAGAGACAGGGTTTCACCATGTTGACCAGGATGGTCTCGATCTCTTGACCTCGTGATCCACCCACCTCGGCCTCCCAAAGTGCTGGGATTACAGGCTTGAGCCACCATGTCCGGCCTGGTTTTGTTGTCTTGAGTGGCAGAGGCAGAAAAAGATCTACATGTAAGTGGATCCACATAGTTCAAACCTGTATTGTTCAAGGGTCAACTGTAATTGTTATATCTTCCCGGTGAATTGACCCTTTTGTCATTATATAATATTTTTCTTATCTTGTGGTTGTTTTTGACTTAACATCTATTTTGTCTGATACTAGTATAGCTATTCCTGCTCTCTTTTACTTACCATTTACTTGGAATATCTTTTTCCATTCTTTTGCCTATATATTTCCTTGGATTTAAAATGAGTCTCTTGTAGGCAGCATGTTAATGTATCTTTTTAAAAAAATCTGTTTGGCCACTCTATGTCTTTTGATTAAGGAATTTAATCCATTTACGTTGAATGTAATTACTAATAGGGAAGGATTTATTATTGCCATTTTGAGATTTGTTTGCTGTGTGTCTTGCAGCTTCTTTGTTCCTCATTTCTTCTTTTACTGCTGCCTTTTATGTTTTGATAATTTTTATTTGTAGGGGCGTTCTTTATTCCCTTCTCATTTCCTTTTGTTTATATTCAACATTTTCTTTGTGATTACCATTGCTATTACATAGAACAACCTGAAGTTACAGCAATTTATTTTAAACTGCTAACAACCTAACTTGAACTGCATACAAAAATGTTACTCCTTTATAGCTCTACCCCTTCCCCATTTTTCATTCTGGATTTCACAAATTGTATCTTTATATATTATGTACTAATTAACGTATGTTTATATATTATGTACTAATTAACGTATGTTTATAAGACATGTTTTTGTCTTTCAGAATTAAAAGTAGATTTATGCACCAAAATTACAGTAATACAGGATTCTCTATTTGTCCACATGTTTACTTTTACTGGAGAGCTTTATACTTTTGTATGGCTTCATGTTACATTATAGGTTCTTTGGTTTCAACTTGAAGGACTCCCTTTAGCATATCTTGTAGGGCGGATCTAGTGATAAAGGCTCCCTCAGTGTTTGTTTAACTGGAAAGGTCTTAATTTTACCTTCATTTTTGTAGGGCAATTCTACCAGATACAGTGGTCTTGGTTGGCAGGTTTTTTTTCTTTCTACACTTAGAATATATCACCTCACTTCCTTCTGGTCTGTAAAATTTCTGCTGAGAAATTCACTGGTAATCCTAAGGTAGTGCCCTTGTAGATGACAAGTTGCTTTTCTCTGGCTGCTTTCAAGATTTTCTCTTTGTATTTGACTTTTGAAAGTTTGATTATAATGTTTCCCATTGTGGATCTCTTTGACATCATCCCAGTTGGAATTCATTGATCTTCCATAAAATGGAAATTTTATGTCCACTTCTTTCCTCAGATTTGGGAAATTTTCAGCCATTATTTTTTGAAACAAGCTCTCTGTCCTCTCCTTCTCTCTCTTTTATCATTCTGTGATTTCCATAATGCATATATTGGTCTACTTGATGGTGTACCAACGATAAATCGCTTAGGTTTGCTTCGCCTTTCTTTATTGTTTTTGTTTGGTTTGGTTTTGGTCCATTTAACCCAATAATTTCCAGTGACTTGTTTTCAAGTGAGTTGACTTTTGATTCTACCTGATCAAGTCTAATGTTGAACCCCTCTAGAGAATGTTTTAGTTCAGTTGTATGTTTCAGGTCCAGAATTTCTATTTATATTTTATAGTTTCTGTATCTTTGCTAATTCTCATTTTGTTCATGCATTGTTTTCCTGATTTAGCTCTGTGTTCCTTTCAGTTCATTGAGCATCTTTAAGGTAGTTATTTTAAATTTTTTGTTAGTCAATTCATAGATCTGCCTTTCCTTATGGTTGGTTTCTGGAACTTTATTTTGTTTCTTGCATTGGGCCACAGTTATTTCTTTGCATCCCTTGTGATCTTTGTTAAGAGTTGACAATTTGAAATACAGCTACCCCTCCCAATCATTATGACTTGCCTCATGCAGGAAAGACCTTCACCAATCAATGTAGAGGTTCTGGGACCTTTCAGAAATTTTATGGGGATGTGTCTTCTTTGAGGTTGTATGTGTGTTTTTATTGTAGCATGTATGAGAGCTTTTGATTGTCTTAATTTTCTGTTTCTTCTCAGGAGGTTTCAGTTGCTGACTCAGTTGTATTCCTCTGCCCTTGATCTCTTCCTCCCTCTGGTGCCTGCCTATAGAACTGCAGCCTCTGCTGCTCTAACCCACCAGGGAACTCACCTCTGTTTCACAGTGGCCTCCAACCTGGTATCCAAAATAGGCCATCGTTCCTGTCAGCACTCAAAGGCAGGTGAAACAGCCCTCACACAAGCCAGTATGCTGGGCTCAAGCTCAACTATATTCCTTCTGTCCCAAGCAAGGAGCCAGGATTTGGATGGTATTCTCTGGATCTCCTCACACTACACCCAGTTGGGGGAGGGGCTAGAGTGAGAAAAATGTGAGATATTGTCTTACGGTTCTGGGAACAGTCCCTTCTCTTGTTTGTGCTCTTTTCTGGGTGCTGCAGCAACTTAACTAGTTTCTAAAGTTCTCACAAAGGTAACTGTATATTGCTAATTCAATGTCTTCAGGGGAGAGCAAGGGTCTAGAGCTTCCTAGACCATTGCTGATATCACTTTCTAGATTCTTCATTTGTAAAACTTGGATAATACCACCTATTTCCTAGGTTGTTATGGTTAAATTATGTAATGTATGTAAGGATTTTCATAATATTACCAGCATATAATTAATATGTATATTTTTTAAGACAGAGTCTCACTCTGTTGCCCAGGCTGGAGTGCAATGGCACAATCTTGGCTCATTGCAAACTTCACCTGCTGAGTTCAAGTGATTCTCCTGCCTCAACCTCCCTAGTAGCTGGAATTACAGGTGTCCATCACCATGGCTGGCTAATTTTTTTTCCTGTATTTTTAGTAAAGACAGGTTTCACCACATTGGCCAGATTGGTCTTGAACTCTACCTCAAGTGATCCACCCGCCTCGGCCTCCCAAAGTGCTGGGATTACAAGCATGAGCCATTGTACCTTGACAGTATTCTTAAATGTTAATTCTGTTTTCCTACTTGGAAACAGTTTTATACGTTGTATGTTACAATGTAACAAATACAATGATGTGGCCATGTGGCTCATGCCTGTAATAACAGAATTTTGGGAAGGCTGAGGCAAGTGGATCACCTGAGGTTCAGGAGTCCAAGACCAGCCTGGCCAACATGGCAAAACCCTGTCTCTACTAAAAATACAAAAATTAGCTGAGCATGGTGGAATGCACTTGTAATCCCAGCTACTCCAGAGGCTGAGGCAGAAGAATAGCTTGTAGTGGAATGCACCTGTAATCCCAGCTACTTGGAAGGCTGAGGCAGGAGAATCACTAGAACCCAGGAGGCAGAGGTTGCAGTGAGCTGAGATCATGCCACTGCACTCCAGCCTGGTGACAGAGCAAGACTCTGTCTCAAAAAAAAATAATAATTAAAATAAGACTTATGACAATGTTAAATGTGTTTGTTTATATCGTATTTTAAAGTTTATTTTAAATTAAAATTAAAAAAAATTTTTTTTTGGAGAGGTGTCTCACTTTGTCACCCTAGTTGGAGTACAGTGGAGTGATCATCATAGCTCACTGCAGCCTCAACCTCCCAGGCTTAAGCAGTCCTCCCACCTCAGCCTCCCTAGTAGCTGCCTGTGGGACTACAGGCATGTACCACCATGCCTGGCTAATTTTTTTTTTTTTTTTTTTTTTTAGAGATGGGATCTCACTATGTTGCTCAGGCTGCTCTCAATCTCCTGGGCTCAAGTAATCCTCCTGCCTCAGCCTTCCAAAGTGGTCAGATTACAGTGGTGAGCCACTGCATCCAACCTCATATTTGTTTTGATATAATATTAATAATTACAGGCCTGACATGTTTTGATATGATAGTGCTTTAAAAACTAAACTCCCTAGTTTTGATGACAGAAAATTATTTCTGAGAATAAAACAGTCTTGATATTGGAGGATGGCTTTAATGGAAAAAGGACATAGTTGTGTACAATATAAAAATCTACCATTTATTTTAGGGAGTGAAAATATTAGTATTTAATGATTTAAAATATATGGTTTTACAATTGAGAAGGCTGTTTTTAAAAATAACTTACAGAAGTTGTAATGCTATTTTCACTGTGAACGATAGCCAGTCTGTATGCTGACAAATGTTTAAAAACCAGATTTCCAGGACTGGGGGTGAGAGGGAGCCTCTAACCGTAGATTTTCCAATTTCTATGATGTAAAAACTTCTACCATGGCTAATTTGAAGCTCCCAACATGATGTCACTGAGAACAGAATTGAAAAGAGATATATGTAGAACACGATTACATGGGATTTGACTGTATTGATAAAATAGATTGAAAAACTTTCCAGAGCATAGATACTAATAACATAGTAAAGTAGGACATGATGAAATTTAAGCATATACCTCCCTTTTAAATATAACTGTATTTTAATATAATTGTAAGTTTATATAATTCTAATTTTAAATCCTGGCTATGTTTTACAAACTTCTGACAAGTCCCTGAAATTTTAAGTCAGTTCTAACAAGCCTATACAAGTCAACTCCAGCACATTACTGAGCCCATATCTTATATTAGGAATTTGTGTTGCAGTTAACCCCTCCACAAAAAACCCTAGCCTGTCTACACTGAAGTGTCTAGAGGTAGATAGGCTTTTGACATAGCTGAATTTAGGATCTCAAATTATGTCCTTAGTAATTACTCTTTCTATCTCCTGACACAGTTCTGCTCCTTTTGGCTTCTTTCTCCAGCAGGCTTATTCCACGAGGCAGTTAGCTCCAAGTAATTCAGGTTACTGGTCTTTGTATATTCCATCTCAGAACAGCCAGGACTCTTTCTGTTTCAAGTCCATCTCAGTCCCTGAAGTAAGACTGTGACTGGGCCCTGCTTAAATCATATGCCTTCCTCTGAATCAGTGATTATGTCTAGGGGTTTGGGGAAACCCTGACCAGTCTGGATCTCCCACTTAGGGGAATGGAAGCAATGGAGGCCCTGATTGACAGCCATACTAGAAGTGGGGAGAGGTGCCACCCTAAAAACAAAGTGGTGTTATCAAAAGAAAGGGAAGGTGAAGGAAATCAAAACCAACAGATGTCTACCGTATTCTGTTTATAAGTATGTTTTTATTTTAAGGGTCTGTTAAGGAATGTGGGCATGAAGGGCCAGAAGACCGTCTTTCTCATCACAGACACTCAGATTAAAGAGGAAGCTTTTCTAGAGGATATTGACAGTGTGCTCAATACAGGAGAAGTGCCTAACATTTTTGCAGCAGATGAGAAACAAGAAGTGATGGAGGTAAGTGCTTTTGGGGAAGTGCTGCTCCCAGTACAGAAACTTTATTTCTTGAAACCTCCTATCTGCTCTTGAGGATAAATATGGTTTGTACATATGATTTTGGCAATTAAAAATTTAAAGTATATTAGTTTAATACATCATCATTTGGTGAATTTTAAATTGCTTCTACCATAGTTATAAGGCATAATTTTATTTTATAATTCCTATCTTCATAATAATGGCAGTTTGTTTCATCTGTTTAATGTTATTTAGCATGTTTTATGAGTGATTAGAAATTTTTCAATCATTTTTTAAGGTTACATTGAGGTAAGAAAACATGCTTTTATGCTACTTTATTAGTCTTTATGGTTTACCACTGGTTAGTACATTTTTTCAAAAGTTTTAATAAAACTATCTTATGGTTCTGATATATCTGAAAGTCTTGTTTGTGGTTTGACAAAAAATACCATTGTGAAATGTCCACTACTGTCACACATTTTAACCCTCATTTGTAAGATGAAGATAATGTCATGCTTTCTCATTACCATAACCACTTTTACCCACAAAATATATCACTCATACCTGGATATTTAATTCTCAACCTGCAGCCATAACACCTGGAGTGAAAGGGACTTACACTTTCAAATACTCTGCTTTCTCTTCCATGAAATGGCAGCACAGATAAGAGTTCTTCCTACATGGGGTTGTTGTGAAGTCTGAGAATCACACAAAATAAAGCACTTACATAGTATTAGGCACTTAGACAGCTCTCAGTAAATGGTGCATTACCAGTTCATGGTCTGGAGTGTGGAAGGAGAAAAGCAGGGGGAGGAACAAACTCATGTTCTTTGCTTTTATCTGGGATATGTCAGAGATGTAACCAAGGCTGCGAATTAGTAGTAGTAGTCTTCTGATTTATGTGGGAAATACATCCTCCATATGCCCATCCAAGGAACAGTCACCTTTGGGAAATGGAGTTTCCTAAACTTTGCTAGACTTTCCTGCTGCTTTAGCTCTTATCTTTCTTTTCTTCCCATCACTTTGCTATTAAACTTTTCCATTGCTTCACTATTTCTGTTTCATATTTGCCGTTTTATATACCTCTATATTTTTTAAACAGGATCATATTCTACATACTGTTGCAAAACTTTTTTTTAGTTATCTTCCTATAGCACAAAATACACTGTGTATGTGTTTTGTTTTTGTGGTTTTTTAATTTTTGTTTTGTTTGTTTGAAGTCTCACTGCTCTGTCATCCAGGCTGGAGTGCAGTGATGCAATCATAGCTCACTGCAACTTCGAACTCCTGGGCTCAAGTGATTCTCTTACCTCAGCCTCCCAAGTAGCTGGGATTCCAGGCGTGAGATACCACTTTATTATTTTTAACAGTTGCATAAAATGCTAATATGTGGATGTTTTACATTTATAACCAGTTCCTTACTGATTGATACTTCAGGTGTATACATTTTTTTCTCTTAAAAACAGTGTTAATTTATAGTTCTATATATACACATCTTGGCAAACTTTTATGATTTTCTTTATAAGGTAAATTCTTGGCAGATACTTGTTTTTAAATTACAGAATTTTGGAGTTGGAAGAGGTTTTCTAACTACAAACTATGTCAAAGCCGTTCTATTGATAGAAAACCAAAATTTTACAGATATTTATAGGGAGCAATAAAACTTCTTCATATTCTAATATCCACTAATCTCATTACCAGCTTATCTATTTTTATGTACAAGGTTTTTATTTTCTGATATTCCCTAGGGTGTTCGCCCAGTAGCTCAAGCTGGCAATAAACATGATGAACTCAGTCCTTTAGCCCTGTTTGCTTTCTTTGTAAATTGCTGCAAAGATAATCTTCATGTCGTAGTGGCCTTTAGCCCCATTGGAGATGCCTTTCGAAATCGGTTGAGACAGTTTCCATCCCTCATCAACTGCTGTACCATTGATTGGTTTCAGGTTTGTAATTTTTCTTGTTTGGAGGGGGAGGCAACTAACTCCTTTGGAATTTTGCTGAAATAATTTATTCTTTGTGAATAAGTCATTTATTTTAAAAAAGGTATTTTACTGAAATAGTTGAAAAACTTTATTAGTATACATTCAGCAAGTGTTTCTTGATCACTTACTGTAATGACAGGCATATGTTTGGGACCAGAGACTGTGAAGACTGCATGATCCTCACAAGGAGCTTACACTGTAGACTGGAAGACAGAAAAAGCAGTCAGCAATCATGATCATATAAGAGAGCCACAATGTTGGTGTGCAAAGGGTATACCTATGAAGACAGTGAATTGCTGAATCACTAAGATGAATTAGTTACATAGAGGGAGAGTGTATTAGGGATCAATAGGAAATTTATATGTAAAGAAATTTATTAGGAGGAATTGGCTCATATGATTATGAAGCCTAAAAAGTCCCAGGATCTGCAGTTGGCAGGTGAAAACTCAGGAAAGCCAGCGGTGTAGTTCTAGTCTGAAGGCCAGCAGGCTCAGGAGCCAGGAAGAGCCAATTCAGTCCAAGTCTGAAGTGAGGGGAAAAAACAAAATGTCCCAGCTCGAAGGCAGTCATGCAGTCGGAATTTGGGGAAGGGTCAGCATTTTTGTTGCGTTGGATTAAACCAAGTTGGACAGGCCAATTGGATGCAGCTCACTGACATTAGGGTGGGCAGTCTGCTTTACCTAGTTTATTATTTAAATGTTGAACTCACGTAAAAACACCCTCACAGAAACACACAGAATCATGTTTGACCAAATATCTGGGAACCTCATGGCCCAGTCAAGTTGACACATAAAATGAACCGTTATTAGTGGATAGTACGTGGAAAAGGAGAAGGGTGGGGAAAGAATGGCTCGTCTACCCCACTGGAAATGGTTTGGTATAGCCGACTGGCATTAAGGGCAGCAGCAGTTGATGTCTCTGGTATAAAACCAAATTCCTAGGAAAACCTTGCAAGGTATTGGGATTGGCAAGGTATTCCTAGGAATTTGGTTTTATACCAGAGACATTATAGTAGCATTAACATATTTTTAAATAAGCTGCATTTAGGAAAAAACAAAACAGCTGGAAGCTGTGTGGTGGGTGAATTGGAGTAGGGCAAAACGAGAGACAGGAAAACCAATTGGGGAGCAATTTCAGTCATGCTGAAAGCAAATGATGAAGGCCACTGCCTCACCTAAGGCAGACTGTCACTGCCTGTGTAAAACCATTTGGTATTCACACTTTTCAGAACTGTAGCTCATGGTACCTTCTATTTAATTGTTTCATGCCCAATAGTATGTAAACTATCCATCGACCCTGGATAATATTTTTTAAAAATTAATTTCTGGTACTAATTTGTTTTATTCTTTTTTGCCTATTTATTATCAATTGCATTCTGGTTTTGTTTGGGAAATCACCCTCCATGTAGCTATGTATTAGAGGGATTGAATCATGGTTGATCTCAGTCTCTCTCTATCAATCTGTCTCTCTTCCCCCCACCCCCCCTTTATTTATTTATTCATTTATTGAGACAGGATCTCTGTCGCTCAGGCTGGAGTGCACTGGTGCAATCATGGCTCATTGTAACCTCCACCTCCAGGGCTCAAGCAATCCTCCTACCTCAGCCTTCAGAGTAGCTGGGACTATAGGTATATGCCACCACGCCCAGCTCATTTTTGATTTTATTTTTTATAGAGACAGGGTTTCTCTATGTTGCCCTGGCTTGTCTCCCACCTCGGCCTCCCAAAGCGCTGAGATTCAGGCATGAGCCATTGTGTCTGGCCCTGAGTCAATATTGATGCTCTCATTTCTCTTGCTAGTGATTGTTTGGTACCTGGGCCCATGTATGACCCATTCCTTGCTGGTGGGTCCTGAGGTAAAATCTGCTAGAGAGCTTTGGGGAAAAAAAGTATTTTCACTATACAAGGTATTACATGGTAGGAAAAGGACCTTTTTTGTGATGCCCATAGCTGCAGCAGTCATCATTTCACTATAATGGGACAAGCCCAGGGATGAAATCAAGTGGACTGAGAAAAGTAACAAAAAGATGGAAAGAACATGAATATTTGATAATATGGTTGAGCTTCTAAATGAGGCAACCCTGGAAATACCCTGCTTCTGGGTATTACTCTATGAAAATATGCATTCTCTTCTTTTTAAGATACAGTAAGACTGGTTTTCTGCCTTTTTAGTCATAAATATTTTAACTGCTACAGATAGTATTAAATATGTATGATTATTAACAAGATGATTAAAAATGAAGCACCCAGAACACAAAGATAAGTCTCTGTAATGTTTTTTAATGATACATAAGTTATATGACATTTAACCTGGCATTTTATAAAATTTCACAAATCTTCTTTTTTCTTACTTGCCATCTAGTAACACACTAATCTTAATAATTGATCTTTAAAAGCCTTTTAGATTTAAAATATATATTGGTACAATTGGATCACATGAGTATAATACGCTATTAATTTTAAAATGCCATACACTGGCAGTATGTGCTTAAAACTTTTGACTAATGGAGTACTTGAACCAAAAACATTTGGATTTTACTAAGGTGTAGGGCTAGACACCAAAAAAATTGGTCTTAAAATATATATTGTCTGTTACAATGGAAAAAAATTACAAGCAACTTATTGAAACTAAATGGAAGGAAATCCGGAAAATACTCTAGTGAGCAAATAAAGATTAATGATACTCCAGGTATTGGTAAGTGAAGAAAACTCAGTATGAAAGACAGAGTAATGAGAGAAGGAATGCTGTTTTATGAAGACTGCTCTTGGAAGGCCTTCCTGGTAAGTCAGTATCTGAGTTTGGATATGAAGGAAGTGACAGCATGAACCATATGGAGGTCTGAGGGAAGAGGTTCTAGTCAGAGGGGAAAGTACATCCAAAGGCCCAGAGGTAGGAGCATGCTTGGCATATTCCAGGAAAGCCAGGGAAGGAAGCATTTCACTAAGATGGAGAGGACTGGATAGGAAGCAAATCTGTGGGGAAGAAAATTTAAAAATCAGCTTTGGACATTACAGCAGAAATTGTGATGGTCTGCCAATAACAGAAACCCAAACTAAACATACAGAGTTGTTGTTGTTGTTTTTGAGATAGAATCTTGCTCTGTCACCAGGCTGGAGTGCGGTGGTGCTACCTCAGCTTACTGCAATCTCCACCTCCCGGGTTCAAGCGATTCTCCTGTCTCGGCCTCCCGAATGGCTGAGGCTACTGGTATGCGCCACCACACCCAGCTAATTTTTGTGTTTTTAGTAAAGACAGGGTTTCACCATGTTGGCCACGTTAGTCTCAATCTCTTGACCTCGTGATCTGCCCCCCTGAGCCTCCCAGAGTGCTGGGATTACAGGCTTGCGCCACCGCGCCTGGCCATACATAGTGTTTTTCAACTGTCATATGAAAAAAAAAAAAATCTAAAGGGAAGCAGGGTGGGGCTTTTGTGGCTTGACAAAGTCATGAGAATCCCAAGTTATTTCTGCTTTGCTATCCTTAGCATGCGATTTCCATTCTCAAAGTAACTTAGGGCCAAAGGTGGCTGCTGGAGTGCCATTATTCGCAACTGTGTTCCAAACAACAGGTAGAAGAACAAAAGTGGGCCACAAAAAGAACATCTAAGCTCTGTGTAACTCTCTAGAAAGTCTTCCCTGAGGTCCTCACCCAACAACGGCTTACGTGTCATTGGCCATTCTGAATTCCAAGGGAGTCTAGGAGATCTCATCTTTTAGCTGGGTATGCTGCTATCTAGAATAAAATTGGAGTCCTAAAGAAGAAGGGGCTAGTAGATATTGGGTGGGCAACTGGCATGATAAGTGTGGGTTGTCTGCTAGACATACAAGTGGAAGAGGTTGGGAAGGCAGTGTAATGTATCTTTGATAAATAAAATTTCATTGATCCTTTATATTATCCGATTTTTTTAATGTATAAGAATATTAGGTCTTTCAGAGACCTTAGTCCGCCTAATTCTGCTTTCCTTAAAGTTTTAATTTTCTTTACATGAAATTATTCTCCCATAGGAAGTCATGTAACTTATTATGCATTAACTTATGGAGTTGGAGTGGGACTACTATTCATCTTAAATTTCAAGAGTTTTTCTTTTCCTTATTTTTAGCCATGGCCTGAAGATGCTCTTGAACGTGTAGCTGTGAAATTCTTAGAAACCCTGGAGCTTACTGAGGTTCAACGACAAGAGATAGTTCCAATCTGTAAACACTTTCACACCTCCATTATGGACCTTTCAGAAAGGTTAATATTAGTAAATTTTAAAATGGCAATGAAGGGATTTGTGAAGCCCATTTCCAAATTAGTTCATGTGTATTTGCTATCTTATTTGCAGTTCCCTTTCCTACTGTACTTACCTGGTTTACATGATGTCTCGGGTCTCTTACCAAGTGGGATCCTCCCGGCTTATGAAACGTGAAATAGCCAGATTCTTTCTTGCTGCAGTTCATCTTTTGTAGACATATTTGTTGATTTGTATTTTTTTTAAAGATAGGCTCTCACTCGATTTGTGCCTTTTAAATATGTCACCACCAGTTGATATTTTACAGACAAGAAATTAGAATGTGGTAATATATAGGATTCTAGAGTCTTACAGTGTTCAAGTACTCAGTATCTTCTGTATAAAATTTAATCTTTATTCTTAAATGTCTGTTAATGGTATGTTGAATTTACCTTTTTGGTGAAATCCATAACTTACAGTGAACTATGTTATCTGCCTCTCTTTTAGGTTCTTGCATGAGTTAGGACGACATAACTATGTTACTGCTACTTCTTATCTTGAACTCATTGGCTCCTTCCGACAGCTTTTGACAAAGAAGCGACAAGCTGTCATGGAAGCAAAACAACGATACGTGAATGGGCTTGACAAATTAGCTTTTGCTGAGTCTCAGGTAAATGTGATGAGCTGCTCAAGATGGTAATATATACGTGTAAGAAATAATCATACAAGCTATAATTCATTGAGAATATGTGATATGCCAGGCTCTTTGTTATGCATTTCACATCTATTCCTTCAGTTATTCTTCATAACAACTCTGTAAGGTAGACACTTTTAATGATCCTCATTTTACAAATGAGTACAGTAAGTTTTACGGAAGTTCAATAAGTTGGCCGGACCACACAGACTCAATCTCATGTTTTATCTTAAATTATTTACCATTTAAGAGAATATAACTCTACGTCACTTTTTATCGTAAAACTGGTTAAATATGAGATTTGTGGTTGTTTGAATGAGTCAAGTGCTAGCAATACTTATTAGTTCAATATAAGTAATGGAGGTTGGTTGATCTTTTATCATATGTCATGCACAAAGTATAACAGGAATAATCTGAGATGCTGCTCGTTTTCAGTCTACATTTCTTTCATGGCAACTGCATTCTACTGAAGTCTTCTGTGAAGAAAACTGGCCACGCTTTCATAGTTTTGTTTATTATGCAAAGAACTAGAAGAAAAAGTTAAGATTTTTTTGCTCCAATACTTTTATGGATACATTTAAATTTCTATTTTTTGCATTTGGTTTCAATAGCAATTATAGCAGTGGAAACTTAATCATATTATAAACCGTCTCTTTAGGTTGGTGAAATGCAAATGGAGCTTGTTGAATTACAGCCCAAATTGGAGGAAGCTAAAATTGAAAATGCAAATATGATGCAGGTAGAGTATCCTGAATGTTTTTGATGTCAAAGGACGATTGAAATATGTAAAATTGGCCTTGAAAATAAGGGTTAATTTTTGCCACTAGACTTCAGAGACTTTACTCTTTTCTATGGACTGGCTGTCTTACTGGTCCAAATGTGGGTTCTGCCTTTTTTAAAGGAATTTGTGAAGACCATTGCTAAAGTAGTTGGCATGTATTTGTATGTCTCCTCATTTTATTATAGATCCTTCTATCGTTCACAATGATGTTAGACTCCCTAATTTTCAAATATTCTTTAGTCTGGAATTGAGAAAACAATAGGGTGTTTGAGATGCATTTTTATTTCTCTTTATCTTTCACTTCTTTAGATTATTGAGATAGAGTCTGTGCAAGTGGAAGCAAAAAGACAATTTGTGAAACTGGATGAAGAGATAGCCAGTGGGAAAGCTGAAGAAGCCCAAGCTCTGAAAAATGAGTGTGAAAGTGACCTAGCTGAGGCGATTCCAGCCTTGGAAGCAGCTCTGTCTGCGCTGGATACACTTAAGGTGAGTATTTTAATTAGCTACTTTGTATTTCATCAACCCCACTCAGCTTCCTGAGTAGCTAGAACTACAGTCACATGCTACCATGGTTGGCTAATTTCTGGCACATTGAAGAGTCATTTATTATCCTGTGATCTTTCTGCATTCTCTCCTTAGAGATTTATTACAGCAGCTACTTAATTGGACAAAGCCTTGTTTCAAGAGGCACTCTATTCTAGGTGACCGTGAGCATTAATTTAAATGACGTCTATGTTCCATGAACTTTCAGCGCTCCCTCCCCTGATACAGGATTCTTGATGCCTTCAAACTCTCACCAATTAGATCATTAATATTAGGTTCTCCTTTCATTGAGAGTCTGTTGCTTGTACCCTTCCTGGTATCAAATGCTATATTACCTGAGTTAGAGTTCAGTTGCAGAGAAGAGAGTTGACTGTAGTTAGCATAAGCAGACAAGGATTCTTCAGGGAATTTTATAAATGGATTACAGAACTGTTGGAAGAGGTAAAAGAATCAGATCCTAGGCTGAGCTTCCGGGAATAACTCAAAAAGCCACAATGCAGAAATGGTCTACCAGAGCAGCTATCCCTCTGAGTAGGAAGCCTGCAGGGCCTTCCTATGGGGGCGCGTAACTTCCACTATAATCTAAATACTGTCACAATGGATGTCTCACACCCTACCACGCTCCCCATTTATTGTCTGAATTCTAGTATCACTGAAGTGATCTGGAACCTAATTCTCACCCAGAACTCTAGTAACATGAAAACCTAAGATACATAGTTGTTAGCTTTCCAGCATTTACATCACTACAAGAAATGTCAGAAATATATTGGAATGGATAAGTGAATCTTTCTTTCTGTCATAACAATATATACCTTTTTAGAAAATAGAGTTGGAATTGGGACCTACCTCTTCTTTCATCTTCTTCAATACAACTAATACATATAAGCAAATATAGAATTAAGTCTTTGTCTAAATTAGGATTCTTAACCTGGGTTCTACGTATGCATGTGGTGTGTGATTGTATATGTAAACAATTATATTTTCTGTTGGGTTTATAGCTGCCATTATATTCTCATAAGCATCTTTGACCGACCCCTCCCAACATTTGAGAACGATTAATCTTAATCTGTGCTGAATTCTCTTTTGCTAATTCTTTCATAACCACATAAAGCCAAAAAAAATCTTTAGATTTTGAATAGAAAAGGGTGCTTTTATTATTCCCCAACATTACTTTAAAATTTTACATTATTTAAAAGTAAACTATTCTGAGGATGTCCTGTTTGTTTTTTGTTTGTTTGTTTTTAGCCAGCCGACATTACAATTGTGAAATCAATGAAGAATCCTCCATCTGGTGTTAAACTAGTAATGGCTGCTGTTTGTGTCATGAAAGATATAAAACCAGAAAAAATTTCAGATCCTTCAGGGACTGGAGGCAAGGTAATAACTTGACACAGATTTGAGTTATATTCATGAATGCACAGAACTTGTCAGCAGCAACTGTTATCAAATATCAACAGTACCCAAATTAGGAAAGAAACACTGTTTTCCAGATATTGTCTATGTGTATTCTAGGGTAAAACTAAGACGATGTAGTGTCCAAAAAACGTGGTTCCAGACCAGTCTGGCCAACATGGTGGAACCCTATCTCTACTAAAAATACAAAAATTAGCCAGGCACAGTGGTTGGCACCTGTCATCCCAGCTATTCAGGAGACTGAGGAGAGGCAAGAGAATCGCTTGAACCTAGGAGGCGGAGGTTGCAGTGAGCCAAGATTGCGCCACTGCACTCCAGCCTAGGTGACAGAGTGAGACTCCAGCTTAAAAAAAAAAAAAATGTGGTTCTAGTTGCTTCCATCTCCTTTTCTGTCTATGCACAATTCACTACCACGGGCTTGGAACTAAATGAACACCAAGGTACCTGTACTTTTCCAACTAAGATTCTTTCTGGGTATTCCAAAAAATCTGTGGGCTAAGCAATATAGTGAAGTTGCTAAAAGCATGTGCTCTGGAGTTAGAATGTCTGTATTCAGAAATCACGACCCCACCAGCAGTATGACCTCGGTCAAGGAATTTAACCTGTGTGGGATTACATTAAAAAGAGGATACTCAAAAATATCTACCTCATTAAACTAATGTGGGGATTAGATTAGTTAATATATATGAAGTTCTTAGGTATAAAGCCTCACAAACAGTGCACAATAAATGTTAGCTGTTATTATTACTATTATTATTCAATGATAGATCCCTTAAGGAAGGCATAGTATCCATTCTAAACTGAATTTACAGACTTATTTGCTTTTCAGGTTTTTGTAATACCTGGGTTTAAATTCCTGAATTAAAGAATTGGAATTTTTGTGTGTGTGTGGGGGGGGGCTTTGAGATAATAAAATAGTCTCTTATTAAGTTATTCTAATTTACAACACACACACACACACACACACACACACACACACACACACACACATTCACTCTCACACACTTTCCCCCCCTCCCTGCCTCCTTCCCTCCCTCCCTCCCTCCCTCCCTCCTTATCAGGCTTCTGGAAGTAGAAAAAACTTTTGTCTGGATATTTAAACTCTTTTGCCAGCATAAGTAGCATGCGCTTTTACTCTGTGGTTGGCAGAGCAATGCGTAATCTTTGGCCTTCTGATTTCTTCTTTAATTTCACTTGGAGAGCCTAGGTAAGTGAGGAGTTTGTCTTTTTTTTTTTTTGAGACGGAGTTTTGCTCTTGTTACCCAGGCTGGAGTGCAATGGCGCGATCTCAGCTCACCGCAACCTCCGCCTCCTGGGTTCAGGTAATTCTCCTGCCTCAGCCTCCCAAGTAGCTGGGATTACAAGCATGTGCCACCATGCCCAGCTAATTTTTTATATTTTGAGTAGAGACAGGGTTTCACCATGTTGAACGGGATGGTCTCGATCTCTTGACCTCGTGATCCACCCGCCTTGGCCTCCCAAAGTGCTGGGATTACAGGCTTGAGCCACCGCGCCCGGCAGGAGTTTGTCTTTAAGGAAAAGTTTGCTACTTTTTTACTTGAAAGAATCAAAGAATAGAGGAAATTAAATTTTGAAGTAATAAAAATTTACTTATATGAAATTGTGATGGTGTTTATGCAAGTTGCTTAAGTTTTCAAAAGAAATAATCACATTTTTCCTCTCAGTGTTTACTTTTTTAAAACAAATTCTATCTATAAATGCATTTACACTATTTAAAAATATTTTATGTTTAACATATTCTTGGGGAAAGTAGTCTTAATTTCCAAGAAGATGTAAATTGATATTTTGAAATATGATTCAGCTAGGCATGGTGGCTCACACCTGTAATCCCAGCACTTTGGGAGGCTGAGGCAGGTAGATCACTTGAGGTCAGGAGTTGGAGACCAGCCTGGCCAACATGGTGAAACCCCATCTCTACTAAAACTACAATAATTAGCCGGGTGTGGTGGCAGATGCCTGTAGTCCCAGCTCCTTGGCAGGCTGAAGTAGGAGAATCACTTGAACTCAGGAGACAGAGCTGAGACTGTGCCACTGCACCCAGCCTGGGTGACAGAGCAAGACTCCATCTCAAAAAAAAAAAAAAAGTATATGATTAGTTTATCTAGGTAATGTCTCTTAAACTTCAAGAAGGAAAATTTTACATCTAGCATCTTTAATTGCAAATTTAACAAATTTCCATAAATTTTATTTGTAGATATTCGATTACTGGGCACCAAGCAAAAAACTGCTGGGAGATATGAATTTTTTAAGAGATTTGAAAGAATATGACAAGGACAACATTCCAGTGAGTTGCATTGGGTTTTTTTCTATAAATGTGACTTGGCTAAGATATATAAGAGCTTTAATATTATGCAGTAGTTTACAACACATATAGAAATAGTTCATTTTAGGATTAAGATAATAAAGATATACTACATTTATTAATGATACTATGAATTCCTGTAATGTTTAAAACCATTCCTCTTTCAGATAATTAAAAAATTATTTAATAAGTTACTCTTTTAGTGTATTATTGACTTGAAAGAGTTCTCTAAGTATCTTCTTATAATAGTTTATTTCTTAAAATCTGATAAATTTATGTAAGATTTAAAAAGTAAAGCACATTCTTTTCTATCCAAATTGTTATTTGTTAATGTTTAATTCTTTTCCTGTTTCCATTTGTTCTTTCATCACATATATATATATATATATATATATATATATAGAGAGAGAGAGAGAGAGAGAGAGAGAGAGAGAGATGGAGTCTTGCCCTGTTGCCAGGCTGGAGTGCAGTGGCATGATCTCTGCTCACCACAGCCTTCCTCTCCCGGGTTCAAGCAGTTTCCCTGCCTCAGCCTCCTGAGTAGCTGGATCTACAGGAGTCTGCCACTACCTCTGGCTAATTTTTTGTATTTTAATAGAGACAGGGTTTCACCATGGTGGCCATGATGGTCTGGATCTCCTGACCTCATGATCTGCCCACTTCAGCCTCCCAGAGTGCTGGGATTCCAGGCATAAGCCACTGTACCTAGCCTTTTTGTTTTTGTTTTGTTTTTTAGATGAAGTCTCGCTCTGTTGCCCAGGCTGGAGTGCAGTGTCCATCTCTCGAATTCAAGTGATTCTCCTGCCTCAGCCTCTTGAGTAGCTGGGAGTACAGGCATCTGTCACTATGCCCAGCTAATTTTTATATTTTTAGTAGAGATGGAGTTTCACCATGTTGACCAGGCTGGTCTCGAACTTCTTGGTCTCAAATGATCCACCAGCATTGGCCTCCCAAAATGCTGGGATTACAGGCATGAGCCACGGTACCCGGCCTAAACTTGGAGTCTTTTAATATTTTTGGAAGAAACATTTTGGCCTGGTATCTGTAATTAATTTGCATATTTTGCTCACAAATGTGATGTATTTCTGCTACAATTATACTTCAGTTATCTCAAAATACCTATTTTGGCTTTTAAAGCCAACATCATTTTTATAAATGTTTTTATTGTATATGAATTTTTTCCATCTGATGGTTATGTGATCTATATTGAAATTTTTAAATTTTAATCTTTGTTATATAGGTGACTGTTATGCAGAAGATTCGTAGTGAATACTTAACGAACCCTGAATTTGATCCCCCTAAGGTTGCTAAAGCTTCTTCTGCAGCTGAGGGTCTGTGTAAGTGGATCATGGCAATGGAAGTGTACGACAGAGTTGCAAAGGTATTTTGAAGATTAGCACATTGGTTTTCTACTAAGATATTCTCAGGAATTAAAATCTGTGCCTATATTTACTAGTTAAGAAGTTTCTCAAACTGACCACAGAGAATTTGTCCTGCGGTAGCATATCATCCTATATTGATTGCATACCTAGTAGACAAAAATGTTACTTGTGCATCACATAACCTGTTTGGGGCTGCTGTGGGTGGTAGTGATGAAGGAGCAGGAATGATGAGTAGAATTAGTCAGACTTGCTAGCTTTAGGATCCTGGACAAAGGGGAATTAAGGTTCGATGAGGCAGAAGCAGAGAAAAATCTAAAACATTAAAGGGAAAATGCCAGATTAAAAAATTGATTCAGAGGATCAGAAGTAGGGCATCCAGTAGAGTTAAGAGGAAGGGCATGGATAGATCCCTTGAAACAATAGCATGCATTGATAATAGAACCTTTCATGGAATACCCACTGGGTCCAAATTTCTGGGAGACAGAGAATAGTTAGGAGCATTTTGTAAATTTGGCTAGCAAAGGACCAGGGCAACAAAGGCTTTGCCCTCATAGCTTGCAGGATTCTGCCCAGGGAATAACAAGGTAGATGAAAACACGTGGTAGCGTGTGTTTAAAACAAGCTCAGAAGATAGAATAAATGATCAAGCTGTAATAATTGGGAAGGTCTTCCTAAATGTCCTAAATGACGTATGTACATGGACCTATAGAAAGGTAGAGACTTTGTTAGTTTCAAGGGAGCAGACCTGAATAAATCTGTTAAAGAAATAAAATTAATTTTATTTAGGGTGTCCTTCCATTAAACATCTTTTCCCTTCACATAGTAGTCTGATGGTAGCTCAGCTTATTTCCATGTGTTCCACAGGATGTGTAGAATCTTGTGGAACCTTTTTACAAAGCAGAGAAAACAAGGCACTCAGGCTTTTTCCTGCCTTCCCACTCTACACCTCCACACTGCCATTTTTATTCTGATACAAGCCGCCCCATGTTGATACAGAAGCATGGAAGGGAAATACGCCCAATGTCTTCTTTGAAGCCGGAAGTAGAAAAGGGAGTTTCCTGCTTGCTAGCTACTTATTTAACACGTTTTCTTTTGTGATTTCAATGCAGAGGAGAGAAAGCAGGGCATTTTGTGTCTGATATGCTGTTCTCTTTCTCATCCCTCCCTACCTTCAGCTTCATTCATGGCAATTTACCAGAAGGGTTAGGTCTGTCTGCTTTCTAACAGGCACAGACTGTCTCTGGTCATCTTCTGCATTCTTTGTACCAGGAGCTTGGAGGATGCTCAGTGATCCAGATGGCTAAACTGCATTCTTGATAGGCTGATGAGCATAACAAAACAACTTGAGGAAATCTCTTTTCTTGCAGTCAAGTGTAGCTTTTCAATATTTATTGAGGAAAATGCAGTTCTGGTTAGTGAAACTGAGCATCAGGGTTTTCTTCCTTTATATTTCCACCATCACAGCTGTAATCCTGGTGAGGCAAATGTAAGCCTCAGTCTGGGAAGAAAATCACAAGCTTGGAAAGGAAAAAAAACAAAAAACCCAAAACATATCCATGTATTTAAACAAACACTTATTATTTCATGTTACATGTTTTTCTCTGTTATTTGACAGCACTTGAGTGACACCTACTCATTATTTTGAGACATCTTGTGACATTTTTGCTACATATTTTGACATTTTGTTAGCCCAGAATAAATTATCTCTTTTATAGTGACAATTTGCTAGTCTAGATTTATATTTTATTTTGTATGTAAAAACAGAAGATTTAAGGCAAAACGTTTATGTAATTTATTATGCATTTCTAATCCATAATATCTATAAAGGAGAAATTATATAGATGCCAATTTTACATAGTATACATTATATCTGCATATATTGTTCCCAAAAAGGTAGTGGCTCCTAAGAAAGCTCGCTTATCAGAAGCTCAGAAGTCTTTAGCTGAGACAATGGAGCTTTTGAATCAGAAAAGAGCAGAATTGGCAGAAGTAGAACATCATTTGGAAAATTTACAAATGACATTTCTTGAGAAAACAGAGGAAAAGGCTGCTTTAGAAGACCAGGTGGAACTCTGTGCTAAGAAACTTGAAAGAGCCTCACAATTAATTGGAGGACTGGGTGGAGAAAAATCAAGGTCAGATTTCTATTTGTTTTAACAAGATTTAAGAATGTCAGCCTTGAATATATGACCTTCTTTGGGCATTTATTGTGATTACTGATTTTACAATGGCTGGTTGAGAATGTGGGACATTCTGGAAGACACCTAGCCAGGCTTCTCCAAACAAGGATATCAGTGTTGAGAATGGTGTTTGCAAAGTGCTTTCAATTTTTTTCTTTTTTTTAAACAAGGCAAATAAGGCAAATGGTAACAATTTTTTAATCAAAGTGGTGAGTATGTAGTTGTTTATTGTACAATTCTTTCTAATTTTATGTACGAATTTTTTTGCAATAAGATGTTTGGGAGGGAGTAGTGAATGCATAAATTTTATGTTAAAGAAGATATTAACTGGCTTGATCTAACAAAACCAGTAAGCTTTATTGTAATATATTTACTTGGATTAGACAGCCAGCTATTTCATTTATTCTATTTGTTGAATGAATAGCATGATAAGGTAATAATATGTCTTTGATGAGACTTTGTAGTACAGATTAGATAGTTTGGGAATACACTTTTATTATTATATGGGCTTCATTAAATGGAAAAAATAGCAATCTTAGTAATAGCATGTCAGCTTTTTTTTTTTTTTTTTTTTTTTTGAGACGGGAGTCTTGCTCTGGTCTCCCAGGCTGGGGTGCAGTGGCATGTTCTCAGCTCACTGCAACCTCTGCCCCCTGGTGCAAGAGATTCTCCTGCCTCAGTCTCCTGAGCAGCTGGAATTACAGGCTCTTGCAACCACACCTGGCTAATTTTTGTATTTTTAGTAGATGGAGTTTCACCATGTTGGCCAGCCTGGTCTTGAACTCCTGACCTCGTGATCCGCCCGCCTTGGTCTCTCAAAGTGCTGGGTTACAAGCATGAACCACCAAGCCTGGTCATATGTCAGCTTCTATACAGCTTAAATGTAATTTTTGGCAATGAATTACAAATGTTTCTATGTTTTACAGTCTAACAATAAATACTGAAACAAATAGCACAGCTACTAGACCAAATCATCTCAGAGAAAATTCTTAGGTAAAATGTTGATGGGTTTTGTTTGTTTGTTTGTTGGTTTGTTTGCCTTTTCTGAAGGGCCAAGTCCTGTAAGAAATGCTAATATTCTAATAATGAAAGGAAGATTGTCATTCACATAATATAGATACATGTTATAGCATGTAAGAGCTAAAAGTGTTCGAACCTCATTTTACAGATAAGCAGGTGCCCAGCATTTTATAGCTTTTTGTTACAGAATTGGACTGGAAGCCCTTGCCCTTTTGATTACTGTCTCTCATCATTCTCTGCTGTAAATCTGTTTTGCCTTTGGTTGATGGCATAGATGGGCTCAAGCTGCAGATGACCTTCAGATAACATATGAAAATTTAATTGGCGATGTCTTAGTATCAGCAGGAGTAATAGCCTACCTTGGTGCTTTCACTTCTGGCTTTCGACAAACATGTACAAAAGATTGGAGCATGTTGTGCAAGGTAGTGGTTTTATATTTTGTAAATCTTGTTTTAGAACATCCAAAGTACGTTTTGGAGTATTTTTTTGGAAAGGATGATAACGAGGACAGAAAAGAAATCACTGAAAACGTGGGGTCTTTCTTCTTTTGCTTCTTGTTTCATCAGTAAAATACTTCCATAGTTCAACTTTTATTTTGTTATGTTCCTTACAGTTATTAAATAATACCTAGTGACAATTAAACGGATAATTTATAAATATTTTAGTTAACAAGATGAAAGATAACAGATTTTTGTTTATTTCTTGCAGAAGAAAAAAATCCCATGTTCAGAGGAGTTCTTGTTGAGTAAAACCCTGGGTGATCCCGTAAAAATTAGAGCTTGGAACATTGCTGGATTACCAACAGATACGTTTTCCATAGATAACGGAGTGATCGTTAACAACTCTAGGCGTTGGTAAGAAATAGAAAATGTTTATTTTCTCCATTGTTTTATTTGAAAGTTTTCAAACATATGGAAAAGTTGAAAGAACTTTATCATAAGTACTAATATAACTACCACCTCTGAGAATCTGCAATTAACATTTTAATATTCTTGCTGCTTTATCATGTAACTAACCTTCCCTCTATTGCTCCATCAACCCATCTTTTAAAACGCATTTCCATGTAAATTGCAGACATGGATATACTTCCTTCCAAATACTTCAGCATGAATATCACCAACTAAAGTTTAATACTTGCTTATGTCTTATTCTTTTGAGGTAAAATTTTACATATATGAAATACATAAAACCCAAATATACCATTCAGTGAGTTCTAACAAAGATACACACTGGTGCAAGCCAAATCTCTATCAAGATACAAAACATGACTACCACCAGGAAGTTTCCTTATTTCCCATTCCAATAAATCCCTACCCTCCTCCCACCCCAGGAAATCATTGTTCTGATTATTTCCCACCATAGGTTATTTTTGTATGGATTAGTTCCAGAATTTCATATAAAAGAATCATAATGTATATGTTCTTTTGTATAAGGCTTAGTAATGCAAGTTAAGGATTAGTTCTAGAATTTCATATAAGGAGTCATAATGTATATGTTCTTCCTTTTGGCATATATTTTTTTCTGAGATTTATCCATGTTATTACACGCATTGGTAATCTGTTCCTGTTTTTTGCTGCTGAGTTCCATTTTATGAATTCTCCTATTGATGGACATTGGGGCAATTCGTTTCTAGCTATACAATGTACTTATTTTAGCTAGGTCTTGCTACCCATCTTCAAGATACTGTAACTTGATAATTTATGCAATTTCATGGGTACCTTTTTTGGTTGCTATCATGGTTAGTCTGATAACTATAAAAACTTTTCAAATGGCCTTTATTGTTATCCTTTTACTTACATCACTTTGAAAAACCTGGAAAATTACTTTCCTTTGAGAAATAGTTTTCTATAATGGTTATATAGTGATGCTGTCATCTAATTTTAAAAGTCATTTCATGGGACTGTATCTCAAATATACTGTGATGGATACTACAGAGATCTTAGATTCATTAGGTACTATTCTAAGTGCCCTACATCTTCACAACATCCTATGAGTTAGGTATTATTATTCTTCCATTTTATAGATGAGGAAACTGAGGCCCAGAATATTTGGTAATTTTAAATTAGTAAAGATAACTTAGCGAATAAATGATAGTCAGAATTTGAATCCAGGCAATCTAACTTTCAAATTCCTGCTCTAAATTATTATGCTAGAGTGAATTGAGGAATATGATATCACACACATTGCCTTTAAAATCATAATGGAAATTTCAGTCTTTTTTTAGATGAGAGTAATTAAAGATATAAGGAAATCTAACATCCTGAAAGTTTGAGTTGTTTTATATTCTTTGCACATTCTTCTAAAAACTTCAAAACAACTCTCATAATGATGGTATTGTTTTAATAAAATAAGAATGCATATAATCATATATTGTGTTTGCACTCAAAACTTTACTAGAGAGCAAACTTAGGTTGAAACATGTAAGCAATAAGCACAATTTAATATAATCTGTAAAAGAATATATTTTCGTTGTTAAAAAATGTGCTCCATGGTAGAGCAGGGATCATCCTGTTTAAAAGAATATTGGACCCTTGACTCTGTTAATGCTGTTTTAGAACCCATTTCCATGTGTTGGGCGATCATTTAGATTTTTTAAATTGCAGTTTAGAAAATGTGCTCTGTGGTAGAGCAGGGATCATTCTGTTTAACAGAATATTAGACTCTTGACTCTGTTAATTCTGTTTTAGAACCCATTTTCATGTGTTGGGTGATCATTAAGATTTTTTTTTAAATTGCAGTTTAGAAAATGTTATTGTGGGCCAGGTACAGTCGCTCACACCTGTAATCCCACCACTTTGGGAGGCCAAGGCAGGTGGATCACCTGAGGTCAGGAGTTTGAGACCTGCCTGGCCAACATGGTGAAACCCTGTCTCTACTAAAAATACAAAAAAGTAGCTGGGCATGGTGGCAGGCACCTATAGTCTCAGCTACTTGGGAGGCTGAGGCTGGAGAATCACTTGAACCTGGAAGGCAGAGGTTGCAGTGAGCCGAGATCATGCCACTGTACTCCAGCCTGGGCAACAAGAGCAAAACTTCATTTCAAAAAAAAAAAAAAAAAAAAAAAAAGAAAATGCTGTTGTGTTATCTGTAAGCCCCCTAATTGGTATTCAGGGAAACTAGAAGTTTTGGGTAGTATATAATTTAAAGAAAACAGCCTGTTATTTCTGTCAGAAAGCTGACTTTTTTAATAAAGTGACATTCCAATGAAATTACCCTTCCTACCTATTATTTTTGGACTAGCTGGTCAACAGGACATGCCCTGGTTAAACTTTGAAGGATGAGTCTCCATCCTTATAACCAAGACTCCACTTCTTGCCAGTTGAGGGTCCAGGATAATAATTTATGATTTCGTTATTTTGGTTACTCACTTAAACTATATTAAGGGACTCTCGGAGAAAACATGGGCCACCAGGTCACTGGAAGGTGAAAATAAGAAACCATTAGTACTGATGGCAATTCTCATCCATATTTTCTGTCTCACACGCACATTCTCGCTCTATCTCAGTAGAACTTATATTCTGTGTTATTCTCTGTACAGCTGCTTCATTAATATATCTCTGAAGGTATGTTAGCTCTATTCATCTGTGCACATGGTCATTTGCTAAGGAAACCTTGATTCCTGAGTTCAAAAAAACACATCAATTGGCCAGGTGCAGTGGCTTACGCCTGTAATTCCAGCACTTTGGGAGGCTGAGGTGGGTGGATT
Organism: Saimiri boliviensis; assembly: GCF_048565385.1. Taxonomy (NCBI): domain Eukaryota; kingdom Metazoa; phylum Chordata; class Mammalia; order Primates; family Cebidae; genus Saimiri; species Saimiri boliviensis. The sequence continues at coordinate 4,498,563 of NC_133456.1, forward strand.
GCAGGGTCAGGAGTTCGAGAACAGCCTGTCCAATCTGGTGAAACACTGTCTTTACTAAAAATACAAAAAATATTAGCCAGACATGGTGGCAAGTGCCTGTAATCCCAGCTACTCTGGAGGCTGAGGCAGAATTCCTTGAACCTGGGAGGTGGAGGTTGCAGTGAGCCAAGATTGCACCACTGTCCTCCAGCCTAGGGGACAGAGTGAGACTCTGTCACAAACAAACAAGCAAAAAACCCCACATCAGTTGAGTAATATAGATTAACTCTAATCATTGAGCCCAAATTCTAATTCCTGTGAAGAACATCTGATCTAGCTTGGGACAAATATTCACCTTAGGTCTAGTAATTTATAGCTGGGAGGGCCAAACCAGAGTAACACACATGAGCATTAAAGGCCAGGAATATAGTTCTCAGAAAGAGTCATGACCTGGTAAAGCAGCGTACTTTTTACAATTACGACTCTGGTGTTTGCTTCCTCCTTTTTGCATTTTTGGACATGATGAAAGATAGTTTTATTTATTTGTATAATGATGGCCATTTACTCCAGCACTATTTGTTGAGTTATCCATTATTTCCTCAATGATTTGTAATGCTTTGTCCATTTAGTCTTTCTTTCAGTGAAGACTTGTGAATTGATCTTAAAATGGTTTCATTTTTCTTTCTACTTTTAATCAGTCATTTGATCATTTACATTTAATGGAATTATTAACACATTTAGATTTAAATCTACCATCTTGTTCTTTTCTATTTGTCTCATTTGTTCTTTGTTGCTTTTTTTTTTTCTAGTTGGATTTGGATTAATTGAATTTTTTTAATGATTCCATTTTATGTCCACTATTGGCTTAATGGTTAAACACTTCCTATTTTGAGTGTTTGTGCTAGTGTTTATAGCATCATCCATCTCTAGTTTATTACTGAATATCTTCAAATAATTTTATTAGATACATAGTGTAAGAATCTTTCAAAAGTACAATTCTACTCTCTTGTGCTGTTATGTTTCACTTTGTATGCCATAAATCTATATTTATTATTTATTTTTACTTTAGATGATAATTTATATTTCAGAATGATTAAATATAAGAAAAAAGTCTTTTATGTTTACTTTCATCTTTTTCCCATTTTGGGACCCCTTTGTTTCTTTATGTTTCTGTTTGGTTTGACATTTCTTTTGCCCAAAGAATGTCCCTTAACACTTCATGTGAACAGGTCTACTGGCAGCAAATTCACTCAGCTTTTTTCTTTTTCTGGTCTGAAAAAAAATTTTTTTTTTTAAATTGATATGTAATAGTTGCACATATTTCAGGGAAATGTGTGATATTTTAATATATTCATTCCATGTACAGTGATCAAATCAGGATAATGGGGTATTCACTTTAAACATTTATATTTTCTTGTAATATTCCAATTCTTCTAGCAGTTTTTAACTATACGATAAACTATTTTTCATTATAGTTACCTACTGTACTATCAAATGCTAGATCTTATGCCTTCTACTTAACTATATTTCTGTATCCATTAACCAACCCTGAAAAAATCTATTTCTTCTTCATTTTGAAAGATTTTTTTTTTCTTTGCTGAGTTTATAATTCTGGATTGATAGTTGTTTTTTGCTTTTGTTTGGGGACTTCTTTTTTTTTTTTCTTTTTTGTCTTTTCAGATGTCACTTAATTGCTTCTGACCTACATAGTCAGATGAGAAGTCTACTCTAAGTCTTACTTTAAAAGTTCTTCTTTATGTAATGTGTCTTTTTTTCCTCTGGAAATTTTCCAATTATTCTATCTTTAGTTTTCAGTAGTTTGATGTGTCCAGGTGTGTTTGCACGTGTGTGTGTGTGTGTGTGTGTGTGTGTTTTGAGATGGGGTCTCACTTTGTCACCTAGGCTGACGTGTAGTAGTGCAATCATGGCCCACTACAGCCTTCACCTCCTGGGCTCAAACAGTCCCCCTGCCTCAGCCTCCTGATGTAGCTGGAACTACAGGCATCCATAGTGTTCCAACCTCCCATCATTTGTAACAGCTTTGCTGATAAACACTTTATGTACCATAAAATTTACCCTTTTAGATTGTACAATTCAGTGATTTTTAGTATGAAATGCTATGCTTAAGAAATACAAATACATTTAAAAAGTCATTTACCATTAATAGCCTAAAATCAAAGAACAAGACATTTTGTAAGAAATGAATACTGTGAGTATATGTTAAAATGTTAAAAGAATACATTTCATTAAAATTTTTCTGATCTGTGATATTTATGTATGTTACCTTTTCCAGGAATAAAAAAGACAACTTCAGTTAGGGAACCACTGGTGTGGCAGTAGGGGTAAACTTCCCAATGTACTTTCAGCTGCAATGTGTGTTTTGCCTTTACTTCTTCCAGGATTCTCAGGAGCATTGCTGGCCACAAACATGTTAATTTTCCAGCCTGGAGTTTCCTCAGTCATGTAGAGGCGTCCCCAAACTACAGCTCGCGGGCCGCATGTGGCCCCCTGAGGCCATTTATCCGGCCCCCCCCCCGCCACACTTCAGGAAGGGGCACCTCTTTGATTGGTGGTCAGTGAGAGACGCACAGTATGTGGCAGCCCTCCAACGGTCTGAGGGACAGTGAACTGGCCCCCTGTGTAAAAAATTTGGGGACGCCTGATGTAAATAGTATAAATTTATACCCTAAACCTGTATTAGATACTGACCCACAGCTACACATTCACATTTTCAGGGGATACTTTTTTCTAGCCAGATATGAGGTAGGAATCAAAACATTTCCTTCTTATCTCTTTATGCATAAGGTTGAAGTTTTTCTATCAGTGACTTCACTAGGCCTTTTGTGAGTTTCAGCTTTATGCAAAGGTCTCAGTTCCTTTATGCAAAGGTCTCAGTTCCTCCCACATATGGACTCAGTGAGCCTCTGGGTTATCAGACTGACACTACCCAAGTCCAGCTGTCAGTTTAGCTCACATACTTACTGTTCTGGATTTTAGTTTTATCGGTTTTGGCACCTGTGTTTTTTCTGTATGTATGTATTAGATATGTGTGAATGTATGTACGTATGTGTCGTTTAAATGCATGCTTCAATTAACTCGTGCATTTAAAATAATAGCATATTTTATCCATCAGTACTAGGAGGAAGAAGGATTTGTAGCGAGTCATGCTGTTGGGACCATACTTATAATTAATCATTGTGCTTGCTCTTTATAATTTGTAACAGTTTGTCTGTTTATAATATTGTGCAATGGTTGAGAGCAGTTCAGACTCTGGAGTCAGGGTATTTGGCTTCAAAATTTCCTCACTTTTTGTCCTGAGATTTTGGTAATGTATTTGACCTCTCAATACCTCAGTTTTCTCATCTGTAAATGAAAATAACTCTTAGCTCATAGAAATGTTGTGAGAAAGCACTTAGCATATAAGTGCTCGATAAATGTTTTTTTATAATTATAGTTGAATATCTCATTTTAATCTACATCTTAAATTCTGGTTTTGCTTTGTTTTAACCGTGTTGAAAATACTTACTGTGTCTCCTTCGTGGAGGTAGGAGGGAAAAAATAAAATGCAAAATATTGTTCTTTTTTAGTGTTTATACATTACTTTGGCTACTTAACAGCAAAGCTTATTTTCTTCAAAATTACTACCTCTGTCCGAAGCATAGATAATGCTGCTTTCTTCAGACTGCTCAAAAACCTCAAATCTAGGCTAGTATTATTTTCATACCTAGAGTAAGGCATACTTAGAATGCAAATACCGTGTCCTGGCCTTATTTCTATGATGGACACAACAATCCAGTTTTCCAGTATTCACATAAGGTTATATTAAATAGAAGTCAAATTTGTTTCGGAGTAGACAAGAATCTCTGATTATTGGATAACCAAGAACATTTAGGCATTACCAATAACATTTATTAACATTAGAATGTTAATTTATAGGTGTTGTTAACATTTTGCGAGGGAATGAACATATATTGTATTTTTCCAATAATAAGGACATGAAAGGAAGAAAATAAACGGGCTTGAAAGGTACTAAAAGCATCTACTAGTCTAATTACTAGGTAACTTGTATGAAAAAGTAACTTTCTTGTTTGTAGAATGCCCTTGCTTTCTTTGCTGTGGTAGGAAAAGTAGATTTTAAGTACCGTCTGGACCTTTTTGTACTTTAAGTAGGATTTCAGCACAATTAGAGCTAGGAAAGGAAACATCGAGTCAGCTAGTTTTGTCTTTGGGGAAAGAAAGAAACTAAAAGAACATAGTTATCTGGGAGTAAATTAAAGAGTTTATTCATAGGGAAAGGGGATTTTAGCCCTAGAAGTTGTTGGAATAAAAGAGAATGGGAAAGCTGAAGTGACAGGGGACAAAAACTTCCTTTTCTGTGCTATATTTTTAAAAGAAAATTTAATGTACTGCACTGAATACAAGAGGAACCTAGGACAGGCAGATCATCCATGACGAAGAGGAAGGCACATCCTATTTTACACATCTGATCCGTGATTCACATATTTTTGAACACAAAGTCTTTACTAACTCAGAAAAAAAACTCCTAAATAGATCTCAAATATACACCACCCCTAAACTTGGACACAGTTTGTAATTCTACTCATAATCTGAGGAAATCCCCTATATGCTAGTGGATCTCTTGTTTTAAATTATCATCAAATATTTTATAGTATTATTTTAATATGTTAACAGATGTCATGTGCTAAAGTTACTATGAAGACAGTATATTATATTGGGAAGAACAGAGCTCACAGATTAACAAGGTTCTACTACTTCGAACACTGAATTAGTTGAACCTTGGGCAGAGTACTTCCTGAGACTGAATTTCTTCATTTGAAAAATAAATAAGAAAAAAAAATCCTTTTAACTTTTTTCTCATAGGACTTTTGTAAAGAATGATCCTGATAATGTATGTGAAATACTTCATATTTGTACAGATTGATGGTGATGTTTATTATTTAAATTACATAATTTTAAATAGTCTCAATGTTTATGTCTTCCTTTCAGAATTTTTCTTATTATATTCTAGGCCTTTAATGATTGACCCCCAGGGTCAAGCCAATAAGTGGATCAAAAACTCTGAGAAAGAAAATCAGCTTAGTGTTATTAAGCTATCAGACTCAGACTATATGAGAACATTGGAAAACTGTATTCAGTTTGGAAATCCACTTCTATTAGAAAATGTTGGTGAAGAACTGGATCCATCTTTGGAGCCTTTACTGCTTAGACAAACTTTTAAACAAGGTATAAAGCAATTGCTATTAATCTGAAAGATGATTGAATTATCTTTGAGGCATGAAAGAGGCCTTACTACATAAATTTAATAATAATGTTAATAACTCAGAACTTCTGGGTCATTGTTACGCGTGAAAGGAAATTTGGAACAAGCTGTCGGCAATGAACCTTAGCCAGGTGTTCTAAGATAAATAACTTGCCCTCCCTTCGTTGCCTCAACCACTGCTGTCTAGATTGTTGTTCTATAGAGAACATAAAGAAGTTGAAGCCAGCTTGAAATTTCTTTATCTTGTGACCTTTGACCACAAAAAAATCTTGTTATGAATAGTCGCGGTGTCGAACTTCAGGCCTCAAGTGATCCTCCTCCCTCAGCCTCCCAAAGTGCTGGGATTATAGGAATGAGCCACCATGAATAGTGGTGGTGCGTGTGGGCCTAAGTTGTTTTTATCTTTCTGTTTATAAAAATTTGTCTCTGCCAAGTACTATTACCTTTAAGAGCTTTAGTCATTTACATGTATTTTAGAATCATGATTGAAAGTTGATGAAGAAAGCTCAAAAGAAATCTTCATTTACAAAGCTCTATGACAACTAGAGAAAATGTCCTTTATTAACCTGGAAAGAGTCCTGCTGTATAACTGCTTGCTTGCTGTTGTGTCTGTGACTTTTGCCACTCCTGTTTTCTATATGTTGTTATCATTTTGAGACAAAGTCTTGCTTTGTCTCCCAGGCTGAAGGGCAGTGGTGCAATCTCGGCTCACTGCAATGTCTGCCTCCTGAGTTCAAGTGACTCTTGTTCCTCAGCCTCCAAAGTAGCTGGTATTACGCGCATGTGCCACTATGACACCCAGCTAAGTTTCTGTAGTATTTTTAGTAGAAACGGGGTTTCACCATGTTAGCCAGGCTGGTGTCAAACTCCTCACCACAGGTGATCTGCCCATCTTGGCCTCCCAAAGTGTTGGGAATATAGACATGAGTCACTAAGCCCTGTCCTGTTTTCTGTTTTAATTTACTTTAGGATCCTTTATTTGTAACCTGGGCGAGGCCATAGAAGTACATAGGGTGAGGGGGCTATGTAACTGACTCACTTGTTAGGCATTTGTTTTCTGAAATCTAGGTGGCATTGACTGCATCAGACTTGGTGAGGTCATTATTGAGTATTCCTTTGATTTCAAATTTTATATCACCACAAAACTGAGAAATCCACACTATATGCCAGAGCTGGCTACAAAAGTGTCTTTGCTGAATTTCATGATCACTCCAGAAGGACTTGAAGATCAATTACTAGGTATCGTTGTTGCAAAGGAGAGGTATGTATTTTCTTAGATGATTCTAGATGGTTTAAAGAGGAATACTTGTAGGCCATTAAATAGTTTTGTTTTGTGAATATTTTTAAACTTTGTCAAATTTGTATTTTGTTACTGTAATAATCACACGATCCTCTAAAATAGCCATCTGTAACAAGTAAGTTATAAGCCAACCGTGATATATTGGGGTTTTAGTATGGGCAGTTGGGTTCAGGTTAACATGCCATTGTTATAGGAAAGGGATTCTGATCCAGAACTCAAGAAAGGGTTTTTGGATCTCATGCAAGAAATAATTCAGAGTGAGTCCACGAAGTAAAGTGAAAACAAATATATTAAGAAAGTAAAGGAATGAAAAAATGGCTACTCCATAGGGCAGCCCCAAGGGCAGCTGGTTGTCCATTTTGATGGTTATTTCTTGATTATATGCTAAACAAGGGGTGGATTATTTATGCCTCCTCATTTTAGACCATATAGGGTAAATTCTTAACGTTGTGATGGCATTTGTAAACTGTCACAGCACTGGTGGGGTATAGCAGTGAGGGCAACCAGAGGTCACTTTTGTGGCCATCTTGGTTTTGGTGAGATTTAGCCAGCTGCTTTACCGTAACCTGTTTTATCAGCAAGATCTTTATGACCTGTTTCTTATATGGACATTCTATCTCATCCTGTGACTTAGAATGCCCAGCCATTTGGGAATGCAGTCCAGTAGGTTTTAATCTCATTTTCCCAGCCCCTCCTCACGATGGAGTTGCTCTGGTTCAAATGCCTCTGACCCATGACTTCTGACTTGTATCTGAATGAGCCAGAAATTTCACCTCTAGGAATCCATGCTATGAACATAAACAGAAATACATTCATTCTTATGTATATACAGGATATTAATAATAAAATGCTTAGCAAAAGAAGGAAAAAGTAGCATATAAAACTATGTGCAGAATAGGTAATATTTTGTTTAAAAAAGATGGAGGTTTATCTACATACATAAAAAGATTGAAAAGATTGGGAAGGAATACACCCCAATGTTAAAGTAATTATCTCTGTGGTGGTAAGATTATGTGTAATTTTTATTGTTTTCTTTACGTATGTTCGATTTTTATTTTAAGTTCCAGGGTACATGTGCAGAAGGTGCAGGTTTGTTACATAGGTAAATGTGTGCTAAGGTGCAGCAAACCACCAATCAACCCATCACCTAGGTATTAAGCCCAGCATTACTTAACTATTTGTCCTGATGTGCTCGTTCCCCCATCTCCCCCAACAAGCCGTGTGTCATTCCCTACCCTGTGTTCACATTTTCAGCTCCCACTTACAAGTAAGAACATGCAGTGTTTGGTTTTCTGTTTTTGTATTAGCTTGCTGATGGTAATGGCTTCCATTTCTCTGCAAAGGATATGATCTTGTTTTTGTTTTGTTTGTTTGTTTGTTGTTTTTGAGATGGCGTTTTGCTCTTGTTGCCCAGGCTGGAGTGCAGTGTTGTCATCTCAGCTCACTGCAACCTCCGCCTCCCAGGTTCAAGTGATTCTCCTGCCTCAGCCTCTTGAGTAGCTGAGATTACAGGCATGCACCACCATGCCTGGCTAATTTTTTGTATTTTTGGTAGAGATGGGGTTTCTCCATGTTGGTCAGGTGGTCTCCAACTCCCAACCTCAGGTGATCTGCCCACCTCAGTCTCCCAAAGTGCTGGGATTACAGGTGTGAGCCACCACACCCAGCCAATCTTGTTCCATTTTATGGCTACAAAGTATTCCATGGTATATATGTACCACCTTGTCTTTATCCAGTCTATAATTGATGGGCACTTAGGTTGATTCCATATCTTTGCTATTGTGAAGAGTGCTGCAATGAACATACATGTGCATGTACCTTTATAATAGAGTGATTTATATTCCTTTGGTATATACCTGGTAATGAGATTGCTATGTCATATGGTATGTCTGGTTCTAGGTCTTTGAGGAATCACCACACTGTCTTCCACAATGGTTGAAATAATTTATATTTCCACCAACCATGTAAAACCATTTCTATTTCTCTGCAGCCTCACCAGCATCTGTTGTTTCTTGACTTTTTAATAATCGCCATTCTGTCATAAGATGGTATCTCATTGTGGTTTTGAATTACATTTCTGTAATGATCAGTGATGTTGAGTTTGTTTTCATATGTTTGTTGGCTGCATAAATAGCTTCTTTTGAGAAGTGTCCTTTGCCCACTTTTTAATGGGGTTGTTTTTTGTAAATTTGTTTAAGTTCTTTGTATATTCTGGATATAGACCTTTGTCAGATGGATAGATTGCAAAAATTTTCTCCCATTCTGTAGGTTGTCTGTACATTCTGATAGTTTCTTTTGCTGTGTAGAAACTCATTAGTTTAATTAGATCCCATTTATCAATTTGTGCTTTTGTTGCAATTGCTTTTGATGTTTTTGTCATAAAATCTTTGCTCGTGCCTACAAGATGGATTAAAGACTTAAATGTAAAACTGGAAACTCTATGTATTCTTTTTTTTTAATGAGGAAAAACATGATACCTGGAAGGGCTACTAGTGAAGAATTGCTTCTGGAAGGAAATCTGATTTCACTTGAAGCTCAATGTAACACTATCAAGTGGTCTAGTAAATGAAATCAAATTAAAAGTTAACATATGTAAACATGAGGTGTTTCTTCCAATGTTTAAATCTCACTTGTATAGTGTCCAGTACAGAACCATGTCATAACATATGCTATTCCATGGTAGACTGTTATTTTGAAGTTCCATCCCGTTTTTGTTTGACATAAGTGCCAATTTTGCCTTTTACTTAAAGAGCCAGGTTTATGACCAGTCATCCTCTCAATGTTTGTTACTATAGAAAATATGATGAAAATGAGACTTCATGGTGACAAAATCAAGAAATAGATAAGTCCATACTTTGAGTGTCTTCTCCAGTTCTTGCTCTCACATAGCAGCTGTGCCATATGGATCAGTCTAATGTATTCTTAGACTTACTGTAGCACATGTTATTGCCACATTTCACATGTATACAATTAATGCTTTTTTTTTTTGCTTGAACTTCTCAAATGGTTATGTGTGTGAAAGTATTTTTCCTTTAAAGCAATTAATGACCTTAGTGTGTATTAGATGTTTACAAATTTGTAATACGTAGTACTCAGCTATAAATTTAGGTAAGACTATAAATTTGGACTAAATGTTTCTATCCTTTTAGACCAGAATTAGAAGAGGAACGAAATGCCCTTATTCTTCAGTCTGCAGCAAACAAGAAACAGCTGAAAGAGATAGAGACAAAAATTTTAGAAACATTATCATCATCAGAAGGAAACATTTTAGAAGATGAAAGTGCAATTAAAGTCTTAGACTCTGCCAAAATGATGTCCAATGAGATAACCAAGAAACAACAGGTGAAAAAAAGAATCCTAGAAATCCTTTTATTCTTAAGATTCTGATTTGCTTCCAGTCCCCAAGGAAGGTGCTGGAGTAGGCTTGCTGGGAAAAAGAAAATGACAAAATACCCAAACGTGAATTTAAACTCGCAAGAGGATATCTTGCCACTATTTAAAACCTGCTCTGATCTATATGGTATCTATATGCAGAAGAAATAAATTTAGAATGAATGCTTTAAAATATATTTATTATTATTGGATAAGTAAGGTATTAGGAGTATTGGATAGGTATTATTATTGAGTAGGTAAGGTAGGCTACTTGGGTTCATTCAAGTTTTAATTGACTCTTCTCAGAAAACTTGAATTTGAGAGCTTGTCTTATCTCTATTCCTGATTGGAGTTCTTGATGCAGTTAGTTGCTGGTTGATTGAACAATAAGGGGTTCTAGGAGTAAATAGAGATTCCTAGACATTAATTCCAACATTATCATGTCATTTGTCAGGAAGACAGGTATGAGAGTTGAGGATGGCAGGTGGAAGAAGAGAGGCAAGTAGTCTATAGCCAATAATGCATTTATTGCAAATTTACCTAACTCGGCTGAATGATGATGATGATAATGATTATTATTATCATTATTTCTGAGATGAAGTCTTGCTCTGTCTCAGGCTGGAGTGCAGTGGTGTGATCTCGGCTCACTGCAACTTCTGCCTCCCAGTTCAAGTGATTCCCCTGCCTCAGCCTCCCCAGTAGCTGGGACTATAAGCATGACCTACCATGCTTGGCTAATTTTTTTTTTTTTTTTTTTTTTTTTGGTAGAGACAGAGTTTTTCCATGTTAGCCAGGATGGTCTTGATTTCCTGACCTCTGATCTGCCCACCTCAGCCTCTCAAAGTGCTGAGACAAAGTGTCACTCTGTCACCCAGGCTGGAGTGCAGTGGTGTGATCTCGGCTCACTCCAACCTCCGCTTCCTGGGTTCAAGTGGTTCTCCTGCCTCAGGCCTCCTGAGTAGCGGGATTACAGGCGCCTACCACCATGCCTGGCTAATTTTTTGTATTTTTAGTAGAGATGGGGTTTCATCATGTTGGCCAGGTTGGTCTTGAACTCCTGACCTCAGCACCCGCCTTGGCATCCCAAAGTGCAGGGATTAGTTACCGTGCCCAGCCCCAAATGATATTCTTTTTATAGAATAATACAATGTTATAAGCAGAAAAGGCCTTATCAAGCACTTACTTTCTGCACTTTATAGTTGAGAAAAATAGGTCCCAGAAAGGTTGGGCTGAGGCTCAAGTTTACACAATTAAACGGTATTACAGAATGACTTCTGTAAGCTAACGTTACTGATCTTCAGACCTTTTGGTTTTCCTTGGTCCAACCCATGAGTTAAGTGCTCCTTCACTTTAGGGTAATTAAAAAATAAAAAGAAACCTGAACAGAGATTGCACTAATCACTCAGCATCTCTGCACTGCCCCCACCCCACAATACACCCTTGCTCTGGGACAGAGGACTTTCTAAAGGTCTAGGCACCCTTCCCCTTTGGATAGATTTATTTTGCATGAATGTGATGGTCCTCACTCTTGTCACTTGTACTGTTTGGTGTCTTATGCTTTTCATCTTGGGAGAGCCAAAGGAGTAAGGTCTTAGGGTAATATTCTTTGGCAGCCCCCAGTCTGGGACCATGGCTGAGATATTCTGTAGTGCCTCCTTTCCCAATACCTGTCCATCAGAGCAGAACAAGCTACTACTTGTTCCCTCACCAAACTAGTTTTCAAAGGGGAGAGAGGATAGGAAGCACTTACTGGCTTATTTCCTATTAAGACTTGAAGAGAAAGGGAGATATAACGATGAATTGGTTCAAGTACTTTATCTTACAATGAGATAAATGTAATAAATCATAGTACCTTTCTGACTGAATACCACTGATCATTGCAAACACAGTTTTAAATTCATTATATAGTTTCAGCTAAAACATACTCTATTATCTACCCTGACTTCTATTCTACCATTATCCACCCACCTAATGTAAGAAAAAACAGGGAAGGCTTTCCAACATAATCAAAACCTGCTGTTCCCTTTTCCCTAAATCTGCAAGATTAAACAAACACAAAACTTTAAGAGTTTAGAGATTTCAGAGTTTACCTCTACTGCCACTCTAATGGTTTCCTGACTGAAGCTTAGTCTTTTTTATTTTTGGAAAGTATTACATATATAAGTATCACAGACCAGAAAATGTTTACAGGTAACAAGTTGTCGTCTTTTAACATCTTTACATGTACGCAGTCTTTATTTCTTAGAAAATACCTTTCTTTGACTTTAGGCCATTAATGGTAAATGATTTTTAAAATGTATTTATATTTCTTAAGCCTAGCATTTCATGCTAAGGATTCAGGTTTAGCAAACACTGTTTATAAATATACATAGATCAAGCCATTAAATATGAATTAAGTTATTATTTAATGTTTAAAAATTATGGCCCGGTGCTATGGCTCATGCCTGTAATCCCAGCACTTTGAGAGGCCGAAGCAGGTAGGTCACCTGAAGTTAAGAGTTTGAGACCAGCCTAACCAACATGGTGAAACCCCGTCTCTACTAAAATACAAAAATTATCCAGAAGTGGTGGCAGATGCCTGTAATCTCAGCTACTCAGGAGGCTGAGACAGGAGAATCACTTGAACCCAGGAGGTGGAGGTTGCAGTGAGCTGAGGTCATGCCACTGTACTCCAGCCTGAGTGACAGAGCGAGACTCCCTCTCAAATAAATAAATATAATATTTGTTGTTTGTTTCTGCTTGCTGTTGCAAAATGGCATTTGAATTGAAAATCAAAGTTTAAATGGTAAAAGGTTTAAATGGGAATACTAAAATAATGCTTTCTTACATAAAGTGTCATTAATTACCATCGTTGATAACTTTGTTTTACTTATTTATAGTCAGGACTGAGATTCCGAACTTATCTTTGCTTCATCTGTGGTTATACAGTATAATTTGGGGGAAAGTTTGTTTGCAAGGAACAGGAACTCACTCAAATTAACTAAAATGAAAAAGATACAAGGAAATCATTTATTTTCCCAATAATAAGACATACATCCAGACCTAAAGGATAAATGGAAGGCATTAAGTTTCTATGCTCTGTGTCTCTTCCCCTACCTCTGGGGCTGTGTGTCATTCTGTGCTTCTCTCTACTCTATCTGAAGACCAGTTTCTTTTAAGACTTGTGTATCTCTTCATATACTCACATAGCATTTAAACCAACATGTAGAAAAAGTCCCACTACCTTTTACTCCTAATGCCAATGCTATCTAACTTCAGTTTCTGAGGCTCCTGAAGTTTCAGCTCTCCAGGGAAATTTTTGATTACCTTATCTTGGATCTGGCCCTATCCCTGCCTCTTGATTAAATTAGCAACAAGCAGGATTTGATATAAACATGACTGCATAGGCATACCATTCATCAGTCTGTGGATACCATTACCAAAGAAGGAAGAGGGAGCTGGAATAGTGCTTGAAACATTTTTTCTATAGAATATCAACCTATCAGACTGAGTTGAAGAGCTGTTATCTTGGAGAGCATTTTTATTTGGGGGTTGAATATCTACAGCCCTATAAATTAGAAAGTTAAACATGTGAGAAGCTAGTTGAAAAAAAAATCATCCTTGTATATAAAACCACTCATCAATAAATAGTTTTGAATACCTACTTTGCCAGACTGCTGGGTTCCAGTACCTGAGTTAACACCTTAAATATACACACAAGTATACTTGCTTTCCAGTCCTCTCTCCCTCTTTAACTCTGACCTGTTAAAATAAAAGAGGGTGAATGATGGCAAGAGAGACAGGTCAGAGTCAGGCAAAGAATAAGCCAAGTTTTCTTACTTGGTACATCTCAAAGAGATGGTCAGTAGCAGACAATACGATTAATCTAAAGTTTCAACTTGTTTTTTCCTTTTTCTTCTCTTGTTCCTCTCTCTCCTTCCCCTTTCCTCCATCCCTAGTTCTTTCCTTCATCCCTTTGTTTTATTTCTGACTTTTAGTATGATAAAGCCCTTTCTTGTAAACCATACTTAAATTCATATAATGTTATCATTGTGCTGAGATTTTAAAAAATATATATAAACTTCATTATATGAAAAGTACATAATTAAAATACTCTTCCTATTTCTTAATCTTGGTTTTTCTGTTCTTCTCCTAGATTGCAGAAAAAACAGAACTCAAAATAGCAGAGTCTCGAGAAGGTTACAGACCCATCGCCAAACACTCATCAGTACTATTCTTCAGCATTGCAGACCTGGCTAATATTGATCCCATGTATCAGTACTCTCTCATCTGGTTTGTGAACCTTTATATCAACTCAATTCATGACAGGTAAACTTCTCTCACTTTATTCATCTTGATGAGGTTGGATTTTCACAGTCCTTTCCATTTAAAAAAATGTAACTTTTTTTTTTTTAACTTATGTGTATTCATTACAGAACATTAAAAATGTGGAAAAGTGGCTAGGCGCGGTGGCTCACGCCTGTAATCTCAGCACTTTGGGAGGCCAAGGCGGGCAGATCACTTGAGGTCAGGTGTTCGAGATCAGCCTGGCCAACATGATGAAACCCCATCTCTCCTAAAAGTACAAAAATTAGCCAGACATGGTCATGGGTGCCTGTAATCCTAGCTATTGGGGAGACTGAGGCAGGAAAATCACTTGAACTCGGCAGGCACGTGACTTATTTTTGAGCAACTCTAGTGTATCTTTCTCCAGGCTTGAGGTCTCTGAAAGGCTTCAATCCCAAGTTTCTTTTTTCTTTGTTTTATTTGATTTTTTTTTTTTTTTTTTTTTTGAAAAAAGGTCTCACTTTGTCACCCAGGCTAGAGTGCAGTGGCACAATCACAGCTCACTGCAGCCTCAACCTCCTGGGTTCAGGTGATCCACCCACCTCAGCCTTCAGAATAGCTGGGACTTCAGGTGTGCACCACTATGCTTGGCTAATTTTTGTGTTATTTTTTGTAGAGCTTGGGTTTCACGAAGTTGCTCAGGCTGGTCTCGAACTCCTGGACTCAAGAAATCTGCCCGACTTATCCTCCCTAAGTGCTGAGATTACAGTAATGAACCACTACACCTGGCCCCACATTTTTTTTCTTTTCTTTTCTTTTTTTTTTTTGAGATGGAGTTACTCTCTGTTGCCCAGGCTGGGGTGCAATGATGCTATCTCAGCTCGTTGCAACCTCTGCTTCCCAGGTTCAAGCAATTCTCCTGCCTCAGCCTCCTGAGTATAGGTGCGCAGCACCACACCTAGCTAATTTTTGTATTTTTATTAGAGACAGGATTTCACCATGTTGGTCAGGCTGGTCTTGAACTCCTGACCTCATGATCTACCTGTCTTGACCTAGTGAAGTGCTTGGATTACAGGCATGAGTCCCTGAGCCTGGCCTCTAGCCCCACATTTCTAATGGTTTTCTAGATATTCTCACTTTAATCAATTAATGTATGTATGCAAATTTCAGAGTCAGACTGGAGTTGGCGATTACATTTCCTTTCTGCCACATACTAGCTGCATGCCTATAGGCAAGTCCATTAATGTGGGGTAATTACCTCAATTTTTCTTATCTATAAAATTGGGATAATAGTACTGACCTTTTAAAGTTTTTATGACAATTAAATGAGATAATATTTGTATTATTGTACCTGTTAAAAAAAATTAAAGTATGACTTGAGCCAATCGTGTGTGCTATAAGAAATTTCGACACTGGCTATTGGTAGAATAATCTCTGCTGTGTGATTGAAATTCCAGATTCCTTCTCAGTTCGAATTTGGAATTTGAATTTATACAACCCATATGATGAAGGAAATTCAAGTTAAAGAATTGACATAAAAATGTCAGTCTCAAGTTTTGGTGAGGATGTGAAATAATTGGAGCCCTCCTACACTGCTGGTGGGATTTTAAAATAATATGGCCACTTTGGAAGTTCTTCAAAATACTAAACCTAGATTGCCATATGACCCAGCATTTCCACTCGCGGGTATATACCCAAGAGAATTAATTGCATATGTTCACACACAAACTTAGTTTAAAAAAAAAATTGGGCATAAAATGCTGCATTCAAAAGTTACTTGGGTTACTTTCCCCCGCTTCAACATGTGATGTTATCCACGTGAAATACAGTTAGGCTCATTTGTTTACTTTTATGTTTCATTTTAGGGTTTTTCTTCATCCTTGTTGAGTTTAATTGTATTATATGTTTGAGTACATAAACCATTAGTGACTCCAAAATTCAACCCTGTACACAAAGATCTACTCAGAGAAGTGTCACTACCCTCAACCCTTCCATCCCGTTCCCATGGTCCTATGTATTACTTTTTAAAAGTCAAATTTTAAATTTTGAGTTAAGTGTAGATTCACATGTGATTATGAGAAATAATAAAGATCTTAAGTACGTTTTACCCAGTTGCCCCAATGGTGGTATGTTGAAATCCTATAGAACAATGATCACAACCATGATAATGACATTAATACAGTTAAGATACAGAACATTTCCACCACCACAAGGATCCCTGTGTTGCCCTTTAATAACTATACCCACTTCCTTCCCATCCTTACCCCTTCCGTAACCCTTGGCAACCCCTAACCTGTTCTCCATTTCTATACTTTTGTTAGTTTAAAAATTTTATATAAATGGAAGCATATGGCATGTAACTTTTTGAGATTGGCTTTTGTTACTCAATATAATTCTCCAGAGATTCATTCAAGTTGCTGTGTGTTTAAATATTTGGCTCTTGCCGGGTGCGGTGGCTCACGCCTGTAATCCCAGCACTTTGGGAGGCCGAGGCGGGTGGATCACGAGGTCAAGAGATCAAGACCATCCTGGTCAACATGGTGAAACCCCGTCTCTACTTAAAATACAAAAAATTAGCTGGGATGAAGGCACTTGCCGGTAATCCCAGCTACTCAGGAGGCTGAGGCAGGAGAATTGCCTTAACCCAGGAGGCAGAGGTTGCAGTAAGCCGAGATCGCACCATTGCACTCCAGCCTGGGTAACAAGAGTGAAACTCTGTCTCAAAAATAAATAAATAAATATTTGGCTCTTTTTGAAGGCTGAGAAATATTTCATAGCATGAATTTACCACAGATTAAAATCTGTTTAATCATTTATCTGTTGAAGGAACTCAATTATTTCCAGTTTGGGGTTACAATGAATAAAACTACTAAAAACATTCATGTACATGTATTTCTGAAAAGAAATTTTTATTTCTTTGAGATAAATACACAGGAATGCAATTGCTGGATTATGTAGTAGTTCAGATTTTTTTTTTTTTTTTTTTTTTTTAGCAAACAAGACACATGGTTTACTGAGGACTCTTTTTTTAAACTTTTAAGTTCAGGGGCACATGTGCAGGTTTGTTACATAGGTAAATTGCATGTCACAAAGGATTAGTATACAGATGATTTTTGTCACCCAGGTAATAAGCATAGTACCTGTAGGTAGTTGTGTTGTTTTGTTTTGTTTTGAGACAGAGTCTTGGTCTGTTGCCAGGCGCCAGGCTGGAGTGCAGTGGCGCAATCTCGGCTCACTGCAACATCTGCCTCCGGTATTCAAGCAATTCTCCTGCCTCAGCCTCCGGAGTAGCTGGGACTACAGGCATGTGCCACCATGCCCAGCTATTTTTTTTTTTTTTTTTTTTTTTGTACTTGACGGGGTTTCACTATGTTGGCCAGGATGGTCTTGAATTCTTGACCTCACAATCCACCTGCCTCAGCCTCCCAAAGTGCTGGGATTACAGGCATGAGCCACCGCACCCAGCCCTGTAGGTAGTTTTTTAAACCTCACCATCCTCCCACTCTCCACCTTTTGTCCCCTTCCTTGTGTCCATGTGTACTCAAAGTTAGGGGAACGTGGGGTACTTGGTTTTCTGTTCTGCATTATTGGTTCGCTTAGGATAATGGTCTCCAGCTCCATCCATGCTGCTACAAAGGACATGAGTTCATTCTTTTTGGTGGCTGTCTTGTATTCCATGGCACATCTGTACTACATTAGCTTTAGCTAGTCTATGATTGGCAGGCATCTAGGTTGATTCCATGTCTTTGCTATTGTGAATAGCGCTGCGATGAACAGATGGATGCATGTTTTTATCGTAGAACAATTTATGTTCCTTTGGGTATCTACCCAGTAATGGATTGCTGGGTAAAATGGTAGGTAGTTCTGTTTTTAGTTCTTTGAGACGTCTCCAAACTGCCTTCCACAATGAACTAATTGACATTCCCACCAGCAGTGTGTAAGTGTTGCCTTTGCTCCACAACTTTGCCAGCATCTGTTATTGTTTTGACTTTTTAACTATAGCCATTCTGACTGGTGTGAGATGGTAATTTACTGTGGTTTTGATTTGCATTTCTCTAATGATTAATGATATTGAGCATTTTTTCATATGCTTGTTGGTCCCGTGTATGTCTTCTTTTGACGTGTCTATGGCCTTTGCCCACTTTTTAATGGGGTTGTTTTATGCTTGTTAAGTTCCTTACATATTTTGGAGACTACATCCTTGTCAGATGCACAGTTTGAAAATATTTTCTCCCATTGTGTAGGCTGTTTACTCTGTCGATAGTTTGTTTTTGCTGTACAGAAGCTCTTTAGTTTTTTTGCTTTTCTTTTTCTTTTTTTTTTTTTTTTTAAGAAAGTGACAGCCTGGGCAATATGGTGAAACAGCGTCTCTACAAAAAATACAAAAACCTAGCAGTGCTCGTGCCATGCACCTGTAGGAGGCTGAGATGGGAAGATGCCTTGAGCCTAGGAGGTAGAGGTTGCAGTGAGCTGTGATCATGCCACTGCGCTCCAGCATGGGTGACAGGGCAAGGCTCTGTCTAGAAAAAAAAGAAAGGAAGAAAGTGCCAAACTGTTTCTTAGAATGGCTACATCATTTTATATTCCTATAGGTATTATATTTTAAAATTGAATTGGAAAAAATTGAAAGCAATATATGCTTATTGTAAACATTGTTTTGGACTATGGAAGTGTAAACAATATTAGTTGTAACTCCACCCAGTAAGTACAGTTGTCCACATGTTTTCTGACTTTTCATGCATTTTTTTCTTTCTCTCTCTTTTTCTTTTTTTCTTTTTTTTTTGAGACAGAGTCTCACTCCATTTCCCAGGCTGGAGTGCAATGGTGCCATCTCGGCTCACCACAACCTCCGCCTCCCGGGTTCAAGCAATTCTCCTGCCTCAGCCTTCCTCGTAGCTAGGATTATAGGCATGTACTACCATGCCCAGCTAATTTTTGTATTTTAGTAGAGATGGGGTTTCACCATGTTGGCCAGGCTGGTCTCAAACTTCTGACCTCGAATGATCCAGCCATTTCGGCCTCCCAAAGTTCTGGGATTACAGGCAGGAGGCACTGTGCCTGGCTTTTTCATGCATTTTAAAAATATGTAGATCTTTATCTAGAGTTTATGCTTCTTTGGGGCAGACAAACATTTCATAATTCTTTGTCTCTTACATTTTCCTCCCTAGCATAGAACCTTACACTAATAGAGACTTAATAGGCATGTTTTTTAAAAAAAAATTGACTAATTGTTTACAGTCACTTTGGGGCAGAATAAGAAATTTAGGATTTGGAAAATCGAGATGGTATAAACCATATTTCACTTTCTCAGAGAATTATACCCTACATTTTGAAACTTTTTATTTTGAAATTCTTTAGGAGTCACAAGAAGTTGCACACAGAAAAATATGTGCAGAGAGGTTTCATTTACCCTTCATCCTCTTTCTCCAGTGGTAGCGTCTTGCCTATAGTACAATGTCACAACCAGGAAACTGACGCTGCTAAACCCATACAGCTTATTCAGATTTCTCCAGTCTTGCATGCCCTCATGTGTATGTTTTTAATAGTGATACTTTGATAAAATAAAAAGTGTATATGTGAATTCGCATTGCTTATATTTTCCTAGTTTTGATAATACATTTTCTTTCTTTTTAACCTTTTTAGTAACAAATCCAAAATTTTGGAAAAGCGTCTACGATATTTAAATGACCACTTCACATACAACTTATATTGTAATGTATGCCGATCACTATTTGAGAAGGACAAGCTGTTATTTTCCTTTTTATTATGTGCCAATCTTCTCCTGTAAGTTGCCTGCTTTTACCATAATTTACTTATTTTTAAAACCTCCCTGGAAAATCAAATCTGTAAATGTTTCTTCTCACAGAAGGTTATATTTTTCTTTGCCTAAGTCATGATTTTACTTGTGCATTTCACTGATAACAGTGGCTCCTATGATAGTATTGATGTTTATTTCATTTTTAAAATTTACATAACAAAGAAAAGTTCACAGAGTATTAATGTACAGTTCAACAAATTCTCACAAAGCAAAGATCTGGTGATGAAATAGATCATTTCCCATCATCCTTGAAGCCCTTGTACTCCACTTAGTTACCACCTCCTTATTCCCCAAAAAGATAACGACTGTACTCACTTACAACACTGCAGTTTAGTTTGACATATATGTGACATATATATATATATATACACACACACACACACATATATATATACACACACATATATATACACACATATATATATACACATATATATACACACATATATATATACACACACATATATATATACACACACACATATATACACACACATATATATACACATATATATATACACATATATATATATATACATAAAATGAGTCATATATATATTAAAGCAAATATGTATTATTTTATTTGGCTTCTTTTCTTCAACATTACTTTTATGAGATTCATCCATGTCATAGCATGAGGCTGGTTCATTTGCTTTGACTGCTTTACAGTATTCCATTACAAGAATACATTGAAGTTTACCTGTTCAATTCAATGAACAGTTGGGTTGTTTCCACTTTGTCACTATTATAAGTAATGGTGCTATGAACAATCTTGTGTATAAATGTAGGGGCACGTGTGCACACATTTCTGTTGGGAAGATGCCTAGAAAGAAAATGACAAATTGTTTTCCAGAATGATTATACCAGTTTACATCCCATTAACAGAGTTTGAGCATTCCATTGCACCAGATTTCCAGCAACATATTATGTTGTTGTTTTAAAGAAATATATTTTGGTATGTGATACATATTATTGCATCATGGTTTGAATTTATTTTTTTCTGATGACTAATGAAGTTGAATATGTTTATAGATACTCATGTTTATAGGCTACTTGGAAATCTTCTAGTGTACTTGTTCATATAACTTGCCATTTCTCTACTGGGTTTTTCTTAGTGATTTGTATGAGTTCTTTATATATTCTAGACACAAATCCCTTAAAACTTAGGTATGACAAATTGGCAGTCAGTTTCTAGTTTGCTTTTTCATTCTTTCTTTTTCTTTTTCTTTGTTTTTTTTTCTTTCTTTTTTTTTTTTTTTTTTTTGAGATGGAATCTTGCTCTGTTGCCCAGGATGGGGTACAGTGGCATGATCTTGGCTCACTGCAACCTCTGCCTCCTGTGTTCAAGCAATTATCCTGCCTCGGACTCCTGAATAGCTGGGATTACAGGCGCCCACCACCACACCCAGCTAATTTTTTGTATTTTTAGTTGAGACAGTTTCACCATGTTAGCCAGGCTGGTCTCAAACTCCTGACCTTGTGATCCACCCACCTCAGCCTCCCAACGTGCGAGCCACCGTGCCCAGCCACCTTCTCGTTCTCTTAATGCTGCCTTTTGCTGAACACAAGTTCTTAATTTTAATATAGTTTGATTTGTGGCTTTTTGCTTTGCGAAAACTCTTTTCACAGCCCAATATTATGAAGATATTCTCCTACATAACCATTTGGAAGCTTTATTATGCCTTTCACATTTAGATGGACAAGCCACATGCAACTGATGTGTGCGTGTGGTCTAAGGAAATGTCAGATTTTACATTTTTTCCACGCAGCTCTTCACTTGTAGAAAAGACTGGCCTTTTTCCTATTGCTCTGTAGTGCCACCCTTGCCATAAGTAATACATTCATTTATCTAAATCTGTTTCCGGACCCTCTATTCAGTTCCATTCGTGTGTTTGTCTGTAATTAATCTTGATGTCTTATAGTGTTTCATTTTGTTCTTTAATTTTTTTATTTCAACTGGTTTTTGGGGGAACAAGTCATGTTTAGTTACATGAATAAGTTCTTCAGTGTTGATTTCTGAGATTTTGGTGCACCCATCCCCGGAGTAGTACCTAATGTGTAGTCACTGTACCTAGTGTGTAGTCTTTTATCCCTCTGCATCCACACACTTTCCCCCAAGTCCCGGAAGTCCAATGTAATATTCTTACGTCTTTATGACCTCATAGCACAGCCCCCATATATAAGTCAGAATATAGGAAGTTTGTTTTTCCATTCCAGTTAAGTGCAGTGAGTTACTTCACTTAGAATAATAGTCTCCAGGCTGGGTGCGGTGGCTCATGCCTGTAATCCAAGCACTTTGGGAGGCCAAGGTGGGTGGATCGCCCGAGCTCAGGAGTTCAAGACCACCCAGGACAACATGGTGAAACCCCGTCTCTACTAAAAATACAAAAAAAAAATTAGCTAGGCGTGGTGGTGCATGCCTGTAGTCCCAGCTACTTGGGAGGCTGAGGCAAGAATTGCTTGAGCTCTGGAGGCGAAGGTTGCAGTGAGCTGAGATACACCACTGCATGCATTTCAGCTTGGGTTACAGAGTGAGATCTCTGTCTCAAAATAAATAAATAAATAAATAAATAAAGCAATAGTCTCCAATTCCATCCAGGTTGCTGCGAATGCCATAATTTTGTTCCTTTTTATGGCTGTGTATATACACCACATTTTCTTTATTCATTCCTTGATTGATCAGCATTTGTGCTTCTATGCCTAATTTATTAAGAGTTTTTATCATGAGGGATATTGAATTTTATCACATGCTTTTTCTGAATCTTTTGATATGATCATATGGTGTTTGTCCTTCATTCTGCTGTGATGTATCACATTATTTGTGTAGGTTGAATCATCCTTGCTTCCCTAGGATAAATTGCACTTGATTATAGTGTATGATCTTTTTGACATGCTGTTGAATTCGGTTTACTATATTTTGTTGAGGATTTTTGCATTTATTTTCGTCAGAGATATTGGTCTGTATTTTTTTCATGTTGTAGTTTTATCTGGTTTTGATATCAGGGTTTTGCTGGCCTTGTAAAATGAGTTTGGCAGAGTTTGCTCCTCTTCAATATTTTTGAATAGTTTGAGAAGAATTTTAAAGAATATTGATTCTTTAAAAGTTTGGTAGAATTCAGCAGTGAAGACATCTGTTCCTAGACTTTCGTTTCTTGATTTCAATACTGATTCAATCTCATTACTCATTATTGATCTATTCAGGTTTTCTATTTCTTCTTGGTTCAATCTTGATAGGTTGTACATGTCAATAAATTTACCCATTTTCTCTAGGTTTTCAAACTGATTAGTCTATAGTTGTTTATAATAGTCTCTGATGATCCTTTGTGTTTCTGCAGTATCAACTGTAATGTCTCCTTTCATTTCTATAGAATTTTATTTATTTGGGTCGTCTTTTTTTCTTAGTTTACTTAATGCTTTGTCAATTATGTTTATTTTTTTTGAAAAACCAACTTTTTGTTTCATTGATCTCTATTTTTTCAGTCTCAAAAATGTCATTTATTTCTGCTTTTTTTTTTTTCCTTTTTCTAATTTTGAGTTTGGTTTGTTCTTTTCTAGTTTCTTGAGGTGCATCATTAGCTTATTTGAAATCTTTCTACTTTTTCATGTAGGCATTTATTGCTGTAAACTTGCCTCTTGTTATACTTGCTATAAACTGCTATAAGTATGGTTTTTGTTGTGTCTCATACATTCTGGCATGCTGTGTTTCTGTTTTCATTTGCTTCAAGGTTGTTGTTGTTGTTGTGTTTGAGACAGGGTGTCATTCTGTCCCCCAGGCTGGAGTACAGTGGCATGATCACAGCTCACTGTGATTTCAACCTCCTGGGCTCAAGCAATCCTCTCACATTAGCCTCCCGAGTAGCTGGGACTATAGGCATGGACCACCACAGTTGGCTAATTTTTGCTATTTTTCGTAGAGACAAGGTTTTCCCATGTTGCCAGGTGGGTCCTGAAACCCTGGGCTCAAGCAATCTGCCTGCCTCAGCCTCCCAAAGTGCTAGAATTACAGGCGTGAGGTATTTTTTACTTTCTCTCTTAATTTCTTTTTTAATCAGTTGGTCACTCAGGATCATGTTTAGTCTTCATATATTTGTTTAGTTTTGAGTGTTCCTCTTGTTATTGATTTATACTTGTATTCCATTGTGGTCAGATAAAATACTTCATATTATTTCAATTAACATTTTTTTTAAGGTTTCTTTTTCATGTCCTAACATAGGGCCAATCCTGGAGAATGTGTTATGTGCTGATGAAGAGAATGTGTATTCTGCAGCTACTGTGAAATGTTCTTTAAATGTCTTGTAGGTCTATTTGGTTTATGGTACAGTTTAAATTTGAAACTTCCTTGTTGACTTTCTGTCCAGATGATCTGTCCAATGCTGAGTGGGGTGTTGAGGTCCCCACCTGTTAACTGTATTGGGGTCAACGTCTCCCTTTAGATCTAATGATTTTTTTTTATATATATCTGGGTGCTCTGGTGTTAGGTGTGTATATTTTTACACTTCTTGTATTCTCTTACGTTCATGCTTTTGTCTAAGTCCTTCAGTATGTTTCTAATAACTATTTTAACGTTCTTCTTGGCTAGTTATCTCCTTTACTTCTACATCTGCATCTATGACCAATATTTTCCTTGGTTATGAGTGTTGTGAATTTTATGTTGGTAAATGCTGGAAAGTTTGTATTTCTTTAAGGAGCTTTAGACTTCACTTTTTCAGGTAGTTAAATTACTACTGGATTAGTTTGATCTTTTCAATACTTGTGCTAGGTGCAGTGGTCCACAGATCTAATCTCACCTACTCAGAAGGCTAAGCCAGGAGGATTGCTTAAGCTCAGAAGTTTGAGGCTGCAGTGAGTGTGATCTCTGGGAACTATTCAGTTTATAGCCCCTTAGATGTTTTTTTGCTGGCCTCCTGGAATTTTACCTTACTGATGCATGCCTTAGTACAGTCATGTGCCACATAACAACGTTGCGGTCAGCGACAAACTGCATATGCAATGGTGTTTCCGTAAGATTATAATACCGTATTTTTACTGTTCTTTGTGTAGATACACAAGTACATGCCATTATGTTATAATTGCTTACTGTATTCAGTACAGTACCATGCTGTACAGATTTATAGCCTACGACCAACAGACTATATAATATACACCATCTAGATTTGTGTAAGTACACGTTACAATGTTCATGCAGTGATGAAATCACCTAACAACACACTCCTTAGAATGCCTGACTAAGAATTCAGTGAGCAATGCCTGCTGTATTTATCGGTAGAACCAAGAGAGCACCTCTGTAGATTTTTAAGACAGTCGTTCACCTTTTCCATTCATCTTCCTTCTCTGCTCACAAACTCCAGTCACTTCAGTCTTCCCTAATGCTGATGTCCTCAACTCAGCAATACTGTTGAGGAGACCTTAATGCTGGTTTCCTCAACTCAGCAATACTGCAAAGCTCTGATTTTGATCACACCTCCCTGCTCTGTAATCTAGAAAGTGCCTCCAGGCAGACTGCTGAGGAACAGGAGTCACCTTCTTTATCTCTCTTCTCTCAGAGGCCACAGTCCTGCACAGTCCTGGCTATTGTACAATTTCAAAAAGTGGTTGTTTCATTAATTTTGTCCAGTTTTCTAGTTGTTTACAGCAGGTGGGTAAATACTGTCTAGGTTACTCTAGCCAGGTTCTAAAAGTAGCCGTTGACATCATTCAATTTGGAAATCAACAATTTATTCCTTATTTTGGGAATACAGGGCAAGGAAAGAGATTGAATACCAGGAACTGATATTTCTTTTAACTGGAGGAGTAAGTCTTAAAAGTGCTGAGAAAAATCCTGATCCAACTTGGCTACAGGAAAAAAGCTGGGAGGAAATTTGTCGTGCAAGTGAATTTCCTGCCTTCAGAGGACTCAGGTAATTGTTTAAATTGATGATTTATCATTGAATGGCAGTAGGTAAACTTGTTCTTTAGTGATTTTTAAATGGTCCTGTAGCTGTCTGGTGTCTACTCCTTGTTCTACAATCTCTTTTAAGTTTTTCCCAATAAAAAGAATAATTCTTAAGCTTTTTTCTATTAGGCAACATTTTTGTGAACATATATATGAATGGCGGGAAATCTATGACAGTAAAGAGCCATATAATGTCAAATTTCCAGCACCAATGGATAAGAACCTAAATGAACTACAGAAAATAATAATTCTTCGGTGCTTAAGACCTGATAAGGTAAAAGACCAATGTGTTCTATTTGAAGCCTAGATAATTTTCCATTTATGAAGTATTAGGCTTAAAGTTATTGTTACTTGATTCTTTAACTATCATTTCAGATTGATTATCCAGCTTACAGTTCATTGAGCTCCTTGAATTTGGATCTGTAGGTTTATTGTTTTCCTCATTTTGGGAATGTTTTTGGTTACTATTTCTTCAAATATTGTTTCACCCTACCCAGGATGGATGGATGGATGGATGGATGGATGGATGGATTTCTTTCTTTCTTTCTTTCTTTCTTTCTTTCCTTTTTCTTTCTTGCTTTCTTTCTTTTCTTTCTTTCTCTCTCTCTCTCTCTCTCTCTCTCTCTTTCTCTCTTTTATTAGTACTTTCTTTCTTTTTTATTGTATTTTAGGTTCTAGGGTACCTGTGCAGATCATGCAGGATTGTTGCATAGGACATACATGGCAAGGTGGTTTGCTGCCTCCATCCTGCCATCACCTGTATCTGGCATTTCTCCCCATGTTATCCCTCCCCAACCTCCCCATTCCCTGCTGTCCCTCCCCTAGCCCCCAGCAACAGACCCCAGTGTGTGATGCTCCCCTCCCTGTGTCCATGTGTTCTCATTGTTCAACACATGCCTATGAGTGAGAACATTGTGGTGTTTGATTTTCTGTTCTTGTGTCAGTTCGCTGAGAAGGATGGTTTCCGGATTCATCCATGAGATTGCTTAATATGATGCTATGTAATATAATATAATGTAACCGATACTCTGTTAATTATTTTTTTAATCCTTGGTATCTCCTTGCGTCTGTTTGGGTAGTTTCCATTGCTGTCTTAACATTTGCTGATTTCTTCTTTTGTATTGTCTAGTTTGCTACAAATCCTATTCAATTAATTTTTTAATTTTAGTAATTGTATATTTCATCTCTAAAAAATTGTTTGTTTCTTTTTGTATATCTTATTTCTCTTTTTACTCTGCTAATTTCTTTTAAATAGTTGAACGTAGTTATAATAACTGTTTAAAAATTACTGACTACTGATTCCATCATTTCTGGATCTGTTTCTACTGACTGATTTTACTGTAAGTTATACATGATATTTTCCTCCTTCTTGGTATGTCTAATAACATTGATTACATACTACACATTCTGAATATCACATTGTTGATGAGTTAGATTTCATTTTCCTATAAAGATTGTTGAGTTCTGTCCTGCTAGTTCAGGGTTCAACAAATAACTGTGGGCCAAATCTAGCCCATATCCTTTTTGGTCCAGCCCATGAACTAAGAATGTTTTTTTGTGTGTCTGATTTTTTTTTTTTTTTCTTGAGACGGAGTCTTGCTCTTGTTCCCCAAGCTGGAGTGCAGTGGTGAGTTGTTGGCTCACTGCAACTTCTGCCTCACGGGTTCAAGCGATTCTCCTGCTTCAGCCTCCTGAGTAGCTGGGACTACAGGAGCCTGCCACCATGCCCAGCTAATTATTGTATTTTTAGTAGAGATAAGGTTTCACCATATTGGCCAGGCTGGTCTTGAACTCCTGACCTTGTGATCCACCTGCCTCAGCCTCCCAAAGTGCTGGGATTACAGGCATGAGCCACCACGCCTGGCCATGTTTTTTATATCTTTAAAGAATTGTTTCAGCTGGGCATAGTGGCTCATCCCTATAATCCCAGCACTTTGGAAGGCCGAGGACAGATCACTTGAGGTCAGGAGTTCAAGACCAGCCTGGCAAAGATGGTGAAAGCCTGTCAGTACTAAAAATACAAAAATTAGCCAGGCATGGTGGTGCATGCCTGTAATCCCTGCTACTCAGGAGGCTGGGGAAGGAGAATTGCTTGAACCAGGGAGGTGGAGGTTGCAGTGAGCAGAGATCACACCACTGCACTACAGCCTGGGTGACAGAGTGAGACGCCATCTAAAAAAAAAAAAAAAAAAAAAAAGTTGCTTTAAAAAGAACCTGCAGCCCAGCCTGCACAGTGGCTCATGCCTGTAATCCCAGCACTTTGGGAAGTTGAGGCAGGTGGATCATGAGATCAGAGTTAGAGACCGGCAAGTTCAACGTGGTGAAACCCCATGTCTACCAAAAATATAAAAAATCAGCTGGGTGTGGTGGAAGGCGCCTGTAATCCCAGAACTTTGGTAGGCTGAGGCAGGTGGATCATGAGGTCAGGAGTTCAAGACCAGCCTGGCCAAAATGGTGAAAGCCCATCTCTACTGAAAATACTAAAAATTAGCCAGCATGATGGTGAGTGCCTGTAATCCCAGCTACTCGGGAGGCTGAGGCAGAGAATTGCTTGAACCTGGGAGGCAGATGTTGCAGTGAGCCGAGATTGTACCACTGCACTCCAGCCTGGATGACAGAGCAAGACTCTGTCTCAAAAAAACAACAACAAAAAACCCCATGCAACAGAAACTGTATGTGTCCCACAAAGCCTAAAATATTTGCTATTCTGGCCATCTGTAGAAAGTTTGTCAACCTCTGTGGCTGTGTAGTTAAATTACTGAAGTTTAATTGTTCCTTTCAAATATTGTTTTTAAGATTTGGTAGGGCTGGTCTAGAATCACCTTTATACAATGCATAGTTTAGCTCTACCAAAGTGCCGCCTGTCTGGGGCTTTGACTGAATGCTCCAAGTGATCACTAAGGACTCTCTTTGGCTGTTGGGAACCTGAATGAGTCCCAGCCTTCATGAACAGCGGTAGCTCCCCAGATCTCCTGCTTACAGCTCCTCAGACCTTCTTTGCTTGGCCTCCTGCACACACACCATAGTGTTCAGCAAAGATTCAGCGGTATTGTGATGCAGATTTCCAAACTCTTCCTGGATAGTTCTGTGCTAATTAGAACTCTAACTTCCAGCAGCCTTGGCCTCTTTGTCGTCTTTTTCTTGTTTTCCCACCTCAGCATCACTGCATTGCCCTGCCTTAATTACGTTCCCTGTTCCACAGTCTAGCATATCTCCAAGAAGAAAGCTGAGAGAATAGCGTTCACTTTTTCTTTTTCTCGGTGATCACAGTCCTATACCACCTGTTGCCCCAGTGCAAAAATGGTTGTTTCATTAATTTTGAATGTTCTTAAGATGTTTGTGGTGGTAGGATAAATCCAATCCCTATAACGACGTCATAGCTGAAAGTGGAAGATAGCAGAACCTTTTGTACATGTCACAATGTTATTAGTTCAAACATGCACAGAAATCTTTATCTAAAGATAGGACCAATTTTCACAAATTTAAGAAAGGCGATTATAGTATTACAAAAGGATAATTTTGTAATAGAAAACAAAAAACTATGTTCGTACATCTAAACTTTGAGTAATGTTAAAAAGTTATTCATGACAAATGTTAAAGGAGGAAGGAAGACTTTGTTCAAGACTATCACAATAGGGCCGGGCACGGTGGCTCAAGCCTGTAATCCCAGCACTTTGGGAGGCCAAGGCGGGTGGATCACAAGGTCAAGAGATCGAGACCATCCCGGTCAACATGGTGAAACCCCATCTCTACTAAAAATACAAAAAAAAATTAGCTGGGCATGGTGGCGCGTGCCTGTAATCCCAGCTACTCAGGAGGCTGAGGCAGGAGAATTGCCTGAACCCAGGAGGTGGAGGTTGCGGGGAGCCGAGATCGTGCCATTGCACTCCAGCCTGGGTAACAAGAGTAAAACTCCATCTCAAAAAAAAAAAAAAAGACTATCACAATAGGAAAGAGAGGTCAGGCTTAATTCCAGATACGGCAGAGACAGTTGGGGATTCACAGTCAAGGAGAAGGGTGTGGGGGAATTACTAAGAACAGACATCAAGGGTAGGAGGAATTCTTGCTACCCTGACCTAACAGAATTCTTGCTGAAAGCAGGCCAGGGTGATGAGATATCACCTGGGTGATGGCAGGGTATGAGGAATTTGATCAGTTATGGAGGGTGGTCGGATAAAGAGAGTGGGGGACTCTCACTAAACTGACTAGTGGGATTCTTGCTACAACTGGGCCCTTGGAAGACAAGGCCTCATAGAAGAAAGGGCTCAGAGGAGCCTGTCTAACTAAGGTTTGTTTGAGGAAAGAATGTTAGTAAGTCACTTCACCTACACCATGAAAAATATGAAGGTGTTAAAAGTGATTGCAATAGTCCCTTCCTTTCTTTCTTCATTTAAAAAAAAAAATTACAGTTTTAGTAAAGTCTCACAGGAC
This sequence comes from Saimiri boliviensis, assembly GCF_048565385.1. Classification (NCBI taxonomy): domain Eukaryota; kingdom Metazoa; phylum Chordata; class Mammalia; order Primates; family Cebidae; genus Saimiri; species Saimiri boliviensis. The sequence goes on from NC_133456.1 coordinate 4,528,942, forward strand.
ACATTATCTAATACTCTGTTTCTGAGTTAAAGAGAGACCTACATAATGTTTTACTCCTTACCCTGCCTCCCAAAGACTTTTGCACATTGTTAAAACTCACCTCATTCTTCCCGATAGTTGTGTGTGTATACGTGTCTATGTATGTTTACTCTCCTCTCACTAGAGAGTCCCTTTAAGTTCCTGGAAGCCCCAAACCATGCTCTATTCATGATTTTGTCACCAGTAGCCTCCCTTGTTCATGGTAAACTGAGGACTTAATAGCTTTGCATCTGGGAACACTTGCCTATTTGCACTTTACAGAGTGGCTCCCCAATGGGCAATAGAGATATCGTTTCAATACCATGTGTAGGGTTTTTGCTTTGTCTGCCATGCTTGAAAGCCCGTGCTTATATACTACAGCACGTACCCCATTATAATGCACTATACTTGTCACTTGTTGTTTAGGGTCTCCTACTAGGCTGTGAGCTTCTTGAGGTCAGGACTCATGTCTTATTTTGCTCTGTATTGTCAGGATTGAGAGCAATGCCTGGCAGATAGTAGAAGCTCAACAAATGTCTATGAATTAAGTTGAATTCAATTCAACTAAATGGAATTCAAGCGTATGTTATTCAGGCCTTCTACTTGTTTCCCTCTGTTCTCCAGAGAAATAAAACAATAAGGGAGGGGAATTAATTGATTGATTTTCTGAAAGGAATTGGCTGGTGTGATTGTGGAGGCTGGTGAATCTGCTGGCGGGCTGGAAACTCAAGGAGCATTTGATGGAGCAGCTCAAGTCCAAAGGCAATTTGGTGGCAAAAGGTCCTCTTTTTCAGGGGAAAACAGGCTTTTTTCTTTCTTAAGGCTTCCAACTGATTGTATGAGGCTGACCTCTTTATGGAGGACAATCTGCTTTATTCCAAGTCTACTGATTTAAATATTAATCTAATCCAAAAATATCTTCAGCAACACGCAGACTGCTATTTGACCAAATATCAGGATATCATGGCTTCACAGGCCATCTTTGGCTCGTTTATATAACAATCAATAGGTTAAAAATGGTATCTAAGTATAGTTATAATTTGTACTTTTCTCGTTATTAGAGTATAAATGAAGCTGCTGTAACAAAGGAACGCAAAGTATAGTGGCTTAAATCAAATAGAATTTAATTTCTCTCTCTCCTAACAGCTCAGAGGCAAATGATCAAGGGATGACAGGAAGGCACATCTCCTAAGATCACCCAGAAACTCAGGTTCTTTCATGCTTACAGTGTGGTCCCCATCAGCAAAATGGAAGCTGGCTTGTGAACACTGTGTCTGTTGAAAAAAGAAAATGTTGAAGGCAAATAGCTTCCTTAAAATATAATCTGGAAGTTCCATACATAATTTCTACTTGTATCTCTCTGGCCAAAACTTAGTCACATGGCCACATTACCTGCAAGAAATGCCAGGAAAACTTGAGGTTCTGATACCAAACAGAGACAGAGAAGTGGGTCAGTTTGCAATCTCTGCTATAACGAATGACACTGAGCATCCCTCATGTGTTTAGGATCAGTTTGTACTTCATTTTCTCTAAGCAGTTCATCTCCTTTGCCCATTTTTCTTTTGGATAATTAGTTTTGTCCTATAAATGTGTATACTTTTTATTTATTAGAAAAATTAGTGCTTTGTCTATAATGCTACATGCTTTTCTTGACCTTTAGACTCAAATTGTATTCTTTGTTGTTTTTTAATAACAAAGCTGTTACGTGAAATAAAAGTTGCTCTAAAGATCATATCTTTTCTCTTCAACAGATAACACCAGCTATAACAAACTATGTAACTGACAAACTTGGGAAAAAATTTGTAGAGCCTCCACCATTTGATTTGACAAAGAGTTATTTGGATTCAAATTGCACCATTCCCTTAATTTTTGTTCTATCTCCAGGAGCAGATCCTATGGCAAGTAAGTGCATATACTGTAAACTTTTAAGAAATTACAAATAAAACATCTTGCTCAATACTCATTTCTTATATGATTATAAATCAGGTAGTAAATCTGATATTTACAGAGAAATGTTACTAGAATTTTTCATGATAAAACGTCTATGCATAAGACACATTTTTATAATTCTAGAGTAAGCAGTGTGACAATTTTTTGTGCCTCTCATAGGCCTGCTGAAATTTGCAAATGATAAATCTATGTCGGGAAATAAGTTTCAAGCTATTTCACTGGGACAGGGACAAGGACCAATTGCAACAAAAATGATTAAAGCAGCAATAGAAGAAGGAACTTGGGTGTGCCTACAGAATTGTCACCTTGCAGTCTCCTGGATGCCCATGTTGGAAAAAATATGTGAAGATTTTACCTCTGAAACCTGTAACTCATCCTTTAGACTTTGGCTGACGAGCTATCCATCTCCAAAAGTATGTTTATTTCCTACAGAATTCCATACATTTACTTAACTATCTGTATATCTTGTTTGTTTTGAGATGGAGTTTCACTCTGTCTCCCAGGCTGGAGTGCAGTGGCACAATCTCAGCTCACTGCAACCTTCGCCTCCTGGGTTCAAGTGATTCTTCTGCCTCAGCCTCCCTAGTAGCTGGGGTTACAGGTGTATGCCACCACGCTCGGCTGATTTTTGTATTTTTAGTAGAGTTGGGGTTTCACCATGTCGGCCAGGCTGGTCTTGAACACCTGAGCTCAGGTGATCCACCTGCCTCAGCCTCCCAAAGTGCTGGAATTTCAGGCATGAGCCACCACACCCAGCCAGCTGTCTGTATATCTTAATCAAGCTTTAGATGTGTAACCTTAAGAGGTTTTAAAAATACTTCTGGAGTCCTCCATTATGCCTATTTTTTAATCCACTGGTATATGCACTTTTAGAGCCTCCGCTTGCTATCTTGCATAATACTCTCCATTTATTTCGTCTTAGTTCCCAGTAACAATTCTACAGAATGGAGTAAAAATGACTAATGAACCTCCCACGGGTCTTCGGCTGAATCTCCTTCAATCATATCTCAGTGATCCAGTTTCTGATCCTGACTTTTTCAAGGGATGCCGTGGAAAGGAACTGGTAATATTCATCTTTCAGAACTTTTTTTTTTTGGTAGCATTTTAAAAATTTTATTAATTGTGCTTTAGATTCTGGGGTACATGTGCAGATCATGCAAGATTGTTGCGTAGTACATTCATGGCAAGGTGGTTTGTTGCCACCATCCCCCCATCACCTATACCTGACATCATTTCCCACGTAATCCTTCCCGCACTCTCCCTCCCACTAACCCTCCCATGGCCCCCACCAACGGACCCCAGTGGGAGATGTTCCCCTCTTTGTGTCCAAGTGTTCTCATTGTTCAACACCCGCCTATGAGTGAGAACATGCTGTGTTTGATTTTCTGTTCTTGTGTCAGTTTGCTGAGAATGATGGTTTCCAGGTTCATCCATGTCCCTATAAAGGACACAAACTCATTTTTTATGGCTGCATGGTATTCCATGGTGTATATGTGCCACATTTTCTTTGTCCAGTCTATCATTGATGGGCATTTGGGTTGGGTCCAGGTCTTTGCTATTGTAAACAGTGTCACGTGAACATGTGTGTGCATGTGTCTTTATAATAGAACGATTTATAATCCTTTGGGTATATACCTAGTAATGGGATTGCTGGGTCAAGTGGAATTTCTATTTCTAGATCCTTGAGGAATCGCCACACTGTCTTCCACAACAGTTGAACTAATTTACACTCCCATCAACCGTGTAAAAGTGATGCCACTTCTCCACATCCTCTCCAACATCTGTTGTCTCCAGATTTTTTAATGATCGCCATTCTACCTGCTGTGAGATGGTATCTCAATGTGGTTTTGATTTGCATTTCTCTGATGACCAGTGATGATGAGCATTTTTTCATATGTTTGTTGGCTTCATATATGTCTTTTGAAAAGTGTCTGTTCATATCCTTCGCCCACTTTTGGATGGGTTGGTTTGTTTCTTGTAAATCTGTTTCAGTTCTTTGTAGATTCTGGATATTAGCCCTTTGTCAGATGGGTAGATTGCAAAAATTTTTTTCCCATTCTGTTGGTTGCCAGTTCACTCTAATGATAGTTTCTTTTGCTGTGCAGAAGCTCTAGAGTTTAATTAGATCCCATTTGTCTATTTTAGCTTTTGCTGCCATTGCTTTTTGTGTTTTAGTCATGAAGTCCTTGCCTATGCCTATGTCCTGAAGGGTTTTGCCTAGGTTTTCTTCTAGAGTTTTTATGGTGTTAGGTTTTATGTTTAAGTCCTTAATCCATCTGGAGTTAATTTTAGTGTAAGGTGTCAGGAAGGGGGTCCATTTTCTGCTTTCTGCATATTGCTAGCCAGTTTTCCCAAGACCATTTATTAAACAGGGGATCCTTTCCCCATTGCTTATTTTTATCAGGTTTGTCAAAGATCAGAAGGTTGTGGATGTGTAGTGTTGCTTTAGAGGCCTCTGTTCTGTTCCATTGGTCTATGTCTCTGTTTTGATACCAGTACCATGCTGTTTTGATTACTGTTGCCTTGTAGTATAGCTTGAAGTCCAGCTATGTGATTCTACCAGCTTTGTTCTTTTTGCTTAGGATTGTCTTGGCTATGTGGGCTCCTATTTGATTCCACATGAAGTTTAAAGTGTTTTTTTTCCAGTTCTGTGAAGAAGGTCATTGGTAGTTTCATGGGGATAGCATTAAATCTATAAATTATTTTGGGTAGTATGGCCATTTTCACAATATTGATTCTTCTTAACCATGAGCATGGAACATTTTTCTATCTGTTTGTGTCTTCTCTTATTCCCTTGAGCAGTAGTTTGTAGTTCTCCTTAAAGAAGTCCTTTACCTCTTTTGTTAGTTATATTCCTAGGTATTTTATTCTTGTTGTAGCAAGTTTGAATGGGCGTTTGCTCTTGATTTGGCTCTCTGTCTGTTACTGGTGTACAGGAATGCTTGTGATTTCTGCACATTGATTTTGTATCCCGAGACTTCGTTGAAGTTCCTTACCAGCTTAAGGAGAGTTTGGGCTAAGACGATGGGGTCTTCTAAATATATAATCATGTCGTCTGCAAAGAGAGACAATTTGACTTCCTCTCTTCCTAATTGAATACCTTTCTTTCTTTTTCTTGCCTGATTTGCTCTGGCTAAAACTTCCCATACTATATTGAATAAGAGTGGAGAGAGAGGGCATCCTTGTCTAGTGCCAGATTTCAAAGGGAATGCTTTCAGTTGTTGCCCATTCAGTATGATATTGGCAGTGGGTTTGTCGTAAATAGCTTTTATTTTGTGATAGGTTCCATTAATACCTAATTTACTGAGAGGTTTTAGCATAAAGGGCTGCTGAATTTTGTCGAAGGCCTTCTCTGCATCTATTGAGATAATCATGTGGTTTTTGTCTTTGGTCTGATTTATGTAGTGGATTACATTTATGGACTTGCATATGTTGAACCAGCCTTGCATCCCTGGGATGAAGCTTACTTGATCGTGATGGATAAGCTTTTTGATGTGCTGTTGCAATCGGTTTGCCAGTATTTTATTGAAGATTTTTGCATTGATGTTCATCTTGGAGATTGGCCTGAAGTTTTCTTTTTTTTGTTGAGTCTCTGCCAGGTTTTCGTATCAGGATAATGTTGGTCTCATAAAATGAGTTGGGGAGGATTCCCTCTTTTTGTAGTTTGGAATAGTTTCAGATTGACGGGTACCAGCTCGTCTTTGTACATCTGGTAGAATTTGGCTGTGAACCCATCTGGACCTGGACTTTTTTTGGTTGGTAGGTTAATTGCTGCCTCAATTTCAGCCCTTGTTGTTGGTCTATTCAGAGTTTCAACTTCTTCCTGGTTTAGTTTTGGTAGGGTGCAAGTGTCCATGAATTTATCTATTTCTTCCAGGTTTTCTGGTTTCTGTGCATAGAGTAGTTTGTAGTAATCTCTGATGGTAGTTTGTATTTCTGTGGGATCGGTGATGATATCCCCTTTTTATTGCATCTATATGATTCTTGTCTCTTTTCTTTTTTATTAATCTGGCTAGTGGTCTATTTTGTTGATCTTTTGAAAAAAAAAAAACAGCTCCTGGATTTATTAATTTTTTGAAAGGTTTATTGCGTCTCTATCTCCTTCAGTCTGCTCTGATCTTAGTTATTTCCTGTGTTCTGCTAACTTTTGAGTTTTTTTGATCTTGCTTCTCTAGCTCTTTCCATTTTGATGATAGGATGTCAATTTTAGATTCTTCCTCGTTTCTCATGTCGGCATTTTTTGCTATAAATTTCCCTCTAGACAGTGCTTTAAATGTGTCCCAGAGATTCTGGTCCATTGTGTCCTTGTTCTTGTTGGTTTTGAAGAGCATCTTTATTTCTGCCTTCATTTCATTGTTTATCCAGTCAACATTCAGGAGCCAGTTGTTCAGTTTCCATGAAGTTGTGCAGTTTTGAGTTAGTTTCTTAATCATGAGATCTAATTTAATTGCAGTGTAGTCTGAGAGACTGTTATGATTTCCATTTTTTTTGCATTTGCTGAGGAGTGATTTACTTCCAACTGTGGTCAATTTTAGAGTAAGTGCGATGTGGTGCTGAGAAGTATGTATATTCTGTGGCTGTGGAGTGAAGAGTTCTGTAGATATCTGTTAGGTCCACTTGTTCCAGTTCTGCATTCAAGTCCGGTATATCCTTGTTGATTTTCTGTCTTGTTGATCTGTCTAATGTTGACAGTAGAGTTTTAAAGTTTCCCACTATTATTGTGTGGGAGTCTAAGTCTCTTTGTAGGTAATTTAGAACTTGCTTTATGTATCTGGGCACTCCTGTATTGGGTGCATATATATTTAGGATAGTTAGCTCTTCTTGTTGTATTGATCCTTTCACCGTTGTGTAGCGTCCTTCTTTGTCTCTTCTGATCTTTGTTGGTTTAAGGTCGATTTTATCTGAGACTAAAATTGCAACCCCTGCTTTTTTTTTTTTTTTTTTTTTCTCTCCATTTGCTTGATAGGTCTTCTTCCATCCCTTTATTTTGAGTCTATGTGTGTCTTTGCATGTGAGATGTGTCTCCTGAATACAGCACACCAATGGGTTTTGACTTTTTAACTCAGTTTGCCAGTCTGTGTCTTTTAATTGTGGCATTTAGGCCATTTACATTTAATGTTAATATTATGTGTGAATTTGATCCTGCCATTTTTTTACTCGTTGTTTGTTTTGCCCATTGGTCGACACAATTTCCTCATTGCATTGTTAGTCTTTACCATTTGGTTCGTTTTTGTAGTGGCTGGTACTGGTTTTTCCTTTCTGTGTTTAGTGCTTCCTTCAGGAGCTCTTGTAGGGCAGGTTTGGTGGTGATGAAATCTCTCAGGAATTGCTTGTCTATAAAGGATTTTATTTCTCCTTCACTTACGAAGCTTAGTTTGGCTGGATATCAGATTGTGGGTTGAAAGTTCTTTTATTTGAGGATGCTGAATATTGGTCCCCACTCTCTTCTGGCTTGTAGGGTTTCTGCCGCGAGATCCTCTGTGAGTCTGATGGGCTTTCCTTTGAGGGTGACACGAACTTCCTCTCTGCCTGCCCTTCGCATTTTTTTCCTTCATTTCAACCCTGGTGAATCTGATGATTATGTGCCTTGGGGTTGCTCTTCTTGAGGAGTATCTCTGTGGTGTTCTTTGTATTTCCTGTATATGAATGTTGGCCTGCTTCACTAGGTTGGGGAAGTTCTCCTGGATAATATTTTGAAGAGTGTTTTCCAGCTTGGATTCATTTTCCCTGTCCTCTTCAGGTACACCAATCAAGTGTAGATTAGGTCTTTTCACATAATCCTGTATTTCTTGGAGGCTTTGTTCATTTCTTTACGCTCTTTTTTCTCTAATCTTGCCTTCTCTTTTTATTTCATTGAGTTGATCTTCGATCTCTGTTATCCTTTCTTCTGCTTGACTGATTCGGTTATTGAAACTTGTGTATGCTTCACGAAGTTCTTGTGCTGTGTTTTCCAGCTCCATCAAGTCATTTACGTTCTTCTCTGGGCTGGTTATTCTAGTTAGCATTTCATCTAATCTTTTTTCAAAGTTCTTAGCTTCTTTGCATTGGGTTAAAACATGTTCTTTTATCTCAGAGAAATTTGTTATTACCCATCTTCTGAAGCCTGCTTCTGTCAGCTTGTCAAAATCGTTTTCTGACTTGTTTTGTTACCATGTTGGTGTGTTGTTGTGATCTCTCTGGGGAGGAGAAGCGTTCTGGACTTTGATGTTTTCATCCTTTTTGCGCTGGTTTCTTTCCATCTTCTCTGAGTGGATGTCCTTTCTGTTAAAGTTGGGGTTATTTCTCCTGTATGAGGCTTTTTTTTTTTTTTTTTTTTTTTTTTAATGCAGGTGTCAGTGTGCCACTTGAGACAGTCTGTCCATTGTCTGCCTATGGAGGCCCTGCTGGGCTGCCTTGGTCTCAGCCCAGGCTGCTTTTTATTATTTGCCTAGTTTCTGTCCGCTGTGGTTAGCCCTGCCTTCCCAATGGTGGGCTTTTTTGCTCTGCCGAGCCCACTGTTCCTGGCTGGAGGATGTGTTAACTGCGAAACTCTCCTGGGAGAGGGACTCTGGTTGCTGGATCTTGTTGGGGAGGGGCATGTCTGGTCGTATCTCCCTACCCGCTTTCAACTCTCCCTTCCATGAGACTGGCAGTTCCTTTTTGCAAGCTTTCTTGGTATAAGCCCAAATCTCCACCCTGGTCTGCGCTAACAAGGCACCGGGCTGGCCGGGGCTGCTGGCCTGGGCTGTTGCCTGGGTCTGTGACTCCGGGTGTTTCTCAGCAAGGCAGCATTTCCCTGGTCTGTGTGCTGCCAGAAGTCTCAGAGTGAATTGCTGTATCTGATTCAGAGAACCGAGGAGGTGATGCCCCCTACCATCCTTCGTGCCTGATACGCTTTCCAGGTGGGGCAGTGCCCCGCCTTGCCTCGGCTGGACACCTTTGGGCTGCTTTTGCTGCCTTTTTTGGAGGTTAATCCTGCCGTTCAACCAGTCCCTTTAAAACAAAACTGGTACCTCGCTTGGAGACAAGGATATCACTCTGGTTCTGTCTCACTCGGTGGTAGCCGCACTCCAGAGAAGCTTCCTTTTGGCCATCTTCCCTTGAATCTTTTTAGAACTTTTAAAATGTGCTTTATAATGATCAAATATACAAATGTAAATTTTTATTTAATAATACTTTTAAAAACATTAAATAAAAATTTTACAAAAGTTTAAGCATTTCCTAACAAGACAGAGACTATGCTTATCTTGTTCACCATGTTGTTCAAAAAAGTTTTTTGTTCTACTTCCCACACAGTAGACATCAAAATGAATATTTGTTGAATGAATGAATGTATCTTAGTTTATTAGCCAAAGCCCAATAATGTTTTTGATTAGGACCCAAGAGTAGAAATCTATTTTCACATTGTTGATTCTTTTTCAACAAGTATGTGTGCCAGGCCCTCTCCTAGGTAGTAGATATAAAGCAATGAGAACAAAATAGATCCACAGAGAAATCTGCCTTTATGGAACTTAACTTCTAGTAATAATGTTAAGTATATTAATAGTGCTTTTTCCTGAATCCACCTACAACAGTTTTGTATATGGCATTGGGTACTTTACGGGTCCCAATACAGAGCACTCATTTCCCTGCCTGAATTCTTATCAACTGAGAAACAGGAAAAAGTATGAATATATGGTAACCAAATTATAATTTTAATTGTTAATATAGGCTAGATTAAAAGATGTAGCATACATCTGTGAACAAATGGATCTCATGTTACTGAACCCCAAAATTAAGCAAATTTTTCCACTCAGAGGAATAAAGGAAAACCCAGGTCCCTATAAGAAGCTCACTTCTAAGAAAGAAAAGGGAGAAGCTGGGATGAGCATAGATAATTTTCCCCAAATTTACTAGTCAGGTAGGTCACTTCCCTCTCCTGCTGCAAGTGAGTACAAGAATGGAGAAAAGTCCACCATATTATGTTAATTGGGCACATGAAGCATTAGTAAGGGAAAATCACCTCCTGCCATCACCCCAATATTCACTGTTTATCATATTTGCCTATTTGAGCTAGAAAAAGAATGATATTGAAGGTAAAATAACTAAATTCTTTGAAAGTCAGGTAGTTTCCCTCTGCTTAATGATACTTTCTGTGTACCCTAGTTCTGCGCAGTAATTTTGTTTGTAAATCTTAGAACTAGAGAGAATATTTTGTGGTTTTATTTAGAAAGAGAGTTTAGTGGAATGGAGAAGATAGTATGGTGTCTGATCCCCATCCAGAGTTTGAGCTTCTGCAATTAGAAGAGAGAGGGCAAGAAAGAAAGAAGGGAAACTTTGAAAGATTCTAAGCTCGAGCAGAGGTAATTTGGAACTCAGGTTATTCAAATAAAAATGGTGCTAAGTTAGAGAAGCATTCTCACTCCTTGTGTATTACAACATTGAGCAAGCAACATTGGCACCCTAAGCATTGGATTTGTGGGATATATGAAGTTAGTATCTTGCCATGTATCGTCATTTTTATGATGAACGGTGGTAATAGGTAAGGCTTCACCAAGCAACGTCTCCGGCAGTACAAACAAATGAAAGCTGGAGTAAGAGAAGTAAAAGAGTGTAAATGCCCTATGACATGGGTTCTCAATATGCATCTGATTCTCCGCTTGTTCAAACTCATCTTTCTAGGTCCCATCTCCAGAGTTTCTAATTCAATGGGTCTGGGGTGGGGCATAAGAATTTATAGTTCTAGGCTGGGCGTGATGGCTCACGCCTGTAATCCCAGCACTTCAGGAGACCAAAGTGAGTGGATCACCTGAGGTCAGGAGTTTGAGATCAGACTGGGCAACCTGGTGAAACCCGACTCTACTAAAAATACAAAGCAAAAATTAGCTGGGTGTGGTGGCAGACACCTGTAATCCCAGCTACTAGGGAGGCTGAGGCAAGAGAATCACTTGAACCTGGGAGGCAGAGGTTGCAGTGAGCCAAGATTGCACCACTGTGCTCCAGTCTGGGTGACAGTGTGAGGTTCTGTCTCAAAAAAAAAAAAAAAAAAAAAAAAAAAAAAAAAAAAAATTATAGTTCTAACAAATTCCCAGATGATGTTGATGTGGCTGGTCCTGAAATCACACATCAAAAACCATTGCCTTCCAGTATCTGCAGGAGACTGGTTTGTAGACATAGGAAATTCCACTGAGGTTTCCAGAAATAGCTAGAATGCCTTTAGATAAGGCTAGTTTCTGACAGTTAGGCCAGAAATAATTTGAACCCTATCATCAATTGGCCCTTAAAAGTAAAAAAGATCTTTTTAGTCATAGGTTGTTGATATCTTGGGTGTTGGAGTTACCTAGCAATAATAAAACATCCATTGTCAGTTTATAGACCTATCTGCTATACTCACTTTATTCTCCTTAAGGGCAGGAATACAATTCTGTATCTCCACTTATTTATTCAGTAAATATTTGTTGAGTACCTACTAGGTGCAAAGCATTCTTGTAGGAACTGGTAATATGGCAATGAACATATAAATATATAAAAACATAAAAAGGCCTGTCTCTATGGAGCTGACATTCTAGTCAAAGGAAACCTATGGAAGGCAAGCTCAACCCCAGTCCCCACAAACATCAGGGACTTGTTAAAGCTACAGATGTCAGTGCCCTACTTCTGAAATTCTAATTCACTAAATTTGAAGGTAAGGGTCAAGAACAAGCATAAATACAGCATATCATACATACCCCATGGCCAAGTGGGATTTATCCCCTAGGATGCAAAAACGATTCAACTTATAAAAATCAATTAATATGTTAGACATTAACAGAATGAAGGATAAAAATCTCATGATTATCTCACTAGATGCAGAAAAAGCATCCAACAAAATTCAATACTTGTTTATAATAAAAACTCTCAGCCAGGCACAGTGGCTCATGCCTGTAATCCTGGCACTTTGGGAGGCTGAGGTAGGAGGATCACTTGAGGTCAGGAGTTTGAGACCAGCCTAGCCAACATGGTGAAACCCTATCTCTACTAAAAATAATAATATTTTTAAATGCCAGGCATGGTGATATGTGGTTGAAATCCCAGTTACTTGGGAGGGTGAGGCAGGAGAATTGCTTGAGCCCATGAGGCGGAGGTTGCAGTGAGCTGAGATGGTGCTGCTGTACTCCAGCCTGGGCAACAGAACAAGACTCTGTCTCAGAAACAAACAAACAAAGCTCTCAACAAATGAGGAATAGAAGAAAATTACCTCAGCATAATAAAAGCCATTATGAAAATACTACAACTTATACTCAACCATGGAAAAACTGAAAGTTTTTCCTGTGAGATCAGAAACAAGGCATGGATACCCACTCCTTCTACTTCTGTTCAACACAGACTGGAAGTCCTAGTCAGAACAATAAGGCAAGAAAAAGAAACAGGAGGCATCCAAATCAGAGCAGAAGGAGGAAAATTGTCCTTATTTGCAGATGATGTGATCTTGTATATAGAAAATCACAAAACTCCACACAAGAAAAACCTGTTAGAGCTAATCAATGACTTCAGTAAAGTTGTAGCGTATAAAATCAACATATAAAAATCAGTTTCATTTCTATACACCGAAAACAAACTATCTGAAATGGAAATTAGGAAAACAATCCCGTTTATAGTAGTACCAAAAACAATAAAATACTTAGGAATAAATTCAAGAGAGGAGGTGAAAGATGTATACACTGAAAACTACAAAACATTGATGCAATAAATTAAAGAAGGCACAAACATGAAAAAAATATCCCATGTTCATGGATTGGAAGACTTAATATTATTAAAATGTGCAAACTAACCAAAACAATCTAAAGATTTAATTTAGCAATCCCTATCAAAATCCCAATGACTTTTTTTTTTTTCAGAAATAGAAAAAAACTCTAAAATTCATATAGAACCACTAAAGATCTTAAGTGGGTAAATCTGTCTTGAGAAAAAACAAAACTAGAGGCATCATACTTCCTGATTTCAAAATATATTACAAAGCTACATTGATTAAATGGGGTACAGGTTAAGTATTCCTTATCTGGAATGCTTGGTATTTTTTCTTTTGGAATATTTGCATTGTACTTTCCAGTTAAGCTTTCCAAATACAAAAATACAAAATCTGAAATGCTCTAATGAGCATTTCCTTTAAGCATCATGTTGGTACTCAAAAAGTTTTGGATTTTGGAGCATTTTGGATTTTGGGTTTTTTAATCTAGGATGCTCAACCTGTACTAACATAAAGTCAGACATATAGACCAGTGAAAAAGAATGGAGAGCCCGGAAATCAATCTACATATATAAGGTCAACTGATCTTTGAGAAAGGTGCCAAGAATATTCCATGGAAATAGTACATACAGTCTCTTCAACAAATGGTATTGAAAAAACTGCATATCCACATGCAAAAGAATGAAATTTATCTCTTATTTTCCACCATACACAAAAATAAACTCAAAAGGGATCAAAGACTTAAATGTAAGATTTGAAACTGTAAAACTTATGGAAGAAAACTTGGAAAGCTTCATGACATTGATCTTGACAATAATTTCATAGATATGACACCAAAAGCATAGGCCGCAAAAACAAAGTGGTATCAAATCAAACTAAAAAGCTTCTGCACAGGAAAGGAAACAATGAACAAAGTGAAAAGGCAACCTAAGGAATGGCAGAAATTATTTGCAAACCATATATTAGATAAGGGATTAATTTACAAAATATATATGGAACCACCTACAACTCTATATAACAACAACAAAAAAGAACCAGATTTAAAAATGGGCTAAAGATTTGAATAGACATTTCTCCAGAGAAGACGTACAAATGGCCAACAGAGATATGAAAAAATGCTCAATATCACTAGTCAGCAGGGAAATGCAAACCAAAAGCACAGTGAGATATCATCTCACACCTTCTGGGATGGCTATTACCAAAAGCAAAAACATGTGTTAGCAAGGACAAAATTGGAGCCCTTTTACACTGTTGGTGGTAATGCAAAGTGGTGCAGCCATTAAGGAAAACAGTATGGAGACTCTCAAAAAAATTAAAAACAGAACATATGACCCAGCAGTCTCACTTGTGAGTATTTATCTAAAAAAATTGAAATCAGAATCTCTAAGAGATACTAGCAGGCCAATGTTCACTGCAGCATTATTCACAATAGCCAATATGTGGAAACATCCTAAATACCCATTGGTAGACTATTATTCAGCCTTAGAAAAGAAGAAAATAATGCCATATGTGACAATATGGATAAAACTTGAGTATATAATCCTGAGTGAACTAAACCAGTCACAGAAAAAGAAATGCTGTATGATTCCAGTTATATAAGGTATCTAAAATAGTCAAACTTACAGAATCAGAAGATGGAATTGTGGGTACTCAGGGTTGTGGCCGGTGGGGAGGGGGGCAGGGAATAGGGAGTTATTAATGCGAATAGGGTCTCAATTATGCAAGATGAATAAATTCTAGAGATTAGCTGTACAATATTCTCCTTATAGTTAAAATACTGTATTGTATACTTAAAAATTTAAGAGGATAGATTTCATGTTAAATGTTTTACCACAGTAAAATAAAAGTTATTAAAACATAAATGACGTAAAGAAAACTTGCACGTTCAACTAGGTTAGCAACCACCCGGCTCAATGGCCATGATAGCGTTATGAAGTAAGGGAGGAGGACAAAGAAAGGAAGAGAGAAAAGGGACATTTACTGGCCACCAGCAGATTTTAGGTAGTTTAAATATACAAGCCTTGTAACAGTCCTGTAATATAGGTATCATTTTCATACACCTATTTGTTAAATAAGGAAACTGAGGCTCAAATGATTTAAGTAACTTCTTGAGGTCATTGAATTAGTTCATTCCTACACTGCTATAAAGAAATACCTAAGACTGGGTAATTTACAAAGGAAAGAGGTTTGACTCACAATTCCACATGGCTGGGGAAGCCTCAGGAAAACTTATAATCATGGCAGAAGTTAAGGGGAAGCAAGCATCTTCTTCACAAGTCAGCAGCAGAGAGGAGTGAAGGAAGAACTTCCAAACACTTATAAAACCATCAGCTCTTGTGAGAACTCACTGTCACAGGAACAGTATGGGGGAAACTGCCCCCATGAGCCAGTCAGCTTCCTCCCTCAACACCGGGGGATTACAGATCCCTCCCTTGATATGTGGGGATTACAAATTGAGATGAGATTTAGGTGGGGACACAGAGCCAAACGGTATCAGTCATAGCAGCTCAGCCCAGTGTTGGAGGTAGGATTTGGTACCCAGGACTGCTGACTCATTCCATTTGTGTGTTAATCACACAAATGGGAAGAGTCATTTGCTTGGCTGAGTTTAAAAATGCTTTACAGAGGAAGTGGTATTTGAAGTAGGCACAAGAAGTGTGTTTAATATGTACACTATTATGACAAGACTGTTGAAAGAGCAATAAGCTCATTTTGGCTAAACTGGTAGGAAATAAGAATGGGAAGGAACATTGGGTCAAAACTGGAAGTCTACATGCCTTGCTGAGGAGTTTGAGTGAGTCAACAGAAAACCGCATCATGGCCTAGAAAACAAACTACAATGCATACCCTCACTGATGGTGGGTCAGTGGTATCATCAGGCAGAGAAGGCAGCATCCTACTGCCCCCTTGGCTTAGTCAAAAACAAGCAAGAAAAAAGGACAGGGTTATTTCTGAAGAAAATATTTAATGTTTAAAAGCTTTTTAAGAATATCTAGCTTTTTAAAATAACTAGGTAATGGGACTGTGGCAAACTAATGTCCTTTATCACAGCTCTTCAGTCCATATCTCATTTCAGCCACAACTGTAGAAGATAGTTCTTTGTGAGTTCAGACTCTTCATAGGCTACAGCACTCTATCTCAAGTATGCTGGCCTCAGGTATTCTGTTTTCTGTCCTCAAGAGTCCTCTGATGCCACAGGAGCCTTCTTGGCCTGTAAAGACGCGCAAGCATAGACCAAAAATGTGGAGAAATTATCAACTCCAGGGACAACCTTTAACTATTCAGGGACCACCTGTCCCAGCAGAAACTGAGTCCCCATCACAGCAGCAACTTCAGTATTCCTGATAGTAACTTTTCCTCTTTCTGGGCCTCCTTTTCCCTTTCCTCTTTTCCTGGGATTACCTCTCAAACCCACCATCATGCTCGTCTTTCTCTCAAGGTCCATTTTTGAAGGAACGTAAATGAAGTCCAAAGACAGAAACACATCCAATCATACCGTTTTCCAAAACCTTAAGGATGGTTCCTGCCTTAAGAAAACCCACTATTTAAAAATATGTAGAGAATATATGTAAATCAGGTAATTGTCTTATTGCTAAATGTTCTTCCCCTATGAAATGTTTTGCCACAGCATTCATCCAGTATATTTAAAATATGCTTTGATTTGCTTAAAACATTTCAAAAACATATTTATTCAGTAAGGCATAGTATATTTGCATTCTAATATTAAAGAATAATGTCTACTGCATTATATGAAAATAGCTCAATGGATTTTCGCTGGATTTGGAGCTATGTTTGAGATGTTCTAAATTAAAATACATGCTGTGTATCATACTTGAAATTTACTTGAGGGGACCTTGAAGAGTTGGGCAATCCTCTGGAGCACTGACACAGATTTTGTGAGAAGCCCAGTGGCACACATATCACATGCATGAGGATGCCACAAAGCAGATCAAATAAACAGTGGTTTCAAAAATGATCTTCAAATGGAAGGTCACAAAGTCAGGAATGACATACTGGGATTTATTCATGTCATAATGGTTCATCATTCCCCTGCACTTACAGCCTCAAGCATATGCCAACAAGTTTATAGAATAACATTTAAGCATTGAAGTTGTAAATATGAGTAATACCAAAGTATTATTAATTAATACCTTGGTAAAATGATAACATTTTTGCATTTTAACAAGGCTTAACATTACTGTGGTTTGTCCAGCTTTGGATATTTGCATTAAATCATAAGATGAATACTATTTATAGTAAGTATTATTTTAGATAGGATTTTTTCAAAACAAGTTTATAGCAATACCTGATCACAGAATCTGACAATGAGAAAGATCATTTATCTTTTCCTCTGATTTTACTGATGGAATTCTGACCAGAATTTTTTGTTAATGCTTTATACTTTTAAAGGTCTGGGAGAAGCTGCTGTTTGGAGTTTGTTTTTTTCACGCCCTTGTGCAAGAAAGAAAGAAATTTGGTCCTCTTGGTTGGAATATTCCATATGGATTTAATGAATCAGACTTGCGCATCAGTGTCCGACAACTGCAGGTAAAACTTACAAGAAATTAACATTCATGAAGGATCACTATTTATCAGGCCCTAGGCAAGTCTTTTGCTTGGAATAACTGATTCACTTCTCCCAATACCACTAACAGGTGGGTAGATAGTACTAACTATGGCTTATAAAACACTGTCTCCGTCTGGATTCTTTCTGCTGCAAGTAATGGAAAATCTCATTCAAACTGGCTTAAACCACAATGAAACTTATTATCCCACATAATAAAGAGGTGCAGAGGAAGGACAAGCTCTAGGTTGATTCAGCAACATCACGATGTTGTCATCAAGGACCCTGGTTCTTTGTCTTTTTGCAGTGCCATCGTCAGTGTTGGCTTTATGTATGTCCTGACTATCCTCTCCTTTCCTTCACTTGGTCAATGCTACAATTTAGCTCTATTAATCAACAGAAACAACTTGTCTAAGCAGAAAAATAATTTATTGAAAGGATACTGGATAGCTTAGGGTATCACCAAGACAGACGGAGAACCAAGCTCAGAGAAGAGGCATCCAGAGTCAAATCCAAAATCATTCTGTGTCTGGTAAGGCAGCATCTCTACCCTTGATGAATAAAGACCCCAGAGCTTGCATGGCTGCCACACAGACTCTAGTCTACTGCAGGCCTCTGCTGCCATGACCACTTCAAAGAGATTCCTTGCTGTTACTGATTTTTCTTCTTTTTTTTAAATTTTAATTTTAATTTTTAGGTTTTGGGGTACATGTGAAGAACATGCAAGATTGTTGCATAGGTACACACATGGCAGTGTGGTTTGCTGCCTTCCGTCCCCTCGCCTTTATCTGACATTTCTCCCCATGCTATCTCTTCCCACCTCCCCACCCCCCATCCCTCCCCCATTTCCTCCCAACGGACCCCAGTGTGTAGTGCTCCCCTCCCTGTGTCCATGTGTTCTCATTGTTCAACACCCGCCTATGCGTGAGAACAAGCGGTGTTTGATTTTCTGCTCTTGTGTCAATTTGCTGAGAATGATGGTTTCCAGGTTCATCCATGTCCCTACAAAGGACGTGAACTCATCGTTTTTGATGGCTGCGTAATATTCCATGGTGTATATGTACCACATTTTCCCTATCCAGTCTATCATCGTTGGGCATTTGGGTTGGTTCCAGGTCTTTGCTATTGTGAACAGTGCTGCAATGAACATTCTTGTGCACGTGTCCTTATAGTAGAATGATTTATAATCCTTTGGATATATACCCAGTAATGGGATTGCTGGGTCAAATGGGATTTCTATTTTTAGGTCCTTGAGGAATCACCACACTGTCTTCCACAATGGTTGAATTAATTTACATTCCCACCAACAGTGTAAAAGTGTTCCTATTTCTCCACATCCTCTCCAGCATCTGTTGTTTCCCGATTTTTTCATGATCGCCATTCTAACTGGTGTGAGATGGTATCTCAATGTGGTTTTGATTTGCATTTCTCTGATGACCAGTGATGATGAGCATTTTTTCATATGTTTGTTGGCCTCCTGTATGTCTTCTTTTGTAAAGTATCTGTTCATATCCTTCGCCCATTTTTGAATGGGCTTGTTTGTTTTTTTCTTGTAGATCTGTTTTAGTTCTTTGTAAATTCTGGATATCAGCCCCTTGTCAGATGGGTAGACTGCAAAAATTTTTTCCCATTCTGTTGGTTGCCGATTCACTCTACTGACTGTTTCTTTTGCCGTGCAGAAGCTGTGGAGTTTGATGAGGTCCCATTTGTCTATTTTGGCTTTTGTTGCCATTGCTTTTGGCATTTTGGTCATGAAGTCCTTACCTACACCTATGTCCTGAATGGTTTTGCCTAGATTTTCTTCTAGGGTTTTTATGGTGTCAGGTCTGATGTTTAAGTCTTTAATCCATCTGGAGTTAATTTTGGTGTAAGGTGTCAGGAAGGGGTCCTGTTTCTGCTTTCTGCACATGGCTAGCCAGTTTTCCCAACACCATTTATTAAACAGGGAGTCCTTTCCCCATTGCTTGTTTTTGTCAGGTTTGTCGAAGATCAGATGGTTGTGGGTATGTTGTATTTCCTCTGAGGCCTCTGTTCTGTTCCATTGGTCTATATCTCTGTTTTGGTACCAGTACCATGCTGTTTTGATTACTGTAGCCTTGTAGTATAGTTTGAAGTCCGGTAGTGTGATGCCTCCTGCTTTGTTCTTTTTGTTTAGAATTGACTTGGCTATGCGGGCTCTCTTTTGGTTCCATATGAAGTTTAAGGTTTTTTTTTTTTTTTTCCAGTTCTGTGAAGAAGGTCATTGGTAGCTTGATGGGAATAGCGTGATTTTTCTTTTTTGAGATGGGGTCTCTGTTACCCAGGCTAGAGTGCAGTGTTGCAATCATAGCTCACTACAGCCTTGAACTCCTGGGCTCAAGCGATGCTCTTCCCTCAGCCTCTGGAGTAGCTGGGACAACAGGCACATGACACCATGCCCAGATAAGTTTGTTTTGGAGACAGTCTCACTCTGTCACCCAGGCTGGAGTGCAGTCACATGATCTCAGCTTACTGCAACCTGCACCTCTCAGTTCAAGTGATTCTTGTGCCTCAGCCTCCCAAGTAGCTGGGATTACAAGTGTGTGCTAAATGTTTTGTGTGTTTTTTAGTAGAAATAGGGTTTTGCCATGTTGCCCAGGCTTGTCTCAAACTCCTAAGCTCAGGCAATCCATCCACCTCAGCCTCCCAAAGTGCTGAGATTACAGGCATGAGCCACCGTGCCTGGCCCCTTGTAAGTTTTTTTTTTTTTTTTTTTATTTTGTAGAGACAGGGTCTTGCTACATTGCCCAGGCTGGTCTCAAACTCCTGGTCTCAAGCGATTCTTCCACCTCGGCCTCCCGAAGTGCTGAGTTACAGGCATGAGCCTCATAGCTGGCTTGTTCTTGCTCCTTTGTACCCTAATCCCCTACTTAATTTAAGGTGGATGCATCTGAGTAGCCAAGCCCAGGTCACAGGTATAGGCATTAGCTGTAAGGGGCTTGGGAAAGTGAGTAGCTGGCCTTTTACCAATTACAGAATATTAATATTTTTCTGCTCTTTTGCTGTTGTGAGGGGCCTTTTTGAAATAGGGCCGAATGAAGGGAAAAGAGAAACATTGACAAAGTCTGATTAGGTGCTAGTATATTTCAGTCAGGTAGGTTTTTATAAGGCTATAAGCATTTAATCATATTTATGATTTAAAATAAAAATTAACACATAGTTTGTATAGAAATGTTTGCTATTTTATCAAGACTTTTAAAAATATCAGGATAGAAACCTTAAGTGGAATAAATATGTCCATTTGAAAATCCTTGTAACAGTTGTTGAGATTGTTGCTCATGGAATTGTAACTGCATGATGAAATGATACAGTAATACCTGTACCACCCCACCCCGCCCCACCGCAGTTGTGATGTCTATCTCCAGACATTGCCACATGTACCCCGAGGGAAAAAATTAACCCCAGTTGATAGCCAGTGTGATAAAACAAGGTTTATCCAAATTTATATGAAAAATACTTGGTAATTTCCATGTCATCTTTTTTTAATTAAATGTTTCTCTCATTACAGAAGGAGTATGTCTTTATTTCAGAAAAAATTAGAGGCGCAGACAAGCAAAGTAATTTAAGATAAAATATAATCGGCCAGGTGCAGTGGCTCACACCTATAATCCCAGCAAGGGAGGCCAAGGCAGGGGGATCACCTGAGGTCAGGAGTTTGAGACCAGCCTGGCCAACTGGTGAAACCCCATCTCTATTAAAAATACAAAAAATTAGCCAGATGTGGTGGCACTCTCCTGTAATCTCAGCTACTTGGGAGGCTGAGGCAGGAGAATTGCTTGAACCTGGGAGGCAGAGGTGGCAGTGAGCTAAGATCACACCGCTGTACTCCAGCCTGAGCAACAGAGTGAGACTGTCTCAAAAAACAAAAACAAAAACACTAAGACAACTCATGATAACTCTTTCAGTCCCCTTTCTAGATAGATAGATAGATACTTAAGATGGAAATGAAGTGAAAGACTTTAAGATTTTTCTTGTTTCATTTTTTTCCTTCCCTTCAGTTATTTATCAATGAATATGATACAATTCCATTGGAAGCTATATCTTACCTGACTGGGGAATGTAATTACGGAGGAAGAGTAACAGATGATTGGGACAGACGTCTCCTATTAACCATGCTGGGTGACTTTTATAATCTGCACATAGTTGAAAACCCTCATTATAAGTTTTCTCCCAGTGGAAACTATTCTGCACCTCCTAAAGGCACTTATGAGGACTACATTGAATTCATTAAGGTAATGATGTCATTGAAAATAAGGTTAGATTAATGTGTGATTTTTCTAACAGCAAACGGTGAAATGTTATTCTCTAATGTATAGATTTGGACAAGTATTATGGTTTTAATCAACTTTTAATAAACTTTCTTCTAGTGATTACTGAAAATTAGAAAAGTTTGAGTATTCTGTTATTTGATGCTGGTTTTTAACCCTTTTTGGTCTGCACATGTCTGTCATGAATTAATGTATTGCAGGAAAGGAAAAACTTTACCCTCTTATGTTCAATGCCTGGGGTCTGCTAATCAAATTAACAAAAAATAAATTAGCAGGAGAAAAGGCAACACAGTTTGTATTGTTGTTAACAATATGTGCACAGGGGCTTTGCAGAAAAGGAGTGAAAACTGAACAGTGCGGTTGTACTTGGGCATTTAACATTTTAACAGAGGGTGATAAATTATAGAGACATGACTAGATAAAGGAAACGGGGTTTGGGGCTCTAGGGGCAATACATTGTGGGAAAGTGATTAAGAAATGTATGGGGGAAACTAATGGAAGATAAGCATCGTTTTGAGTGAGGTCTGTTCATACGGTCTCATCTCAGTGCCAGTTCTGTCTCCAGTGAGAAGGGTCATTCTCCTCATCCTGATACAAGGATGAGGAATGCCTGCCACAAATTAAAAATGGAAATTGATGCCCTGCTTTTAGACAGATAAGGGGAGGTCAGAGACCTCTTTCTGCATCTGTTGATTCTTAATTGCCTTCAGCTCAAATAATCCCCATGCCAAAGTAGCATATTTTGGAACAGCGTGTCCTGATTGTCCCTTTCAGTATCCAGGGAAAATACGCATGTTTAATTTGTTTTCTGGTAGAAACTTCCATTTACTCAACACCCTGAGATATTTGGATTACATGAAAACGTTGACATCTCCAAGGATCTTCAACAAACAAAACTGCTCTTCGAGTCCTTGCTTCTCACCCAGGGAGGCTCCAAACAGACAGGAGCCTCAGGAAGTACTGACCAGATTCTGTTAGAAATTACCAAAGATATCCTCAACAAGGTAATGTTTAGCTTAAAATATGTTGCTAATAATATAAATAGAAATGATACTGAAAAGACAATCTGAAAGTGCCATGTACCAGCATTATGATCTTGAGCAAGAACTTTGCCTCTCTAAGCATTAGTCTCTAAATCTGTTAAATGGTAATAATAGTACCAATTTTTTTTTTTTTGGGGCTAAGTTAGCTAAGGTTTTATTTTGGACAATAAAAAAAAAGTAATTGAATTGTTTTGCAGCTGGAGACATAGGCAAGGGGGGTCCCCAGGCAGTAAACTCCTCCGAGGGTGGGCTGAGGGCTAGGGCTAAGCCTCAGGTGGGTCTCTGTTCCCTCGGCTCCCCTGCACAGTGGCCTTCCTCCTGAGCCCTGGGGCAGCCGCAGGAGGGGCAGGCTGGGAGGGACTGTCGCAGCTGTTCACTTGGGCAGGACATCAGAGGACTCAGACACCAGCCTCCAATTGAGGATCTGATTGATCTTCACAACCACGGCCCTGGTGGAGCTAGTGCCGCTGAAGGAGCTGGAGCCTGCGCCAGAGCCAAAGCTGGAGTCTAGGTTGTAGCTGAGGCCTGTGCTTGTGAGCCCCCCATAGGCTGAGCTGAGACCACCTGCATAGCCGCTGTTAGTCTTCATACGGATACTCAGGTTCTTCATCCCAAACTCCAGCCGGCTCTCCTCACCTTCCAGCAGCTTCCTGTAGGTGACAATCTCAATATCCAGGGCTGGCTTGACATTCAGTAGCTCCTGGTACTCACGCAGCTGCCACGCCATGTCCTGCTTGGCCCACTGCAGGGCAGCTTCCAGCTTGGACAGCTTGGCATTGGCATCCTTAACGGCCAGCTCCCCGCACTGCTTGGCATCTGTGATGCCAGCCCCCAGGGAAGCCCTCTGGCCTTTGAGGCCCTCAATCTAAGCCTGGAGCCGGCTGATGTTCCGGTTCATCTCGGAGATCTCGGTCTTTGTACGCTGCAGGTCATCCCTGTGCTTCCCAGCCTGCATCTGCAGCTCCTCATACTTGATCTGGTACATGCTCTCAGCCTCAGCCCGGCTTCGGTTGGCGATCTCCTCATACTGTGCCTTGACCTCAGCGATGATGCTGTCTGTGTCCAGGGAGCAGCTGTTGTCCATGGACAGCACCACAGACGTGTCTGAGATCGGGGACTGCAGCTCCCGGATCTCCTCTTCATACAGCTGCCTGAGGAAGTGGATCTCATCAGTCAGCTCTTCCAGGCGAGACTCCAGCTCTGCCTTGTTCATGTCAGCTTCATCCACATCCTTCTTGATGAGGACAAATTCATTCTCCATCTCTGTAGGCTTATTGATCTCATCCTCATACTTGAAATCCTCCACTAGCCCCTGCATGTAACCAAGCTCCACCTCCAGCTTCAGCTTCTCCTGGCCCGGAGTTTCCAGCTGCCACCTAAGGTTGTTGAGGTAGCCGTGGAACGTGTTGTCCATGTTGCTGTCAGCCATCTTATGCAGCTGCAGGAGACTCCACTTGTCTCCAGCATCTTGTTCTGCTGCTCCAGGAACTGCACCTTGTCTATGAAGGAGGCAAACTTCTTGTTGAGGGTCTTGATCTGTTCCTTCTCCTGGGTGCGCACGGCCTCTTTGTTGGGGTCCACCTCCAGGTTAAGGGGGCTCAGCAGGCTCTGGTTGACCGTGACATCCGAGATGCCTCCTATGCCACTGGCCCCACCATAGCCTCTGCCCAGGGCATCCCAGGAAGCTGCTGCTGCCCACTTGGAAGAAGAGCTCAAGGAGCTGATGTGGGCACTGGGCCCACTCATGTAGGAGCGGCTACTGAAGGCCTGGGGGCCAGAGGTGAACACTTTGTAGGACTTCTGGGTCACCCTGATGGACATGGTGGAGGCAGGAGTGGAGGCAGGCGGGCTGAACCAGGGGGAGATTCCAGAAGGAGTGGAGAAGCTGCTGCTTCAATAGTACCAGTTTTTTAAGGTTTTTTGAGAACATTAAAGAGATCATGAATTTAAAGTAATTCGTAAAATGCCTGGCATATAGTGAGTTCTTAGTAACTGTGATTGTGGATAAGCTAATGTACGTACATACGACTTATGTACATTAATGTACATATCCACGTTAGTTCATGTAGATGAGCTGATGTACATATACACCCTAGTGTTAGCCATTATATCATAGCTGAATGAAGCTAATTATCCATTCTGAGAGTAATTCGTGATCTTCAAAATCTATTCTTGTAGCTCCCTAGTGATTTCGACATTGAAACAGCACTGCAGAAGTATCCTGTGAGATATGAAGAGAGCATGAATACTGTGTTAGTACAAGAAATGGAAAGATTTAACAAGTAAGGATATATCATGTGATTCAGAAAGCAACTATCCAAAGTTGATAAAAACACACAATGATATTGACCCAAGAAGACTATTAAATCCTGTCATTTCATTGGAATTTTCCCCCTTTTAAAAAGTTCCAGGCCAGGTGCGGTGGCTCACACCTGTAATCGCAACACTCTGGGAGGCCGAGGTGGGCAGATCACAAGGTCAGGAGTTCAAGACCAGCCTGGCCAATATGGTGAAACCCCGTCTCTGCTAAAAAATACAAAAATTAGCTGGGCATGGTGGCAGGCACCTGTAATCCCAGGTACTCAGGAGGCTGAGGTGGAAGAATTGCTTCAACCCAGGAGGCAGAGTTTGCAGTGAGCTGAGATTATTCCACTGCACTCTAGCCTGGGCAACAGAACAAGACTCAATCTCAAAAAAAAAAAAAAAAAAATAAGAAAAGTTCCAGCCATGCACAGTGACTCATACTGTAATCCCTACACTTTGGGAGGCCGAGGCAGGAGGATTGCTTGATCCCAGGAGTTCCAGCTTTGGAAACATGGCAGAAACCTTTCAACAAAAATTTAAAAATTTTCCAGGCATAGTGACACATGCCTTGTAGCCGCAGCTACTTGGGAGGCTGAGGTGAGAGAATTGCTTGAGCCTGGGAGATGGAGGCTGTAGTGAGCAGAGATTGTGTCATTGCACTCCAGCCTGAGTGACACAATGAGACCCTATTAAAAAAAAAAAAATACCAACTTTGGATGGTTGCCTTCTGAATCTGTCTCAGAAGAGAGAATATCTTTTAAAATGTAAAAACGATGATGAAAAAGAGATTTGTTCTTACTGGTTTAAAATATTCATTAATCATAACTTCTTATTCATTTGTTAACTATTCTTAGGAATTAGAAACAGAATAAATATCAACGAGACCTATGTATAGTCACATCTTTTGTCATTTTTCTGCTACCTGACACACATACCCCTCCTTTTCCTTACTGAGTCCAATTCAACCAATCTGAGTTGATTAGGTACCCCAGGATAACTAACGAATGATGTGTTTTAAATTTGTTATTGAATTTTCTGTAATTTAATATTGGCTTAAGGAATGGAGAATTGTTTAGGTTATCAATTTTTTTTCTTATTATCCAGTAATGGCTATAAGCAAAGGTTATGAATTTTCTATAGTACTTTGAAATTTATTTTAGTGTCCAGGCTGGTTGACATATTAAAATAAAATATATTAAAACACCTGATGCCTTAGTTAATTCAGCATTTCTTATACAAAAGTTATATTTATGTATATATAATAACACACTATCTCTCAGCTGCTCAGGCTTCTAGCCTAAAAACTCACTACAGGAGGCGGAGGTTGCAGTGAGCCAAGATTTCACCACTGCACTCCAGCCTGAGCGACACTTTATCTCAAAAAAAAAAAAAAAAAAAAAAAAAACCTCTCACTACAAGTATACTTATGGTGTTCTTAGCAATTTGGGCCTAAGTGGAAGTAAAGTATTTGCAAGTATATAAATGAATATGCAGTTTACGTTTTAATGCAGTATTTCCTTAGTTTCAGCCATTGCACATCATTATAGCATTTTCATATTTGCATGCCACCTGAAATACTATTTACCTAATATTTCTCCTTAAATCATTCTCTGCTGGGGCCAGATGTGGTGGCTCACACCTATAATCCCAGCACTTTGGGAGGCTGAGGCGGGTGGATCACGAGGTCAAGAGATCGAGACCATCCTGGTCAACAAGGTGAAACCCCGTCTCTACTAAAAATACAAAAATTAGCTGGGCATGGTGGCGCGCGCCTGTAATCCCAGCTTCTCGGGGGGCTGAGGCAGGAGAATTGTTTGAACCCAGGAGGCAGAGGTTGCGGTGAGCCGAGATCATGCCATTGCACTCCAGTCTGGGTAACAACAGTGAAACTCCGTCTTAAAAAAAAAAAAAAAAAAAAAATCATTCTCTGCTTAAATTAGCCAGGTCCTAAGCAAAAATAGCCAGAAAGTAAAAATTTTGATATGGTAGTTGTATTACTTTCTGTATTTTAAAATATGTATGTAATGATTAAAATGAAAAATGTTCATACATGTATCACTTAACATTACCTCACGTACCACCACATGGGAGGTGACACATTTTGGGAATCAATCTCATAAAGCTGGGAATGAAATTCCTCCTGTTCTTCTGGAAAGACTTGTTGATACCATCATATATATGTTGATGACATAATTTCTTTTATTGCAGCTTAATTATAACTATACGTAACACTCTACGAGACCTTGAAAAAGCTATTAAGGGTGTGGTTGTGATGGATTCCGCATTGGAGGCGCTTTCCGGCAGCTTGCTTATTGGAAAGGTTCCAGAAATATGGGCCAAACGATCATACCCAAGTCTTAAGCCCCTAGGAAGTTACATCACAGATTTCCTAGCCCGGTTGAACTTTTTACAGGTAAAAGTGTAAGAGAGAGAGAGAGAGAGAGAGAGTGTGTGTGTGTGTGTGTGTCAGTGTGTGTGTGTGAGATACATGTATAAAATTTTATTTTTTTGGTTAATTGGGGAGATATTAGTTATTGGCTGTGGTCACTTGAATGTCTCTGAGTTCAATGAAATGTGATTAGTAGCTTCATGGTAACCTGATGAAAACTTTAGCAAATGGAAAAATATACATATTTCAAAGTACTGTGTGGAAAATTAAAATTATACTTCTTCCAAACCCATGTAATATGTGACATTTATATTTTTGAAAATTCTGAATTTATGGTTCTCTGAGACCAAGGTTCTAAGTTTGTGGTTCTGTAAGACCACAGTTTAAAGTTGTCTTGTGATTTTGATACTGATAGTAAGTCAAAAAATCTGGAGGCTTGGATTTTTTTTGTCTTTTTTTGGTTTTTTTTGAGAGACAGGGTCTTGCTCTGTCATCCAGGCTGGAGTGCAGTGGTGTGATTGTAGCTCACTGTAATCTCAAACTCCTGGGATCCTCTTGAATAGTTGGGACTACAGGCATGTACCACCACACAGGGCTCATTTTATTTTTTGTAAAGATGGAGCCTCACCAAGTACCTCAGGCTGGTCCCTTGCTCCTGACCTCAAGCAGTCCTCCCACCTTGGCCTCCCAAAGCACCTCCCGGTGCTTACAGGCCAGAGGCTTGAGTTTATCAATAATTGGCCATTGTCTTTATATCAGTGCCTTTTATATCAGAAAACCAGGCAAAAGATGAGTATTTTGAATACTCCCTACCCTTCCCCCAGCATAAACATCAGACAGAACACTGCTTTTCCTTCTCAACTCCACTGCCTGCCCCCATTCTATGGTTGATGTTTATGCAGGAGTATGGGATGGGGAGAATTCCCCCAATTTTTAAAAAATTCAGAGGTAATATAATCTTTCTGTATTCACTTGCATTTTTATTGTGCAAAACCTTTATTTGTTTCATTGTATAAGCTAATCATAAAATCGCCAGTCCTTGTAAGAATGTAGAGCAGAATTTCTCCTACCCTTTAAACTTTTTGCCAGTCTGATAGATCAGCTATATCTTGCTGGCATGTACTAAGCACTTAGTAAATGGTAGCTAATTAAGAGATAGTACAAGTGGCTGACCACAGAGACTAATGACACTCTTGGATAAAGGAAGCCATGGGTGAATAAGTTTTCTAAATGATTGCCTTGTGGGTCTTTTTGTTGTTAATACAGTAAGTTCTGGGGTACATGTGCAGGTTTGTTATGTAAGTATACATGTGCTGTGGTGGTTTGCTCCATCCATCCTGCCGTCATCTACATTAGGTATTTCTCCTAATGTTAGTCCTCTCCCAATGCTATCCCCGTAAAGCTACCATTGACTTTCTTCACAGAATTGGAAAAAGCACCTCAAACTTCATGTGGAGCCTTGTGGGTCTTTACAGCCTTTGTGTGCTTGGTGCTCATTCTGCCTGGTTTTGCCCTTATCAGACTTCATTTCTTCTCTGCGTCGTCTTGACCCGATAGTTTGTACTGTTGCAACACCTCCAGCAGCAGTTTGTTCTCTTCCCCTAGGGAGCAAAACTGGCTCTTCCCATAGTGTACTGCCTGCTCAGAGCCAAAATTCATTTCATTGATTCATCTGTTCATTTCGTAAATATGACTTGAGACCCCATTTTATTCAAAGCACCTTATTGCATGTTCTGTGATAAAAAGATAATTACAATACAAGTCCTGCCTTCAAGCTGCCAGTAGCTTACAGGGAGACAAGCCATGTATCTAAAGAAAATCAGTACACTATAGTAAGAGATATTCTATAAGAGACTAACATGTAAAATGCTCTGGGCTTTCAAAAAAGGGAGATAATTCTTATGGCACAAGAAAGCAGAGATTGTTTCGTGGATAAGATAGCATTTAAGCTGCATTTAAAGAATGAATGGTTTTGATACTGCAAAGAAAGGAAAAAGAAATAGCTATGTAGCTTGTGGGATAAAAGGCACTGTATCACTTTGGGTTGATTCCATTATAAGCAACAAAAATTCAGACATAAGCAAAAATAAAGTTTGTTCCCTCATGTAACTGAAAAGTCCAGGAGCTTAAATGGCTTCAGGTAACATTTGACCAGGGTGCAAATATGGATATCTTGTCCTGGCTTCTTGTACTTCATCTCTTGTCTCCATTCCCTTCTGGTAAACTCCATTCCCTGTTGAGTTGTCATCTGATGGTAGCAAGACAGCAACAGCAACTCTGGCCTCACATCCACACATCTTCAAGGAGCTGAGAGTGAGTCTTTTTCCCTAAAGTCCCAGCAAGAGTTTCTGCATCTCCGGCTTTGACTGGGTCACATGTCCATTTCTCAGGCAGTCACTATGGCTGAAGTATGACTGGCCGGGCGAGAATCACCAGCCTACCCTGGGATGCTAGGTGGAGTTCTACCACCAGATGTGCCTGGACTGAGAAGGGTAGTATCGCTTTAAGATAGGCAGGAAAACAAGTGTCTACCCGGCACAAAGAGAACAGCAAGTAGTCCAGTCTTTTTAGTCCAGTCCAGATTAGAATGCAAGATGCTTGAAAGGAAGTAAAAGAGATATAATAGAACTGAAAACACAACTTGGGGCCAGATTGTGAAGTATCTGTGTTTTTGCTTTGCTTGTTTTTTGAGATGGAGTCTTGTTCTGTCACCCAGGCTGGAGTGCAGTGGCGGGATCTCAGCTTACTGCAACCTCCGTCTCGTGGGTTCAAGTGATTCTCCTGCCTCAGCCTCCCAAGAGGCTGGGGCAGGTATGTGCCACCATGCCCAGCTAATTTTTTGTATTTTTAATAGAGATAGTGTTTCACTGTGTTAACCAGATGGTCTCGATCTCCTGACCTTGTCATCTGCCCGCCTCAGACTCCCAAAGTGCTGGGATTACAGGTATGAGCCACTGTGCCTGGCCTGGTTTGCTTTATGTGAAATATCTTGAATAGGAGACCAAGAGATTTAAGCTTTAATTTTGTGGGTCACTGAACAATTTGGTAGGTCACTGAGAATTATGCAAGATGCTACATCTGATTGAAACCATGCACAGTGAGTTATATTCTGGGAGCGTTCTTCTGGATGTATTGAGCAGAAAGGGAAGAAGCAAGAAGACAATACAAGCTGGTACAGAAAGAAAACCATGAATAGATGAACTGGAGTGAGGGCAGTGGACACAGAGACAAGGGGTTTAAGAGGGTTAAGAAACTGGGGGTCAGGCACAGTGGCTCAAACCTGTAATCCCAGCACTTTGGGAGGCCAAGCTGGGCAGATCACGTGAAGTCTGTAGTTCAGAACAGCCTGGCCAACATGCTGAAACCCCATGTCTACTTAAAATACAAAAATTAGCCAGGAATGGTGGTATACGCCTGTAATCCCAGCTACTCAGAAGGCTGAGGCAGGAGAATTGCTAAAACACAGGAGGCAAAGGTTGTAATGAGCTAAGATGGTGCCACTGCACTATAGCCTGGGTGACAGTGTGAGATTTCATCTCAAAAAAAAAAAAAAAAAAAAAAAAAAAATATATATATATATATATATATATATATATATATATATATGGTTAAGGAATTGGAATCAACAAATGAGGCCTATAATTAGACAATGTGTAAGATGTCTAATGATGGTTGCTTTTTGGTGGGATGATATAATAAAGCATTAAATTTACATTTGGCTTTTGAAGAAGATTTGACTCTTTCAAGCCATGTTTCATTCAGGTTAATGCTCAAATTGTTTTGAGTTTTCCAAGAAGAGTAACTAGAAAAGGAAAGTGGGAGGGCCAAGATAGGCTGTGTGTCTGACGTCAGGGAAGAGGGCCTGGTGATGGACAGTGTGGGCAACATACGCAAAAACCAGACTCAGAAATTGTACGTCAGGTGGCACTGGTATAACTTTAAAAACTGACATAATGTGTTTTGTTTTCCCTTTACAGGACTGGTATAATTCAGGAAAACCTTGTGTGTTTTGGCTGTCAGGTTTCTTTTTCACCCAGGCCTTTTTAACTGGAGCTATGCAGAATTATGCCAGAAAATATACTACCCCTATTGATTTGCTAGGATACGAATTTGAGGTACAGTAATTCCTTAAAGTCAACAGTATATCATTACATTAAATCACGTATTTAAGCCGAGTTTATATATTATAACCCATTGTAAGCAATTTTACTTTCTTCTTTGTGTTGTATGAAGCATATGTCTTGCTATCCCTAAGATAGAACTTTTATATATTACAATATGTGATTTAAATAATCCAAAGCTGTGCCTCTACTTTAGCAAAAATTATTATGAGGTACAGTAAAATTTGATAAAATACTTCAAAAAGAACCCATGGTCAGTAAAACAATAATATAGTTTTTTACAAATTATGTCTGAAAAAAGTGTATCATTTATAAGCTATTATATAATAGAGTTTCCCTGAATATGTTCTGAATATTCAGCTAATATGTTCTTTATGAGATCAGGTTGTCTGAGAGGATCATTGCCACTGTGTCCCTCTTCCGTCAGGTTATCCCATCTGACACATCTGACACATCGCCAGAAGATGGTGTTTATATCCACGGATTATATCTTGATGGTGCACGCTGGGACCGAGAAAGGTCAGTGGTTTCACCTACAAGGACCTCTTCATTTGTAGCTGAAACATAGATAAGCAATCTGCCACTTTAAAAAAAAAAAGTCCTTTTCTAAGGCAAGTAATAAATAATATCAGAATTCTCACATAAATCGTTAGTCAAGCTGGGGCAACTGATGAGTTGTTATTTTTAGGTCCTGACTAATAGTATTTCAGTAGTCTTATTAGTAGAAAAGTTAGCTGAAATTATTTTCCTGCTTATTCTGCTTTATAGCAGTTGCCTTCTGTTTTGTAATGTGTAGGGCCACCTCACTTTTGAACAGTTTACAGTTAGTTATCATGAAGTTCTCCTTTCTGTTAGAGAATGGGAAACCTTTTCTTGCCTTTTGATGGAATAATAAATAAATATTCACAGTAAATAATGAATTTCCAGCTTCACTCAGGAAATTATGCCATACTCTTCCTGTTTAAAATAAATGGGGATGTGTATACCTATGTAATAGTCTTGCACAATCAGCACATGTACCCCAGAACTTAAAGTATAATAAAAAAAAAGAAAAAAGAAAAAAGAAATATATGGGGTAGGAAAGAAGGAGAGAAAGTTTCCCTTGGAGCCCTGGCCTTAACAATCCATCTATAGGCATAATCCTCTATCTCCAGGGTCAGAGTCAGACGTTGCTCCCAAGAGAGCATTAAAGACTGAGTAGGAAAAATCATTTAAGAGGGGGCAGTAAGATAGTTCTGCAGAGCTAATTCTAAGACAGTGTTATGAGGAGAGTCAACTGCACGTAAGTTCATTTCATTATTTCAGTCTCTTCTGTTTTCATCTCTTTACTGCTGTTTTTCTTAACTTACTTTGCCTTGTGTATATATTCATTTTTTCTTCCTTTTCTTCCCACCTTCATTCCTTCCAACTAATACAATGCAGCATAGTGAAAAGGAACCAGATTTTCTAGATAGGCAGATCTGTTTGAATCCTGCCGCTGGCACTTAGGAGCTGTGTAACTGAGAAGAATGCTCAGTGTCTCCAAGCCTCCAGTTTGTATCTGTGAAATAGGAATAGGAATGGGGACAGGGTCATTGTCAGGGTCAAATGTGATAACATCTGCCTCATGAATGGTCATTAAAAATTGCCTGACATTGATATGTGTCCACTGTTTACCCTTTGCCTTTCCAGAGTTTTCTTGGGTTTCTCTCAATTCTTCATTGTCACTTTTTCATTTTCTTTCTTTTACATTTCTTTTCCTCTAGGTCTCTAGTCCTTTCTTCTAGTAAAAGCCAGTATGTAAGCAGCAATCTGTTCTTAGAAGCAAATTCCGTAAGTTATTTCTAATAATCTGTCTATTTCTCTTTACAGTGGATTGCTTGCTGAACAATATCCCAAACTTCTGTTTGACCTGATGCCCATCATATGGATAAAACCAAGTAAATATTCTCTCAACAAAATTTGAGTTTTAGGGAGAGTAAGGAAGGATATTATATACTGCTCCCCAAAATAAGTTTTTGCTCAAACTTTTTAGGACCTAAGATAATTATAATAAACAGTGATGGGAGTATTAACTTTAGAAATTATTATCCCTTTGTATGTGGCATTTATATTATTTTGGGAATACAATTCTGCTTTTTGATGCTCTTAGCCTATAAGCTATATCATTCTTTTCAGCCCCTCCCCCCACTTCTACGAGGGGGTTCACACATTGAACAGCGGCCCACCCATATTTTGATTCTGAATTCCCTTTGCACATTGCTCATGGGCACAAATTAGCTTGACACAGTCTCCAGCTAGTGACTAGCATTTTCTGGCTATAAGAAACAGCTAGGAGCCAGCCAGGTGCCCCAAGGCATAGATGCTGCCAGCCACGTGGAGTGGGTGCCAGTTTTGCCCCATTTTGGAAACTGCTTGCTCCTTCCCTGCTTCTGTCATCATCATCTTTCTACAAGTCTGGAAAAAAGGGTCTCATTCTTTTATTTTCTTTTCCTTACCTTTTTTATTCTTAAATAACAATAAATGAAAACATTTACCAATCACCCAGAATCACTATCTGACCTATCAAATATTCTCATTATGAATGTGGTTCAGTTATAACTGTGAGAAATGTGAACTCAGTTTAGAAAGATTCCTAATATCTCATATCTTGCTTTTTGGGGGTTGTACGTAGTTTCTTTTTGTGAATTAGTAAGAGTTGATGTGTTTCTCTTATTATTTACCTGCTAAAAACAAATAGAAATGTCAGATTCTTCTAATGTGTGGGTGTCTTGGATTAGAGCTCTAAGCAGTTATATTTCTCCTTTGAAGTCTCCCCTACTATCTATACTGTATACATAGTATACATCTTCCCTTCTCCTTCTTCCCTCCCAAATCCTCTTTTCTCATGACTGCTAAGTGATCAGAACTTTAAAATCTCTTCCTGTCTTCCACACCTAGAATCATGCACCATATGAAATACTTGCCTTATTTTACAACCATAATACTATATGTACTCTAAACACACACACACACACACACACACACACACACACACACACACCCCTTCAAATATCACAATTTCAATCTTAGAGATAGTACTGGCCATTTTATTACAAAATAAATAGTTCTTTTAGTACCAATGACTTTTTTCCCCTTTATCAAATAAATGTATTTCTTTATTTTTTTTCAAGCTCAAAAATCTCGGATTATAAAGTCGGATGCCTATGTTTGTCCCCTCTACAAGACAAGTGAACGTAAAGGAACTCTTTCCACTACGGGACATTCTACTAACTTTGTCATTGCAATGTTGTTAAAAACAGACCAACCTACTCAGCACTGGATCAAGCGTGGGGTCGCTTTGCTTTGTCAGTTGGATGACTAAATTGGACAAATTTATAAAACATCCAAAAGTTAAAAAAAAAAAACCCTGTCTTAAAATATATACATTATGAAACCAAGTATCTTGGTGTTACTCTTTTAAATGGTCTTTTCAAATAGTCATTGCATTGTTCTCTCTGATATATCACTCTTGTTTGGAATATGGCCTTTTAGATGGACTCTATTGAGATCACCTATGGAAGGAAAATAAAGTGTGTTTGGGAAGCAGATGAGAAATCTTCAATGTTTTTATTTAGTTTGTTTTTAAAGTTTGATTGTATATGAAAAATAGATTTGGGGGAGTTAAACTGATAAAATTTAACAAATATCAGAAATTATCTCCCTCACAAATGTTAAGTCATTCCTTTGGCTCCAGTATAGTTTATTTTCCACTCTCCTTCCTAAAGTAATTATACATAAATATTTCAAATACATAAGAAATTAAAAATATGGAAAATACTAAAACAATTACATGACTACAGCCCTTATTTCATACCTCTAAAACATTAGTTTCGTTTCTCACCGTACCCTTGTGACTAGGAAACTCAAAGCTGTGAAGTTGACCTACAAAGGCAGTAAGATGGCTGGAGGGCAGTCCTAACTTCCATACCTGCAGTGACATCGTGCTTCTTGGCATTTGCTCCATATTTAATTTGAAATATTAAGTGGTCCCTTTGATTTTTTAAGTGTATATTAACAATTTAAAAATATTTCAACAAAACAGAATTTTAGTAAAAATTTTATTTTGTGTAGAGTGAATTCTTCCCTTAGGATTCCAAGGACACTTAAGGCCACAGTTCTGTAACCCAACAAAAATGGAGGCACAGCTACCTAGTGAATCTAGTACGTTGGAACAGTCACTTTGGATAACTGGGTCAAGAGCAAAATGTTGGTTTCTCTGAAATGAAAAATGGATTCTGGTTTGCAGTGGCTATGTGCATGAGTCTTAAGAGAATGAATTATCTTTGCATGGACAACCCCCTGCAAAAGCATTTTATTCCAGGAATAAAATGTATAATCCTTTAAATTTGATGAATGTAGCAGTGAAGAAAAGAGATCATGTTTCAAAAAAGAGCTAAACCACATGTAAAAAACAAGGAGAATGTGCCAGACTGTCTTATGATGCAGTATTTATAGTAAAGCTATTAATGGAATGGTCACTACAAGAGAGAGGCGATCCTAAATAGAAATGAAAATTCTGAAGCTTACATGTCTTAGTCCTTAACAGTGAAAACTTCAGTGCTGTCCTAGAGGATATAAAAAAAGGTAAAAAGTCTTTGACATGTGACCAAATGTATTCTATGCTAAACTGACATTTTTCTTTTAAAACCATTTAGATATTGCCTAATAAGATACATTTGTTTTTACTACTGCTGTATCTCTGTTGTAATTATGAGAATACATTTGTTCCTATAGCATGTTTATTTTTAATGTTTATTAAGGGAAATATTATTTTCAGCATAACACTCACTGTGTGTAGGAAAGATATCTTTTCGGATGAGTGCTACAATCACTGAAAAAGTCACAAGCCAAGTCTAACAGATCAGAGTGTTGTCAGAGTGGCACTAACTAAAGTCTTATCTGAAAGGTGCATTTTCCTGAATAAGCTTTAAGTCAGTGGCTACTCATGGAAACTTGTAATTTTTGTTGAATCTGTGGCAGTCCAAAAAACTCTTTTAAGTTTACAGAAAAATTTTAATGGAATATTTTGTTTCCTAAATTGTATATATTTTTCATTTATTAATCCTATCAATTTTCTAGGTTTCTGAATTTCATTTGTAATTTTAAGCAGTTGATAATCTTTTCACAACTGGAAAAATATTAATACACTCTGACTTAAAACCTGTCTGCATTTCACATGGATAATTACACCAGCGACGAAGACATAGACGAAGACTTTGACACCCAGTTCACCATTCAACAGAGTTTACAGGATATTTACAAGCCAGGAACAACACAACATGCACCTGAGGATGGGAGGTAATGGTTTTCTCATTGGCAGTGTAGTATTAAGTGCTGTATTCAACAGCTGACACTTGTCGTTAGCTTAACTCTAGTGCTGTGACAAAACCAGGAGGGTCAGAATTCAAGGAGCTGTCATATTATGCTTGATTAGACAGGAATAATCTAGAAAGAATTCAGAATTAGGCAATAAAAAAATAGCTGAAGGAAGTTAGCAGCAAATCTTGATGAGGTGATGCAGACTGGAAATCAAAAGAAGAAAGAAATGAGGCTATGACAGGCTAGAGAAAAGCTCTATAATATGTGTTGTCTTTGAGAATTGAAAGCACATCTGCTCACACGCGCTCTGGCTAATCAGCAACCTTGGTCTCCTAAGGTAGTAACATCATTTTTTCTGGGGTGATAACCCAGTTTGCTTGGGATGATAATCTCTATTTGCCTGTTGGAGGTAAAACTAGAAAAATGTCTTTTATCCCCAAGAGATTTCATAACTAAATATAGATATGAAGTACATCAAACCTATATAGTATTTTTTAAATGTAACAAACTCATGGAGTGATCACTGCGTATCATGTGATTTTAAGCACTTCATAAATACCAACTTTTAAATTCTAATTCTCATGACCTCGCTATGAGGTAGGTCCTGTTACTATCCCTATTTAGAGATGAGGAAAATGAGGCACAGAAAAGTGACTCTCCAAGGTCACAGAGCTAGTAACTAGTAAGTGAAGAGCCAGGCAGTCTGATTCTAGAGTCTGTGCTTTTAACCACACACTATTCCTATACTTTTGTGTTCAATTTAGGATTTGCTTTTAAAATAATCTTTAAAGTTTTGTAAAGCAATTTGCTTTATTAGATTGTTACATTAACCTTATGATTAAAACCTTAAATTGCATAACGGAGTAACTGACTTTGAACTCATGATTTCAGGTTGAAAGGTACAAGAGAACTGGGCTAAGTAGAGTATGGAAATGTTTCAGAGAAACGGAAATAAACTGTGGTTACGCATTTACTTGATGTAGTTACGCATTTACTTGATTAGAGTTGCAGGAATTGTATGATACTTATGCAGTCTTGCTGATTTGGTCAGGTATTTGATGGAATTAGAAAACTAGAACATGCTTGTGATATGTGGAGTAATGGTTCCATCCAAAGATGTCCTAATTTCTGGAACCTTACATGGCGAAGGAGAAGTAAGGCTACTGATGGAATTATGGCTTGCTAATCAGCTTTTAGATGGGGGGTGTATTCTGGATTACCCACGTGGTCCTAGTGTAAAACAGGATCTTTAACTGTAAAGGAGGGAGGCAGGAGAGAGAACCTGGGAGAGGGCAGTGTTAGAAGGACTAAGCCCAATATTGCTGGCTTTGAAGATGGAGGAAGGAGTCCACAAGCCAAGAAAAGTGGGTGGCCTCTAGAAGCTGGAAAAGCAAAAGATAGATTCTCCCCGAGAGCCTCCAAAAGGAACACAGCCCTGCTGCCACCTTGATTTTAGTCCAGTGAAGACTTCTTTGAGTTTCTGAACTACTGAACTGTAAGATAATAAATTTGTTTTATTACTGTTGTAAGCCACTAAATGGGTGGTTACTTCTTACAGCAGCTATAGAAAACGAACACAATACTAAATCTATGAGTGCAGGTTTAAATGTTTAAGAGAATTTAATTGACCAAATTGTAAACAGGACAGACTGTCCAAGGGAATTTATTCTCTGCAACCTGGGTTCACTAAATAAATAAAGAATGGAAGGTGACAGTTCTTATTTGCTAGATTTTAAAGAAAGATTCATAAATTGAGCTTTAAAGCCTTAAATAATAAAAACATTGCTTAACTGCTAATAGTGTATTCTGAGCACACATTCTATGAATATTTTTTAAAACTCACACCATTTTTTAAAATAGTTTTTGCTGGAATCGTTGACATTATAGAGTGGCCATCAAATTTTACGATGAGATAGTGTAACATTTCAGTCATCGGTAGGTTTGATTCAGTTCAGCCAACACTGATTAAGGGCGCAGTGCAATCCAGGCCCTCACACGGTTCTTGTCCTGGAGAGGCCAACAGGCTAATGTGGAAGACAGACATAGGAAAGGTGTTTCCGTAGAGCCTGTTAAGCCACGACATTTTACAAATAGTATTTCTATTACACCTCAGTCACTGCCTCCTATGAGAGTTCATCCCGTATTAACTACTACTGTTACCCTTACCTTTTGGTTATCCTGTTATCAGATAACAGTTTTTTCTCCTCAGTTTCGAAATTACATATGTATTTTTTTCTATGCAGCTTCCATTCCTTTTTGAGCGCTAAGTATGAGAAGATAGTTGAAGCAATAGAGAAAGTTAAGTATTCCTCCTCTTCTATCCCCTTTAACTTATGGTAAGATGTGATGGTGACATTGGCCAGGTGTGGTGGCTCACGCCTGTAATCCCAGCACTTTGAGAGGCCCAGGTGGGCAGATCGCCTGAGGTCAGGAGTTCAAGACCAGCCTGAACAACATGGTGAAACCTAGTCTCTACTAAAAATGCAAAAATTAGCTAGGCATGGTGGTGGGTGCCTGTAATCCCAGCTACTTGGGAGACTAAGGTAGGAGAATTGATTGAACCCAGGAGACAGAGGTTGCAATGAGCCAAGATCACATCACTGCACTCCAGCCTGGGTGAAGAGTGAGACTCTGTCTCAAAAAAAAAAAAAGTGACAGTAACAGCTGGCAGCATTTCCCCTCAAAGCTCAGGAGGCCCAAAGACAGGTTCTTCCAAATGCTGAACACTGGGCGGGAGGGGCGGGGGCCGGGGGGTCCACAGCTGATTGTCAAGAGTCTGATGTGGGCTTTTCTGAGAGAAAATACTTCAGCTCAACATAGCAAAGAGCTCCTAGGTTCCTTGCTAGACAGAGCTGTGTTTTTTAAGTAACAAGATGGTGGGGGTGTTGACACGCCCAGTTGTGGAAAGCTAGATGAACAGCCTTACTGTCTGTCTTAAGCCATTTGTCTTTCATAAAAGGTGGTGCTAGAATTCTGTTGTCTCAGGCATTAACTTTGGTGGTGGAATTCAGGAAGCAATATGGGCTTTCTTGTAAGTGTGCCAAATGTGAATGTGTTCTCATTTGACTTGTTCATAGGTAAAGAAGACGCCTTGTCACACTTAACCAAGTACCATTCTGCTTTTGATGAAGCAGATGAGATAGGCTGGATTCCTCTGCATAAGGCTGCAGTGCAATTAAATAAGAAAATTTTGGAAATAACCCTAAGCGGTAAATTCCCTTTGATTCTTCTTGACGTTTCTGAGAGATAAATTTAACATTTATTTCTATGTCTTAACTTGTGTGGTGTGATGAATTTATTTCAGCTTCAAAACCCGCTCTGTGGGAGCAAACCACTCACAGTGGTGAAACGCCACTTTTTCTGGCTGTCAGCAATTGCCTCTTGGAAAATGCCACTTTTCTTCTTCTCAACGGCTGCAATCCAAATGCTAAGAATTTTGAAGGCAACTCTCCTCTTCTTACAGGTAAATGAATACAAGAGTCAGTGGCACTTAGTCTCCTTCATGCCCACACGTTACAAAGGCAGCTTTTTGTGCACAGTGGCAGCACCGTCACTCTGCTCCCAACTGACCAGACATGGGTACCCACCCTCCAGAAGCTTTCTATAGGCTGGCCTGTGGAGGTGGCCTGATGCAAAATCTCTGCCCAATTAAAAGCAGCTCATTTTGCATGGTGCCTTGATCAAACCAGTTAATTCTGATGTAGGAAATCGGAGGACAGCAGAATTACCTCATGGAGCATGGGTAAAAGGAAGGCAGCTAAAATACAGTAGAAGAGTTGGTTGAAAACTTACGAAGAAGCAGATAGATCTCTAGATCACTCCTACCCCACCCCAGCAGAATCCTGGAGGTTTATTCTCTGCATAGCTTACATGGAGAGTCTCTGGACCACAAAATTTTAGGTGAGGGTGGGAGTACTAGATTGAAAACACAGGAGGAATTAAGCAAACACAATCGAGGCTGCCCAGCCTTCCTCCCAGAAGGCTGGCAGCCAGGCCCTTACCCTCCAGGTTAGGGGTACTCTGGGGGAATCTGACCAGCCCAAGAAGAAAGATCTAAAGATAGTAATATTGGGGCTTTCCTAACAAGTGGACCAAACATATCAACCTATTTTTAAGCCCATAGTCCACAAGCCCCACCCTTTGCTTAGAATTTCCAACCAGCTTTTTAGTCTCCAACTTTTAATTATGAGCAAATAGCTAAAGGTTATCTGAGGAAAATCTTCAACAAAGAGTTAAGCAACTTTAGAATTACTTAGGGAAATAAAATTTAAAGGGAAATTATCATTAACTTCCTCAGAGAAACCATTTTAATAAGAACAAGATGGTAGCAAAAAAAATCAGAAAAGAAAATATTATTGAAAATTAAAATATGAGCAGAAATTTTAAAAACAAAAAAATGCTGGAAGATGGAGTTTAGTAAAGCTTCCAGAAGAAGAAGAAAATAAGGCATGGAAAATAGGAAAGAAGTGAAATTAGCTAGATGATCCAAGAGGAGCAACATGTGAATGAGAGGAACGAGAGAGAGAACAGACAAGATGGGGGCGGTATATCACCAATGCAGTAAGTCAAGAAAATGATTTCCTAAAATGAAGGACAAGTATTTCCAGAGTTAAGGGGCACACCACGTGGCAGCTCAGTGAACCTTAAGAGACACAACACCCTCAGCACTTTGTTTCTAGTTCTAGAGCAATGAGAGCACTTTCTGTGGCAAATTATAAATGGCTATTAGCAGAATGCATACTGATTCAGCATCTCAGCAGCTAGCAAGACTCCCTGTACACATTTAGTGCCAATAATTCATGAATGGATAGTGAGATGGGTAAAGTTAGGTGTTTTAGGATCTTGAGGGTCTAAGGATCCCCCTCCAAATGTGAATTAACAGTATAAATGCAGAACAGCCAGTTATTAGAGAATTTTGTGTAACAAAAAGTTATTTAAAATTTAACATATGTAGAAATAAAGAATTCAAGGATACATGTGAAAATGCTAACAAAAATCATCTCAGCCGGGCACGGTGGCTCACGCCTATAATTTCAGCACTTTGGGAGGCTAAGGCAGGTGGATCACCTGAGGTCAGGAGTTCAAGACCAGTGTGACCAATGTGGTGAAACCCCATCTCTACTACTAATAAAAAATTAGCCAGGCGTGGTGGCGCATGCCTGTCATCCCGGCTACTTGGGAGGCTGAGGCAGGAGAATCACTTGAACCCAGGAGGCAGAGGTTGCAGTGAGTTGAGATTGAGCCACTGCACTCCAGCCTGGGCAACAAGAGCAAAACTCCATCTCAGAAAAAAAAAATCGGCCGGGCGCGGTGGCTCAAGCCTGTAATCCCAGCACTTTGGGAGGCCGAGGCAGGTGGATCACGAGGTCGAGAGATCGAGACCATCCTGGTCAACATGGTGAAACCCCGTCTCTACTAAAAATACAAAAAACTAGCTGGGCGTGGTGGCGCGTGCCTGTAATCCCAGCTACTCAGGAAGCTGAGGCAGGAGAATTGCCTGAACCCAGGAGGCGGAGGTTGCGGTGAGCCGAGATCGCGCCATTGCACTCCAGCCTGGGTAACAAGAGCGAAACTCCGTCTCAAAAAAAAAAAAAAAAAAAGAAAGAAAAAAAAATCATCTCAGAGGTGGAATTAGGGGTGTTTTTTTCTTTTCTACTTATATACTCTAAGTTTTGAGCATAACCTCTTTTACATTGTAATAAAAAATCATAAAGAGCTAAGACTCACAAGTCACTAGAAACAGAGAAGTTTCCCCAAACCTCCTGAGAGAAAAAAAGGAATACGTAATACACAAAAGATGAAAAATCTGAGTGGTTTCAGACATCTCCATGGGAACTAGAAGCTTGAAGTAATTGGTAGTAAATAATAGTTTTACAAATTCTGAGGAAAAAATTTCCAACTTAAAATTCTTCCTTTGCTCAAACTCTCAGAAAAAAAAAAATCTGACAGAGACATAAAAGATATTTTCGGATCTAGGAAATCTCAAAAGCTTTCTCTCTCCCTGCTGTTAGGAAGCTAACGGAGCAAATGTTCTACCAACATGGGAGTAAAGTAGAAAAACAAAATCTTGGGATCCAGGAAACGGAAGATTCAAGGCAGGTGGGAGGCAAATGAGATCCCCAAGATGAGGGGAATAACGGTCTTAGGATGACCACACATTACTAGACACCAAGGTCCAGATTGGAGCAAGTCAGGAGGACCCAGGTAGAGGCTTCTTCAAGACCACGGAAGGCTAGGAATGGCATCCTGAAGGGAGATGTGGA
The DNA here is from genome assembly GCF_048565385.1 of Saimiri boliviensis. Taxonomy (NCBI): domain Eukaryota; kingdom Metazoa; phylum Chordata; class Mammalia; order Primates; family Cebidae; genus Saimiri; species Saimiri boliviensis. Next base: position 4,571,904 of record NC_133456.1, read on the forward strand.
CAGTTTAGAGTTTGGGGTGGTATTAATGATAAATTGAAAACTAAGCAAATGAAACATAAGTATTAACTCTAGGGAAAACAAAAAGATATGCAGAAAAGGAAATGTAAATATGGTCCACTTTTGAATGGCATACATTAAGATAAATATTGAATATTTATCTAACAAAAATTATGCTATAAAAATATTCGGATGAGCTGGGCGTGGTGGCTCACGCCTGTAATCCCAATAGTTTGGAGGCCAAAATAGGTGGATCACCTGAGGTCACGAGTTCAAGACCAGCCTGGCCAACATGGTGAAACCCTGTCTCTTTAAAAACAAACGAACAAACAAAAACATCATATATATATATATATATATATATGTGTGTGTGTGTGTGTGTGTGTGTGTGTGTGTATGTTTTTTTTCCGGGGGATAGTAGGTGGAGAAATATGCACACGTGGTGAGGACAGGCAGAAAAAAACATTAAATTCTCATTTTCCATGGTAAGTCATTAAATTATCCCCAAACCAAATATCAGTAAGTAGCAATACAAGCAGGTTAGAGATATAGCCATGAAGAGCAAAGAATCAGCCAAAGGATGCCTCTGGGGAAGGAGAAAGAATGTAGGGAAAGGGTGATGAACTTCACAGTAATTGGCTCTTTAAATTCTGTACATGGATAACTTTTATCAAATTTAAAACTGAAAATGAGGCTGGGTGCAGTGGCTCACAGCTGTAATCCCAGCACTTTGGGAGGCCATGGTGGGTGGATCACTTGGGATCAGGAATTTGAGACAAGCCTGACCAGCATGGTGAAACCCTGTCTCTACTAAAAATACAAAACTTAGCTGGGCGTGGCAGAGCATGCCTGTATTCCCAGCTACTCAGAAAGTGGAGTCAGGAGAATCACTTGAACCTGGGAGGCGGAGGTTGCAGTGAGCCGAGATTGCACCACTGCACACCAGCCTGGGTGACAGAACAAGACTCTGTCTCAAACAAACAAACAAAAAAACACTGAAAATTAAAAAGAGAACGACAGAGTACTGCCAAAAATTAGGATTGGGGTCCTTTCATGGTTTGTCCCCAGATGCTTTCTAAGACTTTGCATTTTGTAGACTAAGCAGAAGAGCCTTCTCTGACAAAGCATGCATAAATCATAAAGTACTCTAGCACTGCAGGGTAAGAAGAACTCTGGGTCAGGTCTAACCTCTCTAAATCTGTTTCCTTGTCTGTAAGATAGCATTTGTCTTGTGTGTAGAAAAATCACGTATGTAAAAACATGAAGCTGTAAAGTGTGTTGTAACAATGATGGTGGGGCTAGTTTTCCTTTCTTCACTTTGGCCTGACAGGTCAAATGATTCCATTTCTGTGGCACCTAAACAGCATGTTCCCATTGATAGGTCATGGAAAATGTTGGGTTAAAAAGTTAAGCAAATGCATTTCAAGATTTCTCAGAGACTTCAATATACCAGTGTGCAAAGTGAATCTTGAAGAGGGTGATAGAATATACAGTGGTGGCTGAGATCAGTGGCTCATGCCAGTAATCCTAGTCTTTGAGAGGCTGAGGCAGGAAGATCACTTGAACCCAAGAGTTTGAGACCAGCCTGGGCAACATAGCAAGACTGCATCTCTACAGAAATTTTTAAAGAAATTAGCCAGGCATGGTGGTGCATGCCTGTAGACCCAGCTTCTTAGGAGGCTAAGGCAGGAGGATTGCCTGACCCCAGGAGTTCAAGTCTGCAGGGAGCTATGATTGTACCACTGCACTTCAGCCTGGATGACAAAATGAGACTCTAAATATATATACATATACACACACAGAGTGCTCCCAAGCCTTTTATTGGTATTTTTTAAACTACAAAATCATTTTCTTTACAGAACCTTAAGGGGCTTTCTGCACAACAAAATTTGGTGTGTTGCCAAAGTGTGTTACGCAGAAATGGTCGGCAAAACTATCATTTTCTATGGTCTCAATCACTCCCACCAGATATGCATATTTAAATTATGTTTTAGTCATTCATTTTCTGGGGTAGGTTCTGTTGCTTTTTAAATTTTTTATTTTTGGCACGTTTCAGAGGCTGGGCTGTCTTGCTTTTTCTTATTTTAAAGCAGTTACAAACATTTCCAGGATGGTACTGAATACTTAAGTTGCCATTTTCTTGAAAAATAAAAGTAAGTGAAAAATTTAGAATTGTGTTTCAACCGCATAAGCAGACAATAATTGTCCACATAGGCAGACAATGAATAATTACTCATGGCTTACAGAAAAACAAATAGTCTGTTGATGTAAAAAAACCACTCTCAATATTATCTGACAGAGGCCTTACTTCGCAATCTGTTTCCTAAACACAGAATGTTGGGGTCTGGGAGTCAGTGGGAAGAACTTGAGAAAGCCTGAGGGGCACTTGCAGATATGCTACTCTGCTCTTAACTTCCTGTTGAACATACCCACCTCACTTCTTATTTCCCAGCTGTGCTGCGTGACTCCTATGACACAGCTGCCTTGCTGATCAACTATGGAGCAGATGTCAATCTGCGTTGTGCCAACGAGAGGACAGCTCTCCACGAAGCAGCCAAACTGGGCAGAGAGGACATGGTGAAGCTTCTGCTGGTTTCTGGGGCACACCCTGACCCACGGAGCACGTATGGATTCACTCCTCTTGCTCTTGCTGCCCAAAGTGGACACACTGAAATCATGGAAATGTTACTGCGGAAAGGCAAGATCTTCTGTTAGGGTCAGCACAGTAACAAAGGGTACCAGGATCCAGGTGTTCTCTTAATGGAGAGCTTCAAAATAATAAAAACTAACATTTTATTTAAGCCTAATATAAATGTTTGATAAAAAATTATAGGTTAATAGTGATTACTGAGAAGCCTAACATAAAGACTAAATTTTTTTATTAGGTATGACACAATTTCCCTAAAGCAGATGCAGGTTACTTTTACTTAACATTCCTTCACTGTGCTAAGAGGGTGGTGGTTTTTTTTTAACTTTTTTGTGGTGTTGTCCTTTTCTAGAATCATAAAGTCAAAGACCCGGCAACATCCTCTACACGTTACCTTTGCCTAAGCCTAAATCATGAGGCAGTTTAATCAGTTACCAAATGGCTTTAGATGTTAGGAAAGTCTTCCCGATTTCTTCTCTTTGGGTCTCAGTTCTTCACCCTAGTAACAACCTAAACTCCAAGAGAATGGGAAAGCAGCTTCAATTTATTGGGTACTGTCTAAGCAACAAGCATTAAACTACCCATGTTGCCTCATAACCCTTTAAAAACTCTGTGAAGTGGGTATTATCCTCGTTTTGTACTTGAGGAAACTGGGTCAGCGATGGTGCCAGTTGCAGGACTTCCCTTCAAACATGCTCCCACCCCATCCTCAGCTCTGTAGCTGTGGCCATTTTGAATCCTGACTTAACTGGCAGGGACCCTTGGCTCAGAGAACTTTGGCCTTTACTGTCTTTGAGGAGAGCTCCATTGGTGATACTGTTAGATGAAGCGAGGTACGATCAATTAAAGCTTTTTTTCAAAGCAACCTTTTACCAAGATTTTTTAAAGTCTCAATGATAGAATTATCTTCTTTATTCTCCTCCCTGTGTCTAGAAGTCTTACTTGTTCTTTAACCATATGTGGCCCTAGTCTCCAGTATTCTAGATGGCAGAGACTCCTATGTTAAGAACAGCCTTGTGCTTGCTTTCTTTTTGAGACAGAGTCTCGCTCTGTTGCCCAGGCTGGCATGCAATGGTGTGATCTCGGCTCACTGCAACCTCCTCCTCCTGGGTTCAAGCAATTCTCCTGCCTCAGTCTCCCGAGTAGCTGGTACTACAGGCACGTGCCACCACACCCAGTTAATTTTTTGTATTTTCAGTAGAGACGGGGTTTCACCATGTTAGCCAGGCTGGTCTCAATTTCCTGACCTCGTGATTCACCTGCCTTGGCCTCCCAAAGTGCTGGGTTACAGGCATGAGCCACTGCACCCAACCTTTGCTTTTCAGACATACCTAAATCTTTCCTGTGGTATACAGGGGAGGCTAGGTTCTAATCAATGGCCATAAGACATTTTAAGTAAGATGTTTCAAATGATCAATATAAGAAATGTCTAGGCCGGGCACGGTGGCTCAAGCCTGTAATCCCAGCACTTTGGGAGGCCGAGGCGGGTGGATCACGAGGTCAAGGGATCGAGACCATCCTGGTCAACAGGGTGAAACCCCGTCTCTACTAAAAATACAAAAAATTAGCTGGGCATGGTGGCGTGTGCCTGTAATCCCAGCTACTCAGGAGGCTGAGGCAGGAGAATTGCCTGAACCCAGGAGGCGGAGGTTGCGGTGAGCCGAGATCGCGCCATTGCACTCCAGCCTGGGTAACAAGAGCGAAACTCCGTCTCAAAAAAAAAAAAAAAAAGAAATGTCTAAAGTCATTAGCTGGAGTAACAAAAGATTGGGATCTTTCATCTTTAAGGAAAGAGTAACCTTTTGTATAGATCATTGATTAAAATACAGAGAAAGAGGAGAGGCAACAGATGTTAAAGCCTTTACCCTGCAAAGAAACCAGCATGAGCTGACCTCAGTGAGTGAGCATTTCCTTCAAGTGACTCCCTTACACAGTAATTTGCACCAAGTGACATAGAAATGACAGAGCCAGCATTTCAAGGTACATCTGTCTGATTCCAAATCCCATTACCACCCTGCAAATCATGTTGCCACTCTAGCAAATCACATTGCTAGAGTGGCAATATGGCGTCATAGATATAAGCCCTGGGTCTAGAATAACTGTGTATGAATCCTGACTACCTTGCTTACTAGCTGTGCATCTTTGGGGAAGTCACTTAAACTCAATGAGTTTCTACATCTTTAAAATGAGTCTGTTAGCACCCACTGCTGAGCGTTGTGAAGTTTAAAAATTATTATACACATGAAGGAACCAGTACATAGTGGGCACTCAATAAACAGGCTTATCAGACTTCTTAAGGCAGCCACTGTACCCTGATGACTCTTATGGAGTCTGTGTTAAAGTCACAACACCTTTTTTTTTTATATGAGCTTCAGAATGCTCTCCTCAACTTTTGTCCATTCAAATGCTATTCTTCCTTCAGAGCCCATTTTATTGAGAAGCCTTATACAACTGACCCAAACTCTTTCCTCCTTCATCTCCCAGCTCCCCTCACAACTCCAGCCCTAGATCTTCCAGGAGACTTTTTGCCTGTACCTGTACGCTTATTATTCACACAACTCACAAAACACTTAGTGTACAGGGTTTAGGTTAAGCATTCTTAATCTGAAACTTTTTGAGCACCAACATGATGCTCAAAAGAAATTCCTACTGGAGCATTTCAGATTTCGAATTTCTGGATTTGGGACTTGTAAGTATAATGCAAATATATATATTTTTTACCCTGAAATCTGAAACACTCCTGGTCCCAAGCATTTCGGATAAAGGATAATCTGTACCAATAACTGTACTACAACTTATCTCTTTGGCTATTCACAGTTCCTAACTTCAATTTAAAACAATTACAATGTCTCTTACTATGGTCTGCTACCAACAAGCTAAAACAGAACAAATGCCCCTTTTCACCAAAAAGGTATCATTAGATGGAATGGTGTTACAGTTCAATAGATTTGTTTGTACCGTCCTATATGTGTGTTACAAGTTAAGTGGGCTTTTATAGGCTGGTCTAGAAATACAAGCAACTTTTATAACAGTATTTCTACTGGAATTTTCAAGTTCCAAACAAACAAACATCAAATTACTTCAAAAACCAACCTACTTACAGTTTAGAAACTGCCATTTTCTTCTTCCCCAACTAGTTTATAAGCTGCTTGAGAGCAGGAGGTATATATTTTGTTTCTTTGATTCTTGGTGCTTTGCTAGAGTCCATACTCACTAATTGCTTTTTGGTGATGGTAATATATTTTTTAAATTGCTTAAATACAGTGGAAAAGAATTTTTGCATTAACAAGAGTCTTTCTCCTATTAGGAGCTAATGCTCATGGTCAGGCCTCTGATTGTTCTTCCATCTTACTTGAAGCTGCAAGTGGAGGAAATCCAGATGCCGTGGCTCTCTTGCTGGAATATGGAACTGATGCCAACATCCCTAAGAATTCAGGCTACCTGCCCATCCATGTGGCAGCTGACAGGGGCCACTTACTGTAAGTTCAATTAATTATTGTAAATAATAAAAACAGTAATAGCTACCTTTTATTTTGAGCTGCTTCTAAAAACTTTATCACTGATCCCACAACCTAAACATACCTTTTAAAGATGAGAAACTCTTTTCAGCTAGAAAGAGCTAGAAATGGCTTTACCAGGCATCCTCTGAAGCCACCAAAGAGATATAAAACTTTTTTCCTCAGGTACTTAGGCAATATGGGAAGCCTCAGGTCTCTGGGCTAATTCTGAGTTTTATAGCCTAGACAGTAATTCCATTCAGTTTTACTTGGTATCTGAGCTTCTGGATGAAGGAATTATGCTTTTATTTTTGGTTCGAGGTTCTAAATGTGCCATCTGAATATTGATTGATACTATCTAGTATTAGTATAAAACAATAATAAACAAGTTAGTGCTACATCTTAAAAACAATGTTGAAATCCATTTGGAAATTCTTTCTCAGAGCTCTAAAGATACTGATTCCAGTTACGGATCTTGCTGCCATTAAGCAAAGTGGCATCAGTCCAATTCACTGCGCAGCAGCAGGAGCACACCCCCAGTGCCTGGAGCTCCTCATCCAAGCTGGATTTGACGTGAACTTCATGTTGGATCAGAGAATTCGCAAACACTACGACGACCACAGGAAGTCAGCTTTGTATTTTGCTGTATCCAACAGTGACCTCTCTTCAGTCAAGCTGCTTCTGGGTGCTGGAGCTCTGCCTAATCAAGACCCGGTTAACTGCCTCCAGATAGCCCTCAGGATGGGCAACTATGAGCTCATCAGTCTGCTGCTAAGGCATGGGGCCAATGTCAATTACTTCTGCAGAGTTAACCCTTTACATTTCCCATCGGCACTGCAATACACACTGAAAGATGAAGTCATGCTCAGGATGCTGCTCAACTATGGGTATGACACAGAGCGATGTTTTGATTGCCCTCATGGGGACAAAGTCCATTCTTCCTATACTTCTGAAGGCTGGACATCGACAGTTATCAAAGATACTAAGGTAAGTCCACAGTATTGGCTATATTCCCTTGCAGTCATTATTTGTGGCCATGGAACTATAGCAATATATAGACTACATCCATTCTCTCCAGAAGGTGGTTGAAGAGATCCTAGTATAATAAATATATGATAAAATAATGATAAAAACAAACACAATAGTAGAAAGATGTAAAAGGAACAGAAACAGTACAGAGAAAGAAGTGATTTAACTCTGCCTAGCAGTGTGAGGAAGTTTCACAAATGAAGTAACTGATTAAATGATTTCTTTTGATGACTTTTCTGATGAAAAATGAATCAGAGTCAGTACAGTTGACCCTATTATCCCTCCGTTTTTGAGCCATTTTTCCCTCTTGGCTTTCATCACACCACATTCTCCTTTGACTACTATGCTAAACCATAGATGAATGTTTCTTAATTGACTTTTATAATTCTCACTTCATTTCCCTCAGTTCTGTGAAGTAATAACTTTGTCATGGCTGCAACATCTCTCTGGAAAGGTTGTTCGAGTGATGCTTGATTATGTTGATCAAGTTCGGATCTGTTCAAAGTTGAAAGCTGTGCTCCAAAAACAGGGGATCTGGTCAGAAATACATTTTATCTTAAGTGAGTATCCTTCTTGTAGAAGACTTTTTGCAAAAATACTAATTGTATTCTTACTTGGTTGTTTTAGAATTAGAACACCCTTCTCTTCTGGTTAAAAGCTTGACTTAAACCAGAAAAATGCTGCTCCTATCTTTAAAAATGTTACTAACTACACTTAATTTGTATTTATTACCTTTTCCAAGGAGATAAAATCTGTTAGATAACTACTTATTATATAGGTAACCATGGCTACGAAAGAACACTTGACACAGGAATGAAAAGCTATGAAATGGCAATAAAAATAAGGATGAGAAAAAGCTAAGAGCTATGTCTGTAGAGGGTATCAAATGACCTTCTTCAAACCAAATTCTTTCAAAGTAGCACATAAGACAAATTAATAATTTATTTCATGTTATTTCCCCTTGGGTGGTAATCTTCGGTTTTTAGCCTGTCCCCAGAGGGGCTAAAACATGCAGATTTTTTTTTGGAGACAGAGTCTCGCTGTGTCAACCAGGCTGGAGTTCAGTGGCACAATCACAGCTCACTGCAACCTCCGCCTCCTGGGTTCAAATGATTCTCCTGCCTCAGCCTCCCAAGTAGCTGGCATTATAGGCATGCGGGCATCATACCCAGCTAATTTTTGTATTTTTAGTAGAGATGGGGGGATTTCACCTTCACCATGTTGGCCAAGCTGGTCTCGAACTCCTGACCTCAAGTGATCACCCGCCTTGGCCTCCCAGAGTGCTGGAATTACAGGCGTGAGCCATCATACCCGGCCACATGTAGATTTAAGAACTTTAGATCTCACAGGCCAGATCTACAATTGATGCCAGTCTTTGGACTCTAATTTGACATGGCACTAGAACCCTATCTACAAGGATTGCAATGAGAAATGAAAAATTGTTTCCCTATTGACTTTGCCATTTAGTCACAGCAAATGAAATGCTATCAAATACATTTGCTAACAAAACCCTAAGATACTAAAAAATAAGTTATTTTTTTCTTTGGATAATGTGCCTTTTTCCTTTTAGCAAACCCTCGCTCCCTAAAACACTTGTGTCGCCTAAAGATCCGGAAATGCATGGGACGTTTACATTTGCGCTGCCCTGTCTTCATGTCATTTCTTCCATTACCCAATCGTCTAAAAGCATATGTCCTTTACGAAGAATACGACCTTTATGGACAAGGAATTTTTACAGGAACCTGGTAATCAAACCATTCTAATGGAAAAGGTATAATTCTGCAGCTGTATTCCTTAAAATTTGACTTATGTATGATTCATATTTTTTGCTTCATACTTATGTATGATTCATATTTTTTACCTGCCAACTACAATCTCAATGCAGTCTAAGTCCTTTAAAAAGTACCTCTGCTTAGGAGGTTGAGGCAGGAGGATTGCTTTAGCAGCAATGGGAGGTCAAGGCGGTGGTGAGCTGTGATCACACCTCTGCACTCCAGCCTGGGTGACCAGAGCAAGACATCTCTAAAAGAAAATTTTCTTAAAAAGTAGCTTTGAACATAGTCTCTCAACATAATGACTAGCACTCTCAAGGCAGTTAAAAAAAATAAAAGCCAAATAGTAAAAATTTCAATTAACTGAAATATACTAGTTCTAATTCTGTACTGATCTTACATTAAGTGCACAAATCCAATGTCTATGTGCTCAAAACAATAGATGGCACTTCTGACAAGTCAAGGTAACTCATTACAGTATCTTTTTTATAGAGAAGTATATATATAATAGTCATCCTTATCTTCTGAGGATATGTTCTAAGACCCTCAGTGGATGCCTGAAAAAGGGGGATAGTACAGATCCCTATATATACTATGTTTTTCCTATATATACTGTGTTTGTTCCTATACAGCTACTGTCGTTGAACAATGTTTCAGTCATCAGTGGACCACATATGTGATGGTGGTCCCATAAGATTATAATGCTGTATTTTTACTGTACCTTTTCTATGTTTACGTACATACTTACCATATGTTATGATTGCCTATTCAGTACAGTAACATGCTGTACAGATTTGTAGCCCAGGAGCAATAGGCTGTATACCACATGGCCTAGATGTGTAGTACAGCATACCATCTAGATTTGTATAAGTGACTCAGTGATGTTTGCACAATGACAAAATCACCTCACAACACATCTCTCAGTAGGTATCCCCATCTTTAAGCCAGTTGTTAAGCGACATACGACTGTACATACATGCCCTACAGTGCGAATACACTGGACAGATGGATGATTCAGCTCCCAGGTGGAACAAGGTGGGATGGTGAGAGATTTCATCATGTTACTCAGAATGGTGTACAATTTAAAACTCATAAATTATTTATCTCTGAAAATTCTTTTTAATACTTTTTTTTTTTTTTTTGAGATGGAGTCTTGCTTTGTCACCCAGGCTTGAGTGTAGTGGCACAATCTCAGCTCACTGCCATCTCTGCCTCCCGGGTTCAAGTGATTCTCATGCCTCTGCCTCCCGAGTAGCTGGTATTACAGGTGTGTGCCACCATGCCTGGCTAATTTTTGTATTTTTAGTAGAGATGGGGATTTCACCATGTTGGCCAGGCTGGTCTCGAATGCCTGACCTCAGGTGATCTGCCCACCTCAGCCTCCCAAAGTGCTGGAATTACAGGTGTGAGCACCACACCTGGCCTCCTTTTAATAGTTTTGGACCATTAGTAACTGAAACCACACAAAGAGAAACCATGGATAAGGAGACCTACAGTACATCACAGTGACTGAACTGAATACTGACCCTAGTACATGACTTAGAAGTTGGCTGTTCTTGTGTAAAAGTCCCAATACCAGCTTAGTGTCTATTACCGTTTTTTGTAGAGTCACGTATAAAGGTAGAGTAATTCAGTTAATTGAAACAGAACCCTCAATTCAAATTTCATTATTAATGAGAAACATGTGCCCCTTCTTTCCACAAAACCCTGGCTATGGCTGACCATTTACTGGTTAATGTGATCACTGGAATTTGAATTACAAGTGTTTTCAAATGAATGACGGCTTATGGTTTCTGTATTGAACCAAGCCTGATAACGAACATGAAGGGGCACACTGATGGCAGATTTTTATTTCTATATATTTCATACTGCATGTAAGTATAGGTTTCTTTTTCTGAGAAACCTATTGCCCAGACTGGAGTGCAGTGGCGAAATCTTGGCTCACTGCAACCTCTGCCTCCTGGGTTCCAGCAATTCTCATGTCTCAGCCTCTCAAGTAGCTGGAATTACAAGTGTGTGCCACCATACCCAGCTAATTTTTATATTTTTAGTAGAGATGGGGTTTCACTATGTTGGTCAGGCTGTCTCGGACTCCTGACCTCAAGTGATTTGCCTGCCTTGGCCTCCCAAAGTGCTGGGATTACAGGCATGAGCCACTGTGCCAGACCTGCATGTAAGTATACATTTCTATGTGTGGAAAGTGAGGAAAGAACTGAAAAAGACATTCATTCCACCACACTTGAGCCACATTTAGAAGCCATATCAATAGGGATAACAGGTAAAATGATAATGTCCATTTTCACTACAGCCCAGTCAGCTATAGCCTTGATGTTTACATGTTTAGTCTTAGTACTTTTTAAAAGAATTAGATAGTCCATTTTAGGGAAACTAAAGCTATATAATTTTTTCTGGTGTAGGGATTAATGGCTAGGTAGACTATTTCAGTAAGCACAGACTTTAAATTATTTTTATAATTTTTTACATTAAATTTATATAGCTGATATGAAGTTATTTTTTAAAATCAAACAGATTATATATCTTTCAATATAGAAATATATTTACACTATACATGCACTTATATCAGATAAATTATATAATTCTAAAGTCAATTTCATCTAGCCCCTGTACCTTCTAGAAGTGTATATACATTTCTATAAAATTCAAAATAAAACATTAAATCCCAGAAGAACTAATTGCCATAAGAAACTCGAGAGAGCACATGGGATGAATATGCATTAGAATTAAAAATTATAGACCCAAACTATACTGGTATGCACAATAACCTGCCCCTTTATATTAGAGGAATTTTCTGTGAGTAGGACCCAACAGTAGCAAGTATACATCAATTAATGAAGTCTTTTACCTTTGCTAAAAGAAAAAGTCACCAGTGATGGATTAGTTTGCTTCTGTAACAAACTTTTCCTAATAAAGTGACAATTTTTTTTTTCATTTTAGCTGCTATGGAATTGTAGTTGGGCTAGATGTATAATTTACAATGTTGGAACAGATTAAGATGTCCAACTGTTTTTGTAACATCCTAAATTACTTTGAGAAATAAGTTCAGAGTATCAAATATTTCATACAAAACACACTGTACAAAAATCATGGACTTTATTATACATTAAAAAATCTAACAACTTTTTTCCTGAAGCCTTGTCAGTAAATACCTGTTGTGTGACAAAATGAAAAAATAAGTTCTCCACCCCACATGTATACCATGATCACAAAAAGTTGAGTTCTTCAAATCCAATTAAGTGAAACATTGCATGATTTTAAATTGTACACTGCATGATTAATACTATCAGTGAAATAAAAATTAACCAATTCACTTACATTATGAAATCACCAAATATACAAAGCAATTTTGCACATTAGTTACAACTTAATCCCCAGTCTCATATTAACTGAAGTAAATTTTATATGAGTGAAGCCACAGAGATTGGTTAAAAAGTATAATATAGTTCCAGTTTCAAATCTTTATGTATTACTAATTAACATAGAAAAAAAAATCTTATGGGAGAAGAGTAAACCAAACTTGCTAAAAATAAAGGGTTGCTTGCTACAATTGGTATGTTTAAATATTTAAAATACAATCTGAATGCTAAGAGGTTGAAAACCAACATTAATATTTTCATTTTATTCAGGTGGCAGGTTTTACAATATACTAGCTCTTAGGATCTCTCTCAGAATTAATAATAGGATTCAAATTTTAAATACTATGGTTCTTAAATATAATGCAAAATTAACTCAGATGCCTTTACCATATAGGATTTTGTCATCCCTAGAATGCCCCTAGATTGTGGAGCCTGAGGATTCTTTTGAAAATAATCATTGCAGATGTGGCAAAAACTAGACTAGCTTTAGGGACTCTTTTTTTGTTGTTTTTTTTCAGATGGAGTCTCACTCTGTCACCCAGGCTAGAGTGCAGTGGCGTGTTCCTGGCTCACTACAACCTCCACCTCCCCGGTTCAAGCAATTCTCTGCCTCAGCCTCCCGAGTAGTTAGGATTACAGGCGCCCACCACCACGCCCGGCTAATTTTTTGTATTTTTAGTAGAGACAGGGTTTCACCATCTTGGCCAGGATGGTCTTGAACTCCTGACTTCATGATCCACCTGCCTCAGCCTCCCAAAGTGCTAGGATTACAGGTGTGCACCTCTGTGCTAGACCGGGACTCTATTTAAGGTAACAGCTTTATTCTCTTAGCAAGTTTTCAGAATTTTTAAAGTTAGAAGGAATAACTGGTTTCCTAACTACTGACTTCATTGCCATAGTTACAAATACACTGTTCATTTAAGTAACAGAATGCATTGTAGAAGTAGGCAGGCTTAGTATCTTTTCTTTTAAAAGAGCAGTTTTGGTGATTTCTAAAAACATTAACTCAATGTGAGAAAAGATACACAAAATCTAATCCAATTACTTTCCAAGCATCTCAAGATCTAGAAGGGATTTCAAAGAGGATAACAATCAGCTTCACCACTAGGCAGAAACCCATGGGCAACCTTTAAATAACAAAAAGCTTATTAAAACGAACACTTAAATCTCTGCAGTAATGGAATAGTTCATATCGTTCAATAGTAAGTAATGGAATAGAAGTTGAATCATCTAAAATTGTTAAACCCATTCATAACTTCTATTTAGCATTGGAATGCACTTTGATCTGACCTATGGACATGGGTGCATTATTGTAGAAATTCCTGTGAACATAACTTAAAACGAACTACAGGTCTGTCTAGCATCCCTAAGTCTGCCAGTGCCCTTAACTCTAGCCTACACTATGAGCCAGGGTGCTGACAAAGGGCAGCACTTGCTACCATGCAAAGCACCAGCTTAGTGAAGCTGCCTCCTACTGATGACCACCTTTCCTGTAGAGTAACAGACTTCATCTGAGCTAAGTGAAGTGACAATTTGTAGTACTTAATGGAACAGAAAGCTCTAGTCTCCAAAGGTCTTAAAAACAGGACTTGCCATGAAAGTGCTGGCAACAGAAGAAATTCCAACTTCAACAAAACGACTGATACACTATTGTGAAAGCATTCCCTTTGTTAAGCACAAAATAAACTTTTTATCAAAAAGTACTTCATAAATTTCTACTTTTTTACTGTATGTTTTGGTAACATAAGGTGTCAGTAAATAAACATTACACCCATTTGGCACATGGATAAAAGGAATATCATGAGCCTATATATCATCTATCCTATTCTTACAGAAAGCAATGTACATATACAGTGTGAAACAACCGAGTTATAATTTGAGACCTAAAACAGATGCCATTTCTAATGCAGAACTAAGGAGAAAAAACTGTATATCGAAAAAAAGGGGGGGGGGATTTCCCTTGTAAAATTATTAGTCTTAGTGGCTAACCTCTTGAAAAATTGGTAAATGTGTGACTATGTAAAATGTTTTACTCACTATATTGGGTATATATCTGTGTGTGTATATATATATACTTTTTCATGTGAAACACATGAAAATATAATTTCTATTGGCAATGTTAAAAATGTGTTTACAGAAAAATTATGGTTTAACATAGACAGTAGGTTTAACATAGGCAGCAGAGAAAAGTTATTTTAACCTTGGCAACAGGTTAAATCCTTCCTTAGTCAACTTCTCTTATACTATCCTAGGCATTCAGTTCCTTTCAATCTTTCTGGACCTTTTACTCATTTGAAGAGTAGACATATTTACAATAATTAGTGCAAATTATTCTATTCTCAGACATTAGTTATTTGCCTTTGTGGATATAAAGTGGTGATTCAGTACTTTATCAAAACATGGGATTATGAAAATACTGGGAATATAAGTCTGAAATTTATAAGATTACATTTTCTAAACTAAACTCTGGTAATTTTTACTTTAAGCATGAAACATAACTGTTATAGAACTTCTTTTGAAATGTCACTTGACTTTCAGTAAAAGCTATTTCATACAATGCAGAAAATACAATGTATCACTCCACAGCAATGTCTTTGTCATTCCTAATCTAAAATGTATCTGAACAACAACAAAAATCTTTTAATAAATTCCAATATCTTATTTTTAACCACTACTGCTCTGCAGCAGTAATTGAAGTCCCAACCTGAGAACTAAGAATATGATAATAAAATGCCAAGGGCTCTATCAATCTTGAACTGAAGACACTTAAGCTTCTTTCTACTGGCATCAGGTGCAGTACATTAGAGACATATGAGCAATCCCAGAAAGTGGCCCTGAGATCAACAGTACCACCTACCACAATTTGAAACCTTAAGTGTAAAATCTCTGTTCTAATTATTTTATAAAAGTTCTATTGCACATTAATATTGTTAAAATATTTGCAAACTTGTAGAATTCTCTGTATAAAGGGCTTTAAACTTTTTCAGCTAAATGCTTCCTCATTGCCAGCAAAATTTTCCTAATGAAAGAAAAGGACCATAACCATGAATGTCTAAGCCTGAAGAATTAATGATTTTTCATAGCCAATTACAATGCAAGATTCAAAAGTTCACAATTTGAAGGAAAAAATTCTTAAGCAAATTCCTCAGCAGTCTACCTCAGGGAGATGAGCAGGTTTCCTTTAGATGTTAATGCATAGTACATTATGTTTAAGGGGGGAAAAAAGATCAATGCAAACCTAAGTCATCAAGTTCAATCCTGTTTTTTTTTAAATGCAGCTACAACAAATAAGCAAATATAAAGCTTAGTTTCCTCCTAGATATTTCAACATAGTTGTTACCTTGTGCCATTTCACCACAGAAACTGTCAAATTCCAAAGGGGAAGTATCTATCAAAAAGTGTAAGTTTATGCTTCTGACTCTCTCTTCTTTCCTTCTTCTCCCAAATCACTCTCTTCTGACTGGCTACTGCTAAGGACAACAAACTGCCCCTCACTACTGGCTTGGTTTGGTCTACTGGAAGCAGCTATCAACCGACTTTGTTCTTCCAAGTCCTAGTGAAAAAAACAAAAAAGAAACTAAGTTACTTGCCTGCAGTCAAATGGAAAATTATGCAGTTAAGATACATTCTTAGAGCCACTTCAATTCTTCTGCCATAAATATATACACATACTTCTGACAACTTGATAAAAAGAAAAGCTACACCCAAACAATACAATACCAAAATGAATTTTGGCACCATCCTGTAAAAGCCAACATTCAAACTAAAATCTAATGTTTTCTTTTTCTCTTTTTACAACCAACAACCAAATAAAGCCATTATCATCTCTCACTATACACTATAGAAAAAACCCTTGTGAGGGATCACCCCACACTCCTTTCCCTTCCCCTCTCCAGCCCTTTTCTCCATCTCTGTCCAATTCATTTTGCTAAATCAGTTATCACCTTCCCTCAGCCTAGGCTATCAGGAAAGCCTCATTTCAGTGTCATCTTTGCCACTTCCCTCTTTTTTGTCCAGATGGCCAGCCCACAGCCAATGCTTACTGATCTGTTCTTAGTAAGTATTCCAGCTGTCTCCTCTTTTCCTTCCATGAGTGCTACAACCGATAACATGCTCTTAAGTCTCAAAAATCATTTATCTAATACATCCTTCGAGTTTTGCTCTGAAATTTGTCTTTTAAAATTATCCTGTTGGATGGACAATGATTTGACATTCCTGGCAATATTTAAAATATATTATTTCATTATACATTACATATAATCTATAACATATATATATACACACACATATATCTATTTCCCCCATAGAAGGCAATTAAATGGCTTTCAGCAATGCCAATTAAGTCCTCTCAAAAGAACTACTTTGACAGACAACTTCCTCTGAAATGTGAAACAGTCGTATTACATGTCAACATAACTATAATATCAACATCCTAACAAAAACCAGATGTTACACTTTTCTGCTATGCTATGAATCATCTGTTTGTGAAGTGGCTGAACAAGCAGAAATAGCCCTTAATTTGGAAATTCAAATCTAAAAGTCACAGTGCTGAAATAAGTCTCCACAAACAACACATAAAGATCGACGTTAGGGCTGTGTACCTTTTCAATCTGTTTTTGTTTACTGAGTTCTTTCTGTTGCTTCTCTTTTACTCTCTCTATTTCTTTTTGTTTTTCTGATGCCCTACGATCCTAAACAACAGATAAATAAAACTAATGAATTAAATATGAAATAACTTTAAATTTTAGACATTTCAGTTAATACCACATTTGTCACCTTTCAGTTTTTTTTTTTTTTTTTTTTGCATTTATAAATGAGAAAGCACACCAACAGTTTACATTCAATGGTAAACAATTATCCAAATTCTAAATGCCATGTTGGTAATAGCATCCACTGTTAACCTTGCTTAGCAAAATCATTTTATTTATTTGCTAATATGAAAGAGCTAATATATTATTTTAGTTAACATTTTTGGAAAATCAAGCATCTTGCATTCCTTTTTTTTTTTTTTTTTGAGATATTAGAGTCTGGCTCTGATGCCCAGGCTGGAGTGCAGTGGTATGATCTCGGCTCACTGCAACCTCCACCTCCCAGGTTCAAGTCATTCTTGTGCCTCAGTCTCTTCAGTACCTGGGATTACAGGTACATGCCACCACGGCCAACTAATTTTTGTGTTTTTGGTAGAGACAGGGTTTCACCATGTTGGCCAGGCTAGTCTAGAACTCCCGACCTCAAATGATTTGCCCACCTCAGCCTCCCAACATGCTACAACTGCAGGCATGAGCCACTGTGCTCAGCCACATCTTGGATTCTTACCAGTTCAGCATGCAAAGCTATCTGTTTTGCCAGTCCAACAGAATCACATATCTAAAAAGAGAAAAAGTATGAAAACTTCAGGCAGTTCTCATATCAAAGCAAAAATGTCAAAATATCCAAATAACTGATACAACTAGTTTTATAACTAATGGTTATACACTGTATAATACAATGTATTATACCTAATACACTGTTTCAAGCAAAAGCATATTTAATAATGCTTCAGCCCCAAAACCAAGGCTTTGTATGTTTTCCTTGGAGTCTATAGGCTTCAATGTTGACTCTCACTTTCTTCAAATACCCCACTTCTTGTTATGTCAAATTCATCACTGTCATAGCAAGGCTTGCAAGGAATAAAGCAAGCAGCTGGTAATGCTGTTCTAAGTTGAAGACATCTGAAAATGGCTGGTTTGGGGAATATATTCCATTCCCAGCATAAATTAGAGACTAAAAGATTGCACCAGCTATCAGTGGCAGGGAAGACAGGTCTGTAGAGTCAGAAGGCCCAATCCATCAGCTTGGCTCTCTTCAGAGGAACATGCTTTGGTCAAACAGCTCAGTCAGCCTAGGCAAATCTAGGGGTTTTTTCCAAAAATCTTAAAAATTATATAAGAAATTTATTGACAAGAAAAACTACAAAACACTGATGAAAGAAACTGAAGACACACAAAAATCCCATGCTCATGGATCAGAATAACATCGTTAAAATAACCATATTGCCCAAAGCAATCTATAGGTTCAATGAAAATAGCCAAAGCAATCTTAAGCAAAAAGAACAAAGCTGGAGGCATCACATTACCTGACTTCAAAATATATTACAAGGCTATAGTAAGCAGAACAGCAGGGGATTGTTATAAAAATAAGACACATGACCAATGGAACAGAGTAGAGAACTCAGGAATGAAGCCACATGTTTACAGCGAACTGATCTTCAAACAAAGCTGACAAAGAACTTTCATTGGGGAAGGGATATCCTCTTCAATAAATGGTTCTGGCAAGATGGAGAGCCACATGTAGAAGAATGAAAACAGACTCCTCTCGGTCACCATATACAAAAATCAACTCAAAATGCATTAAAGACTTAAACATAAGACCCAATACTATTAAAATACTAGAAGAAATCATAAGGATCAGAGCAGAAATAAATGAATCTGACATAAAGAAAACAATATAAAAGATCAACAAAACAAAGTTGGTTTTTTGAAAAGATAAATAAAACTGGCATAGCCAGACTAAGAAAAAGAAGACTCATGTAAATAAAATCAGAGACGAAAAAGTAGACATTAAAATTGATACTGCACAAAGTCAAAGGATCATTGGTGGCTATAATGAGCAAATATATGCTACTGGAAAATCTAGAAGAAATGGGTAAATTCCTAGACAAATACAACCTACCAAGATTGAACCATGAAGAAATCCAAAACCTGAACAGTCCAGTAACAAGTAACAAGATCCAAACCATAATAAAAAGTCAGTCTCCTGGTAAAGAAAAGCCCAGGACCCGATGGCTTTACTGCTGAATTCTACCAAACATTTAAAGAAGACCTAATATGTTCCCCAAAAATAGAGTAGAATACTTCTAGATTCATTCTACAAGACCAGTATTACCTGATACCAAACCAGAAAAAGACATATCAAAAAAAGAAAACTACAGCCCAATATATCTAATGAATATTGATGCAAAAATCCTCAACAAAATACTAGCAAACCAAATTCAAAAACATATTAAAAAGATCATTTATCATGACCAAGTGGGATTTATCCCAGGGATGCAAAGATAGTTCAACATATGCAAATCAATCAATATGCCAAATTATATCAACAGAATAAAGGACAAAAACTATTTGATCACTTCAATTGCTGCTGAAAGTGCATTTGATAAAGTTTAACATCCTTTCAGGATTAAAAAAAAACTTCAAAAAAACTTGGTAATAGAAGGAACACAGCTCAACATAATAAAAGCTATATATGACAGACCCACAGCTAGTACCAAAAGGCTATCCATCTTAAATCTGGAACGTGACAAAAATGCTCATTTTCACCACTCTTACTAATATTAAACATAGTACTAAAAGTCCTACCTATAGCAATCAGACAAGAGAAATAAAGGGCATCCAAACTGGAAAGAAAGAAGTCAAACTATCCTTGTCTGCAGATGATATGATGATCTTATATTTGGAAAAACCTCAAGACTTCACCAAAAAACTATCAGAACTGATGAATTCAGTAAAGTTTCAGGATACAAAATCAACATACAACAATCAGTAACATTTCTATATGCCAACAGTAAACAATCTGAAAAAGAAATAACAAAAAGTAATCCCACTTACAATAGCCACAGATAAAATTAAATACCTAGGAGTTAACCAAAGTGAAAGATCTCTATCATGAAAACTACAGGCCAGGCACAGTGACTCGGGCCTGTAATCTCAGCACTCTGGGAGGCCAAGGTAGGTGTTTGAGGCCAGGAGTTTAAGATCAGCCTGGTCAACATAGTGAAACCCCATCTCTACTAAAAATACAAAAATTAGCCCGGCATGGTGGCATACACCTGCAGTCCAGCTACTTGGGAGGCTGAGGCATGAGAATCGCTTGAACCTGGGAGGTAGATGTTGCAGTGAGCTGAGATCATGCCACTGTACTCCAGCCTAGGCAATAGAGTGAGACTCTGTCTCAAAAAACAAACAAACAAAAAACCCTATAAAACACTGATGAAAAAAATTGAAGAGGACAC
The DNA here is from genome assembly GCF_048565385.1 of Saimiri boliviensis. Lineage (NCBI taxonomy): Eukaryota > Metazoa > Chordata > Mammalia > Primates > Cebidae > Saimiri > Saimiri boliviensis. The sequence continues at coordinate 4,592,270 of NC_133456.1, forward strand.
CCAAAATAGAAACATATTTCATATTCATGGATTAGAAGAACCAATCTTGTTAAAATGTCCATACTACCGAAAGCAATCTACAGATTCGATGCAATCCCTATCAAAAAACCAATGACATTCTTCAAAGAAACAGAAAAACATTCTGAAAATTTATATGGAATCATAAAAGATCCAGAAGAGCCAAAGCTATTCTGAGCAAAAAGAACAAAACCAGAGAAATCATATTACCTGACTTCAAATTACTATACTATAGAGCTATAGGAACCAAAATGACACGGTATTTGCAAAAAAGAAAAAAAAAAAAGGCACATAGACAAATGCAACAGAATAGAGAACCCAGAAACAAATCCACACTACTACAGTGAACTCTTTTTTGACAAAGGTGCCAAGAATTTAATTGGGAAAAAGACAGTCCCTTCAATAAATGGATCCAGGAAAACTGGATATCCACTTGCAGAGGAATAAAACTAGACCCCTCTTTCTTACCATATACAAAAATCAAATCAAAATGGATTAAAGACTTAAATCCAAGACCTCAAACTATGAAACTACCTCAAGAAAATATTGGGGAAACTCTCCAGGACATTAGTCTGGGCTAAAATTTCTTGAGTAATACCCACAAACACAGGCAACTAAAACAAAAATGGACAAATAGGATCACATTAAGTTAAAAAGCTTCTGTATGGCAAAAGAAACAACAAAGTGAAGAGACGAGCCACAGAGTGGGAGAAAATATTTGCAAACTACTTATCTGACAAGTGATTAATAACCAGAATTTACAAGGAGCTTAAACAACTCTATAAGAAAAAACTTAATAATCCAATTTTAAAATGAGCAAAATATTTGAAAAAACATTTTCAAAAGAAGACATACAAATGGCAAACAGACATATGAAAAGGTCCTCAACATCACTGATCATCAGAGAAATGCAAATCAAAACTACAATGTATTATCTCACTTCAGTTAAAATGGCTTATAGCAAAAAGACAAGCAATAGTAAAAAGATGAGCAATAACAAATGCTGGGAAGTATGCGGAGAAAAGGGAACTCTTTTACACTGTTTGTGGGAATGCAAATTAGTATAAACACTATGGAGAAAAGTCTGGAGGTTCCTCAAAAAACTAAAAATGGAGCTTTCATATGATCCAGCAATCTCACTGTTAGATATATACTTTAAAAAAAGGATATCGGGCGAGCACAGTGGCTCAAGCCTATAATCCCAGCACTTTGGGAGGCCGAGGCAGGCAGATCACAAGGTCAAGAGATCCAAACCATCCTGGCCAACATGGTGAAGCCCTGTCTCTACTAAAAATACAAAAATTAGCTGGGCGTGGTGGCGCATGCCTGTAGTCCCAGCTACTTGGGAGGCTGAGGTAGGAAAATGGCTTGAACCTATGAGGTGGAGGTTGCAGTGAGCCGAGATTGCGCCACTGCACTCCAGCCTGGCAACAGAGCAAGACTCTATCTCAAAAAAAAAAAAAAAAATAGATTGAAGAGATACCTGGACTCCCATGTTTCCTGCAGCTTTGTTCACAATAGCCACAATTTGGAAGCAACCTAAGTGTCCATTAACAGATGAATGGATAATGAAAATACACATATGCACAATGGAATACTATTCAGCCATGAAAAAGAATGAGATTCTGTCATTTGAATGGATGATATGCAGATAAAGAAAATGTGGTACTTATATACAATGGAGTACTATTCAGCCATAAAAAAGAATGAGATTCTGTCATTTGCAACAACACAGATGGAACATGGAGGTATTATGTTAAGCAAAATAAGCCAGGCACAGAAAGGCAAATATTTCAGGTTCTCATTTATCTAAAAATCAAAGCAATTGAACTCATGGAGACAGAGAGGAGAAAGATGGTGACCAGAAGCTGAGAAAGGTAGTATGGGGATGGGTGCTGGAGGGATGATTAATGAGTTATGAAAAAAAAAAACCAGAATGGGTAAGACTGAGTATTTGATAGAACAGGGGGATTATGGTTAATAACTGTACATTTAAAAATAACTAAAAGGAGTATAATTGGATTATTTCTCATACAAAAATGCTTAAGGGAATGAATACTCAATTTTCCATGATGTGATTATTTTGCATTGCTTGCCTGTACCAAATATTTCATGTACTACATGTACTGTGGGTATCTACTGTGTACCCAAAAAAATTAAAAAAGTTAATCCTACTTTCACCATTTTAGCTCTAATCAGTCTCTTGAGAAACTTCGTTACTATGATATTCTCAATAATTGTTCTATTAAAGATTTTTTTCCAGTGTGGCGGCTCACAACTGTAATCCCAGCACTTTGGAAGGCTGAGGCAGGTGGATCACTTGAGGTCAGGAGTTCAAGACGAGCCTGGCCAACATGGTAAAACCCTGTCTCTACTAAAAGTACATTAGCCAGGTATGATGGCAGATGCCTGTAGTTCCAGCTACTTGAGAGGCTAAGGCAGGAGAATCACTTTAATCCAGGAGATGGAGGTTGCGGTGAGCAAAGATTGTGGTGCCGCGCTCCAGCCTGGGCAACAGAGCAAGAGTTCGTCTCCAAAAAAAAAAAAGTTATTTTCCATAGGGAAAAAAAAAATCCTAGCCGAGAACCTAGGGAGCATTCTCTTGCACACTGGTTTAGGCAAAGATTTTACGCCTAAGATCTCGAAAGCACAGGCAACAAAAACACGTAGACAAATAGGGCTTAATTAAAAAGTATCTGCACACCTAAAGAAGTAAGAGTAAACAGACAACCAGTTGAATGGGAGAACGATTTGGAAACTATTCATCCAACTGGGGACTAATATCCAGAACATACAAGGAACTCAACAGGGAAAAAAACAACCCCATTTAAAAGTATGCAGAGGATAATACAAACTTTTTAAAGGACATGAAAATAGCCACCAGGTATATTAAAAAAATGCTCAACATCACTAATCATTAGAGAAATGCAAATCAAAATGACAATGAGCCATTCATACCCTATCATTAAAAAGACAAAAAGTAACAGATGTTGGTGAAATGCAAAAAAAGGGTAACTCATACACTTTTGGTAGGAACATAAACCAGTACAACCACTATGGAAAACAGTACGGAGATCTTTCAAAAACTAAAAATAGAACTAACATTCAATCCAACAATCCCACTACTGGGTATCCACCCAAAATTAAAGAAATCTATATCAAAAGGATACCTGCACTCACATGTTTACTGTAGCACTATTCAGTAGCAAAGCTATGAAATCAATCTAAATGTTCATTCACAGATAAATTAATAAAGAAAATGTGGCACATGTACACAATGGAGTACTATTCAACGATAAACAAGAACAAAATTATGTCATTTGCAGCAACATGGATGGAACTAGAGGTCTTTATCTTATGTGAAATAAGCCAGGCACAAAAAGACAAATATCACATGTTCTCACTTGTATGTGGGAAATAAAAATTTGATCACGTGGAGGCAGAGAGTGGAATGGTAGATAACAGAGACTGGGAAGGCTGAGTGATAGGGAAAGGGGAGGATCAAGAGAGGTGAGTTAAAGGGTACAACCATAAATTATGATAAAAGGAATATATTCAGTATCTGACAGCAGAGTAGGGTGACTATAGTTAACAAAAATGTATTGTACTTGGGTGGACACCCTAAATACCCAAACTTGCTTACTACACATTACATACATGTAACAAAATTCACATGTACCTCATATATTTGTATAAATTGTAAAGAATTCAATCACTAATTACTAAGTAATTTAATAAGAATTTAATAATTTTAAATCTTACTAAGAATCACTTGGTAAGTGGTTACGACAGAGATATTCTGAAAAGCCACGTACCTTTTCCCCCTCATTGTTTGACTCGAATATATAGCAGACTGATGACAGATTACTTTCACTTCTCCCGCCTGATGTCCGAAGAACAAATCCAAAAAGGCGTTTGTTTTCCTGGTGCGTAGCATACAAAACTACACAAGGCAATGGAAACTGCCACAGAAAACATCAGAAGCAAACATGAGATCTTACAAATCATTACAGCAGCACTCATGACAAACTCATATGCTAAGTTCTAAAAATATCATAAATATTTTAAAGACAATTATTTTAACAGACTTGTAATGCAGAAACAAGTAATGTCATATTTGATTTGAATTACCAAGCAGAACAAGAGGCTGTTGAATATTAGTCATTAATACATTTTACAAAGTCAAACTGAATTTAAAAAGTGGTCTTTTTAATAAATGATAAAATAGAAACAGTTCTTTAACATTTAATAATTTATTAAATAGAAATTATTAAATAGAACATAAATAACTATGAAATAAACTAACATATTTACCTTCTCATTCCTACTGTTAATTCTTTGATGTATGATATATGCTTCCTAACTAAGGGATAAACACTAAGTATCACACCAAATTGTGTTAATTCTTTTAAGTTACCTAAAATGTTCAATGACAACTTTTTGGAGATGGCCATAGACTTAACTACAACAGCCAAAGACCAATCAGAGCTAGCACACTTGAATATACAGGATCAGGATTATTACCAAGTTGTAAGATGTATACATATACACAGTGGGACCTAAAACAAAGCTTAAATCACGTGAAACTCACCGTAAGCCTTGTAACTTGTGTCTGTGGATCAATTAACCTAAAATAGTAATTTAAAAATTGGAAAACATTTTAATTAGGTAAAATGGTAAATGTTTTTTCTACAGTTTTTTAAGGGAGGGTTTTACTTACTTTAAACAGTCACAAGTGACTAATAAATGCGATTCTGTCATACGAAAGATGTTATGGATGGCTCGGGCAGCTAAGATTTGGCGCATGGTTTCATAAACAACATCCGGATGGTCATCTGATTTCACCTCCATTGAACCAAGGAATCGGACAATAAATAACTGGTGAAGAATAGAATCTATAACAGAACAAGACATATTACATATTTTTAAACACCATATTTCCTTTCCAAAAGAATAAAATACACTGCCTCCTTCTAGATTTTCTAGTGAAAAATTCAACAACCTAAGGGAGACATTTCAAAATAACTCCTAACTATAGTATTCTAAGTTATAGGAAAATTAGGGTTTCAAATTCAAATAGCTAAAAGTAATGCTTCAACAACTGGTGGTTCTCAGGCCAGGCATGGTGGTTCATGCCTGTAATTGTAGCACTTTGGGAGGCTAAGACAGGACAATCCCTTGAGCCCATGAGTTCAAGATCAGCCTGGGCAACAAAGGAAGACCCTGTCTCAAAAAAAAAAAAAAAAAAAAAAAACAAAAAATACAAAAAATCAACAACTGATGGTTCTTACAGCTTTTCTGTAAGTTTAGAATTAAAATAAACAGGCCAGGCACAGTGGCTCATGCCTGTAATCCCAGTATTTTGGGGGCCGAGGCGGGCAGATCACAAGGTCACGAGATTGAGACCATCCTGGCCACCATGATGAAACCCCATCTCTACTAAAAATACAAAAATTAGCCGGGCATGGTGGCATGTGCCTGTAGTCCCTGCTACTTGGGAGGCTGAGGCAGGAGAATAGCTTGAACCTGGGAGGTGGAGGCTACACTGAGCTGAGATTGCAACACTGTACTCCAGCCTGGCAACAGAGTGAGACTCCGTCTAAAAAAAAAAAAAAAAAAAAAAGAAAGGATTAAAATAAATAGTTAGCGGTGGGGGGGGGAAACAAAACTTATGCTCTAGTACCAGAAGTGAAACATCAACTACTAGGAGAAGCCTAAAAGGTATCTTAGGCACTGAGTATTTGACTATAAGGTCAAAAGTATGAGTCTATCATTTTATATGAATCACAACATCCTGTCAGATTAAGTTCTGTTGCTTCAAGAGTACTATGAGTAAGCAGAGGAAATTCTGAACTAAAGACAGCATTAAAACTGAGCATGGTAGCAGAGCAAATATAAATGACAAATTTTTCACGGTTTGCTGATAAGCAGTTCTAAAATAGATGAATGCTGCACATCCATTTTACCTTCAGTTTCAGATTTTGTACTTCCTCCAGATTCTCCAAATGGATTTGTACGCCTGAAGAGTTTAGAAAAAAATATGGTCAGTTACCATGAACCACATAGAAGAAATCGAATCATTAAAACCAGAGTTAACGTTTTAAAAAGAAAGCTCTAAAATGTCCCATCCTGCTAAGAAACACTATTGATCACTAAATGACTATGATGAAGGCCTCTGTCCTCACATACTAACTAATCAATATTGATGCATTTTAGAAGAGACAGATGAATCAGGAGTTTAGCCATACACAACAAAAAAATCAGCATAATAATAAACCATGTTGCAAAAGTTCTTGAATTTAAATAAGCTAGCACAGAGGAACACTGATTTAGTTGCAATCTTTGCTAGAGAACTCCAGGAATGTCATGGAATTGTAAAAACTTCTTTTTAGGTTCTCTAAGCACACATTGCAACTTAATAAGCTAGTTTTAAATTTGTATTTCTTAAAGCATAAGTAACAATGCAAAAAGAAAAGTGAACTGGAGATGGAAGCTACCTTTCTCCTTAGTGTGCATGGCTTGTGGCACACCACAGTGAAGAAAGAAAAGTACAATTCAAAGTAGTTTTTTGGAGGGCTGGGTGTTGTGGCTCACACCTGTAATCTCAGCACTTTTGGAGGCCAAGGCAGGAGGACTGCTTGAGCCCAAGAGTTCGAGACCTGCTTGGGCAACACAGAAAGACCCCGTCTCTACCAAAAAATTTAAAAAATTAGCTGGGCATGGTGGCACATTCCTGTGGTCCTAGCTACACAGGAGGGTGAGCCAGGAGGATCCCTTGAACCTGGGTCAAAGCTGCAGTGAGCTATGATCATGCCACTGCACTCTAGCCTGAGCAACAGAGTGAGATCCTATCTCAAAACAAAAAAAGTAGGTTTTGGAAGCAGAGAGTTTTAAGTGGTTCTAAAAAAAAACCCAAAACACAGTGACATTAAGATAACAGGAAATTAGGCCAGTGCAGTGGCTCAAGCCTAAAATTCCAGCACTTTTTGGGAAGCCAAGGTGGGCAGATCACGAGGTCAGAAGTTCGAGACCAGCCTGGCCAACATGGTGAAACCCCGTCTCTACTAAAAATAAAAAAATTAGCCAGGCATGGTGGCAGGTGCCTGTAATCCCAGCAACTCAGGAGGCTGAGGCAGGAGAATTGCTTGAACCCAGGAGGTGGAGGCTTCAGTGAGCCAAAAACATGCATTGCACTCCAGCCCGGGCAACAATGCAAGACTCTGTCTCAAAAAAAAAGAAAAAAAAGACAACAGGAAATTAATCTCTTTAGTACATGTCTGACCTATTACATCAAATGCTAAGTGTATTTCCATAATCAAATGTAAATTACTTTTTCTGGGTCATAGCCATTTTATCCAAATTAATATATTATCAATTTATTAGGTGTCCACTCTACTTAATAAACAGTCATGTTTCCTTCATCTACAGCCAAGGAAAATTTTAACTGCTTTGGTGAGAATATTCATTATATAAACAAAAGATGGCTCATTAATAATTCAAAACAGTGATAATGTGTTAGTAACTTCCTGAAGATTTCTTATTCTGGTATAAGATAATATTTTCTAATAAACGTATATCACATGTATTACCTTCAAGAATTTTTAAAAAACCATCATGACCTGAAAACAGGGCTATCAACTTTCTTCTGCAATTTTAAAAGCAAACATCTAAGAAGTAGACCTAATGAGCAATTCAGAATTAAATATTTTGAAACTAAATTATCTTAACTCCTTAACTGAGGCAGAAGACATAGGCAAGAATCTATCAATATGTTACAAAGAAAGTACAACATAGCTGAGGTACATGATAAATAAGAGCAGACTCTCAAACATAGATAGGGGATTATAAACCTTACAGACCACAGCACAAAGTACCTGTGATGCTATCACCCACCTGCCTCCCTGGCCAGAGGCTTTTGCTTGGCCAGGCTGATCTTCACACACAGGAGAAATTATGTCAAACTGTATTGGGGTATCTGGGGCAACAAGAGAATCTAGAGAAAGAGCAGCCAAATTTGTAGACTCAGATCCTAGGGATCCTGAACTGCTGGTTCGAGCTGTCAGTGGCCGAGACTGTCTAAGCATAAAACAAGAAGGCATTACATTTAATTTTCCCTTTTGGATATTAAATATAAACACACTATGAAAAAAGAAAACCCAATATTGTAAGTCAATGAGAAATCTTATGTTTCAGTAGAAACATAATCCCAGATCACAGATACTTTAAATAGCCCATATCGTTTTTTAAATAACCAGTGTGGTAACTTACCCTCCTCCTGCTGGCCGCAGGCTCTCGTGCCTCTGCTGGAAAGATGGGGAAGGAGTGACAGCTTCCAGAGCTGACTGATTTACTCGTGCAGCAGTTTCCTATTTTAATTTTTTTTAAAGGACTAATATTAGTAAAGTAAGCAAACCAAAAGTTTGAATGTAACTTTGAATTGTTAGAATGCTTCTGAGTTACACTTAAAATATAAATTAGAGCTACTAAAGTAGTTCCATATTTTCTTGTCTTAATATTAGGGTACATAACTGATTTATTTCCTATAATCTAGAAATAAAATTTCTGATTTTCTACTTATACACAATTATTATATATTGCCTTTCTTTAATTTTTCTAAATTCCCTGCAAATGTTGCACACTTTAAATTTTTAAAGAAAATACTGTTTTTTTCTTTAAAAATTTAACTACCAGATATTTTTGATTCAAGTTTTATTGCTAGCACCCAGCCCAGTACCTGATACAACAGACAATTGATATATTTGTTGAATAAAGAAATTCAGGAGTAGGAAATACTCATAAAATATGAGTATTTTATAACTATGCTAGAAATTTTCACAATTTTCCAGAATATATTTATGCTCGGAAATATCTGTTTATTAATTTATAAAGTTGTCATACTTTCAGACCAAAAAATTGAAAATAAGAAAGCTTTCCATAGAAATACTTTAGACTTACTGTTTTATTTAAAACACTGACTAAATAAAATGATATTTAAATTAAAAATCTGTTTTAATAATGTATAGTTAATATTACTCTTCTTGTATACTTAAAAATGGTTAACATGGTAAATTTGTGGGTTTTATCACGATTTTTTAAATGGTCTTTTTTTGGGAGATAGGTTCTTTGTTGCCTAGACTGGAGTGCAATGGCATTATGGCTCCCTGCAGCCTTGATCTCCTATGCTCAAGCAATCCTCCCCTCTCAGCCTCCTGAGAAGTTGGTACTGCAGGATATACTACATAAAAATGGTCTTTAAATTAGAAAAAATAATTACAAAACAGGTTTGCATTTCTTGTCTCATAGTTAGCAAAATCATCACCAATACAATGCCATAAACTGATCAAAATTTCTATTCTAATAAAGATAAAATAATTCTGGATAACCTAGGAAATATTAACTAAAAATTAGAGTTCTGATAATTAGTAAGAAAAGACTAAGTATTACAAACTATTCAAATTCAAACACTGTATTCCCTAGATGATAAAATAAATCATGTAATTTGTATTTTAATTGTATTTTTTGTTGCTCCCAAGTAACCTTACAAAAAGGAAAAGCTAGATTGGTGGGAGATCAAATTGCTAAAAGCAAAAGACTTCTCTACAGTTACCACTGATTTTCCATAATTAAACTTATAATTTATTGTATTATATATAATTATAATACATTATATGTTACAGTATAAATATAATAACATTATTATAAAACTAACAAATTACTAGTATGTTGGCGGTCATGAGATTTTGTTTCTATGGTTCAAAACTTCCTCCTAGGCATTTCTTAGCTGGCACCTCAAAGCCATTAAGATAAAAACAGAAATCGGGCCGGGCGCGGTGGCTCAAGCCTGTAATCCCAGCACTTTCGGAGGCCGAGGCAGGTAGATCACAAGGTCAAGAGATCGAGACCATCCCGGTCAACATGGTGAAACCCCGTCTCTACTAAAAATACAAAAAATTAGCTGGGCATGGTGGCGCGTGCCTGTAATCCCAGCTACTCAGGAGGCTGAGGCAGGAGAATTGCCTGAACCCAGGAGGCGGAGGTTGTGGTGAGCCGAGATCGCGCCACTGCACTCCAGCCTGGGTAACAGGAGCGAAACTCCGTCTCAAAAAAAAAAAAAAAAAAAAAAGATAAAAACAGAACTCTTCTTTCCCAAATTCTTCTCTTCCCTTGGGTTTAAAACCTGGAAGTCATCTTTACTTTATTCATCTTCTTCATCCTTCACATCAATTAGTTACTAAACTAGTCTAGTCTAGCTCTCCCATCTAAACAATTACATCAGTAGCAGATTAAGATTTAGAAGAGTGAAAGCCTCCCAAAGAAATTATCTTTCCCAGCCTCAGCTGAAATCATCAGCCTGTGCCAAGCCATGGGAGTTGCCTGGATTGTCATAGCACAGACAGGCCCACCAAGAGTAGCAGAGGTCGGACAGCTCCTGTCCTAGTGTCATGTCTTTTTCCAACAACACTGAAGGACCCACTTGACTCCATACTCCTGGGTTCTACCTGTATGTTTGGACTGCACATATGGCTATGTCTACATGTCAGGGTTTGTCTGTTCTGATATCCTTGCTACTCAAAGTATAATTTGCAAAACTGGGAATTCAAGTTGTATCACCCTAGACATACTGAATCATATTAAGCATTTTAACAAGACCACTAGGTGATTTGTATGCATATTTCAATTTTGTATTCTCTATCAAGAATCTTTAACTTGGTTGGGTGTGGTGGCTTATGCCTGTAATCCCAGCACTTTGGGAGGCCAAGGCAGGTGAATCACCTGAGGTTGGAAGTTTGAGACTAGCCTGGCCAACATGGCAAAACCCTGTCTCTATTAAAAATACAAAAATTGGCTGGGCATGGTGGCACAGGCCTGTAGTCCCAACTACTCAGAAGGCTGAGGCAGGAGACTCACTTGAACCCGGGAGGCGGAGGCTGCAGTGAGCTGAGATTGCACCACTGCACTTCAGCCTGGGTGACACAGTAAGACTCTAAAAAGAATATTTAATTACATTACTAGTTTCATAAACTTGCCATTTCTACATCTGCATTTGTGCTCTTTTTTTTTTCTCTTAACTGTACTGTCTCTTCTTTTCCTCAAAACACAAACAAATCCTACTCAACTCAGGTTTCCACCATCTCCACAAAGCTTTCTCTAAAGTCCACACTGATCTCAAAACTTAGTCATCACCATATGCTTTCAATTACATCCTGTTTTATCTAAAATGTTACTTAAAGTTTTAGTTTTGTCTCTCCATACAGAGAGGCTCTTGGAGGGCATGGCTCAATTTTCTTCTCTATTTCCTTTCTTCATGGTGCTCAACACGAGTAAAACAGTCAACACCCAATAAATATTTGTTGACCGACTGAGTTGAGTACCTTTTGAAATAATTTATTGTTCTAGAAAGACCACTCATTATATACATAGCACATTAAAGCTATTCATTCAGTTCAGATATAGTGGCTCACACCTGTAATCCCAGCACTTTGGGAGGCCAAGGTGGGCAGATCACCCACAGACAGGAGTTCAAGACCAGCCTGACCAACATGGATAAACCAGTTTCTATGAAAAATACAAAAATTAGCCGAGTGTGGTGGCACATAATCTCAGCTACTCGGGAGGCTGAGGCAGGAGAATCAGTTGAACCTGGGATGTGGAGGTTTCAGTGAAGAGAGATCGGGCCACTGCACTCCGATCTGGGCAACAGAGCAAGACTCCATCTCAAAAAAAAAAAACAACTACTCATTCAAGGCCAAATTAAAAACTTACAGAACTTGAGAAATTATGAATAAAAACATGTAAGCCACAAAATTACTCAATTTTGCTAGATCTGGGTAACATAAAATAAAAATATTACCTCTGGATTTTCACTTAAGTATATTTGTTTAGATATGTTGTTTATTGTACAGATCCACTGCAAGACGAAAAAATAGAAAAATATAATTAATAATTTTTTTCTATAAAGCTTCTCTTATAAAGGCAAATGTTCAATACTAAATTGCAGCAGATGTTTCATTAGAAGTAATACATTTATCTTCCTTATAAGAAAACATTTCATAAGGTACATATATAAAAATATTTATAAAAGAATATTCAACATTTTTATTATTTATGAAAACATTTAGTACATTTATGTAAGAAGCTCAAATTTAATTCATATAAGGAAATATAATAGCAATCATGTTAAACTATACATAACAATCTATATATTTCTTTTTATCACTTCCCCTCCTAAGCCTCACCATACAAGACAGTGTGAACTCAAGTATCATAATTAACACAAATGCAAAAAATTTAAAAGATAAATATATTCTTGGTGAATATATTTTACATGCCTCCGTTCTGTCAAGTTTATAAATTATTAGCATAGAAAACAATCTCTGCTCTAAATCTTCTGCTTAACTCTAGAGGATTCAAGTGTCTGTTAAGCATCATTAAACTAAACAAATATTGTTTGGAAAACTATGCAGAGAACAGACATTTGTCTGTGTTCCTCAGAGACCAAAAGCAAGATTTAATATTAACTCTTTTCCATAAGAAGTAAATAAAGGTAGATCTCTATAGCATTTCCAACTTTTATCTATTACCAACACAATTATAATGCCAAATTAAAAGGCTAAAAATCAAGCTAGGGTGTATTTTCACGGAAGAATGTTTCTCAAGATAAAGGTTTGAAGCATCAATTCTTGCTAAGACCTTACCTTCCATATCTGATATAGCAGGAGTAAAAATGGAGCCAAAAATAAAAGGCTCATGAGGAAGAACAGAGACTCCCAAATTTTTGTTTTTCTATCTTTCATTTCTCCAAGCTTTTCAGCTTTAGTTGCTTCCTGCCATGTCACACCTGCTGCCACTGTGTTCTTAGTGCAGCAAATAGTGTGTCTCAAAGGATTGGTGAGAGAAAGGAATAAACTGTCACCTCATGATACTAATAGCCTGCCAGACAGCAACAGTCACAAGGTCATTTCTGAATCTGAGCTTTTAAAATAGCAGAGATCTCTAAGGTCCCTCCCACTATAAAATTCTGTGAGAAACTTAAGAATGTTACTTGAGGACAATAGACTTTTACAAAAAAAAAAAAAGAAAAATTTTTAATAAACTAAGATTCTATAATGAACACATTAATATATATTTTTGTCAGAAAAATATTTTAAATTATTAATTTTAATAATAAATATCACTGAATATGACATTTATTCAATGAATAAATGTCACTGAAGAAATGAACTAGGTAAAATTTTACCTCTTCATGATCTTTTTTACTCTCTGCTTGCAAAATTGAAGATCTGGAAGAGAAGAGATGTTTGAGTCTCAACTGTTTAAAAAAGTACTTTCAACATAATCTGAGAGAACCTTTTATCTTTAAAGGTAAAGGAATATACAAACACCAATCAATATTAAAAGGAAAAAACAAAACACAACCAACAGTATCTTAGGAAATGGAGACTACCAGAGGTAACAGGACACAAACTTCAACAACTCCAACTCTGGCTATCTATGCCAAGATGTACCAAAAAGGAAACAGGTGCTGATCCTCAGAAGACAGACCATGACAAAATTACATTTCAGTGAAGATAATGCATTTCAACACATCATATATATTTCATATATATTATGAACTTATCAAATATATTTCAAATATGCCTCAATGATCCTAATAGAAAAAACGTTGCTCCATTAATTCTCCTTTAATATTAAATCAAGTATTTTGATATATTAATCATTAAACATATTATTTTGCTTTTCTATAGATATATTATTAGAGTTAGAGAAAATAATTTCTACTAATTTTGCATCACAACAGGAATGTGAATGGGAAATCATGGTAAGCATTAAACAAAAAGTAAGCACTTATAATAAGTAACATGTTAACAAGTTGGTAATTTTGATAAATAGATACCATGATTCCCAACACCCAACATCTAGTGTGATAAATGCACACATTATTGGCATTCATTATGTTTGTAGAAGAAATGTGAAATTAACCATTTTGATAAAGGATAGTGACCTATTTTTTTTTAAGGGGGAAAGGTCAAATGTATTTATTTTTAGAATATCTTAATGTGCATAAATACAGGGGAAAATGACTTTCCGGGAACCCAGAGGCTGCTCCTGAACATTAACTTAAGAAAGTTCAAAGGTCAAAAACAGTACTTTAATTGAGTTGGGGGGGAACGGCAAATAGTCTAAACATTTATCATTAGGAAAATGTTTAAATTATAATGTATGTCCTTAAATAAATTATAGTATAGCCATTATAACATGTTTTTAACGGATGGCTGCAGATCCAAATTATAATATTTCAACTATTTTTAAAATGTACTTAGGTTAAAAATTGGAAGGCAATGGACAAAAAAGTTAATTGTTGCTTTTGGTTAATAAGACAGTAGGATTTTTTCATACTCCTTTTTATGTTTTCCATGCTTTTTGAAAATTTCCTTTAAATGCTACTTTAAAGATTCTCATTTAATGCAAAGGTAATAGAAGGCTGGGCATGGTGGCTCACACCTATAATCCCAGCACTTTGGGAGGCTAAAGCAGAAAGATTAGTTAAGTCCAGAAGTTCAAGACCAGCCTGGGCAACATGATGAGACATCTCTACAGAAATTTTTTTTTAATTGCCAGGCATGGTGGCATGCACCTGTGATCCTAGCTACTTGGGATCCTTGGGTGAGAGGATCCCTTGACCCCAGGAGGTTGAGGTTACAGTGAGCCACGTTCACACCACTGCATTCTAGCCAGGGCGACACAGTAAAGACCCTGCCTCAAATAAACAAAGAAAGGTAATGGAAATTTTTAAAAATGGTATTATTATATCATTAATGGGAAAATAATCTAATCAGAAATATTTGATTAACATTTTAAAATAACAGTATTGTTAGCACCTACTATGTCAGTCACATTACATATGCTAGAATTTCTGTTCCTCACAACAGTTTACAAAGTAGGGATTACAACTCCCCCATTCACATTTTACATGAAGGAAAATGGAGCTGAAAGGGGTAAGTCTGAGGTCACACAGTAAGTAATAAATCCAAACTTTGAACTTTCTGATCCCAGGTTTAGGACTCTTTCCATTAACTTGTTCTGTCTTCTTCCATACTATGCAAGATTTTCAGTTGCAGTTCCTTAACATGAAATCACAGGTCTTTACTATATGACACAAGAAACCATAACCAAGTCAGAAACAAAAATTCAACATAATTCTACAAGATTAAAAAGCAATTTATCTCAATATATAATAAACCTAAAATGTCCATAAAATTTCTAAACAAAAAGGAATTATCCCACATTTCAGTAGTTTAAAATATTATCGATTATTAGTAGTAGAAAAAAATACTAACTTTTTTCCATCGAAAGAAGTGATCTGAAAACAGTATCGTCTGTCTTCACAGTCCACAGCCATCACTGAACAGTTGTCTATGTCCATGGCCAGGCCTCCTGCTACATCCCCACGAGCTTGACTCATCAAATTTCCACCCTGCGTGAAGTAAAACTGTCTGTCCCAGGTAGAAGACACCAAACCTGTTTTACTAAATGAAGAAACACATTCACTCTTTAATAACAACATACCTGAAATCTCATCATCAGCCAGACACAAGATAAAGCATGTTACAAAGAACTGGCTTGCAAAAAGGCACCAAGGTGCCAAGAAAATAAATATAAATATACTTTCAGTCTCTAAGATAAATTCATGTATGCTGACTCACTTTGGTGAATGTATATACAGTTTCCAAAACAAGGCTGGAAATTATAAAATTGCAGCTGTTATAATAATGCTCCATAAAATATAGGTTATAGTTCAACTTCCAAGAGAGTAAATTCAAAATAATAGAATTTATTTTATTTCCAGGGCTAACCTGCTCCATCCTATCTTCAGGTGAAAACTAACATTTTACTTGGTGGTATAATCACACATATCTTAAAGTAAGATCAATGATACTTAATAATATTCTCATGTTCTGATACAATATATGAATATTTATTTAAACTCAAATTAGTTTCACTTCTTTTTTTTTTTTGAGACAGTCTCACTCTGTCCTCCAGTGGTGTGATCTCGGCACACTGCAACCTCTGCCTCCCAGTTTCAAGTGATTCTCATGCCTCAGCCTCCCGAGTAGCTGGGATTACAGGCGTGAGCCATCATGCTCAGCTAATTTTTGTATTTTTAGTAGAGGTAGGGTGTCACCATGTTGGCCAGTCTGGTCTCAAACTTCTGACCTCAGGCGATCCGACTGCCTCGGCCTACCAAAGTCCTGGGATCACAGGTGTGAGCCATCACAGCCAGCTTTGGTTTCACTTCTTTTCTCATTCTACATTATTCAATAAATATCTAGGTAGGATTTTACTTCTGAAAAGTACTCATGTACCTCATCTGTCAAAAAGTTCACATAAATACACCTCTAAAAAGTTTAAACCTTTAGTAAAAATCAAAACAATGACAGACAACATCAATTATTTATTATTCATTTGGTATTGTCTTACATGATATACAATATACAAAAATAACAATAGTTTTCTTACTTCCTAGCATTAAGGTATCCAGCCTTTCGGGTTAAGTTTCGATTAACAGGAAATTTGGTGGGGTCTGGGTCAGGCACATATAAAGGGTCACTGGCTACTTCCAAATCCTCTATTGTCTGTTGCATGGTCTCTACATCACTGTCCATTTCCCTGCGAACACTGACAGAGACAGAATTATTTACTACAAATCACAACCAATAAGAACTTACCAATCATGTTTACCTGTATATTTGTTTCGCATGTTTTCTTAAAGAGAGGAAGAGTGACACGGGTGGTTAAAACAACACAAAGATATTTTAAAACAGGTTTACATTTTATTTGAAACTTAGATATTTTGGAAACAATATTAAATTTAAAAAACTAATGACTCCCTACTGAATGCCTGATTTTGGAGTAATTTTCAAACTGCTCTCTCCTGTGCCTTTAAAACAACAATCAATTTCATCTCTCTCCATACCACAGACTGACCACATATACTGCTCAGCATTTTGAACCTGATGAGAACTACTTTCTCTCTAAGCTTTCATGGCTTAGAAACAATATTTAGTAATCTCCCATCAAACTCCCACAATTTCAAGTTTAAAGATAATTTCACTTATGGAGAATTAATATTATGTGTCTGTTATACATAAAACTAAGTTTAGAATCAATAAAATTACCACTACTATGAAATTCAAAGTTCATGATTTATGGAAAAAAAGAGGTAAACAAGAAGTAACCATGAACCACATAAGAAACTCTCATGACAGGGAAAATATTCCCTCAGGAAATTAAATGGTAAATATCTTTACATTATAGTCATTTAGCTGTTAACTTATCATTCACATCATTTCATTTTCAATTTTAAGGAAAACAATACTTACTTCTGTACGCTTGTTCCAATATTAGCTAAAAATTCTTCCAGTTGTTCATTAAGATTTTCAGAACCCATCTTAAAGAAACTTATCTGGAGAGTGGGAATGGGGGAATAGAACAACACAAAAATACGTTAAACAATATATTTAAAGTAAATCATATAAATGATCTCTAAGATACATGGTTAAGTTAAAAAAAAAAAAAAAGGAATATTCCCATTTGTGTAAAAACACATTGCAGTTTGTGACTTCCACTGCACATGGAGCCACTAAGGAAGTTAGATTTAAATTCCACTGTATATCCTTTTATATTTTTTGAATTGAACAAGTAATACATATGTATGGTTAATAATTTTTTTAATTAGAAAGTAAATTTTAAAGCATTTCCAATAAATTATATAAACTATTTCATGTTTACTATAAAGATAAGTTTTCTAGCTGAGGAATAATCAGTAAAATACTCTTTTACTTAAATATATTCAACTTTTTTTTTTCCTTTGAGACAGGGTTTCACTCTGTCATCCAGACTGCACAGTAACATCTCACTGCAGCCTCAGCCTCCTAGGAAAAATGTCCTATGATTTACTTTAAATATATTGTTTAACATATTTTTGTGTCCTTCATATGACTCAGCCTTCCAAGCTGCTGGAACCACTGAGGCATGCTACCATGCTCAGCTAATTTTTTCATTTTTTGTAGAGATGGGGTCTTCCTACATTGCTGAGGCTAGTCTCAAACTCCTGGACTGAAGTGATCCTCCTACCTTGGCCTACCCAAGTGCTTGATTATAGGCATGAGGTACCACACCTGGCCTCAAATTTCTTTAAACTCTTGATTTTTAGGAGACTGATGCTGTGTCTCATACCACCTAAAACATAAATTTTCTAGTCCCCTTCCTGATGTACACCTGTTTGAGCACTTTTGAGTTCCTCTATTAACTCAGGAAGTATGCAAAAAATATGGGATAAACTCAAACTTGTTCATTCTCTTTCAGATCTATTATGAAGCAGGTGTTTAGTTGAAGCTCCAGCAATAGGTGTAACTCTGAAATTCATTTAGCTTTCTGTTCTCAGTCCCCAGCTAAGGTGAACAAGTTGTTACTCCTAAAATATTTGAAATTTTCATTTGTAAGGAAAACCATTCTTCCTAACTTCCTTAAAATAACAGTCTGATGACATTTGTAAAAATTACTTCTTAAAACACAGACATGAACAAGGATGTTGAAAATAGTTCATAGACCAGACATGGTGGCTCACACCTGTAATCCTAGCACTATGGGAAGGTTCAGGCAGGCGGATCACCTGAGGTCAGGAGTTCGTGACCAGCACAGCCTACACAGTGAAACCCCATCTCTACTAAATATACAAAAATTAGCCAGGCCAGTGTCGCACACCTGTAATCTCAGCTATTTGGGAGGCGGAGGCCGGAGAATAGCTGGAACCTGAGAGGCGAAGCCTGCAGTGAGCCAAGATGGTACCACTACACTCCAGCCTGGGCAACAGAGTGAGACTCCACCCACTCACAAAACAAGGAAAATAGTTTATAACATCTTTACACTTAATGTAAATATCAAGCTTAATATAAAGCTTTTAGAACAGTTATAATCTAAAATACTATACAGTATTTACCTGAGCTTGCATGTATCCAAGTAGAGGTTCTAACAATGCTATTTTCTTCTTGTACTGAAGAGTATTTAATGCACAAAAATAATGCATCATGGTCTGGTGTTGTTTCTTTCTGGATGTATACACATCTTCTGTTACTTCATACTTCACCTTTGAATGAAAAGATTTAAAAAATTAAGTAAATAATGGTAAATTATCTTCTATATCTACAATTATGTATTTTATCTATAGTAGATAATTATTTGAATTATCTTCTGTAGGAGCTGTGGTGTATCACAAGTAATTGAGCATTAATGTTCCTGTTTTCTGATCTTTTAGAAATCCTTCAACATTGGTTAAGTCAATTTTCCTGTTTAACTTCCAACCACATAATTTACAAAACGCATATTGAGGCCAGGTGTGGTGGCTCATTCCTGTAATCCCAGCACTTTGGGAAGCAGAGGTGGGAAGATCACTTGAGGCCAGGAATTTGAAAACAGCCTGGTCAACATGGTGAATCCCCGCCCTACTAAAAATGGAAAAAATTAGCTGGGTGTGGTGGTGCACACCTGTAATTCCAGCTACTGGGGAGGCTGAGGCATAAGAATAGCTTCACCCTGGGAGGCGAGGTTGCAATGAGCTGAGATCACACCACTGTACTCTAGCCTGGCAAAAGAAAGAGACTGTCTCAAAAAAAAAAAAAAAAAATGCATACTGAAAACAGAATTCTGTACATAACTAAGAATGGTACAATAAATAACTCAACTACGCATGGTAGAGAAAGTTTATCACAGGGAGGAAGGGCAGACAATTGTTGGTATTAGTTTAGCCATTAATCGTTGACTTTGATCAGTTCACAGCATACCATTCTTCCCTCCTGGTTCTCTCCCTATCAGTCCTCCTCTCTTGTACCTGTTTGTCTTCCTTCACCCATATTTGAAATACGTGTGCTCACCAGAGTTCTTTTATTCAGACAACAAATATTTATTGAATACCTATTATCTAATATGCATTAGGTTCTGTCTTCCTGCTTTCCTTAGAATCCCTCATCAGGTACGAAGAATATTCTAATATTCCAATATACCAATGACTCAATGACTCACAGATTTTATCTCCTGCCTCTCACTCTCCCAAGTGACAGAGGAAACACATCTCCAGCTAGGTTCTTTACATGTGTTTGTGTGCTGAAAATGTACAAAACTGAAGATAGTTTTGTACACAAAACCTGTTCTTCTACTTTGTTTCTTAGCTCTCTTAATTACTACAGGATCCATCCAGACATCCAAGAAATCTAGGACTCATTTTTTATTCCTATAACCACTAATCTTGTCAATTCTACTTATGAAATATCTCCCAAAAGTACTCCTTCCTCTCCACTTTGAGTAACAACCTTAGCTGAGACCTTCATTATATTTTTGCAAACGATTCCAATTCCTTTCCTTGGATTCCCTCTAGTCTTGTCCTCTTCACATTTTCATCAGTATGCTTGTTCTGTAACATAACTGCATGGTGTTATTCACCTACTTAGAATCCCTGGAGGTTGCCCACTCCCTCTAACACAAATTTCAAGGTCATTAATATAGTAATCTGGTCCCAATATACTTCTTACCCTTTCTGCCATATCTCCAAACACTTCCTTTATTGACACAGAATACTCTTAACCCTTACACTATCCCAACTCTACCATGTGCCTCTGAAAGGCTGTTTTTCTTTCAGGAAAGCACTCTCTCTGATTCCAAACTGGTGTTATCCACTTATCTTCAACGTAAATGTCACCTTTTAAAAGTGTAACCTTTCCTGGCCAGGTGCAGTGGCTCATGTCTGTAATCCCAGCACTTTGGGAGGCTGAGGTGGGTAGACCACTTGAGGTCAGGAGTTCAAGACCAGCCTGGTCAACATGGTAAAACCATGTTGTATCTACCAAAATTACAAAAAATTAGGTGGGTGTGATGACACATGCCTATAATCCCAGCTACTGGGGAGGCTGAGGCAGGAGAATCACTTGACCTGGGAGGCAGAGGTTGCAGTGAGCCAAGATTGCACTGCTGCACTCCAGCCTGGGAGACAAAATGAGAGCCTGTCTCAAAAAAAAAGTGTAACCTTTCCCAATTCACCAATCAAAGCTAACTGCTGCCCTCTCTGTGCTCTCTCAGCATTTTATTAAAACCCCTATTACTTTATTTAACAGAGTTACTCCAAGCCTTCTCGTCATCCTTGTTCTAGTCGACTTGCATGCCTTCACAAAGGAAGCCTTCGATAAATGTGGAGTATCCAGTCTTTGAGGGCAGGAATGAAGCCTACTCACATTGTTCCCCCGACATACTAAACAGACTATTGGGTATAACTAATATATTCTTGACATGTATTAGGTACTCAATGAAATTTTTAAATAAAATAAAATTGGTGAGAGAATGTTTTTTAAAATAATTTGGACAGCCAGAAGTAAGGTAAAATATATCAAATTTTATACCTAGAGACTTTACTTCTCTAAGGCCAAGTGACTAATATAAATCTCAAAATGTATATATTTTATCAATATACCATTAAGTAGTCTGCAGCTAAAATTAGAAATAAAGCAAATCAGGCCGGGCGCGGTGGCTCAAGCCTGTAATCCCAGCACTTTGGGAGGCTGAGGCGGGTGGATCATGAGGTCAAGAGATCGAGACCATCCCCGTCAACATGGTGAAACCCCGTCTCTACTAAAAATACAAAAAATTAGCTGGGCATGGTGGCACGTGCCTGTAATCCCAGCTACTCAGGAGGCTGAGGCAGGAGAATTGCTTGAACCCAGGAGGCGGAGGTTGCGGTGAGCCGAGATCACGCCATTGCACTCCAGCCTGGGTAACAAGAGTGAAACTCTGCCTCAAAAAAAAAAAACACAAAAAACAAAAAACAAACAAACAAACAAAGAAATAAAGCAAATCTTTGTACTAAACTTTGTGTGAGAAATATTTCCTTTTGTCACAGTAGGTAATGCACAGTAAATCCTACCCAATTGTGGAATCCCACAAGCAGGTCACTGTGTCTCTACCAGCAGCTGAAGCCAAGGATGCAGACACCAACACCCAGGAAGAGAGATCACCTCAGTTACAAAAGACCTACACAATAAGCCTTGGACTAGGTGCTGGAGAAAGGCATGATCTTAAGGCATGCCCAGAAGAACCTGTTAATATTCTGTTCTCTCATCTTTACTTGAATGCATTTCTCCTCAAATACAATGTAATACTTCTGTATTTCACTCCTTGAACAAATATCAAAAAATATATATTTCTGGAAATAAGGAGGGTCTCATAACAGAATTTCATTATGTGTGTGAAAATTCTACTTTCTGACCACTCTATCTCAGAAGACATTTTTGAACATGCACATATTCAAACAGAACCAATGCCATGTCATCAAAATCCAAAGCAACAAGAGGCAATGTTATATACTGGGTATCAGTTACATTTCCAGAACAGTTATGTTTAGTTATAACACCAAATTTTGGCAGAAGAAAATATTTTGTTTAAAGAGGTCAATGATTATCAGAAAGGTTTCAAACAGCTAGAAGGAAAGAATAAGAGCAATATAACAAAACATACGAAGTAACTGATGGTTCCATTTTTTAGACCACCTAATGAATAGCTGTTAATTATGACACTGAAGGAATAAACATGTATCAAACCTTGTCATTTTCTCTTTTTTTTGACAATCGACTGTATCTATTAATTGCAGCATCATGATCTGGAAAAAAGAAACAAGTGACAATACAATAATAATTTTCAAAACTTACAAATGCTTTAAACGGTCTTCTCATGTGCATCTTTAAAAAAAAGTACTAAAGCAAGAATTTCCTACCACACGATCACTGCACTTAAATTTTCCTCGCAGCCAAATTTCCCCTAAATTATGTGTCCACTTATCAAATTCATTTTTTAAAAAAATTAATTCTAAGGAAACTGCAATGTACTAAAGTTTTATAAAGCATTTTTTAATAAGAAAATAGCAAACGCAGCTTAAACACAGTGGCACGTGCCAATAGTCCGAACTACTCAGGAGGATGGGGCAGGAGGATCACTGCAGTATGCTACGATTGTGGCTTGAATAGCCACTGCACTCAAACCTGGGCAATGGAGCAAGACCCCATATCTTAAAATATATACATACATAACACTCATTAAAGAAAAATGGGAATATATAAAAGAACAAGAAAGGTAAAATATTACACCACCTCTTTAGGTATTATGAAGCTAGTAGCCTATAAGACTTAATTTCCTTAAGATTTTTCTCATAGCAGCAACAGTGTAATTTAAGCAGCAATACTGATTTAAGTAATGTTCAATTATCTTTAATTGGGTTCTCTTTTTTTTCAATTATTACAGAGTCTGGCCACAGATATGCACTGATAAATAAATACATCACTGCAAGAAATAAGTGTGCAAATTACAGGGCTTACCATTACTTGCAATCTGAAATACTTCCTTTAACGTTAGTATTTCTGAAAAAGTTCAAGAATAATTTAAGTTTGGCATACTTACGCAATACAACTGTTTGGAAAACAATAACTGCCACTTAAACTATAATTAAAATTCCAAATAATATTTCATACTTCAACATTCAAGGTGAAAAAACTACTCTGTGTTTCAGCTAGTCTAAGGAACACTTACAATCATTAGTAACAGAAAATCTACTTGCTACAAATCTACTTTGTTCAGTGATATGACACAAAAACACATTTCAGAAACCCACTATAAATGGTAACATATGCAAATATTCTGATTTAGTGCCAGAATCTTGCATTCTTGATATATGAATCTAAACATTGAACTGCTACACAAGAAACAAAATATCTTATTAATAAGATTATGTCATTCAGTCCCCTTACATTACATTACAAGAAAAGAGATCTTATTCTAGACCTTAGAAATGACCATTCTTGAGGATCAAAGCCACAGTTAGTTAACTCCATCTTTAAAAAACATTAGAGATGTATTGGAGACTGAGTAAAGGTGGCACAGGTTGCAGTCCAGAAATGGTGTAGGTACAGAATAGTAGTATAATATGCATTTGTCTGTATTCTATGTATAATTTAAATACTTTACCGTTCCCTGATACATTAGTTCAGTATTTTTAATCTGTCTACATATTTTGGAAATAAGTCTGTATGACTGAGATTTGAAGTTATAGGAAAGCAGAACGAATTCTATAAAACTCTCATTGTATCACCTAGTAAGCCTAAATGGGTGAAAATAAAACCCACAAACTACTAGGTTGCAGATTATTAGATGTGCCAGTGCCCCTACCTCTTGCCACTTCAGGCCATACACACACCTCTATACCCTGTGCCACTATCCTAAACCAGGCCTTGGTCATATCTCACTGGACTCCCAAAACTTACCAGTCTAGTCTCCTACATAACAAGGCCACTCTATTCCATCCTTCAAAGGAACTGTCTCTCTCCTTAAAGACCCCCACTGGCTTCGCCTTTGCTCATAAACTCAAGTCTAGCCTCTTAGCATGACCTACTCCCACCACTCTATTTCTGGATTCATCTCCTGCCTCACTCTAACACAGCCAGCATTACAGCCATACTGAGTTTCTTCGTACTGTCAAAATAGGCAGTGTTATTTCTACAAGCCATACCCTGTGCACTCTAGTCCCTCTAACAGAACAATGACTCTTCCCCTGGCAAACCTCTCTTCACTGTTCAATGCTCATGACACATCCTTGGGTGAAGCCTTGCTGAGCCCCTCCTAACAGCCCCAACAGCACCTTGCTCATTCCCTAATTATAAGAGATATAAGTGTTGTAATTATGTGTGTGCCTACTTCCTTCTCTAGAATTTCTTGAAAGAGGGGATCTCTTATCTATAACAGTATTTCTCAATATCTAGTTTGACATTTAGCAGGAGCTGCTATAAATGTTTGGTAACTGAGCAAAGTAAGAGTGGCACAGGTTGTGGTCCAGAAATGGTATAGGTATAGAGTAATATGCATTTTACAAGCACTGATCTCACAGCCAATGAAAGTAAACATAAGCGACTGCAATACCTTTCAGATCTCTTTCTTTAAACTGGGTAATGGGGAACATCATGGCATCAGCAAGTTGAGTTGAAAGTACTGCATGGCAAGAGCTAAGCTAGAAAAAGAAAGACCAAAAAGGCCAAATAACTATATACAGACATTTAACCAGTGTTGTATAAATTAAACAGAATCTAATACAAAAGGTTTTGATACATTTTACATTAAAAAAACACTAAAAATTATGTGATATAGTACCAAATATGATAGAGTCAAAAAAAATTCCATCTACCAAACTCTTAGAAAACATAGAATGACCTTGGATTTGGTAATAGTTTCTTGCATGTGACACTAAAAGCACAAGAAACAAAAGAAAATATATAATAGACATTATCAACATTTAAAACTTCTATGCATCAAACCACACCATCAAGAAAGTGAAAAAAAAAAGTTCAGAATGGGAGAAAATATTAAAATATTTGCCAATTACGTAACCGATAAAGAACTTGTATCCAGAACAGAGAATGTTTACAACTCAATAATAAAAAGACAACCTGAGTTAAAAATAGGCAAAGGATCTGAGTAACTTCTTGAAAGATAAACAAATGACCAATAAGCACATGAAAAGGTGCTCAAGATCATTAGACATCAAGAAAATGCAAATCAAAACCACATGAGATACCACTTCACACTCACTCAGATGGCTATAATTTTTTTAAACAATTTAAATACACGTAAACAAAATAATTGTTAGTGAGGATGTGGAAAACTGGAACCCTCCTATATTGCTGGTAGGAATGTAAAATGGTGCAGGCACTATAGAAAACAGTTTGGCGGTTTTCTACAATTATTTAACTTTTAAATAAACATAAAATTACCAGGCAATGACCCAACAATCCCATTCCTGGGTAACTACTCAAAAGAAGTGAAAACTGTTGTTAAAAAAAAAAAAAAAAAAAACCTGTATATGAATGCTCATAACAACATTATTTGAACTAGTTAAAAGGTAGAAACAACACAAATAAACAATGACTAGATAAACAGATACAGAGATATATAAAGAGATGACTAAATAAACAAAATATGGTATATCCATAACAATAAAACTTTATTTAGCCAAAAAAGGAATAAAGTACTGAGGCATATTACAACATGAATGAACCTTGAACACGTTATGCTAAGTGAAAGCAGACATTAAAAAGTCTACAAATTATGAGTCCATTTATATAAAATATCAAAAATAGGCAAATTCATAGAGAAAGAAAGCAGATTAGTGGTTGACAAGGGCTGAGGGAGCAGGGAGGTGGAAGTGACTGCTTGATATGGTTTGGCTGTGTCCCCAACCAAATCTCATCTTCAATTGTAGCTCCCATAATTCCCATGTGCTGTGGGAGGGAGCCAGTGGGAGATAACTGAATCATGGGGGCAGTTTCCCCCATATGGTTCTCGTGGTAGTGAATAAGTCTCAGGAGATCTGATGATTTTATAAGGGATTTCCCCTTTCACTTGTCTTTCACTCTCTCATCTGTCACCATGTAAGATATGCCTTTACCTTCTGCCATGATTGTGAGGCCTCCCCAGTCACAAGGAACTGTGAGTCCATTAAACCTCTCTTTCTTTATAAATTACCCAGGCTCAAGTATGTCTTTATCATCAGTGTGAAAATAAACTAACACACTGCTTAATGGGCACAAGGCTTCCTGTGAGATGATGAAAAACCAGATGGTGGTTATGGTTGCAGAGCACTGTGAATGTACTAAACGTCATCAATGGCAAATTTTATGCCATGTATATTTTACCACAAATTTTTTTAATGAAAAAAATTATTTCCTTATCTTGATTTCCTGTTATAATATTTCAAAAAAATTACTTTTCTAGTTAAAATTCTAGAAAATGCAGGACTATCTAACGGTCCATGTGAAAAGAAGAGGTTTTACTGCAACAGTAGAGAACAGTTATTGATTCTCCACATTAACTCATTACCTTTTATTCCTCTTAGACTTTAGGTCTTTGTTTTAATGATCTGTTGTGATGACTGAGAAATTTAGGGTTGATTTTGGCTGTGTAGCAGGGCAGGATTAATAAAGACTAAACAGTATAATCTTGCTTTATAGCAGAAGAGCAACCACAAAGAACCCAGATGGAGCTCACAACCTAACTCTTCTCTCCCTGCCTACATCAAATGACACATGTCAAGGTTAAATGGACTACATGTAGAAGAAGCACATTTATATGTTTACTCCTGGCAAACAATGTTTTAATCAGAGAAAGAAAGTATTGTTTAATAAGCTAGCCACCAGGATGTAGAAGTAAGGCTATTCTTTAGTCATCTTTGTAATTGAGTTTTTACTCATAAATAAAAGCTAAATTGGGTTTACTGTAAGACCATTTAATCAAGCAAAATAAAATAAATGCTTACCTCATCTATAACTTTTGAAAACTGTTGCAATGTAGAGCTCATAACTTCATCATCACCTCCCAGTGGAAAACGCTGAAAAGTGAGAAACAGAGATGAGGTAAAGTTTCAATGTTGTGTCTTTTGAGGATTACATTACTATACTTTACATTTTTAAATAACTTCAGAAAATGTCTAATATTTTGAATAAGTTCTAAAATATCATTTAACTAAAACTGTGTAATATATATAATTAATAAACATTAATTAAAATGTTTGTTAAGTAACCAATTGACATGGCAAAATGGAATACCCACCGAATTGGGAGTTCAAAGATTTAGCATTTAGCTCCAGTTCCTCCAACACAGTGTCATGTTGAGCAAGTCACAACTTCTTCATTTGTAAAAGAAAATCGGTAAACTAGACAGCCTCTGTATTTAATATTAAATTATTAAAATTATCTCAACATAAATGCTGTCATGAAATTTCAAAGGGATATTCTGTGAATTCAAGAAAACTTTAAGGATTCTTGATGAAAGTCTATCTTTCTATACAGATGCTGTACTTTTAAAATTGTGCTTTTAAACTGACATACAATACCTGTTTTTCATATTCTTTTAAAAGTTTTGAGGTCAGGTGTGTTGCTGCACTTAATTCATTCTATGGAAAAAGCATTCAAATTAGCATATTAGTAAGAAAAAGTTTTAGTTGAATATACCTAATTTATTTATTATCACTTTACATAAATATTCTACATGTTTTTTAAAACCTTCATTAAATCACTGGAAACAGGTACTACCATTAAAGCACTTTAAAACTCAAAACATAAAATAGACACTGTCAAGGAATTCAGCAGTGTTCCTTATGTTGTTGTTGTTGTTGTTGTTGTTGTTGTTGTTGTTGCTAATAAAAACTAAGCATTAAATATTTTAAAGCCTAGAGATAAACTGACGTAATCTTAGCAAAATCTTTGGAGAGTCTACGTTCATGACTGATTATCCCTATCTGTAGGTGCTGATACTAGACTACAGTAAGCACTTAATAACATGCAACCAAAATGTGGTTGATATAGTCATACAGCATAGCAACACAGCCATATGAAAAACTTTCAGTTTTTTTTACTGGTGAATATAACAAACATAACATTTATTTAACATATTAATCACATATCTCTGTGGTCAGAAAGCAAAGCTTCAGAGCCCTATCATAAGGAAAAACTAAACAACAACATAACAACTCTTAAGTACGTAATGAAAACATGAATTAAGAAAGCAAAGAATATGAAAAGGGAAAAAAATAAAATTTGTACACTTAATCCCAAAGAAAGTTTAACACAGAACCTAGGTTGCTGTTTAAGCTTATAATTAAGTAATCCAAACACAGCTTCAAATTTTATGCCTGGTCAACAAGAAAACCTAGTCATACCCTTCATGTTCTTGTACTCCAGAGCTGCATCTAAAGGTAGACTACTTTCAAATCCTCTACTCAAAAAGGGTAAGTGTTGGCTGGGTGTGATGGCTCACTCCTGTAATCCCAGCACTTTGGGAGGCTAAGGTGGGCAGATAACCTAAGGTCAGGAGTTCGAAACCAGCCTGTCCAACATGGTGAAACCCGTCTCCACTAAAAATACAAAATTAGCCAGGCGCAGTGGCACACACCTGTAGTCCCAGCTACTCAGAGGCTGAGACAGCAGAATTGCTTGACCTGGGAGGTGGAGGTTGCGGTGAGCCAAGATTGCGCCATCATACTCCAGCCTGGACAAGAACGAAAGTACCTCTCTCAAAAAAAAAAAAAAAAAAAAAAAAAAAAAAAAAAAAAGCGGGGCAGGGCGGCGGGGGACAGGAATAGTTCCATAAGATTGTAATAAGCATGATTATGGAAAATATGGTGATGATATGAGATCTTCATTCAAACCTTAGGAAAGATCACTATCAGAGTTTCATGAGGGTAGTTTCCCCCATACTGTGTTTGGAGAGAATGGGCAGATGCTTCAATCTTCCATCACTTTTCCAGTGCTACATACTATACCCTAGCAATTGAAATGTGAGTTCCGTAATACACTTAATAGTCATTCATCCATTCAAAAAATATTTATTACTAGGAACCTAGTACAGGGCTAAGCACTGGTAAACAAGATAGACACTATCTCTCTCTTCATGGGGCTTAAAGATTCACGTTTTAAAAGTATCAAGTTAGTCCTTAGCTTTTTACCTGTGCATCATAAATCCGATGCATAGCTTGATACAACTGGTTCATATAGTTGGAAATAGCTGTGGCATCTTCTTCAAATACACCAAGTAAAGACCTTGTCTGTATAAAGTAATAGCAATAAGTTTATGTTAACCATTACACAAAAATCAGATGGCAAAATATTTCTTTTAAAGTAAGCAAAAATCTTAAAAGATATTAAAGCTCTAGCAATTCTGAGTTTTAATCTATTTTCTCTCTTTTGATAGTAATGTTAAGAAGTCAGAGTTTTTTAGTTCTCAGTTTCAGTTCAACAAAGCAGAGGTATTTTCCAACTATGTCACACAAACTTTAGGAGGAATAAGAGGTATACTTTCAGAAACTAAAAATTCTATAAACTAAAAACAAATCAACAGAAACATTCAAAGCTAAATTAACACCATTCCTTGTAGTATAAATATTTAAAACATCTTATTTCAAGATAATTTAGTATGATTATTTCTTTTCTTCTACAGGTTTTTCTAGAAGAGGCCAAACCCCTCCCTGTCCTAATCTAAAATATCACAGTAAACCCTCCCCAACATGACCAACTCTTGAGCCTATAAAAAGCTAACTTGGTTTTTCTGAATGCAGAATTTGGGGTTTTCCTTTCTTCTTCTATATACGTGTCTATGTTGTTTGGCTTTTATTTTGTTTTGCATTTTTCTACTATGCACATTTAAAAATTATCTTCATTTTAGACTGGGCACAGTGGCTCACGCCTGTAATCCCAGCACTCTGGGGGGCTGAGCTGGGCAGACAAGGTCAGTAGTTCAAGACCAGCCTGGCTAACTCGGGAAAACCCCGTCTCTACTAAAAATACAAAAAATTAGCCAGGTGTGGTGGCACATGCCTGTAGTCCCAGCTACTCAGGAGGCTGAGGCAGGAGAACCACTTGAACCCAAGAGGTGGAGGCTGCAGTGAGCCAAGATCACGCCACTGCACCCCAGCCAGGGCCACAGAGTGAGACACCATATTAAAAAAAAAAAAAATTATCTTCATATTTAAGGGGAAAGCTTATAAGTAAATGTTAAGAATGTCAATAAAAATTTATCAAAGATAAGGAAACCAAGGCTATAAAAGGCAAGAAAGACATACTCATATTACATTCCAAGGGCAGGGGAAAAATGAAAATACCAACAACTACTAGCAGTAACTATAGCTTAAAATCTAAAAGATGACTTTGTATTTTTATTCTAAAAATAATTTATGCCTCAGCCTTATAAACTGTTGTTGCTGTCGTTATTGTTTGAGACAGGGTCTCCTTCTTTCTCCCAGGCTGGAGTGCAGTAATATGATCTCGGCTCACTGCAGCCTTGACCTTCCAGGTTCAAACAATCCTCCCGCCTCAGCCTTCCAGGTAGCTGGAACTATAGACATGTACCACCATGTCTGGCTACTTTTTCTCTATTTTTTGTAGCGGCAGGGTCTCACTATGTTGCCCAGTCTGGTCTCAAACTCCTGGGCTCAAGCAATCCTCCTACCTTGGCCTCCCAAAGTGCTGGGATTGCAGGTCAGGTGTGAGCCCCCGCACATGGCCAGAAATTTTTTTTTTTTTTAGATGGAGCCTCACTTTTGTTGCTCAGGCTGGAGTGCAATGGCATGATCTTGGCTCACCTCAACCTCTGCCTTGCAGATTCAAGCAATTCTCTTGCCTCAGCCTCCCAAGAAGATGGGATTACATGCACGTGCTACCACACCCAGCTAATTTTGTGTTTTTAATAGAGAAGGGGTTTCTCCATGCTGGTCAGGCTGGTCTCGAACTCCCAACCTCAGGTGATCCACCCGCCTCGGCCTCCCAAAGTGCTGGGATTACAGGTGTGAGCCACCGCGCCAGGCCCTTTTTTTAAAAAAAAAAAAAATCAACTTATTCCTTAGCTTCCCATCTTGAGAGGAGAAAGCTAAGTTAATATGGTATAAAGGAGAGGAAAAGGCACAAGATCATTATGCCAGCAAGTCCCTATTTTCTGTCCTCTACTTCCCCAGGCCTCAGAGATTTGGATTTAACAGAATCTTTTTCAAATACTCCACTACAATTCCCCATTGTGCTATTTTAAGATGTAAAAAAGAAAGCATCAGGTAATCTTGCCTGGCTACTGACATGCTTAAGAAAAATCTGCTATTTTATTTATTTTTTTTCTAAAAATGGGTAATTCCAATTCAAGGAGTTACATATTTATGTAAAAACTTGTAGCAGAATTAAATTTAAAAGCTCTTCTTAGCTCAAACAAGGTTGAAACAGATTCCCCATTTTAAGTTAACAATATCAAGTTCAACATTGGATAATTATTATTTAAAGTTGGCAGTTTAGAAATACAGAATCAATATGGTACCATGTCATTTAATCTATAATGGTATCCATTGTAAGATGCATCATTTTTATTTTTGTAGTACTCAAACAAAATAATGCTGGCAATTAAGCTGTAATTTAAGGTTTTCTTGTCTTGAATTTTTTACCTTCACACAGAATTTTATCATATACAGCTCTCATGTGAACATAAGAAATATAAGCATCACACATTTATTTCTAAAACTTCAGAGTTCAAATCTTATTCGACTCACTCATCGATATCCATGTTTTCCTATACATTATTATTCTCTGTGACATGAGGAGATAAGTATTTCTTATTTATTTATTTATTTATTTATTTATTTAGAGTGCAGGTTGGAGTGCAATGGCGCGATCTCGGCTCACCGCAACCTCCGCCTCCTGGGTTCAGGCAATTCTCCTGCCTCAGCCTCCTGAGTAGCTGGGATTACAGGCACGCACCACCATGCCCAGCTACTTTTTTTTTGTATTTTTAGTAGAGCTGGGATTTCACCATGTTGACCAGGATGGTCTCAGTCTCTTGACCTCATGATCCACCTGCCTCGGCCTCCCAAAGTGCTGGGATTACAGGCTTGAGCCACGGCGCCCGGCCCTGGAGATAAGTATTTCTTGATGTGCTCCATTTTTGTCCCTAAACACTCATTCAGCAAGTTTTGATGTCATCTGACGTCTCACCAGGTATCAAAGGAAGGTTTTCAGACAACAACCAGGACTGATATTCCTTCCTCAAATGGTGGTAAAATTGATTTGTTAGTTTAACACTGAGAGCCTACACTTGGCCAGCATGCTACTAGGAGAAACAACCAAGTATGTACATTGGCAGGCAATGTGAAATACATTACTACTGCTACCTGGCTGACAGCAATTGTTAATATACCATCAACTATAAGAAGAATCCCAATCAGAAACATTAAAATGTTAGGGAGAAAGGAACATCTCATAATTTATGAGTATTTCATATTATACAGAGGAAGAAGATTCCCTTTGGGAACAGGGGTTTGTCTTCACTGTTCTGTCACAGATGAATCATTAAGATACACATCCATACATAAAACCATTATTTTTTTAAACATCATCTGTTTTTAGTAATTAACAAGGTTTATTTTGATTTTAATTTTCAAAACAACATATAAATATGGACAAGGCATCTAGTATAAGCTTAAGATTTTCTGGCTCAACGGATCATCTTCTGCAGGATTGTGTGGTTTGGGCAAGATAATTCCAAAGACGCTTTTTTCCCCCCAGATTCCAGGCAGTATCCTTAAAAGATGCTTGATCAGCTGGATTTTGGACTTGCAAATTCTCCCTAATTTAGTAACTAGTTACTATAAATCAAAACTAAAAGAAAGATAACTGTAATTTAAGATACTCTTCCATCACTCCTAGGCGCTTTTTTTTTTTTTTTTTTTTTTTCTTTTTTTGAGGCAAAGCCTCATTCTATTGCCCAGGCTGGAGTGCAATGGTGTGCTCACAGCTCACTGCAGCCATGGACTCCTGGACTCAATCAATCCTCCTGCCTTAGCCTCCTCAATAGCTGGAACCATAGGCTCCTACCACCATGCCCAGCTAATTTTATTTTTTGTAGAAATGAGGTCTTGCTATATTGCCCAGGCTGGTCTTGAACTCCCAGCCTCAAGTGTTCACAAGCATGACCCACTGGGGCTGGTCAAGGCTCTAACTTTTTTATGTAACAACTGGCAGGCCTCTTTTGATTAGATCTAAATAATCTAAAAAAGTAAAAAACTGATCAAATAAAAAACTTTTGGGCCTGGCACAGTGGCTCGCATCTGTAATCCCAGCACTTCGAGACTCTAAGGTGGGAGGAACCCTTGAGGCCAGGAGTACAAGACTAGCCTGGCCAACATAGTGAGACCCTGTCTCTACAAAAATTTCTTTCGTTGGGCTACTTGGGAGGCTGAGACAGGAGAATCACTTGAACCCAGGAGGCGGAGGTTGCAGTGAGCCAAGATCACGCCACTGCACTCCAGCCTGGGCAACAAGAGAAAAACTCCATCTTCAAAATAAAATAAAATAAAATAAAATTAGCTGGGCTTAGTGGGGTGTGCCCAGGAGCCTGAGGTTGCTGATCCATGGCTGCACCACTGCAGTCTAACCTAGGCGACAGAGTGAGACTCGGTCTCAAAAAAACCCCAAAAACTTACCAGTTTTTTAAAGTCTTCATATTCTTTGCTGCTCTACTTCTTGGACTCTACTGTAGATAAAATAGTTCAAACTGAGAAGAAAATTCATGGCCCAAAGCATTAATCTAAGCCCTATTTATAAAATTCAAACTTTGAGAAAACTCTAAAAGTCCAGCAATGGGTTGTGAAATCAGTTAAGAAAATGCGTAGTCGCCGGGCATGGTGGCTCACACCTGTAATCCAAGCACTTTGGAGGCCAAGGCAGGCGGATCACCTGAGGTCGGGTGAAACAAGCAACTATTATTTTTCATAATCAGGGTCAAAAATAAAAACATGCCATTAAGGCACAACAGCTAAGGCTCTGAGAAGTTGAGTGATTTGTTCTAAAGCAGAAGGTAATAAGTGGCCGTGATGAGTAAAAACTACCTCAATCCTAAATCCAAGGCTTTTCATTCTGCCACAGGTTCAACCTAAGAATCACCTCCAAGTATCTTCACTTTCTAAACCCCAGTTGTCCCAGTTAAGTTTCCCAAGTAAATTTTACCTAGTTCAAACTTACTGTCTTTAAACACTGAAGGAATATCAATGTGGCTACTTCATCAAAAATTAGCTGTCACAGTGTCGCATGCCTGTAGTTCCAGCTGCTAGGGAGGCTGAGGCAGGAGGACTGATTAAGCACAGGGGTTCCAGGGTGTAGTGCACTATGATAATGTCTGTGAACAGCCATTGCTCTCCAGCCTAGGCAACACAGCAAGACCCCTACCTCAAAAAAACAAACAACAAATATACTGTGAAACTGACACTAGTATGACACATGCTTGCCAAAACACACACACACACACACACACACACACACACACACAATTCTTAAGTTGTAAACTAATCTGTATAAAAAACTCAAGAAATCAGATGAGTCAAGAGTTTGTCTCTGCTTCACAAGTCATATCTAGGGCAATGCGCAATCCATTCTGAGCCATTTATAGTCTTTATGGGCTATTAAAAAAAAAAAAAGCCAGATAAGAGAAGACAACCTGTTGAATCTCACATAATAAAAAGTAAAACAACAAAGTTCACCTGA
Source organism: Saimiri boliviensis (assembly GCF_048565385.1). Lineage (NCBI taxonomy): Eukaryota > Metazoa > Chordata > Mammalia > Primates > Cebidae > Saimiri > Saimiri boliviensis. The sequence continues at coordinate 4,627,432 of NC_133456.1, forward strand.
CCAATTCCACAAGCTTTCTGCCAATCATCTGAAACAAATATAGTATAACTTTATATGGAGAAATCACCAAGAAAAATTGAACTGGGTATACTGGCAATCAAGATAAACCAAATGTGAGTGTCTCTTTTTGTCAGTATAGGCTGATAAGAGTACATTAGCAGCAGGCAACTGGCCTGTGAAGATAGCTTTCAGAATGAAAAGGAACAAATCAATTCTACAATCAGAGCTCCATTTCAACTTGGCAATTAACACTAGCACGAAATCCAAGGCAGAAGTGTCAACCAGGAAAGGGAAATCTAGACCTCTTCTGCTTTTCTTCTTTGGAGGCCATGATCAACTGTAAAGACACATGAAGTAGGAGCAACTGCATTTCTAAATGAGCAATAATTCAGAAATGTTTCATTGTAAATGGTGTCCAACCAGCAACACCGTGTTAAACCGTTTAATTACCGTGTAAAAAGACAGGCTTAGAAATGAAGTCTTCCCCATGCAAGTTACATCCCCTGACAACATTTTTAAAAGTATAGCTGATTTATTTCATTCTTCAGTACTGAAAAAATATCATATCGTTACATTTTCCAAAACTCTCTTAAGCTAGAGCAACCACACCAGCATCATTCCGACACGGAGAACACAGGGCTTTTATTTTGATGAGTTTATTAAGGCCAAGTCTGCAGGGAGCGGCGCAGCAGTCGAGGCTCGAAGGCACCTTCCACCACTCGCCGCGTAAGCTCGAGTAACAGCGACCACACTCACGGCCGCGACACGGGCACACTCGGCGGGGCTGAGCGGTCTTGGGCTCCGGAACCCGTCACAGGCTTTGCCGTTAAGTAGCCACACACAGCCTTTCAACCTCTCCCGACGAAAAACGATCCATGCCCTTCCCTAGCTTGCTGAGCCTTGGAAATCATTAAATAAAGCTACCAGGGTTTCTCTCCCTTCTGCACTGCTCGGGGAGAAAATTCCAGGATCGAGATTCAGCACCTCACATCGCGGCGATACAAACGGCGCCTTTCGTCAAATAAAAAGCAGACCCGCGCGCGTACGTGACGCCGGGCCCACGAGCACCAGCGGCTCGGTCTCCGCCCGCGGCCCTCGGCCCAGCGGAGCAGGCCCACGCGGGCCTCGGGCGGCGGGCCCAGCCTCGACAGCTCCGGGTGCGGCCTGCGACGGGCGGGGGCCCCGGGCGGCGGCGGCGGCGGCGCCCACCTGGGCCGGGGCGGGCACCTGCGGGAGCGGCACAGGCGCCAGGCCTGGGGTCGGCCAGCCCGGCTCTCCCTCGTCGCCCACCAGCGCCCGCGCCTCACCTGCGGGCTGTCCTCCAGCGTCTCCTCGATGGGCAGCTTGTCTATCCCCGGCATCGTGGCGGAGGGAGGGCGGCGGCAGGGCACGCAGCGGCCGCCCACAGCTCCCCGCGCCCGCCCGCCCGCAGCAGCTGACCCCGACCCGCCCTCTTCTCTAGGCGCCGGGCGGCCGTGCGGGAAATCCCGCCCCCTCAGCCTCCCTGCCCCGCCTCGCGGCGCGTCCATTGGCTCGCGGGGACGCCCATCGGCGCTGCGGCGTTGGCGTTGGTTCGGAGGTTCCCGTGCGGCGCCAGTCTCTCCCGCGAGCGCGGGCGTCGGAAGCGGCGGAGGTGGTGGTGTCTGCACTGGGCTGGCCTTCCCTGCGCGCCTGCATTTGTATCTAAATCGTAGGGGACGGTCTCTTCCCCAGCTTGCCGACGCAGGGAACCGGAGCCTCGACTGAGGGCCACGCCGGGGAATTTGGAGCGGGTTGACTTTTCCGGCAACATTTTCCTGCAGAGACCTTGAAAAAAGGTCCCTACTGCTGGCGCCTTGTGGTTCCCTCAGATGGTGACCTTCCCAACTCCGCTCGAAGCATCCAGTCTTAATCCCCTCCGGCAGAACGGTGCTGACCAACTCGCGTATCTGAGATCCGAAGTTGTCTCAGTAACAGGGCTTTCTGGCAAACTTGTGAACAGTCAGCTCGAAATTATGTTTTTGGACACTTGAATATCGGTATATTCCGTTGAAAACATACGACTTAGTTTGGCCAGTCTATCAGTTCCTACCTGGCTTCTCAAGGTCAGTCCTTCGGGACTGACGCTGCAACTCCAACAAATCGCAAAGGGAAACAGCTTTTAAAAATCAGGATACACTGTTAATTATGTTGGTAACTGATTGGCATTTCTGTTTCATCAAAAAGTTTTGGAAGAGGCTTTAAATGGGTTTAGCCTCTAATTTTACAATAAAATGAAGCTCTAAATTGAGAATTCGACCGGATGAAGGCTACAAGCCCATCCCTTCCTCTTACCTCTTCATCTTTCCCAGTCTCGCAGCCTGGCTCCTTTATGTCTCTGTAAAGTTACAGGCTTTCATCAGTATACACAGAAAATAGCAAAATAGCTAGGGTCTTCTAAACATCTAGCCATTAATTGCACCAATCCATTCCATTTTCATTCAAGAAATAGCAGAGATGCTGAGTAAAAATTATTAGGGGCCTGGTTCCACAGATGCATGGGAACAAATCCAGAATAGTAGTAGCACAAATCCAAATATAGTAACAAATAGAAGTTACATGTTTTAAACGAAGATAGTAGATTTTCCTATGGTCTATCTAAGGAAAGATAAAATTATATTTTTAAAGTTTTGTCGGGTAGACTTGCATTGTAGTTTTACAGAATTATTTTTACTGTTACAGTCTTTAAAAGCTCTCCCCTTAGATTGTCTATCAACTAGTCGCTCTCTGGAAGAGTTCTTTAGTTTTTGAGGAAGTTAGTTTGGAGTCAGTTCTTACAATGAGTTAAGGGTTCCCAGTTGTATTATAGGCTCTTTTTCCTTGATATCTCATTTCTACTCTACGAGCAAGAACACCATGCATCCTAGCTCTAAAGAAGGAAGACTTTCAAGGTAACTGACCTTCCTGACTGAACTGAGTTAGATTTTAAATGAAGGAGAACAAAGGTAGTGACAACTGATAAGAATCAGGAGTAAAGGAAGGATGTAAACAAAGTATAAGAAAAAAAAAGTTGGGGCACTGTGGCTCAGGCCTGTAATCCCAGCACTTTGTGAGGCCATGGCAGGTGGATCACCTGAGGTCGGGAGTTTGAGACCAGCCTGGCTAATGTGGCAAAACCCCATCTCTACTAAAAATACAAAAATTAGCCGGACATGGTGACGCACCTGTAGTCTCAGCTACTCTGGCAGCTGAGGCAGGAGAATTGCTTCAACCTGGGAGACAGAGGTTGCAGTGAGCTGAGATTACAAGACTGCACTCCAGCCTGGGCGATGGAGCAAGACTTCGTCTCAAAAAAAAAAAAAAAAAAGAAAAGCACTTGTTACCCAATTAACTTGGCCAAACCAAATAATTACAATGAAAAATGTTATTAGGTATCTGAATTATCTGGGTGTGATATTATCAAGTTAAATGATTTCATTTTTAGGATGTTATGTACAAATAAAACTGTGTTTCTGTAAAGGATTCTCAAGAGACCATTACATTATCGCAGAATGGCAAGGAATTCTGGTTATAAAATAACAAAAAAACAGGTTTACATTCAATTGGGTGGAGAGGTAGGTTTAGTCAAATCTAGTTTTAACCTATTTGGACTAGAATCCAGTTTTAACCTTCTATTTGGATTCTCTAGCGTTAGGTCACTATACCCTGCTGATCCAAAAATGTGGTTGTATTTCCTAGGTTAAAACATCTCCAAAGCTGCAGAATTCACAGTCCTTTTTGATAACTGTGGATAACACCTCCCAGGGGCACAGAGGAAGGAGAACTGTCCAGACCCCAAACACAATTAGTGCCTGAAGAATATCTTATAGTGTTATTACTCAGCTATTTCCTTTATATAATCCTTTAAATATGATCATATATTAGTTTATAGAATTAGTACCTGAAGTATAACTTACACCTTACATATATCCAGCTTATATGATCATACTTAATACTTATATCTAGAACTTGTACTTAGTTCTATATAATCTTTCTATATAATCATATAGGTATTATAGTCAGAGCTGTACTGACACGTTTAGTGCTGATTTATAGAACCCCTCTATATAACCATATAGTAGTTTGTAGTAGGAGGAATGCCTAGGGCAGTCACAGATCAGAAGCAGTACATGGGAAAACAGCTAGACCAGGACAAGAACCAAAGACCCAGCCGGTGGCGTCCCTGCCTGAAAGGACATACGCTGTATGGCAGGCTTGGAGCAAGAGCCTCTCCTCCTGATAAAGGAGTTGGAGTACCTTGCATCCAGTTCCTGTGGAAAGTAGGCCTCAGGCCTGAGATCCTGGAAGTAACCGCGGGAGAAGAACCCCTCTGGTCTGACCAGTCACAGTGGCTGTACACCCTGTCAGTCTTTTCTCACTTCTGTGCTAGTGCAAATCATCTTCCCATAAATATCTTAAGAGCACAAGTTTGTCAGTTCCCACTGCATTGGCTTACAGTATTCTGCCATTAGAACTCTTGAAGTCTCCAGCCCCCAGATAAGAAGTGTTTCGCACGACACCTATTGCACATAGCCCACCTCCTTGCCTTGGTGACCTAATGGAGGTGGACCCTTTTTCTCTACACGACCCCCTACTACTGCACATGGCATGCCCCTACTGCACAGGGCCCACCTCTGTCTGTGACATAATGGGGTGGCCCCCTTGCTTGTGACTCACGTGATTATGTATGCCCTATTACTAAGCCTATAGATGATGACCTCACTCACGACCCTGCTTCTGGGGTCGTGATAATACAGATGCTTCTGGGCATTTGGGGCTCTCGCTGACCTCCACTCAGGGGTGGCGTGGCCCCCCGAGTCCAGATACTCTTCACCATTTCTTCAGTGTCCTGTCTCTTTGCTTCTCGGATCCTGCACCTCAGCACAGCATAAAGGACACCCCATGACCCTGCAGGGCCCCACGGCCCTATAGATAACCGGTTTAAGTTTAATCAGCCTAAGTTTTGTACAGTTAACCAAACTCAGTTCATTTCTTTTTTTTTTTTTTTTTTGAGACGGAATCTTGCTCTGTCACCAGGCTGGAGTGCAGCAGCGGATCTTGACTCACTGCAATCTCTGCCTCCCAGCTTCAAGCGATTCTCCTGCCTTAGCCTCCCGAGTGGCTGGGACTACATGTGCACGCTACCACGCTTGGCTAGTTTTTGTATTTTTGGTAGAGACGGGGTTTCACCGTGTTGGCCAGGATGGTCTCCTTCTCTTGACCTTGTGATCCTCCCGCTTCGGCCTCCCAAAGTGCTGGAATTACAGGCCTGAGCGGCCCAAACTCAGTTCATTTTAAGCCAGTTTTTTTTAATACAAGAAATTAGGCTTGTTCAGAGACTGCCTTAGGGGTTACTGGAGACTCATGTGTGGGTAGTAAAAACTTTGGGCAATAACTGGTTAATTTTATGGAAGGCAAGTCAGGATTAAACAACATCCACCAAAGATTTCTTTGAGATGTTTCACATGTATACCTTGAGACATTTCACACGTATAATTTACAACGAAAGGACATGCAGTCTTGTAAATAGAGTTGTTAATTATTAGTTTCCTAAAATTATATTTGGTCTTATAATTAGGTTTTTACATGATACTCCTTGAAGTTCTCATCTGTGATCTGTAATAGGAAAGAATCCAATAATCCAAATGATGCTGTTGCTTTACTTTTAAAAATTATCCTTTAGGTCAGTGGTTTCCAAACTTACACACACATAAAAATCATCTGAGAACATTGTTAGAATACAGATTCCTGAGCCTTGCTGGAAGATTTTAGTGTAGTAGGTCAGAGTTAGGGCTGGGAATCTCTCCAGTAAAGTCTGAAGAGGATAACACACAAACCACATGAGGAAAAACTCTATCCAAGATGGAGAATAGATATTTCTCTTTCCCAAATCACTTTGTATTTTAAAAATTTAAAGACTCAGGTGGGCACAGTGGCTCATGCTATAATCCTAGCACTTTGGGAAGTCAAGGTGGGTGGGAGTTTGAGACTAACCTGGGCAATATGGTAAAACAGCATCTCTACAAAAAATTTAAAAATTAGCTGGGCGTGGTGGCTCACACCTGTAATCCCAGCACTTTGGGAGGCCGAGGCGGGTGGATCACCTGAGGTCAGGAGTTCGAGACCCCAGCCTGGCCAACATGGTGACACCCCATCTCTACTAAAAATGCAAAAATTAGCCAAGCATAGTGGGGGGTGCCTGTAATCCCAGCTACTCGGGAGGCTGAGGCAGGAGAATTGCTTGAATCCAGGAGGCGGAGGTTGCAGTGAGCTGAGATCGCACCACTGCACTTCCACCTGGGTGACAAAGCAAGACTCGGTCTAAAGAAGAAAAAAGAATTAACAAAAAATAAAGAGTCAAGCAAACATTTAGAAAAGGAATCCTATATTCCAGGTGAGTGTGGTGAGAGGGACATCATTTCCAGGTTAATGAGCCTGGAAACCACCTACTCACAAATATCCTCTGAAAGAGTCCATCATTCCAAAATTCTGGGAAATTCATACTCCTTTTTAAGAGTATAATGTATAATGCAAAAAATTCTGGGTGTTACCTAGTAAATCACTCCTTAATAGGACTAACTTTAACAGATAATTCGATTATTATTTTATTACCTGGCTGAGATAAAGCAGATTCAGGAAATAGCAGATTTCAAGAAAATTGGTAATTTGGGCACTTGAGTCATTTAATCTATTTTAAAACATGACAGCCAGTAGCAGAGTAGGGGGAAGTTTTGGACAATTGGATAGTAGAACAAAAAGTTCTGAGCAATGGGTTGTAAAAAGCGGTAAGGGAGGGCAGTAAGGACCAAATGGTTCTTCATTATGCCACTGCAAACTAGCTTCTGCCTTTGACCTTGACTTTGATGTCGCTTTTGCTCATTGCCATAGCATCCTTAGAACATGGGACAATTCTGCAGCTTCAACTTCTTGACTGTAAAAAGAAAAAAAACCTTACTTCTAGGAAAATTGTCTATGCTTTTGTTTCTTTATGGTTGCCTTGATTCCTTTGTAGAAAACTACGTTAATTAATTAATTAGTTTCATTAGGCCAAGAACTTTGACACAAAACAGCATCATTCCCCTTCTGTAGGGAGGTAGATGAGAACATGGTTATGAACTCATGGGCTTGGGCTGTGATTTAAATTCTGGCTCCACTGTTTAGTAGCTCTGTGACTTTAGTCAAGTTACTTAACTTCTCTGTTTCTCCATTCAGTCATCTGAAAAGCGGAGCTTAATACTAGAGAACCTACATTAATAGGGTTGTTAAGATAATTAATGAGCTTTCAGAGTAGCTGCTAGCACAATAAGCATTCAGTAAAAATGAACTGATTAACTTTTTGGTTTTCAACTATTAAATATTAAAATATTTTAATGGTTTTAAGGAAGGTTTTGTTTGTGTCCCTATCATATGTTTTTAAAACTCAATATTTTCTAAATCAGAAGATTGGGCTCATTACCTTAGAGAATTCTGATGCTATTTTAAATAATACTAGTTACCCTTGCTAGTGTTTTACCACTTGGATTTGGGGGCTTTTGAGGCCAAAACCAAAATTTCAAAATAAATAAATATGTACTTTGAAATGCTGGAGGAGAATTATACCAAAACAATTACCAAAATAGCCAAGATTATTGCCATTTTGAGGTTTTTGAGAGGGTTTTTTTTTTTTTTTTTTTTCTGGCAGTGAGGAGGTGGAGGTGCCCCAAAGGTAAAGAAGACTTTCATAATGCTTACCTCACACAGGAATTCTAGAAGGAACAGTCAAATCAGTGGGGAAAAAAAAATTGCTCTTAGGCTGGGGGCAGTGGCTCACACCTGTGATCCCAACATTTTGGGAGATTGAGGCGGGAGGATTGCTTGAGCCTAGTAGTTTGAGACTAACCCAGGCAACATGGTAAGAGAGTGTCTCTACAAAAACTTTAAAAATTAGCTGGGCATGGTGGCTCATGCCTGTAGTCCCAGTACTTTGGGAGGCCGAGGCAGGTGTATTACCTGAGGTCAGAAGTTTGAGACCAGCCTGACTAACATGGAGAAACCCCATCTCTACTAAAAATATGAAATTAGCTGGACATGGTGGCACATGTCTGTATTCCCAGCTACTTGGGAGGCTGAGGCAGGAGAATCACTTCAACCTGGGAGGCAGAGGTTGCAGTGAGCTGCGATTGTGCCATTGCACTCCAGCCTGGGCAACAAGAGCAAAACTCTGTCTCAGAAAAAAAAAAAAAAAAAAAAAAACACACACACACAAAAATAAATAAATAATAAAAATTAGCCAGGTGTGGTGACACACGCCTGTAGTCCCAGCTACACGGGAGGCTGAAGTGGGAGGATTGCTTGAGCCCAGGAGGCTGAGGCTACAGTAAGCCATGATCTTGCCACTGCACTCCAGCCTGGGTGACAGCAATAACCTGTCTCAAAAAAAAATGCTTTTAGGGAAGTTAATATGTCCTGTGCCTGTTTGATCACTGAAAACATTTTAATATTTTCAGAGCTACAGAGGGCAGTCAAAAACAGAGTAACAGAATTCATTATATCAGTACTATTTATCCCATGACTTATGCAAATATGACTCTCAGGGTTAAGTCACACATCCTTCCTGGAACACTAGATGGCGCCATTAATTTAGGATTCAAACTACCTCAGGGAATTGCTGTCTTCATTCAACAAATATTTATTAAATAATGAACAAAACAATAAAAAAAATCTGCCCGAAAGCAGAAACAGGACCCCTTCCTGACACCTTACACCAAAATTAACTCCAGATGGATTAAAGACTTAAACATCAGACCTAACACCATAAAAACCTTAGAAGGAAATCTAGGCAAAACCATTCAGGACATACGTGTAGGCAAGGACTTCATGACCAAAACGCCAAAAGCAATGGCAACAAAAGCCAAAATAGACAAATGGGACCTAATCAAACTCCACAGCTTCTGCACGGCAAAAGAAACAGTCAGTAGAGTGAATCGGCAACCAACAGAATGGGAAAAAATTTTTGCAGCCTACCCATCTGACAAGGGGCTGATATCCAGAATTTACAAAGAACTAAAGCAGATCTACAAGAAAAAAACAAGCCCATTTAAAAATGGGCGAAGGATATGAACAGATACTTTACAAAAGAAGATATACAGGAGGCCAACAAACATATGAAAAAATGCTCATCATCACTGGTCATCAGAGAAATGCAAATGAAAACCACATTGAGATACCATCTCACACCAGTTAGAATGGCGATCATTAAAAAATCGGGAAACAACAGATGCTGGAGAGGATGTGGAGAAATAGGAACACTTTTACACTGTTGGTGGGAATGTAAATTAATTCAACCATTGTGGAAGACAGTGTGGTGATTCCTCAAGGACCTAAAAATAGAAATCCCATTTGACCCAGCAATCCCATTACTGGGTATATATCCAAAGGATTATAAATCATTCTACTACAAGGACACGTGCACACGAATGTTCATTGCAGCACTGTTTACAATAGCAAAGACCTGGAACCAACCCAAATGCCCAACGATGATAGACTAGATAGGGAAAATGTGGTACATATACACCATGGAATATTACGCAGCCATCAAAAACGATGAGTTCACGTCCTTTGTAGGGACATGGATGAACCTGGAAACCATCATTCTCAGCAAACTGACACAAGAGCAGAAAATCAAACACCGTATATTCTCACTCATAGGCGGGTGTTGAACAATGAGAACATATGGACACAGGGAGGGGAGCACTACACACTGGGGTCCGTTGGGGAGAAATGGGGGAGGGGCGGGGGGTGGGGAGGTGGGAAGAGATAGCATGGGGAGAAATGACCGATACAGGTGAGGGGACGGAAGGCAGCAAAGCACACTGCCATGTGTGTACCTATGCAACAATCTTGCATGTTCATCACATGTACCCCAAAACCTAAAATGCAATAAAAAAAAAATCTCTGCCCTTCTGGAGCTATAGGTTAGTAGATATGGTGGGGAGAAAGACAGACAATAAAAAATCAACATAGTAAGTAGTATTAGAAGTATAGCATATTGCAGCTACATGGCTGCAGTGAGCTATGATTGTACCCTAGCACTCCAGCCTGGGTGAACCTTATCTTATATATAAAATAAAGAGATGTTTTATTAAAATGTCATAAGTGCTATAAAAAATAGAATAGGGAAGACCAGATACAGTGGCCCATGCTTGTAATCCCAGCACTTTGGGAGGCTGAGGTGGGAGAATGACTTGAGCCCAGGAGTTCAAGACTAGCCTGAGCAACATAGCAAGAACCCATCTTTACAAAAAAAAAAAAATGTTCAATTGCCTGGGCATGGTGGTGTGCATCTATAATCCTAGCTACTTGGGAGGCTGAGATGGGAGGATCACATGAGCTGGAGAGTTGGAGGCTACAGTGAGCCATGGAGTAGAGGTTGCACTCTAGCATGGGTGACAGAACAAGTCCTTGTCTCAAAAAAAAAAAAAAAAAAAAGAGAAAACAGAGCTGGGGCAGCTGCAATTTGAAATAGGTTCTTCAGAATGGGCTAGAAAGTAACATCTGAACAAAAACTTCGAGTGGCAGGAATGAGCCATGGGGTGTCTAGGGAGCAGGCATTCCAGAAAGAGAGACCACCAGGGCAGAAGCCCTCACCCCTAAGGTAGGAGTAGCCTGGCCTGGCCTGGTTCAAGAACTGCACAGAGCAAGATGACAGTATAGCAAGCAAGGGGAAAGCCTGAGGAGTAAAGAAGGGGAGAGGAGGCCACATCAGGCAAAGCCTTGTGGCTCAGTGTGAGGACTTTAGCTTTGACCCTAATTTTAGACAAAACACCTTTAACAGAGGTAGCAATTTGAAACAAATGTTGGGGAAACTGGAGAATTGGTGACATATGATATAATAAATTATGGGTAGCTGGCGCCTGTAATCCCAGCACTTTGGGAGGCCCAGGTGGGTGGATCATTTGAGGTCAGGAGTTCAAGACCAGCCTGGCCAATATGATGAAACTCCGTCTCTATGAAAAATATAAAAATTAGCTGGGCAGTGATGGCACACGCCTGTAATCCCAGCTACTCGGGAGGCTGAGGTGGGTGAATTCCTTGAGCCTGGGAGGCAGAGGTTGCAGTGAGCTGAGATCGTACCCCTGCACTCCAGCCTGGCCAACAGAGAGAAACTCTGTCTCAGAAAAAATAAATAAATAAGTAAATGGCAAATTAACTTTGGCTTACTTTGTCTTAAGTAAATTTAATCCTTTACAAGATGCTTTGATTTAAAGGGGGAAAAAAACTACATTAGTGATTTAGCTAAATCACATTCACTATATACAGGACCAAAAGCAATGTCTTAAGATAATGCTTTAGTCTAAAAAAGTTATAAAATACGACTTCATGCCATACTTCAGGGCTACAGTATCCAAAACAGCATGGTATTAGTACAAAAACAGGTACACAGACCAATGGAACAGAATAGAGAGTCCAGAAATAAGGCTGCACACCTACTACCATCTGGTTTACAACAAGGCTGACAAAAACAAGCATTAGGGAAAAGACTCCCTATTCAATAAATGGTGCTGGGATACCTGGGAAGCCATATGCTGAAGATTGAAACTGGACCCCTTTTTTATACCATATACAAAAATCATTTCAAGATGGATTGAGACTTAAATGTAAAACCTAAAACTACAAAAATCCTGGAAGACAACCTAGGCAATACCGTTCTGGACATAGGAACAGGCAAAGAGTTTGGGATGAAAATGCCAAAAGCAATTGTAACAAAAGCAAAAATTGGCAAATCGGATTTCATTAAACTTAAGAGCTTCTGCACAGCAAAAGAAACTATCAGTAGAGTAAATGGACAACCTATAGAATGGGGGAAAATTTTTGCAAACTATGCATCTGACAAAGGTCTAATATCTAGCATCTATAAGAAACTGAAACAAATTTATGAGGAAAAAACAACCACATTAAAAAGTGGACAAAGGAAATGAACAGACACTTTTCAGAGAAGTCATACATGCGGCCTACAAGCATATGAAAAAAGCCCAATATCATTGATCATTAGAGAAATACAAATCAAAACCACAATGAGATACCATCTGTAGGGAGCTGTAGGCCATCATCATTAGCAAACTAATGCAGGAACAGAAAACCAAATACCACATGTTCTCACTTACGAATGGGAGCTAAATGATGAGAACACTTAGATACAAAGAGGGAAATAACAGTCAGAATGGCTACTATTAAAAAGTAAAAAAAAAAAAAAAGGAGAGAGATCCAAGATGGCTGATCACCAGCAGCTCGGGATTGTAGCTCCCAGTGAAAATGCAAAGAACGAGAGGACACCACACCTTCACATGAATTCTTGTTGCTCACGCACCAGGAGATTCCCAGCGGAGGAGCCCCGCGGGTCGCCAGCGCGACTCTTGTGACCGGCGAGGCGGTTTTGCCGACGCCTCGGAGCATCGGTTCTTGGTGCAGAGTCAGAAAAGCACCATCAATCTTAACGCAGCTGATTTAGTCAGCGCAGTGGGTTGCTCAGATTTCGGCGCTGAGAATCAATAAGTTGGACGTCCACTCAGAAACCCAATTACAAAGACAGTAATTATAAAGACCACAGATGGATAAATCCACAACGAAGGGAAGAAAACAGTCAAAAAAGGCTGATAATACCCAAGATCAGAACGCCTCTCCCTTAGCAGGGGATCCCAGTTCCTCATCAGCAACGAAACAAGGCTTGATGGAGAACGAGTGTGTTCCAATTACAGAAGCAGGCTTCAAAATGTGGATAATAAGAAACTTTTGTGAATTAAAAGAACTTGTTCTAACACAATCTAAAGAAACTAAGAACTTTGAAAAAATGTTTGACGAAATGTCAACAAGAATACAAAATTTAGAGAGGAAAATAAGTGAATTGATGGAGCTGAAAAACACAATATGAGAACTACGTGAAGTATGCACAAGTTTTAACAGCAGAATTGATCAAGCAGAAGAAAGGATATCAGAGGTCGAAGACCAACTCAATGAAATAAAACAAGAAGACAAGATTAGAGAAAAAATGATAAAAAGGAACGAGCAAAGTCTCCAAGAAATATGGGACTATGTGAAAAGACCTAATCTACGCTTGATAGGTGTACCTGAATGTGACGAAGAGAATGAATCCAAGCTGGAAAATACGCTTCAGGATATTATTCAGGAAAATTTTCCCAACTTAGTAAGGCAGGATAATATTCAACTCCAGGTAATACAGAGAACACCACAAAGGTATTCCTCAAAAAGAGCAACTCCAAGGCACATAATCGTCAGATTCACCAGGGTTGAAATGAAGGAGAAAATACTAAGGGCAGCCAGAGAGAAAGGTCAGGTTACCCACAAAGGGAAGCCTATCAGACTTACAGCAGATCTTTCAGCAGAAACTCTACAAGCCATAAGAGAGTGGGGACCAATATTCAACATCCTTAAAGAAAAGAACTTTCAACCAAGAATTTCACATCCAGCCAAACTAAGCTTCATAAGTGAAGGAAAAATAAAGTTTTTTGTGAACAAGCAAGCACTCAGAGAATTCATCACCACCAGGCCTGCTTTACAAGAGCTTCTGAAAGAAGCACTACACATAGAAAGGAACAAACAGTATCAGCCTTTCTAAAAAATACCAAAAAGTAAAGAACATCAATATAATGAAGAATTTACATCAACTAATGGGCAAAATAGCCAGCTAATATTAAATGGCAGTATTAAACTCACATATATCATTATTAATTCTAAATTTAAATTGACTAAATTCCCCAATTCAAAGACAGACAGGCAATTTGGACACAAAACTAAAACCCATCGGTATGCTGCATCCAGACCCATCTCACATTCAAGGATACACAAAGACTCAAAACAAGGGATGGAGAGAGACTTACCAACCAAACAGAGAGCAAAAATAAATAAATAAAAAGCAGACGTTACAATTTTTGCCTCTGACAAAATAGTCTTTAAAGCAACAAAGATCAAAAGAAGCAAAGAAGGACATTATATGATGATAAAAGAATAACGCAACAACAAGAGTTAAAGATCTTAAATATATATGCACCCAATACAGGAATACCCAGACATACAAGACTTATAAAGAGACTTAGACTCCCACACAATAATAGTGGGAGACTTCAACATTAATATTAGACAGATCAATGAGACAGAAAATTAACAACAATATCCAGGACTTGAACTCAGATCTGGAACAAGTAAATGTAATTAACATTTATAGAACTCTCCACTTTACACAAAATATACACTCTTATCAGTACCACATCATATCAACTTAGAAGTTTAAACGAAATGTTGGTTGGCTCCTTGTTTGTTATTTTCTTCCCTCATTTTATTTCATGTCTCCATTATTAAGGACAATTATAGGCATACCCATATTTAGACTGCATTCTAGCCCGGGCAACAAAGCAATACCCCCATTCTCTCTCCCTCTTCCTCTTTCTCTTTTTTCCTCTTCTTTATTCTTTTTCTTATTCTTTTTTTCTTTCTAAAAAAAAAAAAACCTACCTACCAGTTGAAAATATAGGGGGAAATTATATATATGTGTAGGTATATAGAGATATATATGTATACACGCACACATATATACTCACATATATATATACATTTTTTTATCCTGTAATCAGAAGCCCTTTTGAAATACGACCTCAAACCCATAACTATGAAAGAAAAGATGTATGAATCTGACAACTTTAAAAAAATATTCTGCATACAAAGAAAAATACAGGTAAAGTTAAAGATAAATGACAAACTAGGACCAAGCATGGTGGCTAAAAAAACAAAAACAAAAACAAAAACAAACAAACAAACAAACAAAAAACGGGTGCTGGCAAGCTTGCAGAGAAAAGGGAACATTTATACACTGTTGGTGGGAGTGTAAATTAGTTCAGCCTTTGTGGAAAGCAGTGTGGTAACTCCTTAAAGAGCTAAAAACAGAACTACCATTCCACCCGGTAATCATATTACTGGGTATAAACCCAAAGGAATATAAATCATTCTACCATAAAGATACATGCATGTGAATGGTCATTGCAGCACTATGCACAATAGCAAAGCCATGGAATCAACCTAAAGGCCCATCAGTGGTAGACTGGATAAAGAAAATGTGGGGCCAGGTGTGGTGGCTCACACTTGTAATCCCAGCACTTTGGGACATTGAGGTGAGTGGATCACAAGGTCAGGAGTTCAAGATCAGCCTGGCCAAAATAGTGAACTCCCATCTCTACTGAAAATACAAAAATTAGCTGGCGTGGTGGCAGGAGCATGTAGTCCCAGCTACTTGGGAGGCTGAGGCAGGAGAATCACTTGAACCCAGAAGGTGGAGGTTGCAGTGAGCCGAGATGGTGCCACTGCACTCCAGCCCAGATGACACAGTGAGACTCTGTCTCAAAAAAAAGAAAGAAAGAAAGAAAGAAAGAAAGAAAGAAAGAAAGAAAGAAAGAAAGAAAGAAAGAAAGAAAGAGAAAGAAAATGTGGTACATACATACCATGGAATATGCAGACCTTAAAAAAAAAAAAAAAAAAAGAATACGATTGGAGAGGCATAGTGACTCATGCCTATAATTTCAGCACTTTGGGAGGCCAAGGCAGGTGGATTATCTGAGGTCAGGAGTTCTAGACCAGCCTAGCCAACATAGCGAAACCCCATCTCTACTAAATATACAAAAATTAGGCAGGCGTGGTGGTGCATGCCTATAATCCCAACTACTCGGGAGGCTGGGGCAGGAGAATCACTTGAACCCAGGAGGTGGAGGTTGCAGTGAATCGAGATCACGCTACTGCACTCCAGCCTGGGGGACAGAGTGAAACTCCATCTCAAAAAAAAAAAAAAAAAAGAATGAGATGGATGGAGCTGTAGACCATCATCATTAGCAAACTAACGCAGGAACAGAAAATCAAATACCAAATGTTCTCACTTACAAATGGAAGCTAAATGATGAGAATCCATAGACACAAAGAGGGAAACAACAGACACTGGGATGTGCCTGAGAGTGGAGGTAGGAAAGAGGAAGAAGATCAGAAAAAATAACTATTGGGTACCAGGCTTAGTACCTGGGAGATGAAAGGATCTGTACAAGAAACCCCATGACACAGTTTTAACTATGGAACAAACCTACATGTGTACCCCTGAACCTAAAATAAAAGCTAAAAAGTAAAGACAAATGGGTTTGTAGTTTTTCCTCTTCTCTTCCTGAGAACTAATTCAGCCTTAAAGCCATTAGGTGGGGCCAGGTAAAGTAGGAGTAGGTATAGAGTGGAGAAGCCATGGGGAAAGAACAGGGTGTTGGAGTCCAAGCTCTGTGAGGAGGGCATCCACACAGAGGAGTGGCCTGCTGTGAGGTGTCAGAGCCTGTGCAAGGTGAGGCAGGTGTGGAGGGGGTTGTCAGAGGACAAGAATGGTAAAGAGGGTATTTGGTGGCAGGATGTTGGAACAAAAGTGGGGTGAAGAGAGCATCTGCATGAGAGGGCAGTTTGGAGCCCAAGCATCATGAGGAGAGCTTTGTGTGAGGTGGGAGTTTGGTGCAGGATTTCAGAACCCAAGGGGTGAGGGAAGTACCCACAAAGGAGGGAAGCCTGGTGCAGGGTATCAGAGCCCTGAACCTCAGAGCAAGGTGAAAACAGCATTCCTGTGGAGCATGGCTAGGTCTAGGGTGTCCTCTGAAACCCCAAGTAGAAAGAGAAGGGCTTTTGGGGGAAGCACTCGGGGATTGGTCCTCAAGTGAGGTAAGGAAGGCATCTCTGTGAGTAAAAGGTGATGGCAATGAAAGTTTGGCTAAATACATGGGACAGATCAAGTAAGTAAATATATTGACGAAAATGGAAGCCATGTTTCTCACTGTCAAAGGCATTACAAATATGGAAAGGGTGAAAATTAGAATGAACCCACTGGTGCTGGATTGGAATTAGAAGTATCCATGTGAACTCATAGATGTCAATAAATATATGGAAATAAATGTAGATATAAATGTATATATGTATCACATGCTTATGTTTCTTAGCTCTTCTGTTGAGAGGGCCTGGGAGCAGAGATGACTCAATGGCAATGAACACACATACGGCCCAGATTTTGGCCTCCAAACACCATTCTCCACTACAAAGAAGCTTGGAGGGCTCGTTGGAGGAATGGCTTATCCTAAATCCCTGGAAGAAAAAAAGAACAAGATGTACCTGGGACATCTTGTTATGCCAGAAAGTAGAAGTGTTAAAAAATGATGTGTCAGACTTTCAGGGGACTCCCATCGGCCAAATTTGGGGAAATTTGAACATCGTAATAATGAGATTATAACCTATTAAAATAGGAAACTGTGAGTCCATACTGATATAAATAAATGATACAAATAAAAAAATTGATGAGAAACAATATTTATATAGGTTTTAAGCATATCCTCCTCACAAAATATTATAAAGGGGAAAAGAGTAACTTTACAGTGGAGAAACCTGGCAGACACCATCTCAATCAAAATTAAATATCACCAGTAATGGGACATATAAAAATCATGTGCCACCTGATTGGAAATAATGAGAACACAGCATTTCTTCTGTGACATTCCTACCAAAGATGCTCAACCTGAATCTAGTCACGAGGAAACATCAGATATAACTTTATCTTTATTTTTTGAGACAGGGTCTCACTCTGTCACCTAGCCTGGAGTGCAGTGGCACGATCGTATCTCATTGCAGCCTTGACCTCCTGGGCTCAGGTGATCCTCCTACCTCAGTCTCCCAGGTAGCTGGGACTACAGATGCACACCACCATGCCTGGCTAATTCTTGTGTTTTTTGTAGCTATAAGGTCTCCCTCTTTTACCAGGCTGATCTCTAACTGCTGGGCTCAAGTGATCTGCCCACCTCGGCCTCTGGCCTCCCAAAGTGCTGGCATTACAGGCGTGAGCCAATGTGCCCAGCCCAGATAACCCTAAATGAAGGACATTCTACAAAGTAGCTGACTATAATCTTCAAAAAGTGTCAAGGTCATGAAGATCAAGATACTGAGGATCTGTTGCTGATTCAATGAGACTTAAGAGACACAATTGAAGATGATGTGTGATTCTGAACTGGATTATTTTACTGTGAAGGATGTTATTTGGGGAAATGAGTGAAACTTGAATGGGGTTTGATGATAACATGGTAGTGATGTAATCAATGTTAATTTCTTGATTTTGATCGTTTGATTGTGATTAGGAGGAAGTCCTTCTTTGCAGGAAAAACACTATTCAGGGTTGATGGGGCATCATGTCAACAATTACTCTCAAATGGTTGGAGAGATTTTGGACTGTACTTGAAACTTGTAAGTAAGTTTGAGATTGTTTCAAAATTAAATCAAAAATGTTAAAAATTAAAACTAGGTACATAGCTATAATCACGAATAGACCAATGAACATGATACATGGCTAAATTGTTTATGTTTGCCTTAACATTTTTCTGTTTTTAAAGAGAGATGATTAAATAGGTGTCTTGGCTGCAGAAAAGAAGAAACTGTGGGTCCTGGAAAGTAGTAAGACCTCTGGGCACTCAAAGTAAAATATTCCAAAGTTCATCTTTGCTCTTTTCTATCCCTACTTTTATGAGGACCTAGATACCACTGAGAATTCTCATACCTCCCTAGAAGAATCCATTGATAACCATGGCAGCTGCCTTATTTTATTACAACCTTTTAGAAATATATAATTAATTTAAAGCATTTCTGAGTTGCTTGATTTCTGAAATGTTATTTGCAGTCTTCTAGTACTAAAATTAACTCACTTATTTAGGTTATATATGTGAGATATATGACAATAACATTTACTATTCTAGGTAAGGTTATTCCTTAAAGTATTCTTAGATCTTTATCATTTATCACATTCTGTCCATTTTTGCTAGAATTTTACCACCTCGTTCTGAGAACTTTGTCTTAATTCTGAAATAATTCAGTTTGCTAAACACTTGCTCATTTGTTTATATAATTAGAAATACAATTTGTATTTTGATTAATAAACCCTCCTTCATCTATGTTTTCTTCTTAATTAAGGATACCATCATTCACCTGGTCATCTAAGCTAGAAATATGAGAATCACGTTAACTTTCTCTCCTGCCCCTCAGCAGACAAGCACACACACCCCCTACCTCTGATGGGCCTTAATATTATGCTGCTTTTCTCTGATCTTTTCTTGAAACATCTCTGCCTCAAGACATCTCTGAAAAGCCTTTATAACAGCATTGGTAACAGCAATAAATGAGTAGTAGCAAGTAGTTTACATAATGTCTACTATGTGTGAGTCTCTATTCCAAGAGCTTTGCAGATATTAACATATTGGATTCTCAATTAGGCACTGTGATTATCCCCATTTTATGGCAGAAGAAACAGGCTCAAAAAGGCTAAGTTATATATTCAAAGTCACATAGCTAAGAAGAGCTGGAATTTGGACTCAGATAATCTGACATCAGAGTAGGGTTCTTAACCCTTCCTCCGTCCTATTCAACCTCACCCAAGTAGATTTGGGCCATTTTCTATTCCCATAGTCACTTGTGCCTGTATCTTTATTTTCTTATATTATAATTGTGTGCGTACATACTGGTGCTCCTAGAAGACTAAAGGGAATGTTATTATTTATATTTACATAAGTAGAGAGAATAATGTGAATCCACATATACCGGTCTCTCTAATTCAACACTTACCAACATTTTATAATACCTGCTTCAATTATCTCTTTCTTGGTTTTCTTTCTGTTTTCCTAAAACATTTGAAAGCAAAACCCAGATACCATGAAACTTCACCTGTAAATACTTCAGTATCTTTTAAATGGGCATATTTTTAGGTAACAATAATCATATTATTATACCTAATAAAATTAACATTAATTACTATCCTTTTGATCGTGAGTTTCTTGAAGGCAGAAATGATTTCATCTCTGTGCTCTGAATCCTAGTGCACTCCTTGATATACATTGGCGTTTAACAAATGTTTGTTATGGTTGAAAAGTTTATGTATGTATATATTATTATTATTATTATTATTATTTTTGAGATGGAGTCTTGCTCTGTCGCCCAGGCTGGAGTACAGTGGTGCAATCTTGACTCACTGCAACCTCCTTCTTCTGGGTTCAAGTAATTCTCCTGCCTCAGCCTCCCCAGTAGCTGGGATTACAGACACGAACCACCATACCCAGCTAATTTTTGTATTTTTAGTAGAGACGGAGTTTCACTGTTGGCCACGCTGGTCTTTAACCCCTGACCTCGTGATCCACCTACCTCAGCCTTCCAAAGTGCTGAGATTACAGGTGCGAGCCACCATGCCCAGCCAAAAAGTTTGTTTTTTAAGTTGTTTAAAACCATATCATTTATTCTCCAGGAACAATGTTAAAAATAACTATCAGGTTCTTGGGTTAACTGACAACTGCCATTTAATCTACAGCAATTAGATTATATAGCACTGAAGTTTAGGCTAGAGCCCTTTGGAGCCCTAAATCCTAAACCATTTTATATTTGAATATTGAGTCTGAGGAAAAACCTGAGTCTAATTTAGCTCAGCCCTGAGTTTTCTTGTTCCCACTGTCAATGCAGGGAGGACATTAAGAACAAGGGCTCAACTAGATGAGAGTGTTCGTTGGTAAAGATTTCTTAGAAGGAAATATGGTAGCATCCACTAAAAAGTAATATGCTCTTCAAAGAAATTTTTCCGTGGAAATACTCCTGCATGTGTGCTAACATGTATGTAAAAGATGCTTATTGCCAAAATGGTATAGTAAAACATTGGAGACAGCCTATATTCCTCATTACCAGGGTGTAGATTGATAAATTGTGGTTCATCCACTTATAGTTCCAAGCAGCTGTTGAAGGGAGAGGCAGAGCTATACATGTTTGTGGTGTGTGTGTGTGTCTGTGTGTGTGTGTGTGTGTGTGTGTACGTGTGTGTGTGTGTGTGTGTGTGTGTGTACTATGGGAGAGTGAACCACATTACAGAACCACATTACAGAAATGCTACGTTGTTAGTGGTGATAGCCAGTAAGCTGGGAACTAAAACAGCGTAAAAGTGAAGGAGACTATCATATTTTATTCATGTACTGTATTATAGAATGAATCTTTTTTTTAATTTATGTTTTTTTCTCTCACTGCTTGGATCAGTATAGAATGAGTATTTTAAAAACAAAAATTAATTTGTCTTTTGGTTGGCTTCACATCAAATTTTTTAAATCAAGGGCTTGATATGTGCAAGACATTATACTGTAAATAATTTTAACTGATTTGAAAATGAAAGACATATACTTTACTCTTTTGAGATTTGAGAAGAGCAAAGGCCAAAATGCTTTTTAATTGTTATAAAGTGAACCTACTCAATAAATTTATATATATATATATATATTTTTGAGACAGAGTGTCGCTCTTGTTACCCAGGCTGGAGTGCAATGGCACAATCTCGGCTCACCGCAACCTCCGCCTCCTGGGTTCAGGCAATTCTCCTGTCTCAGCCTCCTGAGTAGCTGGGATTACAGGCACGCACCACCATGCCCAGCTCATTTTTTGTATTTTTAGTAGAGATGGGGTTTCACCTTGTTGACCAAGATGGTCTCGTCTCTTGACCTTGTGATCCACCCTCCTCGGCCTCCCAAAGTGCTGGGATTACAGGCTTGAGCCACCACGCGCGGCCCCAATAAATGTATTTAACATTTCCTATGTGACAGGCACTGTGCTGGGTGCAGGGAGAGATAGAAGACTGTATGAAACAGACCCTTCTCTCCTGAACCTAGTAATTACTGGGAAAGATCCTGTGTGTCTCTAGTAACAATGGCAGACAAGGGCCATAGAAACCACAGAGTGCCACAAATATGAATTGTTCAACATGAGTCAAGATTTTTAGATTTTTTTGTTTTGTTTTCTTTGAGATGGAGTCTCACTCTGTCACCAGGCTGGAGTCCAGTGGTGCAATCTCGGCTTGCTGCAACCTCTACCTCCCGGATTTGAGGAATTCTCCTGCCTCAGCCTCCTGAGTAGCTGAGACTACAGGCATATGCCACCACACCCAGCTAATTTTTGTATTTTTAGTAGAGACAGCGTTTCACCATATTGGCCAGATGGTCTCAATCTCTTGACCTCTTGAGGCTACCTGCCTCAGCCTCCCAGAGTGCTGGGATTACAGGCATGAACCACCAAGGCTGGCCTTTTTTTTTTTTTTTTTTTTTTTTTTGAGGCAAGGCCTCTCTCTGTCACCCAGACTGGAGTGCATTGGCATGATCAAAGCTCACTGCAGCCTCAACCTCCCACGCTTAACCTATCCCCCCACCTCAGCCTGCTGAGTAGCTGGGACCACAGGTGCGTGCTACCACGCCCGGCTAATTTTCAGTTTTTGAAGAGACGAGGTCCCACTGTGTTCCCCAGGAAGGTCTTGAACTCCTGGGTTTAAGCAATTCTCCCACCTCGGCTTCTCAAAGTGCTGGGATTACAAGCATGAGCCATGGCACCTAGCCTAAACTCAGATTTTTAAATGAATACCCTATCTCAATTTTTATTACATTTTAGTTACAGAATGCCATATTGTCTTCTATTTTGTGGATTGCCCTGGAGTGGTAACACATGTAGTTCACAGAAAACTGAGATTACCTTATACAGTAAAAAAAATGGCAACCAATAGTTAAACCCTGTTCAAGTAAATTTAAATAATAAACGATAGTAGTACAGTATTTAAGTTACATGTCAGGTTTCAAATGTCACATCTTGGCTAATCCCATCTATCCATCCATTTAATTGATTTATTTAACAAATTTTATTGAATGTCTACTTGGGCATTGTTCTAGGAAACACTGAAGGTATTACAGTAAAAAATAAAATATTTAAAAAACACATTTTAACATCAAAAATACTGAAAGTCTGAAATCAGTGCAATTTCTATGCAAAAGTAAGGAAGGGACAAGGTTCACTGGAGCTTTGCTTATTCCATTTCTTATTACACTCACAGCATAATAATTGTATAGTTGGCTTACAGAAATCTCTGCCAAAATATCTCAGATCTAGTACATTTTCCCTGATGTTAATGATTTAGATATTAATTGAAATACACAATTTAAAAATAAATTTTTTATCAAAACAAGTAGATTCACATGTTCATAAAACAAGACAAAATATAAAACTCTCCATTTTTACTTAATCTTGTATGTATAGATAATTGAAATGTAGACTGTCCAGTTTTATTCCTAAAATCTCTTCTCTTTGATGTCAATGTCAGACTTTTTTCTCATATCCAAGTAAGTGTTGAAAGATACTGAGTATCATATGCAAAGTTTTCAGTTTTTTCCTTAATTGATTAGTGCACTTTAATATTTATACTACGAGATCATTGGTGAAGATGTTACAGTGGCCATTAATTGGTAAAGTCAATAAAATAGGATTTGGAGACAGAAAATACAAGTCAAGGCTCTTCCACTTCGTAGTTAGTGACTTCTGGGTATTACAACTGTACTCTCAGTTTCTGTTTTTTCAGCTACAAAATAATAAAAGATTTGTGAGAAGATTAAACACAAATATGCTAAAATGCTGGAGAAGCTATAAAGCTCTGTGGATATTTTGTGTTTGTATTCATTATAACACTGTGCTAAATAAAGAGCATTTATTAGAAACCAGCAGTAGATATTATTTTAATGGTGAAATACTGTTCTCAAGTCGAAACAAAACGAAGATGTTTGTTTTTATCATCACTATTTTCTTTTCTTGTTGCCCAGGCTAGAGTGCAATGGTGTGATCTTGGCTCACTGCAACCTCCACCCCCTGGGTTCAAGCAATTCTCCTGCCTCAGCCTCCCTAGTAGATCGGACTACAGGTGTGTGCCACCATACCTGGCTAATTTTTTGTATTTTTAGTAGAGATGGGGTTTCACCATGTTGGCCAAGCTGGTCTCAAACTTCTAACTTCATGATCCGCCCCACCTTGCTGTCCCAAAGTGTTGGGATTACAAGTGTTAGCCACCTCACCCAGCCTATGATCACTATTTTCAATATTGTTCTATAATTCTAGACCAGCTCTGTGCAGTAAGACTTCTTGCAGTTATGGAAGTGTTCTCTGTCTGTGCTATTTGATATGGAGCCATTAGCGATGTGTGTCCATCCAAGTTTAAATTAAATTAAACTTAATTACATTTGAAATTCAGTTCCTCAGTTGCACTAACATTTCAAATGCTCATTAGCCATTAGTTCATTAGCTAGTGACTACCATACTAGATAGCTCAGATGAAGAACATTTTCAGCATCCCAGAAAACTCAATTGGTTTAGAAGTTCTAATAGTCCAGAATTACAGAATAATGTTGAATAAGAGAGATAGTGAAAGCATCACATATTTATCCATCCATCAATCCATTTTATGTTTTATTTTTTTGTTGTTGTTTGTTTGTTTTTTTTGTTTGTTTTTTTGAGACGGAGTTTCGCTCTTGTTACCCAGGCTGGAGTGCAATGGCACGATCTCGGCTCACTGCAACCTCCGCCTCCTGGGTTCAGGCAATTCTCCTGCCTCAGCCTCCTGAGTAGCTGGGATTACAGGCACGCGCCACCATGCCCAGCTAATTTTTTGTATTTTTTAGTAGAGACGGGGTTTCACCATGTTGACCAGGATGGTCTTAATCTCTTGACCTCATGATCCACCCGCCTTGGCCTCCCAAAGTGCTGGGATTACAGGCTTGAGCCACCACGCCCGGCCCTTTTTTTTTTTTTTTTTTTTTTGAGATACAGTCTCGCTCACTGTGTCACACAGGCTGGAGTGCAGTGGTGCGATCGTGGCGCACTGCAACCTCGCCTCCCCAGTTCAAGCTATTCTTGTGACTCAGCCTCCCAAGTAGCTAGGATTACAGGCATGACCACCACGCCTGGCTAATTTTTGTATTTTTAGTAGAGACAGGGTTTTACCATATTGGCCAGGCTGGTCTCAAACTTCTGACCTCAAGTGATCAGCCCACCTTGGCCTCCCAAAGTGCTAGAATTACAGGCAAAAGCCACCACTCCTAGCCCAAGCACTGTTTTGAATGCTAGGGAGTGAACAGATCACACACACACACAAATCCTATAGAGAAGAAACAGACAATAAATGTATTAAACCTATATTTTGTAATATGGCCAAAAGTGATTAAATGCTGTGGAATAGAAATGGGAGCAGGGCAAGGGACGTCAGGAGTGCTGGAAGAGAGATTGGAAATTAAAAAAGGAGAAATGTAGGCCTCATTGAGAGGATGATATCTGAGCAAATACTTGAAGGACATAAAGGGGTAAGCTGTGGGGAATCATAAGGGCGGAACATTACAGATGACAACAGCCAGTGTAAATGCCTTGAGGGAGGGTTGTGCCAGATATTTTCAAGAAGAGAAGGCAGAGTCCAGTGTGGCTAGAACAGAGAAAAAGGAAGGGAGAAAAAGGAGGTGAGATCAAGTAGGTAAGGAAGGCTGGCAGGTCATGTAGGGTCCTGCAGGCCATTGTAAAGACTTTGACTTTTTTTTGAGATGGGGAGTTTTTTTTTTCTTTTTCTTTTTTTTTTTTTTTTGAGACAGAGTCTTGCTCTGTTGCCTAGGCTGGAGTCCAGTGGTATAATTCACAGCAGCCTTGACCTCATGGGCTCAAGCATCCTCCCACCTCAGCCTCCCAAATAGCTGGGACTATGGGTGCAGGCAACTATGCCTGGCTAATTTTTTAATTGTTTTGTAGAGGTGGGGGGTCTCACTGTATTGCCCAGGCTGATCTTGAACTCCTGGCCCCAAGCAATCCTCTGTCCTTGGCCGCCCCAAATGCTGGGATTATAGGCATGAGCCACCATGCCCGGCCAGGAGGCATTTTTTGAGCAGAGTTATGACATGAACTGACTTACATTTTTAAATGATCCCTCTGGCTGCTGTGTTCATAGAAAGCCATGAGGGGGTCCAGGGTAGAAGCAGAGACCACTAGAGATGCTATTGTAACCATTCTTTTCCTTGACCCTGTTCCCTCTGTTGACTATTTTCTTGTATCTCCAGATTTTTCTCCTGCCTTACTAGCTGCTCCTTTTCCAGTCCCACTTCTGTTCCAATCTACAAATGTTGGAGCACCTTAGACTCAGTTCTGAGATGCTTCTTGTATCTAGCATCATTTCCTGAGTAATTTTTTTTTTTTTTTCGAGACAGGGTCTTATTCATTCATCCAGGCTGAAGTGCAGTGGCATGAACACAGTTCACTATAGCCTCCACCTTCTGGACTCAAGGGATCCTCCTATCTCAGCCTCCCAAAGGTCTGGTATTACAGGCATGAGCCACTGTGCCCAGCCACTGGATGATCTTATACAAATCTATGGCTTCTAAAACCATCTCTTTGCTGGTGAAGCATAAACATAGCACTGTAGCACTGAGCTTAAAGCAACTTGCTATCCAAACTGGAGCTGTTCATTTCTCCTCAAACATTTCCTTCCCTAGCCCAGGCTTTCACATCCCAGTAAATGGTATTGTATTTGCTCAAGCCAAAAAAAATAGTCATCTTTAACACCTTCTTTTTCCTCACCTCCCTATCCAACCCATCAACAAGACATGTTCTTTAACCCCTGAATCAAAGAGCTCTTTCCTCCAAAATACTATGTATAAAATAACCACAAAAACCTCCGTGGAGTCAGTAAGGGCTGGCACCTGTAGTCACAGCTACTCAGGAAGCTAAGGCAGGAGGATTGCTTGACCCCCAGAGTTCAAGACCAGCCTAGACAACATAGTGAGACCCTATCTCTAATAGATTGTTTTAAAAATTAAAAAAGAAAAAAAAGAAAGAAAAAACTTCAGTGACTTAAACAATGAATATTTTTCTCACAAAACTGCTGGTCAGTTGGTATTTGACTGAGATTGGCTGGGCTTGGCTGACTTGACTGCAGGATATAGGATGAGTTAGAATCTGATCCATGTGTGTTCATTCTGGGGCTCAGGCTGAAGGGCAGCGGCTGTCCCAGGGGTGATCTCATAGTGAAGTCAAAAGCACAAGATGGGACTGGGCACCTGTAATCCCAGCACTTTGGGAGGATGAGGTGGCCAGATCACTTGAGGTCAGGAATTTGAGACCAGCCTGACCAACATAGTGAAACCCCATCTCTACTAAAAATACAAATTACATGCCTGAATCCCAGCACTTTGGGAGGCTGAGGCAGAAGGACCACTTGAGGTTAGGAGTTTAAGACCAGCCTGACCAGTATGGTGAAACCCCGTCTCTACTAAAAATAAAAAAAATAGTCAGGTGTAGTGACATTCGCCTGTAGTCCCAGCTACTCAGGAGGCTGAGGCAAGAGAATCACTTGAACCTGGCAGGCGGAGGTTGCAGTGAGCAGAGATTGCACCACTGCACTCTAGCCTGGGGGACAGAATGAGACTATGTCAATTAAAACACACACACACACACACACACACACACACACACACACACACAAGCGGGCACACCGAGCTTCTTCTCCCATCACTTCCTATTGGCCAGTCAAGCCTAAAATCAGGAGGTGAGAAGTACATTGTTTCCACCACGAAACCACAGCAACGGGATGGTTATATATGATATTATGGGGATTGAAGAATTGGGACCAAGTGTTCGATTTCTCAATCTCCCATAACCTTCTAAAGAATTGCACTTCTCGCCGGGCATGGTGGCTCACGTATGTAATCCCAGCACTTTGGGAGGCCAAAGCAGGTGGATCACGAGATCAAGAGATAGAGACCATCCTGGTCAACATGGTGAAACCCCGTCTCTACTAAAAATACAAAAAATTAGCTGGGCATGGTGGTGCACGCCTGTAATCCCATCTACTCAGGAGGCTGAGGCAGGAAAATTGCCTTTACCAAGGAGACGGAGGTTGCGGTGAGCCGAGATCGCGCCATTGCACTCCAGCCTGGGTAACAAGAGCGAAACTCTGTCTCAAAAAAAAAAAAAAAGAATTACACTTCTCTCCAAACCTACCCTCTCTACTCACCCTATTGTCAAATGATCATCATCTTTTGCCTCTAAACAAGCGTGTTTTCACCAGTGTATCCCTCACACCTAGAACAATACCTAGCAGGTAGTATATGCTTAGTAAATAATGTGTTCAATAAGTAACTCCAAACTGATCGCCCTGGTTACACTCACTTCTCTCTAATCCCTTTCCACAGAGCAGCCAGGGTAAGGTTTAAAAACATAAATGCTATTATATCAGTCCCAGCTTAAAACTCTACTCTGGCTTCTCTTTGCACTGGAACTCCTCACCATGTCCTTTAAAGGCCATCCATTATCCAGCCTGTCCTGGCTCTCCAAATGCACCTGGTACCACTACCTCCTCAAATATTTCAAGAGGTTTTCTCTTTATTTTGTTATTTTTTTTTAGAGATGGGGTTTTACCATGTTGGCCAGGCTGGTCTTGAACTCCTCAGGTGATCTGCCCACCTCAGCTTCCCAAAGTGCTGGGATTACAGGCTTGAGCCACCACGCCCAGCCTATTTTTATTATTTTTTGAGATGGAGTCTCGCTTTGTCACCAGGCTGGAATGCAGTGGTACTATCTTGGCTCACTGCAACCTCTACCTCCCAGATTCACACGATTCTCCTGCCTCAGCCTCCCGAGTAGCTGGGACTACAGGTACCTGTCACCACACCCAACTAATTTTTGAGTTTTTAGTAGAGACAGGGTTTTTCCATGTTGGCCAGAATGGTCTCAATCTCCTGACCTCATGATCCACCTGCTCTGGCCTCCCAAAGTGCTGGGATTACGGGTGTGAGCCACTGCGTCCGGCTGCAAGTGCTTTTCAACTGCAAGACCTTTGTACTTGCTGTTCCCTCGGAGTGCAGTGCTTTTTTTCAGGCGCTTGGCATGCTAGCTCAGCTTCAGTGAAAATGCCGCTTCCTCAGGCCCTCCTCCACCATTGACCACTGACCACTGTACTTAAAGTTACTCTCTCCCGGCCAGGCGCGGTGGCTCAAGCCTGTAATCCCAGCACTTTGGGAGGCCGAGGCGGGTGGATCACAAGGTCGAGAGATCGAGACCAACCTGGTCAACATGGTGAAACCCCGTCTCTACTAAAAATACAAAAAATTAGCTGGGCATGGTGGCACGTGCCTATAATCCCAGCTACTCAGGAGGCTGAGGCAGGAGAATTGCCTGAACCCAGGAGGCGGAGGTTGCGGTGAGCCGAGATTGCGCCATTGCACTCCAGCCTGGGTCACAAGAGCGAAACTCCGTCTCAAAAACAAAAAAAAAAAAGTTACTCTCTCCCGTTATGTTGCATCCCTGTCACCTTGTTCACTCCTTTCAGTGTATTTATCACGCCACGGTTTTGTTAATCACTGATCTCTAGTACCTATAATAATGTCTGGCACATATTAAGTGCCCTATAAAAATTGTTGAGGCCAAGCATGGTGGCTCACACCTGTAATCCCACCACTTTGGGAGGTTGAGGCGGGTGGATCACTTGAGGTCAGGAGTTCAAGACTAGCCTGGCCAACCTGGTGATACCCATGTCACTACTAAAAATACAAAAAGTAGCCAGGCATGGTGGTTCGTGGCTATAATGTCAGCTACTGGGGAGGCTGAAGCAGGAGAATTGCTTGAACCCAGGAGGTGGAGGTTGCAGTGAGCTGACATCACGCTACTACACTCCAGCCTGGGCAACAGAGCGAGATTCCGTCTCAAACAAACAAACAAAAAAATCTGTTGGGGAGTATATGAGAAAAGACTTCCCTCACATTTTTAGATGATTTTTACTGCCTTTAATTTTCATCTACTCATCCATATATAAAATGGTATTATGTAAATCCAAAGAAAATAAATTTAAGTTGAATAAAAATACTGGAACATATTTGTTAATAAGGAAGTTGAGAGCTGGAGTTGCCCTGGCGTGCGCTGTGGCATCCTTCTGCCTTGTGCCTCTGAGACACTCACCTGTGGGGCTTAGGGGCTCAGTGAGGCCTACACTGACATCTACTCTCCCACCTTCTGCACGGATTCATCTTACCTGGCTCACCTGTTTCCTTTTCCCATTCTTATCCTGGCTAAAGTACTAAATAATTTACCTATAATTATTATTTGCTTCCTGTCCCCCACTCTGCACCACTGTGAGCCCTATGAAGGCAAGGATAGTATTTTGTTTTGTTTTCTGGTTCTGAGTAGGTGCTCAGCCAATTGTAGAAGGAAATAATGAATGTCTCAAAGAAAGAAAGCTGCGAAGGTCCTGTATTCTCTCACTTCCTCCTAGTCGTCGCAGATTAAGATACCCCCCACCTTTGCACAATCTACATCTCAGCGCTATATACAAAATCTCCATGAGGTGTAAATGTTCACTGCTTTATTCATCCACAGAATGGTTTTACACGTGTATTTATAAATCCGTGTGCCTGTTGATGTTTTGCATGTGACATCCTTTATTTACCTGACAGCTTTCATGAGGAAGAATTTAGCTCAATATTTGTGAGATCATGATAGGATAAAAGCTGATGAAGATAAGCACCATCCTATAGAGGCTGTTTCTGGTATGAGTGGAGACTGCTATTCCTCTTCCCTGAAGGAAAGTCCAGCAGTTGTTTAAATAATGAATAAAGCTAAGCACTTAAATTTATCTTCAGGAAGGTACTGGAAGAAGAGAAGGAGCAGAGTACAAGAACTACAAGTACACCTTTTGTGGGAAACAGCCAGTTCAAAATCTTCCCAATCATCAGTTATACTTTTCTTGGGATTATGAAATTAAAACAATCTGTACTTGGTTATTTTCACAAGCCTTATCATCTTCAAATACTCCCTCCTTTGCCCATCCCTCAAAAGATCAACAGTGGGAAATTTTTCTTTAAAAGTAAACTATGTTCTTTTCTTTAAAATAACCATTATAGAGAAATTATTCTCTTTAAGTAGTCATGCTTTTAAATTGCTTGGAGGTGATTGCATATGAACCTTCCTATAAACTCATATCTCTCTCATTTAAAAGAAAAGAGGAAGGAAAGGAATTAGCCCATTAATTATTTAAAATACTTGGTGCAACTGTTCCTATGAATTAATCCAGGCACTTGGAAGACAATTACACTCCGTGTTAATATCATTGCCAACCTTTTCCACTATGCTGCACTCCAAATACTATTGTGTTTTCAATGACAACATTCCCTATTACATATGCATATGAAAAACAGGCATTTTCATCAGAATTACCGTAATAGCATTAAGAGATTATTTTTTCCAATTTTCTTGGAAGAAAATTCACTTAAATTAGATTATTTATTACTCGGCTGCTCTTGTATCTTGCCTGTATGTTTAGGTAACTGGAGCCCGTGAAAGTATAAACTTTAGAATAAAAAGCATGATTTTATACATTAATGACTTCAAATAAAAGAGGAATGCCACATTTGTGCATCACTTCTTTTGAGAAAGTTAAGTCTGTGTTCTGCTTAGGAGAGATAACACTTTTTGTCCCAGTAGGTGGCCCCCCTGGTGTAGCCATTAGTTGCTAATTACTTGCAAACAAATAAACAATTAACTCCTTAAGCTTCTGGCTGGGCAAGTGTTCATTGACATGCTAAAACTTTCTAAGACAGGATTTTAATTAGTGACGTTCTAAATCCAGCCCCCTTGTCAGCGTAGCTATAAGGTGAATTGCAGGAAGATCCCAGCCTTATACACGTTGGGCAGAGCCAGCAGAGGCCAGAGCTGTTGCTCTGCACAGACCACGAGAGGATGTCTCCCAGCCTTCAGGAAGGCGCTCAGCTTCGGGAAAGCAAACCCTCAACTTGCTCCTTTTCAATTGAGAGAATCTTAGGAATGGACCAGAAGACAGACTGTGTTCCATTAATGAAACCCCACAGGCCCTGGGCAGACACCTGCAGCTCCTCAGGTATGCCACGACTTCATTGTTTCAATTATTTGTTATTGCATTTACAGTGTTTGTTTTTTGCCCTTTATCTCATACTACATGGAGTCTAGGACTTTTATTCTATTCTATTCTATTTTTTTTTTTCTGGGACAGTTTTGCTCTTGTTGCCCAGGCTGGAGTGCAATGGCACAGTCTCGGCTCACTGCGACCTCCACCTTCCTGGTTCAAACGATTCTCCTGCCTCAGCCTCCTGAGTACTTTGGAGTACAGGCATGCATAACCATGCCTGGCTAATTTTTCTATTTTTGGTAGAAATGGGGTTTTACCATGTTGGACAGGCTAGTCTCAAACTCCTGACCTCAGGTGATCTGCCTGCCTCGGGCTCCAGAGTGTTGGGATTACAGGTGAGCCTAGCCAGAGTCTAGAACTTTTAAAGCCTCTAGCTGAGGCCTATGGGAAATGAAAAGAATCTATCAGTTTGGGATGGAGCAAAGTGGATATGAAGTTCAATCACAGGAAATGCCAAAAACCTGCGTTTACTTCAGAAGATCTCTCTCTGTGTTTGACACAGCAGATATTTGAAATCTCTTTTCACTGAAAAACAAAACATTTAGAGACCAAAGAGGCAGGATTACCAAGACAGGATCTTCATTTTTGATTGGTTTTCAGTTTTTGGTTGATGGGGGCTGATTCTCTTGTGAAACTCAGAAGAATTCCACTAGGAAATGAAAGATGAGTTCCTGAAACTACCTCTTACAGAGCTTTGTGAAACGTAAGATTGACCATCTAAAATGGGGTTTATTGTTCTGTTTTTAGGGAAAGATGGTAACTTATGTCTACATGTCCCAAATCCTCCCTGTGGGATTTCATTCCCTAGCATGGTGGATCACCCAATACCAGAAGAAAGAACTTCAAAATATGAAAATTACTTTTCAGCCTCAGAAAGACTGTATTTGAAAAGAGAGTTGAGTTGGTATAGAGGCCGAAGACCAAGAACCGCTTTTACTCAAAACCAGGTGGGAAGTTTTTTCACCCAATAATGATAATAAAAGGTTTTAATTGACACCAAGTTGAGCAAAAGCCATTCACTTTGGTATCTCAGTTTAGAAGCCTTGTTAATGAAACAATAGACTGTCATATTTTAACTATTTCCAGGTAATCATTTTTAAAAAGGCATCCAGATTAATTGCCAATATTTAAATGCAGTCATTTTGCTCCAGAAATTAAAGCTCATTTTTGGTGACATACTGAATAGCAACATTTTAAAGATTTATTTTCTTATTCTTAGATTGAAGTGTTAGAAAATGTCTTTAGAGTAAACTGCTATCCTGGCATTGACATTAGAGAAGACTTAGCTCGAAAGTTGAATCTAGAGGAAGACAGAATCCAGGTAATTTTCAAATTTAGTTGTTACTCCTGATGGTTGAAATGTTAAAAATAATAAAATAATCTTTCTGAGACCTATTTTATTTTTCCTTAATTTTAGATTTGGTTCCAAAATCGGCGTGCAAAACTGAAAAGGTCCCATAGAGAATCACAGTTTCTAATGGTGAAAAAAAATTTCAACGCAAATCTCCTGGAATAGATAGAAAACTAAACAAGTGAAATTGTCTTCTAGTTGCAGAGCGTGAAGAATCAGTGGAAATATTAAGTGTTAAAATGTGATTTTTTTTCCTGCATTTAATCTGCATATTGTCATTTTTTCCGAAAATATATTGTAAATAATTACTATTATAGCATGGTACATATTATATTTGGGCACTTTTAGTTGTAGTAAAGACCTTTCCTATATATTTTAATAATCATTTTCAGAAAAGATTGCTATTTTTTAAGTGAGCAAACTTAACCTAATAAATTAGTTTGTTAAAATCAATAGACTCATGACTAAGTGATTCCACAAGTTGGATTCTATTTGTAAAGTATTTCAAGTGAAATAATCTGAAGAGCAAAGATGTGAGTTGTTTCCATTAGTTTCCTTCATGAACATTTGGAACATGATTATGCTTAACTATATTATAGATTATGATTTATTGACAAATCTTCAACTTCTCTTGATTAATAGCATAAAGCAGTGAGAATTTCTCACCATCTATCAAAACAAATTGTTAGTGTTAGTTTCAAGTTTTTTTCAAGCCAAGTCATTATGCTAAAGCAGAAATATACAAGCATCAGCTATCATATTACATGCCATCGGTATTGAATTGCACAGAAGAATTAAGCAACAAACAAAAAATTAAGCTACAAAAAAATGCAAAATTTTAAATAGTTTTCTAGTTTAATTTTGTACTTTCATTCCATAAAGTGATAGTAATCATCTAGCTTATATTTATTTCCAGTTTAATGATTTCTAATCAACTACAAAATTAGGTTGACTGAGAAGGCAGGATAACTGACCTACCTTTTGTAAGCGCTCTGACATAGTCACTGGAAACAATCAGGATGCTTTCTAAGTAACAAAAACTATGTGTCTTTATTTCTCATTTTCCCATTTTACCTGCCAATTAAAGATGGGAATAGGATAAGATATATAACAAGAAGGGAACCCTCTCCACTGGAAATGTAAGTATTTGTTTTCTAGTTAATCGAATACCTAAGTGAGTCTTTTTGTTCTCTCTTTTTTTGAAATGTTAGCTTACGACTGACTTTGTCCACTGGAAGCCAAATTTCAGCTTCGTCCATTTGAATGGAATTCTCCCTTGCTTCTCTTTTCTTTCTATCCTCTGTCCTTTATGATGTCCCAGTGATGATCAGGTGGGAGGTTCTCATTGAGTTATTGAATCTATAACCACTATATATTTTTTTATACATGAAAGACTAGAGGGAGTTTGCATATTATTTCTAAGGAAAAGCAGCATGACTCAGATTTTAGAGCTTTTTAAAATTATTTACTGAGAGCACATTTGGGGTACAGAGCTATGTGTCCCAACAATTGATCAGCAATAAGCAGCAATATTCTACTGTTGCTGAGACAGAGAGGGAGGAGGAAAAGAAAGGCAACAGGGCAGTTAGGAAGAACAAAGGCATTACATGTTTTCCAAAAAAGACTGGGCCACTTTTCCCAATATAAAGAGCTGCTTCCATTCACATAAAAATTAGAAGCACTATTTATGAAATGTATTAGTTAAAATTTATCCACAAAGAGTTTTCTTTGTTCTCCATTAGGTTACTAGGAAATTATGCTAAATTGGAAGACTGGAAGTTACCAGGAGTAGACTCTCGGGGAATGGGTTGGAGGGGAATGTGTCACATGATGAGTAAGCTTTTATTTTAATTCCAAATTTATTGTCATTCGATAGTCTGCAAACAATGTGTAAGCAGTATAAAAGTAGAATAAAATCCCCCTTGAATCTTATCCTTAAGAGATAACCATCATTAAACATCTTTATAGACCTTTTTGTGTATCATAAAAGCATCTTTTTATATATAAACACACACATATTTGTTGTTTTTGCTATTATTTTTTAAAATGTGATCATATTCGACATTCTGTTTTGCATCTCTGACATCCTGCCATGTCAGAATTATAGCTCTGTCTCCTGAATGTCTGCTTGGTTTAGGATAAGATTTCAAGTCTTATACACAATAATAAATAATTCCACAATATTAATATTAAGTATTTTTGAAGTAGTGCTTTTCATAAATTGAGATTATTCAGAGTAATCATAGCTTATCTAGAATTTCTACAATTGAACATAATTCTCAAATCCCTGAGGAATGTGAAGATTCTGTGTAAAATTGTAGAATCTAGAGAAAAATGAAACACCATCACAGATAGTGATCAACAACTAATAATGCACTTAAGTTTTTTTTTTTTTAATTATAAAAACTAGTCATACCTCTAAAACATCTGGTGAGGAGAGAAACATAGCAGTAACTCTAGACTATCATTATCTCAGTATTTTCCAATGACAATTTTGTGTAACTGATTTATGTGGCCCTGAAATTCAATTTTATTTATAATTGAAATAAATTGTGTTTATAACTAGTTATAAACTTATAACTGAAGCTACATATTTATAACTGAAATCATTTATAATAGAAATGATATATTTATAACAAATAATATTTATGTCAGAAAAATTAAAACCAGAATTTATAATATTAAACAACTATGTCTGTTTTTATATTTTTCGATACTAATAACAAAATATAAGTTCTATCATAACTTTTGTGAAGCAAGTTCATAATATATAAGAATATTCAAAAAGCAGGATAATATAAAAGATCGCTAGTATATTTTCCCTAAAATCTTTTCTAAAAACCTAAAGATAAAGGCTGATCCTGTTAAAAAAAATAATGAATCAGTAACATTTTTGGATTTACAATTGCTAGAAAGTTGGAGAGAATATAATGATATTCGGGGGTGAAACTGGACTCAGGAAAAATCAAGCAAAATGCAAATGGAAAGAAAAACCCAAGATAGAATTTTCTTTCCCTCAAAACATGTAGGCTCTAATCCACAGCTTATTTCTGTTCCTGGTAATTCTAGGCCTTTGTCTCCATTAATGCTCAGGACAAGGTGAACAGTAGTAACAAATCAAACTAATGCAGTCAGGTTAATACCTGGAACGCTTCTATTATCTGACAACTGCCTAAATAAGGTTATTTGGTCTCCCGTAATGGCATTTGTCTTTTGTGAAGCCAGCCAGCCAAAGCCCATCACTGAAGAGTGCTGCTGGAAACAATGGCTGTGTGTGCTGGTGGTCAACTTTTTTGTTAACCAGTGTTAACAGCCGCTTTCACCTCATGCATCTTATCACACATCGCACAAATGGCATAAATCTCCCACTACCAAACCCAACACACAGTGTCAGCCTGGGCCTTGTTCCTACCTCTTGTTCCTTCCAGCAGAGAGCTGGGAACTGCTCCATTTTCTCAATATGGAACTGAAATCACAGTCTGACAAAGGGTGACTTGTTAGCTCCATTTCACTGAGCCCCATAGGAATAAAACCCCCTCCAAAGTTAGTCTTTGGCTACCTTTCATGCTCATTTTGACCGTCCTGACTCCTGTTGGAACATCAGTCCACAGCATGAGGCAGCTCCTGGTGGCTCTCAACACTCCACACTCCATTAAACTCACCTCTTCTGCCCATGGTTTAATCTTAGACTTCACAGCCTCCAGAATTGTGAGAAATAAATTTCTGTTGTGTATAAGCCACCTAGTCTGTGGCATTTTTGTTATAGAAGCCCAAACAGACTAAGCGTCCACTATGAGCTATGCAATATGGTGCTTCACATGAATCATCCCATTTAATTTTCACAGTAGCTCAGCAAAGTGAGTATAGACAATTCACTTTACAAATAAGAAAACCTTGGATATTTTTATTATGATTTTTGTTTTTTGAGAAGGAGTCTCACTCTGTCACCCAGGATGAAGTGCAGTGGCACAGTCTCAGTGCACTGCAACCTCTGCCTCCTGGGTTCAAGTGATTCTCTGCCTAAGCATCCTGAATATCTGGGACTTCAGGCGTGTTCCGCCATGCCTGGCTGATTTTTGTAGTTTTAGTAGAGATCGGGTTTCACCCTGTTGGCCAAGCTGGTCTCAAACTCCTGACCTCAAGAGATCTGCCTGCCTTGGCCTCCCAAAGTGCTGGGATTACAGTCATGAGCCACCAGGCTGGGCCTTTATTATGATAATCATTATCCCATTTTATAGATGAGCTGATTGAAGGACACAGACTAAATGACTTGATCATGGCCACACAGCTAAAGCAGCTCAGCCAGAATTCAGACCAAGTTCTGCCTGGCTCCAGAGTTGCCTCTTCCTGTTAAGCCTTCCAGTAGATGGAGTTACCGGCTGTGATGCTAATACCTAGAAAAATGTGCTACATTTTTCCTTTCTTTCTTTCTTCCACTATTTTTTTTGGTGGGGAAGGATTGGGTGGGAGTAGAGGAATGTGAATAAAGGTCTGAGTGTTTGATACCTAAAGTAATCAAATTCTCTTAAGTCCCAATAATTTTTTGGAAATATTTTCTCTAGATATAAATGGTATTTTGCCCAGATAATATGTACATCCTTATCTGTATAAATATTAAACCTCATTAAGGGTTTTTTTTTGTTTTTGTTTTTTTTTGTATTTTAAACCTTATTAAGATTTAACAGCAATCACTTGATTTAAGTCCTTTTTCCCCTGAAATTGCCGTCAGAAATTTGTGGAGGCCAGGCATGGTGGCTCACACTTGTAATCCCAGCACTTTGGGAGGCCAAGGCAGGATGATCACTGAGGCCAGAAGTTCAAGATCAGCCTGGGCAACATAGTGAGATTTCATCTCTACAAAAAATTTAAAAATTAGCCACCCTTGGTGGCTCACACCTGTAATTCCAGCACTTTGGGAGGCTGAGGCAGGCAGATCACTTGAGGTCAGGAGTTTGAGACCAGCCTGGCCAACATGACGAAACCCTGTTTCTACTAAAACTACAAAAATTAGCTGGGTGTGGTGGCAGGCACCTGTATTCCCAGCGACTTGGGAGGCTGAGGCAGGACAATCACTTGAACCCTGGAGGCAGAGGTTGCAGTGAGCCAAGATTGTGCCACTGCACTCCAGCCTAGGCAACGGAGTGAGACTCCATCTCAAAGAAAAAAAAAAAAATTAGCTGGGCATGGTGATGTGCACTTGTGGTCCCAGCTACTCAGGAAGCTGAGGTAGGAGGATTGTTTGGACTCAGAAGACTGAGGGTGCAGTAAGCTATGATCACACCACTGCACTCCAGCCTGGGTGACAGAGTAGTCTGTCAAAAATTAAGAAATTTAGTAAAGAAAGATCTCAAATCAGCAATCTAACCTTTTACCTTAAGGACCACAAAAAAGGAGAACATAATAAATTCAGAATAGTTTCTCTAGATATAAATGGTATTTTGAAAGAAGAAAGATAAAGATCAGAAAAGTCATGGAGAAAAGTCAATTAAACCAAAAACTGATTGTTTACAAATATTAATAAAGTTGATAAATCTTTAGCCAGACTAACAAAGAAAAAAAGGAAAAGATATAAGTCACTCACGTCAGGAATGACAGTGGCTATAACTAAGGACCACATCAACATTAAAAGAAGAATAAGAGAATACTATGAACAACTCTATACACACACATTTGATAGCTTAGAAGAAATAGATCAAATCTACAAACTACTAAAATCCACCCAAGAAGAAACAAATAACCATAATAGTTCTATACTTTTTTTTTTTTTTTTGAGATGGAATTTCGCTCTGTTGCCCAGGTTGGAGTGCAGTGGTATGATCTCAGCTCACTGCAACCTCTGCCTCTGAAGGTCAAGCAGTTTTTCTTCCCCAGCCTCCCAAGTAGCTGGGACTACGGGCGCCCACCACCATGCCTGGTTAATTTTCGTATTTTTTTTTAGTAGAGGTGGAGTTTCACCATGTTGGCCAGGCTAGTCTTGAACTCCTGACCTCAGGTGATCCACCCACTTGGGCCTCCCAAAGAACGAGGATTACAGGCATGAGCCACCATGCCCAGCTTCTATACTTACTAAATAAATGTTAAATAATTATTTTAAACCTCTGAAAAGGTAAACTCCATTTCACTGGCAAATTCTAACATTTAAAGAGGAAATAACATCAGTTCTACACAATCTCTTCCACAAGATACAAGAAGATCACTTCTCCACTCATTTTATGAGGCTAGTATTACCCCCATACTAAATTAAACAAAGACAATAAAAGAAGGAAGAAAAACCCAAGTTCACTTCCCTCATTAACATAGATGCAGAAATCCTCAACAAAATATTAGTAAATAAAATCCAGGAATACAAAAAATAATAATAACACAGTATCACCAAGTGGGGCTTACTTAGGAGACTACAAGCCTACTTTAATATTTGAAAATCAATTAATGTTACCTATTATATTAACAGACTAAAGACAATAAATCACATTATATCAACTGATACTAAAAAGTATTCAATATCCATTGAAATGCAATAGCCACTTATGATAAAATTTCTCATCAAACTAGGAATCAGAAGGGAACTTCCTTAATATCCACAAAACATTTACAAAAAAACACGAAGCTAACATGATTTTAATGGTGAAAGACTAACTTTCCCCCTAAGACTGGGAACAAGGCACTGTCCACCTCCTCTCTCCTATCCAATGTTGTGTTTGTAGTTCTAGCCAGCGCAATAAGGCAAAAAAAAAAAAAAAAAAAAGCATAAAGATTGGAAAGGAAGAAATAAAACTATCCCTATTCATAGCAACATGATTATCTACGTAGAAAATCCCAAGGCAAGCTGGGCACAGTGGTTCATGCCTGTAATCTCAGCACTTTGGGAGGACAAGACAGGCGGATCACCTGAGGTCAGGAGTTCCAGACCAGCCTGACCAATACGGTAAAACCCTGTCTCCACTAAAAATACAAAAATTAGTGGGGCATGGGGGCATGTGCCTGTAGTCCCAGCTGCTTGGGAGGCTGAGAAAGGAGAATCACTTGAACCTGGGAAGCGGAGGTTGCTGTGAGCAGAGATCACAACATTGCATTCCAGCTTAGGTGACAGAGAGAGAATCTGTCTCAAAAAAAAAAAAAAAAAAAAAAAAAAAAATCCCAAGGCATCTACAGAAAGTACCTAGATTTAGTGAGTTTTACCAGGTTGCAGGATGCAAGGTTCACATACAAGAGTTAATCATATTTCTATTTACCAGCAACCAACAATTAGAAACTTAAATTAAAAAAAATAGTTCCCTCCCCCACAGCCAATACCTAAGTATAACTCTTAACAAAGTGTGTATGCTGAAAACCTCAAAAAGCTAATGAAAGAAGTCAAATAAGACCTAAATAAATAGACAGACATGCTGAATTTAGTGATTGTAAGATTCAGTGTGGTTAAGATGTCAATCCTCCTCACAGTGATGTATAAATTCAACATAATTCTCATCAAAATCCCAGCAGGATTTTTTTTTTTTTTCAAAAAAAGCATATGGAAAGGCAAAAGAACTAGAATAGACAAAACACTTTTGAAAAAAAATCACAGAAAATTTAGAGGAAGCATAGTACCTGTTTTAAGATTTACTATAAAGCTGCAGTAATCAAAATAGGATGGTATTAGTGACCAGAGAGACACATATCAATGCAACAGAAGATAGCTAGGCTTTTCAGTCTTTGCACATTGACATTTTGGGTTAGATCATTTTTTTGTCAGGGGCTGTCCTGTTTAGCAGCATCCCTGGCCTCTATTCACTTGATAACAGTAGCACCCGCTTCCCACGTTGTGACAACCAAAACCGACTCCAGACCTTCCAAATGTCCCCTAGAGGGCAAAATCTGGAGTTGAGAAATACTGGCATAGAGGCTTCAGAAACAGACTCTCACACATACCGACTGATTTTTGACAAAGGGCACAAGAGAAAGAACATTCGTTCAATGGTGTTTGAAAAATTAGACATCCATGTGCAAAATAATAATAATGATGAAGCTTGACTTAAACCTTACACCTTATATAAAAATTGCCTCAAAAGCATTCATAGATCTAAAGTGTAAAATTATAAAACGTATAAGAAAACATAGAAGCCAGGTGCTGTGGTTTATGCCCGTAATCCCAGCACTTTGGGAGAGTGAGGTGGGCTGATCACCTGAGGTCAGGAGTTCAAGGCCAGCCTGGCCAACATGGTGAAACCCTGTCTCTACTAAAAAATAGAAAAAGTAGCCAGATGTGCTGGCTTATGCCTGTAGTTGCAGCTACTCAGGAGGCTAAGACAGGAGAATTGATTGAACCTGGGAAGCAGAGGTTGCAGTCAATAGAGATCATGCCACTGTACTACAGTCTGGGTTACAGAGTGAGACTCAGTCTCAAAAAAAAAAAAAAAAAAAAAAATACACACACACACACACAAAAACGCACAAAAAAAGAAAACATAGGAGAAAATCTTTGTGACCTTGCTTAAGCAGAATTCTTAGATATGACACCATAAACATAATCCATAAAAGAAAAAAATTGATTTCACTAAAATAGGAAACTTTTTGCTCTTTGAAAGATACTGTTAATAGAATGAAAAACAAAATATAAACTAGAAAATATTTGCCAATGGTATATCTGACAAATGACTTGTATCCAGAATATATACAGTGCAGAATACAATTGCAGGCCAGTTACAGTGACTCATGCCTATAATTCCAACATTTTGAGAGGTTGAGGAGAGCAGATCTCTTATACCAGGAGTTCAAGACCAGCCTGGGCAAGAAAGTAAGATCCTGTCTCTACAAAAAACTTAAAAAGTAGCCAGGTGTGGTGGCAGGTAGCTGTGGTCCCAATTATAAAGGAGGCTGAGGCAGGAGGATCACTTGAGCCCAAGAGGTAGAGGTTTCAGTGAGTTATGATTGCACCACTGCACTTCAGTCTTGGTGACAGAGCAAGACCTTGTCTCAAACTGCCCCCATCCCTCCCACCATCACACACACACACACACACACACACACACACACACACTTCATTCAGAAAGTAAACCAAATAAATTTGAACTAAATTTTGAGCAGACACCTTATTTAAAAAGATATACAGATAATAAGTTCATGAAAAGATGTTCAACATTATTAACTACT
Organism: Saimiri boliviensis; assembly: GCF_048565385.1. NCBI lineage: Eukaryota > Metazoa > Chordata > Mammalia > Primates > Cebidae > Saimiri > Saimiri boliviensis. The sequence continues at coordinate 4,669,737 of NC_133456.1, forward strand.
AGGAAAATGCAAATTAAATCACAATGAAATACCACCACATACCTATGAGAATGGCTAGGGAGGAGAAAGAGATCCAAGATGGCTGATTACTAGCAGCTCAGGATAGTAGCTCCCAGTGAAAGTGCAGAGAACGAGGACACCACACTTTCAGACGAATTTCTGTTGCTCACGGACCAGCTTTCCAGCGGAGGAGCCCCATGGATCGCCAGCACGACTCTTGTGGCCGGAGAGGTGGTTTTGCCGGCTTCCCGGAGCCGCGGTTCTCAGTGCAGAGTAAACGGGACTGGGACCCCTTTTGGTCGACGTTTGGAGCTCCAGGAAGGCAGAGTCGCCTATGCAGCTGATTGAAAAAGGGACTCAAGAAGGAAGCCAGACTGGAGATTCCCAGGCAGAAAAGCACCACAAATCTTAACGCCGCTGTTTTGGCCGGCGCAGTGGGTTGCTCAGATTCTGGCGCTGGGAATCAACAAGTTGGACGTCCACTCAGAGACCTAATTTGAAAGTCAGTAATTACAAAGACGACAGGTGGATAAATTTACAATGATGGGAAGAAACCAGCATAAAAAGGCTGAGAAAACCCAAAATCAGAATGCCTCTCCCTCTACAGGGGATCGCAGTTCCTCATCAACAAGGGAACAAGGCCTGATGGAGAATGAGTGCGTTCCATTAACAGATTTAGGCTTCAGAAGGTGGATAATAAGAAACTTCTGTGAGTTAAAAGAATATGTTCTAGCCCAATGTAAAGAAACTAAGAACCTTGAAAAAGGTTTGATGAAATCCTCAGGAGAATAGACAATCTAGAGAGGAATATAAATGAATTACTGGAACTGAAGAATACAATACGAGAACTCCACGATGTATGCACAGGTTTTAACTGTCGAATTGATTAAGCAGAAGAAAGGATATCAGAGGTCAAAGACCAACTTAATGAAAGGAAATGAGAAGACAAGATTAGAGAAGAAAGAGTAAAAAGGAATGAGCAAAGTCTCCAAGAAATATTGGACTATGTGAAAAGACCTAATTTACGTTTGATAGGTGTACCTGAATGTCATGAAGAGAATGAATACAAGCTGGAAAATATTCTTCAGGATATTATTCAGGAAAACTTTCCTAACCTAGTAAGGCAGTACAATACTCAACTTTGGGTAATACAGAGAACACCACAAAGATATTCCTCAAGTAGAGCAACCCCAAGACACATAATCGTTAGATTCACCAGGGTTGAAATAAAGGAGAAAATTCTAAGGGCAGCTAGAGAGAAAGGTCAGGTTACCCGTAAAGGGAAGCCTATCAGACTCACAGCAGATCTCTCAGCTGCAACCCTACAAACTAGAAGAGAGTAGGGGTCAATATTCAATATCCTCAGAGAAAAGAATTTTCAACCCAGAATCTCATATCCAGCCAAATTAAGCTTCATAAATGAAGGAAAAATAAAATTTTTCACGAACAAGCAAGCACTCAGAGATTTCATCACCACCAGGCCTGCTTTACAAGAGCTTCTGAAAGAACCACTACACACAGAAAGGAACAACCAGTATCAGTCATCCCAAAAACTTACCAAAAGGTAAAGAGTATCTCCATAATGAAGAATCTATATCAACTAATGGGCAAAATAGCCAGCTAGCATTAAACGACAATATTAAACTCACAAATATCAATATTAATCCTAAATTTAAATGGATTGAATGCCCCAATCAAAGGCACAGACAGCCAAATTGAATAAAAAGTCAAAAAACATCAGTTCGATGTATCCAGATCCATCTCTTAAGCAAGGACACACAAAGACTCGAAACAAAGGGTTGGTGGAAGACTCACCAATTGAATGGAGAGAAAAAAAAAAAAAGAAAGAAAGAAAGGAAACAGGAGTTGTAACTTTCGTCTCTGACAAAATAGACTTTAATAGTAACAAAGACTAAAAGAAACAAAGAAGGACATTACATAATGGTAAAAGGATCAATGCAACAACAGGAGTCAATGATCGTAAATATATATGCACCCAATATAGGAACACCCAGATACATAAGACAAGTTCTTAATGACTTATAAAGAGACTTGAACTCCCGCACAATAATAGTGGGAGACTTTGACACCACATTGTTAATATTCGATGGATCAATGAGATAGAAAATTAACAGGGACATCTATGATTTGAACTCAGACACGAAACAAGTAAACTCAGTGAATATTTATAGAATTCTTCACTCCAGGTCCACAGAACATACATTTTTCTTAGTATTATATTACACCTATTTTAAAGTGACCACATAATTGGAAGTAAATCACTCTTCAGCATTTGCATAGCATTTCACAGACTTCAATGAAATATTGGTTGGCTGTCTGTTTGTTATTTTCTTCCCTTATTCCTTCCTGTCTTCTCTGTGAAACACAATTATTGGCATAAAAGAGGTTTTTAATACCTATTTTTAGACTGCATTCCAGCCTGGGCTGACTCCTGTTCTCTCTCCCCCTTTCTCTTTCTCTCAAAAAAAAAAAAAAAAAAGAATAGAACTGAGGTTTTTTTGTTTGTTTGTTTTGATTTTATTTCTAAATGTGGGGATAAAAAAAGTTCTTTTTATCTGCACATAAAGAAAAAAGTAAATTTCAGCTCTTACACTTAAAATGTCATATTCTAGTTTTGCCCTTAATCACTGAGAAAAATGTTGATAATTAATCTCTCCTCATTTGATAAAAATGTAACTCAGTTGACAATGAAAGTGGTTTTCTTAGGGTCATACATATAAGGACAGTCTTTCCATATGTTATCTTAATTTGATGTTATGTGTCTAATAGATCCAGAAACTGCCCTTTCGAAGGACTCTCCAATATTCCCACATATGGCTACTTAAAGTATTTGGAGACAGAAAAAAAAAAGAAGGAAACCCTTGAGAATATACAGATAAGTGTCCGCCAAACACTGGGAGCTATTTGAATATTATTATAACACATAATGTAATTATAACAATTCGATCTTCTGGAAGATGCAATAACCAGTAAAAAAAAAAAAAAAAAAAAAAAAAAGAGAATGGCTAGGGAGAAGGGAGTAAAAGCTGATAGTAGCAAGTATAGGCAAGAATGTGAAACAACCAGAACTCTCTTCAGTTGCTGGTAGGAATGCAAAATGGCACAACCATTCTGGAAGACAGTTTGGCAGTTTGTTATACAGTTAAACATATGTTTACCATATGACTCAGTAATCCCACTGCTAGGTATTTACCTTCAAAACTCTACCCAGATGTTTATAATCAGTTCCATTCATAATCAGCAAAAACTGGAAACAACAGGTAAGTGCATTTATAAACTGTCATACATCCAAATAATGAGATGCTACTCAGAAAAAAAAAAAAAGGCCAGTACAGTGGCTCACACTTGTAATCTCTCTCTTTTTTTTTTTTTTTTTTTTTTTGAGAGGAGTTTCGCTCTTGTTACCCGGGCTGGAGTGCAATGGCGCGATCTCGGCTCACCGCAACCTCCGCCTCCTGGGTTCAGGCGATTCTCCTGCCTCAGCCTCCTGAGTAGCTGGGATTACAGGCACACGCCACCATGCCCAGCTGATTTTTTGTATTTTTAGTAGAGACGGGGTTTCACCATGTCCACCAGGATGGTCTCAAACTCTCAACCTCGTGATCCACCTGCCTCGGCCTCCCAAAGTGCTGGGATTACAGGCTTGAGCCACCGCGCCCGGCCACACTTGTAATCTCAACTCTTTTGGAGGCCAAGGCAGGCAGATCACCTGAGGTCAGGAGTTCAGGACTAGCCCGGTCTACGTGGTGAAACCCACGTAGATTAGCTGGGTGTGGTGGCCGGCGCCTATAATCCCAGCTACTCAGGAGGCTGAGGCAGGACAATTGCTTGAGCCCAAGAGTCAGAGATTACAGTGAGCCAAGATCCAGCCACTGCACTCCAGCCACGGTGACAAAGCAAGAGTCCATCTCAAAAAAAAGAAAAACTACTGGCTCACATGACAACATGGATAAATGTCAAAGGTATGCTGAGTGAAAGAAGCAGGTCTCAAAAGGTTACATTCTATACAAGTCCAGAACTCCTACATGTCTATGACACTGAACAAGTCCTAGCTATAGGGGTGAAGAACAGATCCGTGTTGTGCAGGATTCATGAGTGGGGAGGTATGTGACTACAAAAACATCAGCCTGAGGGAATTTTGGGGAAGGATGAAGTCGTTGTTCTGTGTCCTGACTGTGGTTACATGAATCTATACACATAAAATTCATGGAACTGTGCACCAAAAAATAGTTTGTTTATACGTATACAGTTTTTTGTTGTTGTCGTTGTTGTTGTTTTTAAGAATACCACTGTATTTATTTTCCTACAGGTAATTTTTCTATGGCTTTAACATTTTTCTCTTCAAAATTAAAAGTAAAATATCCCTAAGTTTAGAACTGGATCACTTGGCCCTTTCTCTTCTTACCTCTTCCCAGTTCAGAATGCTTGCATCTCTTAATGGCCAGCATCCTCTTGGATCTGCAGTTAGGCTCAACACATTCCAGCCTTAGCACAATCTTCTCTGTGGTCTTAGCCTTCTTCTGGAAAAAAATTGGCTTTGTCTGCCCACCACAGCCACTCTGCTTCTGATCATAGTGCCTCTTTCCCTGGGCATACAAGGAATCCTTGCCCTTCTTATATTGTGCCACTTTGTGAGGCTGATGCTTGCCACACTTCTTACAGAAAGTTCTTTGGGTTTTAGGTGTGTTGACCATCTTTGCAGCATGGCTGTTCTATCTATATGATGAAAACGATAAATGGTGTCTGAAACCCTTGCCTCTCACAGCTCTCGCTTAACAGAAAAGGGCTTTTTTTTTTTTTTTTAAAGATAAAGTCTTTCTCTGTTGCCCAGGCTGGAGTGCAATGGCACGGTCTCGGCTCACTGCAACCTCCGCCTTCCAGGTTCAAGTGATTCTCCTGCCTCAGCCTCTTGACTAGCTGGGATTATAGGCGCCTGTCACCACACTCAGCTAATTTTTGTATTTTTAGTAAAGACAGGGTTTCATCATCTTGGCCAGGCTGGTCTTGAACCCCTGATCTCAGGTGATCTGCCCTCTTCAGCCTTCCAACATGCTGGGATTACAGGTGTGAGCCACCACATCCGGCCTATATACATTTTTTAAAAACTGCACTGAGATATCATTTCTTACCTGCCACATTAGCAAAAATTTTAAAGTTTGACAAAGCAGTCAGCTGGTAAGTCTGTGGGAAAACAGACACTTTCATATGTTGCTGGTGCGTATGCAAATTGCTAGAAGTCATATGAAGGAACTCTCATAACGTCTAAGAAAATCACATATGCGTTTAACTTTTCATCTGGCGATACAACTTATCAGGATTGCCGGGCACGGTGGCTCACGCCTGTAATCCAAGCACTTGTGAGGTCAAGGTGAGCGGATCACCTGAGGGCAGCAGTTCAAGACCAGCCTGACCAGCATGGTGAAACACCATCTCTACTAAGAATACAAAAATTAGCTGGGTGTAGTGGTGGATGCCTGTAATCTCAGTTACTCAGGAGGCTGAGGAAAGAGAATTAAAATGAATAATGAAAAATGATGCAAAAGTACTGAAGTAGGGCAGGGTGTGGGAGAACCAACCCAAGAGACTTTCGCATACTGTGTTTCTGCTATATACCTTCAGACTAAAGATAAAGAACTATAAGCAATAGTTTTTGAACTATTGAACTCTAGTTAGTTGGCTTCCTTTATTTATTTATTTATTTATTTATTTATTGAGACAAAGTCTCACTCTGTCGCCCAGGCTGGATTGCAGTGGAATGATCTTGGCTCACTGCAACTTCTGCCTCCTGGGTTCAAGCAACTCTCAGCTTTCTCTACTGGGTGGGTGTGATGCAACTGGACAACAGAAGGCTCATCTCTGGCCAATTTGGGAAACCAGGAAGACAGGGAGCCTGCATCTGAGTCTGGCAAAGAAGTCTCAGGGACGACTCTGATTGACCTAGCTCCTGGGGTTGGAGAATCAATTCTAAAGAGGGTTGGCTGGTACAGGGACGCCTTGATTGGCAGACCCCTAGAATTACAGGGAGGAAGACAGGGGTTCCTAAAAGAACTCACAGAGAGGAGAGGCTGACAACAAAGTCATGGCTCTTTGCCACTTGTCCTTGTCACGGCCTCTTTGTGAAGTTCTCATTTCTGCTTATCCTTACCACGTGCCTACCAGGTGGGAATAGAGAAACTCCTCGAAAACAATGAACAGTAAAACTACTGTACTCGATCTACTTTGCCCCATGGCAAGCTCTGTCGAGGGGCTGTAAGCCCTCATGGGCAGTCTGGGCAGACGTGGGCTCACTGTCTTGCTTCCCCCTCACACTTCTAGCATAGGAACTTGCCTGTAGTGTCAGCTCAGTGTTTGCTTACGCTTCCAGTACCTTCCAATGGGACATTTTAATTTGTCCCAGATAATTTGTTTGTCCTGTGTGAGCCTTCCAGGGTGACTAGCTCTCAGGCAGTCAATATCTGAATATATCTAAGTCCCCAAACCCCATCTTAAAGGAAGATCTGATTTGTTATAGTTACTTTATGTTTAGCTTACTAATAGATAGATAAATAATGGTCACCATGAAAAATCTTCCTGGGCCAGGCTTGGTGACCCATGCCTATAATCCTAACATTTTGGAAGGCTGAGGCAAGTGGATTACTTGAGCCCAGGAGTTCAAGACCAGAATGGACACATGACAAAGCCCAATCTGTACAGACAATATAAAAATTAGCTGGGCATGGTGGCATGCACCTGTAGTCGAGCTACTTGGGAGGCTGAGGTGGGAGGATTGCTTGAGGCTAGAATGTGGAGGCTGCAGTGAGCCGCGATTGTGCCACTGCACTCCAGCCTGGGTGACAAAATGATGAGATCTTGTCTCTATATACATTTAAAAGAAATAAAACTCTTCCTAGCTAAAATGTTGGCCCTTCTGGCCTTTGTGGGGCACTTTGAGACCTGTAACACCATCCTTCTGTGAGCTGACATACCATACCCAGGTCCTTCTTGAGGAGCATCTTGGTCCAGGGGACTTCCCTTGTCTCACAAAAGGCTGAGAGAGAATAGCTATGCTCCAGGCATCTATCTGTCAGATGTTGGTTCTTGAATGCCCTTCCCCTTAAACCCTCACCCAAATCCAGGAGCTGTGAGATGTGAGTGTGCATGAACATCATGTGAAATGCATATTTAAAATGCAGATTCCTGGGGACGCTGGAGGAGGGGGGGCTGACCATGTGAGGAGCTGAGGGAAAAGCATAGGCAACAGCAAGGACAATCGCCCTGAGGCAGGAAGGCGTTCCAGGAATGATCAACAAAGTGAGCAAAAGGAAAATGGGCAGGAGAAGGATCTAGGGCAGGAGGGGCCGGACCTTGAGTGGGATAAAGAGCTTGGGTTTTTATCCGTATGCAACTGGAAGTCACTGAAGGTTATACATGGACGGAATAATGAATCGGATTTTCATTTCATGTAAACACTCTGGCTGTTCTGTAGAGACGGATTATTGAGAAGCAAGAGCAGGCAGAAGGACCAGACAGGAGGCGTCCCTAGAGGTGCAGGCCAGAAGGGAGGGTGGCCTGGCAGGGGAATGGATTTGGAGTAGGACAATTGAGTCCATGAGGAGTTTGACTGTTAACCTCAGTCCTGGCACATCTTATTTTTTCTGTTCTCGTTTTTTTCTGTTCCAATTATTTCATCCCTTATTCCCTCCCCACATTTTTTGCTGTCGTTCCAACATGAAAATGTTCTTTTTATTGTAAAAATAAACTATTCTCAATATTCAAAATTAAATAATACAGAAAAGTAAAAAGAAATTAATCACGAGCAATCCTACTACCTTGAGATACTGCCGTTCTTCCAGACATTCTCTACATGAGGACAGATGTGTTTTGCACAAGTACAATTTTTTCTTTGCTGTTCGTGCAAATTTCCTGAATCAAAAAGAGGCCTTCAAAAGGAATAGCTTTGGGTCTCAGAGGTCAGAAAACACAAGTAATTTTCTTAAAAGGCAGGAGAGGGGATAGGGGATTTAAAAATTAAAATACCAGAAAATATACTCCAAATAGAGGAGCTGAAAAATGAGTGTGGTCATTTCCTCCTGGAAGGGAATGTGACACCCGGGCAAAATTCCGTTGTTTATTTTGCATGGTCTTAACCTGAGCTACACGAAAACAGAGAGCAGTGGCAGGAAGTGCCTTCCCACGTCAAGGCGGCATGAGGCTCCCCATGTGAGGCCTCTGGATGTCTCAGGATTAGCCAAGAATCCTCAGAGCAACTTGCTCAAAACACTAATTGTATTTGTGTCTCTGTCTTTGATTAGTGGCTTAGTCAGCTTTCTGACTCATTATCATCGTAATCTTTTTTTTTAATGTAATTAAATTAAGACTCCAGTTTTATTTTTCCCTTTTCCCGAAGGGGAAAATAATTTAACTACAGACTTAAAAAGTATTTTATATACTTTTTATCTTTAGAAATGTATTTAATAACCTCAGTGTGAGAACGTTGTCTCCTCTCTGACCTCAGTCATCAAATGGTTGAAATAGAAAGCAAAGGCCAGGTCTTGGAGTACCTGAACTCTGTCCTCAACCATCAGTTGTTTTCCTCACATGGAATAGCCTATAGCTCAGCAAAGACCAAATCAAAGCAGACAATGTATATTGAGAGAAGTGGAGTTTTACATGTCAGTGATCGCATGTGAAAAAGCAGGAATCGTACAGTGTTAACTGTAGCGTGCAGGTGGTGGGTGTATAGAGTTCACTGCAATTTTAGATTCCAGATTATTGCTTTGCTTGCACTGCTTGGTTTTATTAGCAGACAACAAGCCTTAGTGGCAGGCAATTTTTAGAAAGGGATTCTCACATTTTATGGGGGTAGAGGAAGACTGTCATGTTTCAGAATTTTCTGTAGGTGGAAGATACTGATTATGAGTCTGCTTGCTTCTACAATAGATTGTAGTCACTTTTTCAAGAGTTTTGAGGTCTAATTAATGTAGCCTGTTTTGCTTATTGGTTTGTTTGTAATTATACAAATAATAATTATATTAGGATTGAAAAAATAAATACATTACACATAAAAGTTATTTTTGAGACTCTTCCTCCCAAACCCCCAGTCTCCTCCCTCCAACAGAACTGCCTTTTTCAGTTTGATACCTTTGATTCCAAAATCTTTTTCTTATGGATTTTTTTTTTTTTTTTTTTTGTGACAGAGTCTCAGTTTGTTGCCCAGGCTGGAGTGCAGTGGCACTATCTTGGCTCACTGCAACCTCCAGGTTCAAGGGATTCTCCTGCCTCCGCCTCCCGAATAGCTGGAATTACAGGTGCATGGCACCACACCCAGCTAATTTTTGTATTTTTAGTAGATATGGGGTTTCATCATGTTGGTCAGGCTAGTCTTGAACTCCTGACCTTGTGATCTGCCCCCCTCGGCCTCCCAAAGTGCTGGGATTGATTACAGGTGTGAGCCATTCTTATGGATTTTTACACAAGGATATGTACCCACATAAAACATGTGGCATTGTTTTATAGTTCTATTTATTTGTTGGTTTTTCATAAATGGTATTTTAGCATACTCATCATTCTACAATTAGCGTTTTCCCGCCATTCAACGATATATGTCAGTGCTTTTCCTAAGCTCCTCGTAGCTGTACTTTGTTAAAACAAACAAACCTATTGCATTGTATAGTGTGACAGGTTGGGTATTCCACAGTGTGTTTTTAGTCATTTATCTCTTCATAGACACTAAGGTTGTTTCTATTGTTGTTTGTCTCGCCATTAAAAGTAGTGCTATTGCTATGAGCTGAGTATTTCTCCCCCAAAAATCAAATGTTGAAATCCTAGTCCCAGTCTGGTATGGTGATTCACACCTGTAATCCCAGCATTTTGGGAGGCCGAGGTGGGCAGATCACCTGAGGTCAGGAGTTTCAAGACCAGCCTGACCAACATGGTGAAACCCCTTATCTACTAAAAATACAAAATTAGCCGGTCATGGTAGCATATGCCTGTAATCCCAGCTACTTAGGAGGCTGAGGCAGGAGAATCGCTTGAACCTGGGAGGCAGAGGTTGCAGTGAGCTAGATCATGCCATTGCACTCCAGTCTGGGCGACAAGAGCAAAACTCCCTTTCAATTAGAAAAAAAAAAAAAAAAAAAAAAGAAGAAAGAAAGAAAAAGAAAAGAAAAGAAAAAAGAAAAGAAAAGAAATTCCAATTCCTCAGGTGATGGTATTAGGAGGTAAAGCCTTGGAGAAGTGACTGGATCAGTAGAGTAGAGCCCTCATAAATCAGATCAGTGCCCTTATACAAGAGGCTCGAGAGTGCTCCCTTTCCCCTTCTGCCACGTGAGGACACAGCAAGAAGGCACCATGTATGAACCAGGAAATGGGTTCTCACTATGATGGCAGTGGCTGTAACAGAGAGGCACCGCTCTGGCTGCGCACTCCATGGAGCCGGTGGGAGCCCCCACCTTCTGAGTTCGGGTGGGAGCTCCCCGAGTGCCACTGCAGCTGCCTAAATGCAGGTGCAGGACCTGGGTGTCTCTGTAGCCTGCACCCTTCCTACATCCCGGGAAGGACACTTCCTCCAAGTCCCTTCAGGCTCAGGGGTGTCTGTTCCTGCTGTTTGGCTTCTCTCCACTCCTGGTGCCTGCTCCAATCTTGGAGCAGGGTTTGGGCCGAGCAGGAGGCAGATTGATTCCTGGGTAGAAGGGGGTAGGTTCCCAGTAGGGCCCCACCTTCAGGCCAGAGAGGGCCTGAAGGCTGGGACCCAGGATCTTAGTCTCATGGACTGGAGTGGAGACTCATGGTTCCTCTTCTGGCCGGCCCATGGCCACTTGTGGACCAACCAGCATGTGCTTCTGTCCCTCTGAGGTCCATGAAAGTCCAGAGTTTAGCCAGAGCAGGGCAGAGAATGCCAGAGGACAACGAGGGCAGAGAGACAAGGGACAACCAGCTGGAGAGAGGAGTTACCCTCTCTGCTGATAGCTGGAGATGACAAGACAACCAGCAGCAGAGGGGAGCTATCCTCTCTGCTGAGACCGGCAGAGATGACATGCCAGCAGAGAGGAGCCACCCTCTCCAGGGCCTCCTGTCTGCTGAGAGCTGTGGACATTGGGACAACCAGTTGCAGAGAGGAGCTACCATCCCCAGGGCCTCCTCTCTTCTGAGAACTGAACATTGAAGGATAACCTGCCTACAAAGAGGAGTTACCCACTGTGAGTCTCCTCTGAGCTGTTGTAAAACTCCATAGAGTTCATTCTCATCTTGTTAACCCTTCACTTGTCTGGGTACCTCATTCTTCTTGGATGCAGGACAAGAACTTGGGTGCCACGCCTACAGAGGTTTCCAGCCAGAAAAATCAACACCCTGAAGATCCTGTAACAACTAAACGGCAAATCTGCTGGCACCAAAATCCCTAACTTTCCATCCTCCAGAACTGTAAGCAATAAAATTCTGTTGTTATTCAGTCCATGGTATTTTGTTCTAGCAGCCTTAATGGACTAAGATAGTTACTAAAAACAGCTTTGTATATATCTACCTGTGCACAGAAATGATTTTTTTTTCTGAGGTTAAACATCAAGAAGTAGAATTGCTGTGCATTACAACTTAGAGATTATTCACGTTTTATTTTAATAGAAATGGCCAATTCTATGATCCTCCAATATGACTTTCAGTGGTCAACTCCTGTAAATATTTCTCACCTTCTTTGAGGTGGACACAACCTGAGATCCCAACAAAGTAGGGAACAAGATATGTACACATATATACTCAAGGTCTAGCTTTTTAGACCCTTTTAAACAGGGTCTAGCTCTGTTGCCCAGGCTGGAGTGAAGGGGCACACTCTTGGCTCACAGCAACCTCCGCTTCCCGAGTTCAAGTGATTCTCATGCCTCAGCCACCCAAGTAACTGGAATTACTGGCATGCGCCACTGCGCCTGGCTAATTTTGCATTTTTAGTAGAGACGGGGTTTTACCATGTTGGCTAGGCTGGTCTCAAACTCCCGACCTCAAGTGATCCACTTGCCTCGGCCTTCCAGAGTGCTGGGATTACAGACTGAGTAGATCCTTTTCTGTGGCTCTGACTCTTAGAACCGCAGTGATGCTTCACATACCCCCAAAATAAACAAATAAATAATTCAAATCAACCAGGATGAGAGAAGAACCCAAAATGGAACTCCAACACTAATGAACTTCAGTATATCCCAGACAAATAGTATAACTATATTGGAAGTAGTTAAGAAAAGACCTGACTTATATAGCTCTAGAAAGCAATGTTTTGACTGGTTACTATAAGACTAAAGATGGAAAAGAGCTGTATGCAATATTATAGTTTTATTGGTAGATTTGTTTCTGTCTATGGCTCTCACAGGGGAATGGGTTAGCAATTCTGAAACTATTCTTTGTGTGGACTTGTCTGGGTCCAGTCAGTAGACAAGCTACATAGTAATTTGAACAAGGAAAGTTTAATATAAGGAATTATTAACAATAACAAAAGATTGGAGAAATGATGGATTCACTAGTAAGAAGTAGAGAGAACACTAAACGTAGGAATAGCATGTAGAAGGAGCAGTCACTGCCTAGAGCTGAGAGAGATAGTGCAAGGAAGAACCCTCTCCCCAGGAAAGAGATCAGACCCCACTGGAGAGGACACAGCTATACCTCACTGAGTGGCAGAGAAGTTGCTGTGGGGCTTCTGGGTTAGAACTTGTCACAAATCCACCCACTATGGAGCCAGGGAAAGCTGTTTATGGGAAGATTTCTCTGGAGGCTCTGCTATGAAACTGTTCAAAAGGAGTGCCCGGGGAAGCTGCTGGCCACAGGCATTTCTGGCTGCCGGGCACTGCAGGACCCAGCTGCTCTAAGAACCTGGTACTGGGGAAATTGTCTTTGTAGCAGGAGCTGAACACTGGAGAAACTGCCAGCAATGCAGGTGCTAGAAGAGCCACCAATGCTTCAGGAGTGGGTGCTGGAGAAGGAGCCTGATGGAAGGAACACACCAAACCAGGTTTCCCTCCTTCCTCCTACAGTGTCTCTCCATCGCCCTCTACTGACAGAGTTTAACATAGTGCTAGCTGAGAAAGGCGAATAAATGGACCGGAACCATTTTTGCTGAGCACCAGATAATGAAGGGTGAATTTGAATCTGAGGGGCAATAAACGGATAACTGAGAGAGATGTCCGCTTTGGCTATTCACCTTCCATATGCTCCCTTCTACACACATTTGAACGCTTACACGATGAATCACCTCTGTAATTCTATCTAACAAGATAGAACTATTCCTCTTAGAAATGAAGATGTTCTCATGCTCTCCCCCAAATGAGAAGACACTCAGTCCCAACAATCATTACATCCAATCCTGGCTATATGAATTATTCCTTATATTCCAGTCCCAGTCCTATCAAATCTTCTGTTCCCTAAAGACTAAACTGTAGCATTAACTTCAGCAACTTGTGTATAACATAAAAATGGCAAGAAGAGAAAGAAGGAGAAAATGATTTAGAGAGACAAATAAACACATATAACAAGAAAATAGAATGTAGTTTCCTTAATTGGTCATAAGACAAAATTGATATGTATAACTTCCTTCTCCCTCTACCCATTCAGTATTTCCCTAACCTCAGCCAGAACCTTAGCTAGTTGGGGTTCTTTACCTGATGGACCGACCTAAAACCTTAGTTCCCTAGAATTCTGAGTACTCAATGGTCCTGCCTTTTCTGGTTTCTCTAGTTGTTCATTAACCCTTATTATAGGGCATGGAAGTACTAAGAGGGGCCCTGGAGAATCCCTGGGTCCCAAACATAGTCTTTCTTATCCGCATTGTGTAGCAACGATCAAAAAAATTTCCCCTTTGTAACAGGGATCAATCACTTTAGCCAGAGAGTAACACATTTCAGTGGAATAAGGAGTTCAGTCCTATCTTTTGTGGGTAACACCCCTCAGGGGCACTGAGGAAGGAGAACTGTCCAGAACACAGGCACAATTAGTGCCTGAAGAATATCTTAGTTTATAGTGTTATTACTCAGCTATTTCCTTTAAATAATCCTTCATATATAATCATATAGTAGTTTATAGAATTAGTGCCTGAAGTATAACTTACTGCTTACATATATCTAGCTTATGTAATCATACTTAATACTTATATCTAGCATACTTAGTTCTATATAATCTTTCTATATAATCATACAGGTATTATAGTCAGAGCTGTACTGACATGTTTAGTGCTGATTTATAGAACCCCTCTATATAACCATATAGTAGTTTGTAGTAGGAGGAATGCCTAGGGCAGTCACAGATCAGAAGCAGTACATGGGAAAACAGCTAGACCAGGACAAGAACCAAAGACCCAGGCGGTGGCGTCCCTGCCTGAAAGGGCATAAGCTATATGGCAGGCTTGGAGCAAGAGCCTCTCCTCCTGATAAAGGAGTTGGAGTACCTTGCATCCAGTTCCTGTGGAAAGTAGGCCTCAGGCCTGAGATCCTGGAAATAACTGAGGGAGAAGAACCCCTCTGGTCTGACCAGTCACAGTGGCTGTACACCCTGTCAGTCTTTTCTCGCTTCTGTGCTAGCTCAAATCATCCTCCCGTAAATATCTTAAGAGAAGAGCACAAGTCTGTCAGCTCCCACTGCATTAATTTTACAGCATCCTCTTATTAGAAATCCTTTGAAGTCTCCAGCCCCCAGATAAGAAGTGTTATGCACAACACCTGTTGCACATAGCCCATGTTTTTGCCTTGGTGACTTAATGGGGGTGGACCCCTTTTCTGTACACGACCCTCTACTACTGCACATGGCATGCCCCCTACTGTTCACAGCCCATCCCTCTGCCCAAGTGACATAATGGGGTGGCCCCCTTGCTTGTGACTCACGTGATTATGTATGCCTTATCACTAAGCCTATAGATGATGATCTCACCACGACCCTGCCCCTGAATTCTACTTAAGAAATACAGATGCTTTGGGGCATTGGGGGAGCCCTTGCCAATCTCCGCTCACAGGTGGTATGCCCTCCCCCTCCACCGACTCCAAATGCTCTTCACCAGTTCTTCAGTGTCCTGTCTCTTCTCAGATCCTGCATCTCAGCACAGCATTAGGGACACCCCATGACCCTTTGGGGCCCCTACAACCCTACATCTTTCAATTCAATTGCACCATTATTGGGTTCCCTTGGGGGATTAAGACCTCTAAACCAGCAGAGCTCCAAGTTGCAGGGAAGGGAAGCAAAAATTCTGCAAGAGGGTTAGTATGTAACAGTGAGAGAAGCCACTTCCACTTCTACCCCTTGCATCATGGATCTATTTATTTTGGCTAAGAAGGAGACAGCACCATATAATGATCTCTGACTGAAAATATATACTGCATTCTGTAAGACAGAATCCATTCTTTCAGGGCGTTGTTTCCCAAATGGCACTATGATAAACTCTTCAGTAAATTCTGTCAACTTTTGATTAGGTCTGCTGCATCAGGGTAATGAGATACGTAATAAGACCAGTTAATTTTATGATCATGAGCCCACTGTTACATTTTCTTTGCTGTGATGTTTCACTTTTTATCAGACGCAGTGATTTGGGGATGAGGTTGGATAAGCTATTCTGCGAGTCAGCAGCAATATTGTGGTGCTGGCAGAAGCAAACAGGAGAATGTATTATAAATAAAGACAGCCAGGTTTCTTACTGTGGAAGAAAGAAGGGACAGGGAAGGGAGAAGGCTGGATTGAACCTACAGTGTTGGATTATAATTGAATTTATCAGTATGAACTCATGGCTTCGTGTGTGTGTCTTTGTGTGTGTTAGTGTACATATATTTTCTAGCTCAGTCTGCTGGGAGGGCCTAGGAGCAATGATAGCCCAGTAGAAATGAGCACACCTAGTGCCTAGATCTTAATTTCTAAATAGTATTCTCCAATAAAAGAAACCAAAAACCCTTATAGAAATTATTAATTCCAGCTGGGTGCAGTGGCTCACGCCTATAATCCCAGCACTTTGGGAGACTGAGGCAGGCAGATCACGAAGTCAGGAGATTGAGGCCACCCTGGCTAACATGGTGAAACCCTGTCTCTATTAAAAATACAAAAAAATTAGCCAGACATGGTGGCAGGCATCTGTAGTCCCAGCAACTTAGGAGGCTGAGGCAGAATTGCTTGAACTTGGGAGGCAGAGGTTGCAGTGAGCTGAGATCACACCACTGCACTCCAGTCTAGGCACAGAGTGAGATTCTGTCTCAAAAAAAGGAAGAAAGAAAGAAAGAGAGAGAGAGAAAGAAAGAAAGAAAGAAAGAAAGAAAGAAAGAAAGAAAGAAAGAAAGAAAGAAAAAAAAAAGAAAGAAAGAAATTGTCGATTCCACAAATCTGTAATCCCAGCATTTTGGGAGACCAAGGTGGGTGGATCACCTGAGGTCAGGAGTTTGAGATGAGCCTGGGAAACATGGTGAAACCCTGTGTCTGCCAAGAATTAGCCAGTCGTGGTGGTGTGCACCTGTAATCCCGACTACTCAGGAGGCTGAGGCAAGAGAATCACTTGAACCCAGAGGGTGGAGGTTACAGTGAGCTGAGATTGCACCACTGCACTCCAGCTTGGGTGACAGAGTGAGACTCCATCTCAAAAAAAAGAAAGAAATCATTGATTCCAGTACTAGGACACGGAAAATACAACATGACAACATGACCCTGGGACATTTTTGTATACAAGGCAATAAGGACATAATAATAATTTAAAAAGATAAGACATACAGAAAGGACAGAGGACCACCCTGAAGGTGCTCTCAACAGCCAAAGCTGAAAGAATGTGAACACCAAATTAAATTATGACAGTTCAGTAATAAAGCCTACTAAATAAAATATTCATTAGTCCATACTTAAATAAATGGTTGAATAAATAAATTAATGGTAGAAAAGAGACAGGAACCTTCTTCTCCTTACAGAATTCCAATTAATAAATGAAGAGGGTAGAAGAGAAATTTAAAAATCACTATTAGAACACTGCAGTAATAACTTTTGCATTCCAGATCCACTCATGGATGCTAAAATCAACAACAAAAGTTTGAAGAGTAACAGGATATTTCTACCATCTAAAAGTATCTCCACCAAGATATTAATTAATTACAAGGAGACAGAAATTTTACAGTGGAGAAACCTAATAGACACCATTTTAACAAGAAGTAATAGAAGACATGGTAACATCATGTACCCTTGATACATAATATCATGTCTCTGGCATTCTTACCAAAATTTTATAATTTCATTCCAAACATGAAAAAACACCAGATGAATCCAAACTGAGGGACACTTTTGAGTAGTCTTGAAGTGTCGGCCAGGCCTGGTGGCTCATGCCTGTAATCCCAGCACTTTGGGAGGCCAAGGCAGGTGGATCATTTGAAGTCAGGAGTTTGAGACCAGCCTGACCAACAGGGTGAAACTTTGTCTCGTCTATAAAAGTACAGAATTAGCCAGGCATGGAGGCACATGTCTGTAATCCCAGCAACTTGGGAGGCTGAGGCAGGAAAATCGCTTGAACCTGGGAGGCAGAGGTTGTAGTGAGCTGATATTGCATCACTGCACTCCAGCATGGGCAACAATTCCGAAACTCTATCTCAAAAAAAAAGTGTCAAGGTGATAAAAGATAAAGACTAGGGAACTTTCACAATGATGTCCCTTGGCCCTGTGTCCGCAGCCAAATCTCATTTCAAATTGTAATCCCCATGTGTCTGAGGAGGGGCCTGGTGGGAGATGATTGAATCATGGCGGAGGACTTTCCTCTTGCCGTTCTTGTGATAGCAAGTACTCACAAGATTTGGTTGTTTAAAAGTTTGTAGGCCGGGCGCGGTGGCTCAAGCCTGTAATCCCAGCACTTTGGGAGGCCGAGGCGGGTGGATCACGAGGTCAAGAGATCGAGACCATCCTGGTCAACATGGTGAAACCCCGTCTCTACTAAAAATACAAAAAACTAGCTGGGCGTGGTGGCCCGTCCCTGTAATCCCAGCTACTCAGGAGGCTGAGGCAGGAGAATTGCCTGAACCCAGGAGGCGGAGGTTGCAGTGAGCCAAGATGGAGCCATTGCACTCCAGCCTGGGTAACAAGAGCAAAACTCTGTCTAAAAAAAAAAAAAAAAAAAAAAAAAGTTTGTAGCACCTCCTCCTTTGCTCTCTCTCCTGCTGCCATGTAAAATATGCTTTGCTTCCCTTCCTCCAAGATTGTAAGTTTCCTGAGGGCCTCCGAGTCATGCTTCCTGTTAAGCCTGCGAAACTGTGAGTCAATTAAACATCTTTTTTTTTTTTTTTTTGAGACGGAGTTTCGCTCTTGTTGCCCAGGCTGGAGTGCAATGGCGTGCTCTCGGCTCACCGCAACCTCCGCCTCCTGGGTTCAGGCAATTCTCCTGCCTCAGCCTCCTGAGTAGCTGGGATTACAGGCACGCGCCACCATGCCCAGCTAATTTTTAGTATTTTTAGTAGAGACGGGGTTTCACCATGTTGACCAGGATGGTCTCGATCTCTTGACCTCATGATCCACCCGCCTCGGCCTCCCAAAGTGCTGGGATTACAGGCTTGAGCCACCGCACCCGGCCTCAATTAAACATCTTTTTATAAATTACCCAGTCTCAGGTAGTTCGTCTTTTTTTTTTTTTTTTTTGAGATAGGGTTTCACTCTTGTTGCCCAGGCTGGAGCGCAATGGCATCATCTTGGCTCACCACAACCTCTGCCTCCACGGTTCAAGAGATTCTCCTGCCTCAGCCTCCCTAGTACTGGGATTACAGGCACCCACCACCACACCCAGCTAATTTTTTGTATAGTTGATAGAGACAGGGTTTCACTATGTTGGCCAGGCTGGTTTTGAACTTCTGATCTCAGGCAATCCACCTGCCTCACCCTTCCAAAGTGTTGGGATTCCAGGCGTGAGCCACCTCACCTGGCAGGTAGTTCTTTAAAGCAGTGTGAGAACGGATTAATACACACAGATTAAACTAGACCATTCTGTAACTGGGTTTTTTTTCTTGGATGTTGTGGGTTCTTGGCCTCCAACCTCTTAAAGAATAAGCTGTGGGGCCCCTTCAGCTGCACCGTATATAGCAAAGTGAATATCGGACCCAAAAAGTGTTGCAGAAAGGTGATTTTATTTAGGTAGTGAACAGAGAAGGAAAGGAGAAGAGGAGAAAGCTTCCACGAAGTGTGTGGAAGGGGATTCCAGAGGGGAAATCCCGGAGGGAGCTGCCACTATGCGGGAGGGGATTCCAGAAAGCTGGAAAATCCAGCAGGTGAGGGAGCACGTACTTTTATCCTGGGAGAAAACTCCATCTTCTCCAAGACTCTGGGCAAATGAAAGGAGTTCCTTAGAACTTCCGCTGGAGTGATTGACTTTTAGTTTCCTCCCGCACCCTCGAAATTAAAACATAAACCATTGAATGTCCCGGATGGAGAGAGACGGGAGCGAGGCATGGCGCCTGGGAAAATCTTGCCCCCTCATGGACCCGGAAAGATAACACATTCCCTCAATAAGGCATAACAACAAAGTGCAATTAGTGTTATATCTAGGATTCTGAACTGTATTCTAGACCAGAAAAGGGACATCAGTGGACCCTTGATATGCTGTGATGAAAATGGCACTTTACCTGCATTACCTTGTCTCAAAAATCCATAACCCTGAACCAGGCATGGTGGTGCAACTGTAGCCCTAGCTACTAGGGAGGCAGAGGTGGGAAGATCACTTTAACCCAGCAGTTCAAGGCCACAGTCTACTATGATTATGTCTGTGAATGGCCACTGCATTCGAGCCTGGGCAATGTAGTTAGAACCTATCTCTAAATAAAAATAAATCCACAAGCCTAGTCTACCTATGAGAAAAACACCAGACAATTACAATTGAGGAGTAGCCTACAAAATATCTGACTAGTACTCCTCAAAACTGTCAAGATCATGAAAAAAACAAGGAAAATCTGGGAAAGTATTACAGCCAAGTGAAGCCTAAGGAGACATGACGGTTAGATATTATGTGGTATCTTGAATGGGATCCTGAAACATTACATTAAAAACTAAAGAAATCGGGCTGGGCGCAGTGGCTCAAGCTTGTAATCCCAGTACTTTGGGAGGCCGAGGCGGGTGGATCACAAGGTCAAGAGATCGAGACCATCCTGGTTAACATGGTGAAACCCTGTCTCTACTAAAAATACAAAAAAATTAGCTGGGTATGGTGGCATGTGCCTGTAATCCCAGCTACTCAGGAGGCTGAGGCAGGAGAATTGCCTGAACCCAGGAGGCGGAGGTTGTGGTGAGCCGAGATCGCGCCATTGCAATCCAGCCTGGGTAACAAGAGTGAAACTCTGTCTCAAAAAAAAAAAAAAAAACTAAGGAAATCAGAATCAAGTATAGATCTTAGTTAATAATAAGGTATTAATATTGGTTAATTAATTGGGGCAAATATATCATACTAATATAAGATGTTAATAGTAGGGAAAACTCGTAAAGTATATGGAAATTCCATACTTTTCAATTTTTCTGTAAATCTAAACATCTTAAAATTTAAAAAACTGTTTTTAAAAATGAGACATTAGAGCTGGGTGTGGTGGCTCATGCCTATAATTCCAGCAACTCAGAAGGCTGAGGTGGGAGGACTGCTTGAGGCCAGGAGTTCAAGACCAGGCTGAAAACCCTAATGAGACGCCTGTCTCAAAAAAAAAAAATTTTTTTTTTAATTAGCTGGGCATAGTGACACACTCCTGTTGTCCCAGCTACTTGGGAGGTTGAAGCTGGAGGATTGCATAAGCCCAGGAGTTTGAGCAGTGAACTACGGTAGTGCCATTACACTTCATACAGGGTAACAGAGTGAGAGTGTCCATCTCTTAAAAAAAAAAAAATGAGTGGGAGGATTGGTGAAATTCCAGTAAGGTCTGTAGATTACTCAGTAGTATTTTAATGTTAAATTTCTGGTTTTGATTATTGTGCTATGGTTATACTATGAAAGGTTAACATCAGAGGAAGTTAGGTGGAGAACATGCGGGTACTCTGAGCTACTTTTGCAACATTTCCATACGTTTAAAATTATTTCAAAAACTTTTGAAAAAATTAGCCTGAAATGTTGCCAGTTTTTAAAAAAAGGATCCCAATCTATGGCCTTGCATACCATTCTCAACCTGGGCGTCATGATGATATATGCATACTTTAAAGGTATAAACTATGTTGAGAGTAGCCAATGTACATATGGCTCAATTTTATGGAGAGCAGTTTGGAAGTCATGAACAAAGCTGGAAGGGCACCCAAAGCAGTAAATGAGACCGCCTGGAGGGTCCCTGGGAAACACTGTGAGACATTACATAATGGCAGCCAGTGGCAATGGAAGAATTTATTTTAGGTTTCCGGTTTTAATGTATATCTTTAGTCGAGCTGAGAAAGGCCAATGGAAATTATAATCTGACCTCTCCAGCGAAAGAAAGAGGGAATCACTTTCCTTCACATTCCCACCCATGCCTTTGCCAACTGCAGGGGTTTCCAGGCAAGGATGCAGAGCTGCTGTCCCACCCGAATCTTCAGGCCGATTCTGTGGGAGGAGTAAGCAGCCTGGCAGGGAGGTTGCTTGGTGGATTTCATTGCTGGCATGGCCTGACTTTTGCTCATGAATTTGGCTCAATGTTTTGCTGTGCTGCTGTTTTTGAGATCTGTAATCCTTGCTCCACCTCTAGCAAAATCTAGCTTACATTCAGAAATTTAGAATTTCTTTTCTTTTTTTGAGATGGAGTCTCGTTCTGTCACCCAGGCTAAAATGCAGTGGTGTGATCTCAGCTCACTGCAATTTCCGCCTCCGAGATTCAAGTGATTCTTGTCCCCCAGGCTCCTGGGGCCAAGACCACAAGGGTGCGCCACCATGTGCAGCTAATTTTTCTATTTTTAGTAGAGACAGGGTTTCACTGTGTTGCCCAGGCTGGTCTTAACCTCCTGATTTCAAGTGACCTGTCTGCCTCAGCCTCCCAAAGTGCTGGCATTACAGGCGTGAGCCACCGTGCCTGGCCAGAAATTTAGAATTTCTTGCAGTTTCTTGCAATGGCATTGGACTGGGAGAGGGACCAGAGTCATAGCTCACTGCATATTTTCACAACAGAGGGATGCTGGTTGGCCTTCCTCCTGCAGTGGAGAAGACACCCTAGAAGGCTCTGACTCACCCAGTTGCCAGCCGCTGTTTCTAAGTGTGTGGATTATTCAATGTGAGGATTATTGCCCACAGGGATTTAACGCCAAAAGAGTAGAGAAAACATTCCCTGCAACTGTAAAATGAACACAGCATGTCTCTTTCTCTCCTCTGTCCTCTCTTCCACGGAAACCTCTCCCAGTCTCCTAGGTGCTCCTGCGGGTCCTGTTCCCCCACGGAGTGTCCTGAGCCAGTCCCTGCCAAAGTGTAAAATGGGGAGGCTAGGGCCTGAGCGAATACTTAAAAACTCTTGTTTCCCTTGGTTTCCTCTTGGTTCTCCTGTCTCTCTGAACTCTCCTTTGGGGTTCCTTTTCTCTGTCTTCTCTTTCTGCCCCAGCCTTTGAAACAAGGAACGTGGGAGAGGAAGATTTGGGTTAATAATGCAGCACAGTTTCCAAGTAGCCGCATGTCATTAGGCAAACCAGGGAACCTCCCGGAGCCTCAGATCCTTCACATCTGTTAAATGGAACTGCAAGTGGCTGCCCCTCAGGCTCATCGCACTCTGCTAAGTGTTAAGGGACTGCCCTGGGTGGGGAGTGAGTTCCTGGAGGGCAAGGACGTCGTGACCTTGACATCGTGTTCTTTTTCAGTATTTTGCACAGTGCCTGGCATACACTAGACACTCAATAAATGCTTGCTAGATTAACAGTCGAATATAAGAAATGCTATTTATTATGATGACGCATTCATTTATATCACAAGCCATATTATTTAGATTTGTGATGGTATCAGAGAAAACAAAAAACAATTCATCTAGGTGAAAGGACAGCTAAACCTCATAGGTGTAATAATTCACAAAGTAAAATAGCTAAGAGTTGGCATGGCTGCTCCAGGTTGTTTATTAACCACATCTCATTTGAGTGGTTCACTGGAACCTCTTTCCTCTTGGTATATGTGACCTGTTCTTGGATTTTTGTTTGTGGATGTCAATTACCCAGATTAAGTCCTAACCTGCTAACATAGTCTCTCTGTTTTCTACTTTTAGAGGAACCATGAAAAGTTGATTCTGTTTTAAAATTTCAAACAAACAGAAACAAAAGATATTTGGAGGAAACAGAAGAACGCTTCAATAAAACTATCTCCTCAGAGAGATAAGAGAAAGAATTACTCCTTTAAAGCAAGAACAACATGCTCAGCAAAAAAGACAACAACTAAACAGGAAAGAGTGTCTCTTCAGTATTAAAAACTATAGGCCAGGCACAGTGGCTCAAGCCTGTACTTTGGGAGGCAGAGGCAGGAGGATCGCTTGAGCTCAGGAGTTCTAGATCAGCCTGCGTATCATGGAAAAGCCCTGTCTCTATGAAATTTTGTTTTAAATTAGCCTGGCATGGGACTAACGATCAGAGAAATGCAAATCTAAATCACAATGTGATACCACCTTACTCCTACAAGAATGGCCATAATAATAATAAAAAAATAGTTGTTGACATGGATGTGGTGAAAGGGAATACTTCTACACTGTTGTTAGGAACGTAAGCTAGTACAACCACTAAGGAGATTCCTTAAAGAACTAGAAGTAGAACTACCATTTGATCCAGCAATCCCACTACTGGGTATCTACCCAGAGGAAAAGAAGTCATTATACAAAAAAGACACTTGCACACACATGTTCAAAGCAACACAATTTGCAGTTGCAAAAATATGGAACCAGCCCAAATGCCCATCAATCAAAAAGTGGATAAAGAAATTGTGGTGTGTGTGTGTGTGTGTGTGTGTGTGTGTGTGTGTGTGTGTATCTATCTATCTATCTATCTATATATCTAGTGGAATACTACTCAGCCATAAAAAGGAATGAATTAGGCTGGACACGGTGGCTCATGCCTGTAATTCCAGCACTTTGGGAGGCCAAGATGGGTTGATCACCTGAGGCCAGGAGTTCAAGACCAGCCTGGCCAACATGGTGAAACCATGTCTCTATTAAAAATACAAAAAAATTAGCTGGGCCTGGTGGTGGGCGGGCACCTGTTATCCCAGCTACTTAGCAGGCTGAGGCAGGAGAATCGCTTGAACCTGAGAGGTGGAGGTTGCAGTGAGCCGAGATCATGCCATTGCACTCCAGCCTGGGTGACAAGAGCAAGACTCCAGCTCCAAACAAAAACAAAAACAAAAACAAAAACAAAAACCTGTCAAGGTCACCAAATACAATGGAAGTCTGAAAAACTGTCATAGACAAGAGGAACCTGAGACATGACAATTAACTCTTATGTGATACCCTGGCTGGGATCCTGGATAGAATAAAGACATTAAGTAAAAACCAAGGAAATATGAATAAAGTTTGGACTTTAATGATACTATATCAGCCTTGGCTTATTAATTGTGCCCAACTCACATAATATGTTAACAACAAAAGAAACCAGGGGTAGGGTATATGAGAACTCCTGTACTGTCTTCTCAGTTTTTCTGTAAATCTATAATTGTGTTTTTAAAAGTCTATTACAAATAAGACAGAACTTTACAAAATAAAAATAACCTCAAAAGATGACAAAAAAATGTTTCTGTACTCTGCTTTATTTCATTCACATTATTTGGAGCTTTGGTAGGGTTGCATGTTTTTCCTAGGATTTTTAATGAGTCTCATTCAAGACATTAAAACTCAGAAAAATTAAATTAAAGCTCCTGATCATTCATTCATTCAACAAATATGTATCAAATCCTCGCTAAATGCCAGGAAGTACCCTGTGCTCAGCACTTGGAATACAGTAATCTTTTTGAAATACAGCCCCACTTCTGCCCTTAAAGTAATCCTAAGAAGCTGCTGGCTACTTTTAGGTTCAAACCAAGACATAAAGTACTACCTGGCTGCCCCTACAGGCCTCTCCAGCTCACCTTGAAACATTCCCCCACACCTGACTGCTCTCCAACCACATTAGCCACTTTCAGCTCCTTAAAGTTGCCATGTTCCCTATTGCCCCAGGGCTTTTGCGCATGCTATTCCTTCTGCCCAGAACAGTCTTCCTCTCTCTGCTCCCCTCCCCTTTGCCCAGGTAACTCTTTTTTTTTTTTTTTTTTTTTTTTGAGACGGAGTTTCGCGCTTGTTACCCAGGCTGGAGTGCAATGGCGCGATCTTGGCTCACCGCAACCTCCGCCTCCTGGGTTCAGGCAATTCTCCTGCCTCAGCCTCCTGAGTCCAGGTAACTCTTGTACTTGGAATCTCAGCTCAGGAATCCCTTCTTCAAAAACAACTTATCTACTAGTAATTCCCCACAGTCATAGTGCTATTTGAGTAACACCAATGTCTTCCATGGAATGTTTGTTTGTAGGTTGATGACAACTATGACAGTGCCCTGTCGTTGACACTGATCCCCACTACTGGCATAATGACTGATATGGTCCAGAGATTCCATCGGTACTTACTGAATGAATTAATGAATGAATGTAAAACAGGATATGGCCCTTAGCCTTCCGAACCAGGGTGTTATCTTCTGAAGATTAGATGTGGCCATTTCCCTAGGTCTTACCTGGGTTGCAGATAAGAGCCGGCCCTGGCTGCATCACCTCCTAGTTCACCATCTACAGTAACATTCACACATGCTCTTAGTCATTTGCTTACTTCAGATTCCAAAAAAAAAAAAAACCAAAAAACAAAACCAAAAACACCCGAGGTCTGCATCCACATCATTCCCGTGTTGCCATCTGAGAAAACTGACATCCAGAGAGGTTGAGTTGCCCAAAGCCACATGGTTACTGAAAGGCCCAATTTGATCCTGTTTTCTTACGACCTACTTGGACCTGCCCTGGGGGACTCTGGTCTGGAATAACTTGTTTGTGCCGGCGTAGTGCAGGGTCGTCTAGGGGTCTCCGACCCGAACTGCGCGCGCCCCCTCGTGGTTACCGTGGAGACTAGACGTCTGTGATTCTTTTCCTCCAGGAAAAGAAATGGGAAGTGGCGGTGAATTCTGTGTAGTGGCCAAGGCACTCACCGCCTCAGAACTATGGGGTGGGTGTCCTAGGATTCCTGGGCACAGGGTTGGGTCTGCGGCTGATTGAAAAAGGGACTCAAGAAGGAAGCCAGATCGGAGATTCCCGGGCAGAAAAGCACCAAGAATCTTAACGCTGTGTTTTAGCCTGCGCAGTGGGTTGCTCAGATTCGGGCGCTGGGAATCAACAAGCTGGACGTCTACTCAGAGACCTAATTTGAAAGTCGGTAATTACAAAGACGACAGGTGGATAAATTTACAATGATGGGAAGAAACCAGCGTAAAAAGGCTGAGAATACCCAAAATCAGAACGCCTCTCCCTCTGTAGGGGATCACAGTTCCTCATCAACAAGGGAACAAGGCCTGATGGAGAACAAGTGCATTCCATTAACAGAATTAGGCTTCAGAAGGTGGATAATAAGAAACTTCTGTGAGTTAAAAGAACAGGTTCTAGCCCAATGTAAAGAAACTAAGAACCTTGAAAAAAAGGTTTGACGAAATCCTAATGAGAATAGACAATCTAGAGAGGAATATAAGTGAATTAATGGAACTGAAGAATATAATACGAGAACGCCACGAAGTATGCACAGGTTTTAACAGTAGAATTAATTAAGCAGAAGAAAGGATATCAGAGGTCGAAGACCAACTTAATGAAATGAAACGGGAAGACAAGATTAGAGAAGAAAGAGCAAAAAGGAGTGAGCAAAGTCTCCAAGAAATATGGGACTATGTGAAAAGATCCAATTTACGTTTGATAGGTGTACCTGAATGTCATGAAGAGAATAAATCCAAGCTGGAAAATATTCTTCAGGATATTATTCAGGAAAACTTTCCTAACCTAGTAAGGTAGGAAAATACTTAACTTCAGGTAATACAGAGAACACCACAGAGATATTCCTCAAGTAGAGCAACCCCAAGACACATAATCTAGGCAGTCTTATGGAGCTCAGGGACTACGGGCTCGCAGGTAGGGTACCACTTCTCCACATAGTGCTCCCTCTAAAGCAGGCATCCCCAAACTATGGTCTGCGGGCCACATGCGGCCCCCTGAGGCCATTTATCCGCCTTCCCCCACCCTCCCGCCGCACTTCAGGAAGGGGCACCTCTTTCATTGGTGGTCAGTGAGAGGAGCACAGTATGTGGCGGCCCTCCAATGGTCTGAGGGACAATGAACTGGCCCCCTGTGTAAAAAGTTTGGGGACACCTGCTCTAAAGCCTGGGAAACCTTGTACCCTCAAGCACTCTGGGAGACTGGGGTCAGGGGTGCAGTGACATTCTTTACCTTTAATGTCTTTATTAGTACAGAAAACAGATACTGGTTTATCACAATACCAAAATAAATTAGAATTTCTGCTGACTGCTTCTAACACTGTTTATTAAAATAGTATTTAGTTATTCCCTGCTCAAAATGATTCATAACACAAATTATTTCCACCATCACCTTATCTTTTTTAATGTTTCGTGGGATAATTTAACCCCTAACAAAATCCAATTCTTGTGTTAAGGATTTTTCTTACCTGGCTAGGTTATAGTTAGATTGGGAAAATATATTTGCATTTCATCAACAGCTTTATTCTTTATTTTTTTCTCAATACGGAATCTTGCTCTGTTGCCCAGGCTAGAGTGCAATGGCATGATCTTGGCTCACTGCAACCTCCATCTCCTGGGTTCAAGCAATTCTCCTGCCTCAGCCTCCCGAATAGCTGGGATCACAGGCACACACCACCACGCCCAGTTAATTTTTTGTATTTTTAGTAGAGATGGGGTCTCAAACTCCTGAACTCATGATCCGCCCACGTCAGCTTCCCAAAGTGCTGGGATTACAGTTGTGAGCCACCACGCCTGGCCTTTCAACAGCTTATTTTAAGGCGATTTTATCTGTTTAATCCTCAGCTTTGTTCCAAAGAGGGGAAGGTGGTGATAGTTTCTTGCCCACTGATGTGTGCCAGACAGAGTGCCAGGCACAAGTGCAGAGGTAAATCAGATGACAGCTACCTCTCACCACGAGGGGTGGCTGAAAGTGTGACTGGACTATAGGCAATCCTGGGATTGGCAGGTGAGACCAGGTGTTGTATTGAGGGAGGGCTTCCCCAGCTCATCTTCTGGTCACCTCCACAGGTGAGCTCTACTGCGGCCTGGAGGAAACTGTGATCCATAGAGGGCATGTGGCGCCTGGTCCCCTCATTTTAGCTCAGCTTCCAGGACAGAGAGGCCCACTTCCTGGAGCTTCACAGCTATTCTGAAGGGTTGGGATAAAAAGAGGAGATGGAGGCCAGGTGTGGTGGCTTACGCCTGTAATCCCAGCACTTTGGGAGGCTGAGGTGGGTTGATCACCTGAGGTCAGGAGTTCGAGACCAGCCTGGCCAACATGGTGAAACCTCATTTCTACTAAAAATACAAAAAATTAGCCGCATGTGGTGGCAGGCATCTGTAATCCCAGCTGCTCAGGAGGCTGAGGCAGGATAATTGCTTGAACCCGGGAAGTGGAGGTTGCAGTGAGCTGAGACCACACCATTGCATTCCAGCCTGGGCAACAAGAGTGAAACTCCATCCCCCCCCCCCAAAAAAAAAAAAAGGCGATGAGAGAAAGAATCAGCGGGAAAGACCAGAATGTGGAGAATGTTGCCAAATGCCAATTTACTACCTTAATTTCCTGACTAGATTTGACTGTTTGGTGTCTGTGGCTCTCCTCCCACTCACACACGTGCTGGTGGCCTCCCTAGAAGGGAAATAGGAGGGTCCTGAGGTCCCTGGTCCTGAGGGATGTCATTCTAAGCATGTTTTAGACTGGATGCTTAAGCTTTTTCCTTCTTGTGCCCTCCACACCCCTTCAGAAAAGTTTGCGCTCTCTCTGAACCCTGCAGCATGTTTTCAGAGGCGGTTAGTAGTCAGATTCTGTGGTGAGCTGTGGATGGGAGGGAATTCAATAGTGGGTGGGTGTGGAGATAGAAAGGGAGCAGGAGTGTGACTGTCTTCCCTGTTGTACAATCATATGGTGATGTGAATAAAACCAAGGGAGAAACAGTTTCCTCTCACCCATGCTCTCCTTGAGGTTCTCTCTCTGATGTAAGCTCTAAGTACTGCTCCTTTTACTGGAGTTCAATTCCTGACTAAAGACAGAGTACTAATGGGCTGGGCGCGGTGGCTTATGCCTGTAAGCCTAGAACTTTGGGAGGCCGAGGCAGGCCGATTACCTGAGGTTGGAAGTTCAACACCAGCTTGGTCAACATGGTGAAACCCCATCTCTACTAAAAATACAAAAAATTAGCCAGGCACGATGGTTCCTGCCTGTAATCCCAGCACTTTGGGAGGCTGAGACAGGTGGATCACCTGAGATCAGGAGTTTGAGACCAGCCTGGCCAACATAGTGAAACCCCTTCTCTACAAAAAATACAAAAAATTAGCTGGCTATGGTGGTAGGCGCCTGTAATCCCAGCTACTAGGGAGGCTGAGGCAGGAGAATCACTTGAACCCGGGAGGCAAAGGTTGCAGTGAGCTGAGATTGCGCCATTGCACTCCAGCCTGGGCAACAAGAGCAAAACTCCATCTTAAAAATTATATATACAAAAAATTAGCTGGGTGCCTAGATCTTGATTTCTAAATAGTATTCTCCAATAAAAGAAACCAAAAACCCTTATAGCTACTCTGGAAACTGAGACAGGAGGCAAAGGTTGTGGCGAGTCGCGATCTCACCACTACCCTCCGGCCTAGGCTATAGAGTGAGACTTCCTCTCAAAAAAAAAAAAAAGAAAAAAGAAAAACAGAAAAAAGAAAAGAAAGAGTACAAATGGCCAACAAATGCATGGGAACATGGTCTACCTCATTCGCAATGAGAGAAGCCAATTAAGATGGCAATAATACAATAATGAGCAGTTTTAGACAATTTTAAATGTGCATAATCAGCAATTCTGATTCTAGAAATGTATAAAAAATCATTGAATCAATGTGTCAAGATAAATGTGTTAGGGTATTTTTGAATCACTGATTCGAACAGACGTTTCTTAGTATCGAGTTGCTTAATAAGTTATAAAGCATATATAGGCTGAAATGTCACACAGATTAAGGATTTGGTCGCCTATTTGTTTCCTCCCTGTTTCACCAAAACCCATGTGGTCCTGGCCGCATCACAGCCTCTGGCACTCCTGGCTATCATGGCCAAAAGCTGGACATCCCTGCTGTGGGGAGTGCAAACAACCCAGGAATGGGTACCAAGAATGTAGGGGAGGGTGGGGAGGCACTGAACCAGCAGCTTCCCAAAAGGAGTGATGTGCTTCCTGAGGTCTATTCATAGAAGGCTACTCCAGAACAGTCTTCTGTGGATCCTGGCTGTTCTGGTGTCTGAAGAGGGTATGGTACACCTCACCGGATCTGGCTGAATTCCTGAATTCCAGGCAATGAGGTTAAAAAAAGAAAAAAGGAAAAAAATATTCTCCCCAGCATCTGAGATGGATGCTGCTGTTTGGGGAAGCCAGCACCCATTCTCCCTTTCCCTGGCAACAATGTCAGTGTTCCCTTGGGCAACCACTGTTTCACGCTTCCAGCCCCTGAAGTTCAGGTGAGGCTGGCGCTACTCCTTGGTTCTAGACCTCACTACTTCCAAGTCAATCCCCGGGACTTCTGCTAGCATTACCATGACTTCCTCCACTGAAGCCCTCCAAGGAGATGTGGGCAGGGTGGTGGAGCCACAAGCGAAAGTGCAGGAATCCTGTGTTAGCAGTGGCCGAGCTTAGGCCAGGCGAGACGAGGAGAGGGAGGGGATTCTGGACCCTGGAAGGAGAGTCATATAGAGGAGCCTACCCTGTTGAATGGATGGAGATGACAATTCCCGAGGTTTCTTGAGGCAAAAAGACCAAGATAAGGCTGGGACTGAGGGGAGATTCATGCAGCAGGAGCCAGGTGGTAAAGACAGAGGGGAAGAAAAGACTAGTACGGATTTTATTCTAAATGGCCTTTGCATAAAAGCCACCACAAAATAGTTTTATTTATTTATTTTATTTTTATTAATCTTCCTCTGAACACAGAACACATAATTTTATTGTTTTTTGTTGTTAGTGGTGGTTTTTTTTTTGTTTTTTTTTTTTTTTTTCTCTTTAGAGACAGGGTCTTATTCTGTCCCTCAGGCTTCAGTGCAGTGGCAGGATTGTAGCTCACTGCTGCCTCTAACTCCTGGACTCAGGCAATCCTCTAGGCATGGGCCAGCACACCCAGCCTAGAGTTTTGTTTGTTTCTTTGTTTTCTAAGTTATTTATTTAAGCCATCTCCTGCCACAAGCAAAGGGATGGAAGATCAGCATGCCAGTCATCATTTGACACAGGTAAAGAAGGTGAGCCTAAGGTCCCATGTACTTTTTCTGGTTCGTGTGCAGAGTAATGGTCCAAACCAGTGCTGTGCTCCCCGGTGCCCGGGTAGTGGTCCAGATTCTCTTTATTCATCTTCGTAGCCGGTTGGAAGTGGATTCACACGAGGGCTATGGAACAGAGTATGGTTACTATCGCCCCAGGGAGACGGCTTGGTCCTGATGTGGAGATGGGGGTAGGGGATGAATTTGGGTCTCTTGTGCTCTCCATGGTGTGACTTCAGGAACACATTCGACATGCTGACTGCCACCCCGGGGAGCATGACGAAGAAGGTGAGGGCCTTCCACATGCTAGCCTTTCCCTATCCGCCATGGTGCCACTGGGCATAAACCACCCCAGCTGTGGGCAAGACTGACCCAGCAGCCAAGAAATCCCTGAAGCCACAGCTGCCACCATTTTCACCCTGGACCCCAGCCTAGAGTTTTAATTAGAAAAAGTCAGTAGTCTGATTCGTGTTTTTGGAGGATCACTTTGGATGGAGAAATGTATTGGATATGGGGACAAAGTCAGAAGTAGAAAAAGCCCTTAGGAAGAGGAGATAGTGTTCTTGAGGAAGGGGGCAGTGGAGAGGGACAAAGTTGGCAAGAGTTAGGTGCTAAGATACAAGGCAAAGGTCCAGGAGTGCGGTGAAAAGCTGGATAGCTTGGGCTACTCCACTTCACTGAGCCTCAGTTTCCTCTTCCATAAAAATAATATCCACTTCATGAGGGTAGGTTAGACAAGGGTAGTAGCTGAGAGTGTTGTTTTTAGTCAGATCTGGATTTGGATCTCGGGTCTGGGAGGTGACAGCTGTGTGACCTTATGAGAGACTGTTAATGATAGCCTTTGTTATGTTTCAACCAACAGAACTCTCCCCACACTAGGATACTTATTCTAGCTTCCATGGGGGTTGCGGGGGGGGGGTGGGAAGCACCATGGAGACAGCAAGGCTTTTGTCCAAAGTCCTACTAGCAAATGTGGAGCCAGGATTTCTCTGTCGCGTTCCCCTAACTTTTCTGCGTCTAAAACTGGGATAACAATAATACTGACACTTACCTGTGTGGTTGGGAGTACACAGAAACGGGTCTGGCACATAGCAGGTACTTATTAAATTATTAAAATTATTATTATAATATTCTTTGTGTTTTCCTGAGTTTTTACATGGAGTGAGCATCATTTGGACAAATCCTTTGGATTAAAAAAAATATCTACTAAGCGAGGGGGAAAAAACTGCGGCCGCCGCAGTCTCAGCAGGGGCTTGGGGCGTGACCAGGGGGCGTGGTCTACGAGGGCAGGGCCACGACTGGAGGGCTGGGCTGTGGGGGCGGGGCCAGGGCAAGACAACTGAGGATTGGGGCGGGGCCCGGGTTGGCGACGCATGCCCAGTGAGGCCCTCTTGGCCGCCGCCGCCGGGGCCACCGCCCACTCGGGGCTGGCCAGCGGCGGGCGGCCGGGGCACAGAGAAAGGCCGGGCCGGGCGAGTGCACGGCCATGGCCCCGTGGCTGCAGCTCTGCTCCGTCTTCTTCACAGTCAACGCCTGCCTCAACGGCTCGCAACTGGCTGTGGCCGCTGGCGGGTCGGGCCGCGCGCGGGGCGCCGACACCTGTGGCTGGAGGGTAAGGCGAGGGCGGCGGGTGTCTTGCTGTCGCCAGCTCGCGGGGGACGCGGCGCGCACAGGTGCTCGCGGGGAGGCGAGCCCGCGCCAGCCTGTCTGCTCTCCGCGGCTTTCGCGGCGGGCCGGGGTCCCACTCCTCCCGCGCATCTTCCTGCTTTGCTTTCCCTCCCGGGGCGCGCGTCCTCCGGCCCCCGCCGGGATGAAAGCGTCTGCCGGACCCCGGCTTTGTGTTGCTAATGAGGTGCGGCTGCCGGCCGGGGTCCCTTTCTGAGGGCAGGCGTGAGGGGCGGCGGGGACGGGGCAGGGCGCCCCACCCTTTGTTCTTCACCCGGGACCTCCTTAGCCCCAGGGCTGCGTGTCCCGGGCTGGCATCCCCCGAGCCAACCGGACGGGGGAGCGCGCTTTGGAGAGGGAAGGGGGTCTTCTCCCGGACTTCCAGTCCACAGCTCTGCCAAGGCCCGGGCGGCGGGAGCGGGGACCTGGAGCGCCGGGGAGGGATGCGCCGCGCTCTTCTGGTAGCTTTGTTCCTCCTCGCCTGGGGCCGTCACCCCACTCCTAGCCCTCCTCAGACTCCGGGACCTCCTGAGAAACTTTGCCTCCCGGTTCAGTCCTTCGTCTTGTGAAGGTCTCGCGGCAGTTGCCTTCCTTCCCCTCTTCGAGTTGCGGATATTTTTCCGCCAGGGGTCACCTGAGTGTCACCTGGATCAGGTGCCCAAGACGAGACTGGAGAGGCGCCCACACTTTGGCCATGTGCGTGGAGCCGTCCCTCTGGAACCAGGCGCTCCTTTGACACTGTCTCGGGCGTGTGCGCGGGTCATTGCCATCCCCTTCCCGGCTCCTTACCTGGGCTTCTGGAGATTCCATCCGTCTGCCCCGAGCTTCCCACAGAGGCCAGCATGGGCCCGGGGTTAGGGTACTCACGGCCTTAAACCTTGTGAAGAAAACGCAGGCTTTGCACTCAGGCAGCGGTGACATGATCTTGGCTCTGCTCCTGGGGAGCCATGAGCCTCAATTTCTTCATGTGATAAACGGGATGAAATGAGAGTTTCCTTAGTATTGCTGGGCTGAAGGATAGGTATGGAGTGGTTTGCTTAGGCCAACGTTGACTCACCCCACTTCTGGGTGGCTCCAAACAGCCTCAGCACGGTCAAAACCTAGAACAACAACGCGCTTAGGGACCAGGTTGGTGCCTCCAAGCTCACTTGCCCCACAGTCCGAGAAATGTGGTGCAGAAAACCAGGTGTGAGCCAGGCAGCTGGGCTGTCTTCAGACTGAATAGCTAAGCTGTGGAGACAGCCCCTGTCCCCCCTGCCTCACACCCCACGCCCTTGGACTCTGTATTTCCTTCCCAGTTGAGTAAAGCATCACATTTTCTTACTCTTCCATTTTCGTAAAACATCACTGCTCTTGTTTTATTGTTTCTAAACAGTTTTAGTAGCTAGCAAGTTTCCTCAAGGCTGTCTTGTGTGGACTTACAGATCCTACCAGAATTTTGGATTTAGACTTCTGCTGGCTTTTGAGTGACTACAGTAGCATCATAGGCGTTTTATTCTGAGTGTTCGCGTGACGGCACAGGTAAAGCAGTCCAATTTGCTGTTTTGCTGCAGTTGCCAAGGTGGCTTCATAGCCAGTGTACAAAACTCGTGAAGTTTTAATGCTGTGGGGTATGATAGTGCCCCAACAGAGCCAGGCTGATGCTTTTATTCTACCTGTGGGAGTGTGTTCTCCTGCACCCTCACAGAATGATGGCTCTGTCCCAGTCATCTAACACTCATGCTGACCTTTTTCCCCACCACAACCTCTAGCTGGGGGTAACTCTCTCAACTGCTCCTGCCTTGGCCCCACCAATGCTTTCCTTGGGTCATCTTTATTCCCTTCCTGTATGATCGTAGAGGCCCCTGGGCCATGTTCCAGATTCCAGGCTCATTCAGGCTGATACATGGTTCCTTCTCCTGGATTTGTTGCTTGGTGCATTTCATGGACCCAGTTTACTCACATGCTTTGCATTCCCATCCTTTTCAGCCTCACCCTCTGCCCCTTGAACCCTGCTCCTAACTCAGGATGGATGCCCTCTGTGCTTCGAAGGCATGCTTTTCCCACCTCCTAGGATGCCTTTTCATCCCTGAGAATTCCTTGCCTAGCTTAAGACTCAGTTCAGGTGGTGCCCCTCAGGGCACTACTGAATGCCATGCCCTTTGCTTTGCCTTCTCATGCAGGACCTTGCACTGTGGCCTCACCAGACCACATTTTCAGCATTTGTTCACTTTTGTGTCTTCAGACTAGTTTCTTTAGACAGGCACTGAACCTCATCTTGGTGGTCTCAGAGCCCTGTAAATCTTGGCTGAACCAAATTAGACCTTGCTGCCTTCCTGCTAAATGCTGTATTTCCTGATAGATTTTAAGAAGTAGAGGCAAAGATCAGAGCCTCAAGTTCCGTTGTCTTTGCAGCAGGCCTTTGCACATGCTGTTCCTGCCTATGTTCCTTCACTTTACACCTCCGCACCTTCCCTAGCATCACTTCTGCAGAAAACTCTCCTTGTTCACACCTCCCTGGGGCATGTCTTCCAGAAGCCGCTCTGTCAAGGAGTCAGCCAAAAAGTACTGGTACACAGTGACTAGAGTATTTGATTCATGTTTGGGTCGCCTACCAAATGATAGGTACTCAGTCCATAGAGGTTGGCTTCAGTTCTAAGGTTGCTTGCAGTTGGGCTATAGGAACATAGAAGAATAAGGGTCGACTATATGTGATGCAAATCAGAGGAGGCTTCCTGTGGATCTGGGTCATACTCAGAACCTGAGAGAGGCAGCAAGGTGCAGTACCAAGCCCTGAGAGACCAGATTTGGGTGCTGGAGCCGAGCTGAGCAAAAGATCCCCTTGATCTCCAGGGAACATTTGTTCCAGGAACCCTTGCCCCTGCAGGAATGTGTATTTTCACAGGACTTGCAAGGTGACTGCAGCCAGCCAACCCTCTGCAGCCCTGTTAACAGACCCTTCGGGGGCTGCTCCCAGAGGAGTCAGGAGCTGGTCTGGTTTAAGTGGTCAGGTTTCACAACCTCCCTATTATTAGTTGGACAATTAAAAGGCTGATACCATCTTGAACACAGGTCAGTGTTTTAGAAATGAGTCGTGGGCACACTTCCTCAACTACTTAAAAAAAATTCTTTTAGGGTCTTTGCCAGATAAGATTGCTCCTTGAGTAATAAATACTGTGTTCCCAAAGAAGCAATAACTTGTAAAACCTCCAGAGGGACCCGCATCTTCATTTACACTGGCTCTTGTCTTGCTTTTAGAGAGTGGAATGGTTTTGTTACTGGAAGCAAGTTTTGTTCATAACTTTGTGTCAGTCACTTGTATTGAAGTTCTGCTGCCCCTGGTCTTGCTGGTCTAGAAGCTTATTTATGGAACAAGAAGTTAGGAATCTACTCCCACAGGGTTTTTCTTTAGTGTCTTTTCCTGCAGTAGGGGAGGAGGGGACATTTCTTGCCTTCTTACAAATGGGGTACACCTTCTATGGTCTGTTATCCCTGAAACACAATTCCTACTGCCGCTGCAAAAAAAAAAAAAAAAAAAACAACACCACTCCTTCAGGAATTTGGGAAGCCAGGATGCTGGCATCCTGGCTTCTTTACAGTGAAGCGCAAGTTTCCCATTTAAGGCAAACACTTCATCTCAAAAGGTAGGAAGGAATAGGGTGGTACTTGGAAAAGAGAAGTTCCAGCTGGTTAAAATTTAGGTTCCTGATAAAAGTCCAATCCAAGAATTATCCTTGGCTGTGGGCCCAGGCATGTTTATTTGATTCCGAATTGGATGCATTTTCATTCACTTGCAGCTCATGGCTCCCAAGCCCACATCTGGTCTGCCTATCCTATGGCCATGTCATCCATGTTACAGATGCTCTTGTGCCTGTTACAGAATTCTTGGTTAAAAAATTACTCAGTCCTGGTTGATACATTTTTTAGAGAGACGTTTTTATAAGCAGTGCAAAGCTTTCTTCCAGCCTCTTTTGCCTAGTTATTGGGAACTCTCCTGGCCCATGTCCATCTTTCTTGAGCAGCCCTCTCTTCTCTCCCCACCCCGACCCATCCATCCAACCCCAAGCCCCTGCAGTGCCTGGGGCATTCTGCTGGTTATTAACTTGGACATACAGCTTGGTGACCAGGAGACCAGCAGCTACTTTCTCTCCAAGACACCCAGGGCTTTCCAGTATCAGAATTGCCTTAAGACCTTGTTAAAATGCAGATTGAAAGCTAATGGGATCAGAGTGGGAATGTGGAGCCCAGGAATTGGCATTTTAACAAGTTCCTCTGAAGAAACTTAGGCTATATACAAGGATGAGAGACCTATTGTTTTAGGGGACAGGGCTTCCACAGTCTGGAGAAGGGGAGAAGACACATTCTAAACATTTAAAATCAGAGTTTGGCTTTAAATTATGTCCCTGGACTTAGAGAGGAATGTAGAGACTTTCTCAGAGCCCTGACCAATGAAAGGGGTCAGGCTTGCTGGGGAGTGTGAGGACAGTGGGGTGAGGAGGAGCTGGTTTGGGTGGGTGCCTCTGGCCTGGGGCGGATGAGGAGGCCTGGAGTCGACTTGACACTTCCCCTGGGTTCCTCCCTAGAACTGCTGGGTTTGTCTGAAAACAGTCTGAGGAAGGAGTAGCATAGGATCCAAATCAGATTCTCGAAGTTCAAATCTTACAACTTCCCGACAAAGGAAAGAACTGCTAATGCTTTTTAAGTATTTTTCATGCTTCATTTGGCCTAAAACATGTTTTTTTCTTTTTTCCTTTTTTCTTCTTTAAAGCTTTCAAGGCTTTTTCCTCCTCTGTCCCTGATCTTTTTATATACTATGCCCCAGCAGATGTCTGCTCCTGCTGGGTCTATCCCATCAACAATTTTATTGTCCTTCTTCATTCCCCACTGCCTCTTTTTTTTTTTTTTTCTTTCTTTTTTTGAGACGGAGTTTCGCTCTGCACCCAGGCTAGAGTGTATTGGCGCAGTCTCAGCTCACTGCACTCTCCACCTCCTGGGTTCAAGTAATTCTCCTGCCTCAGCCTCTTCAGTAGTTGGGATTACAGGCATCCCAGCTAATTTTTGTATTTTTAGTAGAGACAGGGTTTCACCATGTTGGCTAGGCTGGTGTTGAGCTCCTGATCTTAGATGATCTGCCCACTTTAGCCTCCCAAAGTTCTGGGATTACAGGTGTGAGCCACTGTGCTTGGCCCCCAACTCCCTCTTGAGCCTGCTTATGATGGGTGGGTTTTTAGGCTTCTAGAAACTTGAACCTCCACCCTGGATTTGTAAGAATGTGGGGTGAGAGAGGGCTCAGGTATCTCCTGGAGCTTGACAGGTTGAGAGGTGCAGTGGCCTTAGAGCAGACCTCTCTTCTGCCGCCTGCCCTGGCAGCCAGACCTTTTCCATTTCCCATCTACTCCCTAAATTTGGAGAGCTCTTGCCCTGAGTAAGCTAGGGGGCTGTCTGTGTGGGAGCCACAGGCCCCATCTCCAGCCAGCCAGACTTGCCCCGCCAGTGGGAGGCATTGTCCTCCTGGGCAGTGTTTGTCTTGGCTGCTTGGATATTCTGAATGGGCCTGACACACGATTAGGTGACTGATGGCCCCTGAAACACATTGTCTCCTCCGGGGCCCACAGCCTTTGAAGCTTGTCCCGGTGGGAAGTAAAGAGACTATTTGCTCTATTAAAATGCCTTGGTATTTCCTCTGTTTAACCACAGGCCACTTCCCCTCTGCCACTCTAAACCCGGCAGGGCCACCGGCTGATTGAAAAGACACAAGCCCTCGAGTGATCACATCCTATTGAAACAGATAGTTTTACTGCAGATTAAAGCTAGGGGCCAGTCTTGAAGAAACAAATCCAAGGGAGATTTTTGAGATGGCTCCTTATCTCGCTCAAATTTAGTCTGTTGAACAGAATTTACACTCAAAGTCCTGAATGCATAAATGTAGATATGTCCTTTTTTTAAAAAAAAGAAGAGATACCTACATTGTAAATTAAGTCAGTGTGTGTTTAATCTACATATGGCAGGTTAAAGCAATCGAATCAACAATTTCTCATTGTGTGAGTTGGAAACCCTTTGGTGTCTCAGAAGGGCATGATGTCTGTTCAAAGAAAACCACACTCGGCTTTTTTCTCTATTTGCAGATTCTGTCTGTTCAGTTATATGCTGAACAAGTAAGAAAGAAGTCTGTAGCTTAAATAATACCAAGAATATCTCTGGGGAGACTCCTTCATGCTTTCCCAGACAAGATATTAAAAGAAGGAATAATTAATAACAAACACCAGGTAGGAAACTAAAAATTGAACAATTAGAAATATTACCTACATAACAAAGACTCCATCTGTACCCTGTTTTTGTGAAGTGGCCTAAAAAAGGAATAACTATTTTCTAATAGAGACTGTTACATTAATGTTGACAACTCCATTGTTCAAAGTATCCGAGATAAAAATGGATTCCCTTTTCTTTGGTTCCTTGTTTGGAAATGTTGGGGGAAGGTGGATGTAGCTAATTAAGGCTACAACATTTAAAGTGGGGACTTAATAGATACCAGCTGTCCTCAGCAAATCACTGGGTGGACAACAAAATAAAGAAGTGATGTGAACACACATGTAATTCTCTTCTGAAACGGAAGTGGGCCCATAAATTTTCTGATTTAATAATGTAAATGAAAACTACCTCTACTGTGCTTATTTAAGAAGCATTTGTTTTATAGTAAAATGAATGCTAAAATGTCTTATTTGCATATGGCTGGTACCTTAAGACTTGAAAGGCCAGTAGATGGCAAGTATTATTGGAAGCTTAGTAAATTGTAATTTTATTGTAGCTTTCTTCATTCCAAACCTGATCTAATAGACATTAATCATGAGGCTTTTCATTAAAACTACTGCATGGTAGGGAAGCGTGCTTGAACGTACCAGAAAAGCCATATAAAATTCAAGTATCAACTTTGAAAAGGGAATGGGAATTGGTAGTATTAATTAAAATGTTTGGATGGATATTTACATTTCACACATTAAATGAATACTTCATATGAATCCTTTTGAAATTATGAGGGATTAGGCCTTAAATCCGACTTTTTTTTTCAGATGTAAAAAGTACTTCATTCTCTTCAAAACTAGGAGTTTTTCCAAGTGTTCTGTTTTGTCAGTTTTGTAGATCTTTTCCCCCCATGGAATAGTAACCCTTTAAAAAATGCTGGCAGTGTCCCCAGACTTCTGTGCTAGGATGGACTGTTTTACTTGAGAGTGGGAGGGTTAATGGGATAAAGGGAGGGCTTCCTTGGAATGAAGAGGTGTGTTTTCCTGAGATAGGCCATATGGTTTAGAAACCCTTTCCCTGTGATTTTATTCTGTCCAGGTGATTTCTGGTTTCTCCTCTCCTGAAACGGCCCCCTTTTATCTGAGGAAAATGCAGTGCAGTACAGACCAAATGTAGCAGCAGTCTGCCTGAGCATGGTCCCTCCTGAGTGACAGTTTATGGCCCCTTCCTCTGGAGTGTGCTCATTTGCTCTGGGTGGAGCACAGGCACTCACACGGTTAGGATTTATTGCAACTGCTCAGTATCTGAAGCTCAAAAAGATTTATTTAGAGTGAAGAGGCAGGAGACAATTTGTTGTTGTTGTTGTTTTTTGAGCAGCTACCCTGTGTTAAGTTGTGGGACCAGGCCCACAGTGGCTGCCCATCTGGGCCAGGAGCAAGACAAAGGAGTAGGACCCTGGACAACAGGGAAATTCAGGAAAGATTCCGGGCCACAGTACCAAGCACTACCCGTCCTCTTTCCACACTTCCCTACTCATTCCAGAGAAACTTGAACCGGCTTCTCTGCTCTTCATCCTAGAACTGCCCTGTGAAAAGCAGTTTGTTGACAAGCAAGTGCCTGAGGACCTGCTTGAGGACCACCTTAGAACTCTGGCTTTATAGCCCATGTCTCATTTGGTTCCCAGTAACTCTGGCTTCTTGCTCTGCCTCAGTTTCCCCTGCTTTGGAGGAGGCTCCCTTTTCTCTGTGAGGCTTCTCCCTACCACTCCCTAGCTTTCCCATGTGCCACATAGCCTGGCTCATTCCATCATCCCTCCAGATTTTGTGAGAATGCGTCTAGCCATGTTTGCAGTGATGTGTTGAGAACAAATTTGATGTGTTTATAAAGAAGAAATTGAATTTGAGTGGCTCATGGGAGCTTAGGTGAAGAAGACAGGTCTTACCACAGGGATTCGAACAGGGCCTGACCAGTGAGTGGACCTGGGTGCTAAGGGGACAGTTTAGGCAGAAAATAAGATGTGGGCAAAGCTGGAGGAGGGGGCTCATTGTTTGGGGGGCAGTAAGGTTGAAGACGTAGGTACTAGATAACAGGGCACCTTAAAGTTTGCCTGTGTGTGTTCTGTCAGGAGTGGTGAAGCTTGGAAGATTTCTCCAGTAGGTGAACGGTTTGATAAGAGGGACACTCAGTGGCCGTTCATTCACTGACTATATATTGGTGCATTCTGTATGTTAGGTCTGATTTCTAGAGCTTAGATTTCATTTTATTTCCAGAAACAGGGTCTCTGTCACCCAGGCTGGAGTGCAGCAGTGGCATGATCATAGTTTATTGCAGTCTTAAACTCCTGGGCTCAGGCAATTCTCCTACCTTAGCCTCCCGAGTAGCTGGGACCACAGGCATGTGCCACCAAGCCTGGCTAAATTTTTAGAGATGAGGTCTCATTGTGTTGCCCAGGCTGGTCTTGAGTTCCTGGCCTCAAGTGATCTGCCCACCTGGGATTACAGACATGAGCCACCATGCCTGGCCAGAGCTTAGATTTTAGTAGGGGAGACAAATAGGATAATGAAGTATCAGACCTGACCACATTGTTTAAAATAGCAACTTGCTGCTCACTCTGTCCTCTTTTCTTCACTTTTTCTCTGCAGAACTTTTCACCATGGGACACATATAGTATTTTCTCTCTCCATCCTTCTTCCCCAATGCAGTGTCAGCTCCATGCAGGAAGGACCTTTACCTGTTTTGTTCCCTTCTGCATCAGGAGAACAGTGCCTGGCACATAGTAGGTTCTGCATTATGTTTCTTAAATGACTAAGCGCTCTATGGGAAATTAAAATGAGGTGATAAGAGCAATGGGTATTTGCAAGTAGATGCTCTCCAATGGCCTCTCTGAGGAGATGACATGTCAGTCTAACAATTGTAATAAAAATTTCCTCTGGGCAGGGAGTGGTGGCTCATGTCTGTAATCCCAGCACTTTGGGAGGCCAAGGCATACAGTTCTCCTGAGGTCAGGAGTTTGAGACCAGCCTGGCCAACATGGCAAAACCTTGTCTCTGCTAAAAGTACAAAAATTAGCCAGGTGTGATGATGCGCACCTGTAATCCTAGCTACTCAGGAGGCTGAGGTGGGAGCATCACTCGAACCCAGGAGGTGGAGGTTGCAGTGAGCCAAGATTGCAGGATTGCACTCCACCCTGGGAGACACAGCAAGACTCCATCTCAAAAAAAAAAATTTCCTCTGAAATTGTTTTCTTAACATTGGCTAATCATATGGTGGTTAGTGCTGAAAGTAGCATTAAAAAAATATGCTTGATGTATTCATTCACACCACAGTTATTGGCACTCCTGCCAGAGGCCACATACTGATTAGAGGCTGGCCTTTGAGCTGTGTTCCCACTCATGACAGAGGAAGAGTGTGGGCTGTGTGCGAGCCACACCTGGCCGAGTGTCTGTTGCTTGAGGGGGTTGTTTGGACTGTCCATGTTTGCCCTGCACTGTGGATGAGAAAAATGTAAAAAGTTACTGCTAAGCACTAACTAAGCATCCTGGTTTTGGACTTTCCGAAACAATGTGAACGAAACAAATCTCACTCCCTGGCAGCGACCCTCAGTTTGTATGAAACTTTTGTCTTTTTAACAGAGGTGCAGGTCTCATTTTTGTTTGCTTCGTTCCCCTCTAGTGGTGAATACATTTCATTTTCTGAGGCCACATGAAGGTCTGTCCATAATCAGAGGTGCTCTTTGCCTTCTTTCCGGGGCTGTGGATTTGCCAGCCAGCTGTGGAAATGAGTTTTTGCCTGGCTTTGATTTTCATGCCTTGCCTCCCTGTGGGAGGAACTAGATATTTCTGATCTTACCTCTGCTCATATTCAGATCCAGCCAAGCAATCAGTGACTTCCCAGGCTTTTTTGTGGGAGACTGTGGGAAAAGTCCTGGTTGGCTGGCTATGAATTAATGAAATCTTTAGAAGGCTTCACTAAAGATAGCTCCTGCGGCTTACAAAAAAAAATGGCATTGCCTTTTTAATTTGAGAAGGAGGTCATGGAGTTTTACCAAAATTAAGCAGAAAAAATGTAACATCTGGTTGTGTTGGTAGAAGACTGCTTCAGGGCCTCTGGAGCTATGAGTTCCCAGTGCCGACTTGCCCAAGGTGGCTGTCACTGGCCCCTATAGTGCTGCTCTGGACAGGCCGCCTCTCATTGTTCTCTTCCCTGGGTTTTGAAGTCATTGAGAGACAAATTCTACCTCCCACATCTTTTCAATTGAGCACATTTCCCATCTACTGAGCTTTCTTCCTTTTACTTAAAGGGTCACACATTTAAAAAAGTACAGTTTTCGAGTTGGTCAAGGCTAGTGTAGTCATTGCTTTTATCTCATTAAAAAAGGATAGGGGTTGATAATGGAGGAGAATTTGGGCAGCAGGCCCAGTGGATTTTAAAGAGTTCTAAAAAGTTTTTAAATTAGTAGGAATTCTGGTTAGAGGAGAGACTCAAAAATTGCTGGAGAATAGTTTTAGGGAAAGGTATGCAGGAGATTTTTTTTGTTTTTCAGACCGTCTTGCTCTGTTGCCAGGCTGGAGTGCAGTGGTACGATCTCGGCTCACTGCAACCTCTGCCTCCCAGGTTCAAGCGATTCTCATGCCTCAGCAT
The DNA here is from genome assembly GCF_048565385.1 of Saimiri boliviensis. Lineage (NCBI taxonomy): Eukaryota > Metazoa > Chordata > Mammalia > Primates > Cebidae > Saimiri > Saimiri boliviensis. The sequence continues at coordinate 4,713,667 of NC_133456.1, forward strand.
CCTGAGTAGCTGGGACTACAGGCGCATGCCACCACACCTGGCTAATTTTTGTATTTTTAGTAGAGATGGGGTTTCACTGTGTTGGCCAAGATGATCTCGATCTCTTGACCTCGTGATCCACCTGCCTCGGCCTCCCAAAGTGCTGGGATCACAGGCGTGAGCTACCACGCCTGGCCGGCATACAGGAGATTTTAAATGGATCTATGACATATATATATATATATATACTTTTTTTTTTTTTTTTTGAGACAAGGTCTCTATGACCCAGGCTGGAATGCAGTCATGTAATTATAGCTCATTGCAGCCTTGAACTCCTAGGCTCTAGCAATCTTCCTGCCTCAGTCTCCTGCATAGTTGGGACCACAGGTGTGTGCCACCAAGTTTGGCTATTTTTTTTAACATTTTCTTTAAGATAGAGCCTCAATGTGTAGCTTAGGCTAGTCTAGAACTCTTGGCCTCAAGCAATCCTCCTGCCTTGGCCTTCTAAAGTGCTGGAATTACAGACATGAGCCACCACACTCTGCCTAGGGCATACATTTTCTGAAACTATATAGGAAGTTATTGCCATCCCAACCCCCCAAGCAGGCAGCCAGTCACCTGTACAAAGTGCAGGTATATATGATGTATAAAATGTATATATAAATGTATATAGTATATAACATGTACATATATAATGTATAATAAACAGTCACCGGGGCCAGGCGTGGTGGCTCACGCCTATAATCCCACCACTTTGGGAGGCTGAGGAGGGCAGATCACCTAAGGTCAGGAGTTCGAGACCAGCCTGACCTACATGGAGAAACCCTGTCTCTACTAAAAATACAAAAGTTAGCATGGTGGCACATGCGTGTAATCACAGCTACTCAGGAGGCTTAGGCAGGAGAATTGCTTAAACCTGGGAGATGGAGGTTTCAGTGAGCCAAGATTGAGCCATTGCACTCCAGCCTGGGCAACAAGAGCTAAACTCTGTCTCAAAAAAGAAAAAAAAACAAAAAAACAAAAACCAGTCACCTGTATATTAGAGTCTCTTACAGCCCCAGGTGGGGCTTCCCCATTACTGTGCTCTTTCTCCCATCCTTTGTATTCTGAAAATTTTCAAACCTGTAGAAGAATTGAAATAACAGTAAAAGGAACACCCATTTCCCCTTTGTCTAGAGTTACCAGTTTGTAACATTTTGCTACACTTACCTCAGTTGTCCTTTTAATGTCATTGATAATTTCTTTCTCCATCACATTCTGTGGGGCAGACAAGAGTCACTCATTGCTTTTTAATGTCCTGTCTCTTTAGCCTCCTTTAATACAGAACAGTTTCTCCACCTATTTTTTGGTCCTTTATAGCCTACATTTTCTGAAGAGTCAAGGCCACTTGTGTACACAATTTGAATTTTTGATTGTTTCCTCATGAATAGGGTCAAATGAAATATTTTGGCAGGATCCCTCTAAAGCTGATACTGTGACTTAGTTGTATTTTAGATATCAACTGGTAACAAATGTGGATGCAGTTTTAACAACAGGAAAAATTTGTTTTTTCCGTGTGAAATTGTTGTGTTTATAGATCTGTGCTAATGGTAGTACCCAGTTTGGTCTTGTGTTACTTGTCTTTTTGAAAATGCTGTGTTTTACATTAAGGCTTCCCTTTTACTTTATTGAGAGTCTAAGGAAAGTGCAGGTTTTTGCTATCCTGTAATGAACTCTTTCCTTAGACTATTTGAAATCAACCACGCTCTCTCAAAATTAGGAGTGCTGTTTCTCAAGAATGCTCAAGGCTTTTGCTATTCACATGGGCTTGTGTAGTTGTAGGTGTCTCCCTCGGAGACTGGGAGTGGGTTCCTATTAAAGACCCCTATTTGGCCAGGACAGGTTTACGGTTGATTGCTTCTTCACACCAAAATTCAGCCATTTCTTTTTTTTATGCTAAGAAAACATTGAACTTTTTTTCTAGAAAAGGCTACTTCACTCAAAACATATCCTCCAAGTCAGTTTCTAGCCTTTTAGTTCTGTGAGTCTATGTTACCTACATTATTTTATTAGAGTCCCTTACAGACAGTTTCATTAGTTTAACTTGAATTATTATCTTCTACCTAATTACATGGCTTTTCTTTCTTCCATTTTACTCCACTCCAGATTTAAGGGCCAAGACATGTAAAGTTAATATTGGTCATTTTTCAAAGTTAAGTTAAAATGTCAAAAAGCGACAAGTTGTTATTCTTACAGGGTACCAGGGAAACAGCAGAGACAAAACCTCCATCTTTTATTCATAAGTCCGGAGAGACTACGAGGGTGCAGGCAGGCCTGTGTGCCCGGCGTTTGTTCAGCTTTCAGGACTGGGCCTCCTCCCCTGCTGGCCATGAAATGTCGTGCCGAGATGTAATAGTGGGACATTCAGCATCCAGAGAATGGTCCGCAGAGGTTCAGCTTTGCTTTTCATTTTCTTTTCTGGCATCGAGTCTGCAGTCCCCTCTGTGGCCTGACAGTGAAAGGCCAGAAAGCAGCGATTTAGATGCTGGCAGGAATGGTGTGCAGCCTCTGCCCAGCGGGCCGGAGCTCCTGGGCTGGAATGCACGCTGGACACAAAGGTTGGGTGAGGGTATGCTTTGGTGGGGGGCAGAGGGGCAGGAGGGCAGCTTGCCTTTGCTTGGTCTCGTTTGCTCTGGTCACAGCCAAGAGAGTTCTCCTTTCTATGTCTGTGCGACCTTTAGTTTTGTAGAAGAGGGAGTGCAAGGTGCTTTTGATTTCAGAAATCACTCAGGGTTAACCATTTTTGTGTAGAGGAAGGCACTGGGGGCAGAGTGCTGAGGCTGCGCAGCTCCCAGGCTCTGATATTTCCTTTGGATGTAGAAAACGTAGGCAGCATTTGCTAAACAAGCCTAGACTTTGATTTAGAGCAGTGGTTTTTGATTGGGGGTAATTTGGGAAATTTCTTTCTATTTTTTTTTTTTTCTTTTGGAGACAGGGTCTCTTATCACCCAGGCTGGAGTGAAGTGGTATGATCACAGCTTACTGCAGCCTTAACCTTGACTTGGGGAATTTCTGGAGACATATTTGGTTGTCGCAATGGGGGTAGGTTGCTACTGGCATTCAGTGGGAAGGGCTAAGGGATGCTGTAAAACATCTTGAAATGCACAAGTCAGCTCTCCGTGACAAAGAATGACCTGGCCCAAAATGTGAATAGTGCTGAGATTGAGAAACCCTGATTTAGGGGTCCCATCTTAGTATTTTGATTTCTCAGCCCTCTTAGCCTTATAACACTTTCAACTTCCTTTCTTTTTAACAGAAGCTGCTGGTTCTATAAATCTGTACTCAGGATGAATTTCCATGAAACTCTCCAAGACATATGATTAAACTATTGTGGTGCTCCTTGAAGATAATGCCCTGAATGCAACTACTATTTTAAATGCAAAAGAATTTTTTTTTTGTCATAATTTGATCAAAGTAGCATAACTTGTGCCTCTGTTTTTGTTACTCACTGATGGTCTGTGGATAACATTACATTTTTTCAGCATGAAACCCAACACTTCAAATCCCTAAAGCAGTCTCAAATTTATGGTTAATAAAAGCATTTATTGTACTGGATGTCATCTGTTATATCACTCTGGGGCTAGAAACTGGCAAGCAGTGGACAGGAAATATTTTCATTTCAAATCGCTTCAGTCTTATGGTCTAGGGGCAAAAGTGTCTGATTTCAGGAAAGCCGCAGTGAATAGCATAGTAATGAATGCATTTTTAGTTGATTAAGCAGGCATTCTCTCCCTTTCAAACAATCTTCCCTCTTTGGCTTGGAGGGACTAAATAAACATGTGATATTAAATGATAGCATTTCTTTCATTTGTTGGCCGTGCCTTTTCTTTGATCATCTTAAACTTTTCAGTGTTTTCCAGGAATCCTCAGCAGAGGAGGAGCTAGCCAGAGGAGAATGACTAAACTCAAGTTTTGGCCCCCTTCATAATTGTTTACTTTCTGAGCAGAGGGAAGCTTTTCTGAGAAGATGCTGACTCTTCTGAATTCCGCCTTAAAAATGGAATTTGGTACCTCTCCCTTGGGATCATGAATTTAGGAGGAAAAAATATTTTGAGTTTTTGTTTGTTTTTAAAAAGTCTGCAATTTTATTGTAATTTGAGTCGCAATCTCCCACATCCATCAAGTAAATAGGGTGAGGAGAGTTCCATCCAGAGGAAATCTGGTGTTGCGATGACATATCCAGGACAGTGTACCTTGCGTCCTGGCTACCCAGTGCCTTTCAATGTGTTATCTAAGTCATCACTTCCCAGCAAGCCTCAGAGGTAGACGATTATTTCTGATGTGGTTCCCTTTTTTTCCAGATGAGGATTCCATGGCACAAAGAGCAAGGAAGGGATTAAGATGAGAGTCCATGTTGACTCAGAGAGGCCTCTCCCCACCAGAAACCCGAGCTTCAGAGTTCTTACCCTGCCGGTGCCCCCAGCAGTTGGGCTTGCCCTGCCTTCCAAGCACCCTGTCTCAGATGGATGGCTGCCATGTGCAACAAAGCGACTAATGGGGGGTGGAAAGACAGCGAGACTAGACAGCACTTTGCAGATAATTAAATTAAACTCAGATTAGGCAATTACCCCAAAGATTCCCAAACCTGGCTGAATACCAGCATCACCTGAGGAGCATTCTTGGAGTGGTGGAGGGAGATTCCGGGCCTCACCCCAGACCTGCTTAAGTGGGATTTCCAGGGGAAGGCCAGGAATCTGAGTTTTTAAAAAAGTTGCCAGATTAGAGATTGCCAGGGTTTTTGGAGGGATGAAGGGAGTGCTTGACTACAAAGGGACAGTACAAGGGAATTTTTGGGGATGATGGGACTGTTCTGTATGCTGATTATAGTGGTGGATACATACATTTATATGCATATAACTTTTGGACCCGTACACCAAAAACTGTCAGTTTTACTGTGTGTAAATAAATTTTTTTTAAAAATGCTGCCTAGATGAAACTGAGTTATCTAGGTGTCAGTTGAGGTAACCTGTGGTGCTTGGTGACAGTTGAGAAGAGCTGCCCAGCTGTGTGAGAGTGTCACCTGTTATTGCAGAGACAGGCAATGGGCAAATGCTGAACTCTTTAGCCTGGTGCTATCCAACAGAACCATCAACCACTTTTGGCTACTGAGTACCTGAAAGTGGCTAGCAGAATTAAGGAACTGAATTTTTAATTTTACTTAAATTAATTCCTGGCCAGGCGCAGTGGCTCACACCTGTTGTCCTAGCACTTTGGGAGGCCAACGCGGGTGGATCATCTGAGGTCAGGGGTTCAAGACCAGCCTGACCAACATGGTGAAACCCTTTCTCTACTAAAAATACAAAAACTAGCAGGGCATGGTGGTGGGCACCTGTAATCGCAACTACCTGGGAGGCTGAGGCAGGAGAATTGCTTGAACCTGGGAGGCGGAGGTTGCAGTGAACCGAGATTGTGCCATTGCACTCCAGCCTGGGTGACAGAGCGAGACTCCATTTCAAAAAAAATAAAAAAAAATAGCCGGGCATGGTGGCGCATGTCTGTAATCCCAGCTACTTGGGAGGCTGAGGCAGGAGAATTGCTTGAACCTGGGAGGTTGTAGTGAACTGAGATTGCGCCATTGCACTCCAGCCTGGGGGACAAGAGCGAAACTCCATCTAAAAAAAAAAGGCAGATTCCATCACTCAGCCTCCCAAAGTGCTAGGACAACAGGTGTGAGCCACTGTGCCTGGCCAGGAATCTGCTTTTTCTTCTGCAAAGATAGCACCATCTTTGGCCCGCTTCTTTCCCCAGCTGTACAACCTAGTTCATTTAAAAAGGTGCAGAGGTTAGTTGAGATGCTCTTGAATTATGCTCCCATTCCTCTGCAGTGATAGGATATACAGGAAACCGTCAGAGGGGCCAGGTGAGCCCAGAGGAGAGAGGTGAGGATGTGTATGGGCTTCACTAGGCCCACCTGCCTTCTTAGACAGAGGGTGATGAAGAACCTGCGTGGGCATATTATATTCCTTTTTGGGGAAGGAGAGCATGTAAAAAAGGCAATTAGGCGTAAACTTCCTGCTTTATGCTTTGAGCACATGACCTCCATCTTGGCTTGTGTTCAGGCGCTCTTAAACCCACCTCCTCTACCCCCACTGATTTATGTTATCTTAGTGTTACTTTTCCAAATGTGTCATAAAAGAATGAGATTCAGGGAGTGTGGACTTTTATTAGTACAAACCAAATGGTGGCAGAAAGAATGTTCCAATTTGTAAACATGTGTTCTTAAATAAATTTGCTAAATGAATAACAAAAGATTTCATGAGCTAGGTTTTGTTAATCTGATTTGAAAATAGGACTGACTTGAAAGCTTAAAAGGTGGCTTTAAAATTAGTGGGTCTTCTTTTCTTTTTTCTTTCTTTCTTTTTTTTTTTTTGAGACAGAGTTTCGCTCTTGTTACCCAGGCTGGAGTGCAATGGCACGATCTCGGCTCACCGCAACCTCCACCTCCTGGGTTCAGGCAATTCTCCTGCCTCAGCCTTCTGAGTAACTGGGATTACAGGCACACGCCACCATGCCCAGCTAATTTTTTTGTATTTTTAGTAGAGACGGGGTTTCACCATGTTGACCAGGATGGTCTCGATCTCTTGACCTCGTGATCCACCCGCCTCGGCCTCCCAAAGTGCTGGGATTACAGGCTTGAGCCACCGCGCCCGGCCTCTTTTTTTTTTTTTTTTTGAGTTTTGCTCCGTCGCCCAGGCTGGAGTGGAGTGGTGCAATCTCGGCTTACTGCAACCTCCGCCTCCCAGATTCAAGCGATTCTCCTGCCTCAGCCTCCCGAGTAGCTGGGATTACAGGTGGCACTGCCACCACACCTGGTTAATTTTTGTATTTTTAGTAGAGACAGGGTTTTTCCATGTTGGTCACACTGGTCTCAAACTCCTGACATTGTGGTCCACCTGCCTTGGCCTCCCAAAGTGCTGGGATTACAGGTGTAAGCCACTGCCCCCTGCCTTTTTTATTTTGTATATGAAAACTTGACTTCTAGGCCAGGTGCAGTGGCTCACGCCTGTAATCCCAGCACTTTGGGAGGCCAAGGCAGGCAGATCACCAGGTCAGAAGTTTGAGACCAGCCTGGCCAACATGGCGAAACCCTGTCTCTACTAAAAAAATACAAAAATTAGCTGGGTGTGGTGGTGCATGCCTGTAATCTTAGCTACTTGGGAGGCTGAAGCAGGAGAATCACTTGAACCTGGGAGGCGGAGGTTGCAGTAAACCATTATCACACCACTGTACTCTAGCCTGGGCGACAGAGCGAGACTCCGTCTCAAATTAAAAAAAAAAAAAAAAAAAGAAAACTTGATTTTTTTTAGATCAGGAAGAGGACATTCTGGATCATAGCATCTCTAAGGAGAGTTTTCTTGTGTTGCCTTTACAAATTGGTTACTTCAACCTTATAAGAAAAATGAAGCGCCGGGCGCGGTGGCTCAAGCCTGTAATCCCAGCACTTTGGGAGGCCAAGGTGGGTGGATCACGAGGTCGAGAGATCGAGACCATCCTTGTCAACATGGTGAAACTCCGTCTCTACTAAAAATACAAAAAATTAGCTGGGCATGGTGGCACGTGCCTGTAATCCGAGCTACTCAGGAAGCTGAGGCAGGAGAATTGCCTGAACGCACGAGGCGGAGGTTGCAGTGAGCCGAGATTGCGCCATTGCACTCCAGCCTGGGTAACGAGAGCAAAAACTCCGTCTCAAAAAAAAAAAAAGAAAAATGAAGCTTACTAAATATTACGCTCCCATTACCTACCGATTCTTCCACCCTTAAACACACAAACAGATCTTGTTGCACAGCTGCTTTCATTACTATATTTATTTATTTATGGTTATTTTTAACTTAATGTTTGTTTTCCAAAGGTATTTTCATGTATTGATGTAGGGCACAGACATGTCACTTTTAGTGGCCATATGACATTTTCCTGTTGTAAGCTCCTCTCCCCTTTTTGCCAGTCCTCATCCCACATTGGATGAGGCATTTGGGCTGTTTCCAAGTTATTACTGTTACAAAGCTGCCATGATGAACATCTTCATACAGATGGGTTTCCTGCCCACCTCCCTTGCTGTTTTGGTTTATTTCCTTGCCGTGTATTCCCCAAAGTGGAATTACTGGGTCAAAGGATTTGTGGCTCTCATTACATTACATACATGCTTACCAGCTTGCCTTGTGTAATGACTGAACCAGTTTACTGAGATGAATTGTGTTTTGAGAAAAGGATCGGTTTGTTTCACAAATCCCAGCTCCACGATTTGCTACCATTTATTTAAACCTTGCGCAAATTTTTCTCTGAGGCTATTTCTTCATCTGTAAAATGTGTTATTAATAGTTCATCTCCCAAGGTTGTTGGTTGTTTTAAGATGTAAGCAAGATACTGCTTTTAAAACATCCAGCTCTGTGCCTGGCCACAACTGCTTAGCAACTGGCTGTAGTCTTTTTATAGGCAGTATACATGTACTCATTCTTCTCCATCCTAAAAATATTGATGTTTATTTGCCAGGTGCAGTGGGTCTCGCCTGTGATCCCAGCACTTTGGGAGGCCGACATGGGCAAATCATCTGAGGTCAGGAGTTTGAGACCAGCCTGGCCAACATCAAAACCCTGTCTGTACTAAAAATACAAAAAAAAAAAAATTAGCCGGGCGTAGTTTGCAGGCACCTGAAATCCCAGCTACTCAGGAAGCTGAGACAGGAGAATCGCTTGAACCCAGGAGACGGAGGTTGCAGTGAGCCAGGATTGCACCATTGCACTCCAGCCTGGGTGACAGAGACTCCGTCTCAAACACACACACACACACACACACACACACACACACACACACTTTTGGATTTATTAGAGAAGGACTAACTAAATCTTTCATCTGGTGATTTACCTTCTGAGTATGTTTTAGTGCTTTTAAGTCTAGTAATATTAAAGCTAGGTGTGGGTGAAATGTTGCTTAGTAGAGAGTGTTAGGGAAGATGTTTAAGTGAATAAATAAGGTTTTAAAATAAGGTTTTAAAATAAGAATTTAAAATAAGAATTATTGATTAGTGAGTCTAAATATGAATTATTGATTAGTGAGTCTTTCTGACTTACCAGCATATTATGAAAATAATTGAATCTGAATATTATCATGGAAATTCTATTTGTACTGCCAATTTGGCCAGCAAACCTTCGTTCCTTTTTGTGTATGTGTGTGCATGTGTGAGAGTGTGTGTGTATGTGTGTTTGTGAGTGCACGAACACTTTCCCCAAAGTCTTTGGATTGATCACACATTACCCATAAAGAGAATATACATGAATTGTATTTTACTGGAATTTTAAAAAATCCAGATTTTGGGCTAGAAGCCACCCTGTTAGGCTGTCTCTTTGAGGTCACTGCGAGCATCTCAGGCTGATTGCTTGTGACTGTGGACAGGGCAGGTGACCCATCTGGCTGTCAGTTTCCTCTACCTGTAAAATGAGACAGTTAGACTAGAATTATTCTTTTTTTTTTCAGGTTCATCTTTTTAATAAGCTCTGTGAAGGACATCCTAAGCGCTATATGAGACACAACAGAATATTTTTTCTTCCAGTATTAAAAAAAAAAAAGACATTTGCAAACATTTTAAAGCAACTCTTCTATATAATCAGGTCAGCGATCTGAATTAGAAAACACCCCTGGATAATCCTGCTCTTGATGCACATTTCTTTTCCTTTTTTTTTTTTTTTTTTGAGACAGAGTCTCGCTCTTTCAGGTTGGAGGGCAGTAGCATGATCTTGGCTCATTGCAACCTCTGCCACCTGGATCCAAGTGATTCTCCTGCCTCAGCCCCTTGGGTAGCTAGGATTACAGGCGCGCACCACCACACCCAGCTAATTTTTTTATATTTTTGGTAGAAAAGGGTTTCACCATGTTGGTCAGGCTGGCTTGATGCACATTTCTTATAGGTACATTTGGAGATTGCTTCCTAACCACATTAAACACTGTGTACAGGTTTTAAAAATGTCCCTGGATATATATTAATTTTTTGAAATCAATCTGGCCCAACTTGCCAGTTATTGCTAGATCCAGTAATTCTGAGAGCTCAAACTAAAAAACTGGTAAAAAGAAAAACACTCAGCCTCTACAAATGTAAGTTTAAACAGGCAGAAATTTTTTTTTAAAAGATAGAGGTGTCTAAAAGGTCTTTGGCTACCTTGGCAGCTCAATTTAAAAACAACCGGTTGATATACTGTAAAATAAGATGTTTCAGTGTAGCTCCAAAAACCTTTATAAATACAGCCATTTGGAAGGACGATCCTGGATCAAAAATTATTCCTTGTGCATCTACATTATGTGCATGTCTCATTTCAGTTGTCATAATTGTCTCTATAATTTCCTCCTAAGTAGTGGTCATAACCACCCTGGTTTCTGCCATTACAGTCTCTGGAACTGGAACGTCCACATCCATATCCATACCCTCCAGGTCGACTGTCATAGTACCTGCCACTCCCATAGCCCTGGTCCCCAACACCTCTAGAGTAGCTGCGACCACACCCATGGGCCACAAAGGCACCTCCTCTAGTTCCCCGAGCAGACTTGCCTGCATGATCCACATGGATCTGACCACCATCCAGGGACTCTCCGTTCATGGCTTTCATGGCAACTGAAGCATGCTCTGGGTTGGTGAAGGTGATGAAACCAAAACCCCTGGACCGCTGAGTCTCCCGGTCCTTGACAACGACCACCTCAGAGATAGGCCCAAAGCTGCTAAAGTGATCTTCCAGTGGCTGCTCATCGTTGTTAAAGTTGAGCCCCGCTACGAAAAGCTTTCCTTCTTCAGAGGACATGGCAGCGAGTTCAAATCCTGGAAATTAAAACGTAAAAAAGCCAAACACACAGAGAGGTCAGAAGAGCAGAGAAAACAGGGCAGACTAGAATTATTCTTAAGATTTTAACTCTTATTTTTATTGAGGTGATTTGAACCTTTAATTCAGAGGGTGTAATTGTCCTGTCCTACCCACACCATGTCCTTATTGAATTGCCCACTTCATTTGCCACCTAGACTCTTGCCCCTTGCACCTGGGTGTCTGTTTTTCATCTCATTTGGGAAAGAACACCCAGCCTGTAGCCATTGTTGCAGATATTTCTCTAATACAAGGAAAGCATTTGTCCTCCATATAGTTTTTACTTTTTAAATTGAAACACAGCTTTATTTTTGCAATGTGTGGTCCATGGGCTCTGCTGGTCATTTTTGATGTGCCTGTATTGCTTGTGTACATGGAGGTGCCCACGTTTTCTCCTGGCCCCATCCTTCACAATTCATATGTGTTCACTCAGCTCATCCACATGGCCAAAGACCCCATACATCTCCCAGTTTTTAACATCAACACTATTGTTAATGATTGATTACAACTCGTTTAGTCTTCTGAGCCAGGAGCTTTTAGGGCCCAATCAATCACTGAATCCATAAACAAGGGAACCTTGCCTCAGACTCCCTGGGAGCTCTGAATCACACTGGGGTGTTGACAGTCCCAGAGACCTTTCTGTCAGCCACTGTCTGGGTTGGAGAGGATTTGGGTACTGTGCTAGGTGGTAGCGAGGGCAGGGGAAAGGTAGCCACAGATATAGAAATACTCTGACAGTTTCTGCATATGGGTAATTGCAGAACTGAGTTGTTGATTTTTTTATACCTCTTTACTCCCATTTACACCAAGGCGTCTTGCTGGGAAAGCAGGAGGTCAGAATAGTGATAAACACATACACACACACCTACACTTTCCTTACTGGTTTTTTTTTTTTTTTTTGAGATGGAGTCTCACACTGTCTCCTAGGCTGGAGTGCAATGGCGCAATCTTGGCTCATTGCAACCTCAGCCTCCCAAGTAGGTTGGATTACAGGCACTTGCCATTCATGCCCGGCGAACTTTTGTATTTTTGTAGAGACAGGGTTTCATCATGTTGGCCAGGCTGGTCTTGAACTACTGATCTCAGGTGATCTGCCTGCCTTAGCCTCCCAAAGTGCTGGGATTATAGGCGTGAGCAGCCCCCTTACGTGACCGTGCCCAGCCTCCTTACCTGTTTTTAAAAATGACTCCATCCTGGAAACCCCAACATAAAACAGATAAGAGTGCAACAGCTCTGGTTGAAGACAGTGGGGAGAAGGACTCTGGCTGAGCCCCGTGCCACCCACAGGTCCTTGCCTTGCCCCTCATGCCAGCATTGCTGTTCTGTAGGTTTCCTTCTCAGTCTGAGAACACTGTTCCTGAGTGATTGTCCACCTGCCCTGGCTGAAGTGGCATTGCTTTAGCAGGTCCTCTGAGAAGGACCCTGGATATGATAAGAACATTTCTGGAAGAGTCCTGTTAAAGCAATTCCTTCCCCTCAACAAAGGTGAGCCAGAACTACCCTTAATACACCAGTGAAGATCCTGGACTTACAGTACATGCATGGATGGACTTAAAGGAACCAGGGAGACAGAGACTATAAAAGCAGAGATGAGCTTTAAGAAGATAAAGTGATGACTTGCACTGGCATTCAGTCATGGGCAGAAGAGGAACCAAGAATGCCTGATAGGCTGTCAGGCAGATGGACACCTTCAGGGAGTCTGTGACACAAGCCAGAGGAGGAAAAGATGGTGAGCGGCTAGGGAAGAGGTCACGCAGAGACCAAAAGGGCAACTGTGTGTGATAACAGGCCCTAGAGCATGAGGGCACCAACAAGGCTGACTTGATGAAATACCTTATCTCCAGAGGTCATACCCTCTGGAAGCACACTGAGCTTAGACAGGAGTGATGACAAGTTGTTGTGGGAAGGGACAGTGGTTTAAACCAGCACCTCCACCTGCAGCAATGGCAGAGCAAAGGATGTCTTAATCCTCTGCAGAAAGGACTGAAATGTGCATGGTATGTGCAGCTCATACCTCTTGAATATCCTCACCTCAAAGCTTGCTTGTGAACACCTTCTAAGAGCCTTCATCCAACACCCTGTGATTTGACAGTGCCTCTTCTGTGGCTTATACTTTGTGGTCCTCTGCCAGCAGAAAGCTGGGCCCGCTGGCCAGTCCTTTATGCTTGCAGGAGCCTTTAAGGTTTTCCCCAGTGCTGGTCACTCATTGCATGAATGTTCATATCCTTAGGTGGCGGGGGCCACACTGCTGCTATGAGGACAGAAGGGAAGGAAGGGAAGAAGAGGGGATCTCTTCCGTGGAGTCCACTCGTTACTAGGAGCTCTTTGCCCTTATTCTGCCCTGGGCTGACTGGAGCTTCAGCCACCTTTGCAGAAAGCTCATGGCTCCTGGTGAGAGCATCTTGAAATGGGCCTAATATCTGTGGAAATTGAAAAAGGAGACCAAGGGTGTAGACTATTTCCACGATTCTGATGTGCCTCTTGCCACTGTAGGTACAGAAATATTTAACTCCAAATAGTTCACTCAAGTTGTAACGCTGTGTTCTAATTTGGAATTGTGAAGCTGGCCACTTCCAGAAGGTGCCCCTTCGCCTGGTCTTTACTCAGAAAACCCAGGTATGTCTCTTCTACCTGAATGGCACTGCCCTAGGCACATGGCCCTCATCTTTCCTAGGGCCTGGCTCTAGACTCTGCACAACCCGGAAGCCTATGAAGAAGGGCAGGGTTATCCTATTGAGTGCAGATATTCATCTTATACATGGTGGGGGCTTTGGGTTAAAGTGGTTTATGTGGGGCCAGCATTTTTGGGAGCATGTAAAGCCTGGGGGACTTGTGACTTGGCAGATTTATGTGTAAGCACAGCTTCCTAGCCTCCTGCCTACTTCTGATAGGAGTACTGGCAGCCTTCAGGAACTGAGGCTGTAGACCCTGGAGATGTTCCTCTCTAGGGAGGCAGTAGCAGGGTACCTTCAGGGCTGGCTCCTCTGAGGGAGTCACCATTTTTACCCTTGCTGATGAGGGTGATGTAGCCTTTGTTGAGATTGTCCAGGTAGAGTGGAGATAGGTTCCTCCAGCACTGAGACACTTTTGTGCCTGTGCAAATAAAGCACTTCAAAAAAGATACTGCCCCTACCTCCATCCTGGTATAAGGTGGCAGAAGGAAGCAGTGGCTGACAGCAGAGTTAAACACACTTTAAGGTAGGTCAAATTTTTAACATACCATTTTCCTCTGCCATACCAGCAGCTGCTCTCTACTTTGAAAGGGGGCTTAAATGCTCATATAAACTTTGGTTTGTGATAATGTAAACTATTATTAGGATTATCTTTTTATTCATAATGTATGCCTGATTCTCTGTCTACTTTATTTATGCTCCGTTTGAAACACTCATTTACCTTCGATACTCAGAGCCAGCATCAACCCCTCTGAAAATGAAGGGAAACTATAACAGACTATTTAAATCTCTCTGTAGTTAAAAAGGACTTTGGGAATGAATCATTGGGTTGAGGAAGCTTCAAATCTCAGCAAAGCTTCCAGGTTAAAACTGGGATGTGATGTTGACAAAACATTCCAGTTAAAAAAATTTTTTTCTAAATGAAGGTTTATCCCTAGGGTGGTTGTTTTCATAAAGAAATGCTTGATTCTCAGTTGAGATTTTTTGGCCTTCAAAGTCTCCTCTTCTCTCCCCCTCACCCCCCCAAGTTTTCATCACCACCTGGTGGAACCATTTGCCACCGAGGATGTTCTGGAAGTTAGAGAAGTTCCTGAGGCTCAGGTTGGCGACACCAACACTGTGGTCAGCCAGGCCCTGCCTCCCTGCCAGGAGGCCAGAGCAGGGGAGGTCAGAGGGGGAGGGATGCCACGAGCTTCTGCCTCAGGTGCTCCCATGTTGTTTGTCAATGGAGAGCAGGTTAGTGGGTGAGCCAAGAAAAACCAATAACTGTTTCAATTTTTAATAAAAATCTCTCTCCTAGCCTTTGTTTTTCCCTCCACTCCTCCCCAAAGGAAAGAACAGAGTGAATTTTTAAGCACATCTGGACACTGTTTTTGTAAAACTTTTACCCTGAATTCCCAGAAGGAATGTATTGGCTCCCATTTTTCCAAGCAAAAACTGAAATGATTCCTTTGTTTGTAGGTACTATGCTTGCATATTTTAATAAAACAGTAAATCTGATTTGCAAATCTTTAGCTAGACCAAAGCACTGTCCTTTATGTCTCTCTTGAAGTCTTTGAGAGGTGCTAGAAGTTTATGGTTGGTTATTTTTGGTGTCAGTGGGAAAGGGAGAGTTGGGAAGGCTCCATGTGCCCCTTTTTGAATTTTTTTTTTCCCCTGTGGCTGTTAAGAGTGTTCAGGCCATGGGGGAGAGGCTGCTCTTGGTCCTTGTCCCTCTGCTCTGCTTCCTCTACCATGCAGTACCCACGTGGTGAACACCATGCAGATACAATTGGGTAACAGTGTTCCAGGTCCTAGAGCCCAAGGCCTGAGGTGGAAGACAGAATCCATCTTTCCCTTATCAGATAGTGTTTATTTTTCTCTTAGGTGATTCTTCTATGAGCCTATTGTTGCCAAGAAAACGAGGTTGATCTTTCATTAATACCAGTCTTATTAGGATGTTGGCATGGTGTTCTAGTCTGCAGAGAATTGCAAAAGAAACAAAGTGTCAAGCTTCTTTTTCCCCAGAAATGTTTATTAAAACAAATATTAAGTAATAACATTTAGCAGTTTTTGTATAGAGATAATATACAAAACATAGACAGACCTTCAAAAATTTCTAATCTGAAGTGACAAGTAGCATTTAATAATCACAAGTTGTTCTGCTCAGGGTTGTGTTCAATTGTATACAGTTCAAACAATACATTAGAGAAGAAAGTATTTTAACATTTATTCCCATTCCTCAGAAATGAAACCTGCTAATATTACAAAAAAATAGCTACATATTCCCTGAAAAATAAGTCCTGAGTGTCAAGCTTTTAAAGATGAAATACAGAGGCATTTGCTATTTGGGGGAACTTGTAAGATGACATGGTTCTGTTCAGACTGGTAGTTACAGAAGTTCTTTTTTATACCCTCAAAAATTATGTTTGGTGAATTAAAGTTATATTGTCAGGAAAACATCAGTATAGTGTGGTTAAGTTATAAGGGTCAGTTGAATATGGTGGCTCAGGTCTGTAATCCCAACACACTGGAAGGCTGAGGCAGGAGAATTGCTTGAGCGCAGGAGTTTCAGACCAGCTGGGGCAACATAACAAGACCCGATCTCCACAAAGAGTGAAATTTAAAAAATTAGCCAGGCATGGTGGTACATGCCTATAGTTCTCCCAGCTACTTGGAAGGCTGAGGCTGAGGATTGTTTGGGCCCAGGAAATCGAGGCTGCAGTGAGCCATGATTGTGCCACTGTACTCCAGCCTGGGCAACAGATCGAGACCCTGTCTCCAATTAAAAAGTTGTGAAGGTCAGTCACAGCTCTGCTACTGTATAAATGTTCATAGTGATAAGCATTGAACCAGTGTAACAGTTACTGTTTCCTAGAATATTACTTTTCCTAGACCTGTTCTGGGTGTCTGGAAATAAACTCTAGAAGTATAATATTCCTGTAGTAGACTTGATCTCAGAGATCAATCAAATTTCAGAGATGACCACACCTCAGCTTTTCCACCCTACTTTTGAGAAAGAAAGTTGTTAGCCATGATGCCAAAACTGACCACTAAACCTTTCAGGGTTATGGATGTACATCTGTCAAATGGTAGCAAATGTTGAATAATGTCCAAAACAGGATGGTCTGAAAATTAATACTTATATTAGTGTCCTCATTCAAACATTCACCATTTTCGTGAGCTTTGAACAAAAAGGGTTTGCCTGAATTGAAATCCTATTTAATAACTTTAAGTCCTGCTGAAACCATTCTAGCCAATCTTTTGAACTTTTATTTCTCTTTGAGTTCTGGAAAATCGCCAGTTATTTTAAATGCTAGCTCTTAGACCAGTTGGTTAGGAGTATCTGGTTAAAAAAAGTGACCCGATTTAGAACTCATAGTTTAGTGTTGGTTATCTCTACATTTTCCAGGTAGCATTGTTTCAAAAACTGCAAAAAGGTATTATTTTAACAGTGGTTCAAACTGAAGTGCTGAGCAGATCTTGGGGAACATCATGACGTGGGTTCTCTGTTTTCTTCTCCATAATGTGGGAGATTAGAGGGCTGTCCTGGCAGAATCATGAACTCTCAGCACAGCCTTGCCTCCAAGGTGCCTGGCTCCATATCTGTACACAGAAGCCTGACAGTGAACTACCTGTCTTTTCAGTACCTTTTTCCGTGCCAGTGGCAATTTTTTTTTAAAGTTTCAAATATATGAAAACAGTTTATATAAATGGGCCTAATAATGTGTTTTCTATTTTTTCTGTAAAACCAGGAGTTGAATCTGAATAACAGCAGAAAACTTAGGAGTTAATATGGAGGAGCTGGCTGGTCACGGTGGCTCACGCCTGTAATCCCAGCACTTTGGGAGGCCAAAGCAGGTGGATTATGAGGTTAAGAGATCGAAACCATCTTGGCCAACATGGTGAAACCCTGTCTCTACTAAAAAACAAACAAACAAATAAAAAAAGTTAGCTGGGTGTGGTGGTGTTCGCCTATAGTCCCAGCTACTCAGGAGGCTGAGGCCAGAGAATCACTTGAACCTGGGAGGCGGAGGTTGCAGTGAGTTGAGATTGTGCCACTGCACTCCATGCCCTCCAGCCTGGGTGACAGAGGGAGACTCTGTCTACAAAAAAAAAAAAAAAAAAGGTGGCTCTGTTTTAAATGATCTAGCAGTATAATTATTTTCTCAGAAATTTATATAATCAAAAAGGAGGTTTTCAGCCAGGCGAGGTGACTCACGCCTGTAATCCTCATACTTTGGGAGGGAGGCTGAGGTGGGTGAATCACCTGAGGTCAGGAGTTCGAGGACAGCCTAGCCAACATGGTGACACCCTGTCTCTACTAAAAATACAAAAATTAGCTTGGGCTGGTGACGTGCACCTGTAATCCCAGCTACTCAGGAGGCTAAGGCAGGAGAATTACTGGAACCCAGGAGGCAGAGGCTGCAGTGAGCTGAGATCACACCACTGCACTCCAACCTGGGAGACAGAGTGAGACTCTGTCTCAAAAAAAAAAAAAAAAAAAGAGGAAGTTTTCATCTCATGTACCCCATAAATAATATATACTTATGTGTATGTGTAATATACACATAGTTCCAAATTACGTAAAAATTCAAAATAAAAAATAAAGGAGAAATATTGAAAACATTAAAAAAGATGGTTTTCATGTTGAAAACATCCATCTTGACATTATTTTACTGTAGACTGTTTAATATTCTTTAATTATATTTCATTCTCCTGCCTTGCCAACCTCAGTTTTTCAATCTTTTTCCTCCATATGTGCCCTATGGGTAGTCTGACAAAGCCCAGTTCCGATTTTTTTGTTATTTTTTTACAGTTTCTGTTAATTTTTTGTACCTCTATGAATTAACCTGTCTGTCCTTAAGGTTCTATGGCACAACTTCATGCATGACTTCCTGCCTTTTAATCCTACATCCCTCTCTTCCCCTGAAAATATATGATATTGTAAAAAAATAGTAGGTACCTCACTTTCACTGTTTTTCTGCATCCTACTTTTTCTTAAAAAAAAAAAAAAAAAAAAAAAACCATCTTTTTCCAGTGTTCTCTTTATTGCTTTAAAATCACTGTCTTACCACTTCATCAAATAAGAGCCTGCAAATTACCTTTGAATATTTCATCATCACTTCTGTATTGCATTTGTTATCAAGTCCTGCTATATTTTCTTTAAAATTGCCTCTCAGTCCTGATGTGGCAGATCACCCAAGGTCAGGAGTTTGAGACCATCCTGGCAACATGGTGAAACTCCGTCTCTACTAAAAATGCAAAAAATTAGCCAGGCATGGTGGCGTGTGCCTGTAATCCCAGGTACTTGGGAGGCTGAGGCAGGAGAATTGCTCAAACCTGAGAGACAGACGTTGCAGTGAGCTGAGATCGTGCCATTGCACTCCAGCTTGGGGAACAAGAATGAAACTCCTTCTCAAAAAAAGAATAAAAAAGCATCTCAGACCTTTCCTTTGATCCTCATCTGTACATTGCCACCCGTGTCATGTTACATGTGGGCTGCTGCAGTGGTTGCTGGCCGTCTGGTCTTCCTCACTCTGGTCTTCTACCCTCTAGTCTCTAGTTCTTCCTGCGTATGTGGCCCTAACACTGTTTTGTTATTATTCCTTTCCTACTTCAGTTTACTTTTTTTTCTTTTTTTCTTTATTGTGTTGAAATATACATAACAAAAAAATTTACCATTTTAACTATTTTAAGTGTACAATTAAAAGATTTTAAGTAAATTCACAATGTTATACAACCATCACCACCATTCATCTGTGGAACTATTTCACCTTCCCAAATGGAAATTCCATACCCTTTAAACAATAACTCCTCATTCGCCTTTCCCTGCAGCCCCTGGCTGTCTCTATTCATGTCTCTATGAATTTGACTGCTCTAAATATCTTATATAAATGTAGTTATATAGTATTGTCCTTTCTGTCCTTTTGTGCCAGTGTCTATATATCTATATCTATATCTATATCTATATCTGTATCTATATATTTTTTTGAGACAGAATCTCACTCTGTCGCCCAGACTGGAGTGCAATGGCACAATCTCAGCTCACTGCAACCTCTGCCTCCTGAGTTTAAGCAGTTCTTGGCCTCAGCTTCCTGAGTGGCTGGGATTACAGGCATGTGCCACTGCACTTGGCTAATTTTTGTATTTTTAGTAGAGATGGGGTTTCACTGTCTTGGCTGGGCTGGTCTTGAGTTCCTGACCTTGTGATCCACCCACCTTGGCCTCCCAGAGTGCTGAGATTACAGGAATAGCCACCATGCCCAGCTGCCAATGTCAAATTTTTAAAGATTGTATTTAATGGTTTTGATCTGTAGGGAAGTTGATGAAGATTTGGTAAAAGCTAGCAAAGGGCCTTTGCTTTTGTGTCTTCTTATCTCTTTAGTATTTAGTGAGCTGTGTCTGGAAGCATGACACTGGTTTACTCTGAGTGCAGACAGGAAAGTCCTGTGGGAGAAATGGGAAGTTTAGGCCCAATTTAGTCCTCTGTGGACTAACCTAATACCAAACGTTAGTAACAATTTTTGTCATGGAGGGAAGAGAAGGTGAAAATTGAAGTGGGTGGTGACCAGGACTCACCTTCCTCCTCCTTTTTTTTGAGACAGAGTCTCACTCTCTTGCCCAGGCTAGAGTCCAGTGGTACAATCTCGGCTCACTGCAACTTCCGCCTCTAGATTCAAGTGATTCTCCTGCCTCAGCTTCCTAAGTAGCTGGGATTACAGGCATCTACCACCATACCTGGCTAATTTTTGATTTTTAGTAGAGAAGTGGTTTCACCGTGTTGGTCAGGCTGGTCTTGAGCTCTTGACTTTGTGATCTGCCTGCCTCGGCCTCCCAAAGTGCTGGGATTACAGGTGTGAGCCACTGTGCCTGGCCACCTTCTTCCTTCTTAAATACCTTCCATCTGTATTAGGGGCAGGGAGTCAGTTTCCACCTAGAAATGGATGTGTGTTTTGAGACTGCAGCTCCAGTCTTCTGTTTCATAAGTGGCACCTCTGCTCTCCAGGCCCTGGGGTTTGACTCATCCCCTCGGTTCAATTCTTGGATTCTTTGGATTCATCCTTTGAAGCTGCTGTTTCGTTGCCTCTTTCTTCGTCCTTCCCCATCTCCCCACCTACCCTATTGCCACCTTGGCCTGTATCAGAGACCTTTTCCCTGTGCTTCTGCCTGCCAAATCTAGGCTTATGCTCACATCTCTAAGGACCACTGTATTTGGATTTTGCCTGTCTCCACGACATACCACATGCAAAGCTGAACCCACTTGGCCATTTCAGCCCTATGGTGCCCATCTTTTCAAGCCATTTAGGGGTGTCTAACACAGAAGCAGTGAGGGTGTGTTGGTCGCTTTCTGGGATGTGAGAAGTGTTTATTCTGGATGACCAAGAAGGCTCTGTGTCTCCCTGAGAAATGGCAGCCATTTCCTGAATGCTTACCATGTGCTGTGCACCAGGTGGTATAGTTGGTAGCTTAAGCTCCCCAGTCTGTGTTTGCTTGAAAGAATCTTCCTTCCCCTCCCCAACCCCAAAGCTTGACATGCCTCCTCTGAAGACACTTCCCTGGCTAGCCTTCGTCTGTTCAATTACCTCTTCACTGAAATCTTACTACACATGGAGCTCAGTGGCATAACAACCCATTTATTCTAGACAGTGTAACATCTGCTATAGTTTTATGTTTTTTAGCTTTGTTTTCTAAAACTAATTGTAAACTAGAGGCGGAGTCTGGTTTTGCCTTATTCTTACTCAAAATGGCTTTCCCAAGTGCAAAAGCATATTTCAAGCTCTTTAGACATCTGGTTGATAAATCCTGGGGCATTTGCAGAGGTTTTGCGTGAATAAATGAGGAGGAGATAATCTCAAGATGCAGTTAAGTATTGCTTTTAGATCAGGCTAAGGTTTTCTTCTTTCTTTCTTTTTTTTGGGTCGGGGGACAGAGCTTTGCTTTGTTGCCCAGGCTGGAGTGCAGTGATGCAATCTCTGCATCCTCAACCTCCTGGGCTCAAGAGATCCTCCTCAGCAGCTGGGACTACAGGTGTGCACTACCACACCTAGCTAATTATTCTTATTTTTCATAGAGACAGAGTCTATGAGATGGGGTCCAGGCTGGTCTTGAACTCCTGGTTTCAAGCATTCCTCATGCCTTGGGCTCCCAAAATGTTGGGATCACAGGTGGGAGCCACCATGCCTGGCCAGGCTGTTTTTGAGGCAGAGCTCATTCTTTCCTCTTCAACACCTGGGCTACATGTGATTCTAATCACAAAATGGGATTTACCATTTTTACCAGTGAGTGGTTTTATCTCCTTAGCTTGGTCTGTAGAATCAAGCCACCCTGACTCTCTAGAAAGAGTTGGAGCTCTTAGGTTTCCACAGGGCTATAATGTGATTCTTGTGCTGGAGAGAGGAAGACATTGTCATCTGCTTCCTGGATTTGTCAGTTTCCCTTTTAATTTTACACAGTTCTGTTATTCACTGGAGACCAGTCATCTAATCATAAAATCCTCTATATTTATGTCATTTTAGAGAAACACACAGGATAAATTATAGTAATTTGGTTCCCCTACAGAACAGCATTTAGGATACCTATATCAGTAGGCCATCTACCAACATATCGACATGTGTGTACTGTACAAGGAGCCTTGTCAGTACATGGATCCTCTTGCCTGTTCCATGTACACAGCTGGCTCTGGAGCAAGTGACAGGGCCTGCTGTACTACCTCCTAATGGTGTTTTCCCTTTGTAGAAAATGATGGTTGATGAGAGTTGCCAAGACCCTTAGAAAGAATTTTGCCCAGTGGTCCTAACTCACTTAGTTAGGCTCTTTTTGTTATTTCCCCCATAGATCCTACATATTTCATCCAAAGGGAACTGCATTAACTGATAGCTGGTGGAAATTTATCAGAGCAAATGTTATGATATTAGGATTAACTTATGTCCCGTCACAGTCCATGTGATGCAGGCAGGAAGACCATCTGAAAGAGTCTTTTTCAAAATGATGGTGTGGGAGAAGTTTCATATTCTTCTTTGTACCTAATTTTCTTTTACCTTGAACTTGTTATCTTTACAAAAATAATAAAGCCCTCTTCAAAAGAAAAGCCTACAGTTCTAGAAACTTGAAAACCCACTCTCAGGGAATCTCTGTTGGGGAATCACTGAGTATCCCACCACTTCGCAGGCAGCTGGGGAAGTGGCGGACAGGAAGTGGCACATCTGGCCTGGTCTTCTGCCTCCTCCAAGCCTCCTGTCCCGCCTTGCCCTGAACCCGCTGTGCCTTTGGGGCTTTACTTCCTCAGTGCTTCAGGAAATGCCTGAATCTGTGTCCCTAGAAGCAGTGCTGCTCACCTGACATCTTGGCCTCACATTGACCCAGGTCCCCATTCTTTGTTTGTTTGTTTTGTTGTTGTTTGTTTGTTTGTTTTGGTTATATTTGGTTTGGTTTTTTGAAACAAGATCTTGCTCTGTTGCCCAGGGTGGAAGTGCAGTGGTGCAATCATGGCTCACTGCTACCTCCGTCTCCTGAGCTCAAGACATCCTTCCACCTTAGCCTCCCAAATAGCTGGGACTACAGGTGTACACTACCACTTCTGCCTAATTTTTGTGCTTTTGTTGGTAGAGATGGGGTTTCACCATGTTTCCCAGGCTGGTCTGAAACTCCTGGGCTCAATAACCCACCCACCTGAAAGTGCTGGAATTACAAGTTTGAGCCATCTCACCCAGCCCCCATTCTCTCTCTTTTTTTTTTTTTTTTTTTTTGAGACAGGCTGGGGTGCAGTAGTGCAACCTTGGCTCACTGAAACCTCTGCATCCGGGGTTCAAGTGATTCTCCTGCCTCAGCCTCCCGAGTAGCTGGGATTACAGGTGCCTTCCACCATGCCTGGCTAATTTTTGTATTTTTGGTAGAGACGAGTTTTCACCATGTTGGTCAGGCTGGTCTTAAACTCCTGACTTTGTGATCTGCCCGCCTCAGCCTTCCAAAGTGCTGGGATTACAGGTGTGAGCAACCGCACCTGGCCCCCATTCTTTGTTTGTTTGTTTATTTATAGTAGATAAAGGCTTGTTTTATTTATTTATTTATTTATTTTTTGAGACGGAGTTTCGCCCTTGTTACCCAGGCTGGAGAGCAATGGCATGATCTCAGCTCACTGCAACCTCCGCCTCCTAGGTTCAGGCAATTCTCCTGTCTCAGCCTCCTGAGTAGCTGGGATTACAGGCACACACCACCATGCCCAGCTAATTTTTTGTATTTTTAGTAGAGATGGGGTTTCACCTTGTTGACCAAGATGGTCTCGATCTCTTGACCTTGTGATCCACCCGCCTCGGCCTCCCAAAGTGCTGGGATTACAGGCTTGAGCCACCGCGCCCGGCCCAGGCTTGTTTTATTTTAATGGTTGATCTGTGTAATCACTAAGGCCGGTATGTACAAAGGGGGAGCTTTCACTTCTTGGTCTCTTCCTCCTTAGAGAAAGTCTTGATGATCTCCTTCTTGGCCTAGATGTGCTCTTCACAGTGATTGTGTGCTTCCTTGGTCTTAGACCTTTGAGCCTTAGCCTGGTCAGCCAGGAACTTCTTGTGGGCCTCATCTGCCTTCAGCGTATGGATGCATTCCATGAGAATCCGCTTGTTTTTGAACACATTCCCCTTTACCTTCAGGTACAGGCTATGATATGTGTGGTGATCAACCTTAGATTCCTGGTATCAGCAGCCGGCGCAGAATCCTCATTCTCCTCATCCAAGTTACCTTCTCTGGTATTCAGCCTGTACCCTTTCACTTACCTATGCCCATGGGCCTGCCCTTCCAGCAGGCCAAGGTGTTTTTCTGGTATCCAGTCTGGGAATGGACAGTCACAGGTTTGCAGATGATCAGCCCATCTTTGATCAGCTTCTGGATCTGCTGACATGAGTTGGCATTGGTGATTTCATGGGTCTCATTGGTGTCCAACCAGACCTTCTTGCCACAGCAGAGGA
Organism: Saimiri boliviensis; assembly: GCF_048565385.1. NCBI lineage: Eukaryota > Metazoa > Chordata > Mammalia > Primates > Cebidae > Saimiri > Saimiri boliviensis. Next base: position 4,738,135 of record NC_133456.1, read on the forward strand.
CACTAGAGGCTAGCCTCTACTGAAATCTGAGCATACTCATGGCTGCAGCCGCAGCAGTGAAAGGAAAGAGCTTCCCCATTCTTAGTTTAAAATCAGTTTGGCCAAAACCTTTGGACCTTCCTTTAAAAAAAAAAGTTAATCACTGCATTTAATCTTTTCTGGTGAGCCTCTGTTTCATGCTAATTTCATGACAACATGTTATAGGTTTCTAATTTAATTTCACCATATTACTTTGATTTTGTGAACATTTCACTATGGGAAGCCTTAATGAAGGGGCAAGATAAACTGATTTCTTCTTGTCGACAGGTGAAGGGACCAGGTTGTGCTTGCTGTTTGCTTGCTGCAGCCCTATAGGAGAGGAATGGGAACTCACCACCATATTTCCACCCCCGATGGGCCACTTCCTTAGGGGTGGAAACATGCTCCTGTCTGCTGTTCCATTTGCTGTGTCTGCCTCACAGTGGATTTACTTAATAAGTGATGTCTCTGTACCACTCCTTGCCAGAAATCCTTGGAGAGGAGTGCAGGGAGCCCTAAATTCCTGGGAACACTCCACTGCCTTCTTCACCCACAAAAAAACCCATTTATCTAAATGTCAAATTGACCAAGACATCAATCTTCATTTTTATGTTATTCTTTGCCTTCCTTCTCCGAATGACATTTTAGCTATTCAAGGAAATTAAAACAAAGTCGTGTACTCCTTGGCAGATGTAATTATTTCCTGGGCTAAGTGTCACACAGTGATTTAATTGGTGTGTCATTGTGTGTGTATGTGTGTTTGCATGTGTGTGTGTGCTTTAATGGAAATCCCATGTGTTGTTATCTTTGGGAAATTAGGAAAGAGAGTCTTGTAGATTTATTGCTTATAGTTTAAGGACAGACTGCTGGCTTCCATCCAAATAGTGGAGAGATGTAAAGTTACAGGGATCATTAGTGTTTGAATATATCCTTCCGATTGCTTGCTATTTTAAAATTAGTTTGGCAAAAGGTAAAAGTCAGAACTGACAGTGAATTTTTTTCCCTTTGAAACTTGTAACATTCATCAAAATAAACTTGTGGAGAACTTGGTATCATGTAAGTGATGGTGTCCTTTGCTTTATACCAACATCTTAATTTTGAAGTGGAATGAGTTTTGCTGTGACTGGAGTAGGAGTCAGAGGTGTAGATTATTCATTTTGGAAAGTTGGAATTTTAGATTATCCTCCGTAGTGGCTCATAAACAGATAATACATCAAAAACCTAACTCAGTTTTGTGTGTTGACCACAAATACCATACTCTGCAAAGGCAGTTGAGCAGGAGTGGGAAAATCAGCTGTTTTCTTCATCTGGTGGATACTGTGAGTATTTTCCTCCACACTCAATGATGAAAAATAATAATAATAATTAGCCACAACCTAGTTCACTTTTTAATCTTGATTCAGTGCAATTGACTTGGCTGCAGACATGACTGTTGTCACCTGTGATCTGAAAAGTGATAGATACTTCTCTCTTGGTGAGTTTATGTGCTTAACAGCATAAGTGGTTGCCTTTTATGTTGCTACTTTGTAAAGTTCATGAGTCACAACATCTTGGACACGGTGTTCAATTACTGAGTTGTAACAACTACTGCCTATAAAGGATTACAGTCGGATGGCACAAATCCAAGAATTCTATTTAAGATGGAGATTTTACCTCAACCACTTCCCTCCCCCGTTAGAATTTTTGTTTTGTTTTGTTTTGTTTTGTTTTGTTTTGTTATTTTGTTGTTGGTGGTGGTCGTTTCTGAGGAGTCTGACTCTGTCACCCAGGCTGGAGTGCGATGGCGCGATCTCTGCTCACTGCAACCTCTGCCTCCCGGATTCCAACGATTTTCTTGCCTCAGCCTCCTGAGTAGCTAGGATTACAGGCACATACCACCACACCTGGTTAATTTTTTTTTTTTTTTTTTTTTTTTGGATTTTTAGTAGACACTGTGTTTTATCATGTTGGCCAGGCTGGTCTCAAACTCCTGACCTTGTGATCCACCTGCCTTGGCCTCCCAAAGTGCTGGGATTACAGATGTGAGCCACCAAGCCTGGCCCTTGTTTTGTTTTTGAGACTGTGCCTTGCTCTGTCACGCAGTCTGGAACACAGTGGTGTGATTTTGGCTCACTACAATCTCAACTTCCCTGGCTCAAGGGATCCCCCTGCCTCAGCCTCCCAAGTAGCTGGGACTACAGGTATGTACCATCATGCCTGACTAATATTTTTGTACTTTTTGTAGAGATGGGTTTCACCATTTTGGCCAGGCTGGTCTTAGACTCCTTGGCTTGAGCAATCCGCTGGCCTCGAGCAATCCACTGGCTTTGAACAATCTGCTGCCCTCTGTCTCCCAAAATGCTGGGGTTACAGATGTGAGCCACTGTGACTGGCCTGAGTTTATTTTATTTATTTTATTTATTTTTTATTTTATATATTTTTTAAAGATGGGGTTTCACCATGTTGGTCAGGCTGGTCTTGAACTCCCGACCTCAGGTGATCCGCCTGCCTTGGCCTCCAAAGTGCTTGGATTACAGGCGTAAGCCACCACACCTGGCCTTGAGTTTTGTTTTTAATCACTAAAGTAAAAGCACTCTCTGTCATTCAACAGATGTGGCATTAAGCTATCAAGCTATTCAGTAGAGTTGGACTATAAGGCAGGTGAGAGCTCTGGGGGGCTTCTGGGATCCAGAAGCCTCCTGAAAATACTGTGTGCCAATGTGTGTGCACATGTGCACCACAGCTCTCACCCATATAAAAAGCTGCAACCCTCTGGAATGAGGGGTAAATGAGAGGAAAATGATTTGGGCCTTGGTGATGATAGTATTGCCAAGAGAGGGATGACGATAGGATTGCAGCTATATAGCAACTCACACCCCATTTTCAGATCTCACCAGTGTTTGTCTGAAGGCCTCAGGATATCACTCAAACCTTCAGCAAGTCCTTGCATCTTGAGGCCATCTTTGCATTTCAGTCTGTGAGCATTTCAGATTGCGCTTGTGCTTGATGGGCACTGGGCTGGGTGTGGAACAGCCTGGGACTCCTATTAGCTGAACACTTTCACCTTTCTTTGTTTCACCTTACTTAAGGCAGGACAGTGATTACACAGCCATTGTAACCAGCAGGCACTCAGCAAGTGTGAGTTGCATGCTTGTACTGAAATATTCTAGGAAATGAGGTGTGGAGGCTCTTTCTGCAGAAAGGCAGTGCTGCTCGCCTGGCATTGAGACTTGGTATTTCTCCCAAGTAACTCAAATTCCCACAGCTGGGGAGAACCACGACTGTTGAGAGTGGTAGGCTGGAGGAGCAGCTGAGGTGGGAGGGGATGGGGGAGGAGAAGCTTGTTCACATGCTTGTTAACATTTGAGGGTCTTTGACAAAGGAAGTCTAATGCCTTGCCCGGGTCAGCCGGTGATTGCCCCCCCGGGAGGTCCCGTTGTGCACAGGAAGTCAGACACTAATGATGTTAGCGAGGGGACAAAGGCGCCTGGCCCAGGAAGGGCCTAATTGCTGTGTCCGGCTCCCAGGCGGCCGGCCTCCAGCTGGAGGGGGCTGGGCAGGATGTGCTAAGTGTTAACACCTGGAGCCGGCACTGCTGACTTCCTGGTGCTTTTTTGTTGTTGTTGTTGTTGGCTATGTGGCTGGGTGCACAGACAGTCAACACACACACTCAAAGGCACTCGGAAACCCTGGCTGCATCTCAGGGGGATGTTTCAGGACTTGGTATCTAAGAGACTAGATGGAAATGGTTTGATCAGGAGGTTACACCATGAGTGTCACCCTGGGCCAGTCAGGGCCCTGAACCAGGAGGCGTTACCCTCTCCTCCCATCTGCCTGTCAGAGCTCAGTAACTGTGTCTTCACCTCTGGGCCCATTCCTTCCCTCTACCCCTGGAAAGCTTTTGGGAAAGGCCAAACCTTGCAGAGAGAGGCAGATACTTATTAGGAGGGCCACTCTGGCTTTAGCTTGGAACATTCTAGTCAGAATGAATGGGAAAACATTGGCTCTTGGAGGACACCGAGAACCATCTGGGGTCACCCAAAGGGGCTTATGGTATATGTGGGGAGACTTATGTGGCTGTCTGAATCCATACTTAGAGAAGTCAGTTGGAGGGTCTGCATCCCAGGAAACTGGCAAAGCCAAAATGTACCCTCTGAATTCTAAGTGGGGTCTCTGGATTCTTTGTGTCTAAACATGGCTTTGGACCTGGGGCTTTTGAATCCCTCAGAGGTCCTTGGGTGGCCTTCATGGACTCTGGGAACCTCCCAAAATTGTGTAAGAAATGTTTCTGGGGGAAACGGGATAAGGAATGTTTTTCACAGGATTCTCCAAAGACTCTAGAAATCTTTTCCTCTTAACAACAACAGAGTCATCAGTAATTAAAAGCAAAGACACCCTGCCTGGGCCAGTAGCCCTGTAAGGTGGAATTAGAGGTTCAGTTCATCAAGAGCATGCCTATCTGGAGCCTGAGCCTGGAGTCCTCCCGTGGGCTACCAATGGCAGGCAGTTTTGAGGACAGGTTGACTCACTTGGATTTTTGCAGCCAGAGAACAGGACAATTTGAAAGGATACTTGAAGCTGTCTCCTTCCCAGAGAAAGTGGGGGAAAGCCACACATTTTGAAAAAGGGTCCAATGCTGACTTGCTGCTTCCCACTGTTATTTTAAGGTTTTTCTTTCTGAGACCACCATGTGGACAGACTTAATCGGCTGACAGAAGGGGTCGCCTCGCTTTCCAGCATGTCCTGTAATCTTTCCATTAACGCTGAAACCTAAAAGGACGGGCCTCCATAATTTCCAAATATGCAAAATCCACCTTGAAGGAACCATGTGTGTGGGGCTTGCTGGGGACCTGCTGGGGTGGAGGAGGCTGGATCCCCATGGCAACGTCACAATCCCCCGTTTCTACAGGCATTTGTGTTGTAAAAGCAGAATTCCAGATGTGACACAGTATTTGGAGACTCAGTCCCCAGGCCTCGGAAACGGTGGTATTTGAAGTCGGCACAATTCGGTGCACCTCTCTGTGTGGTCCTAAGGCTTTTCATTAGTAGTTGTGTTTTGATCTGAACATTTCCTCTCAGCTTAGGCATAACAATCATGTTTATAGCTTTAACTTTTCCTCTATTGTCTAATCACTATTTTGCCCTCATAGGAAGAGACTTTTTGGGCTTCTGGAGTGAAGTCTTTGTAACTGTTCCTTTCACAGCTAAGTGAGAGTGAGTCAGCAGCCGATTTGTTAGGTGGGTATTTGGGTGGTTGGTTGGTTGCTTCCTCTTTGTACCCAGTATTTATGGAAAGCCAGTTAATCTGTGTCTGTGTATACTTTTTAAACTACAGATGGGTCGACTGTTACCTTAAAGATGCCAATTCTCTAACATGCGGTTCTCATTTGAGTGGATGGGAGTGGTGTGCGAAGCAGAGGGAAAGGTCTGGCATCCAGAGGCATGTTTTATAGCTTGTCTCTAACGTTTTCGGAATTGGAAAAATGGAACAATCCTGTCTGTTTGTGAGTATCAGCGATGGGAGAACACACGGCTCAGATCCTTAACAGACTAACTGGAAAAAGTACTTGAGTTTTTGCTTTGTGAAAACTAAAGAGACTGCACAACTTTGTTTTGCCTTGGTTTTCAACCCAGGGAGAAAGTTAGCCTGTGTGCATTGCATGTGTATGTGTCTGTGTTGATACCTCTGGGCTTTAACTGCATGGCTAGTTCTCAGTAGCAAAGCAGTAAGAAAATCATAAAGTAAGGCATGGGAAAGGACATTTAAAAATATATATGGTTCCATTCAGGCCACCATCATTTAGAGAAGTTGCTATTGGAGAAACAACTCACGCCAATGTCTTAACACATCTTTAGTGGGTGGATTTCAGGGGCCAGAGTGGGTGGAGTGGTGGGATGGTGAAAAGAAACTTGGATGAAAACTAGAGCTTTCAGTTTGATAAGCAGGACACATGGTAACTTGGCATGGGTCAATCCCATGTTAGAGCTCAGGAACAATGTCCCTTCAGCTTTCCTTTGGAGAGGGTAAAATTAGGAACATGTGTGTGCTGATTAGCACCATGTCAGAGATGAATCATGATTACGGCTTTGGTCTGGTGCACAGGCCATGCTCTGTAGTAGTGATTTCCTACCTCCCCAAGCAAATCTTTAATTAGCTTAAGATCTCCAGGTCTTTTTGGGCCAATGTGGTAATTGCTGGTGGGAACCCAGCAGCATCCCCCCAGAGCTTGTATGTTTCTTGCTACATATCCAAGACCTCACCTCCAAATCAGACTGCTGGCATCCTTCATTTCTGAATCTGGTTGCATCTCAGTTTGAAAGACAAGGAGACAACAGCTCCTGGGAATGTAGAGGAAATATCTTGAATAGATCCAGGCCCAAGCTGGCTTTATGATTTATTTTCCCCATGTTTTGGGTTCACCAGCATTCTCTTCAGCTGACATCACCTGGTGCTTCTCTGCCTTTGCTGACTTTTTCTGTTGTTGTTGTTAAAGTTTTGAAATGAAGTAAGTGGCATCTGTCTTTGTTTATGAAAACATCTGAATGGACATAGAGTCAGATGGCTCCATGTTCTGCTTCCTCTCATCTGTCTCATGTCCATTGGTCACAAATGAAGACGTTAGTCACATTGTACATTTTAAGCCTCACAGCACTGTCTGCTTTTTATCTTGTTGACACACTGGAAGCCCAAGGTGGAGGAAACATGATAGAAAAATAGAAAATATGGCCGGGCATGGTGGCTCAGCACTTTGGGAGGCCAAGGCGATCGGATCACTTGAGCTCAGGAGTTCAAGACCAGGCTAACCAACATGGGAAAACACCCATCTCTACTAAAAACAAAAAATTAGCCAGACATGGTGGTAGGCACTTGTAATCTCAGCTACTCGAGAAGCTGAGGCAAAAGAATTGCTTGAATCTGGGAGGCGGATGCTGCAGTGAGCCAAGATTGCACCACTGCACTCCAGCCTGGGCAACAAAGCAAGACTCTGTCTCCAAGAAAAAAAAGTATGAGTTGGCCTTAGTTTTAATTAGTTACCAGGTTTGCCTTTAAAAAACGCATCTTCTGGCTGGGCGCAGTGTAATACCAGCACTTTGGGAGGCCAAGGTGAGTGGATCACCTGAGGTCAGGAGTTTGGCCAACATAGCGAAACCCCATCTCTACTAAAAATACAAAAATTAGCTGGGCATGGTGGTGGGAGGATTGCTTGAACCTGGGAGGCAGAGATTGCAATGAGCAGAGATTGATCACACCACTGCACTCCATCCTAGGTGACAAAACAAGACTCCGTCTCAAAAAAAAAACCAAAAAACAAACCCGTCTTCCCAGTTCTTTGTGACAAATGCTCTTATTTAAATTTTCACTCTAACTGTGTTCACTAAAACATTACTGGCTTTCTGAAAATTGCTTACTTGACTTGAAAGTTTGGCCTGCCTTCCACTGGAAGAAGGGAGCTATATTTAGCACAGTTCTTCTTAAAATGCATTTTTCCAAAATGGCAGTTAAGCTATGCTGGAGGTGAATTGGAAATGTTGCTCCGGGAAGTTGGTGTCTTCATATGGCTTGGAATCCCTGAAGGCCCCTCAGGAAGTTGGCTGTCTGATCACCTTCATGGCTGCCCCTGGCTGCTGCCTGTGGATCCTGCTCTGCTGTATCCAGCCCTTTGCTTTTTTGCCGTATGGCTGGAGCATGGTGTGGGTTTTTAGCTTTTGAATTTTATTCCTTTAGAGCACTTAAGGGTTATCCTCCCCTCCCTTCCTGAGTTAAAGATGTTTTCTCCATTATGTTACCATTTGTTGCTTCCGTCCCTACTGACCATAGAGCACCAACCAAAGGAATTTCATAGCAGCGCTCCAGGCACCCAGGGTTTGCTGCTTAGCTCCCTTTGGAGCAAATTAAAAGCTACCCATTAGAGCAGCAAATGGAGGTGGTTAATTAACTAAGAATGTGGCACCCTGAGGCCACTGCATTGGCATTTATAGTTTTTAAGTAATGGGCAACAAACAAGTATTTTTAATCATCAGCTCATTAAATATCAAAAAGGATATAGTAGCTGAAAGCTTGGGATTGTTTCCTGAAGAACAGTTTACAAAGCTGGTCAACAGCTTTGTAAGTTGCCTTAACTGTGTTCTCTTAGTGTAGGCCCTCATTCTAAGCCTATAAATCACTGTGTAACACCAAGCTAGGTTCTTGGGGTATATTACTTGACTTCTGCATTCATTTATTCAGGCAGAAACTTATACTTATCAAGGGCTGACTATGTGCCAGGCCCAGGACTGTAGGCAGGGGTTTTAAGGGCTACCTTCCTGGACCCTGTCTTCAGCCTCTCCTCTTCCAATCCAACCTATATCCTTAACAGAACTGGAGTTACTGGGCCACCGTGACCGTCTGTTGAATGCATTTTAGTTTGGTGATCAGTGCCTTCGACCACCTTGCCCTGACCTGTCTGTCTGTTTCATCTTCCACAATCCTCCAAGGTTCTGAATTCAGGAGACAGATCATACCTAGGAAATGCACGACCTGTGAGCTTTCTCTGGTCTTGCTCATGTATCTCTTTGTAACTTGTCCTAAAGTATAACTCTCACCTGTTTATTGAGGCGGTAACCTTCTCGGGAAGGATGATGTAACATTTGTGAGTTTATTGTGTATCAGATGCTATGCTGAGGGCTTGACGTATGTCATCTCATACAGTGCTTTTCACAAAATTTTATTCAAACCCATTTTTGTTTTCTTGTCTCCCAGGCTGGAGTGCAATGGCCTAATCTTGGCTCATTGCAACCTCTGCCTCTGAGGTTCAAGCGATTCTCCTACCTTAGCCTCCCAAGTAGCTGGGATTACAGAGACCCGCCACCATACCCAGCTAATTTTTGTATTTTTAATACAGATAGGGTTTCACCCTATTGGCCAGGCTGGTCTCGAACTCCTGACCTCAGGTGATCCACTCACCTTGGCTTCCCAAAGTGCTGGGATTACAGGTGTGAGCCACTGCACTCAGCCTATTCAAACACTTACAGCTCAGGGAAGCTCAGAAATTTACCCAGAGTCACACAGCTGGAAAGGTGGTGGTTTGAACACACATCTGCGTAACTCCAAAACCCATTGTCTTAACCACTTCTCTGCTCCAGGTCAGCCCACAGAAGCCTGCATCTAGGGTAGCAGAATCTCAAGCAGCAGCACTGATGGGTCCATGTTCTATGCCTGCCTGAAGCTTGGACTGGGGAGAATGCAGGGACAAGGGATCAGTTGTGGGTGTTGGGGGCAGGGTGGGGGAATGACAGCACTTGCCGTGTGTATGTGACATAGAGATAGATCTGTTTTATCCATATTGCAGCTGAAATTATATGAGTGTATATTAGCTTTCTAGTTGCTGCTGTAATAAATTACCGAAACCTTCATTTATTATAGTTCTGGAGGTCATAATTCTAAAATGGATCTTAATGTGGCTAAAATCAAAGTGTTGGCTGAGCTGTCTCCTGGAGGCTGTGGGGGAGGATCCATTCCTTGCCTTTCTCAGTCTCCAGAGGCTGCCTGCATTCTGTGGCTCCTCAGCCCCTCCTTCCTCCATCCTCAAAACCAGGACGTACTTCAAATTGATCTCTTTCTCTCTCTCTCCTGCTTTCATTGTCACATGTCCTTCTCTGATTCTGACTCTTCTGTCTCCCTATTATAAAGACTCTTGTGGTTATTGGGCCCACTTAGATAACCCAGAATACTCTCCTTATCTCAGGATACTTGAACTTAATTACATCTCTGTAGTTCCTTTTGCTCTGTAAAATAGCATAGTTACAGGTTATGGGGACTAGACTGTGGACATGTTTAGGGACTATGATTCTATCATGAGGTGTAAAGAAAATAGAAGTGCACCATGGGCTAGCCTGGGATACCATTGCTAAGATGGTTTCTGAGGGCTCTAGAGCAGCTGAAGCATTATTTGGGTGTTGACACAAGGACAGCCTGATAGAGCATTTGCCATGCATGTGCTGAGAAGCTGTGCACTTGAGAACTTCCAGGAGTGAAAGGTATTTTTTTTTTTTTTTTTTTTTGAGATGGAGTTTCACTCTTGTTGCCCCAGGATGGACTGCAATGATACAATCTTGGCTCACTGCAACCTCTGCCTCCTGGGTTTAAGTGATTCTTCTGCCTTAGCCTCCCGAGTAGCTGAGTACAGGCGCCTGCCACCACACCCAGCTAATTTTTTGTATTTTTAGTAGAGACGGCGTTTTACCATGTTGGCCAGGCTGGTATTGAACTCCTGACTCCACCCACTTCAGCCTCCCAAAGTGCTGGGATTATATGCGTGAGCCACCATGCCTGGCCGAAAAGTCTTTAAAATTCATGTAAGAACTGATACCTGGGATGGTGTCTCCTGCTTCTGAGCACCATGACCAGGCTTGGATGGCCTCTTAGAATCTCTGATTTTCTGTGGAATTGGAATTATCATTTTGCATCTCTATCCCTAAAAGTGCCATGCTACCCAAATTGTGGGAATGAATTACCGTGCTCCCATCAAGTGAGTAGCAGGCAGACCGATGTGTCAGGAACACGGTGTGATGCAGCAAGCAGCCCACCAGGGGAGTGGGACCTGAACGATAGGAAGAGAAGAGGAGGGGATTCTGAGAATGCAGGCATGCCCGAGGACATTTTCAAAGCAGAACTGCAGTGTCCAAACGGTTTAAAAGGTGCGAAGGGGAATGACTGGGAAGGTAGGCAGGTGTCACATCAGGAATAATGTGGAGGGACAGGGAGCCAGTGAAGGGTTCGGAGCAGGGGAGCAAGGGCCAAACTGCATGTGGCCAGAGCCCCTTAAGGTCAAGTCCTGAGTCTGCTTCATAGCTGAGTGCCCAGCTTTGTGAGTCTTAAGCCAAGGTGGAATGCTCAGCAGAGAGTGAGTGGATGTCACAGGTAAGCCTCACTGTCCTTCCAGGCCAGCTCACCGGGCCCCCCTCTGAACAGCTCCACACACACCACTGAGACTCTGTTTGGAGGGATTTAGGTTCTCGCATGCATGTCATGGCACGCCTCACTGTCATGGGTTCCTTTCCACAGTGCGTTGGCCATTGCCCAATAAATATCTGTGAATAACATATTGCAATAGGAATATAGAGGAAACAAAAGAGATATAAGGGAAACTGGAACAAAAAAAAAGCTAAGTCTGACAAGGTGATTGATTGGTCACCAGGATCCCTATGCACCAGGGAGCATGGTATTAGATGGAATATGTTTCCTTTTTCAAAAGTCCATCCTGTACCAGGCTTCATTTAATCCTCCTCAAAACTACCTCCTAGAGGGAAGCCATGTAAATTCTTAAAAAAAAAAAAAAAAAGGCAGTTGAGGAGACCCAGACCTAGACCCAAACCCAGACCCAGTGGAGTAGAGCAGTGGTCCCCAACCTTTTTAGCACCAGGGACCGGTTTCATGGAAGACAATGTTTCCATGCACTGGGGGTTCAGTAGGGGATGGTTTTGGGATGAAACTGTTCCACCTCAGATCATCAGGCATTAGAGTCTCATAAGGAGCACAGAGCCTAGATCCCTTGCATGCACAGTTCACAATAGGGTTTGTGTTCCTGAGAATCCAGTGCCACTGCTGATCTGATAGGAGGTAGAGCTCAGGTGGTAATGCTCGCTCACCTGCTGCCCACCTCCTGCTGTGCAGCCTGTTCCTAACAGGCCAAGGACCAGGACTAGTCCAGGGCCCTGGGGTTGGGGACCCCTAGAGTAGAGTGGTTTGCCATAGGGCATCTGGTAGAGGATGGGAGGATTAAGGTACTAACCTTGGCTTCTGGATTACAGTTTTCTTTCCTCCCATGATGCTGCTCTGCTTTCCTCTTCATTCTAGCCTAGTTATCCTTCCCCCTGTTAAGCTTTTGGAACCTGTGGTCTTACCCATCCTTCATTCATCCTTACTCAAGGGCTGTCTTGGGGCATTTCATACACTGTACTTACACCAAGCTCTTTTATCCTTGCTATATATACCTTGTTTTGCCATCTAAACTGGGCATTCTTGGAGGGCCAGCGTATGATTTGAAATTTATCTGCATGCCTAGGGTATAATCCACGTGCCTAGTTACCCTTCTTTGAAAGAATGAATTCCATGTTAATTTATTTCATGAGGGTGGGGACAGCGGCTGTTTTGTTTGCCATTGGAGCTAACATGATGTCTGGCTCCTAATAGATGGGGAGTGAGTTTATGTGTTGGGGGTTTATAAGAGCACAGAAGGGTGTGGTATGGGGAGCTTGAGCGTTGGTCTTGGGCAAAGGCCAAAGGTTGTGGGGGATTGGATTGTCTTGTTCCTGGGCTCCTACCTGCCTGTGTTACTCTGGTGTCTGCCATCTGTAGGTTGAGCAGCCTTTAGTTGCACAGACTGTGGTCTTGTCCCTAAGCAGTTAGAGACACTCTTAGGATTTTAATAAGTTAACAGCATTTTCCAAAGTGTTTCAGTTCAGGTGGCAAATTCTAGAATCTTGTATATCAGGGGAAGAAAGGCTACAAGGAGGAAAGCTGGAGAAGAAGGTGAGCTAGGAAGAAGGGGAGCCCCAGTAGATTGTGGGCTGGTATGCCATGTGGATTTAGGCTTTCTGTTACTTATTCCTCACCTTAGAGTGGAGGGTGGGGGTAGGTGTGTCCATGTGCCTCTATCTGCCCAGCTGTGCTTTCCCAAAGCCCATGTATATCTGGGTTCAGGGATACAGTTTCAGTGGGTGTGCCTGGCTTTAGGATAAGCAGCGTGAACATGCCTGTGGCATATGGATGTCATGTGGTTGTGACCTAAAACCCTGGGCTCCATCAGAAGTGTTCTCCACATTGTGTTTCGGTGTAACAATTGCCCGTTAAATGCCAGGCTGCCAGCATATGGTTCCCTCCAACATCCTTCTTGTTAAGTGGAAGCTTTAGCTGTGTGGCTGGAATATTTTCCCATCATTTAGTATTTCAGAATTAACGTATTTTGGAGAATTCTGCAATTAATGCTAAATGGCATGTTTGCAGAGTATTACAGAAACAGTTAAATGGGAGTTGGTAGATCTGTAGCTGCTTTTTCTCATGATGGTTAAGTGGTGGGTTAGGAAAAGGCGGGGTCAACGGGAGGATTCTGGGGCTCACTCTGTGGATGCTATAATTAACGTAGGAAGTCTGGCACAGTTGTTAGCCCTGCTATTAAGAGTGCAGATGGCTAACGGCCACATCACCAAGAGTAAGAGGCCTTTTAAAGTCCTTTTTCTTTTTCTTTTATGACCCACCCTGTGTATTCCAAGCATAGGTATGGATGAAGTGAAGAATTTTCTCATTAAAAGTAACAGCTTATTCCCACACTCCTTCCCATTCTTGGAATGAGAAACTGGTTTCCCTAGACTTGAGGAATTGCCTATCTGTCGTGACTTAATAGCGCTTGTGGATGAGGACGTCTGGAGTAGGCGCATTTTATAACCAATCAGTGCTCAAAGTGGATCTAATTGGAAGGGTTCCATCTGGCAGCTCTTGGTCTTTCTCCCAGTTTTACTGTTAATGAATTATTATTTAACCCCTAAACATAGAACAGCATTCCTCTATTGTTTTAGGGGAAGTAAATGCTCATGATCCCTCTGGCCTGGCAGTTAGGAATCTCCTGGGCTGGCAGGAGTCTGGCAGCTGTGGGGGACCATGAAGTGGGCAGAAATAGTGGTGGTACAATGCCCGGGGACTGGCATGACCCTGGGTCTCAGCAGTACTGCCTGTGTTTGGATTCCATGGGGATCTGTGCTGGAAGAGCAAATTGGCTTCACTCTGCATCATGTTCTCTTGTTTTCCCACAGGGAGTGGGGCCGGCCAGCAGAAACAGTGGGCTGCACAACATCACCTTCAAGTATGACAGTAAGTAACCTCCTTTATTGCTGAAGAATGGAGCCCTTTGAGTCATCTAAAGATGACATAGCCATGCTTAATCAAGGACGCTGCAGTCTTGGACTTGAGGAATTTTCTGAACCTGTTCAGGTTTGTCAACAGCTAAGGCAGCTCAGTCTCAAGCCACTCAAGTATTTGAGAGCTTGACCAGGTCAAGTGTCTTCCATAGTGTTTAGAAAAGGTGTGTATGGAGACCCTCCCTATGTTCCTTGGGGTTTATCTGCATTTGTTTGTTGTTAAGGACATAGCTGCCAGTATGGCCCAGCAGGGAACACATAAAGTTGCCCCAGTGCAGGGTGCTAGGGAATGGTGGAGACGATGGCAAACTGGATAGCTCATGTCTACCCTGAGGGTAGCATTGACTCCTTAATTCCAAATATTGTGGCCATGAGGAGTTCTCACTGAAGGTAGCAAATTGATTTCCAAGAATAGTGGGAAATTTGTGCTTTTTGTGTAAACATTTTTTAATAACAGCAGTTATTTTTAAAATTTCACACAGAGTGAATCTGTTTGAAATTCACATAAGGTGAATCTGTGTGAATCTGGGTCTCAGATTGGCCAGAGGTCTGCAGTTGGTTGGTCATTGCTGACCAGACCTGGGCTCCAACCCCAGTTCCCCATCTATCAGGTTTTTTTTCTTTTCTTTCCTTTTCTTCTTTCTTTCTTTTTTTCTTTCCTTTCTTTCTTTTTCTTCCTTCCTTCCTTTCTTTCCTTTCTTCTTTCTTTCTTGTCTTTCCTTTCTTCTTTCTTTTTTGAGATAGAGTCTCACTCTGTCATCCAGGCTGGAGTGTAGTGGTGTGATCTTGGCTCACTGCAACCTCCACCTCCCGAGTTCAAATGATTCTCATGCCTCAGCCTTCTGAGCAGCTGGGATTACAGATGGATGCCACCATGCCTGGGTAGTTTTTATATTTTTAGTAGAGACAGGGTTTTACCATGTTGGCCAGGCTGGTCTTGAACTCTTGGCCTCAAGTGATCTGCCTGCCTCTGCCTCCCAAAATGCTGAGATTACAGGTGTGAGCCACTGTGCTTGGTGCCACCTATCAGTTCTATGAGCTGTGGCTGGTGATTTGACTTCTCCAGCCTTCAGTTTTCTTGTATAAAATAAAAATTAAGTTTCCTTCTTCTAGCATCGTTTTGAGGTTTAAATGAGGTAATGCTTATAACTGCTCAACCTGGGAGCTACGGTGTACACTTAGTAATTGATATCTATAAATATAGAAGTCAGTCCAATTGGAGTTGGAATACAAGCACCATTTTTTGCCCTTTCTCCCAAGAAAGGGTGACTGTTTCTGAATTGTTTTCTAAGGGCATGGGGGTACTTTTTCTAAGCACCTTCTTTCATTCATAAAAAAAGTAGTTGTATAGAATTGTGTCAATTTTGGCTTTATGAGCCATAATTTATAAGTAAAAATGACAAGAAGGAACTTGACTCATATTTAGTGATTTCTGGCATCTGATTAATCTCTTGGACAGGGTTATGAATCAATGTAAGTAAAGGGCTTATTTGCATTAAGGCCTTTGGAATAATCACTGCTAAAGCAGGATTTTAAAAGTTGTGGTTACACTCTAACAGTTTTTTTTTTTTTTTTTTTTTTTGAGACGAAGTTTCGCTCTTGTTGCCCAGGCTGGAGTACGATGGCATGATCTCGGCTCACTGCAACCTCTGCCTCTTGAGTTGAAGTGATTCTCCTGCCTCAACCTCTCAAGTAGCTAGGATTCCAGGCACAAGCTACCACGCCCGGCTAATTTTTCATATTTTAGTAGACACTGGGTTTCACCTTGTTGGCCAGGCCGGTATTAAACTCCTGACCTCATGATCCGCCCACTTTGGCCTCCCAAAGTGCTGGGATTATAGGCATGAGCCACCGCACCCTACCACAAACCTCATATTAAATTAGAGATACAAGTGCTTGTTTGCAGCTGATGGGAAAATTTCGGACTCTTGAATGTAATGTAAGATCTGCTGGGACCAAGAGCACATATTAGAAGTTCACTTTGTAACTCAAAGAAAAGATCCCTTATACATGTCTTTACCTAGCTGAATCAAGTATCATGGATGTGCCAATCTTTCATTAGCGTCTCAGCATTTACTCAGAACATATACACACCACCGACGTGAACAGCCTGAGTTACACATATAAGTCCTCACTGGTTAGCCTAAAATAGCCATGCCAGCAACAGTGGGTGTGAATCTGACACACACATTTGTATCTTAAAATTGTTACATTGTAAGCTGGGTGCAGTGGCTCATGCCTGTAATCCAAGCACTTTGGGAGGCCAAGGCGGGCGGATCACCAGAGGCTGGGAGTTCAAGACCAGCCTGACCAACATGATGAAACTCCGTCTTTACTAAAAATATAAAAGTAGCCAGGCCTGGTGGCTCATACATGTAATCCCAGCTACTCAGGAGGCTGAGGCAGGAGAATTGCTTGAACCCAGGTGGCAGAGGTTGTAGTGAGCCCAGATCACACCGCTGCACTCCAGGTTGGCGACAGAGCAAGACTCCATCTCAAAAAAATAAAGGGGGGGTTTGTGAAAGAGGATCTCTATCTGTAAAATTTTAAAGTATCTTGCTGTTTTCTTCATGATACCAAATATTTGGTCACATATCTATGCCTGTCTCTTAGTCATTACTTTCTTTCTAATTCTTCAACATTTAATTAGAATATAATTTGCAGCTTGTATTGACTCCTGAGACGTTTGAAGCTCAGTTGCATTTTGGTAAAATGTCATTTGGGCATAAAGTTTTTGTAACCAGAATCCAAAACTTTGAACTTGCTAATAATTGGATCCAGGCTGTGTAGAAAAACTTATTTCATATTTTCCATTGAAAAAGATATTTCTGTCTTCCACAAGGAAGTTCCTGTTATTGCTCAGTTGACTGGTTACTAGTCAACTGAAGTAACTTGTTTGAAATAACTAATAACCAATTACTGGGTTTTCAACAAAATTACTAAAAATCCTATTTTTCTATTTCTTTGTCATTTACTTTATAAAGGAAAAAAATGTTTTTCCATTAAGTCAAAATTAAATTTTACAAGTCTGTCTGCCTCCTTTGGCCTTGAATTCTATGTTTTTTCCTTTACATTCCGGGGAGAGGGGGGGCGGGGTATGCCCAAGTAGGTTATATTAAATTTTCTTGACTTTATATTGGCTGGGTGTGGTGGCTTATGCCTATCCCAGCACTTTGGGAGGCCGAAGCAGGTGGATCACCTGAGGTCAAGAGTTCAAGATCAGACTAACCAGTAAGATGAAACCCTGTCTGTACTAAAAATATGAAATTAGCTGAGCACAGTGGCATGTGCCTGTAGTCCCAGCTACTCAGGAGGCAGAAACAGAATTGCTTGAACCCAGGTGGCAGAGGTTGCAGTGAGCTGAGATCATGCCACTGCACTCCAGCCTGGGCGACTCTCTGAGACAGAGCAATACTCTGTCTCAAAAAAAACAAAACAAAATTCTTAGACTCTATATTTCATAATTGTATTTACAGAAACCCAAACAGTGTTAATTTTGGCATTAGGAATGAACAAAGAAAACAATGACAACAACAACAACCATGATTTGTTCATGCGTCTTTTCAGAGCTGTTTGTTTCCAAGGTTTCTCTTTCATTATAGACTACAATAAACCAAAATATTTGAACTTTACAAGTATGACAGGATTTTGCTTTTTTTAAAATTTATTTATTTATTTATTTTATTTTGGGAAGCTGGTCTCAGCCAGGAGTTTTGCAGGTGGAACACCTCTGATTCAGAACTCATGTTGGTAGCAATAAGCTCTGTGCTGTGATACAAGTGGTAAGAGCTGATCTCTCATAGGTGCAGTTTCCTTATTTGTAAAGTGAGGATGTTAAACCAGGTGTTATAAATTTTTTCCTATTCTAAAATCTCTTCTTCTCCCGGAGAACATATGTTGATTGCTTTGAGAGTGATTTTCACTAGAAGTAGAATTTGGTTATATTAATTACATCCTTTGAAAGAAGTAATATTGAAATGCAAATACGGGCCAGCTTGGTGGCTCACACCTGTAATCCCAGCACTTTGGGAGGCTGACGTGGGTGGATCATCTGAGGTCAGGAGTTTGAGACCAGCCTGACCACATGGAGAAAACCTGTCTCTACTAAAAATACAAAAATTAGCTGGGCATGTTGGCACATGCCTGTAATTCCAGCTACTTGGGAGGCTGAGGCAGGAGAATCACTTGAACCCAGGAGGCAGAGGTTGCTGTGAGCTGAGATCGCGCCATTGTACTCCAGTCTGGGCAATAAGAGTGAAACTCCATTTCAAAAAAAAAAAGAAGAAAGAAAGAAAGAAAAGAAAGGTAAATATAACTGTCTCTCTTTTTTTAAGTTCCATCAATTTTTTAAAATTCTTTGAGTGAGAAAATCCAGAAAGATGGAATCCAGGAGAGGAAAGCAGCTTCCACACTGAGTGGAAGGGAATAGAGAGAGATGGAGTTTAGAAGGGGAAGACAGGCTTCCAAGAGAGAATGTTCGTGGAATGGGACTCCAGAAGGAAAATCCAGGAGAGAGAAAAACAGTTTCCACGAAGGGAGTGTTTGTGGAAGGGGATCCAAACATGAAGTCCCAATGTAACTGTTTTTTAAGCAGATGTAGTTTAGTGGAGTAAGGGAGTGTGCCTAATGTTGTCAGGCAATAAAGCAGAACACAGGCAGCATGAAGGATGGGGTTTTACAAGTGTGGGTGGTGCGTTTTAGTGTATGTATGTTATGGTTTAATACATTTAAAAGGAGGAATATTATGCGCATGTTAAGGCTTGGAAGGGTATTTATTAGAATGTTCATCGCACCTCCATGTGGTAAGAGGTTATGAATGCCTTTTGTATTTTTCTTATAGTGTTTTGTGGTTTTTAAATGTCTCCAATGAACATTTTTAGTCATAAAAATGGGAAATGTGCAGTAACGTCTACAGGGAGAAAAAAGCAGACTCACAAAGCTTCTTACAAAGTGCTCTGGAATGCTTTACCCCAAAGAAAAACACCCTGGCTTCAGAGGGGTAATGGACAGGTTTGGATGTTTGATGGAACTGATGATCTTTTGCAACAGATACTAAAAGAGAGGGTGCTCAGGTTTGATCACTGAGAAAGAAATGGGGATAAAGCAGCATAAGAATTATGAGTAGTGTCTGCTGGGGATGGCGAATGGTTCTCCCTGCAAGAGTGGCCAGAACAGCTCATGGCCATTCACTGAAGCCACAGGCTGATTCCTGCCGGAAGCTTTTGGCATTTTTTTTTTAAAGAAACTTCCAGATTTTGAAGGTGTATTTAGCAAGACCAGCTGGTGCAGCTACTATGGCTACCTTGACAGGTGGCAGTGAGTAACCTCCTCAGATGAAATCAAAGATTGGTGTGGTTTTTGTTTTTTGAGCAACGTGGGGTGCCTTGGATTTACTGGGGGTTTCTGATATTTTTGATGACACACGATGTCTCAGAACAAAAATTTTACCTTTGACCAACGCTAGTTAACAACCTTATCACTTGGTCACTGAGTTAGTACCCTGTGCTCAATGGGTAAAGAGTCTTGCTGAGACTCACTCTCCTATAAACTCACATCTGTGTTAATTCCTTTCCCCCAATCACCTGGCCCTCTGGGTTTTTTCTAAAAACAAACAATGCCCAAGTTATTTAGCAATTCTTTTGTTTCAAATCACTTTTTTTTTTTTAAGAATTAAAACTGTTTTTATTCTCAGATGGCATGATCTTATATGAAGAAGATCTCAAAGAATTTGCCAAAAAGCTACTATAATTATTAAATGTATTAAACATTGCAGGATACAAAATTAACACACAAAAATCAGTTGTGCTTCTATAAACCAGCAGTGAGCAGTCCTAAAAGGAAACCAAAAAAATTCATTTACAATAGCATCCAAAAGAATAAACTATATAGGAATAATTTGTTTTTTTTACTATATATTGCTTTTTTAAAAAATACGTTAAGTTCTGGGGCACATGTGCAGATTGTGCAGGTTTGTTACCTAGGTATACACATGCCATGGTGGTTTGCTGCATCCATTCCCCCTGTCATCTACATTAGGAATTTCTCCTAATGCTATCCCTCCCTAGTTCCCCCAACCCCTGCTATTCCCACTTAGCCCCTGCTCCCTCAAATCACTCTGAAATGTTGAAAATTGGTTGATTTGATGTAAATAATTACTGATTTAGGTTTAAAAAAGTTCATGCCAGATACACACACAGACTCCACACTGTGTAAGATCCTCCCAACACTGCCCTGGCATTTAACATGGGATGAGTGGGTGGTGGTGGTGGTGCGACAAATCATCCCTCTGTAGTATCTGACAGTTTTCCAAGCGGTAGTCAACCTCTGATGTATTATTTGGGCTTTTGAGGTATACATTTTTAACAGAACGGATTTGGCCACCTTCAGACATGTCCTGTTTATTTTGATAATGAACCTGAAAATAAAAATGAAATTTTAAATTTAATTGTTCTCATTCTCCCCACGCTCTAGACTGTACCACTTACCTGAATCCAGTGGGGAAGCACGTGATTGCTGACGCACAGAACATCACCATCAGCCAGTATGCTTGCCATGACCAAGTGGCAGTCACCATTCTTTGGTCCCCAGGGGCCCTCGGTGAGTGGTCAAAAATTGAGTGCATAGTAGTGACCTGGGTGGATAGGGCCCAGTGCAAAGCTCCCACATGATGGTTTCCAGGAACCAGGCAGGTCTTGATGTGAGTGAGGCTTATGTTGGATTTGGCACAGATAAACTTTGAACTTTGTTACATGTACTTGCTGGGCATACACATGGCTTGAGGCTGTGCCCCACGGTCTTTTGTTTCTTCTACTGTTATTGTTATTCACTTGGGCTTGAAAAATAATATTACATGAGTAATAAATGGCACTGAGGTCTTCTTGGCCTCTGCCTCAGGACTAGTCAGGGGTGGGAGGGCAGCAGTGCCAGGAAAGCCCATGGCCTATCCATGGTGATAATGGCCATTCAGCATTAGCAGTCTCTGCAGACACGGAGACATGCTAGCCCAGCATTGGCACATGTTGTGATTTTTCAGGAAAATCCCAGTATTCATGAAAAACAATGAAATCAATGAATTTTTAAATGTTGGCAACAAATTGATTTTTTTTTTTTTTTTTTTTTTTTTTTGAGACAGAGTTTCACTCTTTCATCCAGGCTTGAGTGTAGTGGCATGATCTTGGCTCACTGCAACCTCTGCCTTCTGGTTTCAAGCAATTCTTCTGCCTCAGATTCCCATGTAGCTGGGATTACAGGTGCCAACCACCACAGCCAGCTAATTTTTGTATTTTTAGTGGAGACAGGGTTTCACCATGTTGGCCAGGCTGGTCTCGAACTCCTGACCTCATGATCCGCCTGCCTCGGCCTCCCAAAATGCTGGGATTACAGGCGTGAGCCACCGTGCCTGGCTTGAATTTTTATTTAAATTCTGTCTGAGCCAAAAAAACAAAATGGAAAAGAAACAAACAAACAAAAAAGCAGGCCAAGCATGGTGGCTTATACCTGTAATCTCAGCCCTTTGGGAGGCCAAAATGGGAGAATTATTTGAGGCCAGGAGTTTGAGACTAGCCTGGGCAACAAAGTGAGAGCCCATTTCTACAAAAAGATTAAAAAATTATCCTGGCATGGTGGCACAAGCCTGTAGTCTTAGTTACTTGGAAGGCTGAGGCAGGAGGATCACTTGAGCCCAGGGTTTGATGCTGCAGTGAGCTATGATTATTGTACCATTGCACTCAAGCCTGAGCTACAGAGCGAGACCCTGTCTCTAAAAAACAAAACAGGCTGGATGTGGTGGCTCATGCCTATAATCCCAGCACTTAGGGAGGCTGAAGCTGGTGGATCACCTAAGGTCAGGAGTTCAAGACCAGCCTGATCAACATGGTGAAATCCCATCTCCACTAAAAATACAAAATTACCTGGGCGTAAAGGTGCATGCATGTAATCCCAGCTACTTGGAAGGCTAAGGCAGGAGAATTGCTTGAATCCACCAGGCAGAGGTTGCAGTGAGCTGAGATCATACTATTATACTCCAGCTTGGGCAACGAGAGTGAAACTCTGTCTCAAAAATAAATAAACACATTTAAAAAAAAAAACCCCAAAACTAAAAGCAAACCTGTATTATCGGGCTAGATTCAGGTTGGGGCTAAATCTGCTTGTCCTCTTGAATGAATTGAAGACACACAGCAAAGAATGGTTTAGCCAAGCGTGAAACGTAGGAAGGACCATTTGTTCAGACAGGCCTGGGTTTGAACCCCCAGAACTGATCTTTCACATGAGATATTGAACCTCACTGAGCCCCACCTTCCCTATATGCAGGGTAGAGATGAGAACTGCCTCACGGTTAGAGACACCCATGGTACATTTTCAGAGCACTCTCAAAGAATAGTGGCTGCTATTACCGTGATCAGAACCTGGTTCTTGGGCCTGCTGCTTTGACTCTACCGCCTGATCTTACAAATCTGTAACATCCTGGCCAAGGGAGAAGTAAAATAAAGTCTGAATTTCTTAATCTGAACAGGATAAATCTCAGAAGAACCAGATTGCAGGAAGATTGTGTGCAGGAGAGGGAGGATGGAGCAGACCCATGGGCAGAACCACTTCTCCATATCAATACTTCTGGGTTTTAACCCACTGGGGTTTCCAAAAATAATATTATCTTAACATTTAAAGATTAAAAACATTTTCTGTAGATAAAAGGGAAGTGGTCATTCCATGTAATGCTTAAATGGTTAAGGAGTTAGCCTGATGAATTGCAGGCCGCCTCATTAGAATGACAGTAAGAGATGTGAGCTGATGGCAGGAAAACTGACATGGAACAGGCAGAAGTCTGTACTTTTCTTGAATGATGCTTTAAGGGTGGGAGTGACTGGAGAGTTTCTGTGACATTCTATCAAGGACACTTCTTGGCAGGTAGAAAAGCATATCAGTTAAGAGAACTGGCTGAGAGCCACTTCCTGGGTTCAAATCTCACCTCTGCCATTTTATTTCTGTGTGACCCTGGGCAAACCAGTTGGCTGCTATAAACCTCAGTTTCCTCATCTGTAAAATGGGGATAATAACATCTTCCTCCTTTGGTTGTTGGGAGGATTTGATGAGTTTAAATGATGGGAGAGAGAGCAAATAAGTTCTTTCATGGGAAGCTGCTCTATAAAATTGCTAATCATTACATAACTACAAGGTGTTAATAGTACTATAATGTGTCAAAGTGATAAAGGAATTACGTTTGCTGCCTCTTTCCTCAGTCCCAGAACCTTGGCATGGTGGTTTTTAGGCTAGTCTTTTAAAAAGAAGAACAAGAACCACCCCTTGCCACCTCAACTGATGAATTTTTATGTAATTGTGAGATGTATGGCTGTTAATCATATTAATCACCTGGCTTTTGTTAAACAGTCATTCTGGGAATGTTGCATACATTAAATCTTAGTATTAATACTGAGGATTTGTTTTAAAAAACTTGTTTTGAATTAGCCAGGTGTGGTGGCATGTGCGTGTAGTCCCAGCTCCTTGGGAGGCTGAGGCAAGAGAATTTCTTGAACCTGGGAGGCAGAGGCTGCAATGAGCCGAGATCGTGCCACTGCACACCAGCCTGGGAGACAGAGCAAGACTCTGTCTCACAAAACAAAAACAAACAAACAAACAAAACCCTTTTTTTTTGTTGTTATCTCGAAAGGCAAGTCTTGTGAGATCTAAGTAGTTGTTGGTCTAACGACTTTGTCATCACCTTGTCTGAATCTCTGTTGGTTGGTCAGTTGGCTTTCATCCCAACAGGAAGCTTTGTAATTGAAGTACAACATGGCAGAGTCTGTACCTGTGCACAATAATGCTCTGAAACCCTAAAACGTGAAGCTCTAATTGTTGCTCCTCTGCCCTTCCCGCCATGAAATATGTATTCTTCATCAAATAATTATAGGATTGGAGAACCTATTTGAAAGAGAAAAAGGTTTTCCTGGCCTTTATCATCAATAAATTTCCCACCTGCTTAATTGCATCCTGTGTAATTACTTTTGTCCTGGGAGGGGAAGGGTTGAAAATGTTCAGAAAGAATGTGAAATCGATATCTCGCCAATTGTGGCAGGCTTTGGGGCTCTCCAGCTGCAGTTGGACCACTTCAGTCTCCGTGGGATACACAGCCCCGGTGCTGGCTCTTGTGGCCATCAGAGCTTAATCCTTTTGAAAGCATCTAGTCGGACGTGCAGTGGGGGGAGCTCAGGTGGCAGGAGGCTGGGCTGGCGCCTTTCAGTGGCGCTGTGGGTGTCTCGGGGCCTCAGAGGCTGTATGAAGAGCACACACTGGGCAGCCCTTGGGTGTCTGCCTTTCAGGCATGATTAGAGCAAGAACCGCTTTGTAAATCACATAGGCATTCCCCTAAGCTATTTAATCTCAAGCCTCAGAACCCCTTGGGTCCAGACACAATTTGTTGGGAATTTTGTATGTTGCTCAGTGAGACGTGCCAAAAAATATAGAGCTAAAACTTGAAGTGGAAACATGGTTTTGGGGGATTCCCTAGTCAACACTGGGAATTATCAGCTGAATGTACTCTGTGTAATGACCTAGAAATTATATATTCCACTTCAGGCTTTATATGATAAATTGTAACTGGAGTCTAAATATTTGAACCCTAATGCCAGAGAGGCAATGGGTATTTATGAAATAGCTGGCTGGATTAGGGATTAATTAGTAATGGTGTGATGGAGAAAATCACCTGGTCTTTACCAGAGGAATGCAGGGGATATGTTTTTTTCATTCTATAGACTCAGATACCTTGGCCAGAGTTAGAATTCCTTTAGCTCTGGTGTGTAGGTAGAGAAGATGGCAATCTTGGAGGAAGGAGAATCTGTTCAGAAGTGATTGGTTCACTATTAACAAAAGCACTCTGCTTTGCTCAGGCATTGAATTCCTGAAAGGATTTCGGGTCATACTGGAAGAGCTGAAGTCGGAGGGAAGACAGTGCCAACAACTGATTCTAAAGGACCCGAAGCAGCTCAACAGTAGCTTCAAAAGAACTGTGAGTCACACTGGGGAATGTGCTCCTGAAGACATGCCATTGTTCTGGGGGCCTGAATGGTCTATTCAAAGTCTGAAATTTGAGAAGGAGGGGCTGTGGGGTCCACCCCACCCGCCAGCGTGGGCAAGAATGGTACAGCAGCGCCTTGAGCCTGCTCCACGCTCCCAGGGAAACTCTTCAGCACCTCTCTGTGTAAACACGCCTCTTGGGTTACTGCTAGAACAGCAATCCTGGAAGGTGTCTTTGTGCTCCGAAGAGTGTATGTGGGTTCACCCTGCCCCCCAACTCTGAGATTCAATATTAACAAGCCATGGATTCTTTGCCAAAAAGCAGACTGCATTGTCCATCTTCATGGTTAAGCAATCCAAACCTCAAGTTGGCCCAGCAACTAGACCTGACTTCCTGCCTTCCCAGAACATGTCCTGCAGATCTGGAGTTCTGTCTGGGTGGCAGCTGGGGTAGGAGCGAAGACCTTGTGTAGGTGGAGGGTGGGTGATCTCTCCATGATGTCACTGTGTTTTTGTTCCCTTTTAGGGAATGGAATCTCAACCTTTCCTGAATATGAAATTTGAAACGGATTATTTTGTAAAGGTGGTCCCTTTTCCTTCCATTAAAAACGAAAGCAATTACCACCCTTTTTTCTTCAGAACACGAGGTGAGTATGGTCTTTCCTGTCTGGTTCCCATGAGAAGCCTTTTCTCCTGCTTTTAATGACTTTTCTGCAGAAATGTATTCAAGAACATGCCAAGCCAGGCACAGTGGGTCATGCCTGTAATCCCAGCACATTGGGAGGCCGAGGAGGGTAGATCACAAGGTCAAGAGTTTGAGACCAGCCTGGCCAACATGGTGAAACCCTGTCTCTACTAAAAATACAAAAATTAGCCAAGCGTGGTGGCGGGCGCCTGTAATCCTAGCTATTTGAGAGACTGAGACAGAAGAATCACTTGAACCCGGAAGTGGAAGTTACAGCGAGCCGAGATCTCGCCACTGCATTCCAGCCTGGGTGACAGAGCAAGGCTCTGTCTCTGGGGAGAAAAAAAAGAACATGCCAAAGACTAGTATGAAACAAGCATGGCAAGGAGAAAAGCATCCAGAAAAGCACTTTACAGATTTAGGGTTAGGTACAGACACTGTTCATCTAACCAGATATATCTACTCCCGGCTTATAGAACAGACTTGACAGTTGATATTTTTAAGGATGCTGTGACTACCACAAAGACAGCCCTGCATACACTGTTGCACATGCCTATACTTGCAGCTATTTGGGAGGCAGAGGCAGGAGGATCGCTTGAGCCCAGGAGTTTGAGGCCAACCTGGACCACATGGCAAGATCCCATTTCTAGTTAAAAAAGATAGCCGTGGGGCCAGGCGCAGTGGTTGATGCTTGTAATCCCAGCACTTTGGGAGGCTGAGGTGGATGGATCATGAGGTCAAGAGATCAAGACCATCCTGGCCAGTTGGTGAAACCCTGTCTCTACTCTAAAAATACAAAAATTAGCTGGGTGTGGTAGCACATGCCTGTAGTCCCAGCAACTCGGGAGGCTGAAGCAGGTGAATCACTTGAACCTGGAAGGGGAGGTTGCAGTGAGCCGAGATCACGCCACTGCATTCCAGCCTGGGCAACAGAGCCAGACTCCATCTCAAAAAAAAAAAAAAATAAAGCCATGTATCAAAACAATTGGATTAAAGAAAAAAAAAAACGGGAATAAAAAGTGTGTTGATTTTATGGTAAAGGGCAGGAGCATGAAATAATCCCATTTTTTACCTGTTATCAGGAGGGTGGCCTGTCATTTTTAGGACTAGATTAAGCAAACATTTTCTAGAAAGTTCTGTTTATTTAATGTCTATGTGCAAGGCCCTGTTCTAAATGCATTCCAAATATTAACTCCAAACAACCTCTGTGACAACCCTACGAAGAATTTAATCGTACTGTCTCCACTTACTAGATGTCGAATCACACACAGAGAAGGTAAAGGGCTTACAGAGAGTTGGATTTGAACCCCAGAAGTCTGACTCTGGAATCCACGCTCTGAGCTCAACCACCAGCTGTGCTGGGTCACTCACCTTCTGTTCTGTACAGGGTATCTCTTTAATCTTCTGAGTTGCTGCTTGCTTTTTCCTTTTTTTCTGAGACAGAGTTTTGCTTTTATTGCCCAGGCTGGAGTGCAATGGCACGATCTCGGCTCACCGCAACCTCTGCCTCATGTGTTCAAGCCATTCTCCTTCCTCAGCCTCCCGAGTAGCTGGGATTACAGGCATGCACTACCACACACGGCGAATTTTGTATTTTTAGTAGAGATGGGGTTTCTCCATGTTGGTCAGGCTAGTCTCAAACTCCCAACCTCAGGTGATCCGCCTGCCTTGGCCTCCCAAAGTGCTGGGATTACAAGCACAAGACACTGGACCCAGCACTGCTTTCAAACTTTGGTGGCTGGTCATCCTGCAACCAGTAGCAGCTCCTTCTTGCTTTCCTGATCAGTCTTTCTGCCATTCAAGGCCTTGGATGGTCAGTCCTGTCTGACATCCCCTCCTGTGAGGTCTGGTTGCAGTCCTCATCTATTATGATGTTTCTGTTTGCAACTCAAGCCTACACCAATGTCTCCCTCTGCAGAATTCTTACTGTGGTTGTTTTCTATGCATCATAGTTATTTTAACAATTGGTCTCATTTCTTAAAATAAGATTTCATAAAGCAAAGACCATGTGTATGTCACATCATCTCTGGATGACTTGCACATAATAACCAGAAAGAAGATTCAAAGAATGTATTTATGAAAGCCTCACCTAAATCAAAATTAGTGTAATTTAAGATGAATTTTTCCCATTGGCATGGAATCAATGTGTCTCTTTGGGGGTAAGGTGGAGGCAGGGTGTGTGTTCCTGGAATGTAAACATTTATCACCATTTCAGTGCACTGTGGTTTTGATGCTGCCTTCAGTTTTCTTGGCATTATGTGGAGACGCTCCCTGGGTCAGCAAGTAGTATGACACAGTGGACTAGCTGTTGGGCCTCTCTCATTGTGTTTTTATTGCATTTAGATTCTGTTTAAAAGCTATTGGCTTTGGTACCTGGTTTTCAGTGCTGACACTACTACTTCTATGCCTGCATGTCATTTTGAGAAACCATCAAAAGCATTTTAAATTAGAATACTAGTGAAGGTTAAAATAATCCTATAGCAGCTACTAGGACCGCTCCAAAGTTCTCTTGTGCCTAAACATCTCCGCAATGGGGAGGGGCTGGCATCATTTCTGTATACAGCTGAAACAGAGCCTCCATGTGACTGTAGCACGAACATAGCCCTGCTGCCCTTGGCCACCAGCCTTGAAATTATTACGTAATACTTGACAAGCTTTTAGAATCTGGATGACTTTACACTGTTACCATTTATGTGGCATAAAGTAAATTGCATTGATATTTTTATATTGTACCATTTAAATTTTCGTAAGATACAACTGCACAGTAGTGAAAATCATTGTTGAATTTGATGTATTTTATACCTTTTCTAGCATCACCCAGCACAGTATCTTTATATTTCATGGGGTTGTTGGGAGAAGAAAAGGCTAAACTGTCCTAAAACTAAAAACATGTGTCTTTATTGTCTTAATAGCTTGTGACCTGTTGTTACAGCCGGACAACCTGGCTTGTAAACCCTGTAAGTAATTGTGTTCTTATCTATCAAGTCTCAAAGTCTTGCCACGGTGATGGTGTTGGGGTAGCCTCTGGGTGCTCACTCTGGGTCCTACCTCCTTCCAGTCTGGAAGCCTCGGAACCTGAATATCAGCCAGCATGGTTTGGACATGCAGGTGTCCTTCGATCACGCACCGCACAACTTCGGCTTCCGTTTCTTCTATCTTCACTACAAGCTCAAGCACGAAGGACCTTTCAAGCGAAAGACCTGTAAGCAGGTGAGCTGCTGGGTGTACATAAAGGAACACTGTGTTTCAAAGGGACCCCCGCCTTGGGCCACTGGAATTTGGGTTGATTAATGTGAGCATTAGGCTTTGTTGGCTCGCAGTGGCTAGAAGTGGTGTTTCAGAAATTTACAACACTAAAATTTCACCAGTTTGTTTCCTCTCAGTGGTCAGTAAATACTTGAGAATGTAATCACTGGGCACGTCTCAGGGCCGTTTGCCATTGTCCTTTTCTCCCTAGTTATCTATAACCCAGCTGTCCTGGTGATGATATAGCCTGGTAACAGTATTGCCAAGGAATACACAAGAATTAAGTATTTCTCATTTGTCTATATATATATGCTAGATACACACACACACACACACACACACACACACACACGGGCTTTTTTTTTTTTTTTTGAGATGGAGTCTTACTTTGTCACCCAGGCTGGAGTGCAGTGATGTGATCTTGGCTGACTGCAACCTCCGCCTCCTGGGTTCAAGTGATTCTCCTGTCTCAGCCTCTGGAGTAGCTGGGATTATAGGCGCATGCCACCACGCCCAGCTAATTTTTGTATTTTTATTAGAGACGGTTTCATCATGTTGCCAAGGCTGGTCTCTAACTCCTGACCTCAAATGATCCGTCCATCTTGGCCTCCCAAAGTGCTGGGATGACAAGCATGAGCCACCATGCCTGGCCTGTCCTTTTATGTTTTAAACATTCATCAGTGCTCACTTCGTGGCAGGTCCTGAGCTTTATGCTCCCTGAAGCCACACCACTTTGTGAGACAGAGGCTGTTGTCATCTCCATTTTACAGATGGGAAAGCTGAGGCTCAGGGAGGTCACCTGGCTTGCTTAAGGCCACACAGCTAGTAAATGGAAAAACCAGATCTAGGAGCCAAGCCACTGTTAATTCAGTGGTACTGATTTTACAAATAGGCCAAGGTTAAATAGTCATTGAGTAACCGAGCCCTTAAACTGGGGTGATCAGAAGAGTGGAAACCATTTCATGAATGTTCAAAGGACTGCCCGATCACCCACTGTGGGTACCAATAAAATTTTTGGTTGTGGTGACAAAGCCCAGTACCTCCTTAGACAAGCTCCTGTGTATGTTGGGTTCTGTCACTGTTTGTTCTTCTTGCCGGCTGTCATCTCCATCAAGGTCTTTGACCTTCTGTCCATGTTAAAATTGTGGCAAATAAAATATGTATAAACACAGACTGGTCATTTCTTTCCCCACCCTTTTATTAAGTAAAGGTTATTCAAACTAGTTACTTTGTCTTCAAATTAAATATTCCTGCTGAGGGTGCTACCAGCTGCATAGACTATGGCAGGGGTCATGGGCTGTCCTGGGCCTCTTATCAAAGGGAAGTTCAGATAACACATGGCAGATAAACACAGTTGCTTTCTGACCTAATCACCTTTTGTGAAAACTGTGGTTGAAAATGGTGGCAAGTCTCCTTCAGCTCTGGGGCAGAAGAGATGTCCTTGATGACCTTTGTCTAAGAGGTGAGTTTTTAAAGTGTTCTTTGGTCTGTTGCAGGAGCAAAACACAGAGACAACCAGCTGCCTCCTTCAAAATGTTTCTCCAGGGGATTATATAATTGAGGTATGCATAACACAAGAAAGCCCTATTAATACTATAGAATGAACCCAGTTCATATAGAATTCCAACTGTTTACAACACTAAAATTTCAAGCCATTGAAGGTGTGCACAGTTATATTTTTATATGGTTCTTAACATGCTTTTAAAAAAAGTTTATATATAATTGATCCTTGATCTTTTCATTAAATATTTCTAATAAATATTTTTATGTAATCATATGGTCTGTATATAACTATGGCTTAAAATCTCTAGTATTCCTTCATACTACAAAGATACATTTTCAATATTTTGGCTTAAAATTTTTTTGTTTTTGTATGAAAACAGCAAAATCGGTTATGCCCATTACTTTTGCCTACCCTTCTCTGTTTCTGTTGCTAATCTATGTAAGTATAAAGGAGTTCTAAACACCACTTCAGAGAACATGTAA
Organism: Saimiri boliviensis; assembly: GCF_048565385.1. Lineage (NCBI taxonomy): Eukaryota > Metazoa > Chordata > Mammalia > Primates > Cebidae > Saimiri > Saimiri boliviensis. Next base: position 4,768,949 of record NC_133456.1, read on the forward strand.
ATGTAATGTTTCATTTCCTTTTTAAGATTTCTTTTCCAGTATCGAATTGGTACTACAAATATTAGAGTATAAGGAAAATAGAAAAGGAAATTAACAATGTGTCCATAGTCCTGCCATTCAAAGACAACCAACATGTCTTAACATTTTGGTAGAAACACCCAGTTCTTGCATTCCTTGGAAGCAGTGTGTGGTTTTAGACTGACACACCTTCTTTTTTTTTTTTTTTTGAGATGGAGTTCCACTCGTTACCCAGGCTGGAGTGCAATGGCGTGATCTCAGTTCACTGCAACCTCCGCCTCCTGGGTTCAGGCAATTCTCCTGCCTCAGCCTCCCGAGTAGCTGGGATTACAGGCACGTGCCACCATGCCCAGTTAATTTTTTGTATTTTTAGTAGAGACGGGGCTTCACCATGTTGACCAGGATGGTCTCGATCTCTTGACCTCGTGATCCACCCGCCTCGGCCTTCCAAAGTGCTGGGATTACAGGCGTGAGCCACCGCGCCTGGCCGACATACCTTCTTAAAGCATTAATGGAGGCTCAGTAACATCAGTGGGAGGATGTCAGTTTAATTGAACATGATTAGAACCTGGTACTCACCAGCTGACTTCTTCGATGAATACATAGCCTTTTTATTAATAAAAGAAAACATGATGAAGTTTAGAGTTTAGAGTTGGGAAAGCAGAGATGAACCGGAGTACACGTGATGCCAAGTCTCAGCCTGGCAGATGATTACAGGCTCTAGCAGCTCTTTTCCTTCAGCCCTTCTCCTCTACTTGCTTCCCACCCCTTCCCGCACAGCCCACTGATGGAAAAAATGAATGAAATTACTGTTTTTCTACTTACCTGGTATATATCACTTAAAAATAATAATGCAGCATCTTCTGTTTTGCAGCTGGTGGATGACACTAACACGACAAGAAAAGTGATGCACTATGCCTTAAAGCCAGGTAGGTATTTTTTTTGTTGTCGTTTGAAATTTTGGCCCTAGACTACTATAGACCAAAGTATTTGATATTCTTTATACTTCATGGTTTATAGAAACAAAACAAAATTCGGCTCCTCTCTCTTAAAAGATATTCCATCAAATCTGACTTTCCTTCCACTCTAATGTGGATACCTGGAAGATTAAAGCCAGTTTGGTGTGTACAGCTGGGACTGGATAAATAGTCAATTGTCCTCTGAAGAAAAGTGGGGGGAGGGGAGGTTTCCTTAGGCAAAATTCTCACTCGAAGGTATTTAATCTCCCAGCCTGACTCTTAACTGTTGAATAGTTCTTTGCAACTCTTAAAAAATGAACCTTTGATTCCTTTTATAATCACCAAACCAGCACTAGAGAAAGTTGGAAGGTTGGAAGGTCCTAGAACCTGTTATGTGGCTTATGTTTGAAAAGAAAAACGTTGTTGCTCTTTGAACCTTTACACTGCTTAAGTTTAAAGCTTTCCCTTTGAAATTTCCCAGTGCACTCCCCATGGGCTGGGCCCATCAGAGCCGTGGCCATCACAGTACCACTGGTGGTCATATCGGCATTCGCGACGCTCTTCACTGTGATGTGCCGCAAGAAGCAACAAGGTATCTCTTTGAGTGCTGTGTCTCCCCACAACAAGGGGCAGACCAGGGGTTGCTGCCAACAGAGAGGGAGACTCGGTGTACCTGGGTCCTCCAGGCTGGCACCTGGGAAGCCTCATATCCTATTCAGTTCCCAGAACTAAAATATTTGGCTTTTAACCTCAGGAGCTACTAGAAAGATAGGCATCATTTTATACACACACACACACACACACACACACACACACACACACACACACACACAGATTTTGAGACAGGGTCTTGCTTGTTGCCCAGACTAGAATGCAGTGGCACAATCATAGCTCACTGCAGGCTGGACTTCCCGGGGTTACACCATCCTCCCACTTCAGCCCCCTGAGGAGCTGGGACTACAGGCATGCACCTGCTAATTAAATAATAATTTGTTTGTGTAGTGATGGGGTCTCACTATGTTGCCTAGGCTGGTCTTGAACTCCTAAGCTCAAGCAATCCTCCTGCCTCAGTCTCCCAAAGTGCTGGGATTACAGGCATGAGCCACTGTGCCTGGCACGTAATTCTATTTTCAAACATAGGATAGTAAATTCAGGGACATAAAGGAAGCCTGAAGTATAAGTAAGGATATAGCAGGGCTTGATCATTTACAAACGTCAGCATGAGACAACCTTCTGAGGAGTTGGAAATGATCCATCACTTGTTCTGGATGAAGGTTACACTGTTGTGTATTTCCATAAAAATTCACTGAGATGTACACTTAAGGGTTATGTACTTTACTTTTATAAATTATACCTCAATAAAAACTCCTATAAAAAATATCGGCTCTGCCAGTGCTTGATTTGGTCTAGTAGGTGCACTTGGCTGTAAGAGTCAGGTCTGGGCATTCTGCTAACCAGGGTGGCCCCTGCAGCATTTCTTAGTTTATCCAAGGTCAGTTTCAGGTGAAGAACAATTTTTTTTAACCATTTGTTGCTCCACTGCAGAAATCAGCTGTCTCATTCCAAGTGATGACCCAAGGGGCTGATGGAGTTGGGGACTGGGACTGCTCTAGGTAGACATATCAACTGTTCTTTCTTGAAGACAGCACTGGGTTCCAAGTCTTAGGGTACAGAACAAAGCATTGCTTGTAGGTATCAACTCTATCTTCTTTTCCAATTTAGAAAATATATATTCACATTTAGATGAAGAGAGCTCTGAGGCTTCCACATACACTGCAGCACTCCCGAGAGAGAGGCTCCGGCCGCGGCCGAAGGTCTTTCTCTGCTATTCCAGTAAAGATGGCCAGAATCACATGAATGTTGTCCAGTGTTTCGCCTACTTCCTGCAGGACTTCTGTGGCTGTGAGGTGCGGAATCTAAAGTTCCTTCTCTTACCCTGGCCAAGACACTTGCCCCCTACTCTCTCCCTTCTGCCTTCTCCTCTCCTCTGGGCCTCCTGTGGTGACACCTGCCCTTGACTGGTGCCACAGCTTTCAAACTGGGGATAGTCTCACACTTTTTTCAGTCTGTCCTACTCATCACTAGCACTAAATATTTCATAATACTTACTTGTAACTCTGACACGCTCCTGCTTTAAGGCCTTGCGTGGCACCTCCCTGGTATTAGGAAGACCAGTAACTTCCATGGAAACATGCAATTGGGGTTAAGGAGTGTCGCTCAGGACATCTTCGTGGGCATGTTCAGGACAGAAATCCCATTTGTAGGGTCAAAGAGAGTGGCAAGGAAAGCAGTGAATTGACACAATTGTTTGGAGGAGTTCTGCTGAGAAGGGGAATGAAGGATGTGGCTGCCATTAGAGGGGATCTCAAGGTCTAGGGAGAAGTGATACAAGGGCTCTGTGAAGTTGTTTGACCATTGACTGGTGGAATCATGGAGAGGGAGAAACTGGTGATGCAGGAGAGGGCACTGGCCAGAGAAAACAGGGAAGTGGGAAGGGAGCACTCCCAGAAAACAATATTGTGTCAAGCACTCAAATGATCTGCTCTGGTTTATTAGCTGTTCTCTTAAGTTATTAATATGTAATATGTTATTAATATGCTTTTCTATAATGTCATATTGTATATTTTTCGAGTAAGTCTGAAACTCTCGTGTTTTTCAGAACCTCTCCATGTGGTGAGGCTGCCCCCTAGTGTCAATATAACATATTACTCTGGCCCAGTTCCCCGCTCCCTAGCCACATGAACTCGGTGAGACTGGTGGATCAGCATGTGCTGAAAAATAATTGCACTCTAGCCAATAGCACAGTTTTCAGATACCATGGTCAACCAAGTTTGCTCTACTTCACAGCAATTTAGCCTCTAGGGAAAACGCTCTTCCAGTTATTAGTGAAATAGTTACTCTAGAAAATTTGGAACTAAAAAGGGATGATAAATAAAACATTTGTCTGGAATTCCAACCTGATTAAGGAAAATCTGAGATAAAGGAACCCACAGTTCACGTGTGGTTTATTTCCTTCCAGTCTTTTTCTGTATAGGTGAACTCACACATACAGTTTTGCCATTGGGGCTGACTGAAATAATTTTTTGTCATCTCTTAATAATTTTTTACACTATTAGTAGTTATATGTAAATTGCAATTTTAAATAGCTACATGAGCCTCTATGTTGATTTGCCATAACTGAGTTAATACAAATACAAATTAAACATCTCATGTTCAATATTGTCCCATTTGTGATGATTTCCCAAGAAAGATGCCTGGAAATGGAATTGTTGGGTCAAAGATAGGAACATTTAAAAAATGCTTGGTATGCTCCCACTGCTTCACTTGACTAGCCTAAAAAAAATAAAATAAAATAAAAATGCTTGGTATGGCCGGATGCAGTGGCTTATGTATGTAATCCCAGCACTTTGGGAGGCTGAGGTGGGTGGATCATGAAGTCAGGAGTTCAAGACCAGCCTGATCAACACTGTGAAACCCCATCTCTACTAAAAATTAAAAAAAAAAAAAAAATTAGCCGGGCATGGTGGTGCATGCCTGTAATCCCAGCTACTCAGGAGGCTGAGGCAGGAGAATCGCTTGAACCCAGGAGGCGGAGGTTGCAGTGAGCCGATATCGCACCACTGCATTCCAGCCTGCGCAACAGAGCAAGGCTCCGTCTCAAAAAAAAAAAAAAAAAAAAAAAAATCAAAAAACAAAAAAACCACAAACAAAAACAAAAAAACAAACCCTTGATCTATACTCCCACTGAGCTTTTAGCATGTGTAATGTTAGCAAGAATTAAGGAAAGTATAAGACAATTCAGGGTTATTTTCAGCAAGTGGATGGATGTTGGGCTTTTTCCCCTTTGGTAACATCTTAGAGAAAAGAACAAAGTCATTTCAGCCCCAGAAGAGAATGGGGCTGCTGTGTTTGGTCATAGCCATTGGGAAATAATATCTGAACTACAGAAGGAAAAACACCACCACCACCACGAAGAGATGTTTTCAGCAGAATTAAATGAAAATGCTCTGAGAAAATGAAGTCCTCTGAGGGGCCACACATGTCTGGTTTTCTTTCCTTTGTCACCCACCCCCATAATCTCCCTACCAAGACCCCCTTTGGGGGTAAAGCCTTGTCAGTTACCAGCCTTATAGAGATATAGTCCTGTAGACCTGTGTGAAGCCATAGAGGAAGGTGCTAGTCACTCCTAAGTGAGTTACTCAGAATGACCATGTTAGTGCAGTTCACTAGCTTCCTCTCCAGCCTTGGACCAACTGGTAAATAGCATGGCTGAGCATGGTCCTCTTTGTCAGTCACTCTCTGGATGTGAGTCACCTATAATTGTGGGTGACTGGCATCCAGGCCTGAGCCTCATCTTCCAGCTCACTTTGGAATCACTCAGCCACATCCTCCTCTCAGAGCCTCCAGCCTTTTCTCCGGGATCTGCCCCCTCCAATCCAGGCATCTCACTCACCAGATCAGCCAACCTCAGTTTCTCTGTCCTGTGCTCTCTGCCACCTCTTGCTTCCTTGAGGATGTCCTATGTAGGGTGTAACTTGGGCAAGGTGCCACAAGTGCTGTGCTTCCGTCCCCTCACTTGTATGGCAGGAGTGGTAATGACTCCATGTGATACTAAAATGAACTGCTGGATGGCAAGTCTTTGCAGAGGGACTAGAGTGGTATGACCGTCACCCACGGAACCTTAGCTGTTCCTTGGTACGGGGTAACCTGGAGCCTGCACATAGCTGTGCTAATAAGGGTTAAGGGGCAGAGGAGGTGGCCTCCTTCTGACATTCCCCTCCTTGTTACTTCCTGAGCCTCTTCCTGAGCCCTCCGTGTGGGTAAGGTGCCTTGTTCTCTTTCCAGGTGGTTCTGGACCTGTGGGAAGACTTCAGCCTCTGTAGAGAAGGGCAGAGAGAATGGGTCATCCAGAAGATCCACGAATCCCAGTTCATAATTGTGGTTTGTTCCAAAGGCATGAAGTACTTTGTGGACAAGAAGAACTACAAACACAAAGGAGGTGGCCGAGGCTCCGGGAAAGAAGAGCTCTTCCTGGTGGCGGTGTCAGCCATTGCCGAAAAGCTCCGCCAGGCCAAGCAAAGTTCGTCCGCGGCACTCAGCAAGTTCATCGCTGTCTACTTTGATTATTCCTGTGAGGGAGACGTCCCTGCTGTCCTAGACCTGAGTACCAAGTACAAACTCATGGACAATCTTCCCCAGCTCTGTTCCCACCTGCACTCGCAAGACCATGCCTTCCGGGAGCCGGGGCAGCACGGGCGACACGGCAGCAGAAGAAACTACTTCCGGAGCAAGTCAGGCCGGTCCCTGTACGTCGCCATTTGCAACATGCACCAGTTTATCGACGAGGAGCCGGACTGGTTCGAAAAGCAATTCGTTCCCTTTCATCCTCCTCCACTGCACTACCGGGAGCCAGTCTCGGAGAAATTTGATTCGGGCTTGGTTTTAAATGATGTCATGTGCAAACCAGGGCCGGAGAACGACTTCTGCCTAAAGGGAGAGGCGGCCGTTCTTGGGGCAACTGGGCCTGCCGACTGCCAGCTCGAGAGTCAGCACGGGGCCCTGGACGAAGACGCGGAGGCCCGGCCAGCCCTTGACGGTGGTGCCGCCCTGCTGCCGCTGCTGCACACGGTGAAAGCCGGCAGCCCCTCGGACATGCCGCGGGACTCGGGCATCTATGACTCGTCTGTGCCCTCATCTGAGCTGTCTCTGCCACTGATGGAAGGACTCTCGACGGACCAGACAGAAACGTCTTCGCTGACAGAGAGCGTGTCATCTTCTTCAGGCCTGGGTAAGGTGCCTTTGGGGCGAGGTCCTAATAGACCACAGCCTTCGGCCATGCTTCTGTAATCAGTCAAAGCGTTTTCCAATTTTGGTGTTAATTTACTGAGCAATGAAACCTGATGAGAACACAGCTTGTTTGGTAGTCTTGATTTATCCCAGGTGATGGGAACACTCACATGTTTGAGTTGCAGAAATACCAAGCCAAATTATGGTGAGCTGCCCAGTCCCTGCAAGGGGTATTGTGCAACATACAGTGTATGCACTGTATCACGTTTCTAAACTCCAGAAACATCAGAACACCAAAACACATTGGACTTCAAGGGTCTTGGATAACAGTCGTGCCTTTTTTCCACCTATAGTTTTCACTGCCCCCCATTTTCTTTAAAGCTACATTCATTGAGCCTGGGATTCATGGGTACAGTATTCTCTCTATCTTAGCTCAACACAGGGTCTCAGGTGTGAGGGCTCTGTAGGAGGGCTTACTTCCCCAGGAAGCATCAGCTGCATGCCATCTCAGGCTGCACCTTACCATGTCTGTAACTGGTTGGAGTCATGCATACAAACCCTTGACTTTTAAGAAAGATCTCTTCCTTCCTCAACTAAGGGAACTAGAGCCTGTTAGGAGGATGAGAGTGCACCATCTTGAGCAGGTTGGGATTCTTGCCTCATTTATACAAAGCCCATAGTCCAAACCCAGATCCAGCCACATTCTGGCATGAGCACCCAGCCCAGTGAAATGCAATGACAGTGTGAGTCTGTATTCTCTTCTCTCCTTAGGTGAGGAGGAACCTCCTGCCCTTCCTTCCAAGCTCCTCTCTTCTGGGGCGTGCAAAGCAGAACTTGGTTGCCGCAGCTGCATTGATGAACTCCACGCGGTTGCCCCTTTGTAACAAAAATGGAAGAGTCTAAGCATTGCCACTTTAGCTGCTGCCTCCCTCCGGTTCCCCAGCTAATCTCCCTGGTTTCATGGCCCACTTGGAGCTGAGGTCTCATGCAAGGATATTTGGAGTGAAATGCCGGCCAGTACTTGTTCTCCCTTGCCCCAACCCTCTACCAGATATCTGGGCAAACTCTCCAATTTTCTAAAATGATATGGAGATCTGAAAGGCATGTCCGTAAGGTCTGACAACAACATTTGGTTAGTTCTTGGATCAGAGCCAGTTGTGGGAGGTAGGGAAGAAATATGTAAAGAGAAACAGGAAGATATCTGCACTGATCATTCAGACTTCATTGAGCTCTGCAAACTTTGCCTGTTTGCTATTGGCTACCTTGATTTGAAATGCTTTGTGAAAAAAGGCACTTTTAACACCATCAGCCACAGAAATCAAGTGCCAGTCTATCTAGAATCTGTGTTGTAGTGCAGATAATGTCCTCATTTATTTTTGATGTAGAATCAACTTTGCCATGGGTGTTAAATAAGCTTTGAGTCAAAAGTCAAGAAAGTGACTGAATATACAGTCACCTTTTATGAAATGAGTCTCTGTGTTACTGGCTGGCATGACTGACTGAAGTGAAGGTCACAGGGCCTGGCCGATTATCTTGACCATTCCATCTGAGATAGGTTGGTCAACATGCAGAAGGCCCCAGGACCTCAGCACGGGCAGCCTCCTCTTGGTCTGAGTAGGCATCATGCAGGGGCCAGATCTGCCTGCTGTTCCATGGGTTACATTTATTGCTATATCGCAGATGTTGGTGTCTGGAAGTTTATTCTTAAGAGACTGCTACCCAGCTGGTCTGAATTACTGGAAGTTGCAGTTCGTGCTTTGGTTAGTCTCTGGTCTAAAGCTGTGTCCTGAATATTAGAGATCAGAATTCACTGAAATATAGCAGTGTGTGGAGGTGATGGCCAGTTAATTTGCTGAACTGGTTTTGACTAATGACAAACCTCTTTTTTTAAGAAGGGAGAATGGAGGAGGCAGTCACAAAAGTAAATGTTCCATTTTTATGAATGACTTTCTACAGAATTTCTGTTTCTAAAGAAAAAACAATTGTTCACACCTCATCTGATGACTAGCATGTGTGTAGTGAATAATGTCTTGGTCTCACCTGTGGAAACCCTTCTCCCTGTGCCTTACAGCAGGTGTGGACATCTCTCACTACCTTTCTCATGGGTTGGATTTTGGCACCCTGTTTTCTCAGCATTCACCCCAGGGACTGTGGTTTTCACTCCTTCTTCAGATAGGACCAACATGAAGGAGTATGCTGAGAAACACCCTGAGGCAGGGTGGGAGGTGGGATGGGGCAGGACTTTCCCTTCAAGCACATGCTTGGCAGGCGGGGAAAGGGGGCTTGCACCCCTGCTTGAAAGGGTATATTTCTTGTGTATATTTCTGATGCAAATGTCATAGTCCCTGCTCTGTAAAGGCAGCTGGCAGCTTTTGGGAGAAGAACGTGCTCGTCTGTTCTGTGGCATCAAATTTCCTGCAGCTGCTCTGAGGGAGAGACAGTGAGCTGCAAGACTATCTCCCCATAAAACCAGGCAACTCAGAGGCGAGTCATTTCATCTTCCTGTGAAATCTGGAATGAGTGCAAATCTCCTGCCCACACATGACTGCCCCGCCGTTTCATCCTAGGCATACGTTCTGTGAAGGAGATTGGTTAGTCCAAACTTGCTAACATATGAAAATCCACTTGGAACATTATGAGAGATTTCTTACTGAGGCCAAGAGATGTTTCCTGTCCCAACGGAACCGTTAGGAACCACTTTTAGGATATTCAACTTTGCTCATGAAATAAGGCGTCTCTGAGAAAGTGGCCTCAGGGAGAGAATGGAGGACTGGGGGAAGGAGCATTAACTGGGTTCCGAGGGTGTGGGCAGGGAGCTTGCTGCACGAATGCACTCCCTAGGAGAACGGAAGGGGAAAGGGAGTGCCACTTAAAAAAGCAGGGGATATTTTAGTTTGGATTTAGGGTTTTAATACTTATATTGAAATACTAATGTTTCTGATCAACAAAATCAAACTCTTAATATACCAAGTAATGAAACGACAGTGTGATCGCCTGAGAATAAATTGAGAAATCCAACTTCCTAGTTTTGCTTCATTGGTTTCACTTTTTCTACTCTCCCCATGATGCTAGAAATGGAAATTGTTGCCCTGCAGATTAAGGCAAAACATCTGTTTTAAGCAAAGCTACATTTTTTGACTCAGAAACTGTCCCAGACAATGGATATTAATAAGATGAAATTCAGAAAAAGGTTCTGCCAAGTCACAGGCCTTTAGATATTGCGGAAACAAGAAATGGAAAACAAGGATAATCTCCATGAGAGACCTTGATCTTGAGAGTAAAAGGCTTGTGTGGTTGGGTTAGACAATATCTTCAGAAAGGAGACCAGGGGTGAGTCCAGGGTTCCAGGAAACCAAGAAGCCTGCAGGTAGCTGAAGGTAGTGTGCTAGTTGTTCATCTTAATTACCAACACTTTACAGAAAGGACTTAGCATCTGATGTAGTCAGCTTTGCCAGGAGAGTGATCAAGGAGGTTAAAGCTCAGGTAAAGGTGTGTTGTTCTCAGAGGTTGGCTACAAGCAACAGAGACCACCTCAACAGACCCAGCTCAGCCATACAGGGTACAGAAGCTCCTCCAGAGGGCTGTCTTGGGCCTTTGAGGCAACTGATCTCCAGAAAGAATCAAAAGTCATTCCAGTCCAGGCCCAGGTATTCAGATGGTGACCCAGCCAGATAATAGTATCTTGAGCCAAAAATGAGATCAGGCCGTAAAGTTAGGAGACAGAGTTTTTGATTGACACGTTAGCAATAACCGAAGACAGTCTCAGAAGTTCAGTAAAATGTCTTTAGCAATGGCGACATCATTGGGATCAACATGTAGTAAGTCATGGATCTTTAAATTTATATATGTTTGTCAAAGTTCAGTCTTACAACTTCATAGCCACAAGTATCTTTTCAAAAATACCAACTGTTAGTCTAGGTCAGGTGTCCCCAAACTACTACGGCCCGCGGGCTGCATGCGGCCCCCTGAGGCCATTTATCTGGCCCCCCACCGCACTTCAGGAAGGGGCACCTCTTTCATTGGTGGTCAGTGAGAGGGGCACGGTATGTGGCAGCCCTCCAACGGTCTGAGGGACAGTGAACTGGCCCCCCTGTGTAAAAAGTTTGGGGACACCTGGTCTAGGGTCTCCTGACTTCAGTGCAAATAGGAAGACTGTCCTTCCAAAAATGTGGGGTTACATGATTTTCAGAGCCTTTTTTTCATAGTTGAGCATCTTTTCCTTTAAAAGAAATAAAGGGCAAGAGGACCAATTTTATTCCTGGAGGAAAAATGACACACCCTCCTCCCAAAAGAAAGAAAACTCTGGCCCCCACAACTCCAACGCTAATTTGGCTCCCTGAGAAGGGAGAAAATATTCTGTCTTTATTGAAGAGAAATGGACAATGCCAGTGTGAAGGTTCCTAGTCTTATTTTCTATTGGTGAAGACTACTAGACTACTACTGCTCTTATTTAGTAGATCTTATGCCTTCGGGAGTCGCCAGTGTAGCACGTGAGGTTTAAGGAAAACAGCTGTGTGATGATAAATGGTAATTAATACGCTTTGTCAGTGTCAGAGAGAAACAGAGAATGGTGGTGACTGTGGCAAACTAAAGTGTTCCTGTTCCACCCACAGGGGGCACTTTTCCAGTTGACTGTGGCTATGAAGTATTTCCTGATCTTCTCATTTTTCAAGAGAAGCTGCCAATCTGGATTTTTATTTGAAAAATTCCAATTTTAAAAAATATTGGCAACTAAGTTTTAAAAATTTAAGTGAATTTAGACTCAGCAGAAGATGTGGATGGACTTGGTTTGCTTCACTGACAACCAGTTTGTCACCTCTGCTTTATAAGATTTGAAGTGAAAGGCATCCATAGTAATTAGAGATGGTGCCAACAGAAAATGCTGTTGCTAAATGCAGCCAGTAGCTAGATTGCTTCTTTCTCCTGTCTCTCCTGCAAAGAAATTTGATGTGATTCTGAATGCATTGGACATGTCTTGATTGCATCTTTACATTTCATGTTGTCTTAGAGGCAAGCCAGTTGTTAATTTCAAAATCAAATTTATGCTCTCTCAGTTTAAAAAAATGCTAGGGACAATTTCACTTAAACTCCACAACCTGAAGGGCTAAACTTGTTTATAGTTTTAGCTCTTGGCATAATAATTTTTTTAAAATGGTGTGCAATTCTGAGCATCGGCCAAGACATGATCAGGAAAGCAGGGATTTGTAGTGAGTAAGGCAGGGAATCTCCTGGCGTCCATTAGAGCCAGGTATTTGCATTATCTTCCGTTTTAAGTGATCTGTGAATTGACTTTGTTTTGGAGGTGTGAAACAGTATACAGAGAAGAGCTTTTCCTGATGTTGAGCTATCAGCTAGGATTCCAAGTGGGGTATTGGGTCACCCTTGCCAGATCACTTCCTTTCCAGGCTTAGGGTGAAAATAGACAAAAGGAAATCTGACTGCAAGCCAGTAGCTCTGATTCCAGTTTCAGAGTTTAGGGACTGGAGAAAGTTTAGATTATCTAGCATGTTCTCGCCCTGGTGTCAGACAGGGCTGTGCCTGAATTATTCCAGACATGGCTGTAGATGATATTCTGTATTTTCCAAGAAGGAGATTCTGTAACCTACTTTGCTGATCAGATAGTTCTTTGTATGTCTTACAGAAATTCAAGCCGGCTTCCTTTTGTTCAGCATGTAGTGGAGAAAGAACAGCTGGTCACCTTCCATGTATTTAAAAACCGCAGTGAAGTCATCCTCCTGGTGTTTTTATTTCAGTGATAAATAATTCCACCCACTTAAACCATTCTTCATGGCTCTTGTTTTCCAGGGGCCTAATAATTTTCTCTGCTATAATGTTTCTCAGCTTCACACTCCGTTTAGTTACCCAAACAGAATGTTGGTGCCTTACTCACATTAGTGCCTTGTGAAGACCAGGCTCAGGGTGGGGATTGTGGGGAAACTCTTGCACACCCATCTCCTCTTTACCACTTATAATGGCACTTTTACTAAATGGAATGTTGCCTATATTCATTGAGCATTATATACTATCACATTTTTTTCCCTAGGTGATAGTCATCCATCATATCTTGTGTTTGTTTTACTCCTGAGATCAAACACTCGGTGCTTATTCCTGATGTATTAATGTCATTCCTGAGCTCCTTCAAGATACCCTGTTGAGACCAGCTCTTACCTTCTGAGTGGCAGCTACCCTCTCCCTCCCAATTTTAGATACTGTTTTTACACAGCTCTATAGACATCACCTTTATTTCATGACCCACAATATTAAATGGTGCAGACTTCGGTTTAACCACTGGTGAGGTAACAGCAGTAGTCGCTAAGGGCCATCTTCCCATTGCCATTTGAGGGCTAATTTGCAAAGACATTTGAATCCTCCAGTGAAGTTGTCTGGGGAATTTTGGCCAGTTGTCTTCCCTCTTGCTCTTTTGCTCTTTAAAATTCAGCCGGGACCACAGACACCTCCAGGATCTTGTTTATGTTCTACACTCAATTGACCAAGCACAATCAGAAGTCTCACAAAAGCAAATAGTTATGACTACATATCTGATGTTTATATCATATAAAGTTTCAGGAAGATTCAGAGGGAATCTTCTATTTGTACATGATGTAGACAAAATTAGCTGCTCCAGTTGTTAGACAAAAAATTGCCACTGGATTACACTAACATGCTCGTTTTTTTAAAAAGGTTGGTATGTTTCTCTAAAGAGAAAAGCATGATGAGTCTGGACAGCAGCAAAAGCTTCTGTGAAAACCAAATGTGTTCATCTAGACAGTAAGTAACTCCGCTTTTTACTGTTTTTTAAAAGAGAATTTTTCCCTGTGAAAACTCCCTGTTCCTATGTCCTAGGGGAGAGAGCCTGTGGAATGCAGTGGTTATTGATGGCGTTGCCTTTGTTTCATCTTTAAGTTTGTCCTTTTTGGGATCTGGTGGGATAGTAAGCACCGATGGAACTGTAGCAGTGTGCTGTATTTTTGACATTGAAAATGTTAATGACTTATTTGATTTGTACATAACTCTGTAAATACGTGAAAGTAGATCACAGCTGACATTTACAAAATGTTTTTGTACCTTAGAATTTCTGCATTCAATAAAATGTTTTAAGATTGTAGTGGTTCATTTTTTAGCACGTCTTTCTTGTCTCCTGACTGGCTGGCGTTCCCAGCCCAGTTTTCAGAGGGCTCTGCCTCAGGACGAGGCAGCCAGGGGTGGCCAGTCCTCCTTGCCCTTTAGAGAACAGGACCCTGCTGCCTCAGACCTTTACCTCACCTCCACAGGCAGTCAGTTGCCCATTACCCATGTGGCATCAGGAGGCCTCCCTGCTGCAACCGGGTTACTTATGTCAGAAGGAAATGTGACTTCTCAGAACAAATGGGTTTTCTTTTTAGAAACTTGAAAGAAGCCACTGAGATTTGGGGGCTGCACATAAATTTTTTTTGTCACTCAGACAGAAAAAGAGATACCTGCTCAGTCCTCATGAACATTCTCCCCTCCTGTGCCCCCATGCTCTGCAAGTTAACTTCTTGATGTCCATCACCTTCAGGATCAGGTCCAAGCTCTGCTGACTTTCTTTTTTCTTTTTTTTTTTTCTTTTTTTAAGAGATAGGGTCTCTCCACATTGCCCAGGCTGGTCTCGAACTCCTGAGCTCAGGCGATCCTCCCGCGCCTCCCAAAGTGCTGACATTACACATGTGAGCCATCACGCCTGGCCTCTGCTACTGTTGCTGTGCTGTCAGACTCTGTCCTCAGCCTCTCATCCATAGAGAGGCCCTACTTTAGAGGGTGGTGAATTAAACCGCATGATGAATGTAAAGTCCTACCTGTGCATTCCTGTCATGTAGTCCATGCTCAGTAAATGACAGTGTCCACAGGAGGACAGTAGGGGTTAACAAATAGCAAGGATGTAGAACGCAGGCTTTTGGCCATTGCCTGAGCAGGTTATAGTCTAAATTTGGGGTCTTGGGAGAATAATAGGTTTTTTTTTCCCTTTTTTTTTTTTTTTGAGATGGAGTCTTGCTCCTTTGCCCATGGGGTGATCTCCACTCACCGCAACCTCCATCTCCCGGGTTCAAGCGATTCTCCTAGTTCAGCCTCCCGAGTAGCTGGGATTACAGTTGTCCACCAATGTGGCCAGCTAATTTTTATATATTTAGTCGAGATGGGTTTCACCATCTTGGCTAGGCTGGTCTCGAACTCCTGACCTTGTGATCCACCTGCCTCGACCTCCCAAAGTGCTGGGATTACAGGCTTGAGCAACTGCGCCCAGTGCATAATAGATTTTAAAAACTGGATTTTCCTTATTTACTTGTTCCTTCTCATACTTCACTGGGATGTTAATGTGCTTGGGGCCTATAACCCACCCTGTTTGGGGATCCCAAGGAAAACAGAGGGAGTAGTAAAAAACAAAACCCCCAAAGAAAACAGCTCTGAGGGAAGCATTGTTGGTTTCTGAGAGGAGGAAATTAGCACAAATTCGCATATCCTTCATTTCTTCAGTTTAGAGTCACCCAGGAGGCTCCTTGTCATTTCTCCCATTGATTTCCTTTTCCCCCATACTCTCTGTCAATTCTTTTTCTTTCCAGGAGTGACAAGTGCTTTACACACATCATCTCATTTATCTTCATGGCTGCTCTGTGAGATGGCCAATCCCACTGTTCCTATTTTACAGATGAGGAAACCGAGGCTCAGAGAGGCTCTAACTGACTTGTGATCCCACAGCTGGCTAATGGCAGAGCCAGGATATGAGCTGAGGCAAACCCTACCTAGACTGCTCAGGTATCCCCTTAGCAAAGTTCTAGCCAGCCAGGTAGGGATAGACTCAAAAATGTGTGGTCAAAGGCAATAGAGAGCTTTCCCATAAAATGAATAGCAGAGAGGAAGTGATAATTGCCAGCCTCTGAATGTCAGCAGGGCTGGTTCCTGCTCTTGGTGCTCTTCATGTTTTTTCTCACCATGACCCCCTATGGAGTGTACTATCAGCAGCCTCATGTTTGCGATTCTGAGGTCTAGAAATTGTATAGCTTTGCCAAGGGCACAAACAAGGAATTGGCAGCATTGGAGTTGAAGTCTCTCACTGAAGCATCATTATTCCTGATCAATAGGCTGCTCTGTCCCTCAGTAATAGTTTAAGTGGAAGGAAGAAGCTTGAGTGACTTGGTTCCTTTCTCATAGCAAATATTGAGTATAAATCTGGTTCAAAGTTGAAGCAAATGGATCTTGTTAGGCAGACACTGCAATACATGAATTTCTCTTTCCTTTTATTTTATTAAAATAAAAGTTGCAGCTGGGCTTGGCAGGGCGCACCTATAGACTCACCTACTAAGCAGGCTGAGGCCCCAAAAAATACAAATAGTTCAGGCAGGGTGACTTACACCTGTAACCTCAGCACTTTGGGTGGCCAAGACAGGAGAATCACTTCAGGCCAGGAGTTTAAGACCAGCCTGGGCAACAAAGCAAAATCCCGTCTTAATAAAAAGATTTAAAAATTTGCTAGGCATGGTGGTGTGTGCCAGTAGGCCTAGCTACTCCAGAAGCTGAGGTGAAAGGATCACTTGAGCCCAGGAGTTTGAGGCTGCAGTGAACTATGATCACACCACTGCATTCCAGCCTGGTGACAGAGCAAGATCCTATCTCAAAAAAATTTAAGTTAAAATTAAAAAGTAAAACAACAAACAAAAAAACGTTGCAGCTAGTACTTTCTATTAGTGTTCTCTTGGGACAAAGCATGAGAAGCCCTCACTTGGCCAGGTGTGGTGGCTCACGCCTATAATCCCAGCACTTTGGGAGGCCGAGGCAGGCTGATTTCAAGGTCAAGAGATTGAGACTATCCTGGCCAACATGGTGAAACCCCATCTCTACTAAAAATACAGAAATTAGCTGGGCATGGTGGTGTGTCCCTGTAGCCCCAAATACTTGGGAGGCTGAAGCAGAAGAATCACTTGAACACAGGAGGTGAAGGTTGCAGTGAGCCGAGATCATGCCACTGCAGTCCAGCCTAGCAAGAGAGCGAGACCCTGTCTCAAAAAAAAAAAAAAAAAAGCAGCTCTCATTTTTACCATGATGTTAGAAAGCTGTCTGTTTTTACAGCTGCCTCGAGTTCTTGCAGTCCCCATCATCTGTGGGGCCCTGCCACTGTCTTTGCTTTGTTTTAGAAATAACAGCATTACAGGAGCAGAGACCAATTTCCTCTTGCAGGCTCTAATTAGAAAAAAAAAATTTTTTTTTTTTGCTTTAGTTGAATAAAAACTATAGGTGATAAGCTAAGCAGGTGGAGGAGGGAGGAGACATAAAATACATCTTTGTAGTCCTGGGCACAGTGGGTCCTCAATAAATGTGTTTCCTACTCCTTCCTTAGCATATACTGTCCTCGCTGTCCACAAGGAATGAAATCATAAGAGGCCCAAGAATAGGATGAGTTAGAGGATGCAATGAAGGGGAAAGATGGACGCAAACACAGTATAAGGGCTTTTGCAATGCCAAAATTCAAATGGGGCCGTTGAGATTAAGGAAAAGAAATGGAAGGTCCGTGAGCTTGGTTCCCTGGCCTCTTCCTGGAAGGGACCTTGCACCATCTTTGGCATTTGTAGATGATACAACTGCCTTAACAGGGTTAATTCCAAAGTATGTGCTGGGACAGAGACATAGTGATGGACACAGTACACACAGGACCCCTGCCCTCCTAACTCTACCTCTTCCTATGTATAGAGTTGAGGGCAAGTCATCTAAATGTTCTGAAACTCAGTTTCTTCATCTGTAAGATGGGACTAATACCCACCACAAAGGGTGATTGTGAGGATTAAATGAGATGGAGTATATAAAGTACCCAAGGCTGTGCTCAGCAAGTGCCAGGTACTTGGTGAATAGTAGTTAATTATCCTGTGGTAGAGCAAGTCTGGGGCTCTTTGGGGGCCGTATGGAGATGGGTGGGAGACAGTTCCATGCCCACAGGGAGCTTTAAGACAAGCACTTTGTTGGGTGCTAAGTGATATCATTCCTATCTGCTAAGAGAAGAGAGTGAGGCATGGTGGTTCATGCCTGTAATCCCAGCACTTTGGGAGGCTGAGGCAGCTGGATCATGAGGTCAGGAGATTGAGACCATCCTCATGCCTGCAGTCCCAGCTACTCGGGAGGCTGAGGTAGGGGAATTGCTTGAACCCTGGGCGGTGGAGGTTGAAGTGAGCCAAGATTGTGCCACTGCACTCCAACTTGGCGACAGAGCAAGAGTCCATCTCAGAAAAAAAAAAAAAAAAAAAAGAAAGAGAAGGTGGGTCCATGCCTAGTTGTTGCAGAGGTGAGGGTTGAAGAGGAACTTAATTTGGCAAAATTAAGACATTAGCTCTGGGGTTCCCAATAGCTGACCACACATGGCCTGTGACAGTTGACCGTGCACCTTGAGATCTGCTAATGTTCCATTGCCCAGACTCCTTTTTTCCTGGTTGCCATTTAATCCTGATAAAGACGCATTTCTCAGGACTTGCTGCTGTAAGGTCTCTGTGCCAGGTGGATGACCACGATCTGCTCTGGATGTGAAGGCAGGGGTTGTTTCTCAAACCATCAGTACGAGGGCAGAGCAATTTTCCAAGTTTTACAAGTTAGTGGAGGGAGATGAGAGATCAAATAATGGTCTTCCAGAGTGAGATGACTCAGCCTGGTCTTTTCCATTCTTGCTGGTCAGAGACATTCTGGGGCGTGGGCAGGCATCAGCCTCAAAACAAACCATAGACTTTCCCTACCAAGTTGGGCAAGGCCAGGCCAGAGGAAACTTGTAGCAAAGAAAGGCGGGACCATGCCTGGCAGCTGAATGCCAATACAGTCAGTCTTGCCTTTGGTTCTGTATCTCTGGAGGTAGATGTGTTTCAATGTCCTGCACACCTGTGTATAATTGTGTATTATTATTCGTGAGATGATGATAATTAGCATTGCGATTAAAGTGGCGGCAGGCTTTGGTCTCAGGCATCTTAAACTTAGATCTCAGCCTGCCATTTTCTGTGTTTCCCTGGGCAGGTGGCTTGCCCTGTTTAGGACTTAGTTTCTCTATCGATAAAACAGTTAGTAGGGCGGGGCACAGTGGCTCACACCTGTAATCCCAGCGCCTTGAGAGGCTGAGATGGGTGGATCACCTGAGGTCAGGACTTTGAGACCAGCCTGGCCAACATGTTGAAACCCTGTTTCTACTAAAAATACAAAAATTAGCTAGGCCTGGTAGCATTGCCTGTAGTTTCAGCTACTCAGGAAGCTGAGGTAGGAGGATCACTTGAGCCTGGGAGGTGGAGGTTGCAGTGAATTGAGATTGCACCATTGCACTCCAGTCTGGGTGACAGAGCAAAGCTCTGTCTCAAACCAACAAAACAGGTCAGGCGTGGCAATTCACGCCTGTAATCCCAGCGCTTTGGGAGGCCGAGGTGGGCAGATCACGAGGTCAGGAGTTTGAGACCATCCTGGCCAACATGGTAAAACCTGTCTCTACTAAAGATACAAAAATTAGCCTGGTGTGGTCGCATGCACCTGTAATCCCAGCTACTTGGGAGGCTGAGGCAGGAGAATCGCTGGAACCCAGGAGGCAGAGGTTGCAGTGAGCCGAGATCACACCACTGCACTCTAGCCTGGGCAACAGAGCGAGACTCTGTCTCAAAAAACAAAACAAAATAAAACAAAAATACAGTTAATAGTTCAGTACCTACCAGGGCTGTTGTGAGGTTTGAATGTGAGGCTGGGTGAAATTCTGGGCACAAAGTGTGGCACACGGAAAGCCCCTGTTCCAATGGGATTTCCCCTTAATGTGTCCCTTGGCCCTGGCCTGGGTAGCTTATGGCATAGCTAATTGAATGGAATTCCTGCCTCTTGGAGGTCTCAGTTCCACAGGGCAGCTGGGAATGGCCTTCAAGGGAGACGGGTACTTGATCAGATGTCACTTTCTGCTTGAAACCACCAGTGGTCCTGGAGGTGAATACCAAAGTTTTTATGTGATGCCTTGCTGACATCTCCTCTGTGTGTCTGTTCTTTCTCTGACCTTACCAGACTGTTGAAATTCTTCACTCCTGTGTTCCTGCACTGGGTTCCTTGCATGTGCTGTTTCTTCTACCTGAATCACTCTCTCTCAGTCTCCATCCCTCCTTTGTAATCAGACCTTCCCTGACTACTAAACACCTCCAGTCTAGGTCATGACATGTGTCTTCAGGAACACTTAGCTTGTGTAATTAAGTGATGGAACCTCTTACCCACTAGAATTCTGCTCCATGAGGGCAGGTGGTATCCCTTGCAGAGGCCTTCCATCTGGACTGGACTCAGATTCTACTGCTTTAACCAGCTTGCACCCCACCCTACCACTGAGCAGTCACTGAGGCAAGTCACCTCATCTCCCTGGTTCTCAGTTTCCTCATCAGCCAGATGGGGGTAAAAAATGTACCTGCCTCATGGGGTTGTTGTGTGGATAAAGCTGGGGAGGGGGGAACCCACTCAGTGCCTGGTGCTTGACAAGTACTCAAAACCATTACTATCTGTTTTAGCTGTCATCAAGATAGGCAATAACAGTGAGTTCTTTTTTTTTTTTTTTTTTTTTTTTCTTTGACAGGATCTCACTGTGCCACCCAGGCTGGATTTGGAGTGGCGTGATCATGGCTCACTACAGCGTCAATCTCCTGGGCTCAAGCGATCTTCCCACTTTAGCCTCCTGAGTAGCTGGGACTATAGGCATGCACCACCATGCCCAGCTGAGTTTTGTATTCTTCATAGACATGGGGTTTCATCATGTTGCCCAGGCTAGTCTTGAACTCCTGGGCTCAAGCAGTCTACCCACCTTGGCCTCTCAAAGTGCTAGGATTACAGGCGCTGTGCCACTGTGCCTGGCCAAGAAATAATGGTAGTACATTTAAAAGGTTCCCTACAGGAGAAAACTACATCTGTGCCTCATTTTGCAAACTGAGGCTCCCATCCATTTACCATGATCCCAGAGTGGAGAACGACTGTGCTGGTTTATGAATTTCCTCCACAAGGCTTTGTCATCTCAAGGTTTTACACCCTGTGGTTCCTGTCTCCAGAATGGATAATAGCTTGCTATAGGCATTGGTCTGACTAGCGACACAAGCTCTATCAGAATCACCCCTGGGTGTTGGATGCTTGCATTGGACAATGCCTGAGCTCCCCTCACCCTCCCAAAGGGCCTTTGGAGTTTAGGTCATGTCCCGCCTTGGGACAGGGCTCAAGTTGGATTTGAACTCAGGTATTTCCCACTCCACATCCTCTCTCTGTCCTTCCACTCCCCCACTCAGCCTTACTCCTCAGGTTTTCCTGTAACCCAGATTATGAAAGCAGAAAGGACTTGCTCCCAAAGAAGCCTTTTAGTAGCACTTGGAGAGCATTGCTTAGGCCTGAACAATAAGACTGATGCCCAGAAGCGTCACCATCCCCTGGATAAGACCACACCAGGTTAGTGTTACTTCATCAACTCCACACTCCACACCTTTCAAATGCCAAGAAATGGGAGGGGGGAGCACCTGTACAGTGCATTGCTACAGGCAGAGAGTTGAATGTCTCTTCTAGTAATTTCACTTCTGGGATTTTATTTTAATAAATAACCAAAATGTGTGTTTACATTTGTTGTGCAAAGATTTTTGAGGCTGGATATGGCTCATGCCTGTAATCACAGCATTTTGGGAGGCTGAGGTGGGTGGACTGCTTGAGGTTAGGAGTTCGAGACCAGCTTGGGCAACACAGCGAGACTCTGTCTTTACAAAAAAAAAATATATATATATATATATACAAAAATTAGCTAGGTATGGTTGGCGCACACCTATAGTCCCAGCTACTTGAGAGGCTGAGGTAAGAGGATCACTCGAGCCTGGGAGGTCAAGGCTGTACTGAGCTGAGATCGTGCCACTGCACTCCAGCCTGGGCAACAGACCAAGACCCTGCCTTGAAAAAAAAGAAAAAAGATTTTCAGGCCAAAAGTGGTGGCTGAAGCCTGTAATCCCTGCTTTGGGAGGCCAAGGTGGGCAGATCACTTGAGGTCAGGAGTTTGAGACAAGCCTGGCCAACATGGTGAAACCCCATTTCTACTAAAAAAAAAAATAATACAGGCTGGGCATGGTTGGCTGACGCCTGTAATCCCAGCACTTTGGGAGGCCGAGGTGGGCAGATCAGGAGATCGAGACCATCCTGGCCAATACAGTAAAAACCTCATCTCTACTGAAATACAAAAAAATTAGCTGGGCGTGGTGATACGCACCAGTAGTCCCAGCTGCTCAGGAGGCTGAGGCAGGGGAATCGCTTGAACCCAGGTGGCGGAGGATGCCGTGAGCCGAGATCGTGCCACTGTACTACAGCCTGGGTGACAGAGCAAGACTCTGTCTCAAAAAAAAAAAAAAAAATTAGCTGGGCATGGTGGCGGGTGCCTGTGATCCCAGCTACTCTGGAAGCTTAGGCACGAGAGTCCTTGAACCCAGGAGGTGGAGGTTACAGTGAGATCACACCATTGCACTGCAGCCTGCATGGCAGAGTGAGGCTCTGTCTCAAAAAACAAATTTGTTACTAAGCATTATCCTGCTAATAAGAAATGAGGAACAAGCCAAGTACCAGTCGGACTGATAAGAGGCCACATGCATTCAATGGACCAAATGGTATTTAGAAATCATGTTGCAGAAGAATATTTCATGACAAAGGGAAGAGTTCACAATATGTTAAATGAAAAATCAAGGACACAAATTAACAGTGGTTACCACTTGGGGGAGTGATTGTGGGTGGGTTTTCTTACTCTTTGTACCTCTGGTATTTTCTACATTGCTTTACAATGAGTAGTGTTATAGAAGCAGAGGGTTTTAAATGTAAGGTTACACACGACAGACGCTCAGCAAGTGTTAAAGGTGTCCGGTGGTTACTAGGTAGCTGGGGCCTGTGGTCTCAAAGTCCCACCCTTGACCCTGGTTGTGCTTTCTCCTGTGGCTGCTTTCCCCGAAGGTGCTACCCAGCCCCTTGCCCCGGCCTCTCTCCACTGCTTTTCTGCCTGGGGTCAGTCATAGCTTATCCTCAGCCCATCCAGGTGGGGGTCTCTTGCAGAAACCTTGGCTTCCCCAATTGATGATTGATGATGTTTGTGAAGTAACTGCCCCGATCCCATCCTAGCCTTTTTTTTTTTTTTTTTTTTTTTTTTTTTTTTGACATAAGGTTTCTCTGTCAGCCCAGGAGGTCAGAGTGCAGTGGTGTAATAGTGGCTTACTGCAACCCCAAACTGGGCTCAAGCAACTCTTCTGCCTCAGCCTCCTGAGTAGCTGGGACTACAGGCATACAACACCATGCCCAGCTGATTTTTAAATTTTTGGTGGAGACAGGGATCTCACTTTGTTGCCCAGGCTGGTCTTAAACTCCTGGCTTCAAGTGATCCTCCCACATTGGCCTCCCAAAGTGCTGGGATTACAGGTGTGAGCCACTGCATATGGCTTTCTCATCCTGTGTTGTAGTTCAGGGAGAGGGAGCTGAACTCAGGAATGGGAATGGGCCCTTATAAATAAACTGACCATTTCGAGGAGAAAAGATGACTGACCATCAGAGGCTCTGAGAAAAGATGACTGACCATCAGTGGCTTCTGGAGTCTTCAGTTTCCAAACTCTGTGGACAGCACCCACATTTCCTGCCTATGCCCTCTCTCACCCCCAACAAAGGACTGTCTTTGGGTGTATCATCTCTCCTACCACGGACTCTGTCTGTCTAGGACCGAAGCCCTCCCCAGCCCCAAGCCTGCCTTAGAGCTAAGCATGGCACAGACGGGAGAGCTGCCCATAGAAACCCTGTGGGTCAAATTGCTGTGCTGCTAATCTAAATATCCTGCTTGCAGATGTGTCCTGCTTTCTGGAAACCTGAATTATAAAACAGAGGAAGTCAAGGCATTTGCCTTTAGTAATAATAAAAAGGCACATTGCCTCTGACTGTTTACAGGTGAGTGAGTCTCATCTCTCACTCCGAAGCCAGTGTGATGTCTTCAAACTGTAGCTTCCATCCCGTCGTGCCTCTGTCTGAACCTTTCGGTGGACAATGTCTAATGTCTCCCCTTGGCCATCAAGCCCCCTCCAGCCTCCTTCTCCCCCTACCTCCCTGTCCACGGACTTGCAGAGTGTGGCCTGTGCTCTTCCACCGCTGAGCTTCCACACTTTGTCTTCTCACCTCTCTCCTGCTTGGTTCCTTGCCTTGTCAGGGCTCAGCCCAAGCCCTCTTTTCACAGGAGGACTCCCTTCTGCCTGGGCAAGCGCTTCTTCCAGGTGTCTGTCACCACGTCCTGCTCCCTAGCCGCCTGGTGAGGGGTCAGTCGACTATCTCCCTCATCGGCTCATACCCTCCATGAGGTCAGGGACTGTGTCTATCTTTGCATCCTAGTCACTGCTGTCCCCAGAGCCTAACACAGTGTGTGGCATGTACTAGATGCTCAAATAATTGCTAAATTGAATCTAATGCAAAGACAACTTTTCTCTTTGACAAGGCTGCCTGGGTAGAGCACCAGGTGTTGGCTGGTCGATCCGAAGCGACTGCTGAGCTCAGATGAGGGAGCAAGGACTTCAGAGGGAGGAGCAGCTCTTTGCTTAATTAATACAATTACCTGATAAACACAGCTGGTTGTTGTATGGATTTTGTGCATTCGGGAGGAAGGAGAATGGCAAAAGGGTTCTTGGGGGGAAAAGGTTGAGGGCTAGGGGTCTGGACACAGGGGTTGTCCTTGGAAATGGAGTACTGGGGATAGTGTGTTCCTTGAACAGGAAACTGGTGGGTCATAATGCATTGGGTCTGGAGTCAAGGAACCCTCTAGAAGCTGTAGTGGGATGAAGCTGCAGCTGTTGGAATACAAGTTGGTTTGCTCAAAATGTCCAGTTTCTGGCCCAAAAGTGGGCTGCAGGCCAGGAAGAGGCCACCCAGCACTGCGGGACTAAGCACCTGCAACAGAAAGCAGAGGTTGCTGCGAAGTAAATCTGGGAGTTCTGCATCCCAGCAGCTGCTGTCAGGACAGGTGGCCTCCCGGGGAGCTCTCAACCCTCACCCAGCTCCTGCACCTGGGGAAGAGCCTTAATACCTTGGACTGATCCTCTTTCTTCTGTAAACAGGGGCCAGACTGTGATCCTCGGGCTCTGGGGGCTGGCTTCGCCTCGCTGAACTTCAATTTCTTCATTTGAGAAGCGGGCCGCACAGACCCTACATCTTAAAGGCTGTCGTTAATGTTAATTTCCATCAAGCACCTAAAATGCACCGCTGGCACCACGTGTGAGCAACTGATGAATTTTTGCTTTTTAGCGTCAGGGTTTACCCTTTCTTAAGAGTCCAGTAACTGCAGTCTAGGGCACTCTTTATTTCTGGTTTTAATAGGTGGTGAGGACCTTAGGCGTTCGTCTGTTGAATGAATAAATGCCTGCAGAAACTCGTTTTAGAGTCCCATGTTTATTTCCGCATGCTCGACCCAGGCCTTTCAGGCTCGGCGTCCACCTGCAAGCCGGCGACTGAGAGAGCCTGCTGGGCGCCGGGCTTCATGCAACTCGAGGCTCATCCTCATTCTCACCTCTACCGTCGAGGAAAGCGAGGCTTGGGCGAGACCTGACACGCCCAAGATCAGCCCAGCGGTGGGGGTGGGGGCTCCTTGTGCAAGCTCTGGCCCCCGCCCGCTAGGGCAGCCTCTCCCACCCTGGCACGAGAACCGTCCCACTCGGGTACCCGTCCCTCGACCTGCCCTCGGGGTTTCCGCGGCGCGTTCTCTTGAGGGAGCGAGGGCCAGGATTGTTTACCCCTCCTCCGACTTGCTCAATTATCTCCGCCTGAGTCTGGTTTAGGCGGCGGCGGGGGAGGGATGTCCTGGGGTCCCCACTCTCCTCTTTCGGGCCTTCCCACAGACCCAGGCCGTGCTTGGGGAGCGGGGGTACCGAGCTGTACTGTGGCCACTTCCAAGTCCTGAGCCTCCCGGCTGCGGCACCCGTGGGGGTCCCCAGCCCGCCTCCAGCCCACGTGGCCGGCCCGGCCTCCCCGCCCCTGGCCCCGCCCCGCCCCGGGGAGCCGCAGCAGCAGCTGCCGCCTCCGCGGTGCGCTCTCCAGCCTGGAGAAGCCGAACCAGCGCCGGGACCGAGGTGAGTGCGGGAAGCAGCCGGGATCCCCGCTCCCCCTCTAGAGTCTCCTCGGCCGGACACCCCTTTGGCAGGACACTAGATTCCCCCGGAGTGGGACCCTGTTCCGGGCTGGTACTTCCTTTGCCCCGGTCTCCCCAGCTGGACCCCCCACTCCCACCTCCGAGTTACCCAGCCGGGTCTCGGCGCCCCCGGCGGGCCCTGAGGGCTCCCTGGTCTGGGGTACGACGAGCGCACGGGGGCGCACTGGGCGCAGCGCAGGTGGCAGTGCCACAGCCAGCCCCGACCAGCCGCCGCTCCTGCTGGGGACCCCGACTCTGGTCCCCGGGTAGCCCCTGGAGCGAAAATTCCCGGAGCCACTTCCGGGGAGGGAGGCGCCACCTGTCCTGGGACGCGCCCCTTTCGCTCAACTTTCTCCTCCTGCGCGGCGGGGCCACCGCAGGTCAGCGTCGCTTCGGGCGCTGCTCGTGGCGGATCACAGGACTGCCGGTCACTTCGCGGCGGGGGAGCCGGGCTCAGGGCGCTCCGGGCGGCGGGCGCCGGATCAGCCTGCCTGAGGCCCTTGTCCCGGCGGCTGCATCTTTTAAACCGAGCGGCCGGAAGATCCCGGGATAGGACGCCAGGGTGGCGGACGCCGAGGGGTTAAGGTCAACGTGGGTGCCAGAAGCAGGGTGAGCGTTTTCTGAGGCTGGAAGCTGATCGAACCGGGTGGAAACGGTTCCCCTGGGCTTTGCGGTGGTGGAGAGCTGCTCTCGCACTATCATTGGACCCATCTTGTGCTGGAAACAGAGCGGAAACAGAGCGCCTTGTTCCTAGAGGACTCGGCTTGCTGGATTTATTCCCTGGCCCAGGTTTGCTTCCCGCACTCGGCCAGAACGGGAGAACTGCCAGACGGTAGTTGCCCTTGAATGTACCAGTAGAAACTTATTTTTGAGCGTTTCGTGCACTACCAGGTATAACCACTCTCTTCCCTGAGGTGTGGAAGAGGAAAGCTTCGCTGGGTCTTTGTCTTAGCTATGTAGTCCTCGGCAAGTTACTTCATTTATGTCTCAGTTTTCTCATCTATAAAATGGGGATGACAGTACAAACCTTAAATAATTGTATAGGGATAAAGTGCTTAAAATACTGACGGAGACAGGGTAAATCCTCTGTGTTAGCTGCTCTTGTGATTATTATCACTGCCATCTGACAGCGCGTGCACAACCCGAGCTTCTCAACGAGGTGGGTTTGCAGGCTGTTGCTCCTTCCCGGTCTTCTAGTACGGAGCTGGTGGTGGTTACACCGTAGCCATGGTGTTCCCTTCCGCACTGGGAAATTTGAGCTTTGCTGTAACACCTCCTATGGCTAACCAGCCTTGTGCAAAGTATATCTCAGAATGTGGGATTAGAGATGACTTTTGTCAAGGGCATTGTTGGGAAATGGGGTCTTGTACCTTCTCTGGAAGCTCTGGGGTGTGATTGGGTGTTTGCCTCTTGTGGGGGAGGGACTGGTAGATTCCACTTGATTCTTTTAGGCCTTGTGTCTCCTGACAGGCTGACATTGTCTAGTCTCTGTGTGTGGGAGTATATTTAAGGGTCCAGGGACCAGATCTTGCCTCCTTCTCCCGTATTCATTCATCTCTAGCAGATTGCCCCTCCCATCTGTAGAGTTTCCCTGGGCTGCAGCCATTTGGTGTCTTCTTCTTGGCAATTTAGTTTCTCTCTTCTGAACGCCACAAATAAGAGTTCTGAACATGGAGCCCTGGGGAACCTCTTGAAATGTACACGAGGCTCTTGAAGCACAGTTGCTTATTTTTCCAGAGGTTTCCCCTTATATTGTATTCTCCACGAGGCCGGTGCCCCAGAAAAGTGAACTCTGAACTGCTGGTAGGGACGTGCAAGTTCTTGCTCCCAGTTACATCTCAAGTCCCTAAAAATTGGGGGCTGCCCTTTGGGCCCCCTCCCAGAACACACTTTTCAGTGGGCAATACAGGTCAGCCTTAACTTGATTAATTAGGGGAAAGAGAGGCAGGCTGTGAGGTTAGGGAGAGTTGACCTGTGGCGAGACCTTTAGGCTGGGATGCAATTCATGAAAATTTGAGAGCAGGTTTTCAGAAGACTTCTCAGGACCTTTGCTCTTGCTGTTCCCTTTAGCTAGCATGCTTTTCCATCACTTCTTCCATGTCAGAAACTTTCTTGCTCTTTTGCTCAGATGTCTTCCCTTTACAGATGGTTTTTCTAACCACTCTGTCCAAAGCAGCCCCTTCCCCATTAGTCTGTCACACTCTTTCATTATATTTCATTCATAGAGCTTGCCCGAGATGATCTTATTCATGCATTGATTTCTGGGTTGTATGCATCCACCCAGAGAAGAATGCAGGATTCAAGAGGGCAGAGGTGTGTTGTCCTGTTCATTACTGACTCCTGGCTCATGGCATATGGCAGGTGCCCAATAACGCTCCTGAGTTAATGAACACCCATTGACTGAAGTGAGAAAAAAATAAAGAAAATTAAATATTGGATCCCTTTTCTTAATGGTTTATAAAAATATTCTTTAATTAGTATCACTTCACTTGCACAGGTTGAAACTCAAGTGAAATGAGATTTTTTGGGGGGATTACAGGTGCCCACCACCACACCTGGCTAATTTTGTATTTTTAGTAGAGATGGAGTTTTGCTGTGTCGGTCAGGCTGGTCTTGAATTCTTGACCTCAGGTGATCCACCTACAAAATTCTGCGATTACAGGCAAGAGCCACTGCACCTGGCTGAAAAAAAAATTTTTTTGAGAGAGAGTCTCACTCTGTCATCCAGGCTGGGGTGCAATGGTGTGCAATGGTCTAGGCTCACTGCAACATAAGCCTCCCAAGTTCAAGTGATTCTCCTGCCTTAGCCTCCCAAGTGGCAGGGATTACAGGCATCCGCCACCATGCCCGGATTATAGGCACCCATCACCACGTCTGGCTAATTTTTGTATTTTTAGTAGAGATGGGTTTTACCGTGTTGTCTAGGCTGATCTCTATTGATCTCCTGACCTCATGATTCACCCACCTTGGTCTCCCAAAGTGCTGGGATTACAAGTGTGAGCCACTGCACCTGGGCTGAAAATGATATTTTTAATATATGCATCTAATCTATTGAGTCAGTTCAAGTTTCTTCATGGAATAATACCAGCATGGTGGGTGGAGTGGGGTCTGCTGTGGAGACGTTTTGTGACAAGCTTTGTTTTCTTCTTTACTTTGATGAAATTGTTTATTCAGTTATAAAAATGGGTACACATTTCTTTTTCTTTTTTGAGGTAGGGTCTTGCTCTGTTGCCCAGGTGGCATGCAGTGGTGTGATCTTGGCTCACTGCAACATCTGCTTCTCAGGCTCAAGCGATTCTCCCACCTCAGCCTCCTGAGTAACTGGAACTATGGGCATGCACCACCATGCCTAGTTAATTTTTGTATTTTTTGTAGAGATGGGGTCTCACTATGCTGCCCAGGCTGGTCTCGAATTCCTGGGCTCCAGTGATCACCTGCCTCGGCCTCTTATAGTGCTGGGATTACAGGCATGAGCCACCATGCCAGGCCCATTTTTATTTTCTTAGGGAAAAAAGACTGGCAAGACTGTTACTAATTGATGTAATAGCTACACGTGTCTTAGCCACTTAGCTCATTTATTTCATTTATTAAAAAACATTTATGGAGAGAGGGCTACTCTGTGCCAGGCATTGCCCTGGTGCTGACCACACAGCAGTCAAGGAAACTGACAGCATTCCTCCCTTGTGGAGTTTCCATCCCAGTGGGGGAGATGGACAGTAAACAACAGAGATCAGCAATAAGCTATGACGGGGAGTGGCCAGTGTAATGGAGATGAAGCTGGGGAAGGAGATCCAGAGTGATGGGATGGAGGCAGAGCTGGCTTCCGTCCGAGGAGGTCTCTCTGAGGAGGTAGCACTGGGGCAGAAACTCAGACGAATGGGGAAGCAGCCTCAAGGACAATTGCATGCAGCCTCATTCCATGCATATGGAGCCCAAGGTTGTGGTCAAACTTCCCAGTGTGGCCAGTCACCTCTTGAGCACTGGACATGGTCTGTCTCACTGCAGAAGGGGAGGGAAATGAGGCAATGTAGGCAGAACTCTCCTCCTGTCACCCAGGTCCTGGCAGGTGGCTGGAATAAGATCTTGGCATTGTGTGTTCTGATTGTCAACTAGAAGCCTTGCACCTACCTTTACAGGGTGAGACCCGACCGATGATGTGTTCTTAAACTGCCACCTTGGAAATGAACATGAGCCTAGGGGTCATTGCTGGAGTTATAATCCTGTACCTTCTAAGACTTGCTCCACTGTACCTTCCCTGGAGGTGGACTCCTTCCTCTTCTCTGTCATTTGATTACCTCACCTCATCACCTAGTGGCACTCACCTAAAGGGAAAGTAGTTACTTAGTGGGCTTTGACAGAAACAATGAGATGGGTGGGCACGGTGGCTCACACCTGTAATCCCAGTACTTAGGGAGGTTGAGGTGGGTGGATCACCTGGGGTTGGGAGTTCAAGACCAGCCTGACCAACATGGAGAAACCCCATCTCTACTAAAAACACAAAATTAGCTAGGCATTGGTGGGTGCCTGTAAATCCTAGCTATTCGGGAGGCTGAGGCAGAAGAATCACTTGGACCCAGGAGGCGGAGGTTGTGGTGAGCCAAGATCGCACCATTGCACTCCAGCCTTGTCAACAAGAGCAAAACTCCGTTTCAAAAACAAAAACAAAAAAAACCCAAAGAAATGAAAATGTATAGGATTGGCGATCAGGAGATGCATGCTTCCCACTCTTTCCATTGATGGATCGACTGATTGATCAATTGATGTCATTTAATACAGTGTAAGGTTCCGGGGGGGGGCTAAGAGTGTGAGATCTGGATTGTGTGACCTTGTGCCAGTAACTTGGCCTTTCTGAGTCTTGATTTCTTTATCTGTGATATTTGGGAAGTGGTGCCACAGGGAGGCTTCTTGGAAAAAGTGATATCTAAGAAGATGCAGAAAGGAATGGCTATGAGTCACCCCCGGGGTGGAAGGGAGAACATAGCACGTGCAAAGGCCCAGAAAAACAGCTGCC
The DNA here is from genome assembly GCF_048565385.1 of Saimiri boliviensis. Lineage (NCBI taxonomy): Eukaryota > Metazoa > Chordata > Mammalia > Primates > Cebidae > Saimiri > Saimiri boliviensis. Next base: position 4,799,865 of record NC_133456.1, read on the forward strand.
AGACTTTCATAGGATTCCCGTTGATTACAGCTGTGCGTGTATGTGTGTGTTGGAGTATACAGTAGAGAGGGACCTGACAAAGCAGCCCTCAATAAATGTCAGTTGGTTTGAGTGGCTGCACGCTGTGCTGCTGGGCTCAGCACCTATATCCTCATATAGCCTCCACAACCATCCTGTGGCACAGGTCCTCTCATTATCCTCATCTTCCAGATCAGGACATTGAGGTATGGAGTTATGAATAACTTGCTCACAACTGCCTTGCTGTATCAGGAGAGCTAGAGGTGAAGAAGGTCTTCCCAGATTTATTTGGGATGCAGCAATGTCAAGGAGATGGCTGTTTGTAAATATCTCTGACAGGTCTTACTTTGTTCGCACATCCCCATGCAATGTCAGTTCTAGGAGGGCAGAGGCTGCTCCTGGCAGAACACCTGGACCCTGGCATAATGCTGGTGCACAGTGGGATTTGTTGGGATGTTGGGTGGGTGACCCAAGGCTTCTGGGTAGCCATGGAATGAGTCTGGAAGAGTCCAGTGCCTTCATCTCCCAGATGTTTCCTGGTTTTCCAAGGTGGACCTACAAGTGAAGGCAGAACTGGACATGGGGCCCAAGTCAAAACCCGAATGCTCCAGAAAAGGAGGCCGGGGCATCTGGCTGAAGTCGATCCCTGAGGGGCATGCAGCACTCTTGCAACCTGGCTGCTGAGTGCACTGTTCTGATTCATCTTCAGCCACGCCCCACCACCAGTCATCCAGGATGCTCTAACAGAGCCAGACCCCACAGTCACCCAGATACTGCAGAGGTTCACATGTTTGCTCCTGCTGTTCCCACTACGTGGGGTGCTCGTTCACACGTGGCCACTTTCACAGCTTCCCACACTGCCCACCTCCAGTGGCTTTCTCTCTCTTTCCTTTCCTTTTGGCTAGAAACATAAAGAAGAAATCCTGATTATATTCTTATTGAACACACATGTAAACATATCGGAAGTTGTAGAGTAAAAAATAATTGCAGATATAATGTGCTGAGATTTAAAAAGAAAAAAAAAATGGAAAAAATTCCCACATTTCCCATCCCAGGCTTGCTTCCAGAGAGAATGTTTGTGATCGACTGGGCACAGATTTCTCTTGCTTTTGTTTACAGGCATGGGTACCTGTGAGTATCTTTAAAAACTAACATAATGGGCTTATTTTGTGTGTATTGCTTACCAACTAATGTGTTTCTATTTGTTTATTTAGAGATGGAGTCTCACTCTATTGCCTAGGCTGGAGTGCAGTGGCGCAATCTTGGCTCACTGCAACTTCTGCCACCTGGGTTCAAGCAATTCTCCTGTCTAAGCCTCCTGAGTAGCTGGGATGACAGGCATTTGCCACCGTGCCGGGCTAATTTTTACATTTTTAGTAGAAACGGGGTTTCACCATGTTGCCCAGACTGGTCTTGAACTCTTGACCTTATGATCCACCTGCCTTGGCCTCCCAAAGTGCTGGGATTACAGCCGTGAGCCACTGCATCTTGCCTCTTTTTATTTATTCTTATTCTTTATTTTATTTTAATTTCACTTTTTGAGACAGAGTCTCACTCCATTGCCCAGGGTGAATTTCAGTGGTGGCATCTTGGCTCAGTGCAACCTCTGCCTCCTGGGTTCAAGTGATACTCGTGCCTCAGCCTCCCTAGTAGCTGGGACTACGGGTGTGTGCCACCACATCTGGCTGATTTTTTTTTGTTGTTGTACTTTTGGTAGAGACAGGGTTTTGCCATGTTCCTCAGGCTGGTCTTGAACTCCTGAGCTCAAGCAATCCTCCCGCGTCAGCCTCTTGAAGTGTTGGGATTACAGGCGTGAGCCACTGCCCCTGGCATATATACATTTTAATTCTTTATTTGGCCTGGACAGTGCTAACAAATAATGTTTTCCCATTTAGTTATGTCCAAGAGTGTTTTCTTTGTCCATACCCTGGCTCTCCCCCCGCCCCAGGGAAGAGTATAGAAACTTCTGTGGACATATGGTTTTATTTCTCTTGAAAATATACCTAGCAATGGAATTGCTGGGTATATGGTAACTCTATATTTAACATTTAGAAGAACTGTCAAACTGTTTCCAAAATGGCTGCAGTGTTTTACAATCCCACCAGCAGTGCACGAGGGTTCCATTTTCTCCACATCCTCATCAACACTTGTTATTATCCATCTTTTGATTATTGCCATCCTAAATGGGTATGAAGTGGCATCTCACTGTGACTTTGATTTGCATTTCTCTGATGGCTAATGATGTTGTCTTTTCTTTCATGTGCTTATTGGCGATTTGTATATCTTCTTTGGAGAAACGTATATTTGGTCTTTTATCCTTTTGTAAATTGGGTTATATGTCTCTTTTTATTGAGTTGTAAGATTCTTTATATATTCTGAATTTTAGTCCCTTATCAGCTATGATTTTTAACTATGTTTTGCCCATTCTGTGAGTTGTCTTTTCACTTTTCTGATGTTCTTTGAAGTACCAGGTGTTCTTTCTGGTGTTCTTTGAAGTACCAGGTTTTAATTTTGGTGACATTCGACTTATCTATTTTTCTTGGGTTGCCTGTGCTTTTGCTGTCATATCTAAGAAACCTTTGCCTAATGCAAGGTCATGAAGACTTACACCTATATATGCTTTTTTTTTTTTTTTAGATGCAGTTTCACTCTTTCACCCAGGCTGGAGTGCAGTGGTGTGATCTCAGCTCACTGCAAACTCTGCCTTCTGGTTTCAAGTGATTCTCCTACCTCAGCCTCTCAAGTAGCTTGGATTATAGGTGCCTGCCACCATGCCCAGCTAATTTTTGTATTTTTAGTACAGACAGGGTTTCACCATGTTGGTCAGGCTGATCTCGAACTCCTGACATCATGATCCACCCACCTCAGCCTCCCAAAGTGCTGGGATTACAGGCGTGAGCCACTATGCCAGCTGTATGCCTATATATTCTTTTTTTTTTTTTTTTTGAGATGGAGTTTCACTCGATACCCAGGCTGGAGTGCAATGGCGCGATCTCGGCTCACTGCAACCTCCGCCTCCTGGGTTCAGGCAATTCTCCTGCCTCAACCTCCTGAGTAGCTGGGATTACAGGCACGTGCCACCGTGCCCAGCTAATTTTTTGCACCTTTAGTAGAGACGGGGTTTCACCATGTTGACCAGGATGGTCTCGATCTCTTGACCTCGTGATCCACCCACCTCGGCCTCCCAAAGTGCTGGGATTACAGGCTTGAGCCACCGCGCCCAGCAGATGCCTATATATTCTTTTTTTTTTTTTTTTTTTTTTTTTTGAGACAGAGTTTCACTGTTGTTACCCAGGCTGGAGTGCAATGGCACGATCTTGACTCACTGCAACCTCCGCCTCCTGGGTTCAAGCAATTCTCCTGCCTCAGCCTCCCGAATAGCTGGGACTACAGGCACGCGCCACCATGCCCAGCTAATTTTTGTATTTTTAGTACAGACGGGGTTTCACTTTGTTGACCAAGATGGTCTCGATCTCTTGACCTCGTGATCCACCCGCCTCGGCCTCCCAAAGTGCTGCGATTATAGGTGTGAGCCACCGCACCTGGCCTATTCTTATAAGAGTTTTATAGTTTTAGCTCTTAGATTTAGAACTTTGATCCATTTTGAGTTGATGTTTGTATGTGGTGTGAGGTGGGGGTCTAGCTTCATTTTTTTGCATATGGAAATCCTGTTGTCCCCACACCATGTGTTGAAAAAGACTCTTCTTCCTGATTAAATTGTCTGGACGCTTTTGTCAAAAATCAATTTACTATAAATGTAATCATTTCTGTACTCTCTATTCTAGTCCATTCATCTATATGTCTATCCTTATACCAATATTGCTGTCTATACTGTCTTGACTACTATAGTTTTGTAGTAAGTTTTGAAATTAGGAAGTACAAGTCCTTCAACTCTGTCCTCCTCCTTTTTTTTCTTTTTTTTTTTGAGACAGTTTCTTACTCTGTTGCTCTGTCACCCAGTTGTGCAGTGGAGCAATCATAGCTCACTGTAGCCTTGACCTCCTGGACTCAAGAAATCCTCCCACCTCAGCCTCCCAAGTAGCTGAGGTGGGAGGGTTGCTTGAGTACAGATGTGTATTCTGATTACTGAGTACAGATGGATGCAACCACACCCAGCTAATTTTTTTTTTTTTTTTTTTTTTTGAGACGGAGTTTCGCTCTTGATACCCAGGCTGGAGTGCAATGGTGTGATCGCGGCTCACCGCAACCTCCGCCTCCTGGGTTCAAGCAATTCTCCTGCCTCAGCCTCCCGAGTAGCTGGGACTACAGGCGCGCGCCACCATGCCCAGCTAATTTTTGTATTTTTAGTAGAGAAGGGGTTTTACTTTGTTGATCAGGATGGTCTCGATCTCTAGACCTTGTTATCTACCCATCTTGGCCTCCCAAAGTGCTGAGATTACAGGCGTGAGCCACTGTGCCCGGCCTAATTTTTAAATTAAATGTATTATTATTTTTTTACCCACTGGGTCTGGCTATGTTACCCAGGCTGGTCTCAAACTCCTGGGCTCAAGCAATCCTCCCACCTTGGCCTTCCAAAGTGCTGGGATTACAGGTGTGAGCCACTGTGCCCAGCCTGTCCTTCTTTTTCTAGATTATTTTGGCTATTCTGGATCTCCCTATGAATTTTAGGATCAGCTTGTTAGTTTCTGCAAAAAGGCAGCTGAGATTTTGATGGACTTTGTATCGACTCTGTAGATCACTTGGGGAGTTTTGCCATCTTAGCAATATTAAGTATGGAACCTGATTTCCTTTTTGCTGGGGCTACTGCTCAATCAGCTTCCCTATTCACTGAGTCTTCTGAGTAGGCATTCTGAGACACATCCATCAAACTGCACAGACAAAAATCCAGGGATATAAGCACCTCTATTCCTTGCGAAAGAAAGTAACACAGTATACTATCGTGTCTAATTTAAGGCATGGATAAGACATTTAACTCCTGAATTTGTGAAATGGGAGTGCATCTGGCGCTGGTCACACATATGACAGATCTGGCTTTGCTTCATGCTGAGGGTGGGATAGAGATCTCTAAGATACTCCCATAACCCCTTGCTTCATGCCTTGAGAAATGTGGTGGGAATTGGGAGCCCCCACTGCCCTGGAGGCACCAGGTGGTGGTAGGAGGATTGGACCCAGGCTCCATTTTAACTTGTTTTATCTATTGGGCAAAGGGATAGGATTTCAGCTGGGGAAAGAGTTCTACTAAAACAACCTTTGCTCCTCCCCACCAATTCATTCACATCATAGTTTGAAGAATGGAATAAAAATAAAAAGGGAGTAATATCACATATTAGAAGTTTAGCTTAGGCCAGGCACAGTGGCTCGCACATGTAATCCCAGCACTTTGGGAGGCTGAGGTGTGAGCATTGCCTCAGGCCAGGAGTTTGCAGCCTGGGCAGCAAAGCGAGACTCTATTTCAACAAAAAATTTAAAAATTAGGCAGGGCGCAGTGGCTGACGCCTGCAATCCCAGCATTTTGGGAGGCTGAGGCAGGCAGATCACAAGGTCAGGAGTTGGAGATCAGCCTGGCTAACATGGTGGAACCCTGTCTCTACTAAAAAAATACAAAAATTAGCCAACCATGGTGGAGTATGCCTGTAAGCCCAGCTACTTAGGAGGCTGAGGCAGGAGAATTGCTTGAACCTGGGAGGTGGAGATTGTAGTGAGCTGAGATTGCACCATTGTACTCCAGCCTGGGCGACAGAGCAAGACTTCATCTCAAAGAAAAAAAAAAAAATTGTTGACTGTGGTGGCACACGTCTGTAGTCCCACATACTTGGGAGGCTAAGGTGGGAGGATAGTTTGAGCCCAGTTGTTTGAGGCTGCAATGAGCCGTGATCACACTATTGCACTCTAGCTTGGCGACCCGGCAAGATCCTGTCTCAAGAGAAAAAAAAGCTCAGTTTACACCCCGACATGTACTTATGTGTTCCAGATGTAATGCTCTGGCACAGCACAAATACATGATTTTATTTTCAAGAAAGAAGAAATAAAAAACAAAGTGCCTATATTTGTATCACTTGGAATCTTGTTCTCCAAACTTAAACAACAACCTGGGAAAGTACACTTGAAACTTGAAATTCATTTCTACCTCAACTCAGCTGGGGTGAGGAGCTCCCATTTTAAACAAACAATGCTTACGTGTGTGTGTGTGTGTGTGTGTGTGTGTGTGTGTGTGTGTGTGTGTGTGTTTGAGAGACAGAGATTAGAGTTATTTATTGCAGCTGTTTCAAAAAGCAATTTTAAAAAGCACTAATTTGGACTGACTTTTTAGTTTGTTTCTGGGAGGGGAGAAAGTTACATGCAATAGAATATATGTTTTGAGGTCTTCAAAATCTCAGATCTTTTGCTGAGCAGATTCCCTTAAGTTTGAAACAGGTGGTTTATAGGGATTTTGCTTCCATCCTTTAGTGAGGGGGGTGTGTGCATGTGTGTGCACATGGAAAGTTAGGGGAAAACACAGTGAGACAGCCTAACCCCAAAACAGGGAAGCATGTTACACACTTGAGGTTTGGTGCTTCAGCTCTTGCCCAGTCTCAGAAGCGCAGCTTGGCTGACCTTGTGTGACCTCTGTCTATGACACATCTCCCAAGGGGGTGGGGAGGACTGTTTCTCTCAAGCATGGCTCTGGTTTTATAAAAGCCCTGTGCAGTCGTGCAAACTCAAATGGTTTTCTTGACAAATCACCCACATTTCATGTGTTTCGGGCTGGGCAGGGCTTCGCTAATCCTTGGCCAGCATTGTGAGTCAGAAATTATTTAAATGACTGCCTGAGTCATTTTGAGGAGAGAAAGTTGGCAAGTTAATTTAGGGAGGTACAGGGACTCTTAAACGGCACTGCAGTAAGTGAGCAGCAGCTCTATTTTATTGTGATAATAAATGCTAGTGAAGAAAATGAACGTATTACCTTACATATTACCCTTTAGAGTGAGAAAAGACTGATGGTGCTACCAGATTTTATTGAGCATTTATTATGTGGTGGAGTATGGTGGCTTCTTCTATGTTTTTGACTGTTACTTATTGTAAAAAATAGACTGCAACCTGGTAACCTGATGTGTGCGTGTATGTGTGTGTGCGCGCATGTGCGCATATCTGAATTGTTTGGTGAAATGATAGTTACCTTATGCCTATCTGGTGTCCTCTGGGCTCAAGTGATCCTCTTGCCTTGGGCTCTAGAGTAACTGGCACTATAGGTGCATCCCACCATACCGACTAATTTAAAAATTTTTTTGTAGAGACCGGGTCTCACTATGTTATCCAGGCTGGTCTCAAACTCTTGGGCTCAAGTGATTCTCTGGTCTCAGCCTCCCAGTGTGCTGGGATTATAGTTGTACCTAGCCTAAAGTTGCATTTGAAAACAAATATATCTATTATGATGGCTTTGATCAATGTACAGACAAATGTTATTCTTTTCTGAGTTGCTGTATTTTGTGGGTTTTTGTTTGTTTTTGTTTTTTTTGTTTTGAGACAGAGTTTTGCTCTTGTCACCCAGGCTGGAGGGCTGGAGTGCAGTGGCATAATCGTGGCTCACTGCAACCTCCACTTCCTGGATTCAAGCAATTCTTTTGCCTCAGCCTCTGGAGTAGCTGGGATTACGGGCATGTGCCACCATGGCCAACTAATTTTTTGTATTTTTAGTAGAGACGGGGTTTCTCTGTGTTGGCCAGGCTGGTCTTGAACTCCCAACCTCAGGTGATCCAGCTGTCTTGACCTCCGAAAGTGGTTTTTTTTTTTTTTTAAATCTTGGCTCACCGCAACCTCTGCCTCCCAGGTTCAAGTGATTCTCCTGCTCAGCTTCCTGAGTAGCTGGGACCACAGGTGTGTGCCACCATGCCTGGCTAATTTTTTTTTTTTTTTTTGTATTTTTAGTAGAGACAGGGTTTCATCATCTTGGCCAGGGTGGTCGCTAACTCCTGACCTCATAATCCCCCAGCCTTAGCCTCCCAAAGTGCTGGGATTACAGGTGTGAGTCACTGTACCTGGCTTTTAGTATGTTTTTATTCTTCTGGTGACTTGAAATTTCAGGCAAGTACAGGTCCTTACATACAATTTCTACTGGAAAATCACATATTTTGGGTGTGTTAGGGTTTGGAGAGAAACAGAACCAACAGGAAGTATGTCCATCAATCACTTATCTATCTATTGAGAAGTTGATTTTAAGGAATTGGCTCATGTGATTGTGGAGGTCAGGTGAGTCCAAAATCTGCAAGGTAGGCTGGCAGGCTGGAGACCCAGGGAAGAGTTGCAGTGATTCCAAAGGTGATCTGGGCAGAATTCCCTGCTACTCAGGGATGTCAGTCTTTTTCTTTAGAACCAACAGGTAGTATGTCCATCAATCACTTATCTATCTATTGAGAAGTTGATTTTAAGGAATTGGCTCATGTGATTGTGGAGGTCAGGTGAGTCCAAAATCTGCAAGGTAGGCTGGCAGGCTGGAGACCCAGGGAAGAGTTGCAGTGATTCCAAAGGTGATCTGGGCAGAATTCCCTCCTACTCAGGGATGTCAGTCTTTTTCTTTAAGGTTTTTAGCTGATTTGATAAAGCCCACCACGTTATGGAGAATAATCTGCTTTACTCTAAATCCACTGATTTAAATATTAATATCATCTAAAAAACACCTTCACAGAAACATCTAGAATGTTTGACCAAATAGCCTGGTCACCATGGTCTAGCCAAGTTGACACATGAAATTAATCACCACAGTGGGTAAGACACTGTTTGAGGGTGATCAGAAGAAAGGAAAAAGGTGAAAGTCCGGGTGCCGTGGCTCAGCCCCGTCATCCCAGCATTTTGGGAGGCTGAGGCGGGCAGATCACTTGAGGTCAGGAGTTTGAGATCAGCCTGGCCAACATGGTGAAACCGCATCTCTGCTAAAAATACGAAAAATTAGCCAGGCATGGTGGGGCGTACTTGCAGTCCCAGCTACTCAGGAGGTTGAGGCAGGCGAATCGCTTGAACCCAGGAGGTGGAGATTGCAGTGAGCCAAGATGATGCCACTGCACCAGCCTGGGTGACAGAATGAGACTCTGTTTCAGAAAAAAAAAAAGAAAGGAAGAGGCAGTGGTTGGAAGTGGGAGTGTACTGTTGGTACAGGTAGGAGAACATTTCGGAAAGAACTCTCTCCCCTTTGACTGCAAAATAAGTCCCTCCCTTGTTCTCATGCAATTACAGGTGGACAGCATGGGTTGGCAGATTGGCAGTGGGGGTGCAGAGTTTCTTGTTCTGGTTGAAAGGATTTTTTCTTACATTTTAGGGTTTTGTTTGTTTGTTTGTTTTCGAGACAGAGTCTCACTATGTTGCCAGTCTGGTCTCAAACCCCTGGCCTCAAGTGATCTTCCTGCCTCAGCGTCCTGAGTGGCTAGGATTACAGGTGTGAGCAACTGTGTGCAGCTCTTAAATTTCATTTTAGAACTGAAGACCTGAGAGTTCCTGAGCCTAAGTAATGCCATCTATCTGTAGCGAATTGGTGCATGCTCCATAGATCTAGCTGTGGGGGGCTGTGTGTGTGAATGCAGCATTTGTGACTCAGCATTTGTGACTCAGCCGTAATGTGGATGACCTTGCCTCTCCTGTTCCACAAGCTACCACATAGCTGTGGTGGGTCAGTGGCTGCAGAAACTCTTGGTATCTGGGGCTGTCTGGGTGGGAACTCAGCCTATATGAGAACATGGTTTTCAGAGGACATTAAATATTTATTATAGTTTTTATTTTATTTTTATTGGGGTATAATTAACATACCATAAAATTGACTCTTGAAGTATCCAATCAGTCTTTTAGCACATTCATAAGGTGGTGCAGATATTACCACTAGTTCCAGAATATATCATCCTAAAATACAATTTTTCTTTTGCAATTAATTTCTTTTTTTGCTTGTTTGGTTTTTTGTTTTGTTTTGTTTTGAGATCAAGTCTCACTCTGTTGCCCAGGCTGAAGTGCAGTGGCACAGTCTTGCCTCACTGCAACCTCCGCCTCCCAGTCTCAAGTGATTCTCCTGCCTCATCCTCCCTAGTAGCTAGGACTAAGGTGTGCACCATCACACCCGGCTAATTTTTGTATTTTTAGTAGAGATGGGGTTTCACCGTGTTAGCCAGGCTGGTCTCAAACTACTGACCTCAAGTGATTGGCCCACCTCAGCCTCCAAAAATGCTGGGATTACAGGCGTGAGCCACTGCACCCGGCCTTTTGCAAGTAATTTCAACATTTAAGAATATGGTCTTCTGAATCAGTCTCATCAGCAAATAAACATGCAGTTATTGCTTCCAATTTAAAAGCGACAGAACCCTCTCTTCACCCTACTTCTCCCTCTGGTTATACACCCGTTTCTTTTCAGTTTAGAGCAAAACTTGAGAGAATTATCTGGACTCGCTAACTCTAATTTTTTGCCTTCCATTGTCTCTCAACAAAAGCTGTGATAAGACACACATAAAGCAAAATGTACTGTGTTGACTATTTCTAAGTTTTCAGGTCAGAAGTGTGTATACTGACATTGTTGTGCAACCAATCTGCAGAGTTTTTAATCTTGTGAAACTGAAACGCTGTACCCATTAAACAGTAACCCCCATTCCCTCCTGCCCCCAGCCTCTGGCGACCACCATTCTACTTTCTGTCTCTGAATTTGACTGCTCTAGATACCTCACATAAGTGGAATCATGCAGTATTTGTCCTTTTGCGCCTGGCTTATTTTACTCAGCCTGATGTCCTCAAGGTTCATCCATGTTGTAACACGTGTCAGAATTTCCTTCCTTTAGGCTGGGCATGGTGGCTCACGTCTGTAATCCTGGCACCGAGGAGGTGGGTGAATCATTCGAGCCCAGCGGTTCAAAACCAGCAACATGGTGATACCCCATCTACAAAAAATACAATTTGCTGGGCATGGTGGCATGTACCTGTAATCTCAGTATGCAGGGGCTGAGGTGGGAGGATCACTTGAGCCAGGGAGGTTGAGCCAGGGAGTGAGCCGTGATCATGCCGCTGCCTTCCAGCCTGGATAGCAGAGGGAAACCTTGTCTCAAAAAAAGAAAGAAAGCATTTCCTTCTTGGTTTTTGGTTTTCTGTTTTCTTTTTGAGAAGGGGTCTCACTCTGTCACTGATTGCTGCAGTGGCACAATCTCAGCTCACTGCAGCCTCTGCCTCCCAGGCTCAAGCAATCCTCTGACCTCAGCTTCCGGGGTAGCTGGGACCACAGGCGTGCACCACTATGTTGGACTAATGTTTCGTATTTTTGGTAGAGGCAGGGTTTTGCCATGTTGCCCGGGCTGGTCTCGAGCTCCTGAGCTCAGGCAATTCACCTGCCTTGGCCTCCCAAAGTGCTGGGATTAAGGTATAAGCCAGCATACCTGGCATAGAATTTCCTTCCTCTTTAAGGCTGAATGTTATTCAGTTGTATGCATATGCCACATTTTGTTCAACCGTTCATCTGCCATGGACAGTGGGTTGCTTCTACCTTTGGGCTATTGTGAGTAATGCTGCTATCCGATACATTCTCTTTTGAGCCTCTCATTTCAGACAGGCTTGGCTCCCGCCCCTCTCTCCCCAAATAGCTCTTCCCGAGGTCTCCAGCGAGTGCCTGGTTGCTCATCCCAGTGGCCTGTTCTGTGGTGTCATCCTCCCTGGCTGCTAGCAGTGTTTGATGGGGTTGCTCATCTTCTCTTCCTTGAAGCCTTCTCTTACCTGGCTTCCCAAATGCCTCCCCCTCCTGATCCTCTTCCCACATCTCTGCTAAGGAGCACCTCAGCCTCCTGGTGCTCAGGCCCAACGCCTGGGGATCATATTTGACTCTTGCATCTCTCTTCCCCACACTTGCCAAAAGACCCCACCATATATTTTCTCAAAATGTATCTGTAACGTGGCCGATGCTCCCCGCCCGCTCCTACCACCCTCCAGGCCATTCTCCCCTCCCACCTGAATGACTGTGGCCTCCCTGCCTCTGTCCTTACCTCGTTTCAGCTTGTTCTCAACTCAGAGCCAAAGGGAACCCTCTGAAGGATTGGCTGCTCCTCTGCTCAAAGCCCTCACACAGTTCTCATTTCACTGCCACAAAAGCCAAAGCACTTAGGGTGCTACAAGGCCCCATGCGATCTGGCCGCATTTCCTCTCCGACTCCTCTCTTAGTTTGCTCTTCCCCCTCATGACGCCACTCCAGCCACATCCCCTCCATGCTGTTCCCTGAGTAGGCGCCTCAGGGCCTTTGCACCTGCTATTCCCACTGGCCAAAATGCTCCTCTCCCAACGTCCACAGAGCTTGGTCTCTCATTTCCTTCAGCCTCCCCTGGTCATCGGATCAAAACTGTTACGCTACATCCCAACTTCCCCTCTGCCTTCATTGCTTTTTCTCCTTACACTATCGAGATCCAATATAAGGCGGATTTTGCTTCTTTATCTTGATTGTCATCTGCCTCCCCCAAATAGGACGTAAATTCCATGAGGGATTTTCCTGCTATTGTGTTTCCTGTCCTAACGCCAGCACCTCGCCTGGCACAGACAATAAATATTTGTTGAACCCATAAAGAAAAGTTTGGTAAACTGAGATTAAAAGCCATTTATGATTCTTCTATTACAATATAATTCTTGCCTTTTTCTTACCTGCGAATTATTACATATGTGTATTTATATGTATTTGTGTGTTTGGGGGGGGTGTGTGTGTGTGTAGGCAGAGAGAGAGTAAAAGTGAATCCTGGTGTTCCCATCAGATATTCCTGCTTGTTAAACAGCGACATAGTGTTTTGCTGAGTGGCTGAAGCCACTTTATTTAACCTTGTTTTATTTGGTATTGGGCAGCTTCCAATCTTTTGCTGTTGTAGATTACGCAGCATCTGTGCTGGGCACTTGACCTGCTTCCTGCCCTCTTCCCTGAAAGGCTCCCCCATGCTCCTGAGCCCAGCCTGAGCCTGAGTGGGGGCTGTGGCTCAGGCTGGGCCCATCATGGTTCCCTCCCCCTGGCTGTGGTGGCGGGTCCAGGGCTAGACGAAAGCCAGCCATGCCAGGCCGTGGGCTTCCTTGAGGTCATCCTAACCCACTCAGAAGTGGCAGAGAAGGTGCTTAAAGGCACTCACCCAGTGCTAGAGCGGTGAGGACTGGCCCAGCCTGTGGAGTGGTGACAGTCGAGGGGAGGGTGGGGCACATAGTCTTTGGATCCGGTCACATGACCGTTGGAGCTGCTCCAAGGACCTTCCTACAAATCCTCTTTCTCACCCATCTCGATGGAGTTGGGTTTCTCACTGCGAGTGGTGAGTTTACGGTGAGTTTAGACTGATCCAGTCCAGCAGAGCATCCACACCCCACTCTCCTTTTTCAGTTGGTCTTTAGTCCAGAGCAAGGAAAAATGTGGAAAGCCTCCTGAAGGCATTATTCAGGGCAGAAAATGCTTTTAGGCAGAGCAGCACCTTGTTTGTGTCGCAACCAGGGCAACAATTTAAATCTGAACCTTTGGGGGCTCAGATGCTGACGCTGCCACCTGAGAAGGAGGACCTGTCTCACCTCAGTTTCTTCGTCTGTAAAATGGGGATGCAAATAATTATACCCCACCTCAGGGAGTTGTTTTCAGGACTAAATGAGTTAATAAAAAGTCTTAGAGTGGTAAATAACACAGGATGATAGAGTGCTCAGTGAGCGGTAGCTGTGGTGGCTGCCAGAATCTTAAAAGTGTAACAGGAGTTAAACATGGAGGTACCTCATAGTCCAGCAATTCCACATCCGTGTATATACCCAAAGAATGAAAGCAGAGACCCAAACAGATACTGGCATTTCCGGTGTTCACAGCAGTGTTATTCACAATAGCCAAAAGGCAGAAATAACCCAAATGTCTATTGACAAATGAATGGATTAACAAAATGCAGTATGTGCATACAATGGAATATTATTGAGCCTTAAAAAGGAATTTCTGGTTGAGTGGGTGGCTCACACCTGTAATCCTGGTACTTTGGGAAGCCAAGATGGGAGGATCTCTTGAGCCCACGAGTGTGAGGTTGAAGTGAGCTAAGATTGTGCCACTACACTCCAGCCTGGGTGACAGAGCCAGACCCCACTGCCAAAAAAAAAAAAAAAAAAAAGGAATGTTTGACACATACTCTGACATGACTGAGCCGTGAAAGCATTATGTTATATGAGAAAAGCCAGTCATAAAAGGACACTCACAGGGGGTACCTGGAGTAGCAAGTTTAGAGAGAGAAATGATTGCTATAGTCGGGGCTGGGCGAGGGCAGGCGCAGGAGTTACCACTGAATGGATAGCCAGTTTCTGTTTAGGAGGGGGGCAGAGTTCTGGAAAAGGATAATGGTGAGAGTTGTATAGCATGGTGCACGTGCTTGATGCCACTGAACTGTACACTTGAAAATGGTGGCAGTGGTATGTTTTATATTATAGTTTACCACAGTAAAAAAAAGTGGAAGAGGAGTTGGAGTGTGCTACAGTGACTCTCCTGGACTTTTTCTTTATAGATTGAAGTTACATCAAAATGTAGCACAATGAAAAAACAGGCATAGGTCAAAAAATAAGCGATGGTGGTGTGTGCCCGTGCGTGTGCGTGTGCGTGTGCGTGTGCGTGTGTGTGTGTGTGTGTGTGTGTGGCGGAGGCTGAACTACCCACGAGACCCCAGAGGCTCCCTGTGAGGTCTGACACTGCAGGAAGAGAGGGAGGAGATGAGGGAAAGGTGAGCCTGCAGAGAGTTTTCTCAGTGACCCTGTGGGCAGGGCAGTCAGGACCCTGGGTCACAGGGGCCCAGCCCAGGACCAGAGCCCATGTGAGTCACAGCTCCACTCCCAGCAAACAAAGGGATATGCCAGGGAGGGGCTGAGCTGTGACTCAGAGGCTGCTGCTGCTGTGAGCTTCCTCCAGGAACCCCATCTTTTCCAGTCCCTGCTTCTGACTCCTACTGTGGGGCTGGGGACAGGTGTACCCACTTCCTGGGCAGGTTCTCTCCTGCAGAACCTAGAGTTTTTTGCAGCTGTTTTCTGAGACCAAGTAGCAGCAGCTATACTGTTTAAGTGCTTGCTGCATACAGGCCTTGGGCTAAGTTTTGTTTTTTTTTTTTTTTTTTTTTTTTTTTAAGGCAGAATCTCAGCTCTGTTGCCCAGGCTGGAGTCTGTGGCACAATCATGGCTCACTGCAGCCTTAACGTCCCAGGCTCAAGAAATCCTCCCACCAGGACTGTAGCTGCATACCACCAAGCCCAGATAACTTTCAAGTTTTTTCGTAGAGATGGGGTCTTGCTATGTTGCCCCAGCAGGTCTTGAACTCCTAGGCTCAAGTGATCCTCCAACCTCGGCCTCCCAAAGTGCTGGGATTACAGGCATGAGCCACCAGGCCTGGTTCCTTACTTTATCTTTTTAAAGCCTCACTGTTACCCCATTAGGCAGTCATTTCAGTCTCACTTTACAGAAGGGGATATGGGCTTATGGAGGGAAGCAGCTTGCCTGAAGCTGTATGGGTGGCGGATAGCAGAGCCAGACTTGAACCTATCACTGATGAAGGAGACAGGACTTGTAATCATGCTGTTCACCACCCCTCCCCCACCCACTCGTACACACATGTGGAAGAATAGACTCCCAAATGTGACTTATCTCGAGGCCAACCTTGTCTAACGTGGGTTGCGGGCTGCGTGTGGCCCAGCACAAATTCATAAACTTTTAAAAATCATTATGAGATTTTTTTTTAGTACATTATCTACCATTAGTGTTAGTGTATTTTATGTGGGGCCCAAGACAATTCTCCTTCTAATAAAGCACAGAGAAGCCAAAAAGTTGGACATCCTTGCTCCAGGCTTAATGACAAGGCTTAACGTTTTTTCCTTGTGCTTATGAAAAAATTTAGAAAATACAAGTAATGAATATCTTTTACAGTAAAAAAGGCATAGTTAAGTATGATTGCATGTGAGCACTTCAAGTTGTTATTTTTATGCATTCTTTTGGGAACTTGAGGGGCAGGTGACATCAAACAAATCCACTGAGTACAAGTATCACTCCTTGTGCTGGACCCTGAGAGCGTCACCATCTGTGACAGTTTTGTCCAATGTATGTAAAACTGTAATGGCATTTCAGAAAAGACCAGACTGATTTGGAACAAGTTCCCGTAAATGTGAAAATAGACAAGATGGGGTACTACAGACTGGCCTTTGAGGGAGCAAGTGGTAATAGTAATTTCCGTGGCATTTCTTGTTTTTCTGCGTAAAAGGTGACATGTCTTATTTTATGGAAAGAAACTTGCTCTTTTTTTTTTTTTTTTTTTGAGACGGAGTTTCGCTCTCGTTACCCAGGCTGGAGTGCAATGGCGCGATCTCGGCTCACCGCAACCTCCGCCTCCTGGGTTCAGGCAATTCTCCTGCCTCAGCCTCCTAAGTAGCTGGGATTACAGGCACACGCCACCACGCCCAGCTAATTTTTTGTATTTTTAGTAGAGACGGGGTTTCACTATGTTGACCAAGATGGTCTCGATCTCTCGACCTCGTGATCCACCCGCCTCGGCCTCCCAAAGTGCTGGGATTACAGGCATGCGCCACCACGCCCAGCTAGTTTTTTGTATTTTTAGTAGAGACGGGGTTTCACTATGTTGACCAAGATGGTCTCGATCTCTCGACCTCGTGATCCACCCGCCTCGGCCTCCCAAAGTGCTGGGATTACAGGCTTGAGCCACCGAGCCCGGCGAAACTTGCTCTTTCAAGATTTATTTATTTATTTATTTATTTATTTACTTTTGAGGCAGAATCTCACCCTGTCACCCAGGCTGGAGTGCAATGACATGATTTTGGCTCACTGCAACCTCTGCCTCCCAGGATCAAGCGATTCTCCTGCCGCAGCCTCCTGAGTAGCTGGAACTGCTGGTTTCTTATCTTTAGTAGAGACGGGGTTTCACCATGTTGGCCAGGATGGTCTCGAACTTCTGAACTTGTGATCTGCCTGCCTCAGCCTCCTAAAGTGCTGAGATTACAGGCGTGAGCCATCTTGCCTAGCCCTCTTTCGAGATTTTGGTTTGAAAGAGATTGTGGGAAATATGCAACCTTCCCTTCCTTTACAGTCAGCTCTTGGTGAATGTGGCAATGACAGACAGGACTGAAGAGTTAAAGCCCAATCAATACGGGGAAAAGGAAAGTCACTTTAGACAACAGTGTCAGTTACATCTGAAATTTTATCAGAGTTGCTAACTTGGTGGCAAAACTGACTGACTCATTTAGGTGGCCCCTCCTCAGCTCTCCCTTGTCTGTCTATGAGAGCAAGAAATAAGCCCCCACTTTATCTGTTACAGTGGGAGGCAATCATTCATTAACTTACTCTGTATCACTCAAGTATGTATCAAGTGATAACGATGGCTGGAATTCACTTCACTGGGTGGGGTGTAGAAGAAATAATATTGGAAATGAGTTGACCACTGAAGTTGTATGATGTATGGCACAGGGGGTACCTTATATTTTTTTGATGTTTGTATGTATTTAAACTTTTACATTTAAAAAAGTTTGGCCGGGTGTGGTGGCTCATGCCTGTAATCCCAGCACTTTGGGAGGCTGAGGCAGGTGGATCACCTGAGGTCAGGAGTTTGAGACCAGCTTGGCCAACATGGCAAGACCCTGTCTCTACTAAAAACACAAAAATTAGCCAGGTGTGGTGGCATATGCCTATAATCCCAGCTACCCAGGAGGCTGAGGCAGGATAATTGCTGGACCCTGGGGGACAGAGGCTGCAGTGAGCCACTATGGTGCCACTGCACTGCAGCCTGAGCGACAGAGCAAGACTCCATCTCAAAACACAAGTTTGTGTGGGGGTGTGGGGGTGCGTGTGACTTACCCTGGGCCAGGCCCTGTGCTGGGTGCTAGGGAGGCCTTGGTGACCAAGACAGGCTCAGACTCTACCCTACCAGAATCAACAGATAAGACTCACTAAGGAAACAGATACTAATCAAATAGTCACATGAATGCAAGTAAAATTATAGTTGGGATAAGTGCTGAGAAGTCATGAGCAGAAATGCAGAAACCTAGACAGGTGCAGTGGCTCACACCTATAATCCCAGCATTTTGCGAGGCCGAGGCAGGATAAGCACTTGAGCTCAGGAGTTCAAGACCAGCCTGGCCAACATGGGGAAACTCTGTCTCTAATAAAAATACAAAAATTAGCCAGGCAAGGTGGCATGCACAGTTAGTCCGAGATGCTCTGGAGGCTAAGGCAGAGAATTGCTTGAGCCTAGGAGGCGGAGGTTGCAGTAAGCTGAGATCATGCCATTGCACTCCAGCCTGGGTGACAGCGAAACTCCATTAAAAAAAAAAATGCAGAAACCTGCCATGTAGACCTCATTTTACCCAGGATCTTAACAAGACTAAGAGTCCTCAGCTGGAGGTACTACCAAGTGGGCAGGTGGAGTGACAGCCTGCTTGTGTTTAGACCTAAAGGAAAAGATGTGGGTGTGTAGGCCTGCATAGTCAAGGCCAAGAGGAGCCTTTGTGTTTTGTTGCCTGCTTGAACCATGGTGGGACAGAAGGATTTCAAGGTGGACCAGTTGACTGAATGCCCTTCAATTCCATAGTCTTTGGTGGTGCATCAACCTCATAGAAGACGTTGTGGTGCATGTTCAAGATAACTGAGGCTGGGGGTTTGAGACCATGCCCAATGTGGGCAACATAGCAACACCCTGTCTCTATAAAAAACTAAATAAAGAAAAAGGATAACTAATTCTGCTTATAAGAAATACACATTTCTTCTTGCCCTTTCCACTCCTTATCATGCCTTCTGGTCTCATGGATGTTCCAGCTATGTCCTCAACCCTTTCTTTGCTTGCTCAGCCTCTGAGTCTACTGTTCCTCCTGTCCAGAATGCTTTAGCCCCTTCTCTTAGGGCCAGCTCCCTCCCATATCTAGGTTTTGGCTCAAATATTGTAGGGAGGCTGCCCATGATTACTTTTCCCTGCATACTTTCTGCACTCTCATTTTTTATTGGTCTCTTCCCTAGGCTGTGAGCATGGTGACAGTAGGGGCTATGTCTGTTTGTATTCTGTGGCCTCCCTAACTCCCAGCCCGTAGAGGCACACGGTGCCCAGCAGATCTAACAACAAGGTGCTGTTATTACCTTGTCCCTATTCATATTCCTACTTAATCATTCTGCATTTTAGAAGGATTTTGACTCATGAACAGTTGTCAAAATGGACTTACGTCAAGTTGTAGAAGCTTTATATAAGGTGAGAGTTTGTGTCCTAAAATTCTCTCAAACAGTAGGGATGTGTATTGGAATTCTGTTGGGTTTCAGGGATGAGGTAGAATCAGAGGCTTCTGGAGGATTCTGATAAAGGATTGGGGTGTCAGGGAAGCTGCACCTTCTTCTGGAGGTAACAGAGATCGGTCTTTTTTATGTGCCTGGTTTATGGTCACAGCTGACAGGACTTTATCCTAAATGTACATCCCAGTCACTCCTACCTCACACCATACACAAAAATAATTAAAGATAGATTGAGAACCTAAATGTGCAAGGCAAATCGGTGGAGTTTCTAGAAGATAATAAGAATAGCTACATGAGATCAGGCTAGGCATAGATTTTTAAAGTAAGACACAAAAAGCATAAAGGGGCTGGGCTCAGTAGCCCACACGCATAATCCTAGCACTCTGGGAGGCCAAGGCAGCGGATCACCTGAGGTCAGGAATTCGAGACCAGCCTGGCCAACATAGTGAAACCCCATCTCTACTAAAAATAGAAAAATTAGCCAGGCTTGGTGGTATGTACCTGTAGTCCCAGCTACTCAGGAGGCTGAGGCAGGAGAATCACTTGAACCCGGGAGGTGGAGGTTGCAGTGAGCCGAGATCGCGCCATTGCACTCCAGCCTGCCAGCCTGGGCGAGAGTGAGACTTTGTCTCAAAAAAAAAAAAAAAAAAAAAAAGGGTAAAGGAAAAAAGCTTACAAATCAGATTTCATTAAAATTAAGAACTCTTGGCCAGGCACAGTGGCTTATGCCTGTAATCTCAGCACTTTGAGAGGCCGAGGCAGGTGGATCATTGAAGTTAAGAGATCGAGACCATCTTGGCCAACATGGTGAAACCCTGTCCCTACTAAAAATACAAAAATTAGCTGAGCATGGTGGACCATGCCTGTAGTCTCAGCTACTCAGGAGGCTGAGGCAGGAGAATTGCTTGAACCCGGGGTGTGGAGGTTGCAGTAAGCCAAGATCATGCCACTGCACTCCAGCCTGGCAACCAATCAAGACTGTCTCAAAAAGAACAAAAAACAAACAAACAAAACTCTTTATCAGAATACACTATTAAGAGCGTGAAAAGGCAAGCTGCAGTCAGGGAAAATATATTTAAAATATATATGTCCAAGAAAGGATTTCTATCCAGCATGTATAAAGAACTTCTACAAACCAATAAGAAATAGACAACACAATTTTATTTACAAAAAAAAAATGTTTTGAGATGGAGTCTTACTCTGTCACCAGGCTGTAGTGCAGTCATATAATCTTGGCTCACTTCAACCTCCCCACTGCTAAGCTCAAACGATCCTCCCACCTTGGTTTGCCGAGGAGCTGAGACCACAGGCATGCATTACCACACCCAGCTGTTTATTTTTATTTATTTATTTATTTATTTATTTATTTAATTTTTTGCAGAGATGGGGTTTCGGCATGCTGCCCAGGCTGGTCTCGAACTCCTGGGCTCAAGTGATCCACCCACCTTGGCTTCCCAAAGTTCTAGGATTACAGGCGTGAGCCACTGTACCCGCCTGACAATCAAATTTTTATTTATTTATTTATTTATTTATTTTTGAGACGGAGTTTCGCTCTTGTTACCCAAGCTGGAGTACAATGGCGCGATCTCGGCTCACCGCAACCTCCGCCTCCTGGGTTCAGGCAATTCTCCTGCCTCAGCCTCCTGAGTAGCTGGGATTACAGGCACGCGCCACCATGCCCAGCTAATTTTTGTATTTTTAGTAGAGACGGGGTTTCACCATGTTGACCAGGATGGTCTCGATCTCTTGACATCGTGATCCACCCGTCTCGGCCTCCCAAAGTGCTGGGATTACAGGCGTGAGCCACCGCGCCCAGCCGACAATCAAATTTTAGAAGAATAAAAGACTTGAGCAAGCATAGCACCAAAATGAATATCCAAATGGCCACCAAAACATTTGGAAAGATGCTTAACTTCAGGAGTCACCAGATAAATGAAAAATTAACTACAAGAAGACACTACTATGTACCTACCAGAAAGATTAAAATTAAAAAGACTCACAAAGTGTTGGTGAAGATATGGTGCAACTGGAACTCTCATACACTGCTAGTGGGAGTATGAATTGGTACAACCATTTTGGAAAACTGTTTTGATAGCATCTACCCGAACTTAACAGATGCCTATCTATGCTGCAGCATTTCCACTCTTAGATATATACCCAAGAGAAGTGAATGCGTCTGAGCACCAAAAGACTTGTACACAAATGTTCATAGCAGCTTTGTTCATAATTACTAAGAAGTGGAAACAATCCAAATGCCCCTCAGTAACCATATGGATAAGTAAATCTGTTATATCCAGGCAATGGAATACATTCAGCAAGGAGAAAGGAGAAACTACTAGTGCATGCCCCAACGTGGATAAAACTCCTAACACAGGGATGAGTGGAAGAAGCCAGGGACAGAGAGTCCATACCGTATGATTTTCCATTTATGTACATTTCCGACATAGGCAAATGAATCCATGCCACTAGAAGTCAAGATAGCAGTTACCTTTGGGTAGGCGATTACCTGGGAAGGAACGTAAGGAAGCCGCCTTTCTAGGAGGCAGGAAATGTTTTAGATGTTTTGATTTGGTTACTGATCACATTGGGGTATAAATATCTAAAAATGTTATTGAGTTGTACACTTAAGATTGATGCACTCTATGGATGTTGCAGACTACTTTATTGGCGTTTATATTGGGGAAAAAAAGAATACATGGAAGCGTTTCTAGAGCCCTTGGAAGAAAGTTGGGAAGATGAACAAGCCAGAGGCAGGGCAGGTCATAGGGGAAGCGGGGGTGGAGGGCCTGGAAGAGGCAGGTGTTTTTCCTGCCGTGAAGCTCCTCCCCGGCCTCGCCTATCCGCATGTCCTTTGGCAGGGAGTGCTCGCCATCACCTGTCCCTGGCACGATCCTTATCTTGAAGAGAGCAGGCGCTTGAGAGGGAGGGTGGCCTTAATTCTGGTGCTGTTTAAGGAACGGGTGCATTTATCTGGTATTTGCTCTCCCTGGATTTCCCCGTATGGGAACCTGCCTGACAGACAGCTTTGCACGAAGTCAGGGATTAAAGGGTGGTGGTGGATAGGGTGGAGGGGACCCAGTGAGGAGGGCAAATCTGCTTCTGTTTGCCTGGGCACATCATCTGCACCCACACCCTGGGCTGATCCTCAACAAATTAAAGCCTGTTTCTCTCAATGGCCTGGGGCAGCCCCATCAGTCTGCTGGGGCAGATCTCCAAGCTGGATGGGCCATGCTGCCCTGGGGGTGGTTTGTGCTCTAGATGATCTCTGGCTCCCTGCGTGGGTGCTCCTGCTGGGTGTCTTTCTGCCAGGAGAAGGATGTGCCTTAATTCCAGGCCTGCGTGCTGGCTGCCTTGGGACAGCCCACGTGCTCTGGTTGTGAATCTCCACGCAAGCATGTGGTGAATTTTATTCACGTCTCTGTGTCCTGCCATGTTCCATAAGCTTCAAGCCACTTTATCTAGAGCAGATGAGGAAAGGGTAGGGGTTAAGAGTGTCGGCTCTGGCCGGGTGCGGTGGCTTGCCTGTCATTCCAGCACTTTGGAAGGCCGAAGTGGGTGGATCACTTGAGGTCAGGAATTCAAAGGCAGCCTGACCAACATGGTGAAACCCCATCTCTACTAAAAATACAAAAATTAGCCAGGCGAGGTGGTGAGCGCCTGTAATCCCAGCTACTCAGGAGGCTGGGACAGGAGAATTGCTTGAACCCAGGAGTTGGAGGTTGCAGTGAGCCAAGATCGCGCCACTGCACTCGAGCCTGGGTGACAGAATGAGACTTGGTCTGAAAAAAGGAGAAAAAAAAAATACTGTAGGCTCTGGAGGCAGAATGCCTGAGTTCTCAGGCATGAGATTGGACCAGCCAAATTAGTATAGGCACTGCAGGAGGTGAGGGTGAGAGGCACAAGAACAAGGAGCAGCACTCTTGGGCAGTGTGTGCCTCAGTTTCCTTATTGGATAATCAATAATAAGGATAAATCTGACAACACGAGAATAGTAACAGTATCACCCTTTGGGTTGTTGTGTGTCTTCCATGTGGTAATTACCATAAAGCACTTAGAAGAGTGCCTGGCATACAGTTGGCACTCAATAGATGTTCATACATGTTGGTGGTAGTGGTGATGGTAAAGGATGGGTTTGGTTTTGTTACTCTTTTTGTGGTGAACTCTCACTCTGTGGCCCAGGCTGGAGTGCAGTGGCGCGATCTTGGCTCAGTGCAACTTTGCCTCCCCAGTTCAAGTAATCCTCTGTCTCAGCCTCCCAAGTAGCTGGGATTACAGGTGCCCACCATCATGCCCAGCTAAATTTTCTTTTTTTTTAAAAAAAAAAAATTTTTTTTTCTTTTTTTTTTTTTTGTTTTATGCCTAACCAGTATGCTAATAATTTTTCTATTTTTAGTAGAGACGAGGTTTCACCATGTTGGCCAGGCTGGTCTCAAACTCCTGACCTCAGGTGATCCACCTGCCTCAGCCTCCCAAAGTGCTGGGATGACAGGCGTGAGCCACTGCACCTGGCCTGATGAAGGATGTTTTGGTGTGCTAGAAAAATAAAGTGCTTCAGTGCCCGTGGTGGGCCAATGAGCCAGTTTCTGCAAAGCACAAGAGCAGTACCTGCCTGTGAGGGCTCAGTAAGTGTTCACTGGTGTTAGTATTTTTAGTATTCCATCCTCTAACCCTTATCCGCAGTTACAAAATCAAGAAAACCACACTGTGTTTTTGTTTTTGTTTTTGAGATGGAGTTTTGCTCTTGTTGCCCAGGCTCGAGTGCAATGGCGTGATCTCGGCTCACCGCAACCTCCGCCTCCCGGGTTCAAGCAATTCTCCTGCCTCAGCCTCCCGAGTAGCTGGGACTATAGGCGTGTGCCACCGTGCCCAGCTAATTTGGTATTTTTAGTAGAGGTTGGCTTTCTTCATGTTGGTCAGGCTAGTCTTGAACTCCTGACCTCAGGTGATCCGCCCACCTCAAAGCACGACACTTTCTAAAATAAAAAGTTCGGTTGGTGCAAACTCATTTAATGACTAAACCTGGCTTGAGTTAATAGGAGATTACTCATGGTGTATAGCAGAAGTAGTTAACACATTCAGCTGTAGCAACGTTTATGTACCAGATTTTGGGGTGCTGTGCCTGGCCCTTCTGGGGTTTAACATGGCATTCTGTCCATACTCCGTATTTGCTTTCTCAAATGCAGACAGATTATGAATTCTGAAACATCTCTAACTCCAAGGGTTGGAAAAGGGAATTGTGGACTTGTCTGCCATAATTATTTCTCTGGATGGCCATTGAGGCCACTCCTTGCTTTTGCTAACAGGGAAGGTTGCTGCAGTGAGTATCCTTGGTAGAGCTGGATTTGCTGGATCCAGAGGCATGCAGATTTAAAACTTTTGTGGTTATCGATAGACTGCCTTTCAAAGAGATGAGCACAGCTCCATCAATACTGTATGGATGTGAAGTTGACGGTGTGACTCTCCGGTTTTCGCAAGTCTCCACAGCTGCCCACGGTTGTCCATAGTTGTCCTCAGCTGTTCATGGCCCAGGGTTAAAACGTACTTGCTCCTTTCTGTGGTGTTCACAGCCTTCCCTGCCCAGTCTGGCCCCAGCCTGTCTGCCCAGCCTCTAACCATGTTGGCTTTTCCTCCACTATTATACTTGGATCTCAGACCACTGTAGTATCCCTGAGTCAGTCAACAACCAACCCCTTAACTTATCCCCCCAATACTCTCTCTCTTTCCTTCTCTCTCTTCCCCGACCTACCACCCACCCGACCCACCCGCCACTGTGTGCCCTGGGTCTCAGCCATAGGCAGCATAGAGCTATCCCTGCTCTGTGGCCTCGGCCTTTCAGGGTGGAAGAAGGAGACCAACTGGCTTTTGATCGTCCTGAGAATAGAGAGTGAGAGGGAATAGCATTTAGGGAGGGAACCACCTGTGGGAAGGCCCTGAGGCAAACCCGGGAGGAAGATTTGTGTTTTTAGAGTTGTGGGAAACTCTTACAGAGGTTTAAGCCAGGGAATGACTGGGCCAGTTTGGCTTGTATTTTCAACACTGCAGGTGGTAACGGCGAGGGTGTTAGCAGCAGAGTCTGACAGAAGGGAGTGGAGGGAGGAGGGTCAGGCCTTAGTTGCTGAATAGACCTAAGGGGTAAGATGAGAGAAGGGACGAGGACACCTTGTAGGTCTCTAGATTCAAAATCTGGGTAGATGGGGGTGTTCTGAGCCTGGGCCTCAGAAGGAGAGGGGCTGAGTAGAAAGAGCAAATCCTCTGGCTGCCAGGGTTCAAACCCCAGCCCCGGTAGTTGTAGCTGCTAATCCCTGACCCTCACTGTCCTCCTCTGTAAGATGGGGATTAACATAGTACCCTTGCAGGATCCTGCGAATGCGGATGATGCTGACAGCGGTGAAGGGGCTGCACCCAGCGGGTGCTGGGCAGGGCGCGTCTTTCCCTTCTTGTGCTGTGAAGCCACCCTCGTTCCCCCAGACCTAGCTGCTCCGTCGGAACTGCCTTCCCAGCCATCGTCGTTTCTGATTGCTCCACTCATCAGGCTTTTGTTTCCCCACTGGATCCTGAGCCCCTTGGAACACCGATCCTAGGTAGTAGAGCCTAGACATCTGCATTGCTGGGCGATTCCCCAGGTGAACTCAGCTGCTTAGGACATTCTGCATCCCTATAGGGCCGGAGCTGTGTCTTCTACAGCCAGACAAATATGCAACCCTGGAATGCATGAACCACTAACAACTGTGTGGCCTCGCAATCTCCCACAGATAAACCCAGCAGGCTGGACTGATCCAGTTTCCAGAGGAGCCAGTGCTGGGCTGGCTGCCTCAGTTACTTGGGAGGGATTTTAATTTTATTTTGTTCTTATTTATTTATTTATTTATTTTTGGAGTCAGGATCTCACTGTCACCCAGGCTGGAGTGCAGGGGCACAATCATAGCCTACTGCAACCTCAGACTCCTGGGTTCAGGCAGTCCTCCCACCTCAGCATCCTGAGTAGCTGAGACTACAGGCACGCATCAGCATGTCTGGCTAATTTTTTCTGTAGAGATGGGGTCTCGCCATGTTGCCCAGGCTGGTCTTGAACTTCTGGCCTGAAGTGATCCTCCTGCCTCAGCTTCCCAAAGTGCTGGGATTATAGGCATGGGCCACAGTGTCCAGCTCCGGGGAGGGATCTTTACAGTTCAGATTGTTAGTTTGGCATATGTTTGGCATAGCCTTGGCAAGTCTGTTCCAGAAGGTCTCAGCTGAGCAGAGCATGATTTTCTGCTTGAGTGATTCCACTCAGCCATGTCAGGACACCTGTAGGCTCTTAATGCTGTATGTCCTGCTGGCTCTGACATCCTCATCCTCAGCCACAGGCCCTGGCATGTCCTGCCATGCTGAGTGAAGTTGGTTTTCTTGGTGCCAGCTCACCAGGTGGGGTTTCTGAGTAGCGGCAATGGTTGCTCCCCTCCCACAATTAGCAGGAGTTAAAGTGCCTGGGTTCCGAACTTGTGTGTCTCTGCTGCCACCAGTAATTACACAAGGTCAAGTATCTTTATCATAGCCAAAATTCGAACAGTGTGGGGGCCTGTGTCTCCAACTTGCTTTGGTTTGTGGTCTCGTTCTCCCAGCCAGCTGTAAGGAATGGGGGCTGTGGGGAGAGAGTGCTGGGCTCAAGTGCAAGGCTTTGCCTCCGGAAGCATCTGCCCATTTCCGTTGTCTGCCTCTCCTTGGACACAGACGAATGATTATAACCAAATGGAAGGATTCCTTCCCCCTCTGTTTCTGCTTCCTGCACATTTCCAGATGGCATTTGTAGAAGGTACGGTCTTGCCCTTGATGTGCAAACCTGTTGGGTGATAGAGGCCTCATCATGCTGGAAGAAGTGCCTCCCCGGTTAACTCTCTTCCTCCCCAGCAGTCAGTGAAGTTGCAGCAGCTGGCGGATTGGAAATTGATGGTGGACGTGTGACTTGGCTGGCTGAGCTCCCTGATGCTCATTTCTCATCGTCGTTTCTCGTGTGCACTGTGGGCGTGTGTCTCTTGGGCAAGAGGATTGGGACCTGGAATCCTGGAGGGATCTCATAAAGCAGATTCAGAACTTGGTGTCTGGAGTTAGGGCGGGGTGGTGCTGGTGCTGGATGGAGTGGGAGGGAAGGCTGGATGCTCTGAAGGCCTGTGTGTGTCTGAGCCAGCAGGAAGGTGCTGAGGTGTGTAAAGGCTCATCTAAGGGTTACTATCAGTCAGGTCACTTTCTTTGTGACTGTAGCTGAGCTTTACTGTCTCTGGAGATCCACATGCCTGTACAGTCTTGCCTTCTGGGTGGGTCTGGAATTGTTCCTCATGGGTATTTTAATAATCTCTGGAAGTATCTTTCTCCCACTTCTTCTCACCCTCCTGTTTGCTCAGAATCCTAGCTCTGGAAGCCTTCAGATTCTACCTCCTGCTCCTTTAACCCAGCTGCCCTGGGTTCCCTTCATTCCAACAGAGGTCTCCTCTCTTACACCAAGCTCCCAAAATCCCAGCTTTGAATATAACACTGACTCTGGAATGTGCCGTTGGGGGATCTCCAAGAGGCTTTTTAACTTCTCCAAGAGACCTTCTGCTTTCCCATCTTTTTTGGTTTGTTTTTATAAAGGGGGAAGGGACACTAGCCTTTGCAAGGCACTGTGCTGTACTCTTTGCTTGAACTGCTTCGTTGGCTATTATCTCCATAATAGCCCTATGAGGTGGACACCATTACGACCCCTGCTTTCCAGTTGGGGCAACTGAGGCATAGAGCAGTCCTTTCCGAGATCTCATAGCCGCTAAGTAGCAGAGGTCAAATGAATTAAAGTCCCAATAGTTTCACTTTGTTGTTTTTGTTTTTGAGACAAAGCGTTGTGCTTTGTTTTGTTTTGAGATGGAGTCTCACTCTGTCATCCAGGCTGAAGCTCAGTGGCACAATCTCAGCTCACTGTAACCTCCATCTCCTGGGTTCAAGTGATTCTCCTGCCTCAGCCTCCTGAGTAGCTGGGATTACAGGCACATGCCACCATGCCCAGCTAATTTTTTGTATTTTTAGTAGAGACAGGGTTTCATCATGTTGGCCAGACTGGTCTTGAACTCCTGACCTCAAGGGATCCACCCACCTTGGCCTCCCAAAGTGCTGGGATTACAGGCATGAGCCACCGTGCCAGGCCTTAGTCGTCTAATTTTGGAACCCAAGACCTCCATTTAATATAGATGTTTTAATAGCTTATGTAAAATCTTGTCATTGTGTATTTATGGTATGGAATCACAGTTCTCTTACATCTAGTTTATGCAAACAAAACTAGAATCTCTTAGAAAAAAAGAGAGAAAAACAACTGTTTAATCTCACTGTTCCCCTTAATGAGTGTATGTTCTGAAGGATGCAGGAGACTGGGGATGGTGACTCTGCTGGTCTCCCTGTACGGGCCCCACATCCTGAGTGCTTCAACCAGGGCAGCTCTGCGTGTGAGTCTGGAGGTTAGAGGTCCGTGTTTTCCTTTGGTTCTGACTACCGACTGCCTGCAGTGCAGCTGAACCCCATCACCTGCTCTAGCACTGTGGGAGAACCGAGTTGGGTTCCTCCAGGGAGGGTGAACGGCTCTCTAAGATGCATCTTCTCGAGAGGTTGACCAGGGGAATTTTGAACTCTGCAGGATTTTCCTACTAACTTTATAATTTCCTCTCCAGCGTCAGAGGCTGAGTGTGGTCCTCTCCTTTGCAGGGTCTTTCTCAGCTGCCATTTGGATCAGAGCACAGAGATGGAGCTACGACTGAGCCAGAGAGTTTTGTTTTGTAGGGGGGCTGGGCTGCGTATTTACTCAGGTGCCAGAACCTATGAGATATTGGAAGTTTGGGAGGTCTGGACCCAGGAGTCAGACAGACCCAGCTGTTCAAGCCCTATCGTCCAGTTCCTGCTGCTGGACCTTGGCCAGGCTGCTTAAAGCTGTAGTTTATTTCCTTCTCTAAGATGTGGATAGCAGTGTGTGATTTTACAGGTGGAGAACAGGTCCTTAATAAATCTGGGTCATCTGTGCCCCCTAACTAGAGCCTCGTAGATTTCAGTGAATTGTAAATTGTCTCTCAGTGGCCAGCTAGGTATAATTTCATAAAGCATTGTTTAGAATTGGGCTTCTAACTGGCCGGGTACAGTGGTGTGTGCCTGTAGTCCCAGCTACTCAGGAGGCTGAGGCAGGAGAATCGCTTGAATCCGGGAGGTGCGGGTTGCAGTGAGCCGAGATTGCACCACTGCACTCCAGCCTGGGCAACAGAGGGAGACTCTGTCTCAAACAAACAGAAAACCAGAATTAGGCTTCTAAGAGAGCTCACCTTATTTTTTCTGCATTTTGAAGCACTCTGGGCACGAGGTGGGCTGTACTTAAGCATTCGATCTTGTAAGTTATGAATGATAATGAGACAAACCAGACTTGGAGCTGAGTTAGTGAGTGTGATGCATGTTGATTCTATGAAGCTCAGTTAAATAAATGCCCTGGTTGGTGAAGGGTCGGGTCAGAAAACCTTTCCCTGCCTAAGGGATCCAGTTTTAACCTCAATTAGAAAAGCTGGCACCAGATCATTTTTAGGGCCATTTTGCATGTCTCCTGTTTCCCTTTGGGAACCTCTGTCTGGGGGAAGGTCCTTGGTTTTTGTGCTTCTGCCCTGGTTCTTCCACTCACTAGCTCTATGGGCAAGTCTGTGCTTTCCGTGCCTCGGTTTCCTCTTCTGTGAGGAGATAAGAGTTCCTTACAACATTGCTGAGTGGGTTGAGCATTTGAAGCCCTCCGCAGGGTGCCTGTATGAAAAGGCTTCCGTTGCCATTGCTTGCGGTGAGGAGGAGGAGAACAATGATGACAGTGTGACATAGACAACCCATTGCTGTGTCCATGTCTATCATACCCAGGCAGCACAGAATGTGGGGAGGGGGACCCCAGGCTGGCTCTGACCACTGTTCCCTCGTACTTTTGGGTCCTCTGTGCATCCATAAGCATGTTCTCTGTCCACCAACAAAAACATACTGAGTGTCCACTAAAGACATTGCAGAAGAGATCCAGAGAGAGACAGGCTGACGGTAACAGGTCTTTTGTTGTGCTTGAGATGTTTTGCTCTTGTTGCCCAGGCTGAAGAAACATACTGAGTGTTTACTAAAGACGTTACTGAAGAGGCCCAGAGAGAGACATGCTCAGAGAGAGACATGCTGATGGTGTTGGGTTTTTTTGTTTTTTTGAGACAGAGTTTTGCTCTTGTCACCCAGGCTGGAGTGCAGTGGCATGATCTCTGCTCACCACAACCTCCACCTCCTAGGTTCAAGCAATTCTCTTGCCTCAGCCTTTCGAGTAGCTAGGATTACAGGTGCCCACCACTACACCCAGCTAATTTTGGTGTTTTTATTAGAGACGGGGTTTCACCATGTTGGCCAGGCTGGTCTCCATCTCCTGACCTCAGGTGATCCTGCCTCGGCCTCCCAAAGTGCTGGGATTACAGGTGTGAGCCACTGTGCCCGGCCAATAGTTTTATATAAAGCAAGGTTTTAAAACATTTTTGTTCCATTGGAACTACTTGACAGTATAAGGACTCCTCCAAGAACCCCAGCATATAAATCACGTAAAAGATGAGCTGCCCTGGTTGAACTTGGCACACCTTTTGGCCTAAGCACAGGCATCCTGGAACCAGGCAGGGGTTGACCGCTCATGGTATTCCCACCAAGCCACCTATTCTGGGATCTGGGATCTGATTTTCCACTGGGAAGACTGGAGACTTGTGATGTGACCCTGAGGACTGACTGACCTTCTCCCTAAACCTCCCCAAATGAGCTGTGATGGAGACCATGCCCACAGTACCAGCCTGCACGTAAGCAGTGAACACCGGAACTGGTAATCAAGCCACAAGGAGAGCCAGGTGCTGAACCCGTGGGCTGTCTGGTGGGAGTGGAGCTGAAAATACTTATTGGAGCAAGTACGATCCTGTCATTAACCTGTTGCATGCGTTTCCCACTGTGGTATCTTGACACTGTGTTTGGAATACAAGTTCTTGTGTCCCTGGCGTGCATCTTCCTTTGGGGGATAGTGACCTATGGACTTGGGTGGGTACTGTGCAGCTTTGCCTCTTGATGCCTTCTTTTTCTATGACTCTGGGATAGTCATCCCCCCATGTGGATGACTTTATTCAGCTGGTGGTGATGCCCCCACGGTGTGGGTGTCCTGATTCCACAGCAGGTTCATATCGTCTTTCATTAGGGTGGAAGAGTACACAGTTCACTGAATGTGTTCATTCCACAAGTACCGCATTTGTCAGTGTGCTCAGTGAGGGTGCCACACAGCCTGGCGCACTTGGGGAGACACGTGTGTATACCTCGGTGGGGCTGGGTGAAGGAGGAGCATGGCAGGAGCACTAAGGAGGTGCCGAAGCCCAGTTTCAGGACACTCTGGGAAAATCCAAGGGGGTGATGTGAGTGGTGGAGCCGACAGAACGTCTCTCAGAGGATGGTCATGGGACCTCACTTCCAGATTCTTGCCCCGACAATCTACCATAACCTCCACAGTGTTTGACGTCCAGGAATGATAGGGTAGAAATGCAAATAGAAATAGGTAACACTAACCGTTAAGTACGTCTTCTTGGCTAGACACTGGACATGGATGTTCGCATTTCATGCGGGGGTGTACAACCTGCTGTGATGACATCCCGCACTGCCCCAGCCCTCCTGATACTTACAGTCACCGTCCTCCTCACTCTTGTAGTCTCTCTCTCCTCCTTGCTAGTTGCTTATGCTGTGCTCTTTATTCAGAGCAGCCCTGGCCTGTTGGCCTGGTAGGCTTCTATTTACCCTTCAAAACTCAGTCCAGGCGTCACCTCCTCTGAGAAGCCTTCCATGATATGCTCAGGCTGACTTGGTGCTCTTCCTCTTACAACTGTATATCCCTATCCCATCATTGCAGCTTTATCACATTGTACTGTAATGGTCAGAGTTTTGTTATTTTTTTTTTTTAAACTTTGAAACAATTTTAGTAATCCTACCATACATAAACACTTTTGTTGGTGGTGTTCTTGTAAAAATGCTAGTGGTACAGATATAACCGAAGCCTGTCTTAATCTCTGCCAGTCCCATATCCTACTACAGAGACAGACACTTAAAAATAACTTTGAGGTTGTGTTTTCTAAACTTTAAAAAGTATATTGATGTACATACAGTGTTATGCTGGGACGTGTTTAGCAGTCAGCTCTTGGGGGTGGGTTGGAGAGCGGGGAGCCACGATTTGCAGCATTTTCTGATTTCCATGGTGTAAAACTCCCACCAGGGCCAACAAACTCCGACATGACTGAACAGAGTTGGAAAGAGATGTCCACCACTGGCTTTCTCAAGCTGGTGTGTGCTGGCTGTCACCCACCACTGCTTCCCTTAGCTGAAGTCTAGAAATATGTGGGGTTTTTCTTTTACTAGAAACATCATTAGACTTTAGATTCTGTTCTTGCTTTTTTCCTCTCATGTTGAGTTGAGCTGTGCTTTCCTTGCTGGTGCATCTAACCCTGCTTTGTTTTAGCTGTTGCATATTCTCTACCAAGCAGTCATTGTTTCTCCAGTGCCTTATGATGGACAGTTTGGTTGTTTTTCTCAGGGTATGTCTCCTCAGAGTAGTCTTCATGCTCCTGGGGCATAGAAGCTTTTCATTTGTATCCATGTAGCTGCTTCAAGACCATGCGTGGGAGGACTCAGGGTGATAGTGATGCCTGGACACAATGCCACACTGGCACAGATGTGCTGCCATGTCCGCACTGGCCAGAGCACTGTTGGTAACTGACCTAATGGCTCGGCTGCCCGTGTCATTATCTCTGGTTCAGTTTAGTGGCCACATCAGCCCTCGGGGGTGGTGTCCTTGGTTTTAGCCAAGGGCCCTGGGTCATGTTTCTTGGCCACTGGGGAGGTGAGGTCATCTCGGGCAGGTGGCTTGGGACCTTGTGGTCCCAGCCTGAGTCCTCCAACCATTCTTTAGTTCTGACATTGGCTATGGCCCTGAAATTGGCAGACAGCAAGAAAAAATGTATCCAGCTCTCTCCCTGCTCAGATAAAAGCCTGGAAGACAACTCCAACTGTTGTTTGCTGACAAAAGTTTATAAAGCTGTGAGTGCCAAGCATGAGGCAGGGCAAGGAGCACCCAGAGCTTTTGTAAATTTCCCTGGGGGTCATGGCCTCTTTTGAGATCTGAAGATGAAAACATCTCATTTGATGGGGTCTTGATTTTGTTGTTTGTGCACTTACGAAGACTTTTTTTCTTAGTATATATGTATTTTGGTTATCAAATAGGTGAAAGTGTTTATTAAGCACCAACTGTATGCCTAACACTCCATTAGGGTGGGGTTGTTATGGAAGCAGCGTGGGGTCTGGCTTAAGAGCATGGGCTTTGGAATCGGATTGTGTGGGCTCAAGTCCCTGCCCTACCAAGATACACTTTGGGATCTTGAACAAGTTAATTAACCACTCTGTGCCTCAGTTTCCTACTGTTCAACAGAGGGATTGTGATGGCGCCCGCTTCGTAGGGTGGGGGAAGAGGAAACGAGACCATGCCCGAGGAGCACCGAGTCTGACGCATACGAGGCGCTCAGTGAAGGCTCTTGTTATTAGTGGTAGTTATTAGTCATTAGTACTAGAAGTTCACATGCAATCAGAACTAGGAACAGAATGGAACGTGCAAGACCTTGAGACATTCTGCTCTTGAGCCATTTGTGGTTTGTTTTGGGAGATGAGACTAGGCGTTTGGTCCTATTCGCAATCAGTATGTGACAGTCATAATGAAGTCCAAATGATGTGGTTTTTATTTCAAGTTCTACAGAAGTTGGTGGGGAGTGGGGAGCTCCTGGGAGGAGATGGGGCTCATAGATGGGTTCACTGTATGTGAGAGGCAGGTAAAGGAGTGAAGGAGAGACAGAGGAGGGCACTGTGCAACAGGTGTCAGTTGCTGATCAGTTCCAGGTCAATCTGGTGGGCAGTGGTTGGCAGGGTGGTGGGTACGGAGGAGGTCAGCTGGGGTCTGCTTCATTCAGAGGTGAAAGGACACAGGCCTGTGGAGTGGAAATGGGATGAAGCAGGCAGAGCCATTTCTTAAAGCCTCTTAGTGAAGCACAGCATACCCACAGAGAAGGGCACAGGCCGTAACCATCTAGCTTGAAGGATTTTCACAAATGGATTAAAGAAACAGTACTTTGCTAGCACCCAGAAGGCCCGTCATCCCTCTTCCAGCCACCACTCCCTGACTAGAACTGCTATCCTAACTCCTAATAGCCTGGGATGGTTTTACCTGTTTTGGTACTTTCTGTAGTCAGACTTGGACAGCACACACTCTTGCGTTTGGCATCTTTAGCTCAGCATCGTTTTCTGAGTGTCTCTTGTTGCTGCATGTGCTGCATGTGGTTGTAGGTCATCCATTCTTATTGCTCAGAATCACCATCATTGATTTCATTAATTCTGTTGATGAGCATTTGGGTAGCTTTCAATTTGGGGCTTGTGGTAGGTCACATAATGGCCCTCCCAAAAGATGTTTCTGACCTAATCCCTGGTCACAGGTACCATTTTTTAGTAATACCTGGGACTGTGTTACCTTCCATGGCATAAGGGACTTTGCAGGTGTGATGACTTTAAGGATTTTTTTTTTTTTTTTTGAGACAGAGTCTTGCTCTGTCACCCAGGCTGGAGTGCAGTGGTGTGATCTTGGCTCAATACAGCCTCCGCTTCCCAGGTTCAAATAATTCTCCTGCCCCAGCCTCCTGAGTAGCTAGGACTACAGGTGCAGTGTGTGCCACTACGCCCAGCTAATTTTTTGTATTTTTAGTAAAAACAGGGTTTCACCCTGTTAGCCAGGATGGTCTCGATCTATTAACCTTGTGATCTGCCTGCTTCGGCCTCCCAGTGCTGGGGTTACAGGCGTGAGCCACCACATCCCACCCCAACTTTAAGGATCTTGACATGGGGAGATTATTCTGCAAGGACCAATGCAGTCACAAGGATTCTTATAGGAGGGAAGCAGGAGGGTCTGGTTCAGAGAATGAGATGTGGTGATTAAAGCAGAGGTAGGAGATGATAGAGTTTGAAGATACCATTGCTGGCTCTGAAAACAAGGGAAAAAGCCCCAAGCTGAGGAATACAAAGTGACCTCTAGAAGCTGGAAAAGGCAAAAGAAGAGTCTCCTCTAGAGCCTCCAGAAGGAATGCGATCTCGCAAGCCCGCATAGACCCGTTTCTGACCTGCATTGCTGTGAAAGGACACACTTGTCCTGTTTTAAGTCACTAAGCGTGTGGTGATTTGTTACAGCAGCAATAAGAGACAAATGCAGGGGAGTTACGCGTGCTGCTACTGAGGACATTCTAGAACGTGTCTCTTGGTGCACGTGTATACCTAGGAGCAAATGCAGGTTGACTGGACATTGTCAGTCTTCCAAGGTGGTGGGACCAATTTATGTTCCCAGCAGCAGCAGTATATGAGAGATCTGGTTGCTTCACATTCTCACCAACGCTTGGTGCCTCCTGGGAAGAGATATTTTTAAATGAAGAATTAACAGGACTCGCTGTCCAGTGGACGTGGTTGTACCTTGCAGGAGGTTGATGCAGGAGGTATCAGCAAATACCAGTGAGTGCTGATCCAGCCAGCTGAGGAAAGGAATGAGGAAAGCAGGAGGGTCTGGTTCAGAGAATGAGATGTGGTGATTAAAGCAGAGGTGGGAGAAGACAGAGTAGTTGTGCCAGAGCTTTTAGCTAGGGAGAACTGGAATTCCTCTTCCAGGCAGGTGACTGGGATGGGAAATACTGATGAACTTTAGATTAGCATGAAACTTTCCACCTGAAGAGTCACAACAGCGCTTATCTCACCTTTATAACTTTGTGACTCACCAAGGCATGTGGTGGGTATTTTGTGGTGGGGAAAAAGCCCATGCCATTCATCAGCCCTCATTTAAGTGCTGCGACTATAATCAAGTCACACCCTCTCAGATACCTGGTTTTGCCTTCTGTAAAATGGGTATAATCTTGGCTTTTCTGTAGGGCTCTAGGCAGATGAGAGGAGGTCTGTGTGAGAGTCCTGAATTTGCTGCCTATAAATAGAAGGCACTGAGTCAGCAGTGGCTGTGGTCTGAGGCGGTGGCTGATGCCTGTAATCGCACCACTTTGGTAGGCTGAGGCGCAAGGATTGCTGGAGGCCAGGAATTGGAGACCAGCCTGGGCAACAGAGAGAGACCTCATCTCTACAAAAAATCAAAAAGTGAGCCAGCTGTGGTAGTGTGCACCTGTAGTTCCAGCTAACATGGAGGCCAAGGCAAGGAGGATCACTTAAGCCCAGGAGTTCGAGGCTATGGTGAACTGTGATTGCACCACTGCACTGCAGCCTGGGCAACAGCAAGACTCGGTCTTAAAAACAAACAAAACAATGGTATGAAACCCGCTGGGGTTTAGAGTGTTCCTGGGGCTGAACACTCAGCCCTGAGAGTGGTCTGAGAGTTATTACCTCCTGATGGACATCCAGGGCAGATGACGTTAGGCTCACGATCAACCCCACAACCCCCAGGGCCTCGTTGAGACACTATTCCCTACCCCATTCCTGAAATCGCTTTAGGAATGTTTTGTTTACTCATTCATTTGTTCATTCATTCAACCACCACCAAGCTTTCCTATGCATGTCGTGCACAGTCAGGAGGAACGCAGACTCCCAGGCCAAATGCCTGGGGTTCTAGTCTCAGCTTTATTATTTGCTACCTGTGTGGCCTTTGCTAAGTCTTAACTTCTTTGTGCCCAGTTTTCTGATTCAAGTGAGGTAGTTACAGTCCCTGCCTCTTAGGGCTGGTGTGAGAATTTGATGCAACAATCCATGTCAGTGTCAGCGTCAGGCCCTCAGGCATCCCTCAGTGCTGGGGCACAGAGTCCGCTACCCCCAGTCCCTGCCCCTAGCCATGGAGCCACAGACTGAAGGGTGATGGTTTATTGGTGCCTGTCTACGGAATATTGGAAAGGAAAAACCTAAAGCTCTGACGTGGAACTAGCCAGTGGGCCCTCAAAGGCAGGCTGTGACCCCTCACGACTCCTTGGGAAATGTGGCTTTCAGGAGAGCCCTGTGGTTGGCTCATTTTGGAATGCGGGTGTAAAGTCCCTTGCAGCAGTTACATGCTGCTGAGGAGCTTGGGACACTGAACACACTCGGCTTCCAGGCCGAAATGAGGTCGGCTGAGGTGTTCGCGGCGGCAGAAATGACCCAAGTATGGGCTGCTCAGTTTCTCTTTACCCTGTTGCGGGGGTGATGCAGTGGCAACTCCAGGACTCTGAACTTGAGTCCCACCACCCTTCCATCTCTCCATCCGGGATCCACATCTTCACTCTCACCCTATCCTGGGCCCCTCCATAAGGCACGCGTCTCAGCTGATGAAGTTAGCTCTGATGGAAGCCAGAGCAGTGGCCTCCGACAGGGATCCAGATGCTAAAAATATCTGATGGTTGTCCTCTTTGCAAGTTAAAGACCAGCATTGGAAGCAGTGGCTGGGGACTCTCCTGCACACTGACTGTCCGATGCCTTGGAGTACAAGGGTCCCAGGTATGTGGTCCTGCTCCCCTAGATCGGAGAATTTATGTAAATGGTGCTTTAATCTGGGAGAAGGCCAGGCCTATGGTAGGGCAGATGGAGGGGGCTGTGCTGGAGATGTGGCCATGCAGGCCTGTGCTTCTCAGCAATCGAAGCAGCAGATACAGCAGTGCTGGACCATTCAGGCAGCACCAGCTGAGAAGAGCATGGGTGGTCCAAATTATCCTGATCCCCCTGCCTGGGAGATGACGAGCTGGAGACCAACATACTATCCCTCGCTATGATCTGCACGACCAGTTCTACAGTTGAAACGATGGCTATTTCTTTGGTTACCAAATGAAGTAGCAGGTTTGTGTTTGGGGCCATGTGGTACAAAGAATATCTATTTTTTGATGCCCAAACCACACCCAGAGTGGTGGGGAATGCAGTGCCCAAGACTGACGAAGGATCTCGGAGTTCTGGCTCGGACTCATCCTGGGGCCGGTGTTCAGGAGGCGGAACAGTGGAGGGAGTCCTCCATGCCACTGGAACATTCTCTTGTGCACGCTGCCTGTTTCTCTCCCTTGTCTCTGTTGCCCCTAAGCACACCTGCTTGAATACTTACTTAAACTTGGGTGTCACGCATCCGAATAGTATCTTATCATTCCATGTGGTCATTTTGTGACATGAAACTCACAGCTCATTCTTATAGATGCCCTCTTCATTCAATGTGTTCTTCATTCTGTGCCCAGTGCCTTGCTCTTGAGAGTCTTTGCGCTGGAAGACATGACCTGCTTGTTAACATCCCCTCATTCATTAAGTACTGATTGGGTACTTACTATGCACCAGGCCCTCATGAAGCTGCATGTAGTTTCACTAAAATTATGGCCGAAAAGAGTTTGGTCTCACCTGTCTCTACATATAAGCATGTGCCAAGCTCCAAGTAACCAAACCCACCCGCAGAAGACTCCAGTGAGGATATTGAATCATATTCCCAGCTGGGATGACAGTTCTCCAGCCATAAAATAGGGCCCATAAAACAGTGACTCAAAGAACAAAAAAAGTTTCTCTGTAAGGTAGTAATAGTTCTAAGGTGACGGGGTGGCTGTGCTAGATGCTGTCACAGGCCCAGGTGGCTTCTCTCTTGTTGCTTTGGCATTCCAAATGCATTGTTATCATCGCATGGACAGAGCTGGGTTCCAGCCAGTGGGAAGGGTGCTCATATCCTAAGATCTAGACTGAGAAGTGGCACACATCACTTCTCATGTTCCCTTGGGAACCCAGACATCTGGCTATATCTGCCTGCAAGGATGTTTGGAAAATGTGATACCTGGCTGGGCACGGTGGTTCATGCCTGTAATCCCAGCACTTTGGGAGGCTGAGGTGGGTGGATAATCTGAGGTCGGGTGTTCAAGACCAGCCTAGCCAACAGGGTCAAATGCCATCTCTACTAAAAATACAAAAATCAGCTGGGCGTGGTGATGCACACCTGTAATCCCAGCTATTCAGGAGGCTGAGGCAAAGGAATCGCTTGAACCCAGGAGGCAGAGGTTACAGTGAGCTGAGATCGCATCGCCTCACTCCAGCCTGGATGACAGAGTCAGACTCTGTCTCTAAAAAAAAAAAAAAAAAAAAAAAAAAAAAGAGAGAAAAGAAAATGTGGTACCTGATAGAACTTCAATAATTATGGAAGAAGGAAAGATTGGATTTTGGTGGACACTGGGTAACCCTCGATACGTTCCTCTTGTATCTAATGCAACTCTTTGTGTGTTTATAACATAAATGTACCCAGATGATAAATGTTGGTTGTTTTGCTTTTTAAGAAAGGAGACCTGAGCTTGCCATACTGAGTCTATGGACAGTTCCACAGCAATGAATCAATGCATCCATAGAGGAATGGAAGAAAACAAGGAAAGGTAAAAATAATTAAATAACTTAAATAATGAAAAATTTAAAAATTTTTGCATGCAACAATTGAATGCAACAGAAGGCTTCCTGTAAGCCTGCATAAATCATCGGAAGCCCTCAAGAATTTGGAGATAGTGCTAGGCATGGTGTCTCATGCCTGTAATCCCAGATCTTTAGGAGGCTGAGATTGAGAGAAGACCACTTGAACCCAGGAGTTCCAAGACCAGCCTGGGTAACGTAGTGAGACCTCATCTCTACTTAAAAAAAAAAAAAAAAAATTAGCCAGGCATGGTGATGTGTACCTGTAGTCCCAGCTACTTGGAAGACTGGGGTGGGAGGATTGTTTGAGCCCAGGAGGTTGAGGTTGCAGTGAGCCATGATCACACCATTGTACTCTAGCCTGGGTGACAAAGTGAGGAATGCCATTTTTCAGTATGAGGGGATTTTTCATATTCAGTATGCTGCTGCCACCACGCCTGGCTAATTTTTGTATTTTTCGTAGAGATGGGGTTTCACCATGTTGGCCAGGCTGGTTTCGAACTCTTGACCTCAGGTGATCCACCCACCTCAGCCTCTCAAAGTTCTAGGATTTCAGATGTGAGCCACCAGCCCCGGCCTAAAATTAATTTTATTTAGAAAGAAGTAGATACCTTTTCCTTGCTAAAAATACAGATGAAATCCCCATTGACTCTTATTTTCATTCCCAGCTCCTACCTCACCCCTGTCCTTCCCAGAAGTAACCACTGGGGTCTACTTTGTACATTTCTTTCCATAACTTTGTTCATTTCCTTCCATAACTTTGTTATCTAGGTACATAGAACAAAAGTCACTCCCTCCTACCTTCCTCTTTCTTTCTCATTTTTAAATATGTACTGTCATACTATGCTTGTTGGCCTATTTTGTAGCCCTTTTAGAAATTCAATAATATGTCCTAAAGTGTTTTCAAGACAGTATAGGTGAATCTACCTTGTTTTGATACTGCAGCAAGTGAATAGTATATCCATAGTGTGAGGATCCAGCTGTTTATTGGACCGTTTCCCTGACAGTGGTGGTAGTTTGATTCTGTTTTTTGCCCTTCTGGTAGTACTGTGACGTGCTTTCTGGTACGTTCCTCCTGAGCACATGGGCAAGAGTTCTCTGGGGAAGTTGCCAGGGATTAGTTGCTGGGCCATCCTGTGTATGCCTGTAAGATCTGAAACTTCACAGTTCATTCTCCAAAGGGCACTACCAGATCTCCTATGTGCCCACTGTCCTGCCATGCCTGAGATCTTCTGCTTTTTAATTGTGCTAGTCTATATTGGGTGAACAATGGTGTCTTTCTGTGGTTGTAATTTCCTTTACCTCCTCTGAACTCTGAGGATGTCCATCTTTTCAGGACTCTGTTGCCTGGCTTCATCTCCCAATGGTGCCACAAGCCTCTGTCCACACAAGGACCCATCTACCTATCCAGAGTCCCAGGGCCTCAGCCCCGCCCTTCCCAGGAGCTGCTGCGGCGTTGTTTTCTGAGAAGCACCAAGGAGTATACTTATACTCCCCCAGGAGAGTCCAGCCCAGGATGATCTGCTCTTTCTAACCGTGAGGGGCTTCAAAGAGCCCTCAGCTGGATTTTCCTACTTTCATATCCACCGCTACCATCACCACTGCCATCAGCGTTGGCGACAGTTTGAGTATTTACTGTGTCAGCTTCTGCCTGGATCACTTGACCTGTTTATCTCATTTAATTCTCACAGTGATCCTCCTAGGTAGGGAGTTGTGTTGTTTCTTCACATTTTGTGGCCATTAGGTAACAGACAGAAATGTATTCAAAACCAACCCAAATAGTAAAAGGAAAACAAAAAAACTTTTCTTACCATGGAGCCCTGGTTTCTACCCAGTGCTCTCACTTGGACTAACAAACAGACTCACATTTGTTGAGTGCCGAGTTCTGCTAAATGAGCATGGCTTTGGGGCCATCACACCCATGTTTGCAATTGCTTTGACCGCACTCAGTTGTTATTCAGAATCTGTGGCATTTCCAGAGGAGAAAGTGGTGGCTTTGTCCCCGTCCAGCATATGAGCATGGGCTCCTGCATAACACCAGCACCACTGATCTTGGGTACAGTTAGGGATGGCAGCCTCACCCATGTCCATCCAAAATGTTTCTCTGCAAAGGGGTTTTACAGGTTGAGCATATTCGTCATGGGAATACA
Organism: Saimiri boliviensis; assembly: GCF_048565385.1. Classification (NCBI taxonomy): domain Eukaryota; kingdom Metazoa; phylum Chordata; class Mammalia; order Primates; family Cebidae; genus Saimiri; species Saimiri boliviensis. The sequence goes on from NC_133456.1 coordinate 4,841,672, forward strand.
TATACTTGCTCAGGAGAAATGTGCCCACTGAGCTGTGCAGGGAGAGGAAGCACTTCACTCGCCCTCCCTAGGCCTAGTCAGTCAACCTGCCCTAACATGTTTAACTTTTGGTCTTATTCTAAGATCAAGAAATTGCAGATAGAATGCAATTTCAAATGCCTTTCTTAGCCCCCGTCGTCTTATTATATGTTTCAGAGACATAAAAATTTAGAGCCAGAAGAAATCCTAGATTCTTTTATGTTTAACTCCTCATTACAGTTTTAAGCAGACAGACCTAGAGTGATGAAATGATTGCCAAGTTCATGCTCCTCCATCTCCAGGGGCTGGCTGTGGCTCTTTCTACAATATCACAGCCACCTCCTGTGCAATTATTAGGAGACTGATCTGCTCTTCTTCTAAAACGACAGCTGATTAGTGGTTAATATCTTGCAGGAAACTAGCCCATTGAATTATTAATTGATTGTTCATTTGGTGGGCATTGATTGAATACTATTGTATGCACCAGTGACAAAAGTATGGATAAGATATGAATTCATAGGGAATTCAGAGTCTGGCGTCTGTGGTGGGAGGTGGTTGTACACACTGTGGGCAGTGGCTAAGGGGAAAGCCATGAATCTACGTTGGTCAGTGGGGATAATAATAGTATCTCCCACAGTGGGTCATTGGGGATGTTCAGAGTTAACCATTGCAAACCTCTTGCATATAGTCAGTACCCAATAAAGGCAGCAGGTTTCATATTTGTTTGCTTATTTTTATAGAGCGAAGAACCTAGAAAGACTTTTCTATCAGGAGAGTGATAGACTTATGTTTCAGAAATGGTAAGGAGTAAACACAACTTCTCATCTTACATGTATTTATCTTTTTAGCATCTCTCTCACCTATTGGACTGCACACCTCATGGGGCCAGGTATCACCTCTTGTGTCCACCATTATTTACCAAGTGCTTGGCACACAGTAGGTACTTACTAATATTTCTAGACCAATGAGTAAAAGGGGTGGAGTAACCAGGATTCTTGAGATGAGGTGCTGAGACAGAGCTGACCAGCTGGAAGGACCACAGATCAGCCGGGGCCAATCCCACTCCCTCAAGGATTGCGGCTCCCTGGAATCCCTGCCCACAGGCCATACTTCCCTTTGAGATCTACAGTTTTGTTCCTGTGATTTATGAGCAGTTTGTCTTTTAACCAAGTGACTTTACTGTGAGGAGAACTATTTGCATAGCATTTATTGACTGAGCAATAATTTGTTGCTACTTCTACTTCTGAATGCTAACTTACACTTTAGGAGCCCAAGAATATAGGATTTCTAGAAGATAAATACCCTGGAGAGTGCAGTTTTCTGTGGGCATCAGTGACTGTAGACAGATAGTGCGTCTCTGTGCTTCAGTTTCCTCAGCTGTGTAGCAACAGAAGCAGAATTTCTGAACAGTTTCCTCGGGTGCAAAGGGGAGAATTTTGAGGGGAAGAAGTCCCTGTCCTTCTTGTAACTTCTTCCTATGAATGGACCTATGGTGAAATGGTTGGATAGTTAGGACTTCACCCATGATGGAGAAATGGAAAGGTTTAATTTAGGTCATTTATTCATTCATTGATTTGGTCAGTCAGTCAACAATCATTCTATTGCTCAGTGGTCCTCAGCACTTTAGGAAAATGCTCAAATAAGGGATTAGGCTGTTTTTCCAAAATAAAAACCTCCCCTGGTTTGCTCACCTATTCAGTCTGGGTTGGGTACCTCCTCCTTCCCGCTTCTGCTAGACTTTACTCTCCTGGAAGGGAAGGGCCTTGTCTGGTGCAGGGATGCCTGACAGCTGGCCCGGCCCTGCCTGTGTGTGGCTCTGGTGGACTGAACTGGCTAGAAACAGAGTGATTTGTAGATGGCAACATGAAGGACTTGACGCAGAATTGCGATTTGCCCTGGCGCCACATACGATTTTCATACTGCAGGGTTAGGCTGGTTTGTACAGTGCTCAAAGCCCTCCCTATTGATGCGTGGTTTCGCTGCTTGCTCTTAGGTACTCTCTTCTCCTTGATCCACGGTATCAGCTCCCGTCTTGGCATTAGGCCAGGGCTGTTTTGGTCATTGAGTTTTATTAGCTGTTTGTTCACTGTCCGAAAGGCTGTTTGGGACCAGCTCTGCTTCCTCCACCCTTTGGAGGTTTAGCTGCTGACCTTGAGAAGCCAGAAACCCAACAGAAGGGAGAGTGAGAGCCTGAGGTTCGCAAATTCGCCTGACCTTGGGCTCTGTGACCCTGGGCAAGGCACTTCACCTCTCTAAGCTGTCTTCTTGGAGATCTCATCAGCATTCATTCCCAAAGTCTGTTCCTTCGAATATGGTTTCCTCTTTACATTATTCGGTATGGCAGAGGGAAAAAATGGGTTCTATTGCCAAACTTGTTTGGCCAGTGCTGGCTTCGGCTCAGTTAAATGGGGCCCTTTTTTGCAGACCTCATCAGAGCCTATAAAGTGCCCCTTTGCATGCAGAGGTCTCTTAGGGAGGGCAGCCCCTACCTCTGCTGCTGTAGAGGTCACCCCAGGGATGTGCTGGATTGGGTCTTTGAGCCTTCACCCAGTCCTTCAATTACGTGATCAGGACAATGAGATAAGTAGATGTTATTTACAGATGAGGGACCAAGGGTTGTGGAGGTGAAGGGCTGAGCTGTGGTCACATAGCCAAGGAGTGGAAGAGTTAAGCCCCAGATCTGGTCTCCTGAACCTTGGTCCTATTTTATTTTGTGTGTGTGTGTGTGTGTGTGTGTGTGTGTGTGTGTATGTGTGTGTATGTGTGTGTGTGTGTTTTCACCAACCATTATCTGCCCCTGTAATGGCCAAAGGCATGGATTGGAATACATCTTGGAAGATTTGCTGCAAAGTCACTAAAGAAGCCCCTTGGTCCTCCAGTGAGCATGGCTAATCCTCTACACAGCAAATTATAATGCCTGCTGATTTGGGGCACCTCCCGAGGGACTTTTTATATACATTGGCTCCAAACATCATTGCAGCCTGGTGAACAACACATATTGTTCATCTCTGTTTTACAGGTGAGGAAATAGAATTCTAAAGTACCTGCTTCAATGTCACAGGTAATTCTAGGGCTTGGGCTCAAACCTGCACTTTGATTTTTTTTCGAGGGGCGGGGTGTGGGGGGGGGTGCGCGGGCAGAGTCTTGCTCTGTCGCCCAGGCTGGAGTGTAGTGGCTTGATCTTAGCTCACTGCAACCTCCACTTCCTGGGTTCAAGCTATTCTCCTGCCCCAGCAACCTGAGTAGCTGGGATTACAGGTGTGCGCCACCCTGTCTGGCTAATTTTTTTGTATTTTTAGTAGAGACAGGGTTTGACCACGTTGGCCAGGTTGGTCTTGAACTCCTGGCCTCACATGATCCACCCAGCTCGGCCTTCCAAAGTGCTGGGATTACAGGCATGAGCCACTGGGCCTGGCCTACACCTGCACCTTTGACACTCCCAGAGAAAGCCCTCAGCCTTCTCACCACCCCACCTTCTTCTTGTCTGGCTGAGTCCTCCTCCTACTTTCTCTGCAGACCGGAGCCTTTCTGCGGAATGGGAGCAGCTGCTGTGGCTGCTCCAAGGATGGGAGTGGGCTTCATTGAGATCCATAAGGGTGGGCATTGGGAGCCGATCAGCATGTTTCTAACTCCAGGCAGTCACCTTTTCATAGGGTGGCCCCAGTGACAAGGGGAACCGCCAGGAGGGCGTTAGGGGAGGAGGCGAGTATCCTGGCCTAGTCGTTGAAGTTTCCCAAGTCTCAGTTTGCCCATCTGTGAAAGGCGGATAACAGTGATACTTAGTTCATAGAGTTATGCAAGGATTCAGTATGGTAAGAAATGCTTAGCTCTGTCACTGGGCATCTGGCTAGTGTCTAGCACATGGCATTAGTCTGTTATCAGTTCGTAAATTATTCTCCTACCAACTGCAGAGCCAAGGAGGAGCTCTCAGAATACATGCCCTCTACTTTTCTGTGACAATTTCTAGCATAGGGTAATCACATTTAAAAAATGCATTCTACAGTCATTTGAGTACCTACTATGTGCTAAGCACTCTTTTGGGCATGCTGGGGGCTACAGCCAGACATGGACCTTGCCTTCAAGCAGCTTCCAGTCTCGAAGGGGAGATGAATATAGTAAGAGGAGACAAGAAAGGCTTAGGGGCCCGGCAGTGTCTGGCATCTAGGACACAATCGAGACGTATGTAAAAACACACACACTACGCGGCCTCTGATGGGCGCAGTGCTCTCTGGTGGCAGCATGTAGCACAACAGGTAGGAAAAGAATGTCTCTGAGGGGTTTTGCCTCTGGCCCACACTCATCTGGTGAAGAGGAAGCTCCCTGGCCCTGCCCAGGTCGGGTGGATGGTGGCATGTAAAACAGCAGCTGTCCTCATGACGTGCTGTCACTGGGTGGAAACCATATACATCATGTGAGTCTCCCTCCTGGGAAATCTGATAGAAAATTCCTGCCAGGTGAGAGAGTATGACACTTTCTCTGGAGGTGAATCAACTTTTTCAACTCTAGGAATTAAGTATTAGGCTTAGAGAGATGTGCAAGGGTGGGGTGGGGCATCCGAACCTTGTATTTTTTTTTTTTTTAAGAGACAGTCTTGCTCTGTCACCCAGGCTAGAGTGCAGTGGTGTGATCATGACTCACTGTAGCCTCAGCCTCTTAGGCTCAAGCGATCCTTCTACCTCAGCCTCCTGAGTAGCTAGGACTACAGGCTTGTACCATCACACCTGGCTAATTTTAAAACTTTTTTTGTAGAGATGGAGTCTCACTATGTTGTTCAGGCTGGCCTCAAACTCCTGAGTTCAAGTGATCCTCCTGCCTTGGCCTCCCAAGGAGATGAGATTACAGGTGTGAACCACTGTGCCCTGCCTCCCTCATTGTTACGGGCTCACTGGGCTCATAAGGTACAGGTTATTGAGATGTCTTGATTAAATGCTGGCTTTGTCTGGGGTATTCTGCTAGGGTGTGAATTGGGAGAGTCTTGAGAATTCTGTTTTCCAGGTGAGAGAAGAGCATGGGAACTTGAGTGAAGGCTTCTCCCTAGGAGTACTTCTGGGGCTTGAGCTGAAGGTGGCTTTTGTCCCACCTGTGTGCGGAGCCCGAGTAGGAGGAATTGTCTTCTCTAATGATGAGTATCTATCGAGGCTGTGTGCCAGGCCCTGTGCTGGGCTTGGGATACATCGGTGAGTAGGGTCCGTGATTACAGTCTAACACAGTCCCTGCCCTGGAGGACTTTGCAGTCTGGCATAGGTTTTTCAGGGGCAGGAGACTAAAGAGGAAGCAAAAACAAGGGTTCTGGAAAGGAGCCCGGAATGGCTGGAGGGAGGCCTAGGATCACAGCTGGCATCAGGACAAGTTTAGGGTAAGGGTGAGGGCAAATGAGCTTTCTGGGGGGAAAAAGCTCAGACTTTTAGCATTTCAACTTCAACATGCTAACACAGAGTTGAGATGGGTGCAATCACTCTTCCCAGTGTGTGCCAACTTCACCCCACTGCATTAGGGTTAGCGTCTAGCCATTCCTCTGGGTGCAGTTTCCTTATCTCTGGGGTGAGCGGGTGGGACTAGGTCATGTGAAATTTCTTGGTAAATCGTGGAACATTGTGTCAAAGTAAAGATGGTGATGGTTTCTCACAGCTCTGAAGTCTTATAAGGAATACTGTCTCCTAACTCACCTACTTAGGATCCAGATTCCCTCCATTGCCCTGAATCCCTTTGACAGCTTTTTCCCTTTCCCCTTCCCATCTCGGCCCAGTCCTGGCAAAAGCACCGTATTTGATTATTTCATCTCTTCAGTCTCCTTCAATCAACAACAGAGCCCTCCTTTATTTTTGCCCCCCCCCCCCAGGGCACTAGCATTTTGAAGAGACAGATCCACGTTCTGTGTGTGTCTGCGTGCGTCTTTGCAGCGCCATTTACCCTGGTCTTCCGGGTCCTCCCCTTCTGTACGCTTCAAGTGAGCCTCGATTTAAATTAAAGTCAAAAAAGTCCATCTTGAGGCTCTGCTCAGTGCTGGGGGCATTGTCCTGGGTGCTGTGAATAGCAGAGACTGACTCTTGTGAATCTTATCGTCCAGGAGCACACAGACCTAAACAAGCCATTCCCAGGGCAGTGAGCACGTGACAGGGAAGTGTGAGGGTCTGTGGTCCTTTTGGGGTGGACCTAACATTCCCCGTGGGAGGTAGCAGACAGAAAATGGAAGCATCCGTGAGGGACAGCCAGGTAAGGAGCAAACCACATGGAAGGGACGGTGTGCGCCAAGGCCCTGAGTCCACAGAGATGTGATGTGCTCAGGGAGACTGGATCATGGCATATGACGGGCCTGGGAGGCCTCTGGGCTGGGAGCACTGGGTCCTCTTGGGCCTTGGTAGTGAAGAGCTTTGACTCTGTCCTAAGGGTCCCAAGAGGCCACTGATTTGTTTTAAGTGGCCTCTTAAATCTGATTAAATCTGCATTTTGAGAAAAGACCTTTGGCTAGAGTGGGAAAAAGATTTGGAGGGAAGCAAAACCCAGGGCTGAGTAACCAACTGGGGGTATTGCGGCCATCTGGGAGAAAGATGATGGAGGTCATAAATACCTGTAGAGAATAAGTAAGTGGATAGCTTGTCTAACCAGTGGAGAGAGGTGAAATCGTGAAAAATATTCAGGTGGTAGGATTGAGAGTGGATCTGGGAACTGAAGAAATCCATCCGTCCGCCTATAAAACCAACATCTGTTGAGACCCTTCTGTGCATCTGGGACTGCGTTTGGGGTAGAGGTACTGCAGATGTGGTGGTCTCTGCCCTGATGCAGCTTACCTTCTGGTGAGAGAGACAGACCATAAGGAGATGTATGAAGCAGGATTAGCTGGTGGTGCATGCTATGGGGAAAGATAGAGTATGTGATAGGGTGAGTGTCAGAGGGCGGAGTTTTAGATAGGGACACGGGGAGAGCTTTTTTGAGAGAATAACCTTCAACCCAGACCTGAATGTGGAGAGAGCAAGCCCTGCAGCCTTCTTGAGGAAAATCATGGCAGGCATCAGGGACAGCATGTGCAAAGGCCCAGGGGCTTAGCTTGAATGAAGAATGGCATGCAGGTCAGTACAGATGTGGGTGATGAGACCACATTGCATGTGTGGACCAACCTGATCAACCCTGCTACTGCGAGTCATGTGTTGAAAGATGGGTCCTCTCTTCCCGTGTTGGCAAAGACGGGGACTTGCTGGGATCCCTCAAGCGACTGGACAGGGCAGTCTCAGGAGACTGGTTCGCAGTCACCAGAGACGGTTGAGCCTGGTTGGTAGTGTCCATGTTTGGTTACAGCTGTGAGTTTCAAGCATGCCACCAACATTCACATGAGTAGAGAAGAGGAAATGTGGAAGAGCACAAGAAGGAATGTATTTCCGGGAATAATCATTTACGTTAGCTGGATCACTAGCATGTATTTATGATGCTTTTGTTGTATATAGGAAAACTATTGATTAACTTTTTGGTGGTGGCGGGGGGACAAGGTCTCACTCTGTTACCCAGGCTGGAGTGCATTGGGGTTATCATAGCTCACTGCAGCCTCAGACTCCTGAGCTCAAGCAATTCTCTTGACTCAGCCTCTTGAAGCTAGGACTACAGGCACATGCCACCATGCCCAGCTAAATTTTTAAAATATTTTTGTAGAAACAGGGTCTCATTGTGTTACCCACGCTGGTCTTGAACTCCTGGACTCAAGCAATCCTCCCGCCTCAGCCTTTCAAAGCACTGGGATTACAGGCTTGAACCACCATGTCCAGCCAACTTTGTTTATTCATCTTGAGTAATATTATCTAGTTTTCCTATTTGCTCTAATAGTTTTACAGATCTTATTATAAGATCTTATTATATTTTTGTGGGGAGGGATTTTTCCAGACATAATTATATCATGTGCAAATTAATACAATTTTGTTTTCCCTTCCTTTCTAATCAGTATGACTTTTTTTTTCTTGTAATTGGATTGGTAAATGTTCCTGAATAATGTTAACTAGTGGTGGTATGTAGGATCCTTCTTTCTTTGTATCCACTTCAGTGGGAGTGTGCTGTTTCCCTAGGAAATGTGAGGCAGGCTTTCAGTTTGAGCTATATATCTCTTAAGGAAGTTTCGTTCCATTCTTGTTTTGTTAAGAGGTTTCTTTTAAAATCAGAAATATATGTTGGAATTTAATAAGATTGGCATCTAAGGAGACATCTGTTTTTGTTTTTTCTTTCGACTCCATAATGAGCTGAATTATATTGGTAGATTTCCTAATATTGATCCATCCTTTCATTCCTGGGGTGAACCACAGGTGTCTGTGTTTGGTTACAGCTGTGCTTTTCAAGCATGGAGCTAGTTTCCGTCATTTAAATTAGTACTCCATGAAGATGAACTTGGTTTATCCTGTGGCTTCGACTAATACTAAAAGGATAGCTTTCCTTCATTTGAGGCATTGAAGCTAGAGGGAATGAACAAATCATTCATCCATTAGATCAACTTACATTTATTGAATGCTTAGTATCTGCAAAATGCTGCTGGGTGGACAGCCTCCAGTATCCCTTGTAACTAAGAGACTTAGAATTCTCTACAATGGTTTGGCTAGTTAGGAAATGTTATTGTTGTTGCAAGTGACAGAAATACAGTGCAGTCAGGACTAAGCTGCATAGGGAACATAATGGCTTACAGGAATGGAAGCCCAAGAGTGGATAGCCTCAGCCATGGCGGGACCCAGCGGCTCAGTGTGATTAGGCCTTGCTGTCACTCTGCCCTTCTCTTGGCTCTGCTTTCTTCTGTGTTGGCATTATTCCCAGGAAGGTTTCCTCTCTGCGATATTGGCAACTCCAGGCTGGCATCTGACTCCAGCTGTGGAGCGAAAGCTCATCATTCCCACTTGTTCCAGCATAACTTCCTGAGTGAACTCAGATTTGTTCACACCATGGGCCTTGTGCTCTTTCCTGGAACTCTGGAACTTGGGGGTAGAGGATGGAGTCAGCCTCATCTGAACCCATGGATGGAGAGTGGGGGTGGGGTGTTCCCCTAGTGGGAGGGCCGGGTGCTGTTACCCACACACAGGGAGTTGGATGCTGGTGGCAGACACCCCAGATGTTCACGCCATATGAGCCAATGGTCCCCTTTCCTTTGTGGTCTTCACTGTCCTTTTTCACAGGTAAGAAGGGAGTTGGCAGGGGACCGTGATTTCTGACTCAGCCCCAGGGCCCTGTGAATCAGTGACAATCAGGATTTTACATCCCTACTTGAAGTTCCAGGCTTTATTTGCTCCATTAAATTAGGCGTAGAAACCTGTAATCCTAGCACTTTGGGAGGCCAAGGCAGGTGGATCACTCGAGGTCAGGAGTTCGAGACAAGCCTGACCAACATGGTGAAACCCTGTCTCTACTAAAAATACAAAATTAGCTGGGCGTGGTGGTGCACACCTGTAGTCTCAGCTACTTGGGAGGCTGAGGCAGGAGAATCACTTGCACCAGGGAGGCAGAAGTTGCAGTGAGCTGAGATCATGCCACTGCACTCCAGCCTGGGCAACAAGAGTAAAACTGTCTCAAAATAATTAAGTAAACAAATTAGGCATAGAAATAGCGAGTTAAAGCATCGTCTGTGCATCTTGAGGCTTGATTATTAAAGAAAAGATTTCCCCAGGCTCACCCTTACCCCTCTTAGCCACATACAACAATTCTTCTTGTCAATTCTGTATTGTTCGCTTTTCATAATAAACTTAGAAGGTAGATGCCTTTAGAAAGGTGTCTTGGATGAGATATTAAATACTTTATATAGAGCCTTTATAAAAGCAAAGCTTTTTTTTTTTTTCTCGTTGCTGTGGTTGTTGTTTGAGATGGAGTCTTGCTTCGTTGCCCAGGCTGGAGTGCAGTGATGTGATCTTGGCTCGTTGCAACCTCCGCTTCCTGGGATCAAGCGATTCTCCTGCCTCAGCCTCCCGAGTAGCTGGAACTACAGGCTCATGCCATCACACCCAGCTAATTTTTGTATTTTTAGTAGAGACAAGATTTCACCATATTGGCCAAGCTGGTCTCAAACTCCTGGCCTTGCCATCCCTCTGTCTGCCTCAGCCTCCCAGAGTGCTGGGATTACAAGCATGAGCCACCGTGCCTGGCATAGCAAAGTATTAATTTGGCAAAATCTTGCCTGATCTGATGTGGCATCTCTTCAAATAGTATTTTTTCTTTTAATTTGATTGAGCTATGAATATGTCCAACACATGTGCCAACCTAAGGGGCAAGCCGAGTGAGCGTCTGCACGTGTTTACACCTCCCAGATTCGGGTGCAGTGCTTGCGTAAGCACTCTGCCCCCATGCCAGCTTCCTTTCGAGCCCCCCTTCTTTCCCTCCCCTCCACCTCTCCTCCCTAGGAACACACCGAGAGTGAGAAGGGCTGTGACTTTCTTGCTATTGCCTACCTGGGTCCACGGACCTGGGTCCAGGGACAAAATGAGAAACCTGATCCTGAAGAATTGTGCTGGGAAGGGAGGTGGAAAGCTTCCATCCATGGAGGAGAAATAGCCACCTACAGAGTCCTCTGGGAGTGCCTCTGGTCTACCCCAGGCTCAGGAAGGCCCCCTTGCTCTCTTGTTCCTCTTTTATAAAAAAGAAACCAAGTTCTACAGAGAGAAGGGGTTTGCCAAAGGTCACCCATCAACTGATGCAGGCTAGAGGCCAGGCAGATGGTCCCGCTCTATGGGCCGGGTACCCACTGTGGTCCCTGCTATCCAATGAATCCAGGTAACTTAATCACTGGACACAGTCATTCTCACCCCTCATTTCATGATACTCTTAATTTTTTTTTTCCTGGAAAATCTTGAAATTCTGCAAGAGATGGCATATATATTAGAAAGAATATAGATGCTGGAACCTGACATTCTTGGGTTCAAATTCCTTCTTTGTTTCATGACCTTGGAAAAGGATGTTTACTTCCCTGCAGCTCCGTGTCTTCATATGTAAAAGGAATAATATTAGCACCAACCTCATATTATTGGTTGTCAGGAGTAATGACATGATACGTGTCACATGCTTAGCACACAACCTGGCAGATGCTGTCTTTAAATGGGAAAAGCCAGGTTGTGGCATTTTTGGTGTGGGGAAGGTTAGATATGACATAAAGATAAAACATTACAACCTCCCTCAAATGTGAACACTTTTGCATAACTTTAATAATTATCGATTAGTTTATCAATTAATAATAGCATGGTATTTAAGAACATAGCTCTGGAGCCAGATTGCTCTGGTTCAAATACTGACTGAATACCACTGCCCAGTTGTGTGACCTTCTGTAAGTTACTTAATCTCTCTTTACTCTGCTTTTCTTGCATGTAAAATGAGGCTAATTATAGGACCTACCTTATAAGATAATTCTGAGGATGAAATGAGCTAATGCAAATAACACCCTTCCTTAGCCCGGTGCCTTAGTTGATGTTCAGTAAATGTGACGTGACTATTACTAACAAATTGATCTATATTCCTCTTTGGACTTGAAACTTTTTTTTGTTGTCGTTGTTTGAGACAGAGCCTTGCTCTGTTTCCCAGGCTGGAGTGCAATGGTACCATATCAGCTCACTGCACCCTCAGCCTCCCAGGTTCAAGTGATTCTCCTGCCTCAGCCTCCCCAGTAGCTGGGACTACAGGCACATGCCACCACATCCAGCTACTATTTGTATTTTTAGTAGAAATGGGGTTTCACCGTGTTGGCCAGGCTGGTCTTGAATTCCTGACCTCAAGTGATCCACCTGCCTTGGCCTCCCAAAGTGTTGGGATTACAGCATGAGCCACTGCCCCTGGCCTTTAAACATCTTGAATGAAGTTTTGCCTTGGTTTTCCCAGAGTAATTGCTGCATATACCGTTTGCATGTCACTGAAGTTTTTTTTTTTGCAAGCTCGTTTCTCTTCCTGTTCATGTTAGCAATGGGAGCTGGGAGAGAAGACTAACCGTTCCCCAGCATTGGGCAGCATCCTTTGGATGTAGAAAGAAGCCGGTTAGCTCTTGGAGAAGCATGAATGGGCCGCTCTCCTGGGTCTAGCCTTTTGTCCACTGGGGACAATGTGTGGCTTTCACGGTGACTCATCCTTGGGCAGCAGTGACGACATCATGGGAAAGGAGGAACAGCATTCACTCCAATGTGTGCCAAGGGGGCAACTCTGTCCTTGCAGACGTGGAGCTGGTGGGGGCAGGGAAGGGCTTGTTTCTTCAAGGACCAAGGAGTCAGCTCACAGAGCAGAGGGTCAAGTTGAGCAACTGAAAGGATGTGCAGAAACAAAAACGCTGGCTTGGTGTGCTCGGGCTTTTCATTTTGAAAAACGCTCCTTTCATCTCTCAGTTGGCCCTTTGAGCTGTAGGGAGCAGTGCCAGTTAACCCACATTTAATTAGAAACTGGGTTAGTGGACATTCTCTTTCTTCCCAGAGCATGTCCTGGGTGTTGGAACCTTTCCAGGGACTGGTACAGTAACAGCCATTTACATGGCCCTAGCTTTCTGGGCGATGGAATCAGCCTTGGGTGAATATACATCCCTCTCCTTCCCCCCAACCTCTGCCGACTCTCCTAATGAAATTTGCCAACTCCATGCATGGAATGCAGACTTTCCCTGGATTTTTCTAAGCATCAGTCTCCTTTGTTTACCTCTGCTGTTTAGGAAACACCTCAACACATCCTCACCTTTGGGTTTTTATTTTGCTCTTTAGTGGTGATATTATGTGCATTTCCTTTTGTTTGGTGACGTGTGTGTGTGTGTGTGTGTGTGTGTGTGTGAGAGAGAGAGAGAGAGAGAGAGAGAGAGAGAGAGAGAGAAAGCTTTCCCTGTCTCTCTCCCCCACCAGGCCTCACTGTGTCTTGTTTCGGGGGCTGAGACCCGGCAGTGACACAGTGACTTCCTTGTCTCCTTGGTTCCCACCAGCTGATGGGCAAGGTCGTTTTCAAAGTCCTGACACCTGCTTATCATAATTGCCAGCTGCGCTCAACAAAGAAGGCCCCCTCCCCCACAGCAGGGAAAAGGGGAGATAAGAATAGATCTGGGGGGACCAAGAGCAAGAGAGTGAAGAACACTATGCACCCGACTCGGGAGTGGGTGGGCATTTGGTTTAACAACTGTGCTCAGCACCAGCTGATGTAAATTTTCCATCCTAATGGTAGTTATTTTGAAAAACTCTCCACACATTGGAGAGGTCTTTAAAATCGTAAAACATGTGCAAGGCATTATGTGATTCGATCTCCTTTTTTGTCATTCTTACAAGCAGCGCTACCGTTTAGAAAGCAGTTTCAGACCGCCTGCCTGGATCTTGCCACTTGGACGTGCTGTGATGTCAGAGGTTCTGTGTCATGAAATACACTGGATTGGACGGTGGATTTCAGGAGAGGTCACAAATGGCGGAAAGATAGTTGTGTGACAGTTGTGCATGTTCCTCTTTTCCTTGGGTGGGTGTGAATGCCACCAGGTCCTCTAGGGAACTGGTCTGCTCTGTGAACTTCCTGGTGAGTGTGAGGGCGTACCCAGGTGGACCCCCTACCCCTGGGGTCACTGTCTGAGATTCGGCCATCTGGGGATTGGAAATCACGTGTTTACTGTTTCCAGTGCTGCTTGGGAATTGGGAACAAGACTTTCCTTACCACTGAACACTTTGTAGTCTTGAAAATATAACAAGGGCGGTGAAGTGTCTAGGGCTTTAGATACAGGCAGATCGATTTTGAGGAGTCTGAAACTTCTGTAATTTGGGGGGGCCTTTTCAAGAAAAAGAATTGTAAGGCCAGGTGTGGTGGCTCATGCCTATAATCCCAGCACTTTAGGAGGCAGAGACAGGAAGATCACTTAAGCCCAGGAGTTTGAGACCAGACTGGCCAGCATAAATAGAACTTGTCTCTACTTAATAATTAATTAATTAATTAAGAAAATTAGCTGGGTTTAGTGACTTTCGCCTGTTGTCCCACCTATTCAGAAGGCTGAGGCAGGAGGCTAGCTTGAGCCCAGGATGTTGAGGTTACAGTGAGCCATGACTGTGCAACTGCCTTCCAGCCTGGGCAAAAAAAAAAAAAAAAGAAAAGAAAAAGTTTTTAAATATCTCTTTTCAAATTTTACAAAAACACACAAGCATATGTACACCTTTCTAAGGAGGGTCCTGTGAAGTGAGGGGCCCTAAGCGTCAGTTTCATTAGCTTCCTAGAATATCCATTTTGGGCTGTAGCAGAACAAGTAGAGAAATGTGAGGAAAGGTTTAAAGGTAGGAGGGTCAGAAAATTATCTCTAGGTCAGATTAGAAACTGGGTGTAGTGTTACCATGTGTCTATAGGTGGCTACTCAGTTGTTTTTTTGTTTGAGACAGAGTCTCACTCGTTGCCCAGGCTAGAGTGCAGTGGTGCTATCTCAGCTCACTGCAACCTCCACCTCCCAGGTTCAAGTGAGTCTCCTGCCTCAGCTTCCCGAGTAGCTGGGACTACAGGCGTGTGCTGCCATACCCAGCTAATTTTTGTATTTTTATTAGAGACGGGTTTCACCATGTTGGCCGGACTGGTCTCAAACCCCTGACCTTGTGATCTGCCCACCTCGGCCTCCCAAAGTACTGGGATTATAGCATGAGCCACCACGCCTGGCTCAACTCAGCTGTAGCCAAAAGCAGTCATAGTCATTTATGTAAGTGAATGAGCGTAGCTGTATACCAGTAAAACCTTCCGTAACCAGGCAGATGGCTGGATTTGCCCTGAGGCCCTAGTTTGCCAACCTCTGGTTTAGGCAATTAATAATTTCAGGTTCTTTGGCAGACTTCTGCTAAAAAAAATTTTTTTTTAAAGTTAACAAGTGTTATAAATATTTTATAGTGTTATTTTTTATTATATTAACTATTTGTATTTATCGTTTAAAAAACTTTGAAAAGTTTAGAAAACTGTTAAGAAATAGTCTTGTAATTCTACTATTCCTCATTAAACACTGTTAATCAGTGAGTATTGTGGGAAATTTTCTTCTTGCATTGGTATGTATATGCACATTAATTATTTTCATAGAATTATACTGTGTATTCCGCTTACTTTCCTGCTGTCTTCTAGAATATGAGAGTCCAGGTTGTGATGAAGAGGGGTGGTGATGGAAGGGGTGTGGTTTGGGAGGAGGGTGCTCTAGTGGTTAAGGCTGTGCACTATGGTGTCAGAGTCCTGGGTGCAAAACCTAGTTCTGGCTGAGCTGTGAGACTGAGCAAGTGACTTTAGTTCACTTGTTAAATGGAGATAATCATTGTACCCACCTTCTGTGTCAATTGTGAGGATTAAATTGATAAGCTACATAGAGTGGCCAGGGATGGTGGTTCACACCTGTAATCCCAACACTTTGGGAGGCTGAGGTGGGCGAATCACTTGAGGTCAGGAGTTCAAGACCGGCTTGACCAACATTGTGAAACCCGTCTCTATTAAAAATACAAAAATTAGCCAGGTATCATGGTGGACACTGGTAATCCAGCTGCTTAGGAGGCTGAGGCATGAGAATCACTGGAACCCGGGAGATGGAAGTTGCAGTGAGCTGAGATTGTGCCAGTACACTCCAGCCTGGACAACAGAGCAAACCCTGTCTCAAAACAACAACAGCAACAACAGCAAAAGAGGACTTAGTTCACAACCAGGTACAGATGTAAGTGCTGAATGAATGTCGGCCGTTCTTACTATTGTTACTGTGTTCTCGTTGTTATAATAACGGTAGTGGCTCTCGGGTTTTGAAGCAGGTCACAAGGCCATCTCCTGTAGACTCCATCTCATACTCAACCTCGGTCACCTTGGCACAGCTCCCTGGGGAGCAGCCCCTCAAGTTCCCTCAGAAGGCACGTGTCCCTCTTGAGCATCCTTGAGGGAGTCTGAATCCTCAGCAGGGACCATCCAGGATCCAGGGCCTGTTAGTGCTGCCGCTGTTCCACCCCACCACACCCCACTGCTTCCCCTCACCACCTCCTTCCTCCTTCCCTGCAGCGCAAATCAGAGGCCTTGCGAGCACTAGGAAGCAGTGAAGATGGAGTGAGGTCTGCAGTGCTAAAATACTTCCGAAAACCAGGTCTGAGGAATCCCCAGCATAGCTGTAAGGGGTTGGGAGTGATTATCTCCTTGTACAGAGGAGGAGACCAAAGTTTCAGGTCACACAGCAGGTAAGATAGTGATAGTGTCAGGGCACCTTTCTTTCTGGTGTCAAATCCACACCTGCTGCCTTTGCTCTGGTTTAGATGAGAATTTCTCCACCTTGACACTATTGATCCCCTGAGTCGAAGAATTCTTTGCTGTGGGGAGGGCTGTCCTGTGCACTGGAGGATGTTGAGCAGCATCCCTGGGCTCTCCCCACTAGATGCCAGTAGCACCCACCTCACCCCTCTCACTTGTAACAAACAAAAATATCTCCGGACATTGCCATGTGTCCCGTGGACGGGTAAAAGAGGAGGCATATATATTTGCATGTGGCCGGTGGGGGTTGAGAACAACTGTGTCCAGCTTGGATTGCTGTCATCAGTGTGCCCCATGGGAAGTCTTTAGGGAGTTCACTGTGAGGGCAGAAAAAGAAACGGGGCAATCTTTGTTTCAGATCCTGTGCTCAGCGCCGTCATGCGCCTGTAAGTTCCAGGTGGTTTAACTTTACCTCCTTGTGCCAAAAACATCTCTGTTTTCATCACCTGTGCTTCTGTTTCTTCATTAGTCTGCATTCCGGTCCCAGTTTAACCTTCCCTCTGGCTTTCCCCGTGCTGGCTGTGTGTTCATCACAGCTCCTACATGCGGGGGTCCGACGCACTGTGGAAGTGGGCAGGAACACTTCCCCTGACACTAAAGCCTGCTTTGGGTCTGCTTTGTAATTTCCTTTTGGCCTCCCTCCCAGAGATTCCTGTGCTACCTGTTAACACCGTTTTGTCTTTGGTTCATTTCTTCAAATCTTGCTGCTTTAATCTGTTCTTTCTAAGCTTCGTGGATTGTGTGTAAATTAGGAGTGTGCAGACGATGAACGAAGGTCCGCATGTCTCTTCCTTGGGATAATGTGTATTTTGTAAAACAGCCCATGTCGAGTTTTCAAGGTTAGTCTCCCCATTGTTCAGGCCTTTCCATGAACACTGGGGTCCTTTGTTCTCCTTGGTGGGCCCCTTGGGAGTCAGGGCTCTGAGGAGGCAGACACTTGGCTGTGAACAGGGCAGTTGTACACACCTAAAATTGGCATATCAGGTACAGGTTGTAGATAGTCAAAATGAATCTTAAAAATGCATAAATCCCCCAAACCACGCATAGTTTTGTATGTACAACCCTGTAAAATAACCTGTGTATGTAGATATCAGTGTACACAGTTGTCACATACAGAGACATGCGCATGTGAATAAATTCCGTTGTGGTTTTTCAACAGTAGAAGAGGTATGGAAGACAGGGTGTGTCCCTGAATTCTGAACATCTAAGGTACACGTGCTGTGGCGCCTGCATGTTAAAAAGAGGCTGGAGAAAGCCCTGAGGCGAGCGGGCAGGCCAGGCTCAGGAGGCAGCTCCTGTGCTCGGGTCCTGCTCCGCCACTTGCTGCGGTGTGCCTTTGTTTGAGTGCGCGGCCTTGCTGTGCCTCTGTTGCATCGTCTTTAAAATGGGGACGATGAGAATGCCCGTGCTTTGCACAGAGTAAGAGGTTACTAAATGTTAGCTGTCATGCTGTGGTGCTGCTCACTGTCTATTATTATCATTAATTATTACTATTATTATATTGCCACCTCCAATGAGATGGGCTGGTTTGAGAACGGAATTTTCATCCTGGGCCTCTTGGCTTGTGCGGTTCCTTTAAAGAGATGTGGAAAAAAGCCCCACCTTCCTGCCCTGGCGTTCCATCAGGCAGACACACTGGGTGTGTTGGGGGTCTTCTTCACGCTCTCCCTCGTTTGTTTCCTGCAGCAGTGTGGCTCATTTTTTGTTTAATCTCCTCTAGCAACTTGGCAGGCCTGCAGCCGCTCTGCACAGCCTGGCCTGTCCAGCAGGCTGACAAAATGCAGATGTAGCTCCCACCCTCCTCAGAGACCCACCCACCTCTGGCCTCCCTGTCCTGGCTCCCAAACGTGGATTCTTAGCTGAGGGGCTGAGGGACTGGGATGAGGGGTAGCGGGTGATGCGAGACAGCCCACAGAGGTCGGAGCATCCGGGGAGCTTCTGAAGTAGCTCTAGGTTCCTGGCATGGGCAGTACTAGAATTGCTGGCAGGCTGGGGCAGAGGCCCTCAGTTGGTGGGTCTCCACTTAGCAGATCTTTTGATACTTAAAAAAAAAAATAAAATATTTTGACTTTGTAGTTCATTCTCGAGCATTCCAGCTGAAATGAAAAGTGAAAAAGTTTAAGCAATATGTTGAAGGGCAGGGGTGGGGAGGGGCCAGACCTAGGAAGAGGAGCCTCCAACTTGATGCTCACAGGGCCGCTCATCATGAAAATGAGAGCAACGGCTTGGGCCATGCGTTCTGTTTCCCGGGAGCTCATTGCCCATCCTGGTTCCTGCCTCCTGTTGAGAATACTAGCCCACGGGGGCCAGACCTGCGGATTTCCCAAGATAATCTAGAAATTGGGATCTTAATGTAAAACCTCCCAGTTCTCGTGAGAGCCATCTGGATTTTGACAATTCATTGAAAAAAGTTCTTTTAAATATATTTTTGAGCTGGAATTGAAAATCCACCAGCTTGCAAGGGAGTTGAGAGATGCTGTGCTTATCCCCCTGGGGTTTACAGATGCAGAAACAGAGGTCCAGAGAAAAATGACAGGGCCCAGGGCAGTGACTTACGCCTGTAATCCCAGCGCTTTGGGAGACTGAGGTGGGCAGATCAGTTGAGGCCAGGAGTTGGAGACCAGCCTGGCCAATATGGAGAAACTGTCTCTACTAAAAATACAAAACGTAGCTGGGCGTGGTGGCACATGCCTGTAATCTCAGCTACTTGGGAGGCTGAGGCATGAGAATTGCTTGAACCTGGGAGGCAGAGGTTGCAGTGAGCTGAGATCATGCTTCTCTGCACCAGCCTGGGCAACAGAGTGAGCCTCCGTCTCAAAAAACAAACAAAAAACTTGTCCATGATCCCAGAGGTGGATTTGAATCCAGATCTCTGGAGCTCCCATTGCAGATCTTTGTCTTCCAATTCCATCCAGACAGTGTGCTTCTGTTTGGCTTCCAAGTGGGCTGTTAAGTGGCATTTTATTGCAGGTGTCGGGGTCATCCAAACTGCTCTGTGGAGCTAGCAGAGTGACCACAGGAGCCCCAGGAAGCGTGAGCGTGGTCTTTGTTCTTGCTTGAGCCACGGAGGCTTATGCTCACAGGTTCCCAGAAGAGGCTATTCTTGGCATGGCCACCTCCTAGAGATTAATCATACTGGAAAGCTCACAGATTTAATTTTGCTAAAGTTTGATCTGTTCTAGGAAAGTACATCCAGCGTGGCTCAACTGAGAATTTTCTGCCCAAAGATCTACACAGTTAATATATTTTGGAGATCTCAGCAGAACACGAAGCAGGCTAGGAAAATTACCGTGATGTCAGGCCAATTCAGCTTTGTCCTTTGTCCAGGAAACACCAGGCTGCCCCTAGACCATGGCACAAACCCCAGGTGCCCAGCTAAGCAGCCCTGCCGGGAAAAGGTGATGAGAAACTTGCCTTTGCTAAATAGTTGAGCTGCCAAATGATGGCCTGACCTAGGGCTCAGAGATAATATATCCTGTTATTCAGGAGGAGAGGGGCGGGGTTTGATCCTTATGTTCTCATGCTGCTCGTAAAAAAGAGAAGTTTTATTTTTGCAAGCTATTGCAGCGTGAGCCCTAAACACCAAAGCCAGTCTCTTGAAGAAAACCGATCAAGATCCAGGAGCAGTTGTCAGGCGCTGGGAGGGTGACTCATGAGTGGCAGAGTTCCCGGAACTCACCCATCCCTGGTCAGCTAGGAAGAGGCTCAGCGGGGTGGTAAATGTGGACGGGTGGGTGCAGCGCTGCAGGCATAGCCTCTGTTTTTGAAAAACAGTGTGTGTTTGGGTCACAGCACCATCCCCTGTGAGCAACCCAATTTTAAAAATAGGAGGTTTTGCAGAAAACCAAGCTGCCTGCCTGTTTTCATCTGGAAGACCAAATCCCCACTTTCCTGACTTTGGAATAAACAAAATAGATTCTATCTCAGCCTCAGCAGAAGGCACGTGCAATGGTGGCTGTTTCATGGCTGTCTTTCCTTCCGGGCTGTTGGAGGTGCTTCTGGAACCCGTGCAATCGATGGCAGGAACAACTGGTTTTTCAGGCTGTTGAGAAAGTCTGATTTATGTGGCTGAAGTATGGTGTTACTGACCCCCTACCTCCAACTCCTAACATTCCAAAACAACATGCGAATTCATGTGAATCAGTGCCTTATTTATTAACTCTTTGTGGATGAATAACAGAAACATAGAAAACCGTACAAGTTACTGCATACCTTGCTGGATTTCACGGGCTGAGCACACCTTTACAGTCAGCACCCAGTGAGTACACAGTGTGATCATCGCCCCAGGAGCGCCCCCTGTGGCCCCTCCGCCGGCAGAAGCACCAGCCCAGCGTCTCACCGTGTGTCAATGGAACATCACCAGGGTGTTGGCTCAGGGGTTTTGGGCTTCAAGAGCCCTAGGCAGGGTTGTGCCATCCAGCTTCGGGAGAACTCAGCCAGGGAGGGCTGTTCTCTGAGTGTCAGGAGGAAGATTCCTGTGGCACCCAGGGACTGAGGGAGATGCTGGAATGCTGGCTCTGATGGAGATGGATTTCCAGGCAGACATGAGAAAGTGTGACCATGTTTGGGGAGCCGTCAAGGGGAGGCAGCACATGGAACGAGTGACTGTGTTGGTAATGTTGTGTGTGTCACTGATACACGTATATTTTATTTTAGTTTAGTTTTTTGAGACAGAATCTTGCTCTGTTGCCAGACTGGAGTGCAGTGGCGCAATGATCTCGGCTCACTGCAACCTCCGCCTCCTGGGTTCAAGCGATTCTCCTACCTCAGCCTCCTGAGTAGCTGGGACCACAGGCGCACACCACCACACCCGGCTAATTTTTTGTATTTTTAGTAGAGATGGGGTTTCACCGTGTTGGCCAGGATGGTCTCAATCTCCTGACCTCATGGTCCACCTACCGTGGCCTCCCAAAGTGCTGGGATTATAGGCGTGAGCCACCGCGCCCGGCCGAATAGTTTCTTATAAAGCCTTGATTATTTAGGACCTATAAAAAGCTGAGATCTGCCTGTTGGGGGTGGGAGGGGTGGGATTCTGAACTGGAGCCAGAAAGAAATGCCATGTGTTGTTACTGATAGAAATCTGATCACCCCGGATGCCGCCTGTCAGCATGTGGGCTCCGGGGAGCTGTTTTCCTGCCTGCTTGGATGAAACCCTTGGACAATTGAGATCGGAGGAGGCAGCTCCGACTAATGAGTTCCTTGTCTGTTGGCTGAAGGTGTGGGGTTTCTTTGAGGGAAGCCATTAGCCACTCTGATGGCTTGTTTAAAAACAACTGAAATCTGTCGGTGTAGTGGTTCTGCAGATACCTCACACTGGTCATTGGCATCAGCAGCTGGGAGCTCCCCTGGCAGGTGTGGGCAGAACTTAGCTTCTCAGTGATTTGCTCTCACGTTACTTTAATGCACGGCTGGGATGGTTTCTATATATACACTTGCTCTGAGTGGCTCCAGGGAACAGGGAACGTGGCAGACCCTATTAAAAGTGGTTCCTGGTTATCCAATACTCATTCAACATTGATTAAACCACCAACTGTGTGCCAGGTGCTAGGGATAGCTTTATTTACAGTTATGGGGTCATCAGGCTTGATGTGGGTGCAGTGTTACAGGTAGGTTAATTATAGGCTTGAAGGCTGTATGTTGTATGCATTTGTGTCTTCTGATATGTATTCATCATATCCCAACAAGAAATAGCATTGATTTATTCCAGAGGAGACTGCATATGTAAGAAAACTTTGAACACTAGAAAGTGTTTGACAAATCTGAGGAGTATTTTTGTTCCAGGGCATGTAACCTTCTGTTTCTATGCTGAGTCATGGTAGAAAGGAGGCCCGCTACCGGGTGCCGGGCAAACCTTATTCTGTGCTTGTTACATATTAAAGAACGGCGCTTTATGGAAGTGATGCTGTCACAGCTCCAGACCCTGACCCTCAGCTGCCAGACATGAACAAGTAAGGTCTATAGACAGAGGTGGCAGGAACCCCCAGAGGCAGGGAGCAGGAGGGGCAGGCTGTCCCAGCAACTGAAATGCTAGGCTTGTTTAGAGGACTTCCCTGTGAGTCTATGATTCGTGTTGAGATTACCCCGTTGCACAAAAAGTTCCAGTTCTCATTGGCAGTGCTCTTTCACTTTTGTTTTATTTCGCTGTGTGGCGGTGGGGACAGGTGGCACTGAAATGGGTTGTCACAGACATTTCTACCATTGAGTTTGCCTCCTTGGGCTGTTATACTGTGCCACTGCTTACCGACTGGTTGTGGGCAAGCTACTTAATGCTCTATGCCTCAATTTCCTCATCGGTAAAATGGGATGAATGTCAGTACCTAGGATGTGGCATTATGATAAGTATTATGATAATCAAGATTAAGTATTCAATAAATGCTGTCATTTCTCTTTAGTTATTCCTGGATGTTCCCATTCCCATCTCTCAAATTCTGAAGCTATTTGTGGTTCCCATAGGAGGTGCCTAGTAGAATCATTGTAGCTTATAATTTTGGCCTTATAGTCTACATTTTAGCAAGGGCTGAGATCCTTTGTGGATTCTAAGAAAACATCTATAAGGTGGAAGACTTTCCTTTTTTGTACCCCCGTTTATTTCAGGGATTACAGAGCTGTATTTTTTTAAATTTTTTATTTTTATTTTTTTAGATGGAGTTTTGCTGTCGCTCAGGCTGGACTGCAGTGGCACAATCTCAGCTCACTGCAGCCTCAAACTCTTGGGCTCAAGTGATTCCCCCATCCCAGCCTCCTGAGTAGCTGGGACTACAGGTGTGTAGCACCATGTCTGGCTAATTTTTAAATTTTTAAAATACAGGCAGGGTCACACTGTGCTGCCTAGGCTGGTCTTGAACTCCTGCTGAAGTGATCCTCCCACCATAGCCTTCCAAAGTGCTGGATTACAGGCATGAACCACTGTGCCGGCTGCATAAACTATACTATTACCTAGGCATGTAATGAAATCTTAGTTTGCTTGGACAAGCTGGGGTAAGACTGTGACAGGTTGTTTAAGATCAGTGCATGCTGGGGCCAGTTTACTTGAAAGGGGATCAGTACATTGAAGATGCTGCTGCCTCTCTTACATTAGAATAATCTGCTTATGTGCCTGGCCTTGGCCAGACAGAAAGGAAATGTCGGGCATCAGCTGTCTGAACGCGCAGTGAGGAACTGAAGAGAACAGAAGGAAAATCTGGCTGGTAAATCCAGACCAGCCACTGAAGGATTCCAGGAAGGAAGCCCTGAGGTGTTGCCATCTCCCTTGCCAAGATTTTGTCTTTTGCAAATGTGGACACGTTATCGAGGTGGATCTATTAGAAAACGAATCCACTGAAACATCTGCTAGTAAGTGACTCCAGACTGTCATCGTCTCCCTGGGTTTTGTAACCAATTGCGGCCGACAAGGACACTCTGCTGGGAAGGTCAGGGTCCCATGTGTGTGTATCGAACACCCTTCCTCAGGTTCGCACAGCACCGCACTGGGCACGTCTACGGCCCATATTTCATCCAGTCTTTAGGAGCAGGTAGTGGTTCCTCTGCTTCCCTCTCGGGATGAATGAGGCCCTTGAGGGAAAGGACTGGGGTGAGAGTCATTGACTCTAGTAGTTTCCTATGGCCTCTGTAACAAATTACCACAAATCTAGCGATTTCAAACAACACACGTTGATCATTTTACAGTTCTGGAGGTCAGAGGTCTCCACACAGTCTCACTGGGCTCGAGTCCAGATGCCAGGAGGCCTGGCTCCTTCTGGAAGCCATAGGGAAGGATCAGTTTCCTGGCTTTTCCAGCTTCTAGAGGTGGCCTGCATTCCTTGGCTCATGGCCTGTTCCTGGCATGACTCTGACCTCTGCTTCCATGAGCACGTCTCCTACTACTGCTGGGACCTTCTTGCCTCCCTTTCAGAGGGTCCCTTTTGACCACATTGGGCCCACCTGGAGAATCCAGGATACTCAACCCATCTCAAGATTCTTCATGTAATCACATCTGCAAAATTCCTTTTGCCGTGTAAGGTAAAACAGTCAAAGGTTTGGGAATTAAGGTGGGGACATCTTTTGAGGGCCATTATTCAGCCCACCACATGGACACATACCCTGTAGTGCTAAGCTCACGGCCTTGGGTGCCAGCCTGCCTGGGGTCAGGTCCTAGCTCTGTCACTCAGCTTGGTGATATTGGCAAGTTAATAAACTTCTTTTTAAGGAGCTTCCTTATCTGATATGGGGATAGAAATAGAAATTCCTCTTCTTCTGAGGCATAATTGAAATAATATGTATGAAGTGCTAAATAACAATAGGTACTAGGCCAAATTCCTGGGTGATGAAATAATGTGTGCAACAAACCCCCATGACACACATTTACCTATGTAAGCCCCACATGTACCCCTGAACTTAATAAAAGTATATATTACACACACATATATATACACACATATATATATATATAATATATGAAGTGCTTAGAACAGTGCCTGGCATATAGTAAGTGCATTTTGAGTACCATATTTTATTATCACCGTTATTCTATCCTTAATAAGCATTCAGAAGGTGTGTGAATGCATATTCCTTCTCCAGTTTGGTTCTTCTGACTGATGCTTAGGAACTGATACTACTGATGAATGATACTTCATCCTTATAGCAAAAGTTTTTTTAAAAGAAGAATCTCACTTTGGGTTTTAGGATTTAAGACAACCCTACAAAACTAACTCATCTTTTGTAAGGCAATCTCTTCTATTCCTTTGTGGGATGATATATAAATGGTGCTGAAGGTAGGAGAAGTTTAATTTGGCATCTAATTCTGTTAGCTGTAGTTCAAGTCTTCTTTTCACTCTGCCATCCTTTTGGTGAGGCTTTGCCTTATGTTTGCACCATGGCTGCTTGTTTCCTGCCCTCATGCTCACATTCCAGCAGGAAGAAGGAGGGAGAAGGGAAGGCCTGCACTCTATCAGGAAAACAAAGTCTTTCAGGAATCCCAGCAGATTCTGTTTACATATTTGGCCAGAACTGAAGGGTGTGTCCTCCTATAGCTACAGAGGGTTCTGGGAAGGTAATAAAGTTGAATTGCAACTTGGGAAAATGTTGAGTTCTGTTAAAAAGGACAAAAGGGGCCAGGCACCGTGGCTCACACCTGATCCCAGCACTTTGAGAGGCTGAGGTGAG